>NC_091250.1:117506383-118756383 GCF_042477335.2 Ovis canadensis | reverse complement strand
GAAAGAGGAAGGGGAGGGGATGGAGGTGGGGGATGGGTAGGCAGAAAGAAAAGCAAATAACTTAGCTGATATATACGTATAACTTAAGAGGAGATTTACCCTGCTCTCAAGAGTTATGAATGAATAAAGGGTGAATGGATAAATAAAAAGTATCAATTTACTTCATTGTTTGTTTGTTTTTAAAGAATACGCTTTCTTTAAAAGGCAATTATTAACTCTTGTGATGGGGTGACTGTACAGAAAAGGAAATGTACCACAGGCTCATTTGTGAATAATACTTACACGCTCATAATAACGTAAACTCAGAATATTAATTTGACTAAAAGGATCAAGAAACCAACACAATATTGTAAAGCAATTACCCTCCAATTAAAAATAAATTTAAATTAAAACAAGAATCATATAACTATATTGAGAGGTTAGATGGTAGAAGATTGCTCAAGTTTAGAGAAGCTGTTGGAGGTGTAAGATAGTGACTTTGTAGAAAGCAACTGGGAATATGTAAAATGAGAAGAAAAAAATAAAACCTCAAGAAATAGTAGTGTGAGCGTACTGTTTAGAAATGGAGATAAATTCCATGAATAGCTCAACATTTCTTTCTTCTGATGAAAGAATGGTGGTGGGGATGAGTGTGACTGTGGACACTCATTTCAGTTCAGTCGCTCAGTCATGTCCAACTCTTTGCGACCCCATGAATTGCAGCATGCCAGGTCTCCCTGTCCATCACCATCTCCCGGAGTTCACTCAGACTCACGTCCATCGAGTCAGTGATGCCATCCAGCCATCTCATCCTCCCCAATCCCTCCAAGCATCAGAGTCTTTTCCATTGAGTCAACTCTTCGCATGAGGCAGCCAAAGTACTGGAGCTTCAGCCTTAGCATCATTCCTTCCAAAGAAATCCCAGGGTTGATCTCCTTCAGAATGGACTGGTTGGATCTCCTTGCAGTCCAAGGGACTCTCAAGAGTCTTCTACAACACCACACTTCAAAAGCATCAGTTCTTCAGCCCTCAGCCTTCTTCACAGTCCAACTCTCACATCCATACATGACCACAGGAAAAACTATAGCCTCAACTAGACAGACCTTAGTCAGCAAAGTAATGTCTCTACTTTTGAATGTGCTATCTAGGTTGGTCATAACTTTTCTTCCAAGGAGTAAGCGTCTTTTAATTTCATGGCTGCAGTCACCATCTGCAGTGATTTTGGAGTCCCAAAAAATAAAGTCTGACACTGTTTCCACTGTTTCCCCATCTATTTCCCATGAAGTGATGGGATCGGATGCCATGATCTTCATTTTCTGAATGTTGAGCTTTAAGCCAACTTTTTCACTCTCCTCTTTCACTTTCATCAAGAGGCTTTTTAGCGCCTCTTCACTTTCTGCCATAAGGGTGGTGTCATCTGCATATCTGAGGTTACTGATATTTCTCCTGGCAATCTTGATTCTAGCTTGTGTTTCTTCCAGTCCAGCGTTTCTCATGATGTACTCTGCATATAAGTTAAGTAAGCAGGGTGACAATATACAGCCTTGATGCACTCCTTTTCCTATTTGGAACCAGTCTGTTGTTCCATGTCCAGTTCTAACTCTTGCTTCCTGACCTGCATACAGATTTCTCAAGAGGCAGGTTAGGTGGTCTGGTATTCCTATCTCTTTCAGGATTTTCCACAGTTTATTTTGATCCACACAGTCAAAGGCTTTGGCATAGTCAAGAAAGCAGAAATACATGTGTTTCTGGAACTCTCTTGCTTTTTCCATGATCCAGCAGATGTTGGCAATTTGATCTCTGGTTCCTCTGCCTTTTCTAAAACCAGCTAGAACATCAGGGAGTTCACAGTTCACGTATTGCTGAAGCCTGGCTTGGAGAATTTTGAGCATGACTTTACTAGCATGTGAGATGAGTACAATTGTGCGGTAGTCTGAGCATTCTTTGGCATTGCCTTCCTTTGGAACTGGAATGAAAACTGACCTTTTCCAGTCCTGTGGCCACTGCTGAGTTTTCCAAATTTGCTGGCATATTGAGTGCAGCACTTTCACGGCATCATCTTTCAGGATTTGAAACAGCTCAACTGGAATTCCATCACCTCCACTAGCTTTGTTTGTAGTGATGCTTTCTAAGGCACTTGACTTCACATTCCAAGATGTCTGGCTCTAGATAAGTGATCACATCATCATGATTATCTGGTTCATGAAGATCTTTTTTGTACAGTTCTTCCGTGTATTTTTGCCACCTCTTCTTAATATCTTCTGCTTCTGTTAGGTCCATACCATTTCTGTCCTTTATCGAGCCCGTCTTTGCATGAAATGTTCCCTTGGTATCTCTAATTTTCTTAAAGAGATCTCTAGTCTTTCCCATTCTGTTGTTTTCCTCTATTTCTTTGCATTGATCGCTGAAGAAGGCTTTCTTATCTCTTCTTACTATTCTTTGGAACTCTGCATTCAGATGCTTATATCTTTCCTTTTCTCCTTTTCTTTTCACCTCTCTTCTTTTCACAGCAAGTCATGTTAAAATCTAAGTATATGTATTTCTCTGATAAAAAATTTAAATTATAAAAAGGGAAATGGTTAAAAATTGATGCTGCTTAGAGCAGTTGTCAAAAAGTATGCAGTGAAATATAAAAATAATTGCTCAATAAAGCTATTTTAGTTAACAGCAAAAAAGCAGACTTCTCCAGTTAGTTCTGTCGGGGAGTGTGTCATTTCGTCGATTCTGTCTTGCTGCAGCAAGAATTTGAAGCAGTGGATGGACTAGTGTTATAGCTTGGTTTTATTTAGAAAGTAAAGGAAAATACATCCTCCAGGTGTGAGGGCAGGCTGAACCAGAAGGCGCAAAAAGAAGAGACGCCTCCGGCTCAATTTTGGCTTCTCTTTTTATACGTTTTTTTCTCCTCCCCTTGAGCCTGACCTATGTAAATTGGGCTAACCAGGAGGGCGGTTTGTTTTACCTGAGGTCCTCATTCCGGTCCTCGGACCTTCCTTTGTTCCATTTTCGAGGGCTTTTCCCTTCTTTGTCTTTTAGCCACCGCCATTTTAGACTCTTTTTTCCTATTCTAACTACCTAACAGTTCAAACACTCATCTTTTGAATCTGAAGGCAGAGCAAAGGAGTAAGTCATCTAAGAAAATAAGTACTGGTCCATGAGTGTGGATCAAAAACAAATCAGGAAGGATCCTCGCTTTGGCAGCTCATAAATTAAAATTGAAATGACACAGAGAAGATTAACATGGCTCCTGCACAAGGCTGACACAAAAATTTGTGAAGCATTTCATATTTGGGGGGAGTTTGGGATTAGCAGAGGCAAACTGTTACATAGAGGATGGATACACAACAAGGTTCTACTGTAAAGCATGTATATCTGAGTCACTGCTGTACAGAAAAAGTTAGTACAACATTGTAAATCAATTATACTTAAGCGAAAAATTTTTTTAAAGAATGAAATCAGAAAAGGCCTCAAGCAATTTGGGCAGTGGGTCTACAGTATATCATTAAATAGGCATGAGGTTCTGATCTGCCTTCTCTTCACCATTTCTACCTGTCATGGAAGTCTTGTTTGCAAGGGAACTCAGAGTTATTTGGCAGAATTTGTACTCATCATCTCTTGCTTCCTAAAAGGAAAGTGGTGTAAACTTGGTGGTGTACAAAAAAAGGGAGCAGAAACAATGTTAAATATCTCTAGAGCATTAAAAACAGAGAGAGATGGGAGTCGAGAGAGAGATAGAGCGAGAGAGAAAACATGTGCTTTAAACAGAATCTTCTGACTTAGCAATTTTTGTTTTATTCTTATATAAACCTTGAGCAAAAAAAAAAAAAAAAAAAACCCTCTTTGAAGCTCCATCTGGAATGAATCTACTACTGGGCCAGAAAAATGACTCAATAAATTCTCAAAGTATTTGAAGTAAAAGAGTACTATCTTTTAAATTCCTTCATCTAAATTTTGACAAAATAAGTAAAACACAAAGATTCTCCAAGAAAGAGAGATAATGGAATAAACAAAAAGGAGGAAACCTCCTTTCCTCCCACCAGGGATTAATGATACAAATGGAAAAAACTGGATTTCCTTACAATCCATTCTTAGCCGCATATCTCTTTAATAGTTTGTCCTCCCTCTCACTTACCGAGTAGCATTGTGTTAGTCGCTCAGTCATGTCCTACTCTTTGCAACCCCATGGACTGTAACCTACCAGGCTCCTCTGTCCATGGGATTCTCCAGGCAAGAATACTGGAGTGGGTTTTCTTCTCCAGGAGGAGAAGCTATTTCCTTCTCCAGGGGGATTTTCCCAATCTGGAGATCGAACCCAGGTCGCCTGCATTGCAGGCAGATTCTTTACTGTCTGAGCTACAGGGAACTCAAACTTAATAATGTGCATCAAATGGAGATTTTCTTTCAGAGACTATGTAACATCCTTTCCCAGAAGAGAAGAGCCTCGGGGCTTCAAATGGCCTTTTTAGCAAGAAGGAAATAACAACAATGATTAAGTAACCCTTCTGTTCCTGGTCTCTCTTCTTATATTGAAGTATAATTGCTTTACAATGTTGTGTTAGTTTCTGCAGTACAATGACCAAGTGAATCAGCTTTATCTATTCACATATCCCGTCCCTCCTGGGCCTCCCTCCCCCTCACCCCATCCCACCTCTCAAGGTCATCACAGAGCACCGAGCTGAGCTCTCGCAGGTTTCCACTAGCTATCTGTTTTACACATGGTAGGGTACCTCCCTACCTAATCTAATCCTAATCTCCCAACTGGTCCTACCCTCCCTTTCCCCCGCTGTGTCCACAAGTCCGTTCTGCACATCTGCATCTATATTCCTGCCCTGTAAATATTTTCATCTGTACCATTTTTCTAGATTCCACCTAGCTATCTGAAGCCAGTAGCATGTTTTCACATCCTGATCTCCTATCCTCAGGGCTCACCTTAGGGAATGGCTGCAGTCTGACAGCTGCTAGATGGCAGCTTTCTTTCCCTCCTGAGCTCCTGGGGTGCTGCAGTTCATGGGGTCGCAAAGAGTCAGACATGACTGAGCAACTGAACAACAACAAATGGCCTTAGAGGCTCAAACAGCAACATTAAATAAACATAAGCAAGATGTGAGGTAAAACAAGTCATTCTCCAAGGATAAAAATCCACCTAAAACAAGAATTGCAATACTTTTGGCCACCTGATGCAAAGAACTGACACATTGGAAAAGACCCTGAGGCTGGCAAAGATTGAAGGCAGGAGGAGAAGGGGACAACAGAGGATGAAATGGTTGGATGGCATCACTGATTTGATGGACATGAGCTTGAGCAAGCTCTGGGAGTTAGTGATGAACAGGGAAGCCTGGTGTGCTGCAGTCCACGGGGTCGCAAAGAGTCGGACACGACTGAGTGACTGAACTGAGCTGAAAATAAGAACACTGGATAAAAACAATTCTAGAATAGTCTCAACTTCTGCCTAACAAATGTAATTATTCATGCTTGAGCTCTAGCCTTATCTAGTCCTGTGGCCACTGCTGAGTTTCTCAAATTTGCTGACTGATGCTGAAGCTGAAGCTCAAATACTTTGGCCACCTGATGTGAAGAGCCAGCTCATTGGAAAAGACCCTGATGCTGGGAAAGATTGAATGCAAAAGAAGAAGAGGGTGGCAGAGGATGAGATGGGTAGACAGCATCACTGACTCAATGGACATGAATTTGAGCAAACTCTGGGAGAGAGGATGTGCGTCCTAAGTCACTTCAGTTGTGTCTGACTCTTTGCGACCTCATGGACTATAGCCTGCCAGGCTCTGTCCATGGCATTCTCCAGGCAAGAACACTGGAGTGGGTTGCTGTGCCCTCTTCCGGGAAATCTTCCCAGCTCAGGGATTGAACCTGCGTGTCTTATGTCTCCTGCATTGGCAGGCGGGTTCTTTACCTCTAGTGCAGCCTGGGAAGCAGGACAGGTGTCCGGCTGTGCTACTGTCCATGGGGTTGCCAAGAGACGGACATGACTTGGCAACTGAACAAAAGCAATCTCTTCTAACTTTTTTCTGTCCTCAAAACAGTTTCAGGATTATTTCTAGAGTCTCTGCTCTCACAGACGAGATGGAGAAAAAGAAAGGATGCTGCCTTCATAGTGCAGTTTATAAAATTGCTGTATTTGAATCAGCTGAAAAGCAGTGATCCAAAAATTTTCAGACTTTGCTCAACAGTAGCATCATGTGAAGGAGGTGACTAGGGGAATTGCTACTCTGAGACAAACTCTAACCAATGGGGAGGAATAACTTGGTGAAATGGAAAAGACAAGAATCCTGGGAGAAAATTACACGTCAGTATTAGAAATAGAATGAAGAGGCAAGGATTCATGAGGCACACAATTGCTATCTTTACATATTTGAAGAGCATCCATGTGGAAGAGATATTTAGACTGTTTTATATATCCCTAAGAAGCAAAATTGGGTCCAATGAATAGAAACTGCAGGGTAATAGATTTCAGTAATTTTAAAGAAATAACTTTCAAAAACAGTGCTAATCAGTAAGATGTACCTACAGTAAGTTGTATAGAATGACCACATAAATTACATTATCAGTAGTATAGACTGTCATAATAAGACCAGGAACATTATTTTTAACCTGATTAGGTTGATTTTTATAGTTTAATCAAAGAATAATCTCAAAGTCAGGCCCACAGCTCCATGTAGTGTAAATGTCTTGAATTTATTTTAAAATCACATTAACCCTAATATTAATATGGGGGTTATGTACCCCACCTATTATATGGCAAGAAAATGTTAATATAAATTAAATAATGGAGTATACATTTTCTGCTTGAGCAAGTCTTATTTGAATATAAGACTGAATTGCTTGTTTTACAAATTTTTCTCTTCACAAAGCTTAAGTGAAGGAAAGATGTTTTAAAAAGAAAAAAATACTCAGCAATTATCAGCACCAGCTATTTTTGGTTTGTTTTGATTTTCATCTCATATTACACAAAAGTAGAGAAAGTTACTGTTACAGGTGGGAAATTCTGTTTGCTAGGGTTGTCCAAGTCATGGCTGGGAGGCCTTGTGGTTAGAACTGATCCTATAAGCAAGGGGATATTTAGCTATGTATCTGTATGTAACAAACTACGCCAAAGCTTAATGACTTAAAAAAGAGATATAGCAAGTCCCCTATATGCAAACCTTCAAGCTGCAAACTTTCAAAGATCCAAATGTCCTTCCACATGTCCAATCATGTGAGTTAGTTCACCTGTCTGGCATACATTGTCACATGCGTGAATCCTCTACAAGTGGCCTTGCTTTTGTGTACTTTACTGCACAGTACTATATAGAGCACAGTAGTACAGTATCTTTATTTCAAGCTCAGGATGTCCGGAAGCAAGAGTCAAAGACCAGTGATGTAGCTGGTACTGCTAAGAAGCGCCAAGAGGGGACCATAGAAACAAAAGTGAAAATATTTGAGGCTGGAGCTTGCCCTCCATCTCTTTTGCTGACGATCCTTCAGCTCTGCCATCTCCCACCTCCTCTCCCTCCTCCAGTCAGTAAATCTTCTTGCCTGTTCACTCAATGCCAGTTCTTGTATGCCAACTGTTGTACTGCACTACTGTAATTTTCAAAGTACTGTACTGTAAGATTAAAAACATTTTCTTTATTTTTATTCACTTTTTATGTATTATTTATGTGAAAAGTATTATAAACCTATTGCAATGTAGTACTATATAGCCGATTGTACTACTTGGGTACCTAAGCTAATTTTGTTAGACTTACAAACGAATTGGACTAACTAATGAATGTGCTCTCAGAACAGAACTTGTTCATACATAGGGTAATTACTGTGTTTACTTAGCTCATAATTCTGTGTATGAGCACTTTGGTGTAAATTTAGTTGGACAGTCCTTTCCTGATTATGTTTGCCCATGTGTGTACACAGTAGAGAGGAGGATCTCAAGAGAGTGAGAGGAAACGTACAAATTACTAGCAGAACATTGCTGCAACTTATTGGCTGAAGCAAGTCACACGGTCACACAAGATTCAAGGAGAGGGGAAACAGATTTCACATCTTAATGGGAGGAGTTGAAAAGTCATCCTGTAAAGGGCCTGGCTACAAGGAAGATGAAGGATTGTGGTCATTTTCACAATCTTGTACAAAAATCTCCCAGATGGCACTAGTGGTAAAGAACTCACCTACCAATGCAGGAGATGCAGGTTCAGTCCCTGGATTGGGAAGATCCCTGGAGAAGGAAGTGGCAACCCACTCCAGTATTCTTATCTGGGAAAACCCACGGACAGAGAAGCTTGGCAGGCTAAAGTCCATAGGGTCATGAAGAGTCAGACATGACTGAAGCAACTTAGCATGCACCCATGTACAAAAATGTCACTCAAGGATCTTCAGCAGTGGAATGTTGCAGTCAAATAAGTGTTCTAGAATTATCACTCGGGCAATATATTAAGAGCCATTTCTTTAATATCCCTCAAATTATACTACAGAAAACACACAAATTATACACAAGACAAGTTAGTCTTGTCTTTGCATGATTCTGATACTCACAAAATTCAGTTACCACAGGATAGCTAAATAACACCATCATCCAACAACATGGGTTCAAACTCTGTTACCCTGTATAGTTTGTTGTTGTTCAATCGCTAGTTGTGTCCAACTCTTTGTGATCCCATGGACGGTAGCATGCTCTTCTGTCCTCCTCTATGTCCTGGAGTTTGTTCAAATTCATGTCCATTGAGTTAGTGATGGCTATCTTACCATCTCATCCTCTGCCACCCACCCACCCCCCTTCTCCTTTTGCCTTCAATCTTTCCCAGCATCAGGATCTATCCCAATGAGTTGGCTTTTCGCATCAGGTGGCCAAAGTATTGGAGCTTAGGCTTCAGCAACAGTCCTTCCAATGAATATTCAGGGTTGATTTCCTTTAGGGCTGACTGCTTTAATCTCCTTGCAGTCCAAGGGAGTCTCAAGAGTCTTCTCCAGCAACCTGGTACAGTAGTTGAGTATAATTACATAGAGTACCAAATTTACTGCTTGCTTTTTAATCGACAAATCACTGTTTAAGTAATTGATGTACACATGATCAGTAACCAATCACGTCACTTCTTTTGAAGGTTGTCAGTGATTGGGCATTGCATACCTGCAATTTAGTTCACACTTATACAGCAAAAATGCAGCTATATGGTCCTCTCTTATCTCCTAGTAATAAACCCCTGTGACATCTTTCAAAAACGAATCTTTGAAAGAGGGAATTGGCTAAGAAAGATGGTGGTGGTTTAGTCACTAAGTTGTGTCTGACTCTTGTGATCCCATGGATGGTAGCCTGCCGGGCTTCTCTGTCCATGGGATTCTCCGGGCAAGAATACTAAAGTGGGGAGCCATTTCCTTCTCTAGAGGATCTTCCCAACCCAGGAATCGAACCTGGGTCTCCTGCATTGCAGGCATATTCTTTACTGACTGAGCTATGAGGGAAGAAGAAAGATGAAAGTACAACAAATAAACAAAAAGTAATATTGCTAGATATAAAATTCAAATCGAACATAAATGGAGTTATAAAGAAAGTGTGGGCCATGGGAATGTTGACATTATATGTGCAGCCAGAAAGGAAATTTAGTGAAGGCAAACTTATTGACATAAATGAAGAAAGCAGTTGTAATAAAAAGGATAAAGATGTTCCAAGGGAAAAGACAATAGCAAAAAAAACTTTACATTAACACAACTCTCAAAGATATTTGACAACACTGAAAGCACAAAGAATAAAATTTTGGAAGCTGATCCAAACTTACAAAAAAATATGAGAATAAGCCAAAGCACAGAAAAGTTGCTCATTCCATATTGTAAGTTCTGCAATAAGAAAGCAAGCACTATTCAAATGATTTGTGATCAGTTTTTTACAAACATTTAAATTCTCAATATGCTTAATGTTTTAAATCGTAATACACTAAATAAATATTAGTTTTACTATTTTTCTATTTTCTTAAACATTCATAACCAACAGTTAAACTTTTTAATGTTTTGACAGAAAGTCACAGAATATTTGCAGTTCTTCCTATTGAAGATTGCTGTGCATGGTTTCAGCCAACTTACTCATTTTACGGTCCCATAGTACTGGGCAGAGAGGATTCCCTGGTACAAGAAAGTTCCTTCTTAGTTCACAAGATTGTTCTTCATTTATAATTACCAGATTTGAAATTGTTTTGATCAGTAAACAAAAAATTAGATATTAGGAAAAACAAATTGAGTTTTAGTAAATAAAAGTATTTTTAATTAGAATTTATCCCACTGTTGCTGTTCAGTTGCTCAGTCATGTCCAGCTCTTTGCAACCCCAGGGACTGCAGCATGCCAGGCTCCTCTGTCCTCCACTATCTCTAGAGTTTTCTCAAACTCATGCCCATTGATTCAGTGATGCCGTCCAACCAGCTCATCCTCTGTCGTCCCCCTATCCTCTTGCCCCCAATCTTTTCCAGCATCAGGGTCTTTTCCATACTAGTCCCACAGCTTCAAAAAAAAATAAAAGATCAAACCACTATCCAATAAAATGTTCCCAGAAAAAGAACTGCTTTTCCCCAAACATGACTTCACAGCCTATGATAATGATGCATAGAGCAACAAGCAGATCTTTATCAAGAATCATAGCTTCCTGCTATAAAGTAGAGATCAGTTATGGCCTCATCTAAAATGAAATGCTTCCAAGCTTAAAAGCAGGCCAGCTTTCGGTGGTAGAGGCTCGCTGACAATCTTGGTCCCAGCATACTCTGTTTGTATTGGTCCCTATGGTCATCTGAACTGGAGGAATAAATAAAAGCCCCTCAAAGACCACTTCTTCAGTAACTTTTCCATGCCCTTATTGTTCAGCCCAAAAGTACTGGTGAAAGCATTAAGGCTGAATAGCAAATTATGTGTCCAGCAAAACAAGTTCACACACCAAAAAAAAAAAAAGCTTGGAAAAGATAAATGACTTAGGTTTCCTCTCCCACAACTAAATGGATCAAAATAAATATCCATTTAAAAAAAGAAGAAGAAAATAGGGGAAGTAGTGAAAATGCAAAAGTGAGCTTTGTTTATATTACAGGTATCTTCTGAGATTCTCTTCATACTGAAACTGAAGTCACTCAGTCATATCTGACTCTTTGTGACCCCATGGACTGTAGCCTGCCAGGCTCCTCCATCCATGGGATTTCCCAGGCAAGAGTACTGGAGTGGTGCCATTTCCTTCTCCAGAGGATCTTCCCAACCCAGGGATCTAACCCTGGTCTCCCATATTGCAGGCAGATGCTTTACCATCTGAACCACCAGGGAAGCCCCTCTCTTCATATGAAGTTACCCTTGCAGGCCTCAGTATTCATGGCATGCAGGCTCCAGAGGGTAG
The DNA here is from genome assembly GCF_042477335.2 of Ovis canadensis. Taxonomy (NCBI): domain Eukaryota; kingdom Metazoa; phylum Chordata; class Mammalia; order Artiodactyla; family Bovidae; genus Ovis; species Ovis canadensis. The sequence continues at coordinate 118,745,062 of NC_091250.1, read as the reverse complement.
GCTCAGTAGTTGTGGCACACAGGTTTTAGTTGCTCCGAGGTATGTGGAATCTTGCCAGACTAGAGATCAAACTCAAGTCCCCTCTATTGGCAGGCAGATTCCTATCCACTGTACCACCAGGGAAGTCCATGGAGTTGTTTTAATGTAATAAGAGAACTATCACATTTATGTATTGAACAAATATCTACATAGATTTTACTATATGCCAGGCACTGTGCTGAGCACTTAATGAATATTCATTCTGGGAGTCATCTCAACAGCTCTTTTAGGTATTTTATGTATCTCATTTTAGAAGAAACTGAGGCACAGATAGGTTAAGTAACTTGCCCCATATCACATTACTAATGTAGTAAAGCTGGAATTTGAACCCAAGTAGACTGGCAACAGGGGCTGTGCTCTTTTTTCACTGTGCTGTGAACTGTTATTTTTTCCATCCTACAGTCTAGTTTGGTATGTTTTTGTGTCTCTTTTCAGATCCCTCCCACTGAACTCTGTTTGTTCTGCTGAAACTTGGAAAGCATTATCTTCTTTACCTATCTATAGGATCTTGAATCTGATTCCTAATCTATGATTTTCACTCAGCATAACACTCTATGAACTTTCAATGAGATCACATTGTATATAAGAAAGAGATGTGTCTTTGTTTCCTAAAACGACAGAGGTCTATCTTTATAAAGTGACAGTCTTCGAAGAAATAATTGTAGTCATCCAATTCTAGTATCACTATGTACCAGGCAATGTGCTAAGCACTTTTATGTGCAGTTTTTCCTGTCTCCCATACAACAAGCCTAAGATGTAGGTATTATTATAATTCCCATTTTATAGATTGGAAAATTGAGGTTAAAAGAGGTTAAGTAACTTGTTCAAAACAAGACAGCCAGTGTGTTATGGAGCCTAAATTCAAGGCTTTGGTTTATCTGGCTTTGAAGATCATTTGTTTTTGTCCATATTTCTATGCCATTTTACACCATTTTATTTCCTTACAAGGATATTCAAAGAAGTTTGAGGGACTATTGCGTGACAGAAACTGCTGTCACTTTCTAGATAAAATTCTTCCTCTGTAAGATGATAAGCCACACAGATACCCAGTGGCTTCCAGTAGTAGTAGTAGAGAATCTGCCTGCAAAGCAGGATACTTGCAGGAGACGCAGGTTTGATCCTTGGGTAGGGAATATCCTCTGAGCAGGAAATGGCAACCCACTCCAGTTTCCTTACCTGGAAAAGTCCCACGAAAGCCCAGCACGCTCCACTGTCCATGGGTCACAAAAGAGTTGTGCACTACTGAGGGACAAAACAACAACAACCTTATAATAGTCAACAAGTCACTGATCTCTAACCAACCGTAATAAATACTGCATAATAAAATTAAAGGGAAGTTAAACTATAATGAAAACATACCTTCTAAGAAAAAGTGTCATTACTATTTCTTATCTATTCTAGATCATGTCCCATAAAAATAAAAAATTCAGACACAGTACAAACACCTTACATAAGTCTTCCACAAAACACTTAACACTACGACATTTCCAAAATAATTACACTTTTCAGAACCTAGACATTCTTCAAGATGCTCAAAAGTCTCAGTCATAGTTTTCAAAACCACACATTTCTCATTATCAGTGAAGGAACACTTCAAAAAATGTGACAGGTACCCTTTCAAGCATCACTTCCTTAGAAAAACAAATAAAAAGAGAATGCAAAAAGAAGCTGTTGAATCAATTTTAGATACTGTGTCTAATGTTTTTTCATAACAGAACTTGGAGTCTATACTACGTGTTTATTTATAATTTGACTATTTTATATTAAATGATTTAAGTAATAACTCTTCATATTCAGATCTTTTTTTCCTAAAGAATGTATTTATTTACTTATTTAAGGGTCCCAGTGGTTGCCAAGCATCTGCCATGGTCTCACGGTTGGGAAAGGAGGATAAGATTGCCATTGCATTTTACTGCCTACTCAGCAGTTACAAATGGATTCCCTCAGAAGAGTAGTAATTTTAAATATTTATTTATATATTTGGCTGCGCTGGATCTTAGTTGTGGCCTGCAGGATCTTTAACTGCAGCATGTTAACTCTTAGTTGCAGCATGTGGAATCTAGTTCCCCAACCAGGGATGGAACCCAGGCCACCTTCATTGGGAGCACAGAGTCTTAGCCACTAGGCCTCCAAGGAATAATGAGTAATAGTTTTTGCAAAGTAAAAATTACATTAATTTTGGAAGAACTTTGGTTATGGGTTTTTTTGCATGAATTTACCTATCCCACTGGGAATTTAACAAAGAAGGCTGAGTGCCAAAGCATTGATGTGTGGGAATTGTGATGCTGGAGAAGACACTTGAGAGTCCCTTGGACTGCAAGAAGATCAAGCCAGTCGGTGCTAAAGGAAATCAACTCAGAATATTCATTGGAAGGACTGATGATGAACCTGAATTTGGCCACCTGATGCAAAGAGCTGACTCATTGGAAAAGACTATGATAGTAGGAAAGATTGATGGCAAAAGAAGTGGGTGGCAGAAGATGAGATGGTTAGATATGAATAGCATCATTGACTCAATGGACATGAATTTGAGCAAACCCAGGGAGCTAGTGAAGGACAGAGAAGCCTGGAATACTACAGTCCATGTGGCTGCAGAGTAGGACACGACTTAGGAACTGAACAACAACAATATTTAAGAAAACATAAAAGAAACCTGTTTTTAAATGAGATGTTTTCTTAACACTGCTGAATTAAACACTACTTCATCACGTCTTGATTCTCAAAATTTCCTGGCAAGAACTCCTTAGCACTTCTGTCCCACACCAAGGCCCCATATTTTATTTTTAAGTTTGAATTTTCAAGCACAAATATTTTTGTGTTGAAATTTTTTTCCCAAGCTTTAAACTTTTTATTTTGTATTGGCGTATAGCCAATTAACAATGTTGTGGTGGTTTCAAGTGAACAGCGAAAGGACTCAGACATATACATATACACGTATCCATTCTCCCCCAAACCCCACTTCCAAATATTTTTAATAAACAATTTCTTCCATTTTTATAGGTGTTGGACAGAGGGGTGCAAGAGCTGGCCTTGTCGTTTTCCCTGCAAAGCCATGGATCCAGCCTGCCCTGGGAGAAAGAAAGGAGATTCATATAGAATTTGAGAATGAGGCATGAAATTAAGCTGGGTCTGATGAGAATGAGATACAGTAACAGAATGAGAATCTTTGCCCTCAAACAGTGGTGAGAAGATTAGCAGTTCATTCTCAACATTGTTGTTAAAGCAACTCTCAACATTCAATTACACAAATCCGCAAATAAAACATTCCTAGCTGATGCTTTTCCCTCAGTCTCTTCCCCAATGCAGGATGTCTGAATCAAGTGCTTTTTATTTGCATCATCTAAAACTTGAATAAAAGATTGATGAATTTTTCTATACTTCCCTGAAAAGCACATACAATGTGGCGACGTCTCTCTCAGAGCTCATTCCTGTAGTTAAATACTTAAGTGCCTAAAGTAACCGTAGCTGCTGCCCCGCCACCATCCATCTTTCCACATCACTTCCCCAAGCTCTAGCATTACAGAGAGTTACTAAGGCTAGATTGAAGGGTTTAATGAGTGGAAAGATTAAACAAAACAAAAACAAAAGAGCCATCACAAACTGCAAATTAAGGGATCAGCAAACCCCCCGCTGGTTTAAAAATCCCATTCTACCTTGCCAAGGCACTAATTAATATAATAAAAAGCACAAAGATCTTGCTTAAAATTAAACGAGCAGGCTGCCCACGCAGGGCTCGCTGCCCACTCCCTAAGCAAGCATCTGCTTAGAATGTAACCGATTGTCTCCTTGGGAGGTTAAAGGAAGGGAGGAAAAATTGCTTTGGCAGAGAGTCTAACAGTTAACTATGCCCCCTTTGAAAAGAGAATTCTTATCCTGTTTTTAATGCCAAGCACATACAATGTCAAGTAACTTGGTCTTAATACCAAACATGACAGAACTGCAGCAAAGGGATAAAACTGCTACTATTTATAGTAACAAAAATAATGGAAGTATGGATATCATTTATCGCAGTGTTAACCAGTAATTGAAATTTTTCTTCTTTCCAACTTTCACTCCTCTCTTGTACCTAGCACAGCACTTGGCACATATTGGGCACTCAATAAATATGTGTTTAATAATTATTCTAATTTGAAAGGACTTCCTTAGTGGCTCAGTTGGCAATGCAGGAGACCCAGGTTCAATCCCTGGGCGGGGAAGATTCCCTGGAGAAGGAAATGACAAACCGCTCCAGTAGTCTTGCCTGGAAAATTCCATGGACAGAGGAGCCAGGCAGGCTACAGTCCCTGGAATTGCAAAGAGTTGGACACAACTGTGCAAGTAACTTTCACTTTTGCTAGTTTCAAAACTATATATATGTTGATGTCCCACAAACACTGTTAATGCTAGCAGTTCAATATTAGTTCTTTTTTTAAAAATTTTATTTTATTGAAGTATAGTTGACTTAATACAATGTTGCGTTAATTTCTGCTGTACAGCAAGGTGATTCAGCCATACATACATATATGTTTTCATATGTTTTCATTATTATTTATCACAGGATATTGAATATAGTTCGGTGTGCTATATAGCAGGACCTTGTGATAAATTCTAATGCCCAAACTCAGAGACCAAACATCTGGTTTTGCTTTATTCAATCAATAATGCATTTATTATGTCCATTGCTGTTTTAGGCACAATAAATAATATAAAAAAATTAAAGCTTCCTTGAGCAGCAGGTCCTCAAGAGAAAAAAAATGCCCAGATAGGAAAATAGTACAGAGAAACAAGAACTCGTAGCAGGAGTAAACTGCTATCCTTCTATTACTGCCTTTCTTAATAAATAGTAAAAGATGCCGTTTATTAAGCATCTTCTATGTGCTAGACACTGAAGAAGCTGGTTTATGTACATGATTTCATTTAATTCTCACAACTTTGCTTCAGACTAGATTTTACAGTCCCTGGGAATAAAGAAAAGAAAACAGATACTCAGAGTCACTCAAGATGATGCCAGTAAAGGACCAAGTCAAGGATTCCAGGGATCTCACTTCAGAGATTACATTCTTTCCAAGATGTCATTCTGTCTCCTGCTGTAAAACTTACGGCGTATTTCTGTGCCTCTCCTCAGAGCCACTGAGATGTATAGGAGACATAGCTTGGATACCGAAATCCGGGAATTTAGGACATTTTGAGAAGTTTGGGAAGAAAAATGGTCTAAGAATTTGAAAGCTGGATTATCTAGGAAAATTCATGCTCTGTATTCACTGTACATATATAAAGAATGACAGATTACTTAAAGATCGTGACATGTCAGTCAGACATTTCAAGAAAGAGATGAGATCTGAGCTCTGCCTTCTTCTTGTTTAATTGCTCAGTCATATACAACTCTTTTACGACCCCATAGACTGTAGCCTGCCAGGCCTGTCTGTCCATGGGATTTCCCAGGTAAGAGTACTGGAATGGGTTACCATTTCCTTCTCCAGGAGATCTTCCTGACCAAGGGATCGAACTCACATCTCCTGCCATTGGTAGGCGGACACTGAGCCACCTGGGAATCTCGAGCTATGTCTAGAGGAATTTAAAACTGAGATTCACTCTGGCACTCAAGGAGTGAATGGTCAAAGGAGAAAGACATAAATCCATGGACATTTATACAGGATGAAGACACTTAGGAGTAAACTAACTTTTCCTCTACACAGTTAAAGCATGGGCTCTGCAGTTAATCACGTTTACTCTTGGGCAAGGTTCTTGCTGATGGCCATGACTCATGTAGAACACATCCTTCATTTTCCTATGATGTGAAAATTAGAGTTCTAGCTAGAAGGACCAATGATACTCTACTTTTCAAAACTAAGTACAGAATTTGTAATTCAGTTAAACATCATTTTAAATATATCTTAAAGGTAAAATATTTGTATAATCATAAAATATTCTAGCAATTAAAAATGTATAAAGCATAAAGTTCCCACAGTCCCCCTTTTCCTACTCCCCTGGAATCCTTCCTTTCATTGACTACTCAACAAATATTTATTGAGTGCCCCAGGGTTCCAGGGTGGCACTAGTGGTAAAGAAGCCGCCTGCCAATGCCGGAGACATAAGAGTTGTGGGTTCAATCCCTGGGTCAGGAAGATCCCCTGGAGAAGGGCATGGCAACCCATTCCAAGTACTCTTGCCTGGAGAATCCCATGGGCCAGAGGAGCCTGGCAGGATACTGTCCATGGGGTTGCAAAGAGTTGGACACAACTAAAGCAATTTAGCACGTACATATGCCAGGCAATGCCCTAGCTAGATTCTTGGACTTCCATGAGCAAAATAAACAAATACTTTTGTTCTCATAGATGTTACATTCCAGAGGGAGAAAGGCAACAAATATTTAAGTTATATGGTACATTAGAAGATGGTAAGGGCTATGGAGGAAAAAAAAAAAAAGCAAGCAAAACAGGGCAAAGAAGGTTAGGAAGGCAAGATGGGTGGGTGCAATTTTAAAGAGGGAGCTCAGGTTAGGCTTTCCTGAGAAGCACCATTCTCCGTGCAAATCCTATTAAACACTGACTCATTATTATTTTCACAACATGAAGTCATATTTTGACATTGCCTTTTTCCATTCAAAAATAGATCATGGGTACAATTCTGTGTCATTATGGATGGATCTCTTTCATTGTTTTTAATTGTGGCATGGTATTCCATCACATTTACGAGTGTGTGTGCTCTGCGCTTAGTCACTGTGTGTACCGTTACTCATCTAACCAACTTTATCTTGAAAGTTACTGAATCTGTTTTGAATTTTTCCTACTACCACAGATAATGCTGCAACGAACATCTTTTTATGTATATCTGTGTATTTACAGAATTATAATATTTGGGACTGTTCATAAACTAGTTGTTGATTTAAAGGGATTCAACCACATTAAAGACTAACGGGAAGAGATATACTTGCTTTTTATTTTATCTCTTCTTGCCACCTCTGGCATTTCTTTCACCCCTGACTTAAGTGTTGGATATGGTTAAGCATCCTGATCTCCCTCTCTAGGTCTCAGGTTCATCCTGAGATGAATATGATCATGTGAAATCAGAATTGGGTACAGAAAAGTAAGGACGGTGCCTAAGTACTGGAGACAGCAAGAACGCTGACTGTTTCCACTCTTGTCCACTTACAACCCACGGTCTGCACAGTGGTAAGAATGAGAGTAGGGCTAGAAAAAAAAATCAGACCATAATATTTTGCTTTTCTGATGGCTTTCCATTGCTCTTCAAACATAAAGTCCTTACAATGACCTATAAAGCCTCACAAGATTTGACCTCTGGTTACATATCTGACCCCCTGTCCTACTTCTCTCCCAAAGTGTTGCCACATTCCAGCCATACTTCCTTGTTTCTGTTTCCCAGACACCAAGTTTCTTCATACCTTCATATATGCATATCCCTCCAGCTCCAGCTCTCAGTTGGTTAGACAGCATCATCAACTCAACGGAGCAAACTCTGGGAGGTAGTGGAGAACAGAGGTGCCAGGCGAGCTGCAGTCCATGGGGTCACAAAGAGTTGGACATGACTTATTGACTGAAACACAACAAGCAGCTCTTTCCCTGGGTGATCATGTGATAAGATCTTTCATAGCACATGGGAGGTTACTGATAAATATTAGTTAAATGAATAAAGAGAAAAGGTAAATATGCAAGCTGATCATATATTAATTAATTCAGCTAATACATTTTGATCATCTATGTGCTAAGCATGGGTGATACAAAGATGAACATAAGACAAGTTACAACCTTGCTTTCTTTTTAGGAGGAAAAGGATTGTTGTTTTAGATGCTTATAGAAATCTTAAAGTACCAACTCGAAAATACCAACCTTGAACCATGATTTCTTTTTAACAAAAGTATTTATTTATTTATTGGCCTCTCTGCATAGTATGTAGGGCCCTAGTTCCCCAACCAGCAATTGAACCTCCACCCCCTGCACTGGAAACATGGCGTCTCAACCATCAAGGAAGTCCTGAAACATGATTTCTAAATCAAGAGGTAAATTAATATTGGAACCATATTAACAAAAAAGCTTAAATTCAAAGATCCTTCCTCATTGTCCAAACTGGTTTTGTTCTCTTACTGAGTTTTTCCAGATGCAATTACCCAAATGTATTCACCTTTGGGGACTGTCTTGTGACTATCTCCACATCTGCTATAGAAGAGAAAGTTTTAAGACCTTTGATAAAAGTCTGCATATATGAGTATGAAGAGAGATTTTTGTAATGATATACACTTTCTATCATTGAATTCTGGATTTTGATCCCATCTGAATTATGTTTGAAATGGACAAATAGTACACATAGTAGATCAGTCAAATAATAACGATCCAGCATAAAATTTATCCAGGAATGAAGCATGGTAAATGTCAAGAAAATTCAGTGAAAGAAAGGCTTTCAGAAGGCAAAGAGGAAGTGAGAGATCTCATGCTGGGTGGCCTCGGTCTTCAAAGGTGAAACGGAAGACTGGTCTTCAGTTAGAGTAGAGAAGTCACAAGATCTAAGGGCCTGAGAATGTCACCCACATAAACTTTGGAGAACCTCAGGGAAAAAGTTAAAGGATCAGGTAGAAATTTGCAGCAATCTCAATCAACAGGTTTGGGTTTTTTAAAAATATTTATTTATTTACTTATTTGGCCACACTGGGCTTAGCCACAGCACACGGGATCTTTCATTGCAGCAGCGCAGACTCTCTAGCCATGGTTCTCAGGCTCAGTAGTCGAGGTGCGTGGGTTTAGTTGCTCCACAGCATATGGGATCTTAGTTTCAAACCCGAGTCCCTTGCATTGCGAGGCAGATTCTTAACCACCGGACCACCAGGGGAAGTCTCAACAGGGTTCCTTAGTTTCAGAATCAGTAAAGAGAACAATGATAGTGCCCTGGGTTTGGAGATAACTAATAGAAATGGCAAGTGGAGGAGCCTCTGCACTTTCATTGCAGGGGGCACGAAGCAAGGGTTCGATCCCTGGTAAGAGAACTAAGATCCTACAAGACACATGGCAGAAAAAAAAAAAGGCAAGTGGACCGGAAAATCAAGGACTGTAGGAAAAGTAGAAAGAATAGCTTAAAAATCCCATGTACTCAACATCCAACTTCAGCAATTATCTCCTCATAGAAATCTGGTTTTATCTTTACTGCCACACTCCTCCTCAACTCATTAGATTATTTTCAAGACAATCACAGATATAGTAATAAAGAGCCCTTTAAAAAAAAAACCCCATAATCACAATACCATTATTATAGTTGAAAAATGAACAATTCTTGATACAAGTATCCTATCCATGTTCAAGTCACTCCAACTGCCTCATAATTTGTTATAGTTTTATTCAATTCAGAGTCCAACCAGAATGCGCACATTGCATGCGCTTTATAGGTTTCTTAAGTTTCTTCAAACTTAAGAGTTCTCCCTCCCACTCTTTCTTTGTAATTTATTGTTGAAGAATCTAGATGTAGGAGATGGACTCAGATATGCATCTAAGGCTAGACTCTGTAGGAATTTACAGGCCATTGTGAAAGCCACTAAGAAAGTAAAATATTTTTTAGCTCAATTTTAGAAAGAAATTTATTTATTTGGCTGTGTTGAGTCTTAGTTGCAGCATGGAGGATCTAGTTCCCAACCAGGGATCGAACCCAGGCATTGGGAGCATGGCATCTTAGCCACTGGACCACCAGAAACTCCCTGATGTCAATTTTTTTCCTAGCCTCATTCTCATTCTGGCTGCCGTGTGGACAATGGATGACAGTGGGCAAGAGTGGAAACAGTCACTCCATCTCCAGCACTTATGCACTGTCCTTATTCTGTGTTCCTCCGTTACAGCTTCACGTGACGATTTTCCTGTTTTCAAGATAAACAATGACTACACTGGGTATTTGTGAATGCTTTCAATCAAATAGCTCTCTTTAGGACAAAAGACAACCTTCTTTTCAAGATTCTTGATCATGAACATGAGCGAATACATAGCAGATTAATCTTGGCATAGCAGAGAATAAGCCCTCATTTGCTCTGAAGTGCTCCCCTCTGTGCAGAGACAAAATGGACCTTGGCCAGACTCGCCAGTATGAGCTGAATCCCACTGTTAACAGCAGCTTGCAGCACAAGCCTCACTGAGTCTGCTTGAGTTGGCAGCATTAAAAGAAACTTGGCCCTTGTTAACTATCAGAGGCAAATGCCCCATCCTGGTTTTTTTTTTTTTCTCCAGCTGCCACTTCAAAATAAAGTGAATATTTCAAAGTCTGTTGAGTGCTACAAATAGAACTCAAAGATTTAATAAAAACACACATTTCAAAGAGAATTCATATGGAAGCTTTTGAGTGTGCCAATAACATCTAAAGTCTAAGTTCCAGGAAGGGGCGTTCCCTAACCCAGGATACTTAATAATCAAGAAAAATTGTTGTATTCTTCTGTTTAAAAAGATTAAAATTTCCAATAATCTCTAGAAGGTACAATAATATTTGTCACCATGAATTATTTTTTATGAAAGTACTTCCTGTTTACCAGTTCCTTTGGAACTTTGTTGATAGTGACAATGACAAGTCGAATAATGTAGGCTGAGTGGATTCCATGACTACTGCTTGGGTTTGAACCCTAGCTCTGTCCCTTTCCTAACTGTGAAAACTTAGGCACGTTACTTAACCTCTCTAAGTTCAGGTTTCCTCCTAGTAACCGGACTGGCATAGGCTTGTAATAAGGACTGAATGAGTTAATAGCTACAGTGAATTTTGAACGTTAACAATAGTGTTAGAAAGTGTTAGGTATTATTAGCTACCTTCAAAGTTTTAAAATGTTGTTGAGGCTGATTCTTATTTTAAATTTTTTAAGTGAACAATTTAGTGGGTTTTAGTATTTTCACATAGTTGTGCAATCATCACGAATATATACTGCCCAGTCATTTTCCACTTCCTGATAATCACTAACCTACTTATGGGCTCTATAGATTTGTCTGTTCGGGCCACCACATTTAAATAGAATCATAGGTTCAGTTCAGTCGCTCAGTCATGTCTGATTCTTTGTGACCCCATGGACTGCAGCACACCAGGCTTCCCTGTCCATCACCAACTCCCAAAGGTTGCTCAAACCCATGTCCACTGAGTCGGTGATGCCATCCAACCATCTCATCCTCTGTTGTCCCCTTCTCCTCCTACCTTCAGTCTTTCCCAGCATCAGGGTCTTTTCCAATGAGTCAATTCTTCGCGTCACGTAGTCAAAGTAAAGTGAAAGCGTTAGATGCTCAATTGTGTCCAACCCTTTGCAACTGCATGGTCTGTTCATGGGATTCTCCAAGCAAGAATACTGGAGTGGGTTGCCATTCCCTTCTCCAGGGACTCTCCCCTACCCAGGGATCGAACCTGGGTCTCCTGCATTGCAGGCAAATTCTTTACTGTCTGAGCTACCCGGGAAAGCTACATTTCTTTTTATGGCTGAATATCAGTTGTATGGACATATTATATTGTGTTTATCTACTAATCAGTTGATGGACATTTGGCCTCAAACATTGTTGCCAGTTTGAGGCTGTTACAAATAATCCTTATATGAATATTCATATACAAGTTTTTGTATGGACATACATTTTTAATTCTCTTCGGTAAACACCTGGAGAGGAATTCCTATGTTATGTGATGAAGTGAAAGTCATTCAGTCGTGTCCAACGTTTTGAGACCTCATGAATTATACAGTCCTGGGAATTCTCAAGGCCAGAATACTGGAGTGGGTATAGCCTTTTCCTTCTCCAGGGGATCTTCCCAACCCAGAGATCAAACTGAGGTCTCCCACATTGCAGGCAGATTCTTTACCAGCTGAGCCACAAGGGAGGCCCTTGTTATGTGATAATCCTACTTTAAAAACTTTGAGGAAATGCCAAACTATTTTCCAAGGTGGTTGCAATATTTTAATATTCTCACTAGCAATGAATGAAGATTCCAGTTTCTCTATATTCTTGTTGACACTTATTATTCCTTGTTTGTTTTTATTATAGCCATTCTAAAGTTATGACCAACTTAGATAGCATATGAAAAAGCAGAGACATTACTTTGTCAACAAAGGTCCGTCGAGTCAAGGCTATGGTTTTTCCAGTGGTCATGTATGGATGTGAAAGTTGGACTGTGAAGAAAGCTGAGCACCGAAGAATTGATGCTTTTGAAGTGTGGTGTTGGAGAAGACTCTTGAGAGTCCCTTGGACTGCAAGGAGATACAACCAGTCCATTCTGATGGAGATCAACCCTGGGATTCCTTTGGAGGGAATGATGCTGAAGCTGAAACTCCAGTACTTTGGCCACCTCATGCGAAGAGTTGACTCATTGGAAAAGACTCTGATGCTGGAAGGGATTGAGGGCAGGAGGAGAAGGGGACGACAGAGGATGAGATGGCTGGATGGCATCACTGACTCGATGGACACGAGTCTGAGTGAACTCCGGGAGTTGGTGATGGATGGGGAGGCCTGGCGTGCTGCGATTAATGGGGTCACAAAGAGTTGGACACGACTGAGCAACTGAGCTGAGCTGAGCTGAGTGGGTATGAAGTGGTATCTCACTGTGATTTTGATTTGCAATTTTGCTAATGACTAATGATAGTAAGCATTTCTCATATGCTTATTAGTTACTTGTATATCTTTGTTAGAGAAATGTTTATTCAAGTCCTTTGCTCATTTTAAAATGAGATTGTCTATTTAATTGTTGCATATATGTATTTTTAATACATTCTGGATATAGATTCCTAATCAAATATATTATCTGCAAATATTTTCTCCCATTCTGTGAGTTATCTTTTCACTTTCTTGATAGTGTCCTCCTTGAAGTACAAAGGTTTTTAGAGTTGAGGAAACCCAATTTAAAAAATTTTGTCTTTTATTGCTTGTGTTTTTGGTGTTGTATGTTGCATCTAAAAACCATTGCCTGATCAAAAGCCACAAAGATTTATGCCTAAGTTTTCCTCTAAAAAAACTTTAGTTTTTACATTTAGATCTTCTATCCATTTTGAGTTAATTTTTGCATGTAGTACAATATAGGTATCCAAGTTCATTCTTCTGCATGTGAATACCCAATATGTCTCTTCTTCCACCAGTACCACACTGTCTTGATTACCATAGCTTTGTAGTAAGGTTTAAAATTGGGAAATGTGAATTCTCCAAATTTGCTCTTTTTTAAAATATTCTTTTAGCCATTTTGTGTGCCCTGCATTTCCATATGAATTTTAGAATCAGCTTGTCACTTTTGCAAAAATGTAGCTAGGATTATGTTGAATTTCTAAATCAATTTGGAAAGTATTATCATCTTAATGATATTAAATCTTCCAACAGGAGATGTTTTCCCATTCATTTAGGTCTTCTTTCATTTCTTTCCACAAGGTTTTATAGTTTTCAATATACAAGTCTTGTATGTCTTTTGATGCTATTGTAAATGGAATTTTCTTAATTTCATTTTTGGATTGTCTATTCTGGTCTATAGGAATACAGCTGACTTTTGTGTATTGGTTTTGTATCCTGCAAACTTGCTGAACTCATTTATTAGTGTAATAGTTTCTGTGTGCAGGTGTACTCCTTAAGATTTTTCTGTATAGAAGATCACGTCATCTGTGCATGACATTTTACTTTTTTCTTTCCAGTTTGGATGTCTTTTATTCCTCTTTCTCAGCTAATTGTCCTAGGTAAACCTCCAGTACAATGTTGAACAAAAGTGACAAGAGGGAACATCCCTCTTCCTAACATTAGGGGAAATCTTTGTCTTTCACCGTTAAGTACGATCTAAGCTGTGATTTTTCATACTCTTTAGGATGAGGGAATTCTCTTCTGCTTCTAGTTGGCTGTGCATTGTATCATGAAATGGTGTTGGCTCTTGTCAAGTACTTTTTTTGCAACCACTGAGGTGATCATGTAGTTTTTTTTCCCCTTTATTCTTTAATATGTTATATAAAAATGATTTACATTCATATATTGAATTATCCCTGCATTTCTGAGATAAAATCCCATTTGCTCAAGGTGTACAATCTTTTAATTATAATACTGGCTTTGGTTCACTAGTATTTTGTTGAGGATTTTTGCATCTATATCCATTAGGGATATTGGTCTAAAGACTTTTTTTTCTTATAATGTCTTTGTTGGTATTGGAGTAATACAAGATTTATAGAATGAGTTGGGAAGTTGGGGCAAATCTAGGAATCTTCCCATTACACAGAGGTTATCTAGAGCTATAATTGGCATACAATTTTCACAGTATTCCCTCATAATCTTTTTTAAAATTTCTGTAAGGTTCTTAATAATGTCTATGCTTTCATTTGTGATTTTAGAAATCTGAGTCTTCTTTTCTTGGTCAGCCCTGCTAAAGTTTTGTCATTTTGTTTATCCTTTTCAAAAAGACAACTTTATTTTACTTTTATTCGTTATTTTTTCTTTTTGTTGTACCACATGGCTTGTGAGATGTTAGTTCCTCAACCGAGGATTGAACCTGTGTCCCTTGTAGTAGAAGCATGGAGTCTTAACCACTGGACCACCAAGGAAGCCCAATCAAAAAGACAACTTTAGATTTCTTTGATTTTTTTCCTTCATTCTTATATTCCCTATTTTATATAATTCTAATCAGTTATTTCCTTCCTTCTGCTTGTTTTCAATTTAATTTTCTCTTCATTTTCTAGTTCCTTAATGTATACAAGTAGGTTATTGATTTAAGACCTTTCTTCTTTTCTAATGTAGGCAGTTCAGTTCAGTTGCTCAGTCGTATCCAACGCTTTGCACCCCCATGGACTGCAGCACACCAGGCTTCTCTGTCCATCAACAACTCCAAGAGCTTACTCAAACCCATGTCCATCGAGTCAGTGATGCCATTCAATGATCTCATCCTCTATCGTCCCCTTCTCCTCCCACCATCAATCTTTCCCAACATCAGGGTCTTTTCCAAGGAGTCAGTTCTTCACATCAGGTGGCCAAAGTATTGGAGTTTCAGCTTCAGCATCAGTCCTTTCAATGAATATTCAGGACTGATTTCCTTTAGAATGGACTGGTTGGATCTCCTTGCAGTCCAAGGGACTCTCAAGAGTCTTCTCCACAGTTCAAAAGCATCAGTTCTTCAGGGTTCAGTTTTCTTTTCGGTCCAACTCTCACATCCATACGTGACCACTGGAAAAACCATAGCCTTGACTAAATGGACGTTTATTGACAAAGTAATGTTTCTGCTTTTTAATATGTTGTCTAGGTTGGTCATAACTTTTCTTCCAAGGAGTAAGCGTCTTTTAATTTTATGGCTGCAGTCACCATCTGCAGTGATTTTAGAGCCCCCCCCCCCAAATAAAGTCAGCCACTGTTTCTACTGTTTTCCTATCTATTTACCATGAAGTGATGGACCGGATGCCATGATCTTAGTTTTCTGAATATGGAGCTTTAAGCCAACTTTTTCACTCTCCTCTTTCAAGGCTCTTTAGTTCTTCTTCACTCTCTGCCATAAAGGTGGTGTCATCTGGCGTAAGGGTGGTGTCATCGGCCATAACGGTTATTGATATTTCTCCAAGCAATCTTGATTCCAGCTTGTGCTTCATCCAGTCTGGCATTTCGCAAAAGCAGCTATAAAACTTTTGTTCCTGCTCTAAGACTATGCCTATCAAGAAATCATTAAAGGCTAAATGTATGAACTATAAGACATAGTGCTTAGCATCCAAGGACCTAAATGCATTAACAGTACACAAACATTTTTTTTGAAGGAAAAGCAAAAAGAGAATTTATCATTACTAATGTTAAATTTGTATTATTATATTTAAAATATGAACTGCTGCTGCTGCAAAGTCGCTTCAGTAGTGTCCGACTCTGTGCGACCCCATAGACGGCAGCCCACCAGGCTCCCCCATCCCTGGGATTCTCCAGGCAAGAACACTGGAGTGGGTTGCCATTTCCTTCTCCAATGCATGAAAGTGAAAAGTGAAAGTGAATTCACTCAGTCGTGTCCGACTCTTATCAAATCTAACATTATTTTCAGAAGTAGGTTATAAATGAAAAATATATGACTTACCATCTATCACTCTATTAATTTCTCCCTCTACATCAGCCAATATTTTCCTTATTCCCATGCTATTATATTTATCTCAGTCTAGTGATTTATTTATTTAATCAATGATTGTATCAGTATGTTGTTTATTAAGTCTTCCAATGAAATTAACTAGAACTAGGCTAACTTTGTGTTTCCCTAACCATCATGTTTTTAAATAACATTTTTGGATGAGAGCGCCTACTGAGAACAGCTAAATAAACAAAAATTTTAAGGAAAAAAAAATGTACTGGCAAGTACCTCATCCATCAAGTCCCAACTCAAATATAACTTTTCTTTGAAATTTTTTCTGATCCTCTAGGAAACTATGTGTCCCTACCAACTTCCAATACATTCTTCTTTTATCGAATTTGCCATGTTTTGTTGTTACTGCTTGTGTTATTATAGAGTTTTCTTCAGTAGGCTGTTAAACTGTGAATTCTAGGATGATGAGGAGAATGTTTTAGTCATCACCATGTCACCAGGCCTTTACACAGTGCCAGGGACTCTATGTTAATCATTTGGGAGTATGGCTACTAACCAGTCATGGGATTTTAGCCACAGGGACATGTGACACCTTGGAAGTTGGTGTCACTTCTCTTGGCTTCTCATTTACTCTCCATTGTCAAAGAGTTTGGGGTTGTTATCGTCATCTTCACTTTAAAATTAGAGAGACACAGTGCAGAGATAAGTGACTTTCCAGAAGTTACATAATGAGTAAAAGTCTACTCTATAGATATATTTTCAATCGACAATGTTCTAAAATGATATTATGCTGTTCCCTGAGGCTGCTCCCCTAACGTGTCAGTTAATGAATCAAGTTGGGGAGCAACTTCCCTGGGGACTCAGTGGCTTCCCTGGTGTCTCAGAAGGTAAAGTGCCTGTCTGCAATGCAGGAGACCTGGGGGAGCTCGGTGGTAAAGGGTCTGCCTGCCAGTGCAGGAGATGCAGTTTCGATCCCTGGGTCTGGGAGATCCCCTGGAGAAGGAAATGGCAACCCACTCCAGTATTCTTGCCTGGAGAATCCCATGGACAAAGAAGCCTGGTGGGCTGCTGTCCATGGGTCATAAAGAGTTGGACACAACGGGGCGACTAAACAGCAACAATGAACCAAGTTAATGCTTTTTGTACCATAAGGCGAATATTCCTAACATATAAGGAAGAAGTGACAAATTTTACAAAATCAAAACCTTAGAAGAAAGTCTACTGTTGTTTTTAACTTTCCTTTTAACCTGGTGTCAATGCTAACTTTGAGATTGTTTCCTTTGTTTCCATTTCTTCCACTTTGGAGGTAGAGCTCTTCCCTCACTATTGCTCCTTAACCAACATATTCCAGCAGAGGGAGCTCCAAGCATTTTACAATTACTATTATGGCTTCTCACTTTTTCCCTCCGTGCCTATCCCAAAAACAGTGAAGTGAAGTCGCTCAGTCGTGTCTGACTCTTAGCGACCGCATGGACTGTGGCCTACCAGGCTCCTCTGTCCATTGGATTTTCCAGGCAATAGTACTGGAGTTGATTGCCATTTCCTTTTCCAGGGGATCTTCCCATCCCAGGGATCGAACCTGGGTCTCCTGCATTGTAGATAGACACTTTACCATCTGAGCCACCAGTTTTAGCTTAATTCTGGTGCCAAGTTATTGAATGGGTCTGGCTTTCTCCTGAGGATGCATTACAAGCTGGTATGGTTTGAAAAACCTGAAGAGAGAGACCCTGTGTTTTATAACACATCTCCATATTCCATGAAGGAGGTCATATTTAAATATACAACATGACATATAGAGCATAATTTTTAATGCTTGATTTGCTATAGTACAGAATCCATCTGCAATGCAGGAGACCTGGGTTCAATCCCTGGGTCAGGAAGATCCCCTGGAGAAGGGAACGGCTACCCACTCCAGTATCTTCTCTAGGAAATCCCATGGAGAGACAAGCCTGATGGGCTATGGTATGTGGGGTCGCAAAAGAGTTGGACACGACTGAGCAACTAAGATCCTCACTTTCATTTAGCAGATCAGATACTTTAAAATACCTCTATATCTACAATATGGACCCAGAACTCATTCCACTCTAAATCTAGTGGTACATCCAAGAATGAAATGCTGATTATGGTAAATTGCTGGCTTGCCTGTATTTTAGTAGTTTATGCAATATCTAAACAATAACAAAGAGTACTTTGTGGGGTGTTTCTAAAAGATTCATGTAGCTTGAAATAAGCACTCTAAAAAACCATATATTTAAAATAATAAACTAAAGAATAAAAAAAAGTGGAAAAATATTGAGCATTCGGTAAGTTGTCCATAATGTAGGCATAAGTGGTAAATTAAAACTTAACTTACCAAAATCCATTCAAGAAGTCTAATGAATTAAATTTAACATGTAAAACTCAAAAGGTGTAAAAGAAAAATTTTTCTGTGTCAGGAACAGAAACAAGAAAATTTTTATGTGTCAGAAATTTTTATGTTTCTTAAAGAAGATATAAAAGGCTCAAGCCATTAGGGTAAATAAAGACTGATGAATTTACTTACATTCTAATTAAAAACTGGTTATCAAAAGATACCATTAAAAAGTAAGAAGTCAAGCCACAAACTGGAAGGAGATGTTTAATACTCAGATAATAAACAGAAGATTAGTATTAGTATTTAGAATATTAAAGGTTACTTCTAAAATCTAATCAGTAAAAAGAACAAAAATCCACAAGAAAAGGAAAAATTTGAGCAAGAATTTTACAGAAAAGAAAATCTGCATTGGTAATAAACATATGTTCATTAAAATCTCATTCATAGCTATATTAACTCTAATTAAAATCAGGAGGGACTACCCTGGTGGTCCAGTGGTTAAGACTTCGCCTTTCAAAGCAGAGGGTGAAGGTTCCATCCCTGGTGGGGTAGCTAAGATCCCGCATGCCTCAAGGCCAAAAAACCAAAACATAAAACAGAAGCAATATTGTAATAAATTCAATAAAGATTTTTCAAATGGTCCACATCAAAAACAAAAGTCTAAAAAATAAAAAAGCAACAAATTAAAACCAGAAGACACTATTTTATATTTAACAGACTGGCAGAAGTTAAGAAATCTGGCAAAACTAAATGTGGACCAGAATGTGGGACAACTGAAATCCTCAGAAACTTTTCTTAAAAGTGTAAATTGATATAACTGTATTGCAATACAATTTGGCGTTACCTAGAAACATCAAGGGGCTTCCCAGTTTGGCTCAGTGGTAATGAATCCACTTGCCAGTGCAGAAGACACAGGAAACTCGAGTTTAGTCCCTGGGTCGGGACCTCTGGAGGAAGAAATGGCAGCCACTCCAGTGTCCTTGCCTGGGAAATCCCATGAACAGAGGAAGCTGGCAGGCTACAGTCCATAGGGTTGCAAAGAGTTGGAAAGCACTTAGTGACTGAGGACGTAGGCACAGTGACATCAAAGTCATGAACACTGTGAAATCAGCAATTCCGCCTAACTCTTGCCTTTGCTACGTAAGCTTGTACATACCACAAGTGTCATGGTCCATAATAGGAAAAAAAAAACAAACAAACAGAAATGACTCAAAAGACATCAACAGAGGAGCCAAGTACATTATGGTACTCATAATTATGGTACATGTCCAATGCAGTATTACACAGTAGTAAAAAATGAATAAACCTTCATGTCAATGTATGGCAAAACCAATACAGTATTGTAAAGTAAAATAAAGTAAAAATAAAAATAAATGAATAAACCATCAACAAGAAAAAATCTTACATACAGTGTTGAGCAAGAAAAGCAAGTTTCAAAAAAATATGTATAATATGATATTGCGTATTTAAAGGTCAAAAGCATGCAAGCTAAATGCAAGGGTAAAACTGCAAAGCAATATATGGAAATGAAAAACATACATTTAAGATAGTATTTACCTCTGTGAGAGAGAGAAAGGAATGTGTTTGGAAAGGATCCCTCAGAGTAAGACTTTAACTATTCTTTATATCTCATGTATACACATATACTGTTATGTATAAGATAAATTTAATTATTTTAAAATTATGAAAATTGTGTGTGTAAAACTCTTTTAGCCCTAAAGGGCGAAGTCCTCCTGACAGAATGCTGCTGCTAAGTTGCTTCAGTTGTTTCCAACTCTTTGCAACCCCATGGTCCATAGGATTCTCCAGGTGAGAATAGTGGAGTGGGTTGCCATTTCCTTCTCCACTTGACAGAATGTGGTGGGTCTAAATTAGAATCAAGACTGTAGAAATAAAGTTTTAGGAGAAAACCTGTGAAATATTGTGAACAAAGAAACTGCATAGTCATGTTTGGTTGCATCTGAATACAAAAAAAGAAAAAAAGATTAAAAAGAAGTTCTGCTATTTCAAATTTTGGAGTCCAAGAGAGCTTAGATAGAACTGAGAAAGTTTGCGATGGTAACAGATTGGAAGTCAGGACTCAACATGCTGAAACTGAATATTGATAGGAAAGCCAATGGAGAGATACAGAAAGACTGATGTGGAAAGGCACCGATACAGGGGTCAAGGTTAAACTTAAGTGTAAATTAGACACCTGAAGCAAGGAGTGGTCAGAGGCCGTTCTTAGACAGGTCTGTTCTTGAAGGTAGAATAACCAACCAATTAACAAAAAGCAGTGAGACCATAACCTCAGCTAGTATTAAGCAGGACTGTCTTCCTATAATTGTCTTTGTATACAGAAACAAGCCAGGTCATCAAAAAAATGAATGACCAATGGGAATAGTAAAAAGTTCATCCTTGATATTAGGAGAGAAATAAAAGTAATTATTGGCAAAGAGAAATAAAATTAATTATTGGCAAAGGCTTAAAGAAGAAAACAGAGATGATAGAACTGTCAGGAAGTAGTCTCATACTTTGCAGATAGGAGCCACTTATGTAAGGTGTCAGAAATTTTTTGAATCTATGTGATCTCTGATGTAGCAGTTCCACTTTGGGGAAGTATCTTAATGATTTAGTTACATGTTATGACTTCCCTGGTGGCTCAGAGGTTAAAGCATCTGCCTGGAATGCAGGAGACCAGGGTTCGATCCCTGGGTCAGGGAAGATCCCCTGGAGAAGGAAATGGCAACCCACTCCACTACTCTTGCCTGGAGAATCCCATGGAGGGAGGAGCCTGGTAGGCTACAGTACATGGGGTCGCAAAGAGTCAGACACGACTAAGAGACTTCACTTATACAACCTATAAACAATTTTTTTTGAAAGCTGGAAAACTCAAAATAATTAAAACAGAAAGCTTGATTAGAGGAATAGTAGTTAGTAAGTCCATACAGCGAAACATCCTGAAATCTTTTTTTTTTTTTGCAGGAAATTAGTTCCCTGACCAGGGATTGAACCTATGCACCTTGTTAGTGGAAGGGGGAAGTCTTAACCACTGCACTGGCAGGAAGTCCTGGCAGTCATTTTGAATGCTATTAAACATGAGTATTTTTTTTTTTTGACTTGTCAAGTTATTCAACATATATTCTTCAGTGGGAAAAAAAGGCAATTAAAAAGACCAATATTCATTCATGTAAAGAAAATGCTCCGAAAGGGCACACAGCAAGATATTAACAGTCACTATTTTAGAACAGTGGTATCATTTTCAATAATAAAAGTATGATGCTGTTATAAAAAGATAAGACAACACTAACTTTATTTTTAGTATTTAAAAAATCTGTAATTTTCCTCAGGTGGATCAATAATAATATGTTTGCTGCTGCTAAGTCACTTCAGTCATGTCCAACTCTGTGCGACCCCATGGATGCAGCCCACCAGGCTACCTCGTCCCTGGGATTCTGCAGGCAAGAACACTGGAGTGGGTTGCCATAATATGTTTAGATACCACGAAAGCCAAGAGGAAAATATCAGGACAGAGAAGCTGTATCAAGAAAAGTTCATCCTTGCATCTTCCTACCACAAGGGGGTTGAATATCATTGGTGATATCACATCATTCTATCTTAGAAGTAAACTTGAATTTAAGTGTTTCATATGGGAGGTGTTTCTAGGAAGCATTGGCAGCAGCAGAAAGAAGAAAGGAAAGGAAGCTAATAAGGGTGAATTGTTATGCAGATCATCCTTGTGGGTCCCAGAGGATTCTGGGGAACCTTTTAGGAGCTACTTCAGAGTTGCCCCCATCTCCATCATTTCCATGAGGTTGCTTGATTTTTTAGTCGCCAGCTCCCTTCAATCACTATTTGAGATCACTTGGGAGGAGACGAGGAAAAGGCAAAGGCGACCCACTCTGGTACTCTTGCCTGGAAAATCCCATGGATGGAGGATCCTGGTAGGCTGCAGTCCATGGGGTCATGAAGAGTCGGACACGATTGCGCAACTTCACTTTCACTTTTCACTTTTGTGCACTGGAGAAGGAAATGGCAACCCAGTGTTCTTGCCTGGAGAATCCCAGGGATGGAGGAGCCCTGTAGGCTGCCATCTATGGGGTTGCACAGAGTCGGACACGACTGAAGCGACTTAGCAGCTGCAGCAGGGAGGAGAGTGAGATAGCAAGCTTCCCCCACACTTTTAGCCTCCCCTGCCTTTGGACTAATGAGGCAGACAGAAAAAAAACGTAAAGAGTTGCAGGTGTCTGCTGCTGGAAGCCTACCTTTGACCTGCATGCTCCACTATCCAACTTCAGAAACACCTCTAGGACACGTCCCCACTTCTTGTACTTTCTAATGCTGATTTTAAAAATTTTATTTTTTACTCCTTAGAGTGCCCACAAAATAATGTGACGGGATAAGTAGCTACTGGGGCAGGTTTCTGCTCAGTCCTTCAGTTGTGTCCAATTCTTTTTCAACCCCATGGATACAGCCTGCCAGGCTTCTCTGTACACGAGACTTCCCAGGTGAGAATGTTGAGTAGGTTGCCATTTTCTCCTCCAGGGAATCTTCCTGACCCAGGGATTGAACTTTCATCTCCTGCACTGGCAGGCAGATTTTTTTTTCCCCAACCACTGCACCCCTTGGGAAGCCCCTCTGGGGCAGGTAGGGAGTGGGGATAAAAAAAGGGAGAGAATTAAGAAAATTACAATGTTTCAGCTGGTCTGTGCTGAACACTGTTAGGTGCTATGGAGATTGAAAAGGAGCATAACATAAATTGAGCTTACAATTTAATGGGATACTTACATATCTTTGAAAATTTTAGTGGCAATAAAGGCTGTATATACTTGGCCTGGCGTGCTGTGATTCATGGGGTCGCAAAGACTCGGACACGACTGAGTGACTGAACTGAACTGAACTGATAGTTAAGTGTCAGTGGGAAAGATACAGTTGAAAATGCTAACCAGGAGAGAGGGATGTCTGTATTTAAAAGTAGGTCATATACTTGAATCCTAAACCATAGGAGAGGATTATATGACAACTGAAAATGAGGGTGTTCTAGGTGATAAGCCCAGCCTGAGCAAAAAATGTCAGAGCAGGTAGCTGAATATCTTCCAGTTGTTTCTCTAGATCCCTCTTTGCTCTTCTCTATCCAGCTTTGTGCCAGACAAGCTGTTGATGAACAAAATTAACAGATTTTCTTGTCCTCTGGCTTCCAGAAGCTGCCTTTGGCAGGCAGTGCCACTAGTAAATCAAAGAGAAGGAGAATGGGACTTCTTTGGTGGCCCAGTGGCTAAGACTCTGTATTTCCAATGCAGGAGACAAGGGTTTGATTCCTGGTTGAGGAACTGAGAGGGACCAAAAAGAAAGGAGAGGGACATTAGGGTATTTCTATCCTAGCATCCTTCCTGCAGGGACTCATCAAGGCTTTATTATAGTCAGCAGGTCTCCACACACAGCTTTCTCTCCTCTCTGGGTTCTGGTAGTTTCTTTCTTATTAGCTCAGGAATACTGCATGGGTCCTTTTAGCTTTTCTTAGAACCTGTTCACAGCTATATTGAATTTGCCTCAAAGGGCTCATTAAATGTACTGGGAGTTCTCTGCCAGCAGCCTTCCTGAGAGGGTGAAAGTGGGCTGCTTGGGAGGAGAGAAAAGCTAAACTTTTGGCAGAACTCGAGGGAGATGGCTCATGTTGAGAAGTAGAGGCAGGTAAGCTGGACATTTCTTTTAAAATATGGTACTCCAGATTTTAGGGTAATAATCTGAGTGAAGGCTTAAAATTCTTGACTAACAAGTAAATGACTGCTTGCCAATGCACCGCACAGCAAAGGTGATCACGTATCTTCTGTCCTGAGCCCTCTTTGGCCTCATTTGTTTTCTTGTCAACAGCTGTGAGCATACAGAAGCAACAGTCTTTTTTGTGGTACCTCCTTCCAGCCAGGTAAGCACAAATCCTGTGACCCTCTGTGCTTCTGCCTCAGGGCTCAGCTGAAGATCAAGCAGCAACTGAAACTTCCCAGAGAGGCTGAACAACAGACTATTCAAATCTAATAATCCAGTTTTGCCTCTGAGGAAATTGGCTGAAAGGTTTTCTTTTGGTTCTGCTTCCTTGAAAAAGAAGTGCCATTATAACAATTTCCCTCTTTCAACTTTGGCTGATAAACTCCCAAAGAGACTCACTTAACAAAGAGGGTCTAAAAATGTGATTTTCATCTGAGCAAGAATTATGAGTGCATGAGTGTGGTAACAGGAGAGCCAGCAACCATTTAGGGGAAATAATTACATCATTGTTACAAGATTGCAACATGATAACCTCCACGTGTTTTAAGGGTCTATGCAAAATAGTCAAGGCCTGGTGAAGTAAATTCACGTGCCCTGTCAGGTTACTCAATCCTAGTTTACCTCTTCAATCAGTGATTTTCATCTTCTCATCTCTTCGTGGCTCTTGACAGATGTACTTCCTTCTCCACTGGCCCAGTGAAAGAACAGTCCTAAATTGCTAATTCATATAGAAGGAAAAACTCTAAGCCTGGGCAGGCTGCGGTGCCAGTTCTAACATTTAGAAGGAGCCATATTTTGTTTATCATATACAAATAATATCTTTTTCACAACTGGAACTTCCAACCCCAAAAGGCTTGGGGCAGGACTGACTGGTTTGGTGGCTCACTGGTCATTAAAGACCTAGGCTCTTTCTGTCATTTTCCACCATCCTATACATGATTTCTCCTCAAATAACCTCATAGGCTAAAGTGGCTGCTAAAACTCCAGCCATTACTTCCAGTAAGAAGGAAAGAAGCATAAGAGAGGTATCTTCCAGCTGAATCAATTCCCTTTAAGCAGTCAACCCCCTCAAAGTCCCAAGAAACACTTGTACTTACACTTTATGAATAGAACTTAGTCTGTCAGGGAGCCTGACAAATAATCTGTTAGCTAGGTACCTAGTCATTCCTTAAAAACAACAACAACAGGCCTTTATTAATGAAGAAGGCAACAAGATACTGTTTAAGCAGCTAGCAGGATCTGTCATTCTGCAACGTAATTTAAAAAAAAATAATAATAAAAACCTTCCATAGATTTCTGTGGGAATGTGAAGATGATACCAGAAAGCTAATGTAATATAGATCTATAGCAGTTTTCATAGAGATCAGGCACTTGGAATAGTATTGGAACTGAAACACAATTATTACATTTGTATCACTGTGCCACTTTCTACAATACATATGGATACAACTTGGCCCAGAGGCGTGTTTAGTTCAGTTCAGTCGTCGTGTCCGACTCTTTGCGACCCCATGAATCGCAGCATGCCACGCCTCCCTGTCCATCACCAACTCCCAGAGTTCACTCAGATTCACGTCCATCGAGTCTGTGATGCCATCCAGCCATCTCATCCTGGGTCATCCCCTTCTCCTCCTGCCCCCAATCCCTCCCAGCATCAGAGTCTTTTCCAATGAGTCAACTCTTCGCATGAGGTGGCCAAAGTACTGGAGTTTCAGCTTTAGCATGATTCCTTCCAAAGAAATCCCAGGGCTGATCTCCTTCAGAATGGACTGGTTGGATCTCCTTGCAGTCCAAGGGACCCTGAAAAGTCTTCTCCAACACCACAGTTCAAAAGCATCATTTCTTCGGTACTCGGCTTTCTTCACAGTCCAACTCTCACATCCATACACAACCACTGGAAAAACCATAGCCTTGACTAGACGGACCTTTGTTGGCAAAGGAATGTCTCTGCTTTTCAAGTTTCTCTAAATGCGTTTTTCTGATAAAGTCAGGAGGCTTTTGGAGTGTGGCAGTGTATGCGCACTTAGTTGCTCAGCCATGTCCCACTCTGTGACCCTTTGGGCTGTAGCCCACCAGGCTTCTCTGTCCATGAGATTTTACAGGCAAGAATACTGGAGTGGGTTGCCATTTGCTTCTCCAGGGAACCTTCCTGGCTCAGAGATTGAACCCACATCTCCTTTGTCTCCTGTATTGCAGGCAGATTCTTTACACGCTGAGCCATCAGGGAAGCTGGAGTGTGCTAGGATGGAGGCGAACTGCTCTCATCCTATCATATTAAAGAAGATTCCACAGCTCCCCCCAAAGGCAGCTTGAAAGCTTGACCAGGTCTAGGCAGGTTTACGGAAATAGAAAGTGATCTGACTTCAGCAGAATGGAACAGCCAGAGTGAAATGTTAAAAGTGTGTGTGTGGTGGGGGGCAGGAGGCAAACCCAAGTTTAAAAACTCACCAACACAGATAATTTTCAAAAGAAATTATTTCGTTCGCAAATAAAACTGGCAGTGGCTTAGCAACAAAATGATGCTTTTTGTTTTAGCTCCATCTGTTGACCCAACCACAAACGACCCCAAAATAATCACTCTAAACAAGAACAAAGTAGCTGCTATGTAAACATATCCTCAAGTGATGCCCTCTAGCCGAAGCTGCACCCACTGCCTCACCCCAACTCCTTCCATTCAAATCATCCAAGGAACTCAGATTCCTTATTACATGGATATTATGGAACCACCAGTGAGGATTAGCCATCATGCTTTAAGAAGCAGAGTTGAGTAGTTGCAATGGAGACCTTCAGGTCCACAAGCTAAAATACTTGCTTTACAGAAAATACTTGCAGGATCCTTCTTTTAGCTCACCTGATAAAGAATCTGCCTATAATGCAGGAGACCCTGGTTTGATTCTTGGGTCAGGAAGATCCTCTGGAGAAGGAATGGACTACCCAACTCCAGTATTCTTGGGCTTCCCTGGTGGCTTCAGACGGTAAAGAATCTGCCTGCAGTGCGGGATATCTGGGTTTGATTCCTGGATTGGGAAGATCCTCTGGAGGAGGGGATGGCAACCCACTGCACTATTCTGGCCTTGAGAATTCCATGGACAGAGGAGCCTGGTTAGGCTACAGTCCATGGGGTTGCAAAGAGATGGACCCGACTGAGTGCGTTTCACTTCCACACTTTCTTTACTGCCCAAAGTTGATATGCATTCATTTATTTCCTAAGTATTTGTTAATCAGCCATCTTATACCCAGTACCATGTTCCTAATTTCTATTTAGGAAGCTATCAGACAAATGAAAGGATACCTAATTAAAATGCTCACTGAAAAGAGAGCTATTTGAGAAGCAAAAATAGGTTGTAATGTGAGCATATACAGAAAGCATTAACACAGAACAAAGAGAAGGGGAACTGTAACCAGGATATGCTTCCTGATGAAAACAATATCTGGGTTGATACTGAAAGGCAAGCAGGAGTTTACCAGGCAAAGAGGGAGACAGAAGGCACAGCAATCTCAAAGGCCCAGAGAGAAATTAGGGAAACTTAAATATCTCAGAGATGAGGGTGGAAAAGATCAGCAAAGGCTTAGAGATACCTATGTCAGATTAATGGCAACGGTAATGGCTGAAAGGACTGTCATAAAGTAGTTAAAATAGGTTAAGTTAGGCCACTAGACTGAGGCCAGAAAATACAACCGTTGTGGGGCAGAATGCAGGATGTGATTGTTGTTAAGTAGAGCTGAAACCCCGGTCAAGATTGGATGAGGAATGGGTGAGAAAATATTTATAGGAGTGGAAGAGTAGGAAGAAAGGTCACTGTAAGCCAGTGACTGTGACCTGGACAGGAGGGTGTTGTCTTGCTTGTTCAGGATATTCAAGGAAGTTTTCATAGTCAGACAGTTGTCCAGGGAACTGCCCAGTGACTGAAAGCTTTGCCTCCACTGCAAATGAAAATTAAATGGTCCCCTTCATTAATCTTTCCAAATCGCTTGGCAGGCCACATTTGAAATTCTTTTGGATATTATAAAGCCTTTCATTCCAGATTAGAAATAAAGACTTAAAATGCAAATGTCAATTGAGGTCAAAACATTGTAATTTATTTGGAAAAAAGTACAACAGCCAGTGAACCAACAGAGGTCAGATCTTTTCCAGTTTTAATTCATGGAATCTTAGAAAAGGAAGGTGTCTCTAATGAATAAGCCTCTTATTAATTAGGTTATTAAGTAGTTTTGTTAATTCTGAAATGGAGCTAGGGAGGAATGAATAAAAGCTAAGAAGGTATCTTGGTCACATTTAGGAAATGTGTGATCTTCTCATTCACTGAGGTTGTAGCAGAGGAGAAAGTTTTTCTTGACTCTCCTAGGGTCTCTGAAAATTAAGCAAATGAAGACAGATTAACAGGACAAAAACATACAAATTTTATTGAATTTTTACATGTGTATGGGAGGGCTTCCCTGTAACTCAGAGGTAAAGAATCTGCCTGCCAATGCAGGAGATGCAGGTTCCATCTTTGGATCTAGAAGATCCCCTGAAGGAAATGGCAACCCACTTCAATAATTTTGCCTGGGAAGTCCCATGGACAGAGGAACCTGGAGGGCTACAGTTCATGAGGCCTCAAAGAGTCAGATATGATTGAAGGACTAATACTTTCACTTTTCAGACAAAGAAATGATAAATTTGTGAAGAATTGACAAGACAGTGGGGTTTGGTCTAGAGTTAGCAAATGGTAAAGGAATTACTAGGAAGAAAAGGATTAGCTTAAGTATGTTTATACAGATTTCTCAGCCCTAAATTCAATCTCTGGCAATATGAATGCCTATGATTTTCTCCTGGTTAAGGGAGGGTACCTTTTATATGGGAGTTTGAAGACCAGTTTGGGGGAAGAAGGTTGGGGGTTGGAGAGACCTTCCTGCTTTTGCTGTTTTCTCAGATTCCTTCAGTTGAAGATATTCAGTACGTCAAGGTGCTATGTTTTGGGGTACCATGTTCTGAATCCCATCAAGATGTACCTTGTTTAGTAAGATATTTTTAAAAATAATTATTTGAGAGCATTGTTATGGATATATCACATTTAAGGGGAGGATTTTCCCCCAGTTTATTGTTATTTGATTTGAAAATTTCATTGAATTTTTGCCTGACCTCCCCTCTCCCAGTAAAAAGTTCTAGATTAGTATACCTTCTATGCTCCCCACTCCCCTTGCCACCTTCTGCATGTGCATGCATGTGTGCTAAGTCGCTTTAGTTGTGTCTGAGTCTTTGTGACCCTATGGACCACAGCCCTCCAGGCTCCTCCATGGGATTCTCCAGGCAAGAATACTGGAGTAGGTTGTCATGCCTTCCTCCAGGGGATCTTCCCTACCCAGGGAGCCAACCCGGGCCTCTTAAATGTCTCCTGCATTGGCAAGCTGGTTCTTTACCACTAGTGCCATCTGGAAAGCCCAACCCTCTGCATACCTTTGATTTTTTTTTTTTAATATTTGTTTGGCTATAATATTTGTTAGTTGCAGTATGCAGAATCTTTCAGTTGCAAGATGTGGGATCTAGTTTACTGACCAGGAATCGAACCTGGGCGCTCTGCATTGTGAATGCAGAGTCTTAGCCACTGGACCACCCGGGAAGTCCTTGTATACCTTTATTATTTCTCATTATGTGTTTAGTTCTGTCTCTTCCACTAGCTCTTAAGTCTCCACAAGGGTAGGAACTATTCAGTTTCGTTCACTATTTCCCAGTATGCCATATACTAAGTGCTCACCAAATATTCTTGAAAAAATAAATGGAAACTATATTGAAATACTGTATAGATTTCTTTGATGTAGTTAGTAAGTACAAGCAGTTTTTTATGTCTATTAGTAGAGAAAAAAGAGCAGTTCTATAAGCATTTTTTAGGGGACACTGAACATGCAATTTAAAAGTTCAAATTATAAATAAATTCTATTAGAATATGTCCTTATTAAATACAGTATTACATCATACTTCCAGACAAATTTTGCAATTTTTGTATGTACGTGCACACTAAAACTGGTCTTGGTCCACTTTTCTTAGTTCGTTCATATTAAATTTTTGAAACATGATGTCTTGAAGAGAAATATTCTGAAGTACTAAGATTTATTTTTATTTCTGCTATTTTAAAATGGAAAAGTGATTTTTTCCCCCCTAGAACTGAAATTTCACATAGTTGGGCTTACCTTGGGGTTTTTACATAAGATGCAATTTTTTTTCCTAAAGGCTCTCTTCTAGCTAAATCAATCGAAACCTATGTATTAATATTTATAAATGTACCAGGATTGAATTTATTCTGAAATAGATTCCTAGGGTTGTGAAAGCTAGAGCTTGCTCTAACAAAAGATTTTAGCCTTCAAATTTTCTTTCTTTGCTCGCTCATCTATCCCCTCCAACATTTCATTGACTTTATAGAAAAATTAGTTGATTTCAACATCATTTTCACTTGCAATGGTTTTTAGCAGTGAGTGCTCAGGTCGACCAACTGCTTCCTTGGTCTTACAAGCTATGGGTAAGTAGTTATATAAACACCAGATGTTTTGTATCAATACACCTCTTCAAGAGCCTGTGGAGAAATTGCCAAGAACAAAAGTAGACCCTTTTTTCTTTCTTTAAAGGACAAAAACCCTAAGAACCTTTACCATTAGCGAGACGAGACTTATGGTACAGCCACAAAAGAGAAGAAACGGATAACTTCGGAGGTTAATCATGCGGTGGCCTATCTGAATCTGTGTTTTGAGGACGCCAGCCAGGTCCCGCCAGCTGTCCCCAGCATCAGGAAGGACAATATTCCTCAGCTGGGTGAAAACTCTCGCAGTCCGCGCCCGAGCGGGGCTCGGAGAGCACGCGGGGTGGGGGCGGTCCCCCGGGAGGAGGTAATTGGAAACCACACTACCCAGAGTGCTGTGCGCAGGCGCGGACGAGAGGACGCCCGGCGCCGGCTGGGCTCGGCGAGGCCGCGCACAGGGGCGCGCGTCCGTCGGGTGCTCGCGCGGGGCCGGAGCGGCGCCGTCCGGGGCTGCAGGAACCTGGCAGCGCGGCTGCATCCTTGGCGAGGCCGGGGACCGGGAAGGGGGCGGGGGTGGGGAACCGAGCGGAGGGAACCAGCCGAGGACTGAGGTAACCGGGCTCTCGCCCCCCGCCCCCACTCCCTCTTTCCCTTGTGCGGTGCTGTCCGCTCGTGCGAAGTCCTCCGTCACCTCAGCCCCGAGCCCAAATCGTAGCGCCGCCCGGGCTCGCGCCTGTGGCGGAGAAACTCCCCGAGTCCTGCACGCAGGAACCAAACTCCCCTGCCCGGAGGGTTTGGGCCCCTTCAGCCGCGTGGTTTCTGTCGCCCCTTCCCCCGTTTGTGGCGAGAGGCAAGGCGCGGGGTGGGGGTTAGTCGCTTTCCTCGAAGGGAACCCCGGTCTCCGGCTGCCTCAGCCTGGCTCATTCCTCAGGCTCTTTCGAAGAAGAGAGAGGCGGGCAGGTGCTTCGCGGGGTCCGGGCGGGGGCGGCATGTGGGGGCGGGGCGGGCCGGCGGGCTGGGGCCCTGGGCTGAGGGACGCGCCGCCCGCGAGGGTCGGGGAGGCGGGCGCGGGTATCGGGGTCAGCCGCCGTCCGGGATGCTGGCCCTGGGGACGTGCTGGCCGTCCGTCCGGAGGGTTAGTCTACCCTCCGGGACTGGCCTGCCGGGGAGATGTATCGCCCCGGGGGTCCGGCTGGCGGGTGCTGGGGGCTTGCAGCTCGCCTTAGGCGGAGACTCTGCGGGGGGCGGGGGGTGGGTCGAAGAGTGCCTCTGAGTTTGAGAGCAGAAACTGCAGCCTCTTTCAAAACACGCCTCTGCTCAGTGGAGTTGTTTTACAGCCCGGGATGCCTGCTCTTTCCTCCTTTTCACGCACTTCTGGGCTTCGTTAGCCTGCTGGTTTCCCTGAGAAAGGCGATTTATCTACATCCTTCGCGCTTTCTAGCCCGGGGCTGGTCCTTGACTGGATTTGACAGTTCTAGCGTTTGGGTTTTTTTTTTTTTTTTGTATATTTTCCCACCTGGCAGTGTTGGATCGGGTGATTTTAAGTAGGCTATAGAACTTTTTTGTCAGGATTCTTTTCCATCTGTATTAATACTGTAACTATGCTTGGCCCTTTTAGCTTATGCTTATGTTATACTGTTTCGGAAGGATTCTTTGGGAAAATGTTCTTGCAAGAAGCTAGGTTGACACAGGTGTTTTATCTGCTGGTTGAGCTTTTTCTTTCTTTGCATTCCCCCTCTCCCCCCATCCCGGTGAGGTTAATTAATTGTTGGACTGTTGGTGTTCTTCATTCTCGTAGACCGAGGAGATTCTTTTCCTCCGTCTCCCTCCAGTGTTGATCCTGTCAGAGGGTAGTCTTGGGTAAGCAGAGGACCTCAGCTAAGCGGTGGGTTATTTCATTGGCTGCAGCTTTTCCTCCTCCTCCCTACGAGCACCCATTCTTTTGTCACTCATCCCGTGACCTACTTCAGACTTTTAGTCACTGTATATATCGCCTTTAAGATACAGAGAGTAGGAACATAAATATCAAAAGAAATTTTAGGATACCATACTCAGCTATTGCATTTAACTTCATATTAACATTTCAAGCTGCCAATACTTTAAAAATCTTTTTAAAAACATTTATTTTTAATTGGAGTATAATTGCTTTGGGGCCTTCCTGGTGTCTCATTGGTAAAGAATCTGCCTGCAATGCAGGAGGCGTGGGTTCCATCCCTGAGTGGGGAAGATCTCTCGAGAAGGAAGTGGCAACCCACTTCAGTATTCTTCCCTGGGAAATCCCATGGACAAAGGAGCCTGGTGGGCTTCCTGGGGTCACAAGAGTCTGACACGACTTACTGACTAAAAAACAACAATAATTGCTTTACAGTGTTATGCTGGTTTCTGCTGTACAACAGTGTGAAATCAGCTGTAAGTAGCATATATCGCCTGCCTCCCACTCCTCTAGGTCATCACAGAGCATTTAGCTGAGTTTCCTGTGCTATAAAGCAGCTTCCCACTAGCTAGCTATTTACACATGATAGTGTGTATTTGTCAGTGCTGTTTTTAATTCTTCCCGCCCCATTCTTCCCCACCTCTGTCCACAAGTCTTTTCTCTATGTCTGTGTTTCTATTCCTGCCCTATAAATAGGATCATCAGTATCATTTTTCTAGATTCTTTATAAAGCTGCTAATTCTTTTAACATTTGATAAGATTAGTATTATTTTCTAAGATGGTAATATATTCTGTAATAATTGCACATTCTGTTTCCTGGCAGGAAATTTAATTCGCAGCCACTGAGGATAATTTTTAAAAACACTATTTCCTCACTTGTTAAGAAGAAAGTGAGGTAGATATATTAGACCCCATATCCTTTATCAAAGTAGTTTATATTTAGAGCAATTTTAGGTTCATAGCAAATTTAAGTGGGAGGAACAGAGATTTCTCATATACCCTCTGCCTCATGCTCCTGCCTTGCCCGGTGTAAGCACAGTCTCCCTCACTCTCAAAATCCCTACAACAAAAAGATAAATTTGTTACAGTCAGTAACCTGCATTGATATACCATTACCCAAAGTCCAGAGTTTACATTAAGGTTCACTCTTGCTGTCTATTGTATATTCCGTGGATTTAGACAAATGACCTTTTTTCAAAAAATCAAGAACTCTTAAGAAATGTAGAGAACTGAAAATGGGTTTTGTCATTTTGAAAAGATTAAAGGGGCTATTTTGAATGTCCTAAAAATTAATTTTAAGAATTTTATGTTTTAAAACATTGGATATCTAAACTGGTTTTTTATATTTGAATTTTCAACAAAGGTTAATTTTTATATATTAAGAACTAAAGCGATGAGGAAAAAGAAATACTTCATAGAATTAACAAAATGTCATGTCTTTCAGTCCTAAAGCTCATTAGCTTGACCATTTCTTCACTATTCTGAAAAACGTGTATTATGTTAACCGATGAAGAAAGAAGAGATGGAACATTTAGAATAGACATTTGGGGATTTCCCTGGTAGTCCAATGGCCAGGACTCTGTGCTCCCAAGGCAGGGAGCCCAGGATTGATCCCTGGTCAGGGAATTAGATCCCACATGCTGCAACTGAGAGTTCCAATGTTGCCTTTAAAGATACCACATATTGCAGTTGAGACCCAGCACAGTTAAAGTATACTTTTTTTTTTAAAACTGATGTCAGTATTCAGGATATAACTACACTGAAATGTGACCCATTAGGCTTTTTTTTTTTTTTTTTTTTTGATCTGCTTTCTTTGTTTGAAAGCCTTTTGTGGAAGCATCAAAATGTAATAATGAGCTGGAACTAGACAGTTCTAGGTTAGAATACCAGCTCTTAATTTGTTGGCTGTGTGCCCACGGCAGGTTATTTTCTGAGCCTATTTCCTTAAATGTAAAAGGGGGTAAAATATTAATTTTTATAATAGGTGAAGTCATTTTAGAAACTGTAAGGCACTATCATTTATTGATATCATTAGTCACATGCTGTATTTCAGAATGCTGTCAGTTTATTTTTTTGGTGAAAACTGCTTATGTTAAGTACTATGAAGCTTTTTTTAAAGGCTGTACAAGAGAATTCATTGTCTGTGAATAATTTAGTTGATTCTTGTGAGTTAGAGGTAAAATTATGGAAGAGGGTCAAAAGAAAGAGAAAATTTCTACTTTGTCTCTGGTTCTTAACCTGGATCTGTGGATGTACTCATAAATGGCCTTCCAAGATTCTGTGAATTGTGTGTATATTTCTGTTTTTCTGGAGAGAAGACCCACAGCTTTCAACATATGTTTAAAAGGAGTTCACTACCCCTTTTTAAAATAAATGGCATTAAAACATGTATACTATCATGTAAGAAAGGAATCACCAGTCTAGGTTGGATACAGGATGCTTGGGGCTAGTGCACTAGGATGACCCAGAGAAATGATATGGGGAGGGAGGTGGGAGGGGAGTTCAGGATTGGGAACTCAATGTACACCCGTCGCGAATTCATGTCAATGTATGGCAAAACCAATACAGTATTGTAAAGTAAAATTTAAAAAAAAATTTTAAATTAAAGACTGGATTAAGGTTAACATCCATGTATCAGTGTTGGCTCACTAGTTATGACAAATGTACAATAGTAATACAAGATCTTAACATTAGGGGAAATGGGGTGAGGGAGATATTGGAAGTCTTTGTATTATCTTTGCAGCTTTTTCATAAACCTAAAACTATTCTAAAATTAAAATAATTTAAAAATGGGAGTGTAATAGCTTTACAATGTTGTGTTAGTTTCTGTTGTACAACAAAGTGAATCAGATATGTGTATACATATGTCTCCTCCCTCTTAGACCTCCCATCCATCTAGATCATCGCTGAGTTTTCTGTGCTGTATAATAGCGTCCCACTAGCTATTGATACCTGTAGTGTGTGTGTATATATCCACTATACATATATATGCTACTCTTTCAATTCATCCCGCCCTCCTCTTCCCCTCTGTGTGTCCATATGTCTGTTTCCTATGTTCTGTGTCTCTATTCCTGCCAGGCTAATAAGTTCATCTGTATCATTTTTTTGGATTCCACATACATGTGTTAATATACAATATTTTTCTTTCTGAGTTGTCAGAATGAGAACACTGTAAGACAGACTCTAGGTTCATCTACATCTTTACAAATGACCCAACTTTGTTCCTTTATATGACTAATATTCCATTGTATATATGTATCACATCTTCTTTATCCGTTCATATATCAATGGACATTTAGGTTGCTTCCATGTCCTGGCTGTTGTAAATAGTGCTGCAGTGAGCATTGGGGTACATGTGTCTTTTCGAATGATGGTTTTGTAATCTATTCTGTAATAATTGCACATTCTGTATCCTGGCAGGAAATTTAACTCATGGCCACTGAGGGTAATTTTTAAAAACACTATTTCCTCATTTCTTAAGAAGAAAGTGAAGTAGATATATTAGACCCCACACCCTTTATCAAAATACTTTATGTTTAGAGCAGTTTTAGGTTTATAGCTAATTAAGTAGGGGAACACAGATTTCATATACCCTCTGCTCTCATATGCCTCCTGCTTTGCCCCATGTATGCACAGTCTCCCCACTATCAAAATCCCCACACCAACCCACATTGTGGGTTACAGTCAGTGAACCCACAATGATATACCATTATCCAAAGTCTAGAGTTTTACATTAAGGTTCACTCTTGGTGTCTGTTATATATTCTGTGGATTTAGACAAATGACCCTTTTTCAAAAGAACTCTTAAAAAGAGTTATAGAGAATTGAAAATGGGTTTGTCATTTTGAAAAGGTTAAAGGGACTATTTTGAATGTTGGGATTCTCCAGGAAGAATACTGGCGTGAGTTGCCATTTCCTTCTGCAGAGGATCTTTCCAACCTAGGGATCGAACCTGAGTCTCCCACACTGCAGGCAAACTCTTTACTGTCTGAGCCACTGTGGAAGCCCAAAAATTAATTTCAAATGGCTTTGTGTATTAAAACATCAGATATTTAAACTGGTTTCTTATATTTGAATTTTCAACAAAGGTTAATTATTTTTATATATTGAGAACTAAAGAGATGAGGGAGAAGAAATGCCTCTTAGAATAACAAAATGCCCTATTTTTCAGTCCTAAAACTCCTTAGCTTGACCATTTCTGAGAAATATGTTTTGTGTTAACCAGTGAAGAATAAATGGAACATTTAAAATATACATTTTTTAATAATGTCAATATACAAGATATAAGCATATAAAATGTGACCCATTAGCCTTTTTTAAAATTA
Source organism: Ovis canadensis (assembly GCF_042477335.2). NCBI lineage: Eukaryota > Metazoa > Chordata > Mammalia > Artiodactyla > Bovidae > Ovis > Ovis canadensis. Next base: position 118,708,198 of record NC_091250.1, on the reverse strand, counting down.
TTTGTCTGAAGGGCTTTTGTGGAAGCATCAGGATATAATAATGTATTGAACTCAGTTCTGAAACTAGACAACTCTGGTTTAGAATATCAGCTTTTCTTTTGACTGTGTGAACCAAAAATGGTCTTCCAAGAATCTGAATTCTGTGTGTTTTTGTGTTTTTTTTCTGGGGAGAAGACGCACAGCTTTCAACATAAGTTTAAAAGGAGTTCACAACCTTTTTTAACTGAACCACTTAGATAACAACCATTAGCTTCAGTTATCTAAGGAGGTTTCTGTACTAGATTTTTTGCATATTATTTTCAAAATTAGTGTTTTTGAGAAAAAGTGAACAGAATTTTGTGTGTGTGTGTATGTGTATACAGATGCTTTTTGAAGCACTGCAAATGCCTGTTTTTCTTCTAGAACTGGAGGTTGATATTTTTTATGTAGTATGTTGATAGCAGTAAAAGTGCTGCTGCTTACACCTGGAGTACACACCACTGATTGATCATCACTGTTACTGCGTTAATTTCCACGCCCCTCACCCCCCTACTCCTCTAGTGTTGATGGGCAGTAGACTGCGGGGTGAAGAATGCACCCTAGTACCATCCAGCACTTTGGAATAGTATTTTGAAATGTTAAAAGATAACTTGGTTTGTTTATCCTAAAATCTGGATTTTTTTTTCTTTTCTCAACAAAATACTAAAATGCTAATGAAAATTAAGTATTTTTTCTTCCAAGCTAGGTGATGATACTTACATTGTATATTTGTGGTGTGATATTTCATCTTATATAGCACAGAGTATGAAGTTATATTGAATCCTAATTGATGATCATTTTAAGGTTCAGCACTGCTAGTTTGGAAAGAATATGAAATTTATAATCAGCTTATGTAGATTAGGTGGTGATTTGTGATTTTAATTATGACATTTAAAATTGATCTTATTTGCATTTAGTGAATTTTAGAAGTATGTTAGAATTCTAAGATTGAGTTCATTCTTGTAATAGAGTTTGGAAGTAAGCTACATCAAACTGCCCTGTTTTCTTTGTTAGTGATAGGTTGCTGAACCATAGGGCTTTACAGTGTGAAGCCAACTTCTGTTTCTGGGTCAATTACCGGTAGCAGTCACAAGGTCTAAAGACTATGAGATGGATCAAGTGGTGGTATACCAACTTACGAATGAATCTATTCAGTGAAGTAATGTGTTTATGTCTTTTTGAATTTCTTCTTTTTTCTTTGATATTGGTATTTCCATTTGATATCTGAATGCTTTTCGCAGTTCAAGGTTTTAAATAAATTGTTGGGGATTTATAGACTAATTAGTCTATAAATTAGTAGCAGAATTGTGTTCAACTCGCTAGACTTGCACTTTTTACAAAATCTGAGGTCTATATGTCAAAGATCAATTAGAGATGAATGTCAGCATTTGCATAGTCCCACATATATATATTTGTCACTATGCTGCATCTTTTGTTATTTTATTGCAGAGGATTGCTTATTTCTTTAATAATGAAAATGTGAGTTTAATTAGGTAGAAATGGAAAACAGAAGAATCATTTTAGCAAAAATTATGGAAATACTGTGACATTAAATACTGTCACATTAAAAAGATCAGTGTTTTTATAAGGGAAAAGAATCTGAAAAAGAAAACGTGTAACTGAGTCACTACACAACATTATAAATTCACTATACTTCAGATGAAAAAGGTCAGTGATTTTATGTGTATTTTCTTACTCTTAAAGTTTAAAAAAATGAAAAATTTTCTGTCTGGGGAGAATATTATATCCGTATTGTGGTTCCATAATCTAAACATACCATGCAAAGATGTAGTTGCACTCCTGGTGCAAAGACAGAATTAATGCCGTCTTCAGCCTCCTGTTAAGAGTTTTGGCTGTACAGTCATGCATGCCTGTGTTGAGACGCATTGTCACTTAATAGCTGTGTGACCTTGGGTAGGTTTCTTAACTTCTCTGAGCCTTATTATCAACAGCTATAAATATAGTAATAATACTGCTTTGAATTATCCTGAGGAACAGAATGAATAAATGTGAAATATCTAACTCAAATAATAGCGCTTGCTTATATAGCTTATGTGCCAGAGAGTTTATTAACTCATTTAGTCCTTATAACAGTCTTAAGAAGTTTATATTGCTACTTTCCTCATTTTTACAGGTGAAGAAACTGAGGCTAATAAAAGATTAACTTAACCAGAGTCATACAGTCATACATGCAAAGCAGATAGTAAGTACTCAACTAATGCTGACTACTGTATCCAGGGGTCCCCAACCTCCAGGCCTCGGACCAGTACCTCCTGTCAGATCAGTGCCGGAATTAAATTAGAAATAAAGTGTACAATAAATGTAATGCAGTTGAGTCATCCTGAAACCACCGTTTCCAGTTCATGGAAAAATTGTCTTCCATGAAACTGGTTCCTGGTGCCAAAAATGGTTGGGGACCACTGGTTGTATCTATAGTTTTTTTTTTTTTTTTAAAGAAAGGCTTAGAGCAATATAACCAGTTCTCATCTTTTGCTATAGTGAAAAATGCTTCTGAATGTAGATCACTATATAGCCTATTGTATTTCTTTGCTGGGAAAAATGTTGATTGGAGGGTTGTGTTCTTCACCGAGGACTGAGGATCATATAATTTATAAAAGCAATAGTGTCAGTTTATTGAATGCTTACTGTGAACTAGGTACAGGGCTAAGTATTAATACATTCATATATTACTTCATTTATTATTCACAGCAGTCTTAACAGTATGCTCAGAGTGGTTTTAAGTAACTTGCCTAAGGTTATACAGCTAATGGGACTCTCAAAACTGGCTCTTAAGTCTGCTATTAACTGCTAGTTTTTGTGCCTTGTGTTAAATACGACTATAGTTTTCTCTAAAAAGAAAGGCAACGAGTTAGTTTTAAATAGAAAAAAGTACTCTCATAGTTTAGAACCAGAAGTACACAGGCTCTCTGTATCCGCAGATTCCATATATGTAAATTCGAGGAAACTCAGATGAAAACATTCAGGGAAAAAACAATCCAGAAAATTCCAAAAAGCAAAACTTGGATTAGCTGCACACTGGTGACTTATTTACATAGTATTTACATGGTATTGTTGTTTATTGTTCAGTTGCTAAGTTGTGTTCGACTGTTTGCAGTCCCAGAGAGGATTTAAAGTAAATGAGAGGAGGTTGTACAAGGTTATATGCAAATACCATGCATGCCATTTTATGTAAGGGACTTGAGCATCCTTGGATTTTGGTATGATGGGCTGTGTCCTGGAACTAATCCACCAGGAAACTAAGGGAAGGCTGTAAACAGTGATTACCCAAATCTGTGGTCTCTTGGGCCAAGCCTAGCTTGCTGCTGGTTTTGTAAAGTTTTATCGGAACACGGCTACTCTCATTACTTTATGTGTTTATCTGTGGGTGCTTTCCTGCTGCACTGGCATAGTTGAGTAGTTGTGACAGAGTCTGGACGGTGCATAAAGCCTGAAATATTTACTGTCTGGCCCTTTACAGGAAAAGATGCTGACCCCTGACCTAGACCAACACTGTTCTTTTATAAATGAAGAAACTGAGATGTGAGAGATTAGGTAACTTCCCAGTAATGCAACTAGTTAAAATCTAGTTCCCTTAATACCTACCTCACTGTTTTTCTCCTATACCATGCTACTTCTTAAGCCTTATAAAATCAATGTGTATCATATGATCATTATATAAGGGACTGTAAAGTACTCTGAAGTATTATTATATATAAGAATATTTAACTTAGTTAAAACAGATATGCTAGCTATAGTAAGAGGAAATATTTGGTCATTTTTCTTAGAATTTGAAGAGCTTTGGGAATATACTTTGTATGGCCCGTGCCTTAAAGGTCTGTGGCTAGTTTTAAACTTACGTTTTCTTATTTTCCTCCATAAATTTCTCTGTAACCAAAAAAAAGAGGCTGTAGAATTTATTCATTAATTGGTTTGAAAATAGCAGTTCAAGTTAGAAGCATATCACATATACATTTTTAAAAAGATCATATAATTTGTACCTCGTTTTTTCTGCTTACTATTACTTTATCCATGAGCATTTTTAAGCATTGAGGTGATGTGATAAGATTTGAATTTGGGGATAATAACTTGCAGCTGTAACAAGGATGTGAGAGAAGAGGCTGTGAGATGATGGGGCCTGTGAGTAAAGTGCTGTGGCTGGAGAAGCAAGGCCAACAGTATGAGGAGAAGTTAGGGAGTAGAGTGTATGAAACTAGGTTATAGTTGGATAAGTGGAATGGGAACTTTGAGTACATATAAGCTATTGCATTTTTAATGGGGAGCCCTCTTGATCACCAAGGCTAGTTTAGATTCTCCCATGTTACCCAGTATATCTCCCTACTGTTGCCTTAACCACAGTATTATGACCACTTGTTTGGGTCCCAAATGGATGACTCAAGCTCCTTAATAGTAGAAATTCTGTCTTATTCATCTTTTTTGGGGGGTGGAGGGGACTTATTTTAGATAATTTTAAAAATTAGATTATGCTTGTGCATAAATTTTTTTTTCCCTCTGGAGGAGGGCATGGCAGCCCACTCCAGTATTCTTGCCTGGAGAATGCCATGGACAGAGGAGCCCGGGGGTCTACAGTCCATAGGGTCGCAGAGAGTCAGACATGACTGAAGTGACTTAGCAGGCATACATTTTTTTTTTTTTTTAAGGAAAATACAAGAGATAGACCGGATAAGGTATTCCTGAATTTCTTCACATTTAGGTCTGGCTCTTACAGCATTTTAAGGAGTCTTTTGTTTTTTCCATACATTATAACCTCCTAGTCCATCTGCAACATAGATGGTGCAGCCTTCCATTAGTGTGCTGTATCATCTGCTGAGGGATTTTCTTTTAGGCCACTAGCACCATCCTTCTAATTTTGGAGCAAGTACTTCTTGGTGTGTAATGCATATTATTTTTGCATGTATCTTGGTAGCAAAGTGTAATACAACCTCACCTACTCTGGCTGCTTTTCTTGAGCCCCTTTAAGTAATTTTCTTCAGATACTATAGTGAAAACTAGTTTGTGAATCAGTACCTTGGTAAAGACAACAGCAATGAATGACTAGAAAAATGAAATTTAAAAAGATACACAAAATGCAAACTTCAATTTTTATGAAATTCAACAGACATAAAATTATTGTCAAATACAACTTTGTTCTAAGAGTTTCTAGGCACTTAGATTTTTGTACCTACCTCATTGCAGTGTGTTTAAAAAAAAAAAATGTGGACCAGACCCACTTTGAATAGCACTGCTCTAAAGCCCTTTGTTGTTGCTTTGCATGTTCACCTGTGAGTTTCCAGAACCTGCAATATAACATCTGATGACTGATTGAATGATTAAATATAAGGCAAGTGGTATTTATCCTTAACACTGACAGTATTTGGGTTTTTTTGTGAAATGTTATAAAACCACATGACCAGTATGTATCATATCCTTTAGTGTATATGTGTGTGTGTGTGTTGGTTTATGTGTTTATCTTGTAAAGACAAAAGGAGTTCTCAAACTCCTAAGACTGATTCTCATATAGCCATGGTAACAATTAGTCATCAGAACCAGTTTGAAATCGGCTTACTTAATAACTGACAGTTCTTTAGCATTGGTTTTAAGTCTGTTTAATGAATCAGTAACAACGTAGTGAATAAGATTTTGCAAGCCTCTGAAAGTTCACCAGCCACTAAGCACCACACTCCCTTCCAAACTGAGATTAGCAGTGTGCTCTACTCAGAGAGTGTATGCCTGACCAGCAGGGCTCTCACTGGAGTATATAATAATTCTCAGCTTTGTGTTTTGTTTCATATATTGAATGGGAAATATCCCAATTTTGGACACTTGGAAACAAATTATTGGTAAATTAATTTTTTATTAGACTTTATGTTTTTATTCAGATAATTATCATTTGTTATTTGAGTACAACCCTGTGACTTCTCTGACATTCTTAAGTAATAATAATAATAGAGACTCTTTAAGAGTTCACAAATGTAGGTCGTGAATTAGGTAAAATTCAAGTCCTTTTTAAAGCAAGTTATTTTATATTAAACTTTTAAACTATTATGATTGTAATAAATTCAGTGGTCTAATTCAAACAGGCAATGATTATGGGTAGTGGAACCAGAGTAGAATGCCTTTTTAATAAAACAGACCCTAAAATAGAAACATCTTACAAATATTCAGTGTAGTGAAAATGTTTAGGGATCCTGGAAATGACAGATTGATAACAAATAACAATTGTATCTAATATATGCTAAGAAAAACATTTTTTGTAAGTCATAGTAGTAAAGTTTTGGAAGTTACGTGTATCTTTAATGAGTAGGAACTACTGAAACTTGTCAATTCAGTTTGTCAAAGAAGCAGATTCTCCTTTAATTATTGGCACAATATATTTTCTTCTGGATCATCTGATTCAAAATTTAAAATCTCAGTGCACAGCAACTAGAGAGTAGCTCCCGCTTCTCGCAACCAGAGAAAACCCATGCACAGCAACAAAGACTCAGGGCAACCCATAAATAAATTTAAAAAATTTAAATTTCTGCTATTTTCTTTTGTTAAAAAGGAAATAATGAGTGTAGCTTAATTTTTTCTGACTTAAAAGTTAAAAAATGAATTTAAGCGACATATTAATCTTTGTAATAATTGAAAAATATCTTTGCTAAGTGACATCCTTTGTGATTATGGTTAAAATAATGCATCCAGAATTCAGTGTTATTTTAAAGTAATTTAATTGTATGTTGATTTAGATAACAGAAAAATAGTCTCCAGGGTTCATAACTATTCTGTTTGTTTGGAAAGTATTTTTAGTACCTCTGCTAACTGTATGCTATGCTCAATGTGGGCGTAGTAGGAGTGAGTAGAAAGTGCCTATGTTTTGGGGACTCAGTGTTACCGGAAATACTAATAGTAATAAGGCAATTATTACAAGTATTATAAATTTGAATAACGGTTGAGTATGGTATAATCCGCTTTATAATTACAATGAAAAAGATATTAAATTGTTACAGGAGCACAGAGGAAGTACACCCAATCCAGGCTAAGAATAAGGGAGATATTTTAGGGCCTTTTTGAGCAAATAAACCTGAGTTGAGTCTTAAAGAGTCAGCTGGTAAGAATGGATGTTGCTTTAAGGGCATTTCACAGTGAGAAGATAGCCTGAACAAAGGCAGAAAGATAGCATGAAGTGTGTAGAGAATTACACGCAGTCAGGTTTTTCTCTGCACAACATAAGGTGGGGTTTACCATCTTATTTCACAAATATACACGTTAATTTTGATAAATACACATTCTCTGTCAACTTTAAGATGTGGCTCTGAAATTAATCAGAAACCACTGTAAAATAAAATACTTTCTATCATTTAAAGTCTTCATCTAACTGAATTGTGAAGAGTACAGACCAAATTTATTTTAAGGAAGCTTGAGTCTCCTAGCACTATTGCTGCCTGTAGTAGGTACTGCATCAGTAACTGTATAGCTCTGAGTTGTTTTTAGGGGTGCTTTCAGTCGAAGTGCTTCTCTTGTCCTGGAGCACAGGCTCTGGAGAGCACAGGCTCAGTCGTTGACACGTAGCCCTGTGGGATGTGCGGTCTTAGTTCCCAGACCAGGGATCAAACCTGTGTACCCTGCATTGGAAGGCAGATTCTTAACCACTGGACTACCAGAGAAGTCCTCAAAGTGCCATTTAGAATTCTTTCTACTAGTATAAATGCAAAGAAGTTTGAAAAACAGTATAAAGTGGACTGACTTATCATAGTTGTACCTTTGTGCTTTTGCTGTAAGTCCTCTTTTCTCTGATTTTTGCAAGTTGTGTTTACATGTTAAAAAAATACATTTTTGTTTTCTGCATCGAATCAGTAAAACCTATGTTCTTCTTTTTGAAGTACTTTAGTCTTCAGCTGTTGGTTGACTTTATTGGCACTTAGAGGAACAAAAAAATGATCCTAACTTCCTACCTGTTTTAGTGCCATAATATACCAGGTGCTAAGTCATTTCAGTCATACCTGACTCTTTGCCACTCTATGAACCATAGCCCGCCAGTCTCCTCTGTCCATGGAATTCTCCAGACAAGAATACTGGAGTGGGTTGCCATGCCCTCCTCCAGGGATCTTCCCAGCCTGGGAGATTGAACCCGAGTCTCTTATGTCTCCTGCGTTGGTAGGCGGGTTCTTTACCACTAGTGCTGCCTGGGAAGCTCCATAATGTACTAGAGTGTGATAGAAATAAACTTCTGTGGATCATCCCTCTTTTTTTCTGTTGTGTTTATAATCTCTTACATCACCGACTCAGTGGACATGAATTTGAGTAAACTCTGGGAGATAGTGAAGGACACTGAAGCCTTGGGTGCTACAGTCCATGGGGTCACAAAGAGTCAGACACGACTTAGTGACTGAACAACAAATATTTGGGGAAGGAGTATCTTTTTTTTTTTCTTTCTAAGAGAATCTTAGGTACATTAAAAATAATTCCTGGGTTAGAGTTTAGGTGGAGTTACACTTTAACTCATTACAAATTTGCATTCTTTAAAGAACTTAGGTGACTGATGAGACTCAGAGAGTGAAATGTTTTAGAGTAAATATTCTTTTTGTGTTCCTGGCTTCCTGTTCTATTATATATAACATTTTTCAAAAATTGAAGACATTGAATTCTTTACACCATTAAAATTTTTTTTTTTTTTTGGCTACACCAGAGGTCTTGTGGGATCTTGGTTCTTCAACCAGGGATCAAACCCTCACCCCCTGCATTGGGAGTATGGAGTCTTAACCACTGGACTTCCAAGGAAGTCCCTAAAAAGACCATTTTGAAAGAATTTGGTGTGAAACTTTTTGAGCTCTTGTCTCTTGCCCAAATCTAACATCAAATGTAAAAGCAATTTTATAAAAATGAATATTTGCTAATACCCTTTTCATAGAGCAGTCCTCTGACAAAGGAAATTATTTTATGACCGTAATAAAACTTTCTACTAGACAGAAGCTAGAGTAGTTTGATATAAGGGGGGAAATGTGTGATAGTTTTAAATTGAATGTATTTAAACCTAGTGAAGTTCAAATGAGATATTAATGATACCTATAGTCACACTACCCACTTAGGACATGAAATACAGTATGACAAAAGTTCTAGATGAAAGAAGACTCATCAGGCTAACCAGTAATGTAGAACTGACTCAGTTTTTTAAAATATTGGGGAAAAAACACCCAGCCCACAAGAATCAGGTTAATTCAGTCACATATGATGCAAGCTCATGTGGGTAAGATATATAGGTGTCTTTGAGACATAATCTCAGTTCACACTGTGTTAGATAAGTCTAAAACACAAGAGGAAGACAGTGAACAAACTAAAGAAGTACAGAGTACTGTCTGTGTTCATAGAAGGGAGATCACGTCTTATTGGGAGAATTAGAGATGTCGTGGAAGAAGCATTACTTAATAAACTAGGCCTTCACATCCCTCCGCATGTGGATAAGCTTTGAGGGCTTGTGCGTATACTTGAGGAAAGTGGAATAGTGACGTCTGTGAAATAGTAGAAGAATGAACTGAATCAGAACTGAACTGAAACCCTAGCTTCCACAATTTTCTACCTGTGTGATAGGGCAAGTCAGGGATGTTTAGGCCATCTGTAATGTGGATGTGCATGCCAAGTCGCTTCAGTCATGTCCAACTCTGCGACGCTATGGACTGCCACCGCCAGGGTCCTCTGTCCATGGGATTCTCCAGGCAAGAATCCTGGAGTGGGTTGCCATGCCCTCCTCTAGGAGATCCTCCTGACCCAGGGATGGAGCTCAGTGTCTCCTGCATTGGTAGGTTGGTTCTTTACCACTAGTGCTGCCACGTGATGCTTAAATGAAAGTATAGTCAGCCCTCTGTGTCTGTGGATTCTGTGTAAATGGAGGGCCAACTGTATTCTACCATGTTGTATAAGACACTTGAGCATCATCTGATTTTAGTATCTGAGGGAGGTCCTTGAACTAATCCTCTGTGGATACTGAAAGACAGCTGTATCAGTAAGATTTCTGGAAAAATACGTGACACTCAGTGGTTCAGTAAGTAGTGTTTCCCCTTCATTTCCCTATTTTATGTCAAAAATTAGTGGAGGAAAAGATTGGAAGATAGGCTGGAGTCAGAGCAAGAAGAGCCTTGAATGCCTGGATAAACTGCTGAAATGCATAATGTTAAGCAACTTGGAAGTGACACAGCCGCATAAGTCTGGCAGTCCTACGTAGATGTTTCAGGATGGGATGGAGAGGCATGGTGACTTGTTAATGAAAGATGCAGGAGTCTGAATTAGAGTGCAGTGAAGGAGAAGAGAGTTTAGGGAGAGTAGGAAGAAAGAGACAAATGGGAGACAGATTTTTCCCAAGTAGAAATCAGGAGAATTGAAATTGATGGGTTATGTAAATAAAAAAAGCAGTCAGATATGGCTCAGGTTTTTGAATGAGGGCAGCTGAAAAAATGGCATTGTCACTTGCAAAAGCAGAGGAATTAGAAAAAATAGCTGATTTTAGAGGGGAGAGGATAGAGAATTTGACTTTTCCTGTATTTTTTTTGTTCTGTGATTCTCTTTCACTTGCGATATGCTCCGAATCATAATGCAGGGGTTAACAGCACAGACTTTTGGAAAGTGTCCTGCTAGCTAGGTTTGAGTCCTGACTCTACCACTTAAAATTATTATATCCTTAGGGAATTGACCCTTTTGTCAGTATGTAGTGACACAACATAAAACTGCCCATCTAAACCATTTTTAAGTGTACAGTACATTAGTCTGTGTGGATCACAATAAACTGTGGAAAATTCTGAAAGAGATAGGAATACCAGACCACCTGACCTGCCTCTTGAGAAACCTGTATGCAGGTCAGAAAGCAACAGTTAGAACTGGACATGGAACAACAGACTGGTTCCAAATAGGAAAAGGAGTACGTCAAGGCTGTATATTGTCACCCTGCTTATTTAACTTATATGCAGAGTACATCATGAGAAACGCTGGACTGGAGGAAGCACAGGCTGGAATCAAGATTGCCAGGAGAAATATCAATAACCTCAGATATGCAGATGACACCACCCTTATGGCAGAAAGTGAAGAGAAACTAAAGAGCCTCTTGATGAAAGTGAAAGAGGAGAGTGAAAAAGTTGGCTTAAAGCTCAACATTCAGAAAACAAAGATCATGGCATCCGGTCCCATCATTCCATGGCAAACAGATGGGGAAACAGTGTCAGACTTTATTTTGGGGGGCTCCCAAATGACTGCAGATGGTGATTGCAGCCATGAAATTAAAAAATGCTTACTCCTTGGAAGAAAAGTTATGACCAACCTAGATAGCATATTAAAAACCAGAGACATTACTTTGCCCACAAAGGTCCATCTAGTCAGGGCTATGGTTTTTCCAGTGGTCATGTATGGATGTGAGAGTTGGACTGTGAAGAAGGCTGAGTGCCGAAGAATTGATGCTTTTGAACTGTGGTGTTGGAGAAGACTCTTGAGGGTCCCCTGGACTGCAGGGAGATCCAACCAGTCTATTCTAAAGGAGCTCAGTCCTGGGTGTTCATTGAGCGGACTGATGTTGAAGCTGAAACTCCAATACTTTGACCACCTGAAGAACTGCCTCATTGGAAAAGACCCTGATGCTGAGAAAGATTGAGGGCAGGAGAAGGGAACGACAGAGGATGAGATGGTTGGATGGCATCACCGACTCGATGGACATGAGTTTGGGTGGACTCTGGGAGTTGGTGATGGACAGGGAGGCCCTGGCGTTCATGGGGTCACAAAGAGTCAGACGCGACTGAACTGACTGACTGACATTAATCTTAAAACACTATGTACACACTGTTGTGCAACACATTTCTGGAACTTTCCATCTTGCAAAACGGAAATGCGTATATCTATTGAACAATAACTCTTCTCTTTCCCCACCCCTTCGCCTCTGACAAACACCATTTTATTTTTTTCCTGAGCATATGACTACTTTAGATACCAAGGGGGAAGGTGGAGGAGGGTGGGATGAATTGGGAGATTAGAAACGACATATGTACATTACTATGTATGAAACATAACTAAAGAGAACCTGCTGTATAGCACAGAGCACTACTCAGTGCTCTATGGTGACCTAAATGGGAAAGAAATCCAAAAAGAGGGGATCTATATGTATATTTATAGCTGTTTCATTTTGCTATGTAGTAGAAACTAACACAGCATTGTAAAGCAACTAGACTGCAGTAAAAATTACGTTAACTATTATCTTATGGTTTCTGGGAATGAGGAATCTGGACACAACTCATCTGGGTCCTCTGCTTAGGATTTCACAAGGCTGCAGTGAGGGTGCTGACCTGTGTTATCATGTGGAGGCTTAACTGTGGAACAGTCTCCTTCCACATTCATTTAGAATGGTGGGAGAATGTCTTTGCAGCAGCGTGACTGAGGACCCTAACTTTTTACTGACAGGTGGAGAACTCCCTCAGATCCTGGGGATTGCCTGTAGTTTCTTGCTGCAGGGCTCTCTATCCATGGCACTTGGCTTCTTAAAGGCTTGCAGGTGACCCTCTCACTTAGTCTGTTCACCCAGTCTTATATAATGCGACATAATCAAGCGAGTGACACTCATCACCTTTCCATATTCTATCGGTTAGAAGCAAGTCACAGGTGGTTCTTATCCTCAGGGGGATTATATGAAAGCACGACTCATTGGGGGGTCACCGTTCTGTGTCCACCACAGTAACTTTAAGAAGATATTAATAACTATAATCTGTAATCTTACATTGAACATTTTGGTTCCTGTCAAAAGCTAGAAACAGTTGTTGATGTAATTAATAAGAGGCTAATATAGGAAAAGACTAGTTAAGGTATTTATTATTTTCAGAAATGACATAAGTGAATCTTCCATGCTAATACCAGTATTTGCAACATGGTTTATAATTTCATAAGTGCTTGTAAATCCAGTATTGCATTTGATTTAATTTTTAGAATAGTTTTATGAAGTAGATAGATATACCTGTTTACAGATGAATAAGGTTAGTAGGGCCCTCAAAAAAAAACCTCACACATAGCCAGTAAGTGTATAATCACATATTTTAACTTAAAATCTCTTTGTTTCTGTCACTAAAGTAGAATGTAGCATAGAACTGTTCGTGGTGTGAATACTCATCAAATATGCTTTGATAATGAGTAAATTTGACTTTATGTAAATATAGTAAATTTGATATGAAAATAAATGAGATTTTATAATGCAAGTGTCTGTGTTTAGCAGCACTGTATCTCTAATCCTCAGAATATTTCTTTAAGATAAGTGGCTTCTCTGTTTCACAGATGAGATAACTAAAGTTTTAGTGGGTTGTCATTTGCCCAAGGTTATTCATTTGGTAAATGGTGGAACCGTGAGCTGACTTCAAAATCTAGCATAAGCCTATTTCAGTCAAAATACCCTCTATTTTTGCTTTGCATCACTGGATAAAGTCCTTAAATTTTCCAGTTTATAGCTTCTCTTTTTGGAGGTAGTGCATTCCACGTCTTAAAAGTAATGTGCTGTTGAATTGTTCTCAGATTAGATATTTTAAATCATTTTATTTATTTATTTATGGCTGTGCTGGGTTTTTGTTGCTGTGCTGGCTTTTCTCCAACTGTGGCGAGCAGGGGCCACTCTCTAGTTGTGGTGTGTGGGCCTCTCGTTATGGTGGCTTCCCTTGTTGGGGAAGATAGGCTTCAGGCGTGTGGTCTCAGTAGTTGCCGCTCCCAGGCTTGAGAGCACAGGCTCAGTAGTTGCGGTGCACAGACCTAGTTGCTCCGTGTCATGTGGGATCTTTGTGGATCAGTGATCCAACCAACGTCTCCATTATTGGCCAGTGGATACTTTTACCACTGAGCCACCAGGGAAACCCCTAGATTTTTTTTATTGTGGTAAAATACACATAGCATAAAACTGTTTTTAAGTGCACGTTTCAGTGATATTAAATACATTCACATTGTTATGCCATCGCCACTACCATCCATCCCTGTAACTCTTTTCATCTTATAAAACTGGGACTCTATACCCAGTAAATAAGTCCCCATTCTCCTCTCCCCACAGCCCTTGGCAAGAGCATTATACTTTCTGTCTTTATGATTTCACTATTTGTATCTCATATAAATTGAATCATACAGTCTGCCTTCTATTTGACTTCTCTCACCTATCTTTAATGTTCTTAAATGTTCATCGACATTGTAGCAAAATAATATATTTATACCACATTTTGCTTATCCATTTATTTGTTTATGGACACTTGGATTGCTATAGTGAATAGTGCTGCTCTGAACATGGGGTTGTAAATATCTCTTTAAGACCTTGCTTTCAGACTCACAAAAGGGAAAGGAGTAGGGAGGGATAAATTAGCAGGCTGGGATTAACATATAAGGTGAAGGTGAAGTCCCTCAGTCGTGTCCGACTCTTTGCGACCCCATGGACTGTCACCTACTAGGCTTCTCTGTCCATGAGATTCTCTAGGCAAGAGTACTGGAGTGGATTGCCATTTCCTTCTCCAGGGGATCTTCCCGACCCAGGGATCAAACCCGGGTCTTCCACATTGGAGGCAGACGCTTTAACCTCTGAGCCACCAGGGAAGCCCATATATGGGATTAACATATACACACTGCCATATATAAAATAGATAAACAACAAGACATACTGTATAGCACAGGGAACTCTGCCCAAGGATTTTGTGTTCTTCTGGATGTATGTCCAGAAGTGGGATTGCTGCATGATACAGTAATTCTATTTTAAACTTTTTGAGGAACTACCAGACTGTTTTCCGCAATGGCAGTACCATTTCACACTCCCATCAACTGCACACAGTGTGAACACAAGGGTTTCAGTTTTCTGTTGATCTTTGCCAACACTTGTGGGCTTTGGTTTTAGGGTGATGCTGGCCTCGTAGAACAAATGGGGAAGTGTTTCTTCCTCTTCAGTTTTTTGGAAAAGTTTGAAAAGGAAGGTATTAGTTCTTCTTTAAATGTTTGGTAAAATGCACTGGTAAAGTCATAAGGTCCAGGGCTTTTATTTGTTGGGAGACTTTGATTACTGATCAGCCTCTTTACTAGTTATAGGCCATAGTTATAGAAATAGAAAACAGATTTTCTATTTCTTTGTGATTTAGTGTTGATAGGTTTTGTGTTTTTAGTGACTAGTCCTTTTCATCTAGGTTATCCAATTTGTACAGTTCATAATTTTCTCTTACAGTGTTTTTTGATTCTTTAGAATCAGTAGACTCTATACAGACAACAAAAACAAGACCAGGAGCTGACTGTGGCTCAGATCATGAACTCCTTACTACCAAATTCAGACTCAAATTGAAGAAAGTAGGGAAAACCGCTGGACCATTCAGGTATGACTATATAGTGGAAGTAAGAAATAGATTTAAGGGCCTAGATCTGATAGAGTGCCTGATGAACTATGGAATGAGGTTCGTGACATTGTACAGGAGACAGGGATCAAGACCATCCCCATGGAAAAGAAATGCAAAAAAGCAAAATGGCTGTCTGCGGAGGCCTTAGAAATAGCTGTGAAAAGAAGAGAGGCGAAAAGCAAAGGAGAAAAGGAAAGATACAAGCATCTGAATGCAGAGTTCCAAAGAATAGCATGAAGAGATAATAAAGCTTTCTTCAGCGATCAATGCAAAGAAATAGAGGAAAACAACAGAATGGGAAAGACTAGAGATCTCTTTAAGAAAATTAGAGATACCAAGGGAACATTTCATGCAAAGATGGGCTTGATAAAGGACAAAAATGGTACGGACCTAACAGAAGCAGAAGATATTAAGAAGAGGTTGTCAAGAATACACGGAAGAACTGTACGAAAAAGATCTTCATGACCCAGGTAATCATGATGATGTGATCACTCATCTAGAGCCAGACATCTTGGAATGTGAAGTCAAGTGGGCCTTAGAAAGCATCACTATGAACAAAGCTAGTGGAGGTGATGGAATTCCAGTTGAGCTGTTTCAGATCCTGAAAGATGATGCTGTGAAAGTGCTGCACCCAATATGCCAGCAAATTTGGAAAACTCAGCAGTGGCCACAGGACTGGAAAAGGTCAGTTTTCATTCCAATCCCAAAGAAAGGCAATGCCAAAGAATGCTCAAACTACTGCACAATTGCACTCATCTCACATGCTAGTAAAGTAATGCTCAAAATTCTCCAAGCCAGGCTTCAGCAATACGTGAACCATGAACTCCCTGATGTGCAAGCTGGTTTTAGAAAAGGCAGAGGAACCAGATATCAAATTGCCAACATCTGCTGGATCATGGAAAAAGCAAGAGAGTTCCAGAAACACATGTATTTCTGCTTTCTTGACTATGCCAAAGCCTTTGACTGTGTGGATCAAAATAAACTGTGGAAAATCCTGAAAGAGATAGGAATACCAGACCACCTAACCTGCCTCTTGAGAAATCTGTATGCAGGTCAGGAAGCAACACTTAGAACTGGACATGGAACAACAGACTGGTTCCAAATAGGAAAAGGAGTGCATCAAGGCTGTATATTGTCACCCTGCTTACTTAACTTATATGCAGAGTACATCATGAGAAACGCTGGACTGGAAGAAACACAAGCTAGAATCAAGATTGCCAGGAGAAATATCAGTAACCTCAGATATGCAGATGACACCACGCTTATGGCAGAAAGTGAAGAGGCGCTAAAAAGCCTCTTGATGAAAGTGAAAGAGGAGAGCGAAAAAGTTGGCTTAAAGCTCAACATTCAGAAAACAAAGATCATGGCATCCGGTCCCATCACTTCATGGCAAATAGATGGGGAAACAGTAGAAACAGTGTCAGACTTTATTTTTTTGGGCTCCAAAATCACTGCAGATGGTGACTGCAGCCATGAAATTAAAAGACGCTTACTCCTTGGAAGAAAAGTTATGACCAACCTAGACAGCATATTCAAAAGCAGAGACATTACTTTGCCGACTAAGGTCCATCTAGTCAAGGCTATGGTTTTTCCTGTGGTCATGTATGGATGTGAGAGTTGGACTGTGAAGAAGGCTGAGCGCTGAAGAATTGATGCTTTTGAAGTGTGGTGTTGTAGAAGACTCTTGAGAGTCCCTTGGACTGCAGGGAGATCCAACCAGTCCATTCTGAAGGAGATTAGCCCTGGGATTTCTTTGGAAGGAATGATGCTAAAGCTGAAGCTCCAGTACTTTGGCCACCTCATGCGAAGAGTTGACTCATTGGAAAAGATTCTGATGCTGGGAGGGATTGGGGGCAGGAGGAGAAGGGAATGACAGAGGATGAGATGGCTGGATGGCATCACGGACTCGGTGGATGTGAGTCTGAGTGAACTCCAGGAGATGGTGATGGACAGGAAGGCCTGGCGTGCTGCTATTCATGGGGTCGCAAAGAGTCGGACACGACTGAGCGACTGAACTTAACTTAGAATCAGTAGTAATGTCCCCATTTTCATTTCTGGATATAGTGGTTTGAGCCTTCTCTTTTTTCTTAGTCTGTCTACCCGAAGTTTTGTCAATTTTGTTTATTTTTTCAGAGAACCAGCTTTTAGTTTGATCGATTTTCCTCTGTTTTTCTGTTCTCTATTTCATTTCTCTTTGCTCTAATCTTCATTATTTCCTTCCTTCTGCTAGGTTTGGGTTTAGTTTATTCCTCTTTTTCTAGTTCCTAAAGTTTTAAAATTAGGTTGTTGATTTGAGATGTCTTTTCTGCCAAGTGTTTTAAAATTGTAAATTTCCCCTTGAGTGCTACTTTTGCTGCATCTCATGAGTTTAGCATGTTGTTTTTGTTTTCACTTGTCTCTAAGTATTTTCTGATTTCCCTGTGATTTCATCTTTGATCCATTAGTTTACAATTATGTTAATTTCTACAATTTCATAAATTTTTCATTTTTCTGTTACTCATTTCTAAATTCATTGTGAAGTGATTAGAGAAGATACTTGGTGTGATACCTGTCTTTTAAAATCTATTGAGTCTCAATTTATGGCCTAACGTGGTCTCTTGTGGAAAATGTCCCATGTGCTTGCACTCGAGAAAAATGTGTATTCCACTGTTGTTGAGTAGAGTATATGTTGAGTTCTGTATGTCTGTTAGATCTAGTTGGTTTATTTATGTTAAGTCTGTTGAAATCTTCAGCTATTAACTGTAGGACTGTCTATTTCTCCATTTCTTAGTTTTTATTCCATATATCTTCTTGCTGTATTGAACCTTTTAGTAATATGTAATTTCCTTTTTTGTTTCTTGTAACATTTTTGATTCAGTCTTATTTTTGTCTAATACTAGTGTAGCTGTTTTTGCTGTCTTTTGGTTACTATTTGCATGAAATCTTTCTTCAGTCTTCTCCATTTCAACTGCTTTGTGCCTTTGGATTGCAAACGAGGCTTGGATAGACAGCATATAATTGGATCATGTGTTTTTATTTATTTTGCCAAAATTGGAGCATTTGATCCATTGACATTTGGTGTTACAAACCAAAATTACAGTAATGGTAGCTTTTTACATTAATAACTTGTTAAAAATTCATCTCTCAGATATAAAAAGTACAGTTACAAACTGCTGTTACAGTAATACTAGCTTTCATTATTATCCATGTATATTACTTTTATATCCATGTGGCTTTGAGTTACTGTCTAGTATTCCTTCATTTCTTTCATCTGTAGGACTTCCTTGAATTGCAGGCCAGGTCTAGTGATCTTGAACTCCATCAGCTTTTGCTTATCTGGGAATATCTTAACTTCTCTCTAACTTTTGAAGGACAGCTTTGCTAAATATAGGTTCTTGGTTGACAGATTTTGTCTTTTAGTGCTTTGAATATATCTGCCCATTATCTTTTGGCCTCCAAAGTTTCTGATGTGGAATCCACTGATAACTTACTGAGGATCACTTGTATGTGATGATTCACTTCTCTTGTTTTCAAGATTCTTCTTTATCTTTTTGGAAGTTTGACTATAATATGTCTCTTAGAGTTCATCTTTTTTGGAACTCATTAGATGTTTATGTCTTTCATAAAATTGGGGAAGTTTTCAGCCATTATTTCTATGCACTTTTCTTTGTCTCTTACTCATCCAGGACTCCCATGATGTGAATGTTGGTCTGTTTGATGTCCCACAGGTCCCTTAAGTGCTTTTTATGTTTCTTCAATCTTTCCATTCCTCAGGCCTGGTAGTTTTCTTTAATTTCAAGTTTGCTGAGTCTTTTCTACCTGTCCAGGTCTGCCTTCAAACCTCTCTAATGAATTCTCAGTTTCAGTTACTGTACTTTTAAGTTCCAGAATCTCTTTATGATTGCTTTTTAGGTTTTCTGTTGCTCTACTGATAGTTCCATTTTGTTAACATGAATGACTGTACACACCTTCCTTTAGTTCTTTGAGTATCTTTAAGACAGTGGTTTTAAAATCTTTGAAAGAGAGCTAATGGAATTTATCCCAGACAGAGACAGTTTCTGATGATTTATTTTTTCCCTTGAATAGCCCATACTTTCCTATTTCTTTGTATGCCATGTGATTTTTTTTTTTTGTTATTGAATACTAGACATTTGAATCTAATAATATAACCCTAGAAACCAGATCTTCCCTATTCCTTAAGATTTGATGTTTTTTGTTATTGTTTGGCCTTTTGTTGTTGTAGGCTGTCTCTACACTGAAGATCACCCTGAGGTATAAACCTAAGGTCTTTTCAAGTTTTTTTCTGAGCCTTTTCCTGGGCATGCATGGTCACTTTATAATTTTCTGTGCATATGCAGTTGTTTCTTAGTGCCTTAGTCTTCAGTATTTTGCTTGTAAAGGGGGAAGAAGCAGAAAATGAAGGGGTGAAGGGCACCAGCCTTTAAAATCTGGAATTCACTTCAGATGAGAGGGAGGGACTTGAAACGATGGGAGAAGGTGGAATAGCAATGGTGGCCAACCCCTTGTTTGTACCTCTGTGGTCAGAAATAGCAGGCAACGATCAGAGGAGAGAGCCCTCATTTCGGAGGACAGAGTCCTTTTTGCCTGCTGTGGCTCCTGCAAACTCTGCAAGCTGCTCTGGGACAGCTGCTACTGTACAAAGAGCTGAAATTGACCAAAATTAATTGTAACTTACTGACTTAGTCCTCTTCCTGGAAGTTGTAAGCCTTCAGCAGACTTCAGAGTTCCACAGTAGTTACATCAGGCGGATTCTGCTGGTGCAGTTGTTGTCCATGTGGGAGACAGATTCCTCGTGCTTCTGCTCTACCATCGTCCCATAATTTTCCAATTAGATTTTAAAAGAGTCCCTTCACTGATACAATTAGCTGAGGTGGTTAACATAACATTTAGTGTAAAAATACAGAGTCACTTGCTGTTTTTTATATATAGGTAAACTATAATTTCTAGTAATAATTTTTGAGAGGTTGTTTTTTAATGTGTATTCTGTTATTTATTTCAATCTCAGCAAACTGGACAGTGGCATTTGAGTAGTTTTTGAAAAACTGAAGTTTAGTGGACTGCATCTACCTTCTGCCTTCTCCCCATCCTTTACAAAAGAATAAATGGGATGTTTCAGAAGAGAGCTGTATTAAAAGAAGAGTGTTGCAAATGGCTTCAGAAGCTGTGAATGCAAAACAGGCTAGGAATCGCTTCACAAAGGGGAAAAGACAACAGCAAATAAAGAACAGATCTTCACTTGGTGATGGTGATGGAGAAGACTCCTTTCTCTTTGAAGCAAATGAAGCTTGGAAAGATTTTCATGGTTCTCTTCTTCAGTTTTATGAAAATGGAGAACTCTGTGATGTCACACTGAAGGTCAGACTGCCTTTTTTTCTTTATTTTTTCAATCTCTTCAGTGTATTGTGTAAAATCATGGTTTCTATAACCACACAAGGCAAATTTTTGGTGCTGTACTTACAGTCAGAATGGTTTTATTTTCAGTCCTTTATTCTGTTGAAGGGGAAGGGACATAAGTAAGGGTAAGTAAAGGGAACTTAACCTAAGAAAAATTACTAGTTAAATGTTGATATTCACTGTTTCTTAGTTTTACTTCTGAAAGTTCTGGAGCCCTAAAACAAATAGTTACTATTTGTGAAATGAGTAAATTACTGCTGACCAGATAAGCTTTTAATTTAAAAATCTTGATGTATTCACTTACTCTTGATGTTCTTTAGAAGTCAGAATGTTTTGTTGTATATGTAGCTGCACTAATGTTTTACTGCATGTTCCTATTCTGGTGCAAGCATACCTCTCTTTTTTTGCATTTTGCTTTATTGCATTTTACAGATAATGCATTTTTGTTTGGATTTTGGGGTTTTTTTTTTTTTTTTTAACAGATTGAAGGTTTGTGGCAACCCTGAGTTGTTAGATGATAGTTAGGATTTTTGAGTCTTTTAAACATGATTTCTCTATGCAGTGGCAAACAAAAAAAAAAATCATTTGATATGCTTTATTTTGGTGGTCTGGAACTAAACCTGCAATATCTCCGAGATATGCCTGTAATTTAATCTCTGTTTGAATATTATCATTTTTAAGTGAGATTATTTATTTTTACCTGATAGTGAACCAAACTTGGATGAAAAAGACTTCAGTAAGCTGTGTCAAAGGTTATGTTGCTCTGCTACCAAAAACAGTTTTAATAAAATTGGAAAATTGATAAAGCAGTGTGGAAGAGCCTGTATTCTGATTGTTTCTCATTGCTCATTTAAAGTACTTACTATTATTCTTATCTCTCATTGTTATATTAAGCTTTTTTGAGGATTTATGTGCATCCATGCAGAATTTTTTAACATGATGTTTGCCCCTTTGGGATCTCTTAGATTCTGCTTTCTGCTCCTGATCAGTCGGGTCTTAGAGCTCAGAGTTGTGGGGACTGAGGATATCCTTGGAGAATCAGATCAGGGGACACTCAGCAAAAATCTATAAACTGAATGCATAAATTCTGAGTTTCAGGCTCAGAATGTCCAGGAGAATAGAGTTATACTGTAAATAAATGACCTATATTCTCTTTAATTCTTAAACTTTGGTGTCTTTACATGTTTCTAGGTCCTAAGATATTGAGAAGAAGACCATTAAATAATTTTACTGACTTTATATGAAATTTAGCCTTGTTTACATTTTAACGAAGGAACACCTAAACTCTTTGATTTCTACAGTATATTATGTTTAGTCTAATTGCTGCTGTTCTAATTTTCAACCATACTGTGAAATTCAGTGACCCACACTAGCTTTGGCAAAAATAAAAATGTGAAATAGATTATTTGAATTTAATAAATTATCAGTTCAGTGTATTAGTATAAGCTGGAAAATAAATATTATTGACTGTATCAGTATATAATTTTTAATAACTACTGCATATAAACTTTCTTAAGTGAGAAGTATGGATACAGCCACTTTAGGGCAAGCGATAATTAATCTCATAACTTTTCTTTGTTTTATTGCGTGACTTCAGCAATAGGTTGAAATGAAAACTTGAAAAGGATCTACAGAGGAAGCCCCAAAATGCTACATTTGAAGCAGTGACAGAGGTCATGTAGGAATGAAAAACTTCATAACTTTATGATTTTAATTTTTCAACTGTAAAATTAAGATTTTTGTGAAGAATAAGTGAGTTAACATGTGAACCCTTAGAACAGTACTTAACACATTAAATAATAAGTAATAAATTCTTAGGATCATTATATGTACTACTGTTATTGTTCCAAAGAGATCAGATAATGCTGCTATGGTATATTCTGTTCCTGTCATTAGGAGGAATTACAGTCTTTTAGCAGGTCCGTTATTGGATTTATTTCTTAATTCTAATTCAATATTTCTTAAACTTTCAGAGTTTAACTATCATATAATAAAACAACTAAACCCAGTAGGATTATGGGTAGTGTATAATGCTTTGCTCAATATAAACTTCACTTTTTACATTCATATAACCTTGAGGATTATACTTTGATATATTCGTCTCCTTTTTTCTATTAGCATGCTTCCTTGGTCATTATTGCTTTTAGGACAAACATTTCAGAAAGGCAGTTATCAAAATTTGTTTTATTATTCATATGTAAGGCCATTAGTGTGTTTTTAAATTCCTAAGTGAGCACCTAAATTGGAAACAAGTAAGTTCATTTAACAGATTATTTACTAAGGTCTTAACACAGTACACAGTATAAATAAATCTGAATAATATGCTATACTCCCATTGAGGGAGTTTAAGGCTTAGCTGGAGATAGACACATATACAGCTAACTAAAAAACAATTTAGTAGCTGTCATTTTATGACATTTTTATGGAAGCAAAAGACAGGGTCTATTAATTATGCCTGAGAGGTGATTGGAAAGGCTTCACATAGGAGATTATATATTAAGGTCATGCTAGGTTTACCAGAAAGGTAAAACTTATTTATATATTATGTTTATTAGTGAAAATAGTTTTAAACAACGTATCTCTTGGCTAACACTAAAATTATAAATGCAGGAAGATTCTTAAGGGCAACATTTTGGTTGGGGAACAGACAAAGGGAAATTGTCTCAAAAGGGGTATTGGATCAGTTCAGTTCAGTCGCTCAGTCGTGTCCGACTCTTTGCGACCCCATGAATCGCAAAACGCCAGGCCTCCCGTTCATCACCATCTCCCGGAGTTTACTCAGACTCACGTCCATCGAGTCTGTGATGCCATCCAGCCATCTCATCCTCGGTCGTCCCCTTCTCCTCCTGACCCCAGTCCCTCCCAGCATGAGAGTCTTTTCCAGTGAGTCAACTCTTCGCATGAGGTGGCCAAAGTACTCGAGTTTCAGCTTCAGCCTCATTCCTTCCAAAGAAATCCCAGGGTTGATCTCCTTCAGAATGGACTGGTTGAATCTCCTTGCAGTCCAAGGGACTCTCAAGAGTCTTCTCCAACACCACAGTTCCAAAGCATCAGTTCTTCAGCGCTCAGCCTTCTTCACAGTCCAACTCTCACATCCATACATGACCACAGGAAAAACCATAGCCTTGACTAGACGGACCTTAGTCGGCAAAGTAATGTCTCTGCTTTTGAATATGCTGTCTAGGTTGGTCATAACTTTTCTTCCAAGGAGTAAGTATCTTTTAATTTCATGGCTGCAGTCACCATCTGCAGTGATTTTGGAGCCCCAAAAAATAAAGTCTGACACTGTTTCTACTGTTTCCCCATCTATTTGCCATGAAGTGATGGGACCAGATGCCATGATCTTTGTTTTCTGAATGTTGAGCTTTAAGCCAACTTTTTCGCTCTCCTCTTTCACTTTCATCAAGAGGCTTTTTAGCGCCTCTTCACTTTCTGCCATAAGCGTGGTGTCATCTGCATATCTGAGGTTACTGATATTTCTCCTGGCAATCTTGATTCTAGCTTGTGTTTCTTCCAGTCCAGCGTTTCTCATGATGTACTCTGCATATAAGTTAAATAAGCAGGGTGACAATATACAGCCTTGATGCACTCCTTTTCCTATTTGGAACCAGTCTGTTGTTCCATGTCCAGTTCTAAGTGTTGCTTCCTGACCTGCATACAGATTTCTCAAGAGGCAGGTTAGGTGGTCTGGTATTCCTATCTCTTTCAGGATTTTCCACAGTTTATTGTGATCCACACAGTCAAAGGCTTTGGCATAGTCAATAAAGCAGAAATAGATGTTTTTCTGGAACTCTCTTGCTTTTTCCATGATCCAGCAGATGTTGGCAATTTGATCTCTGGTTCCTCTGCCTTTTCTAAAACCAGCTTGCACATCAGGGAGTTCATGGTTCACGTATTGCTGAAGCCTGGCTTGGAGAATTTTGAGCATTACTTTACTAGCATGTGAGATGAGTGCAATTGTGTGGTAGTTTGAGCATTCTTCGGCATTGCCTTTCTTTGGGATTGGAATGAAAACTGACCTTTTCCAGTCCTGTGGCCACTGCTGAGTTTTCCAAATTTGCTGGCATATTGGGTGCAGCACTTTCACAGCATCATCTTTCAGGATCTAAAACAGCTCAACTGGAATTCCATCACCTCCACTAGCTTTGTTCATAGTGATGCTTTCTAAGGCCCACCTGACTTCACATTCCAAGATGTCTGGCTGTAGATGAGTGATCACATCATCATGATTATCTGGGTCATGAAGATCTTTTTTGTACAGTTCTTCCGTGTATTCTTGCCACCTCCTCTTAATATCTTCTGCTTCTGTTAGGTCCAGACCATTTCTGTCCTTTATCGAGCCCATCTTTGCATGAAATGTTCCCTTGGTATCTCTAATTTTCCTCAAGAGATCTCTAGTCGTATTGCATAGCACTCATAATACTTAGATTGTGTGTCACAGATAACAAGAATAGCATCTGCAAAGATGCTTTTATTTATGCTTATTTAGTCTGAGGAAATGTCATTGTCCTTTTAAATTTTTTTAATTTTCCTTTTTAAACATCATGGTTAATTTACCTGAAGAGGTTGATAGAGATTATTAAAGGAGGACAGCCCCTTCCATCATCTCTTGATGCCACCACTGAGATATGTTTCATTCATATTATTTAGCTTCTTATTTTGAAACTGCATGTTTCTGTGATGTTTCTGTGATGTTTAAAATTTTTTTTAAAATATTTATTTATTTGGCTTCACTGGGTCCTAGTTGTGGCATGGTGGAATCCAGTTCCCCAACCAGGACTGAACCCAGATCCTTGTATTGGGAGCACCAAGTCTTAGCCACTGGACCACCAGGGAAGTTCCTGTGATTTTTGTTTTTAATAAGTATTTATAGGATTCTAATGAACATGTTCAAGACTCTTAAGTGTTATAATTATTTGCCATCAAAACTTTCAGCTGATCAGGTAAGAATAGTGCTCTGAAAGATTGCAGAGAAACAAAATATTCGCGCTCCATTAGAGTAGTGTACTTCCTAGAGGTAAAAATTATAAAAGTTATTATCCTTTTAAATGTAACAGTTCCTGACTGGAGAGCAGACATAACCTAATAAAAGAAATGATAAAGGAGAAAGTGATTTTATATTTAATACTTAAGTATTCTATGTTAACTCTAATAAAATGATGATCACTTCTACTTTTGTCCGTTCAACTAGTAAGTCAGTATTTTGATTTTTTTTTCATATTGCTCAAAAGGGATATTTGCGTGTTTATATCCATAGATCCTTGTTTATTTGATCACCAAAATACCACCTAAAATTTATTATTTTCATTGTGCAAGTTTTTTAAGTAAATGTGAGATAACACTGTAGAACAGTCAGTGTGGCTGGACATTGTGATATGGTTATTCACTGCAAGTCAAGACATTTTCTTGAGTCTTAAACAGTTAACCCTTTCTTGACTTTGACAGTTAAACATGTTTTTGGCTACTCAGACTGATTAAAATTGGTGGGTTATTGAAAAAACTAGGTAATTGAGCTAAAAAGGCAAAATTACTACATGGGATTAAACTGAAAAATTAAAATACAGCTTATAAATGGATGTAAAAGGATACTTGGGTATAGAGGCTTTTCCCCTCTTGCTTTGTGTCTTAGGGACTTTTATTTCAGTGTAGTCCTCAGACATTTAGTTTGAGTTACTGTTAAGTGGCATAACTGTAAACATTTCAACTTAATGTATACTTTAGTTTTTGTTTTAATGTTTTTTTTAAATTTATTATGTTTTCAACAATTCATGTTAATGGGATTATACAATTAATACTTAGAAATGAAGTAAATCCACGTAAGAACAACAGTTTGTAAAAGAATAGTTCACAGGATAGCCAAGTTTTTAAAAGTACTAAAAATGTAAAAATTAAATCGGTTGAAAAATTGTTGAGTTATTGGGGCTTCCTACATGGCTCGGTGGTAAAGAACATGCCTGCCACTGCAAGAGACACAGATTAGATCCTGGTCAGGAAGATTCTCTGGAGGAGGAAATGGCAACCCACTCCAGTACTCTTGCTTGGAGAATCTCATGGACAGAGGAGCCTGGCAGACTACAGTCCATGGGGTCACAAATAGTTGGACGTGACTGAGCAACTCAAAGGGCATTTATAAGCAAAACCATTTTGTATCTTGTAACATTCCTTAGGCCTTTTCTTTTGAAGTTCTTATTTTAAAATCAGTTCCCAGATAATGAAACACAACTGTATTACATAATCACAGTGTTACATGGAAAAAGGATAATTGCTAAAACACCACTATCTTATTACTTATTGATTAATATACAGTGCTGGAAAAACTGAGTACCTACTGTGTTAAAAAGAAGATAAATGTAAGAGGTACAAACTTATGTATGGAATAAGTACAAGGAAATGTTGTACAACATGGGGAATACAGCCAATATTTTATAATAACTGTAAGTAGAATATTACAGAGGATGAGATGGTTGGATGGTATCACCAACTTAGTGGACATAAGTTTGCGCAAGCTCTGGGAGTTGGTGATGGACAGGAAAGCCTGGCATGCTGCAGTCCATGGGGTCGCAAAGAGTTGGACACATTTGAGTGACTTAACTGAAGTAGGATATAACCTTTAAAAATTGTGAATCATAATATTGCACACCTGTAACGTACAACAACTGTACTTCAGTAAAAAAGGTATGTCCTCTCAGTATCAAGAACTTTCAGATGGAAATAGATTTGTAAAAACATAAAGCTGTAAGTACTAAAAAGAATACCTGGAGTATGTATGGAATATTAGAATGATTCCCACTTAAGCATGTCACCTAATGCAGAAGTCATAAAGGGAAAGGTTGGTTGATTATAAAAATCCATGGAGGATGAATTTAAAGCACACTTAGAAAAGTTTTGAAATATATGACAAATGACTAACATTCCAAAAGTCGGAGGCATCCTTACAAATAAAAGAGTTCATAGAAGACATAAAAGTAGTCCAAAATTTATGAATGATTTAATCATATTAGTAAAAGATAAAACTAAAACAGTGAAAGACTTCATTCATTGAATTGGCAACTATTTAACAAGTTAACACTTAGAATTTGGCACAAGTATTGTAAGATCAGAAATGGACAATTTAGCAATATGTATCCAAACTGTACTTGTCCTTTGAAGCAGCATTACTGTTTTATGTAGGAAATTATTAATAGAGAGTGGATACAAAGATTCTCTTACAAAGCTCACTACTGTGTTTATAATGGCAATTACAGGAAGCAGTCTAATTTTTCAGCAATTAAAGCAGTGATGTTTCAGTGTTTTTTATTACATTTCTGTAAAATGTCATTTCAAAATGATTTAAATAGGAAATGAAAAAACTTCAATTAAGCTCATAATAGATACTACTAAATGATTTGTTTACTCTGCTTCAGTTTTCTCAGTGATAAATTGTGGATAATGATAGTATCTACTCATAGGACCGTTGGGACAATTAAGCGAGTTAATATATGAAAAACAGAATGAATAGTGCCTGACACAATAACTATAGTTAGCAATAATGTGTTGTATATTTGAAAATAGCTATGAGAGTAGATCTTAAAAGCTCTCATCAGAAAGAAAAAAAAAATGTTTAATTATATTAGCTGATAGTTACTAAAACTGTGGTAATCGTTTTACTGTATATATACATAAATATATCAAATCATAATGTTTGGTACCTTAAACTTATACCATCTTAGATGTCAGTAAAATTGGAAAAAAAGTTTTAAAATAAGGGACTCACAGACCCTAAGGAAAACATGGTGCCTGATACATAGTAAGTCCTGGGTAATGTTTGCTGTTATTCATTAATACACAAAATGCTTCCAAAATGTGAGATAATATATAAAAATCTAGTTTTATGATATGCACATTATAGATACATGTATAAAAGATTTGATTCTAATTTGGAAGAAGAAAATTGACTGACTTTTAAAAATTAGCCTAGGTTGACAGTAAGTGACCAAAGGATTACATTGTTAAATGCACTAAAATTGTCTGGAGGTTTTGTCCCTGCTACAGCATATCCTCTATGCTGATCTCTGGTTTATCTTGATATTAAACTAAGTCTGCTTTTGTTTTTCGTTTGAACAGGTTGGCTCAAAGCTAATCTCCTGTCACAAACTGGCATTGGCTTGTGTTATTCCCTACTTCAAAGCCATGTTTCTCTCTGAAATGGCTGAAGCCAAGCAAACGCTGATTGAAATAAGAGATTTTGATGGTGATGCAATAGAAGACTTGGTAAAGTTTGTCTATTCTTCACGGCTCACTTTGACGGTTGACAATGTCCAGCCTCTCTTATATGCAGCCTGTATTCTACAGGTGGAACTGGTGGCTAGAGCTTGTTGTGAATATATGAAGTTACATTTTCATCCCTCCAACTGTCTGGCGGTAAGAGCCTTTGCAGAAAGTCACAATCGAATAGACCTAATGGACATGGCGGATCAGTATGCCTGTGAGCATTTTACTGAAGTGGTGGAGTGCGAAGACTTCGTCAGTGTGTCACCTCAGCATCTCCATAAGCTTTTGTCCTCCAGTGACCTAAACATTGAGAATGAAAAGCAGGTCTACAGTGCTGCCATCAAGTGGCTTCTTGCCAATCCTCAGCATCATCCCCAATGGTTAGATGAAACACTTGCACAGGTGAGGACAAATAAGATTTTATATAGAAAGGAAATGATAGGGAAACAAATCAGCATGTTCCATTTCCCATAAAAGGTGGGGATTATCGATTGATGTAATATAATGTGAAAATAGCTTTGACTCTCACTTTCCTGTACCATTTACGGATAAGTCTGAGCGTGCTATATTTGAATTAGAAATGTCACTACCTGCTTTTTAACTTGAATATTTACAAAGCCCCTTGAGACAGTAGTAATGAATATTTATGCTGAAATGTTCTGAGGAAACAGCTCTAAATTAATTTATAACTTGTTTTATAATATAAAGTTTCTAAACTTACTGAACTGCCTTGCTAATGAATGTTAATTTGTTCCTAATGCATATAGGTTTGTTCTCCAAAGAATTAGAAGACATCACTTTGTTTTCTTCCCTCACCATTTTGTAGCTTCAGAAATGTCTCTTTTTGTTTACTTTTCCTATCAATAGGAGTTTCTTAGATAGGGAGATGACAAATAGGCCTTAGAATTACCTTGACAATAAGTTGGTCTACAAAACCAAAAAGTTTTATTATCTTGCACCTGTATCATATATTTGTGTATGTGTGTATGCCTTTAACTCAAAATCACATTATGGGGTTTGATCGTCCTTTTACTAGACAGTCAATGCATCTTTAAGAGAAGAATGGTGAGTGCCTTTACTGAACGAAGGGGATTATCCCTGAGTATAACCTTCCAAGTTGAAGAAAACAACACCCATTTGCTTCATATATGAGCATGGGTGGGTGGGTGTGTGTGTGTGTGTGAGAAATCACATTTCCATATATTTGATCTTAGCATTAAAAGGCAAACAAACATAGCAGCACAATTGTGTTTTGATTGTACCTTTTCTTTAACAACAAGGGGCCTTACGATTATGACAGTACCGTCTTTGGAAGTGAGTAAGTAGCTTGAATTAAGACAAAAGAACTATTTTATCCAGTCTACTTAAATCTGTATTTAAAAGGGGAGGATATAGTTAACATATAATCTGATTTCATTAGTACAGACCAGTACTGGGAATTGCTTTAGAATTTGGCACAGTGAACTTCATTCACATATTAGAAAGTAAATGAGATCTGAAGAGAGCATTGCTGCAGTGAAAGTAGAGAATGAGCTATCCAATTGCAACTTATATTTATATCTGCAACTATTCACGATCCTTAGGTTCGTTTGCCGCTGTTGCCAGTTGACTTTCTCATGGGTGTTGTGGCAAAAGAACAGATTGTCAAACAAAATCTAAAATGTAGAGATTTATTAGATGAAGCAAGAAATTACCACCTTCACTTGAGTAGCAGAGCAGTACCTGACTTCGAATACTCTATTCGGACTACCCCAAGGAAGCATACTGCTGGTAATTAAATTACTCATTTTATCAACTCTGCTGGAAGGAGTTTTGTTCTTTTTGAGGGTTGTTATATGAATGTCTAAACCTAATTGTAAGATTATTTAGTATCGATTGTCTTAAAGTAGTAATTGGCAAATAAGGTTATGTATGAATTTTTACTGTACATGACTTCAGATAGTTTTATTAAGCCAATTTTATAAAAAGCTATAACAAGACATATACACTCTGAGGAGTCTGCTGATATATCTCTTTCTTGAGAGTCTTTTTGATTTCTTTTAAGCAGAATTAGTTCCTCTGTCATTTTTGCTTAAATGACACTTGCTTTGCACTTTTTTCACTGTGTTGCACTGAAATTTATTTGACATGTTTTGAGCCTTTCAAAGACACGTAAGTATCTTAATAGGTTTGTATCACAAGTACCAGGCATGGAGCTTGATATGTGTTACATATTTAAACATTTGTTTTTTCATTTCACCACAGCAAAAAAGGCACTAAACACATCTAATGTTAGTATAACAGACTATATTAGACTCTTAGAATATAAAGCTCTTATACTTGAGAGGCAAGTAGTTTTGCTTTCATTTGCCATAGTTTTCAGACTTTGTTTTCCTGAGAAAATAAGTCTATGTTCACTTATGTTACTCTTCATGAAGAATATGTTTGAGGGACAAGGGGAAATAAATGTGGCCTACGAATTTAGGAATCAGTAGTCTGAACAGAGACTTCCTGTACATCTGCTGTGACCTAATGAGGTTATTAAATAAAGAGATTTGTAAAATAACCTAAAAAAAAAGGCAATACATGATCATGAATAGTGGGATTTTATCTTAGTAGTATGAAGAAAGTTTGAATGTGGTAGATCTGACTATGAAGAAATTGTTGTTCAGTCACTCAGTCGTGTCTGACTTTTTGTGACCCCATGGACTGCAGCACACCGGGCTTCCCTGTCCTTCACCATCTTTTGGAGCTTGCTCAGACTCAGTGTCCTTTGAGTTGGTGATGACATGCAACCATCTGATTCCAGCTTGTGCTTCATCCAGCCCGGCATTTCACATGATATACTCTGCATATAAGTTAAATAAGCAGGGTGACAATATACAGTCTTGACATACTCCTTTTCCTATAGTTCTTCTAAATAGTATAACATAAAAAGGATGGCTTATTTATTTTCCCTCTTTATAGGTTGATATCAAGTGTTAAATTTTTGAAGTGTAATTTTTTTTCAGCTATGAATCCTGTTTCAGGAGTTAAGGTTTAATTCTTCAGATTCAGATGTGAATTCAAAGATCTTGGCAGTCTATGTTATATGCCAAATGTATATTAGACCCTCATATCCATGATCTCTTACATGATTGCAAGAAGTTAGTGAAGGATTTGATCCTTATTATGAGAAAGATGGTGTTACTTCGTCTTATGGATAAGGAAAAAAAAATCAGGGTGAAGAAATGCACAGGGCCACGTGGAACAATGGAGAAAGGATTTGTGTCCTAATCTTACTTCATTTTAATTTTTTCCATGTCATATTCCTGGATGACCTATATAGCTGAAATATTAGGGTCCACTTAAATAGAATCTAATTGGTAGTTGGGATTATATTCTTGGATTGTAATTCCAGCTGTGCCATTAAGCATCTGTAAATTGGGTCAGATTTCTTAATCTCTGAAGGCCTCAGTTTCTTTATAAATAATTTTGATTATATGATCTTTAAAGTCTCTTTCAACTTTAAATTTCTCCAACTTTTAACATATTGAATTAGTTGAAAAAGATGGCACAAGAAGTTCTGGTCACTCATTTTATGCAGTCATTTCAGCAAACATTTATTCAGTGTCTGCTGTGTGCCACGTTCTCAGTTAGGCATTAGAAATGCAGACATAGGACTTCCCTGGTACTGTTCAGGGGTTGAGAGTCTGCCAGCCAATGCAAAGGACACTGGCTCTATCCTCAGGCTGGGAAGATCCCACATGCTGCAGGGCAGCTACGCCCAAGCACCACGACTTCTGAGGCCAAGCTCTAGAGCCCTTGAGACACAACTGCTGAAGCCTACACACCCTAGAGCCCTATATACATGCCCTGAGCTCCAGGACAAGACAAGCCACCCCAATGAGAAGCCCAGGCACAGCAACTCACAAAAGCCTATGTGCACAGCAGCGAAGACCCAGTGCAGCCAAAAATAAATAAAAAATATTTTTAAAAATAGTATTAAGAAGAAAAGAAATGCAAACACAAATAGAACATAGCCATTCCTATTTTGAGAGAACTTACAGTCTGATCTAGAGAAATAGACATATGAGTAAGTAAATGCAATAAAGTGTTACAGGTGCTTTGATATAACCAAAAAGTAGAGAAGCAAAAAGAGTGGTTATTTTTATTTTAGAAGGGCCATAAAAGGTTTTATAGAGAAAGTAACCCCTCATTTTGGTTTTCAGTAATAAATAGTTGTTTTTCTGGGTGCCAGTTAGAGACAAGGATATTCAGCTCTCATTACATTTAGTGAAAGTTCAGTACATGCCGGGCACTGTGCTTGTCTTTACTAGTGCATAGATCCTTAACACACTATCTTACTCTAGCTTAGACTCTGATAGATGCCAGCATAATAGATCATTTCAACACTGTGTATTATATGAATGGTAGTTACCAAAAGTTGCTGTCAGAGCATTGAGGATGATCACTGTATGGGTTGATGCAGGAGCTTGAACATTAAGGTAAGAGAGAGAGAGAATCGGGTTATAGACCCTGCAGGGCCGTTATGCTGTACTAAGGCTTTATCTTGTAGAGCAGAGGTTCTCATAGAACGAGGCAAGTGGTGGCCCCTTGATCAACAGCATCAGCATTCACTTAGGAACTTTTTAGAAATTCAGAACTTTAGACCTATCCAAACCCACTGAATCAAACTGTTGGGAGTGGGGAAGGGTCAGGCCCAGCCATCTGTTTTATAAAGTTCTCCTGGTGATTCTGAATCAGAATAAGGTGTTGATTTTTTCCTTTTTAAACAATGTGGTAAAATGCATAAAAAAATTGTAATTTTAACCTTCTAAAATTAATTTTTACTATAGTTGTTTCACAATACTGTGTTTGTTTCTGTTGTACAGTTCACCATTTTAAAACAGTTAAACAGTGGCATTCAGTAAAATTTTTAATGACTACTGATACAGGTATGACAGGCTGTTGAAAGAGCCTTTGAATTATTCTGTTGACAATCTGAAAGCAAAAAGAGTACTGAGTGGTAAAAGAGAACAGGATTTTGCAGTAATAGCTGATGAGGCTCTGAACTGAGCTGCGAATAACAGGGAGATGAAAGAAATCTCGGGGAAGGAAGAGGATGTTTACATGGGTGAGGAAGGAAGATCCTTCTGTGTGGGGTATGAGGTGCCTCTGGGACACCAAGTGGAAACATGACTTAGAAATGTAGTTTGGAAAGCATTATGATATGATGGAAATTTTAGTCAAAGGACTGAACTTTTCCCACTGTGAGTATGAAATATGTGAGAAGTAGGCTGAGAATGAAGCATAGAAAACATAAGAAAGAGAAATGATTGGAGACAAAAGGAGACTTTTTGACATTATGGAAGTCAGGAGAGTTAAGGAGTTTCCAAAACACAGGGTGATCAGTATATCAAATGTTGTATTCAGTCAGAAATTACGAGCTTGTTGAATTTTGTCATGACTTTATTAGCAGGAGCAGTTTTTCAGAGTGGGTGAGGATCTCAACTGTATTGTAGAGGGGCGTTAGCAAGCAGAGAAAACTGATGTTAATCCTTTTGTTGTTCATTCACTCAGTCATGTTTGACTCTGTGACCCCATGGACTTCAGCACACCAGGCTTCCCTGACCTTCACTATCTCCCAGAGTTTGCTCAAACTCATGTCCATTGAGTCAGTGATCCTGTTCTTTGAGAAGTTCAAATCAGGGGGAAAATTAAAATTAGATTTTTAGTAGTATAGTGATATTAAATGCTACGCAAATAACTTTTTTTCTGTTAATCAAAATTTTGACTTCCTAAGTTTCTTTCTATACCTTAAAAATTTTTTTTTAATTAGGGGGAATTCACTGGTGATCCAGGTCTGTCACTGCCAAGGGCCTGGGTTGTCTCTGGTTGGGGAACTAACATCCCACAAGTTGTGTGGCAAGGTCAAAAATAAAAGAAAATAAAATTAACTGTAAGAAAAAAAATTAGGGAGCTGTGATTTTAACCTCTACCTTGTGGTTTTACCTTTAGGAGTGCTGTTTTGTGTAGGTGGTCGAGGTGGATCAGGTGACCCCTTCCGCAGTATTGAATGCTATTCTATCAACAAAAACAGTTGGTTCTTTGGACCAGAAATGAACAGTCGAAGGCGACATGTGGGTGTAATCTCAGTGGAAGGTGGGTCTGTTCTTGTGTGAAATCACATCACGTCATCACAATGCTCCTGTTAAATATTTGAACTTGGGGAATTTCTTTCTGAAGAAAATTCCTACATTGTAAAGTATGTTTCAATATATCAATAAATTATTTGGGTGGTGAATATTTACTTTTTGCCCAAAGATGCTCTGTGTACAGTCTCTTGCATATAGATGCTTAACAGGAGATGAGTATTAAGGAAAAGGGAGTTAAACTATTCTGAGTTTTCACAAAATAACCAAACTAAACAAAAATATTTATTGAACCCAAACAGTATATATCAGCTTTTTTCTGTACCCATCTATACCCACCCTATTATTATTGAAATGTT
Source organism: Ovis canadensis (assembly GCF_042477335.2). Classification (NCBI taxonomy): domain Eukaryota; kingdom Metazoa; phylum Chordata; class Mammalia; order Artiodactyla; family Bovidae; genus Ovis; species Ovis canadensis. Next base: position 118,672,726 of record NC_091250.1, on the reverse strand, counting down.
TTTTTAATTAATAAAAGTGGATTAATTGCAGAATCATGGATAAATTATTTGGAGACTTTAAAAAATCACTTTTTTATAATTATAAAACTTATAAATACTTTGGGGGGAAATATGAAAACATCATAAATAAAAATCATCTGTAACACCTAGTTGTGGCTAACATTTTGGTATGTAATATTTTCAGTTTTTGTTTCATTTAGAAAAGGTTCAATGTATTAAGGGTTTTATATTTTATTTATATAAAAACATTTCATTTTATTGAACGTTTTTTGCAAGGATGATCAGTGATTTTGTCTAATAATAAGTTGAGAAACCTAGGGGTGGGATACTGTTTGAGCATTTAAATAACTTCTTATAAAACAGCATTTTTCAAACATTTTATTAGTAAATCTTACATTTACTTTCATTTGACTACTGAAATGACATTTATAATGTTGAATAGAAGAATATTTGTTAAAAGTTAATTTATCATGCTATTTTAACTATGTGTTCAATATATATAAATTTATTTGGAATCACATGAAAATACTTCTCTACTTGACAGGTAAAGTGTATGCAGTGGGTGGACATGATGGCAATGAACATTTAGGTAGCATGGAGATGTTTGATCCTCTCACTAATAAATGGATGATGAAGGCATCAATGAACACAAAGAGGTAGATCAGTGTGGACATTTCTTGTTAATTGTTGGTGGAAAATAAAGCTTCCTGTAATTGAAAGAGCTAATGTTTCACTCTTTTTTTTAAATACCTTCTCAAACACATTTTGTTAAGCATCCAATATCACTCTAATTTTAGAAATTTTCCTGAGAATCAAGAATAGAATCATGTCTTTGAGTGTGATAATGGTTGTCATCGTTTTGACTTACACCTGAGCATTTGTTGTTTTAAGTTTTTATTTTGAAATAATTTTAGATTTTCAGAAAAGATTGAAAAATAGTTCCTATGTAGTCAAGGTTCTCAACTGAAATGATTTTGTACATGGGGATCCACTGCCATTTAATTTTCTCTTCTTGATTAATTTAACATAGTGTTCTTAACTGAGTTATCTTATATGGTAAAAATATGAAAAATTAGGGAAGGACAAGTTGAAAGAGTAACAATGAAACCTAGACATTATTGTATATAAAATAGATAGCCAGTAGGAATTTGCTGTATGATGGAGGGAGCTCTAAACTTGTGCTCTGTGATAACCTAGAGGGGTAGGAGGGACGTTCAAGAGGGAGGGGACAATGTATACCTATGACTGATTCATGTTGACGTATGGCAGAAGCTAAGACAATATTATAAAGCAAGTATCCTCCAATTAAAAATAAATTTAAAAAATATGAAAAATTAGATGGAAATGTGAAAAGATTTTGGCCTTCTTTTCCAACTCATGAGGAGAAGGAATCTTACTAGGAAAAACCCTATTCTTAACATATGCTACTTATCTATAAATGACATTTTAATACTTTAGTAGGGCTTGATTTATGCTACATGGCAACTACAAATCAATAGTTTAAATTCCAACATGTGAATTAAAATGGGGGAGAAAATCCTAAAGTACATTTTTAATTTTTATATCCTTGTCTGTTTATCATGCTAAGCTTATTTTTAGCTGAGAATTGAGTGAAACTTGTCTACCAAAAAGCAGTTGAATTTCTTTAGTCTTATATGCCCTGAACGTTGCCATAGCTTTCCAACTGTATACAGAATAATAGAACTGCAATTATTTCCTCATGTTATTTGCTTTTATAATTTGTATCTCCCAAATGATTGTTTCAGTGTGTGTTCCAAGATCATACTCACGTGTTAAATACTTGGTTTTCTGTATTTTTTTCCCCTTTCTTTTTTATCTTTTTATCCACCAGTAGAATGGATACTGGTGTGTGTTCAAGTTATGGTTTTATTGAAACCCATCATCCTAACAGAGCATCTCTAGGGGTTGATTTACTTTTCAGTAAATATTTGTGTCCTTTGCAAGATAAATCAGGTGCTGAAGATATAGCAGTAAATAAGATAGCCAAGGTCTCTACACCCATAGAGCTTACATTCTAAAAGGGGAGATACAAATAGACATAATCATACAGGTAATAATGTTAGCACCACGTAAGTAAAGGATGCTTGAGAGTGAAGATCATAATGTCAGTTCTATAGGTGAGAAGTCCAGCAATTTTAACCGACTTTTCCACCTACAGTCTCAGAAGTCAAAATCAAGGTGTAGACTGTAGACTGTAATGGAGGTTCTGGGGAAGAAACTACTTTCAGGTCTTTTAGGTTGTGGATAGAATTCAGCTCTTTGCGACTGAAGGACAGAGTTTGTTTTTACTGGCTGAAGGCCAGGGGTCACTCAGCTCCTAGAAGCCACTCTTACTTAGGTCTTTTCCAGGTGTTCCCCTCCATCTTCAAACAAGCAAATAACTTGCAGGATCCACCCCATTCTTTGAGTTTCTGACCTGTCTTCTGCTACCAGCTGAAGAAACTTCTCTGCTTTTACAGGGCTTATGTGTTTCGATCAGGCCCATTCACATAATCTTCATTTTGCCACATAATGTAGCATAATCAGGAGTAAAACTAGAGAGTGAATATTGTGGAGAGGGGCATCTTAAAATCTGCCTAGCATAGGGAGGTGGACAGTAAGTATCACTTTAGAGTAAAGTTAAGGTTGAAGATTGGAGAAGGCAATGGCACCCCACTCCAGTACTCTTGCCTGGAAAATCCCATGTACAGAGGAGCCTGGTAGGCCGCAGTCCATGGGGTCGCTACTAGTTGGACACAACTGAGCGACTTCGCTTTCACTTTTCACTTTTATGCATTGCAGAAGGAAATGGCAACCCACTCCAGTGTTTTCTTGCCTGGAGAATCCCAGGAACGGGGGAGCCTGGTGGGCTGCCGTCTATGGGGTCACACAGAATCGGACATGACAGAAGCGATTTAGCAGCAGCAAGGTTGAAGATCCAGACAGATTTGAAGTAGAAGTTGGATGTATGTCTGGAAATACATATTAGCGCTGTCATAAATCCATGGAAAGAATCTAGATTGTCTCTAGAGAGAGTGTGGGGTGATAAGAGGCTTTAGAGCACTTCACAATTCAGTGAAGCTGGACTAGAGAAGCAGGCACTGATGCAGGAAGCTGTAGAGAGCAATCAGTATTGTCTTATGCTCTTGTGGGTTAAGGGCTGAAGGGTCAGGGGAATTACACTCACTTATGACGCCTGTATGTTCTAGAGTGTACACACGTGTTCACCCACACCTGGAAGTTTTTATAACAGTATTTTGTAAGTCACTGTTTTATACTCAAGGGAAAAGAGGTTAAGGAGATGAAGGATAACGTTATCCTTAAGAATTCTTTCCAGGGTACTATTTTGATAAACTGAGTTAGACTCTCAGTAGAGCAGCAGCTCTCTCCAGTAATAATGATAGCTAATACACAGCACTGACTATGGGTCAGTCACTGTTCTTAGTGCATTACTATATTGACTCCTTATATCAGCTGTGTCTACTCCTTTCTCAGATGGACAGATGAAAAAACATGGTAGTTACAGGTTTAAACAATATACCTTATCCAAAGTACACACCAAATTAGTGACAGATAAGTTTTAGAAAAGTTCAACTTTTGATTGATGTAATTAAAAAAAATTCATTTATTTTTTTTTCCCAATCACCATTCTGATGAATTAGCTTTTCACATAGGCTAAGTCTTTTCTGTTCCAAGATAAATAGATGCCCTTCAAAGTAAAGCAATGTGATATAAAGCTTGTAATATAAAATTGATAACACAGGAGACCCTGGTTTGATTCCTGCGTTGGGAACGTCCCCTGGAGAAGGCTACTCACTCCAGTGTTCTGGCCTGGAGAATTCCATGGACTATTCACGACTGAGCGACTGTCACTCACTCACTGTATGTGATGTGATGAAATACTAGAACAAAATGTGCTCTGCAATTACATGAATTTAGTAATGAGATTAACTTTTGACCTCTCTAGCAAACTGTTTTTGTCAATTCATCAACCTCTCACTTCTGCAGCTGACTGTTGTACTAATTGAATCTTTCTGACTCCATTTATAGTGTTTTGTTGGATTTTCCTTTATTATTTAAGTTTAACCTGTATTTGTTTAGTCACTAAGTTGTGTCCAACTCTTTTTGCAAACCTATGGACTGTACCCCACCAGGCTTCTCTTTCCATGGGATTTTCCAGGCAAGAATGCTGGAGTGGGTTGCCATTTCCTTTTCCAGGGCATCTTCCTGACCCACAGATCAAACCTGTGTCTCCTGCACTGCAGGGTTCTTTTACCACTGAGCCACCAGGGAAGCCCTTAATTGGTATAGGCTATACAGTATAAAACTCCAGAGGGCACTGTCCACATAGACTTGCACAGTTTGACAACTCTAGAGCCATCTGTTCAGAAGCTTTGATAAATCTAAAAATAATGGGAGAAAAAGCCACATTGACATTTAACGTGATAAATGAGTGTATTAGCACACTTTTTTTGCTGCCTTTTTTCTGGAAACAGAATGCAAAAGTGTGTTCTATTGTTTTTTGCAGGCGAGGAATTGCCCTGGCTTCCTTGGGAGGCCCAATTTATGCCATTGGAGGGTTAGATGACAACACTTGCTTCAACGATGTGGAGAGATACGACATAGAATCTGATCAGTGGAGTACAGTGGCACCAATGAATACTCCCCGTGGAGGCGTTGGCTCTGTGGCTCTCGTGGTGGGTTACATCACAGCTCAGTCACTGGATTGCATTGCATTACATCCCCAGCCTAGTAAGGAAGGGTCTGGTACATTCATATCTCCAGTATGCAAATTACACCCCAGATTATTTCATGAAATACTGCTCTCTTGCACATTTTGGTCTACCTTTAGGACAGCACATAAATCATTTCAAAATCTAATAACATGTTTTTATATTTTTTGTCTTTGTTTAGAACCATGTTTATGCAGTAGGTGGCAATGATGGAGTAGCTTCTCTGTCTAGTGTGGAGAGGTATGATCCACATCTCGATAAGTGGATAGAAGTTAAAGAGATGGGTCAGCGAAGAGCAGGCAATGGAGTTAGTGAGCTCCATGGTTGCTTATACGTTGTTGGTGAGTGGATGGTTTTCTCTAGTTTAATTTTTTATAGGACATATAATGATAGTGTCACAAAACAACACAGGAACATAACATTGCATTTAGGCTCAAGTGGAATCAGTCCTAAGGTCTGCTTTTGTATTCTTCAGGTTCATGGACTTGCTTCTCTATTTACATCTTCATCTTTCATGTTTAAAACTCTGCCTCCGTGTTTTTACTTAGGAGTGGCAAGTATGTCTAAAGTAGGAGATTACATTGAAATAAGACATATTTTTTTAATGTAAGGACACAGGTTGAATGTGCTTTGCTACAATAAATCTGTAAAGATCTAAGACATGTTTTATTCATGATGGTGGCTAGCATCTCTGTATTGCTCTTTGACTTTTTACTATATAGTAGAGTTGGAGGGAACCATAGGGCGGGCAGTACTTGTTCAGACTTTTAACGTGCATATGAATAATAAAGAGATATTGTTAAATTGCAAGGGAGGGGGCCCAGATTCTGTAACAGCTCATAAGTGATAGTCAGTGTTATTTCTGTTGGTCCACTCAACACATTTCCAGTGTCAGGGCTTTTAAAGGGCTATGACATGGGAATAATGATGTCTATTTCTAAGAATTAAGAATCTGAGATTATGTTAAGCATCTCAGCTGTGTCTAGTACCTTATCAGTAAATGGGTAGCTATATTATGATTAGTAATCCCTTCCTTTATAGGAGGAGTTGTGTTTGGAGAGGTGGTCACTAGCGTATGTCATACTCTCTCATGTTAATATGAACTGCTGTTACAAAACTCAGAGTGCTGATAAGACAGTAGGATATTGTTGGCACTTAAACATCTGCAAGTAATAGAAGTCATACTGGATATCTCAGTGCTTACGTGTATTAAAGAGGGAAAATAACATAATTTACCCTTTTAGTCTTGCCTGATCATCACAGCAGCTCTTTGAGGTGGTCAGAAACTGGAGAGTGAATATTTACTCATAGTCACATGCCTAAGTAAGCTGACAAAGCTGGAATTTAAAGAAGGGTCTGTGAGAACCCAGAGCTGTTACAGTACGCCAGTGCTCCTCTCACAGCTCCCTATCTAGCATAGGTCTTGGCATCTCAGTAGGAGCATCAGTGTTTCTGTTACTTGTTAAATTTTCTGAGCCCTTGTAGTTTAGAACAGACATGGTAAAAATAAGACTGACTCAGGTTGAACCTTTCAAAAAAAAAAAACCCCTCTTGTTCATCCAAATCCTACTTAAAACATGTATAACTGATTTGAATAAAAAAAACTTTGAAGGTAAACTGTATGTCCAGGAAGCTAATTGCATCCTGCCTTTTTTATTCCTCTGCTTTGAGCTTTTTGTTCAAGATTTATATGTATTACCTAGAAAGAGTATAGGGAGCCAAAGAAAAAGAATGCTATCAAAAATAGAACTACCCTGTCTTAAAAATTTAATCTCCTCCATTAACATTAGCAGTAATTAAAGCTAAAGCCTTGTTGTAGTGGAAGAACATTTTATATCATAGTTGTGGTGGGGATGGCACTACTGCATTTGTTCAGTGAATTTTATCTCAGTTGATACAATGAAATTAAACCCATTAGAGAAGCTGACTTTGTTGATTGATTTTTTAACCTGACCTTCTTTCTAAAAGGACTGGTCATAATATCAACACTTCCTGTCTCAGGAAAATAGGCTTAGTCACCCAGGAGACCTGTTACTCACATAGACTGAGATGGAGCCTAAAAAGAGACATTTATTTTTTAAAGGAAAGAGCACTGTTAAAATAGTAGTCTCTGTGTTTAACACTCAGAAACATGATAAGTAACATTGTTCAGTTCAGTCGGTCAGTCGTGTCCGACTCTTTGCGACCCCATGGATCATGGCACGCCAGGCCTCCCTGTCCATCACCATCTCCCGGAGTTCACTCAGACTCATGTCTATCAAGTCCATGATGCCATCCAGCCATCTCATCCTCTGTTGTCCCCTTCTCCTCCTGCCCCCAATCCCTCCCAGCATCAAAGTCTTCTCCAATGAGTCAGCACTTTGCATGAGGTGGCCAAAGTACTGGAGCTTCAGCTTTAGCATCATTCCTTCCAAAGAAATCCCAGGGCTGATCTCCTTCAGAATGGACTGGTTGGATCTCCTTTGTTAAGATAATCTATAGAGAGGACTGTCAGCATTGAGAAATGTAGCATGAAGATACAGTTTTGGCAAAAATTGCTAAGAATTCAATCATAGTCCACCATCTCTGCAATTATGATTGCAATTATAGTACTAAGGGAAATAGTTGGAAAATTTTGACTTACCTAAATGAGTCAAGTGATTTAGTGTGATTTATTCTAGTCTCAAGCCTTACTGTTTAAAAATCTGATATATACACAGAAGGAATATATGCACAGAAGGAATCTCAGTATTTTTTGCTTGCCTCTAGGATGCTAAGGAAAAATTAAATGTCTGTGGGTTTTTTTCTTCCTAAATCATCTACTTAAATATAGGGACTCCAGTTTTTCTCACTTTAAGATTTTTAATCCTAGCACTGAGGAAAGTAATACTTAAATTATCTTGAATTGTAGAAAATGTGTAATAAGAGTTGGTAGTAGTGATAGATATTTGGGTTTTCTAAAATGTTTTGAAAAGATTGGCTTTCAAAAGCTTTTGAATTGAGATTTAATGGTTACTTTCTATGAAACATAATACTGTTTTAAAATTTTTCCTTTACATAGGTGGTTTTGATGATAATTCTCCTCTGAGTTCTGTTGAGCGGTATGACCCTCGAAGCAACAAATGGGATTACGTAGCAGCCCTTACCACTCCCAGAGGTGGAGTGGGGATCGCAACAGTGATGGGCAAAATCTTTGCAGTTGGTGGTCATAATGGCAATGCATATCTAAATACAGTGGAAGCATTTGATCCAGTGCTGAATAGGTAACTTTTATGTTTGCTTTATGTTTTAATGGGATCTTCCAATAACAGATTATTTTAGAGTGCTAAGGTGTTGCTTTTTGTGTATTCAGTCACTGAGTTGTGTCTGACTCCCTGCGACCCCATGAACTATAGCACACCAGTCTCCCCTGACCTTCACTATCTACCAGAGTTTGCTCAAACTCATGTCTATTGAGTTGGTGATACTATCTAATCATCTTGCCCTCTGCTGCCCCTTTGTCCTCTGGCCTTCAATCTTTCCCAGCATCAGGGTCTTTTGGAATGAGTCGGCTCTTTGCATCAAGTGGCCAAAGTTTTGAAGTTTCAGCATCAGTCCTTCCAATGAATATCAGGACTGATTTCATTTAGGATGGACTGGCTGGATCTTGCAATCCAAGGGACTCTCAAGAGTCTTCTTCAACACCACAGAACAAAAGCATCAGTTTTTCAGTGCTCAGTCTTGTTATGGTCCAACTTTCACATCCATACATGACTACTAGGAAAAACCATAGCTTTGAATAGATGGACCTTTGACTAGATGGCAAAGTGATGTGTCTGCTTTTTAATATGCTCCCTAGGTTTGTCATAGTTTTCCTTCCAAAGAGCAAGTGTCTTTTAATTTCAGGGCTGCAGTCACTGTCTGCAGTGATTTTGGAGCCCAAGAAATTAAAATCTGTCGCTGCTTCCACTTTTTCTTCTTTTGTTTGCCATGAATGACCTGATCCTAGTTTTTTGAAGGTTGAGTTTCAAGTGAGCTTTTTCACTATCAGCTTTCACAAAACCTCATCAGGAGTCTCTCTAGTTCTTCCTCACTTTCGGCCACTACAGTGGTATCATCTCCATATCTGAGGTTGTTGATACATCTCCCCGCAATCTTGGCTCCAGCTTGTGCTTCATCCAGCCGAGCATTTCACATGATGTACTCTGCATAGAGGTTGAATAAGCGGGGTCAGTATACAGCCTTGTTGTACTCCTTTCCTAATTTTGAACCAGTCAGTTGTTTCATAAGGGATTTGATTTAGGTCATACCTGAATGGTCTAGCGGTTTTCCTTACTTTCTTCAATTTGAGTCTGAATTTGGTAATAAGGAGTTCATGATCTGAGCCACAGTGAGCTCCTGGTCTTGTTTTTGTTGACTGTATAGAGCTTCTCCATCTTTGGCTGCAAAGAATATAATCAATCTGATTTTGGTGTTGACCATCTGGTGATGTCCATGTGTAGAGTTTTCTCTTGTGTTGGAAGAGGGTGTTTGCTATGACCAGTGCATTTTCTTGGCAAAACTCTATTAGTCTTTGCCCTGCTTCATTCCACATTCCAAGGTCAAATTTTCCTGTTACTCCAGGTGTTTCTTGACTTCTACTTTTGCATTCCAGTCCCCTATAATGAAAAGGACATCTTTTTTGGGTGTTAGTTCTAAAAGGTCTTGTAGGTCTTCATAAAACCGTTCAACTTCAGCTTCTTCAGCATTACTGGTTGGGGCATAGACTTGGATAACTGTGATATTGAATGGTTTGCCTTGGAGACAAACAGAGATCATTCTGTCGTTTTTGAGATTGCATCCAAATACTGCATTTTGGACTCTTTTGTTGACCATGATGGCTACTCCATTTCTTCTGAGGGATTCCTGCCCGCAGTAGTAGATATAATGGTCATCTGAGTTAAATTCACCCAAAATGAGGTTCGTGACATTGTACAGGAGACAGGGATCAAGACCATCCCCATGGAAAAGAAATGCAAAAAAGCAAAATGGCTGTCTGGGGAGGCCTTACAAATAGCTGTGAAAAGAAGAGAGGCAAAAAGCAAAGGAGAAAAGAAAAGATATAAGCATTTGAATGCAGAGTTCCAAAGAATAGCACGAAGAGATAAGAAAGCCTGCTTCAACGATCAGTGCAAAGAAATAGAGGAAAACAACAGAATGGGAAAGACTAGAGATCTCTTTAAGAAAATTAGAGATACCAAGGGAACATTTCATGCAAAGATGGGCTTGATAAAGGACAGAAATGGTATGGACCTAACAGAAGCAGAAGATATTAAGAAGAGGTGGCAAGAATACACGGAAGAACTGTACAAAAAAGATCTTCATGACCCAGGTAATCATGATGATGTGATCACTCATCTAGAGCCACACATCTTGGAATGTGAAGTCAAGTGGGCCTTAGAAAGCATCACTATGAACAAAGCTAGTGGAGGTGATGGAATTCCAGTTGAGCTGTTTCAAATCCTGAAAGATGATGCTGTGAAAGTGCTACACTCAATATGCCAGCAAATTTGGAAAACTCAGCAGTGGCCACAGGACTGGAAAAGGTCAGTTTTCATTCCAATCCCAAAGAAAGGCAATGCCAAAGAATGCTCAAACTACTGCACAATTGCACTCATCTCACATGCTAGTAAAGTAATACTCAAAATTCTTCAAGCCAGGCTTCAGCAATACGTGAACCGTGAACTCCCTGATGTTCAAGCTGGTTTTAGAAAAGGCAGAGGAACCAGAGATCAAATTGCCAACATCTGCTGGATCATGGAAAAAGCAAGAGAGTTCCAGAAACACATGTATTTCTGCTTTATTGACTACGCCAAAGCCTTTGACTGTGTGGATCAAAATAAACTGTGGAAAATTCTTCAAGAGATGGGAATACCAGACCACCTGACCTGCCTCTTGAGAAATCTGTATGCAGGTCAGGAAGCAACAGTTAGAACTGGACATGGAACAACAGACTGGTTCCAAATAGGAAAAGGAGTGCATCAAGGCTGTATATTGTCACCCTGCTTATTTAACTTATATGCAGAGTACATCATGAGAAATGCTGGACTGGAAGAAACACAAGCTGGAATCAAGATTGCCAGGAGAAATATCAATAACCTCAGATATGCAGATGACACCACCCTTATGGCAGAAAGTGAAGAGGAGCTAAAAAGCCTCTTGATGAAAGTGAAAGAGGAGAGCGAAAAAGCTGGCTTAAAGCTCAACATTCAGAAAACGAAGATCATGGCATCCGGTCCCATCACTTGATGGCAAATAGATGGAGAAACAGTAGAAACGGTGTCAGACTTTTTTGGGGGGGCTCCAAAATCACTGCAGATGGTGACTGCAGCCATGAAATTAAAAGACGCTTACTCCTTGGAAGAAAAGTTATGACCAACCTAGATAGCATATTCAAAAGCAGAGACATTATTTTGCTGACTAAGGTCGCCTAGTCAAGACTATGGTTTTTCCTGTGGTCATGTATGGATGTGAGAGTTGGACTGTGAAGAAGGCTGAGCACCGAAGAATTGATGCTTTTGAAGTGTGGTGTTGGAGAAGACTCTTGAGAGTCCCTTGGACTGCAAGGAGATTCAACCAGTCCATTCTGAAGGAGATCAGCCCTGGGATTTCTTTGGAAGGAATGATGCTAAAGCTGAAGCTCCAGTACTTTGGCCACCTCATGCAACGAGTTGACTCATTGGAAAAGACTCTGATGCTGGGAGGGACTGGGGGCAGGAGAAGGGGACGACAGAGGATGAGATGGCTGGATGGCATCACAGACTCAATGGACGTGAGTCTGAGTGAACTCCGGGAGATGGTGATGGACAGGGAGGCCTGGTGTGCTGCGATTCATGGGGTCGCAAAGATTCAGACATGACTGAGCGACTGAACTGAACAGTTGTTTCATGTCCATTTCTAATTGCTGTTTCTTGACCTGCATTTCTAATACCTGTTTCTTGGGAGACAGGTAAAGTGGTTTGGTATTCCCATTTTTTTGAGAATTTTCCAGTTTGTTTTGACCCACACAGTCAAAAACTAAGTCATTGAAACATCAGTTCAGTTCAGTCGCTCAGTCGTGTCCGACTCTTTGCGACCCCATGAATCGCAGCACGCCAGGCCTCCCTGTCCGTCCCCAACTAGATACTTTTCTGGACTCCCCTGCTTTCTCCATGATCCAACAAATTTGACAATTTGATCTCTGGTTCCTCTGCCTTTTCTAAACCCAGCTTGTACATCTGGAAGTTCTCAGTTTACTTACTGCTGAAGCTTAGCTTGAAGGATTTTGAGCATTAGTTTGCTAGCATTGAAATGAGCACAGTTGTGCAGTAGTTTGAAAATTTTTGGCATTGCCCTTCTTTGGGATTGGAATGAAAACTGACCTTTTCCAGTCCTGTGGCCTCTGCTGAGTTTTCCAAATTTGCTGGCATATTAAATACAGCATTTCACAGCATCATCTTTTAGGTTCTGAAATAGCTCAACAGGAATTCCATTACCTCCACTAGCTTTGTTTGTAGTAATGCTTCCCAAGGCCCACTTTACTTCACACTCCAGGATATCTGACTCTAGCTGAGTGATTACAGCATCATGGTTATCTGAGTCATTAAGACCTTTTTTATACAGTTTTTTTGTGCAGTTTCTTTTTTATAGTTTCTCTCCTGCTTCTGTTAGGTCCATACCATTTCTGTCCTTTATTGTGCCCATCTTTGTATGAAATATTCCCTTGGAATCTAATTTTCTTTAACAGATCTCTTAGTCTTTCCCATTCTGTTGTTCTCCTCTATTTCTTTGCATTGTTCATGGAGGAAAGCTTTCTTATCTCTCCTTGCTATTCTTTGGAACTCTGCAGTCAGATGGGTATATCTTTCCTTTTCTCCTTTGCCTTTTGCTTCTCTTCTTTCCTCAGCTATTTGTAAGGCCTCCTCAGACAATCATTTTGCCTTTTTGCATTTCTTTTTCTTGGGAATGGTTTTGGCCACTGTCTCCTATCCAGTGTTACAAACCTCTGTCCACAGTTCTTCAAGCACTCTGTCTACTAGATCTAGTCCATTGAATACTTTCAGTGTATAATCATAAGGGATTAGATTTAGGTCATACCTGAATAGCCTAGTGATTCTCCCTACTTTCTTCAGTTTAAGTCTGATGTTTGCATTAAGGAGTTCATGACCTTAGCCACAGTCAGCTCCTGGTCTTATTTTTGCTGACTGTATAGAGTTTCTTCATCTTCAGCTGCAAAGAATTTAATCAGTCTGATTTCAGTATTGACCATCTGGTGATGTCCATGTGTAGAGTCATCTCTTGTGTTGTTGGAAGATAGTGTTTGCCATGACCGGTGTGTTCTCTTGGCAAAAATGTCAGTCTTTGCCCCGCTTCATTTTGTACTCCAAGGCCAAACTTGCCTGTTACTCCAGGTATATCTTGACTTCCTGCTTTTGCATGCCAGTCCTATATAATGAAAAGGACATCTTTTTGGGGGTGTTCTAGAAAGTCTTGTAAGTCTTCATAGAACCATTCAACTTCATCTTCTTTGGCATTAGTGGTTGGGGCATAGACATGGATTTCTGTGATTGAATGTTTTGCCTTCTAAACAAACTAAGATCATTCCGTCATTTTGAGATTGCACCCAAGTACTGCATTTTGGACTGTTTTGTTGATATGAGGGCTACTCCATTTCTTCTAAGGGATTCTTGTCCACAGTAGTAGATATAATGGTCATCTGAATTAAATTTGCCCATTCCAGTCCATTTTAGTTCACTGATTGCTAAAATGTCGATATTCACTCTTGCCATCTCCTGTTTGACCACTTCCAATTTACCTTGATTCATGGACCTAACATTCGAGGTTCCTATGCAGTATCATTCTTTACCACATCAGACTTTACTTCCATCGCCAGTCGCATCCACAGCTGGGTGTCATTTCCACTTTGGCTCAGCCTCTTCATTCCTTCTGGAGCTATTTCCCTACTCTTCTCCAGGAGCATATTGGGTGCCTGCTGACTTGGTGGGTTTGTCTTTCATTGCCATATCTTTCTTTCTTTTCATACTGTTCTGTTGGTCTCAATTGGTTCATTCAAATTCTGACGGCCGGCCACTGTGCTCCTCATCTTCAAGGCTCTCATCATCTTTGCAAAACTTCTTAAACCACCCTCACTGTATGTTTGTTAGCAGTTCCTGGGCCAAATGCATTGTTGAAGTTGCAAGTTGTCTGTGCTGCTTTACAACCCATTTTGAACTCAAAAAATCACTTGAATTGGCATTTTGTCTAACATCATTTCTATAATCTAAAATATAAATAGCAAATAATAAGTCATTAGCAAAAGCAAGAAATGCACATTAAAATGATGTATAACATAAAGCATTTATTTAAGAATGTATTCCAAAAAAAAAAAAAAAGAATGTATTCCAATATCAAACAGCAGAGTTCCACAATGAGAAGCCACAGTTACTTTTGCACCAACCTAGTACTTCACTCCACTCTTCCCCAACAGCATATTGGACACCTCTGACCTGGGGGGCTCAAACTTCTGGTATCATATCTTTTTGCATTTTCATCTGTTCATGGGGTTCTTGCAGCAGGAATAACAGAGTAGATTGCCATTTCGTCCTCCAGTGGACCATGTTTTGTCAGCACTTTTCACTATGACCCATCCATCTAGAGTGCCCTGCGTGGCATGGCTCATAGCTTCATTGAATCCCACAAGCCCCTGCGCCATGACAAGGCTATGATCCATAAAAAGGAAAATGCTGCTAGATGTAGTTACTAGAAATGTTTGGGGATAGCTTACTGTCTTTCAAAACCTGTCTCTTAATAGGGAGGTTTTGTTTTGTCTTATGAGTGAAGCGAATCATGATTTAAGATAACATTCTTTCTTCTCTGTCTTTTCAGGTGGGAGCTTGTTGGATCTGTGTCTCACTGCAGAGCTGGAGCAGGTGTAGCTGTGTGTGCCTGTTTAACTAGCCAAATCCGAGATGTAGGTCATGGATCCAGCAATGTGGTTGACTGTATGTGACTTGAGTTCCAGTCACCAACGGTTTAGTCATATCTGATAGGCAAGAAAGACAAGCAGGATTTTGTAATGGCCACCTTCGAGCAGTTTTAACCATTACTAGAGTGTCATGTAAATGTAAACTGTTGTATGTGACTGAGTGCAACTTTTGGAATGGTAGCCGAAGAATTACTAGTAATAAAGTTGATATTTCCCACTTTAACAAATAATGAAGTAGGGAAAGAAGACAGTCTAAGCTGAAACCTCCTCCAAAAAAAAAAAAAAAAAGAAAGGTTTAACGGAGTGGAGTGCCAGAACCTTGAAATTAACTTTTTTTTTAAGTGTGGATGAATGAACATGCAGAATGAAGTCGCTTGCTGAGCTTTACCTTTTGCCTAAAGGCATTAACCTTAGGCATTGGATTTTTCCTCTGGGGAGATTAGAACCTGTTCATCAACACAGAGGTACCAGGACTCCTAACAGACCTGCTCCATTTGAAGATCATTTCTCCTTGGTGCTGATGGATTTATGCCTTGCTTTTTTCTAGGTGTTGACTTGTCAATTCCTTGGATATTTACAGAAGTAGGAAAAATGTTTCATCTTTCTGAGTGTCAGTTTATAGGATTATAGGCTTCATTTCAGTTTGACTTGTTAGGACATCAAAAGATCTAAATGAACGATTCCATCTGAATGAATCTACACTTATTTTTTCATGTGAAAGGGGTTTTGTTTCATAGTAATAAAAAACGGAACCAGATGAGATTATTAGAGGAGAAGGCTTTAGAGTCAGCATTATTCTAGTGCCCATTTGAGAGACCTTGAATGGGAGTAGTGTCCATTACATGACTCCCTAATGAGGCAACCCCAAAAATATGTTTAACACTCTTTGATTTAATTATTTCATTCTGAATCTGAGATTTATTATCTTTCTATTTTGCTGTCTGCCACCATCATAGTTTTTCTAACTGTACAGAATCTGGATTTATTTATTATGAGAAATTGAACTCAAAAACCCTTTACGGACTTTAGTTGAACTGTTGATTAGTTCATATCCCTCTTTACCAATAAAAGATATTGTAAAAGCAAAGGAAGATGAAACTAGTCTTTTTTCTGTTATATTCTCTCCAGTGTACTTACTGAATTTTAATTGAAAATATTTCTTTCCATTGCTTTGAAGGCAGGCTATTTATACAGCTGTTGATCTAACAGCTCTTCGGTTTTACCAGCATTATAAAGTGGCTTATTCATTATATGTATATATTTTTATAAATATGTATGAAGAATATTAAATTATTCTATTTTGTATTTGCAGTGCAGTTTGGTACTTCTCTTCCAGACGTTCTTGAATCCTCCTTTAGTTATTATGCCTTAGAATTTGGTATAGTTTACTGCTGTCAGTCATCTTGTTCATGAGGAAGCTGGGGCGATGCAGAACCTGAAGTTAACTGCCTAGCAGCTATGATGGGCCTTGTTAAATGACAGCCTAGGCTTTTTCAGTACAGAGAGGCAAAAAGCCACATTACAAAAGGTAGTGCTTTGTGTATATTCAAGCAAAAAAAACAAGGTAAAGAAAATTTAAGAGAACTTGGCTAGCAGAAAAAGGTCTTTCATGAAGCCAACTTAAATGTTCTCAAATTATGGCAATTTTTGCTGTCAGCTTGTGAGCAAGTCCATAAGTCATTGCTGGGTCTGAACTGATGTTCTCTTGTACAACTGTAACCGTATTTCAGTCAACCCCCAACGCAGTTCACTCTGTAGCACTTACTGGACTGGCTATAACTGGCTGCATATGGAGAATAAGGCTCAAAACCTGGCTTCAGCTCTTTCCCAGGTCTAATGGACTTCCTGTATTATAATGCTTGTCTAGGTATGGTTGCCTAATGTTATATTTATTTTGAGGGGGAGTGGATCTTTTATTCTAAGGTTATTAAAAAAAATTTTTTTTATTTCTGCCTTTGTCATGAGTATAGCATTTGGGAGCATGAAGGTGTTATGTTTCCATTACTAGTTTT
The DNA here is from genome assembly GCF_042477335.2 of Ovis canadensis. NCBI lineage: Eukaryota > Metazoa > Chordata > Mammalia > Artiodactyla > Bovidae > Ovis > Ovis canadensis. Next base: position 118,656,020 of record NC_091250.1, on the reverse strand, counting down.
TCAATACAGGAGTCATCTAACTACTAAGTTGCTACTCTTGCTACCCATAAAATATGAACTACTGCTAAGGGAAGTAATGTGAAGTAAACAACATGTGGCTAACTGTTACATTATCTGTGGGCCATCAGAAGTATAGCCTTGAAGGACCTGACAATGGTATGAAAAGATTAAAGTGCTTTATGTAGAGTGACAAGTAGCAAAAGAACTTCTCTATAATATTTTCTCAAAACCATATATAAATTTGTGTAGTAATATTCCAGCAAATCAAAATAGTAAAACTCTCATATACTACCAAGTACAGAGATCAGAAAGTTGGATTCACATCAGTGCTGTTTGATTCAAAATATATTGCATGTATCTATTATGAATAGGAATATGAATATTATGTATCTGTTATTATTTCTGTATAGTGTATGTAACTTTGCTTTTCTTTGTTTGATTGCTTGCATAGAATCTTTTCAAAATGATGTAATTGTTTATTCTCCATCCTTCAAATACAAAATTGATTTAGTCGGTTGGCTGAAATATTTTTTTCTCCAAAGAAAGGATCTTTATGTTTAACAGAAAATACGAAGATTTTTGTTAACCCTTAAAGAGGTTAAAGGCAACTGACTGAGCAATTGTCTGTTCAGCAGTTGTAGACTTACACTATTTAGAAATAAGATTGTTTATGCATTAAGATGTTGCCCTTCCGATTAGTAACCTCGTGAATCTTTAATTTTGTTTTCTGCCTGTCTTGCCATTGCTAAAAAGTTTTCTGAAACTCTTCCTTGGAAACCACCTGAAGATCCATTTGTAAGTCATCCAAGAGAATTAGTCTCATCATAGTCATACAAGAACAAACGTGTTTGCCAGAGGAGGTGGATGGGGAAAGGAGAGAGAAATAGGTGGAAAGAGGAAGAAGTACAAGATAACCTGGTTGCAAAATAAATGTGTCATGGGTATGAAAACAGTAGGATAGTTTCTTTGAAGGGAACTCTGAGAATTCTATTGTAGTGCAAAAATTCTGGTGATTTTTGTTGTTTTAACAAGTCATTTTTCCATTATTTTATTGGTTGAGGCTAAACTCAGCCTACTTGAACTATATGAGATTTCTTAAATTTGGGCAGTAATCATGGGGCGTACTGACAACTACAATTTATTAATAACTATAGTTTGTTTAATGCCTGCATCAGTCACTTTATAATAACATTTTAATCTTTACAGTAATTTTGCAATTGAGAGTTACTCAGATACAGGAAGTAATTTGTCCAAGATTTACAACTAGTCACTGGTTAACCAATATTCCTCTGACTGAAAAATTCTACTGTTCCATCTAAAAGTACGTATATTTAAGGAAGGATTTTCTTTTTCATAGCTGCTGCTTAGCAGTATAAAAGTATTTCTGGTCACTACTTCTCATCTTTTGGTCACTTATTTCCATTTATTATATTGAGATATTGGTATAAGTTTTATGTGTACAACATAATGATTCAGTATACATATACATTGTGAAATGGTCACCACAAGAATCCATCATCATAGTTTTTTTCCTTGAGAAGTTTTAAGATCTATTCTCTCAGCTCCTTTCAGATATGCCACACAGCACTATTAACTATAGTCACAATGCCATGCGTTACATCCCCAGGACTTATTTTTTAATATCTGGAATTTGTATTGATACCTTTTGACCCCCTTTACCTATTTCTCCCACCCCTTACACTGCCTCTGGTAACCACTGATGACTTTATTTCTATATTTAATATTTGATACATAAGTGTAATGTGTGTGACATGTAAGTTTTTAAGCATAGTGATGAAACACCTGTGCATTCAGTCCCTAATTATTAATAACATTCCTGGTAGTCCTGACTGTGCCTTTTGTTCCTTCTCAGTTCCAATCCCCTGCCAGCTGTTCTCACTAGAGGTAAGTACTATCCTGAGTCATTGGTTTCTTTGCTGTTTTTTGTTTTCATACAAATATGAAAGCTACATGTTGTGTACTCTTACGTTGGCGAGCTTTATAAAGAATAGTATCATTATGTAGTCTTAGTAGTTTGATCTTTTCATTCAGCAGGTTCACTTTTAAAATTTGTTGGGCATTTTCCCTATTTTTGCTTTGCAGTGCTAAAGTGAACATTTGAACACAGTTCCTTGGTATGCATGCATGTGCAGGTTTTTTCTAAAGTACCTATCCAGAAGTAGAGTTTGCTTGATCAGCTTTATAAACAGTGAAATTATTTTCCAAAATGGTTGTGCCAGTTTACAGAACTATTTTGGAAAATGATTTATTATTTACTTGGTGTTGTAAGACATGATTCATTTGCCAATCTGTTAAGTGTAAGATGATATTTTATTATGGCTTTAGTTTGCATTTTCTTGATTGTTGAGTTGAAAATGTTCCCATGATTATTAGTCGACTGGTTTCTTCTGTGAAATGCTCCTTTTGTCCATTTTTTTCCTTGTTTACCTTAGAGTTCTTCATAATAGGATACTAATTTTTCCATTTATTTTTATTGTACATTATCTTCTCTCGGTTTGTGGCTTAGCTCTTCACTTTGTATTTTGGTACAGAAAACTTTAATGTATTTACATGTTCTTTTTTGTGTCTTAAGAAATCTATCATTTATTCTAATAAAGTTTCTCATATGTAGCCTTTAATCCACCTGGAATTGATTTGTGTATGTGTGTGAGAGGAAATTTTTTTTTTTAGTATTAGATATTTTTTATTATGTGATGACCAGTTTTCTTCATACTGCTTAGTAACATCCTTTCTTTGGGGCCTTTTCCTACATGGCCAGATTCCTTGTAAGTAAATGCGTGGGGCTTTGTATTCTACTCCAGTGGTCAGTTTGTCTAACCAGGAGCTAAGTGACACACAGGATGAAGTATTCTTTCTCTTCTGTTCTCTGAATTATTTAACACTGAAACAATCCATTTATTCAACATGTAATAGAACTTACGTATAAAACCACCTTGACCTCCTTTTTTTTTGAGGAAAACTTAATTATCAATTCAGTGTCTTAGTGGTTATACGACCATTTAGGATGTGTAAGTCATTTTAAGTACAATTTACTTTATAAAATATCATTTGCTGGATCCCACTTGGTTTTACTTGTATTGTTTTCATTAATGTTCACTTCTAAGTATTTTATAAATGTTCATTCCATGTTTTGCTTTGATCTGTGAGTTTAGAAGTATATTTTTAAATTCCAAATAATGTCTTTTTCTTAATTTCTTTCGGTTCTATCATGATTGTTGTGAATTCTTGAAAAGCCTTATGTTGCAGTAATGCAGTTTCTGTATGTGTATTATATCACTCTAGCTGATTGTGTTCTCAGTTGTCTGTTTATGGCTGTTTTTTTCTTTTGGTTCTTTGACCTATCACTGGAGGGAAGTATGTTAACATTCCACATTGTGATTAGTTTTCAGCAAGGGGGTGTGTGTGTGTGTTGAGGTTTTCTGATTTACATCTATGCTAATTTAAAGGAATAGTTTTTTAACTTTTATTTTCGTTATTTGCAGCTGCACTGGATCTTTGCCATGCTCGGGCTTGCTTTAGTTGCTCTCCAGTTGCTGTGCGCAGGCTTCTCATTCCGGTGACTTCTCTTGTTGCAGAGCGCGGGCTCTAGGGCTCAGTGGTTAGGGCTTATGGGCTCCAGAGCCCAGGCTCAGTAGTTATGGCCTGTGAACTTAGTTGCCCCATGACATGTGGCATCTTCCTTGATCAGGGATTGAATCCACGTTCCCTGCCTTGACAGATGGATTCTTAAACCACTGGATCACCAGAAAAGTCCTAAATTTTGTTTCTAAGTGGTGTATTTTCAGACGTGTGTTTGATTCAATCTGTTCCTAGGGGCTTTATCAACCCTTCCCTCAGGGGCTTCCCTGGTAGTTCAGACAATGTAGGTGACTTGGGTTCGATTCCTAGATCTCAAAGATCCCCTGGAGAAGGGAATGGCTACCCACTCCAGTATTTTTGCCTGGAGAACTCCATGGACAGAGGAACCTGGTGGGCTACAGTCCATGGGATGGCAAAAAGTCGGACACAGATGAGCAACTAACGCTTAACTTCAGGGGCTTTATCATCGATTTGAACTTTCACTGGTTAGTTTTGAACTTTCACTAGTTAGTTGATGAGGCCTAGAAAACCCCAGCCCTTTTAAAACCCCAGCCCTTTCAGACCTGCCTCAGATCCTTTGTCCTGTTGGTATCAGAGAAGGCAAAGAACCTTCCATCGTCCAGTGCTGCTCTGGGGCTGGACCTCTGAAACTCTCAGTGAGTGCCTTTTGGCTGTCTTGTGGTTCACATACTGGTTGCTCATACACTTACATACCCTTTCAGTTGTTACTAACATTGCAGAGGTCTCATGCCTGCTTAAATTGTGGGGTTCCTGAAAAACCTATTTTGATTAGTATATTATGCACAGGTTAAAAATTTTTTTTTATCCTACTTGCCCTGGCTGATTTATGCTTTTGGAAGGGTGAGAATTAAGTGGTCAGAACTTTTTACCAGTGGTGGTGGTTTACTTGCTAAGTTGTCTCCAACTCTTGTGACCCCCATGGACAGTCGCCCACCAGGCTCTTCTGTCCATGGGATTTCCCAGGCAGGAATACTGGAGTGGGTTGCCATTCCCTTCTCCAGACGATCTTCCTGACCTTAGGGACTGAACTGAGAGCTTGAACTCAAGTCCCCTGCATTGCACGTGGATTCTTTTACCGCTGAGCCACAGGTAAGCCCATATAGTACTACATCCCTCTGTGAAGCTTAGCTGTTGAGTATCTTAGAAGACCTTAAGAAACTTTTTGGTCCCATATATTTGTCATGCCTAAAGTTTTTTCTCAAATTTTAATGGGGAGTTTTAAATTCATAAACTGTAAGTTTCCTTGGTATAGCTGTGTCTGTGCTTCTCTTCCCTGAATGTCTCAAGTATGTGATTTTATTATATACACCAGTACCTTTTAACAGCAGTGTGCTAAATCCCTTCAAAATATTGATGTAGATTCAGAAAATATTTGTGTTCTGCCTGAGACTTTGCAACTTCCCTTTGTTTAAAAAAAAAAAAAGTTTCTGCTTTGGCTTTTGGCCAAAAGTAATAAAGTTCGTACTTAACCATAAATTCCCTGATTTCCCCCTATTCGTCTGCAAACAATTATCTTTTTTCCTGTCTGGAGACCAGAGCTCAGGACTGAACGACACAGTGGCTATTTGTACTACATTCTAACACAGTCCTCTAGGTTCCTCCTCCTCGCTTCATTTCTTCATTATGTATTTTAATGCAGTACTAAATCAATGTGCTTTCTTAGGAGCCAGATTGATTGAATTGTAATTCATATGATAAAAAAACTGACCCACTAGGTTTACAATCTATGGTTTGTTGTGTCAAATCAGGGCTTCCCAGGTGGCACTAGTGGTAAAGAACCTGCCTGCCAACGCAGGAGACGTAAGAGATGTGGATTCGATCCCTGGGTCGGAAAGATCCCCTGGAGGAGGGCATGGCAACACACTCCAGTATTCTTGCCTGGAGAATCCCCATGGACAGAGGAGTCTGGTGGCCTACAGTCCGTGGTGTCTCAAAGAGTTGGACACAACTGAGTTGACTATCACACACGTGCCAACATCACCATAACCCAGATTTAGTTCATTTTCATGTTCCCCAAATTCTCACGAACCCCTCTTGGGGTCAGTCTTCACTCCTTCCCTCTTTTCCTTCCTGCCTCTCAAGGCAACCACTAATATGGTTTCTGTCCATAAACTTGCCTTTTCTGAGTATATCATGTAAGTGAAATCAAACTCATATTGAATATAGCATTTTGTACCTGTTTCACTTAGCATAATGTTTTGAGGTTCATTTCACCTGTACTGTCGTCGTTTTAATACTGAACAGTCTGTCTTACGTTGTTCAGCCATTTACCAGTTGATCAGTTTCCAGATTGGGGCCATCACGCAGCATGCTGCCATGAATGTTCATAAATGTGTCCATGTGAACATGTTTTCATGTATCTTGGTGAGTCTACACAAGTGGGATTGCTGGTTTTTATGGTTATCCACAGGGGGTGTACTATATTATATTCCCGTCAGTACAGTAGGAAGTTTCCACTTTCTCATCATCCTCTCCAACACTTTGTCTCTTTGATTACAGCCATTCTCCTGGGTGTGAAGTGGTATCTCATTGTGATTAAACCAGTGTATTTAACAGCATTTTTTCCCTAAAGGAAATAGTTGTTGGTTGTTCAGTCACTTATTTGTGTCCAACTCTTTGAGACCCCATGGACTGCACGCCAGGCTTCCGTGTCTTTCACTTTTCTTGGAGTTTGCTCAAACTCCTGTCCACTGAGTTGGTGATGCCATCCAGCCATCTCATCTCTGTTGCTCCCTTCTCCTCCTGCCTTCAATCTTTCCCAGCATCAGGGTCTTCTCCAGTGAGTTAGTTCTTCGCATCAGGTAGCTGAAGTACTGGAGCTTCAGTCACTGCAGTGAATATTCAGGGTTAATTTCCTTTAGGATTGACTGATTTGATCTCACAGTTCAAGGGTTTTTCGAGGGTCTTCTCCAACACCCCAGTCAAAAGCATCAATGCACTCGGCCTTCTTTATGGTCCAGGGAAGTGGCTGCTCTCTAGTGGTACATTCCTCACATTACACTTGGGAAAAGGGCATTAATGAGAAGCTTGAACATGCATTTCAGGTTGTGCCTGCATCGTTTAGCTCACTGAGTGCAATTTGAGGCCCAGGTCCAAAATGTTTTCCTAATTACCTTTTTTAATAATCTTCAGAATCTGGCTGTGGCTTTTACTTAATCCCTGGAGGTGCATTATAATCGAGCCAAGTTGTTGTGCTTCGGATCTCATCTTCTTTACATACTCAACATCTTGTGGCATAAAGGTTTACACCTGTGGAGTGGCTAATGCCTGTGAAGATGGGGGAGGAAAAGGCCAGAGACAGTTCTGTCGACTCGAACTTACCACATCCTTTCAGACGACAGCCAGAGGAGTAAACAGCTCTTACAGGGGAACGAACGTAAGTTCTTCTTAATGAATTGCACACAGATGGAATGTCTGGAGGTTCCTGGTATTTTCAGGTAACACTTTGTAAATATGTCTGTAGAGAGCTGTAAAACTTGAGGAGAATGGGTCTCAGCTGCCCCAGGCTCTTGGGGCTCTCAAGCAATGAGAGCACTAGGCACATTAAAGATCGTGAAGAAATTGAGCTCAGGAAGGAACCTGGCCAGCCACTGGATTAAGGAATGTGTATTTGTGAAGTAAAGATGTAGCTTCAGGAAATTAGGGTAGAAGGAACTCTTTGGCCAACCCAGTACATATGTGAAATTTGAAATTTCCCTAACCTCTTAGGCCTTAGCACAGTGCATTTACCCAACAATGCATTTTGCTCTCTTGACATGTTTGTAAAATGATCATGTATGTGTGTGTACACACACACGCTCGCACGCACGCACGCACGCACGCACGCACGCACGCACGCACGCACGCACGCGCGCGCCTGAGTACAAAGCAGTAGAAAGCATGATGGATGGGCCGGCCCGCAGCTGATTTACTGCTTCAGCAAATGGAGGCGAGAGGAGAGGCCGGACCATCCACCTGTGATGTTTGACTACACAGTAATTCTACTCTACAGTAAATGAAATTATGTTATCAATTGAGTGGATAAGGGGGTATAAGATTTAGGGTAGGTGATACATAATTTATTTGACTTCAGGATACACACTAGATAGGGAAATTGATATTAGAGAACTAAAACAATTTTAAACATGCATCAGAACCTTAAAAATGTGGTAATGAATGTCACCTTTCAAATGGTCCATATGTGGAAATTTTTATTAATCTGATGTCCTCACTACCAAAACAACTTATGGAGATACTATTATTCTATGAGGATAGTTTTTATCCTCTGCCTTTGTTTTGGAACCAAGTCTGGTGATATATATGAAGAGTATTGTTTAAGTCTTCCCAGAAAAGCTATCATAAAGTAAGTAGGGTTGTGTGTATGCCTGCCTGTCTAGTTCTACAATTTTAAAGACGACTTTATAAACTTGTGATCAAGGGTGACAAGTGTGTAGAACCCCACTTTATCCGCCCCCACGCTGATGATGATCTTGGACAGTGGTCTTTTAACTCATGTTTAATAGGGAAATGTTTGATTATTAGTATTTTTACTATGTAGACTTTAGGATACCATTTATTTTAACCCCTTTTTTTGTTACAGATGAGGAAATAAATACAGTACACAACATTCAGGTAACTTGACAAGACAGAACGTGATAGTGGTTTTGCCTAGACACTGATGAAAATGAGAGGAGTCCAGCTGGGGCCCAAGATACTCAAAGCCCTCAAAGTCTTCAGTTTCTGAGTTAAAGTTTTATTTGGTCCCTTTACTGTGAAATTTGGAGGACCCAAGGGGCATTCATGCTGCTGCCTGTTATAGCTATGTTATATTTGCTGGTACTTTAACCTTTACAGGTTACTTTACATTGTTCATGACCTTAAAAATTTTATGCTAATTTCTTTAAGGGTTTATCACATCGAATTTAATTTTTAATTTGGCTGTGCCACTTAACTTATGAGATCTTAGTTCCCTGGCTGTGAAAGGGCAAAGTCCAAACCACTGGAGTACCAGTCCCTATTTCTCTTTATTAAGAAGAAAACCTGTCGATCTCAACAGTCACTGGAAATATACTGCTGTCTTGACTAGTTCTGGTAAATGGTGAAAATCCACAGGACAACACATATAGCAACATCAAACAGGGTCCCTCCAGTCGTGCTCCTTAAGTTTCTATGACGGCAAGATTCTCAGGACTTCCTGCTTTATAAAACCTAATTCCTGCTCACAATCCAGTTTTCCTGATTGTCTCTAGCAAAATTCAAAAATAGTTAAATGTTAACAGTGTTAGGATACTGGTTGTGGATGACATTTTAAAAGCTTATAAAAGTCATTTCCTTTAGTTCCTTCTAAGCAAAGTTTCTAACTTCAATCAAGATCTGTATCATAACCTGAGTTTCATCTATTACTAGCTGTTTGACCATGGACAGATGAGCCTAAATCTCATCATCTGTAAAGCATGATAATGAAATGACTAATTTGAAAGGTTTTAAAAATATACACCACGGGGCTTCTCTGTTGGACTAGTGGTAAAGAATCCACCTCCCAACCCAGGGGATACGGGTTTGATCCTGGAATATCCCACAGAGCAGCTCTGCCTGTGCACCACAGCCACTGAGCCACACACCCTAGAGCCTGTGATGAGAGAAGCCACTGTAATGAGAAGCCTGCTCATTGCAACTAGTGAGAAGCCCCCTCTCGTTGTGTAACCAGAGAAAGCCTGGGGGCAGCAACGAAGACCCAACGCAGCCAAAAAACAAAAGCGACTGTGTGTGGAAAGTACACAGCACACAAGGTTAACACATTCTGACCACATTTCACTGTCCAGGTCTGCTGTGCAAAAGGGATGGGAAGGTATCATGGATGTAGTGAGTGAAAGGAAAAAAGGCAAGGTGGCTCTGCTTTGCTGTGGGGAATTCAGGACCAATACACAGGCATAAGAGGAGTGTTGTCCTCTGCCCAACAGATAAGCTGGCTTATGCCATGCTCTCCAGCTTGAAATAATCTGATCAGTGTAGCCACAGCAGTTGGCTTTAAAATAGCATCTAGGTTAGCGAGTGCCACCGAGGGCCAGGAGTTAGATGTTTGAATGGAAAAATACCTGATTTGAAGTTACCTGTCATCCTCATGAAGAGACATGACATGCGGTTCAGAAGGACATACACTTTATGCCAATGTGCATTCTGAATGGGTGGGAGAAAAATCTCACAGGGATGAAAGATTACAGTCTTCCCTTGTCGTTCACCTTTATTTAAAATCAAAAGAGCGACTTCCCTGGTGGCCCAGTGGCTAAGATGCCACACTTCCATTGCAACAAGACAGGCCCAGTCCCTGGTCCGGGAACATCCTGGGAAGATCCCACATGCTGAGGAGCAACTAAGCCCGTGGGCCACCTCTGCAACTTCTGAAGCCCACTCACCTTGAGCCAATGCTTGAGAAGCCACCACAGTGAGAAGGCCACACACAGCTAGAGAGTATATCCCACTTGCCACAACCAGGCAACGCGTATGCAGCAAAGAAGACCCAGTGAGGGAAGGAAAGAAAATAGGACTAGTCAACTAAGGCACAGGAGTGACGCATCACAGTGAAATCTTAGACTAGGTCCATGTGGGCCACAGAGAAACCTATGGTGAAATTCATCCTGTACCTCCAGTGGGCTTCAAAACTTTGCCAGTATCTTACAGCTTCCAGTTCCATCCAGGATGAATTTGGACCAAGAAGTAAGTTTTAAAGATGAATGGAGCTTGAAACCCTAAGGACCCATGTCAGTGATATAAATGGAGTCTCCCTCACTCAGGCATTGGCCCTGGCCTTCAGCGTTAGAAATGGGAAATGCTGTAAGTGGCCCATGATGTCTCCCAAGGTATAGGCCACAGGACAGACTTGGGAAGAGTCATGTAATCAAAAACCTAGTCCAAGTTTCTTAATTTACAAATGAGAAGGAAAAGATAATCTCACAGAAATGAACTAAAATAGGACTACACACTCCACAGAATCAAACAGCAAGTGGCCAAATAAGTTTTGTTTAATTAACTGGTTAATTTCAGAGAATGCAAATTGAGGTAGTAAAGACTTTTACTTTGCAATTGAAGCGGGCAAGAACATAAGCTCATCCACAGTTGGTATAAGAGCTTTTGGGGAGAAGTGGTCTGGTAACAAATTCTTTAATTAGTCTTTTGACCCAGACATTACCCCTTCCAGAATTTATCCTGCAGTAACACTTGTAAGGGCTTCCCCGGTGGCTCAGATGGTAAAGCATCTGCCTGCAATGTGGGAGACCCGGGTTTGATCCCTGGGTCAGGAAGATTCCCCTGGAGAAGGGAATGGCTACCCACTCCAGCATTCTTGCTTGGAGAATTCCATGGACAGAGGAGCCTGGTGGGTTACTGTCTGTGGGATCACAAAGAGTCATGACTGAATGACAAACACACCGGGGTGGCTTGCATGCATAAAGGGATAATGTTTAAGTAAATGATTCACCTTTACTTGCACAATATTTTACAGCCAAAATGATTAACATAGAAGACATAAAGTGGGGAAAAGTCTGAATATAGTTCATCTAAATTTGTGTTTAAAAATAATGTTTTAAGTGCCCAAAGGTCCTGGAAGGAGATGCATCAGACTTGATGGTGGTTTACTCTGGGGAGGAAGGGATAAAGTTGACTTGCTCTTAAGACATTTTTTGCTGTATGTGCTTCTTTGTCATCTGACTATTTGTAAATCAGATTGAAAACAATCTTTTAAAAACTTACAAAATGGGGCTTCCCTGGTGGCTCAGTGGTAGAGAATCTGCCCGCCAATGCAGGGGACACAGATTCGATCCCTGGTCTGGGAAGATCCCACATGCGGGAAGGAACTTAAGCCTGTGCACCGCAACTACTGAGGCTGTTCTGTAGAGCCACAGCCACGGCAGCCTTCGCGCCTAGAGCCCGTGCTCTGCAACGAGAGAAGCCACTGCAGCGAGAAGCCTGGGTACACAGCTAGAGAGGAGCCCGTGGTCGCCGCAACTACAGAAAAGCCCTCACACGGCAATGGAAACCCAGCACAGCCAAAAATACATTTTAAAATTCCAAAATGATACTTATAGATATGTAGGCTTTAGAGAGCTGCAAAACCACTCTTCTCAGTCACTTATTCCCTTGAGATGCTTGTAAGTCCTCAGTTGTGACCTTGTGTACCAAGTCCTACCTGCAGAAGGAGGACTTCAGAGACTACAGAACAAAGATGAGAAAGCAGGGAGTTGAATAGTTTAACTAAAGACGTTTTCCTAAAGCCCATGCAACTGAGTACAACTGGTTTTCCAATAGCAGTGTGTACATATGTAGAAATGTATGTGTGTGTGGGGGGGGGGACACAGGTGATAATTTACAGGAATATTTAGCAGTGGAGAAATGCAAACCATAATTGTTTCTGTCTGCTAGAGATGTTGGGGCTGGGCCCCTGTAGTAGAGAAGGGTGATATAAAGCACTTATTTGAAGCAGGCACATGGTCTTTTCAAGCTATAATAGAACTGTGTTTACAAAGTATTTCAAGGCCTGCCCTCCAGTCTGTCCAAAGGGCACAGGTCTTTATTATCAGAGCCTAGATGTCTCGCTAGAGCTTTGGCTTTCAGCTGAGCATGGTCTGTGCAGAAACCACAAACACTGAAAGAAGCCTAAGACAAAACCTGCTAGATGGGTACAGTTATCTAATCACAACCGGAACAGCAGATAAACCTCCAATTATATTTGGGTAAAGACCCGCTGGACTTCAGAGCTGTTTAAAATGGATTCAAGAGTTTTGAACACCACTTAGGGGTCCTAATTTAAAACGGCCTGGACTGTATACAATTCACATTCCCAACAACCATGGCAAATAGTGAACAAATATTCATTTAAATAAGAGGCTCCAACAGTGCCTAAATACATGAAAAGACAAAAAGACACACAGAGGAGTTTGTGATCTTACCTTCAAGTTGCTGCCGGTGATCAGGAGTAGTAAAATTGTCTTCCAGTGTCTGGCAAACTGTCCTTACATACCTTGAAATACCAAAAGCAGAAACTGCAAAGACGGTAGAAGCTGGCCTACTTAACACTCAACAAACTTTGTTTAAAAATGGACTCTCTGGGAGAGGGAGAGGGTGGGATGATTTGGGAGAATGGCATTGAAACGTATACTATCATGTAGGAAACAAATCGCTAGTCTAGGTTCGATACAGGATTCTTGGGGCTGGTGCACTGGGATGACCCAGAGAGACGATAAAGGGAGGGGGGTTCAGGGTTGGGAACTCATGTGCACCTGTGGTGGATTCATGTCAGTGTATGCAAAACCAATACAGTACTGTAAAGTTAAAAAAAGTTTACTATTTTTAAAAATGCTATAATAAAAACTACGAAGCAAAAGATAATTTGGAGAGAAGTATTAACAACATAGTAAGAGGTTAACATCCTGAATATAATAAAAGGAAAAAGATGAATATCCTGGAGGAATAATTTGTCCTTTTTTTTTTTTAAACTGCTCAGCATCCTCTTCCTTCATTAATGAAACCCTTCCTAGCGGTGAACTCATTCCGTATGACTTAAAACTTACCCTGTATCTATCCAGCTAGGCTCTTGAATTGGGTCTAGAGTATTGGTCCCAAAACCTCTGCACTACAAATGGCAACTTCATTTGTAACAAAAAACATACTCAGCACCATAAGAATGAAAATGTAAATGAAGATAGCAGGTTCCCTACCGATCAAATTGGGTCACTTTTTCCTTTTCATGTTTTCCAAACATAATAGCCATGGTTAGTAAAGGACCAGATTATCAATGTCTGCTAAAACCTCTAAGTGAAACATGGTTGGTACAGAGAAAAGCCCATGTTTATGAGTTTTGGCTGTTGTATCCTCACCACAGACTTTAAGTTAGCAACACTAATAGGAGGACACGTAGGGAAAACAAATCCGAGATGTAGGACACTGTTAGGAGATGCACGCTGATGTTTTTAGGGGTTAGGTATAAGATACAAGCACCCATTTTACATAAAATATGGAGAAATACTGTTGAGTCTGCCCAACTAGCTTGCTTCAGGGATGGCTGTGGAAGCATCCTTTATACTAACTCCAAATTAGAATCTCAGTGTTTAGCAGGGTAGTTGGTATTAAATAAACTGGTTACAAACATACAGTGAACAACTACGGAAAATTCGTAATAGACAAGCTATGACATGGCAAGGTTTTGTGAAAATTCAGACCCATCTTTTAAGGCCTAGTTCTAGCTCTTGCCTGAGCTGCTCTTAATCAAGGCTACATCACCCCTTTTTCCCCCACTTGCCATTGCACACTTACCACCGTCATTGCTGGCTGTCAACTCTACTGTAAGCTTGCCAAGGGTAGGTAGGTCCCTGTTTTTTCATAAGGACTGATAAAAGTAGAGGTCAGCCTAACGTAAGGAAGAACAAAATATCAAAGTAGGAGAGGTGGGTAGCAAGGTCTTTATCAGTGTTCAGTCACCTGTGGGAATACTGTGGTACAGTGAGGGGAAGGAGGACGTTTAAAAAAGCCACGAGTCTGAGTGTTTAAGGCAGAAGCACTAGACTAAGCACTCTCTGTACGCCATCTCATGTGTTCCTCCCTTGCTAAGTAGATACCAAATCGGTTTACGTTGATGAGAAAAGCCCAGACAGGTTAACTAACTTGCCCATGGTCACAAAGCAGACCAGAGAGCCAGGATTTGAATTAGCAGTCATATTTCAGCATGCAGAGTAGTAGTCCTTTTGGAGTGGCACAGGGAAGGGAAACCAGATAGCTTTAAGAGTCTTTCCAATATCAACATTCTACAAGCATGTCCACCCACAGCCTGCAAACTGTAAAGAGGCCAGTTTGGTCACTTGCACCTGGCAGTTGATGTTAGGATAAGCGACCTAATACTGGTGGTATCAGGCTCGTTTGTGAATGAGATCTTGAAACTAAACTGAACAGAAGGATTCGCTGCCCTCTCCCCGCCCCTTTCCCATTTCAACAAAACATACTGTGAATAAGGGCAAGTTATTCCACATGAGACTTTGCTGGGCTGTGAGTGGTAACTACCTATAGCAATTTTAGGAATTCCTTTACAATTACAGGCAAAGTGAAAGCATGCATTCCACGCCAATGATTTCTCTAAATTTTTATTAATTTTTTTTTTTTTTACAGCTCGATCATCTAATGAAAAGTAAAGAATCTGAAGACGAACAAGTCAATTACATGTTTTCTTTTAAACAATAATGAATCCTCATTACAGAGAACAATAAACAAAAGATCTGTGGCACATTATCTTTGGAAAGATCTTTTGCAAATTTTTTTTTCTAAAAAAAAAAGAAAAAAGCTATAATTCTCACAGATCATTTATGTCTCTTTCAAAGGACTATACAAGGCAGCTAAATTTTATTCACAAAATCCCCATGTTGCAGTTCCATTGCTGAAGTAGATAAAACACATAGAGTCCTCCTTTTCTCTGTGTTGCACAACTTCCCATTGGGCACATCACTGCTTCCCTATCCTACGTACAAAATCACTGTGTGGACTAGATAGCTGGCACCTTATTACACAATAATTAAAGAAAAGTTCATATTATTTTAGAGATAGACCAGTGATCTTCATTGATCGACTGGACGATTTATTCCTTTTTAAACAATTTTAATAATACCAAGATTTGACTTTCCTCTAATGTTACAAGAAAGCAAAAAATATATAATATAATATATAATGGTAATAAATTAAAAAAAAAGGCAACCCTGCTCAGGTATCATCCAAAACATGATCACATTCAGAAGAAAAACACACACACACGATTTGGGACACACGTGTACACACACACACACACACCAACATTAACAGTGTACACTTGATATCTGAGGAGGGGGTGTGCCGTCTTAACAATACATGTCGATGGCCTGAACAAAAGGCGGATCCTGCCTTCTGTCATTAAACAAAAGTTAATTAACAAAAGGTAATACTGCCTGTATTAAGCATCGCTTCAACATCTACTTTTGAGCAAAGCAAGTTATCTTGCTTAGGTCAGCCACTGCCTGGTCTGACCAGCGCAGCATGGCCAGCCTCAGTGGTCTTACTCCCTTGTCCTTTCAGGCCGACAGAGTAATAATATTTTGGCTCCCAGGGGGCTCTAAGTTTCCTGCCTGTCCTCTTGGGCAGAGAAATACAGGAAACTTCTCAACCCATCACAGTACCCGTTGCTATCCAGCACACCAAGGAACAGAATCTAATGTCTTTCCCTGGGACAGTGGGAAATTTACAGCCACCTTAAGAGACGTGGTAGACGGTGCTTGTCAACTCCTCATAAATAAGAACTAATGAACATGGCCAGTGGTCACAATTCATTCCCAGATTTTCAGTGACTGACACAGGGGATTGAATAGTTGAAGTTTATATGGTAGAAATACCACTTGACACGTTTGTTGGAAAATCCCCTACACCACTCTGCCACTCCACCTCCTCCCACCAACAAAATGACAAAACTATAGGGGGAAAAAAAAATCCACAAATTCTAAGTAGAACCAAAAACAAAAGAGGCAACTCACTACAGAAAGGGAAAAAGGGACCAAGTACCGCTCTCGCCCTGACGCCCTCCCCGCCCTCACCACAATGAAGTATCTCTCTGCTTGTGTTTCTAAAAGGCAGCCAAATAGTCCAGCAACATTTAAATACTGCTGATCGGCAGTAAAGAGTGTAATAGATGGAGTGACAATGTTTTTCACAGATTTTGTGTAGTGTCTGGGAAAATAAATCCTTGAGCAAAAAGTAGACTCTGGTGGGAGGTAAGGAATCAGAGCCTGATTTGATTCATTTATGTAAAAGATGCACAAATACACCTCCAACTTTATGAGAACAGAAGAGAAAAAGGTGCAGGTCCCACCTGATGTCTCCTAAAGCCTTGGCAAAATGAATACAGCATTACTCCAAAATTTGGTTCGGTCAACAAAGGCACAATAAATATATCCAATTCAGCCAGCCTCTTATTCTCTGTATGCATGTCCACACACACATTTCCTTTTGTATATTAGAGATAGAGTTCTGTTCATTTTGGAGGGCACAACGGTTTGGTGTTTTTTTTTTTTTTTGCTTCTAAAAATTATTGAACAGGGATCACAAAATAGTAAGTTCTTGATCCTACTGACATTAATATTTGAGGTACCAATTAAGGCAAGTTTTTAGCCAGAAAGGGGTAGTTTGTTAGCCTCTAAACATCCCAAGATTGGGAATTAAAGGACACAGAATGAGGAAGATAAACGTGGTCCAATTTGTCTTGGGGAAATAGTTAAACATTTTGGTCAAAACACATTGTAAAATAAAGGTCCTTTTTTTTTTTTTTAAAAGATGCTTTTTCCACTCAGTGTTGAGGTTAAATCGTAGCATCAGATGAGCCATCCTTCTGCTGTAGCTCTACTCCTGGTAATATGCCAGGTGGACCCTCCCGTCTTCTACCATAGATGGCACACGGCCAACGTTTTCGCATTCTTAACCCAGTGTAATTTGGTAAATTTCAGGGAAATGTCTTTCATTGTTTATCAGGGCCCTCAGTCTGGCTAAAACCTTAAATTCAGTGATTCACATTTTGATTATCTCCAGGAAGGACAGAAACATTGAACATTTTATAAGTAAAACAGTGTTCTTCCATTTCCTAGTAAAGATTGACAGACACACATACATACACACACATACAAACATGAAACTGTAGTGCCAAAGGCAAAATTTTTACACTCTATTTTCACGCAAGATGTTCTGCATTTGCCTCACTGTGAAGTGTGTACTATTATGGTTGTTATGAGAACTTCATATATTCAAAGGCTTAATTTTATAATCTTCAATTATCTACTGCAGTACAAATTTTGCCTTTGGGAAATTAAGCATGCAATGAAAAAGTGCATATGACTTAAAAATCCTTTAGGTTTCTATATACAACTGTAACAGTGAAAAGACATTATGAACATTAAGGATTCATCGGCCACAACCCTTTTACATACTCTATTTTAAAAGTTGCCATTAAGAATTCTTTTGGGTACAATGCATGTTGCAGTTAAGAATCAGAAATACTCCATGATCAAAATAGTACAAACTGATCTCTGCAAGGGACAAATAAAATCTTCATATAAAGGTCAGGGTGGAAAAGACACACACAGAATAAGGCCGCTGAAAAAGCAATCGCCTCTTCTAGAAATGGCTGGGAAATTGACTTGGAAATGTCTTCAGTTCGGGGGCACTCGGCTCCTGATGAGACACACACACACTAGGCGCTATCTGCATAGATCAGAGCCTCTCTATAGGAATACACCCTTCCATACTGACAGGCGGCTTGTCCTGGGAAGTGATGGGGTGAAGGGGCCGGGAATGACCAAGGGAGTAAGAGGGGAAAGAAGGTGTTTAGTAACCACAGAAGCCTGATTCTGGTGTCTCATCTCCTACACAGAAGAGATGGACACTCAGTGACGCATGCACACAACCTTCCAGGCCTTTACTGTTCATGTAACAGGCTGCTTTTTAAACGAGCTCAAAAAGGACCATGGCTCTGCCTCACAGCAGCAACAGATGACATCGGTCCATCAAGATCGCGCGTCAGTTATTACTGCCGCTGTAATTCTCTTGCTCTAACCTAAGCTGGCCATAACCGAAGAACAGGCTGGATAATAAACGACATGGAAGGAACAGCTTCACACAAACAATTTATATTGTGAAAAATAAGCATCACTCCCATCTTCTGTACATCCCTTTTACATAGTTATCAAATGACCAAGAAAATTCTTACATTCATCGTATGGACTTTAGAACTCTTCATTATAAATAAAGATGGCACGCCTTTCTTCACTAATAAATAAACACGACGATGTCCAACACGCTTGGGAGGAAACAACACGCAGGGGAGTGGAATGGGATGAAGGAAGAAAAAAAAACCAACTGTAGCGGGAACACTCCTCAATTGTAATACATGCGCAAATTCTACTTCTAAAAGGGATAAAAAGAATTAGCTTCTAAATATACAACATTCATAATAATGCTTCCAATAATAACCCTCAAAGTTTCAACGAAAAAAAAATCTGTGCTTATGGATATGTGGGAATTCTGGGGTTTATTTTTGTTCTTTTTTTTTCCCCCACTTTTAGGTCATTCCAAATAAACTTGGCTTAATGTATAGAATCTGGCAAAAACAACTGATAGGAAGGCCACAGATCCTCTTCAATCTAATCAAATCCAGTTGACAGTGTGCACTCTGGAGTGAAGGCATGCGGTGACTTTATTATTATTATTTTTTAAGTCTAATTAACTACCCCAAATCTCCACAGCCTCTCAGGGAGTTAATTTCCCCTAAACAAAGACAATCAAGGGCTCTCAAAGTCTAGTTTTGCTATAAATATAAAGTAACTCGTAGCAGAAAAATATAGCCTTTCTAAGAAGTAGATTTCCTTTTTCTTCGTTCGCTGACAAAACTCTGAGTCGGTTAGACAACGTAAGTTTCCACATAACTAGGCCACAGAGCAGCACCTCAAAATCCAGCTCTACTTCACAAAAATTAAGAAGAATTTCAACCCTCTGGTCATGGGTAAGTGCTGGTTCCCTTCTTCCCCAAAGTAGAAAATGCAGAATACAGTCAATGTGACTGCCTTTTGCTGGAGCAGGGGACAGGAACGGCGGCACCAGGCCCTCCGCAGCACTCGGCACACGGAGATGCGGGTGGTGATGGGGGTGGAGATGCGGGTGGAGATGCGGGCGAAGATGCAGACGCTATAGCTCCCTCAGGGCCGCCTTCCAGGGCAGGAGCGGAGAACTCGGAGCCGGGCCGCACGGGCAGTGTCCAGGCAACTCGTATATTAGGACAATACCTGGTATTATCAGAGCCACTGTTCACTGGCAGAAAGGGGGGTATAGCGGAGTCCTCCACAACTCATGTTTTATAGATGACCATTAGAGTTTACTAAACAAATACTCCCCCCACAACTTAAAAAAGGCAAATTACCCACAAAGCCCTACACCACAACTAACTGGTTTAAAAAAAAAAATTTCCTTCTGGGAATGAACTAATGTGGCTACTGAGATGATGTGAATTTGATTTCAGAGTTGAAATTGCTTCTCATTTCATTCGCATCCTGCTGGTTAAAAAAAAAAATGGAAATGTTTCTAGACCAAGAATACGCCCACTCAGGCTACATTGCACTTCCATCCTTTAGTTAGGAAAGGCAAGATCACCTCTCAGGCCAGCCTCCTTCCTCTCTGCTTCTGCAAAACCATCCTGTCCAACCAACGATTCCATAGTTCTCGAGTTTCAGTGAACAAAGGTCCTGGCCATCTCATGGTGCTTCTCTTCTTGAGTTTGGTATTCTAAAGAGACAAATGTCTGGACTGTTTTGAGGCTTCCAATGTGCAAAATAGTTCCCAAGGCATCGAATCCACCTGGGCCTCCGTTAAGGTGTTTTGGTTACTTGTTTTAGCCGCTGGAAACCCTGTCTTGTATAGTGCACCAGATCCATCAAACTGCTGTTGAGGGCCAGCGCGCACACACTTGTGCTGAGCTGAGCAAAGAATTCTGCGAACAAAGCAAACCCAAAACCACGTAAACACACTCGCACAGGCAAAAATAAAAACATAAAAAGTCAAAGAAGTCAAGGTTCCAGAAACTTGATCCCCACAATACTCTGTACTTCTCTAGCACAGCAAAAAAAATTTAAAAATCACAATCTACTGTAATGGTTTGCTAATTCTCCACATCTCTCCAGTAGTTCTAAAAGGGGAGGAACTACGTGTGTTTCAGTGTTGACTCTATAATGCCTGGCACAGTGGCTGACATCATACTTTTGGGATCAGAGGTGGATACATGAAGGAAAACTAACAAAAGTACCCAACATGTTTAAAAAAAAAAAAAAGCATCATTAGTTTGCTAAGAAAGAGAATGAAGTTTCAAGAGGCTGTGAGGAAATTAAATGGCCACAGCCAGTTGGCTTACTGTTTCTGTATAGCCAGGCAAGAACACGTCTAGGCTTTCATCTGGTATTTACATATATGCTTTTACTTAATGGTCACAGCCACCAAACAGTTCCTCTGATAGGATGATCAATCATCTCCTGAACCTTGGATTTCTCCAAGGGCTTTCTGCTCAAACAAGACTCAAGACTGTTCACTAAGCCGTATTTTCCTATACTGTTGCTAACCATCTTTCTTAACATACAGTGAAAACAAACAGTAAGCTCAGTATTTCAGGCAATGCCACCTCCCATGTCAAATGCGTTGTTCCTGGCGAGAGCTGATGCCTTTCCTTTTGCATTTGCTTTGCCCTTTTGCTAGCACTTCAGTTCAGGGGGAAATAATGATAACAAATGCTTCCCTTGTAGCTCAGTCGGTAAAGAATCTGCCTATAGTACAGGAGCCCCTGGGTTCGATTCCCAGGTCGGGGAGATCCCCTGGAGAACAAAAGGGCAACCCACTCCAGTATTCTTGCCTGGAAAACCCCATGGACAGAACAGCCAGGCAGAGACCCTAGTCCATGGGGTTGCAAGGGTCGGACATAATTTAGCTACTAAACCACCACCAGTGATACCAAAACTCCCAAAGAGGCATGGTGCAGAAGCCACTTCTAATTTAATTTTGCTAAGATCAAGTCACAGAAATCCATCTCAAGGAAGAACTGTGACAGAATGGAGAAAATGTAAGAAGAGTAAATAGCTACAACTTCCTCTTCTTGAAAACAGTGACAGATGGTGGGACTGTGTTGGGGCAGTCACTGTGGCAAACAGTATGGAGGTTCCTCAAAAAGCTAAAAACAGAATTGCCATATGATCTAGCAACTCCACACCCTTGAGCATATATCCGGACAAAACTCTAACTCAAAAAGATATATGCACCCAGATAGTCAGTTCATGATGATGCATGACAGAAATCAAACCAATATTGTAAAGCAATCATCAATCAATTAAAAATAAATATTTTTCGTAAAAAAAAAAAAAAAGATATATGCACCTAGACATTCACAGCTGCACTATTCACAAAAGCCAAAATATGGAAAGAAACTAAATGTCCCCCCACAGACGAGTGGATAAAGATGTGGTATATATTTACAACGGACTACTATGCAGCCATAAAAAAGAAGGAAATAACGCCAAGTGCAGCAACACGGGGGATTATCATACCAAGTGAAGTAAGTCAGCCCGAGAAAAACAAACAGCATATGCTATAACTCGCACACGGAATCTAAACTCTGCCAGATGAACCTATCCATGAGACAGAAACAGACTCAGACATAGAGAGCAGGCTTACGGTTGCCAAGGGGGAGGTGAGAGGAGGGAGGGTGGAGTAGGAGTTTGCAGTCAGCAGACGCAAATCATGCGCGCAGGCATGGAGAAGGCAACGGCAGCCCACCCCAGTGTTCTTGCCTGGAGAATCCCAGGGACAGGGGAGCCAGGCGGGCTGCCATCCATGGGGTCGCACAGAGTCGGACACGACTGAGTGACTTCACTTTCATGCATTGGAGAAGGAAACAGCAGCCCCCTCCAGTGTTCTTGCCTGGAGAATCCCAGGGACGGGGGAGCCTGGTGGGCTGCCGTCTGTGGGGTCGCACAGAGTCGGACACGACTGAAGCGACTTGGCAGCAGCAGCAGCAGCAGCAGACACATAGCACAGAATGGATAAACAACCAGGTCCTACTCTATAGCACAGGTAACTACATTCAACAACCTGTGACAAGCCATAATGGGTAAGAATAAAATAAAGAATATATATATGGGTAATTGGATCACTTTGGTCTACAGTAGAAATTAATGCAGCATTGTAAATCACCTATAATTTAAAACAACAAAAAGGCCAAAACACTGAAGGGAACAGGCAATGTTATTCCCTGCCCAATCCCCATGGCCCGGTAACCACCACCACAGAACCATTTACCTTTGTTCTTCCTGGTGAGGACCTCAGCCTGTTCCCACAGGTCAAAGGCGGTAAGGACATGGGAAGTAATGCTGACGTAGGAGGATGTCATGTTCTGGATGGTGACGGGGGTGCTGATGGTGGCGGGCAGCGCCCCGCTCCCCACGCTGCCAGCGCTTGACTGGGACCCTATGGAGCTGGCCGGAGAAGGGATCGGAGAGAGGGGGGACGGTGTGCCTGTGCTTCTGGGAAGCGGGAGAAAAGAGGACTGGTTAATCACCTGAACTCCTGCTTCTGGAACTGCAATCCCAGTCACCCGGTCTCTGTGTATCTGCCAAGATGCCAGTCACTTCTATGAAGTCAAAGAGGGGCCCTTCCCCTTCAGGGTGCTGGAAATTTATTTCCTAAAACACAGTGGCATAGGACCCTCCAAACGGAAAAAGGAACCGGGGAAGGTGGCCTTCCCTGGACACAGAACTGGGTGGGTCGATCCGTATTCCCGGTGCATGCCTGGGCCCTCTGCATCTGCTACGCCCATGGCCTGGAATCTCTTCTCTCCCCACCCTCTACTCCAGCTTCTCCTGGCAAGACAACACTTTCCCTGAGAAGATGGGCCTCATCTCTGATATATTCCTTCTTTCGTCCACTCAAGAAACATCCCTAAGCTCCTACTCTGCACCTGGCGCTGTCCCAGACCCTGGGGCACATCACAGCTTCCTTCCGTCGCCTGACCTTGCCTCTCACATTTATCATGTCTCCTCCTATTCTTCTATTCCTCCCCCTGCCTCACAGGCACCGTGAAGACAGGGACCGTGTCTGACTCGTCTCTGCGTGTCTAGCACTTAGCACAGCGGGGGCTCTGGGTAAACACCTACTGAACCTGTGACTGGCTGACCAGGGCACAGTCCCCGAGGAGACTGGGCCCCAGAGACTCACAGCACGCCCTTTGCTCTCCTAGGGACCGTCCACCCATACCTGCAATTGCACCTTGACACGGATCAAATGAGAAAGCAGGTGCAGTCACTCAGACCTAAGGACTGAGGCATATGAACGGAGAGATGGCCAGCGGCCGTGACCTGGTGACGTGGTGACATCCACCCTCGGGCTCTGTGGGTCCTCAGGGATCCTAAGTGTCCCCGGCAGAATGCACACTTGGAAGGACTAGAGTAGGAGCCCCCCGAAGGCAGCAATTCCTGTCTGCTTTGTTTACTGAGGCTTTCCTGCACCTACAACAAGGTCTGGTACAGGAAGATGCTCACAGTGAAGGAGTGATCTCAAATTATGTGACTGATACAGAGCAAGAAATAGCGTATGATATCCCTTATACGTGGAGTCTAAAAAGAAATGAAACAAATAAACTTACATACAAAACAGAGACTCACAGACTCAGAGAACAAACGTACGGCGGCTGGGGGAAGGAGGGCGGGAAGGGATAGTTAGGGAGTCTGGGATGGATGTGTACACACTGCTATACTGAAAACGGACGACCAACAAGGGCCTGCTGCGCAGCACAGGGACCTCCGCTCACTGACGCGGCAGCCTGGATGCGAGGGGAGTCTGGGGGAGAATGGACGCATGTCTATGTATGGCTGAGTCCCTTTGCTGTCCACCTGAAACTACCACAACATTGTTAATCGGCTACACTCCAATATAAAATAAAAACTTAAAAAAAAAACAAAGTGACTGACAACCTATTATTTGAGAAGACTACCTCAGAGGTGGGAGTCATTTTCAGAGGTAAGAAGTTCATTCTCAATCAGGACTGTCTTTTTTTAAGAGAAGCCATGTGGGAATCTCCTCTTTTGAACCTGCTGGAAATGGGGCAGGCTTCTAGGTGATGCTCTTAAAATAGCAAAACCCATCAGAACTGGGAGCTTTTCAAGGAGGATGACCAAATTAAAAAAAAAAAACAAAACAAAAAACCTAGACAAGTACTAAAGGGCAGGAAATTCTATATCTTCATCTCAAAAACACCTGCACAAGGACTCTGCTTTTCGACAGTTCATGGGATAGACGAGCAGTTCACCAAGTGGGGGAAGGAATTTAGCTTGAATTGTTTTCTTTCTTCGTCTCTGTTCCAGATCCTGAAAAGGTGGCAGGCAACTGGTTCTGCAAACTTCTTGTTTAGTGAAATGCCAAGATGGCATGCTGTACAGAACAGTGGTCCCCAGCCTTTTCAGCACCAGGGACCAGTTTTGAGGAAGACAATTTTTCCATGGACTTTGGGGGGGAGTGCGTGCGGGCAGGACGGTTTCAGGATGATTCAAGCATGTTATGTTTATTGTGCATTTTATTTCTACTACTATTACATCAGCTCCACCTCAGATCATTGGGCATTAGATCCCGAAGGTTGGGGACCCCTGGTCTAGAAGGATAAAGGACTTTGTCTCTGGTTCCGCTGGCTTTGCCTGTAGCATCGTTGGGCATATCTAAACATCCTCAAAGGTCTGAGATATGGACCTTGTATTCTTTTACAATTATCTCTTTATGTTGCCCAGCCAGCAAATATCGTGATTTCTAACGACTCCTCAAAAAGGTAGAGATGTGCAGGTGATTTCAGTTGAAGGAGCAAGACCACACATGGAAGTATTTTGACATGCTGAAGGCACACAAGAGGCACATAAAGAGAGCATTTAACACCGGGAGTTATTTCAGTTAGGCTGGTCATTACCTTGCGATGCATGGAGAAGGTGCCTGAGCAACCTTGGAAGAAGTCTTGAAGAAGTGTTCGTTAAGCGTGCGGGAATACTTTATTGCCATATCTTTTTTACAACGAAACATTGCCATGTTCAAAATGGACTGGCAACGCATGCTGTGAACAAAAGTGGAAATGAAGCACTGCCTTAGAGACATGAGTATCACCACTATGAGAGCGAGCCACCAAACCTTTTCCACCACTCGATTTTCCTCAATTAACAAGAGGAAGAACATCAAGAACCTCCCTGTACTAGCGTCAGAAGTAAACACAGGTGAAACAGCAGTGATATCTGTTGTGCTTCAGTCACTAAGCTGTGTGTCCATCTCTTTGCAACCCCCCAGACTGCAGCCCGCCAGGCTTCCCTGTCCTTCACTATCTCCCAGAGTTTGCTCAAACTCATGTCCATTGAGTCGGTGATGCCATCCAACCATCTCATCCTCTGTCGCCCCCTTCTCCTCCTGCCCTCAATCTTTCCCAGTGCCAGTCTTTTCCAATGAATTGGTTCTTTTCCAATGAATGGGCTTCCTTCAGGGCTCAGATGGTAAAGAATCTGCCTGCATTCTAATGGTCAAACACAGATACACAAGGATATAATTTAAGTCACAAGACCAAAGAATCTGAGTCATCAGTAAAATGGCAGTAGATGACATCTCATAATAATTAATCACCAGTGAGATTAACCCCTTGACACACAAACTCCCACTTTCTGGTACTGATTCACCTTTCATTATTATTTTCATTTTAAGAAAACAAGCTATCAAACTCTCTTGGTAACATCAAGAGATGAAAAAGCAAATGTAATACTTTCTAGACAAAGGGAAAAATACACACCATAAAACAGCAAATATCTTCTCCTGTGTTGGCGTTGTGGCATCCGAGAAGGATTTTAATGACAATATGAACCTACAGGAAAATATACATGTACATCAAGTCAAAACAGGCAGTCAGAAAACTCCAGGCACAAAGACACCTTATTATGTTTGTCTTGGTTTCATATTGATTTTTCCTAAAGATGTGACCACAAGACAGCAGCAGAGAAGACAAACAAGGCTTTAGCGCGACAGTTCAAGCCATCCAGAAGACGAGGCGAGGACACGCCTGCTCTCTCACCTACCCACCTGCTTAAAACCAAGCAGACCTGTGTTCTTACTGAGTCCCCTGCTGAAACACAGGTGATAAAGATGAGAGGGCCGCAGCGGAAATGAGAGGGCATCTGATAAGAAAGTCAAGCTGGAAGAAACCAACCCCCTCCCTAAAGGGACTGGCATTTCACCATTCACTTGGCCGGACCAAGTTATTCTGGTTTAGCACTTCATCTGGGACACAATTTCAGTTTATGACAAAAAAAAAAAACAACAGAAAACCAACCAACTTCCTGGATCAGTGACTTCTTAAAGGCTCCCCTTTGTTAAGTTGTCCTCACACCAAAGTTCACATGGATTAAAGCCGTAAAGGTGAGGACAGGAAGTACTAAGAGGAAGACAACACGGGCAGGCACTCACTTAATGAGGTCCACGGTCTCCGAGTAGATGGAGTACGCCGACTTGGACGCGGGGCTCTCCGACTCCAGGGCGACACCGCACTCGATAAAGGACAAGGCAGCCTCCAGGTATTTAAAGGCCTTCCCTACCTTGTCCGTCTGTGGGCGAAGAACACAGTCCTTGTCAAGCCTAACACGGACTTTACACAGCTTCTCACACATATTCTCTACAGAAACCAGCCCCCACCATCTGAACTGAACTACGGCTGGAGAGAAGTCAGGGACAGACTAACTCAACCATGATAACCAAAGCCTGTCTGCTCTGACTTACTGAGAACTTTCTTCCAGCAAAAATTCAGTAGGAAAGAGAAGACAATCGTAATAAGATTCACTTCTCAAAATCTACCGAAGTACACACTCAAGCTACGGCACCAAGTACATGGTCCCCTCGTTACTAGCGTGCAGTTACCCGTTATATGAGGGTTATTCTATACATCTAGAATGATGCCTTCATGGTTTCTTTGTATGTGCTGAACTTTATCTCGCAACAAGTAAAAAAATGTTATGGTTTACAAGCATCTCAGGTATCATGTCGAACAATAATCTTTTGATGTATTTTACAGCCCAACAGATCCCCTCTTTGGAAGCCTGGGTTAAGGGCACAAGGCAGTCCTCTGGGTCAACAAGGATAACGTTTCAGAGTCCCTCAACGGGAATGCAGACTTATGGATGCAACCAGATACTGGCGGTCACTTAAGCCTGAATACGCATTTTGTCACTTAACACTCTTCTCACTTGGTGGAACTCAGCCAACTCGACAGAGACTGGGGCGAGAGCCTCCACTTTCCTCTCCACACGCATAAGCGGCACACGAGGTAAGAGCAACTGGTCACCACGACATGGGCAAGGCTGTAGCGTCTGCTAACGCCTCTAACGCGGTATGTTCAAAGAGAAAGACTGAAAACCATAAAGACGCACGTGGAGTGTAAGGAGATGGTGACGAATCGGCAAAGAAACATGGCTGCTACCTTTCATTTTAAAAAACAACTTCATTTTAAGACATTTCTTCTAGAGAACCCAGGCTCAGAAAATCAGTGACAGAAAGAATAAAAATCCAATCAGCATGCCCCAAATAATCAATAGTAAAGGGCCTTATTGGTTTGCTTCACTGGTGGGAATTTAACTCTTCCAATTTACTTATCCAATACCATCTCTTTCATGGAATTTTCAAAATTTATATTGGCCTCAGGGTAGAAACAAAAATAACCATACTAAGGCAATTTGCCAATTCCCACTTCTTTGAGAATTCTGTAAGGTTACTAGTGAGAATATTCCTGTGATAACTCTATGGGCCTCCTGGGACAGTGTTAAAGGTGATACATGCTGCGCTCATGTGCTTAGTCGTGTCAGACTCTTTACAACCCCACGGACTGTAGCCTGCCAGGCTCTTCCGTCCCCGGGATTTTCCAGGCAAGAATACTGGAGTGGGTTGCCGAGTTCTAATTTCCTTAGCCAACAATAAGTAAAAGAAGAATAGAGATGAAATACACTCCTCTATACTCAGTTATCGGAAAAGGCAATGGCACCCCACTCCAGTACTCTTGCCTGGAAAATCCCATGGACAGAGGACCCTGGCAGGCTGCAGTCCATGGGGTCGCTAAGAGTCGGACACGACTGAGCGACCTCACTTTCACGTTATGCACTTAACTATTTGCTGTGAAAGAGGGACATGTTTAAGACATTGTGTGATTAAAGGAAAATATAACAGAGAGGCCAGTCATTCAGGTTTCCATCCAAACCAGCATTATTTTGTGAGTAGAATGAGTTAATATTGTTTATTAAAACAGATGCAATAGCCATCGGAAAGGAGAAAGAAGATGTGCATATGTACAGATGAAACAGGACACACACAAAAGTTCGCTGGAGTAGGAATCTTGTTTGAATAATGAGGGACTCAGTGCTGAAAGTGCCCAATGTCAAGATAAGCTGTCGATGAGTGGCAGACAGGGTACCTAATATTTATTCTATTTCGAAAACCCAAAGATTCGTACAGTTCTCACAACAGCCTCGGAGAAGTAAAAGGAAGAGGCTGACGACACAGTGTTGCCTGGTGCAGCTTGAGGCATCTCAATCTGACTCAGGCCATCCCAGTACAGAGTCACTTTGCAGATAGCGCCTAACTGCCTGTGACCCTCTCACAGCAGCCAATGTGGGAAGGAGCCTACCCTGATGAACAGGGACCTGATAAAAGGGACTTGGCCCAGCCCTCCCAAGCCTGAGAACAGGTGCCAGTCCACAGACAGGGGATGCAGAACACCAAGCAAGCGGGGTGGGTGTGGATTCTGCGGCCACCACGGATGGATCCCATTCAATCCGCATGGACCACCGGAGTTTGTAGTTACGTCTGCACATGGCAGAATCAAAGCAACTGACGCTGTTGTGGTACAAAGTTCAACATATGCTCTCTGCAGGGGTTTGGGTGTGGGGAATACACCAAGTAAATAAAACCCCATAGTCTTAGATGTTTAACTATGACAAAGGGCAAGCCTTATCTGACTATACTGCAGTGGAGAGTTACAAGCATAATTATGCATGTAACTAACAAAAACTGCCACCTTCCAGAAGGTCCAAGAGCCACCAGGGAAAGAGTTCCTTGCTTGTTTACCAACAGAACCATCGTCAGCCTCACTGTAAAATTTCCTCTGATGGCATTGGTCCACTGTTCACTGTTAGTCTCTCTGGGGTTTTAAAATAATTTTGGAGTGCAAACAGGCTACCTTACTTTTTGAAATGTTTTGGGGTGAACAAAAACTGACCAGCTTTCAAAAAGCAAGAGTTGTTTTTCACATCCAAAGAACGGATTCAGTGGGACACAAGGAAGCACTTGTGTGTATTACATGAAACACTTTCAGGTAGATCAACTTTCACTCATGCAGACAGAAAACACGCGCTGGTACCCTATCTGCCCACGATCACACCGAGTCAATGAAGCCACAGTCGTGGTACTCCACTAGGACCCCTCAGCCCTCACTGATTCTGACCCTGCTGACGCTTACGCCCCACGCTGCCCTGCCTTCCCCCACCAGCCCCCTCCCTGGTTATCGAGGTGCAATACGGCAGAATGAGATGGCAAGCAGTTGATCAGAAAACATTCCACCCAAGGGAGAAAGAGCCAAGACGGACCACTAATTCTGCTTTGTCCTTCAACCTTTTGGCTTCCTTCAGGTGAAAATCGGCTTGTTGTCTGAAAGAGAGAAAAAAGACCAGGAGTGGGTCACAGGAAGCTACAGGCACTGGACTGGAGTGAAAGGACTAGAAAGGACGGGGGGCCGGGCGGTGTGAAGGGGGGGCAGGAGGGCAGGAGGTGGGCGAAGACGCAGGGAGCAGCACCCAAGGTCTTACTTGTCAAACTTCACGTGAGGCTTCCCTGGTTTGGAGTTACCATTTGGCAAAGAAGGCACTGGAAAACGGTTTGCAGTATCTCCAGAAGATCCCTTGAAAAAACATCATCACATCGATCACCCTCTCACATTTAAGATCACTGACATAAACCTATTCGGTTGGTGCAAACGTAACTGCGGCTTTGGACCGTGAATTTTAAATCATTATAACTGGGCTCAAACACATCTTTATTAATCAAAATAGGAACTACTACAATCAACACATTTTTGCCCCTGAGAAATAAGTTTATTTATTCACATAGTGTAAAAGTCCATGCTGTGGGATTCAGTGAACTCTTGGAAAGCATTTTCCGACTCCTGCTGGTTGTGGAAGCATTTTCCCTGCAAAAAGTTGTTGACATGCTTGAAGAAATGGTAGTCGACTGGCAAAAAGGTCAGGTGAATGCGGCAAAACTTCGTAGCTCAATTCGTTCAACTTTCGAAGTGTTGGTTGCGTTGACGTACAGTTGGGTGTTGGTGTGGAGAACTGGGCCCTTTCTGTTGACCAGTGCCGGCTGCAGGCGTTGCAGTTTTGGGTGCATCTCATTGATTCGCTGAGCACACTTCTCAGATGTAACGGTTTCACTGGGATTCAGAAAGCTGTAGTGGACCAGAAGGGCAGGAGACCACCAAAGTGACTGTGACTTCTTCCTGGTGCAAGTTTGGCTTTGGGAAGTGCATTAGAGCTTCTTCTTGGTCCAACCACTGACATCGCCAGTTGTCACATACAATCCACTTTTTGTCGTATGTCACAATCTTATCAAGAAATGGTTCACTTTTGTTTTACAGGATGACACTTCAAAACAATGCTTTTTTTTTATTTCTGATCAACTCATGAGGCACCCACCCGCTTACCAAACTTTTTCACCTTTCCAGTTTGCTTCAGATGCCAAATGACCGTAGAATAGTCGATGCTGAGTTCTTCAGCAGCTTCTCGTATAGCTGTGAGTGGACCAGCTTCAATGACTGCTCTCAGTTGGTCGTTGTCAACTTCCGATGGCCGGCCATTGTGCTCCTTATCTTCAAGGTTCTTGCCTCCTTTGCAAAACTTTTGGAACCACCACTGCATTGTACCTTCATTAGCAGTTCTTGGGTCAAATGAGTTGCTGATGTTACAAGTTGTCTCCACTACTTTACCACTCATTTTGAACTCAAATAAGAAAATCGCTCGGATTTGCTTTTTGTCTAACATCATTTCCATAGTCTAAAACAAATATAAACAGCAAGTAATAAGCCATTGGCAAAAAACGCAAAGTGAGAAATATGCATTAAAATAATGTATAACGTGATCACATTTAAGAATATATTTCAATACCAAACGGCAAATTTCAACAACGCAAAACCACAATTACTTTTGCACCAACCTAATACTATTTCTCTAAATTAGCCCAAAAGGAGCTCAAAAGAGAAGAACTCAAACACTGCACACTCTGGCTTAGTCAAGCATTTTCTCAGCTAGATTCAACTGAAACTGTAGATTTTGATTGTATCGGGGACACAGAAAAGCCACAAGACAAGAATGTTCAAGGGAACAGATTATCAACAAACAAAATTTAACACTTACTCTTAGGCAACACACACTCTCTCTCTCTCTCTCACCCATTCCAGGTTAACAGGAAGAAAGGAGTTTGTAATTGAGAAAGTAAATTTTTCCCATTATCACTAATAATGGAAGTATTTTACTGCAAAACATTGGATAGAAAATTAACCCAAGCATCTATTCTGTATTTTCACATCTGAACCATTTTAAGAATAAACTGCCAACTAAATTTTCATGTAACAGGAACTGTTTCTTACTCCCCCTCTGGAAAGTGGAGATTTAAGCACAAATTATTCATTCTGGCTTTTAAAAGTGATGAAATAGCTCTGAAATACCATCAGAAGACTTATTTGAGGCTTATTTGAGCATTTAAAGATACACCAATATATTCCCTTCTCGACACGACTGTGTCCCTCCTTACTTTGTGCTCTGTGGAGCTTCCAAAGACCTTCCCCTCTGCTTTTCTGTGTTTGGAGGCAGAAGGGTCTCTGTGGCTGCCCTTGGTACTACTGGCACTTTTGGGGGGGTCCTGGCCACCGGGGTCTTCCTGCCGTGGCCTTTTCTGTGCAGGTTTGGCTGGCTTCTGGGAGGACGAGGACGACACGAGTGAAGGGGGAAGCATTTCCTTCTTTGAGGGCTCAGAGGAAGGCCTGGACATTCTGGAATGAAACACAAGGCAAAACTAAGTCAAGGCAGAACACGAACCACACAGCTTCGTTGTTTGGCTTAAAAGGACAAAGTAGCTGTTGACATGAAAGATTAAGTTATCACAGAGCATGAAATCCATTTTTGTGGAAAGGCCAAATTTCAGAGCCTTTTTTTTTTTTAAAAAAAACTTTGAAAAATTGAGTCCTACCTATGAGTAGTAAATGAGGTTGATAAATGTGGTTGCGTAACTTGTCACGAAGCTTGCAGAGTCTGCCAGTGGTCTTAACCTTTTACCCTAACAACTCTGTCTGCAGCAGCTCCGCACAACTGGTACCTCCTCTCTGCCCCCTTCACATCGGGCCCCCTCCCCTTTCTCTCTCAAATCTCTGTTGGTTTACATGGTGACACGACTCACTCACTCTTGCCAAGGCTTTTCATGCTTTTGATAAATCTAAGTTTGCTGCCGAACCAACTGTTCCCTCCTCTAAGGTCCTCATGGAGAAAAACAAAACAAATTTAGCGTACTGTCAAAATGAACCCCAAAGAGTTGACTATTCTCTCATTCTACTGCAGAAGGAAAATGTTTGTCGGGGCACGTGATCCAGGAAGCTGTGATCGCCTTTGCAGACAGTTCCCGGCCTCTATACTCACTTTGATTTGGAAGGTTCCTTGTGGGAAGAGGAAGATGACGTCTGTGACTTGACTTCCTTCTCCAGCCTGACTTTCTTGCTATCGTGGTCTTTTTCTGCTTCACCCTATTATTGTATAACATTAAACTGTTACGAACACAACTGTACAGACAAAATAGAGGGAAAAAATACACAGCAAAGGTAATGAGAACAATGAGACTTGCAGGAACATCTAAACGCACATGGCAACCTTTAAGCATCGACACTGTGTTCGGGGAGAGGGCGGGCGGCAGGCCATATAGATTTGATGTGATTTATCCTGAGACAGATTTGTGCAGCAGGAAGGACTATTCCTCAAACCCAGGAAAAGAAGGATATCCAAAAAGGAAAGAACCAGGTTTTTCTCTTCCCAGGAAGCAAAACAGTTGTATTATTCCATGACAACATGTACATCCAATTTATAGAGGGTCCTTCCCACAGGCCTAAGCTCACATGAAGAGTCACTAGTTTCTAACAAGGACAAGGAAGTGATCAGCGGGAATCCTTTAATCAGCTCAGGTGCCATCAGAACTAAACTCCTCCGACAGCTCACCAGGAAAGAAATCTGGGACACCATCAGCCAATCTAGGCCAGTCCCTAAAAAACTGAAATCCTCTCTTAGAGCCTTAAAGGGAAAAACATTTTTCACGTGATCCAATTGTGGGAGGCCCTGGTTTTCACCACAGTCTCTCCCTTGTTCTCTGAATGTCTCTAAGAAAAATGAATAAATTAAGATGTGTGGGCTCAAGTTCTGCTAATAAGCAGCCTGGCCTTGCTCAAAAGTAGGGAAAAGGCAGAGACATACCCTACCCTACCCCCTCCGACACCTGCATTCCCCAAACACAGGTGCTCGGGAGTGCGTCTCAATCCAGCCCTTCGCAAACTCTGCCGAAAACATTTTTCTCTTGTTTCAAAAGATAAGGTGGCTTATAAGGATATTTGGTTTTCATCTCTTGGTGTGCGCACAGAAGAGGGGAAAATATGGGTGGAGAAAGAAACTCTGAGCCAAGGCTGGTCCCCCTGGAGACAATCCTGCACTGTCTCACACTCCGTCCCAGAGCCAGACAGGCAAGTCCAGAGCGACAAGTGAAGTCAGGGACTTTGTGCAAACACGGAGAATGTAATCATTTTTCTACTGATGAAATGCTGAAGTGCCAATATTTTAGATATGCTGGATTAAACTACTTAAATTGCTTTCACTGTTTTTTTTTTCTTTTAATATTTTTTAATGTGGCTACTAGAGAATGTAAAATTATGAAAATGTAAAATTAGGTCTCATGATATTGCTACTGTTCTTTACACTTTTCTAGAGGTGACGCACAAAATGGACCTTGAACTTCCAATGAACTGAGGCAAATGAAGAACTATTCAATGTACAGGTTAAGTAAAAGAAAAACAAATCAGTTGCTCGTGATGAAAGACTGGGGGATAAACAGATCTTGAAGGACCTAGCAAGGAGCAAACATATAATGCAAATAAGCACATCCCACGGGCACAACTGAAACACAGCAAGTGATGTCACATGGCTGTTTGTTTCTCGTGTGGCAGCAGCACAAGCCCGGGGCACAGGTCAGGAGAGATGAGAGGGGGGCCCTGGCAGTGGCCGGGGGGGCCTGCTGGGGCTCAGCATGTAACTCACCCTCCATTCAACAATTCACAATGGGAACACTTTAGAGGTACTCGATGTTGGCAGAGAAAAACAGAATAAACTGGAAATGACTGGTTAAAACAGAACTCTTCTCCTAGTGGGCACCCTCATCACTACACCCTCTGTGCCCACGAGGCTCTGAGTTTTAGATTAGAGGCCACACAGCTGGCATAGCAAACACTGCAAGAGGTGGGAAATTTATCTTTGGGAAAAGTCACAGAATGTGCTAAAATACCCAGACAGATAATTAACTTGCACACGAAGTTAATTACTACTACACTGTGGCTCAGCTGGTAAAGAATCCGCCTGCAGTGCGGGAGATCTGGGTTCGATCCCTGCGTTGGGAAGATCCCCTGGAGAAGGGAAAGGCTACCCACTCCAGTATTCTGGCCTGGAGAATTCCATGGACGGTATAGTCCATGGGGTCGCAAAGAGTCAGACACGACTGAGCGACTTTCACTTCACTTTTTTTATAGGGTTGTTTTGTTGTTTTCCCAGCCACAGAGCATGGCATGTAGCTTCTTAGTTTCCTGGCCGAGGATTGAACCCTCATCCCCTATAGCGGAAGAGCAGAGTACCAATCATAGTTTTTTTTAAAAAAAAATTTTGTTTTTTTGGCTGTGCCAGGACTTCATTGCCACTCAGGCTTTCTTTAGTTGTGGCAAGCGGCGGCGGGGGCGGGGGGGGGGGTGCCACTCTTCATTGCAGAGATCGGGCTTCTCATCTTGCAGAGCACAGGACCCAGGACACTTGAGCTTTAGAAGTTTCAGCTCATGGGCCCTGGAGCTTGGGCTCAGCAGCTGTGGTGCACGAGCTTACTGGCCCAGCAGGAATATGGAATCTTCCTGGACCAGCGATTAAACCCATGTTCCCCGCACTGGCAGGTGGATTCTCAGCCCACGGCACTACAAGGGAAGTCCTCATACTGTTTTAAATAGAAGGCATCTCCAGGCAGTTAACAACACAAAGGATAAGTCCTGAAGATAAAGTTAAGTATAAATGGCCCACGAGGTTACTTTCTAAAGAAAACAGCAAACTCCAGAGGCAGAAGAAGAGTTCATTTTTGTTTGTATACCTTCATGCTGCTTGGGACGTGCTAGTTACGACTAGAAACCAAAGTGGCAGGCCTTACAAACCACACATAAAAATATGATTCCTAGTGAGTCAATCCTCACAAACTGGTTTAACTCTGGCTTGTGCCAACTGGTGAGTCAAGAGAACAGCCCAGAACCAAGGATCAACTTTGACACTAGCTTTAACAACTGTGCTGGCACTTACTGGAATAATATGCTTTATACTGACATGCAACAACTTAGAAGCCAGGCTAGCAAAAAGTGTTAGGTGCTCAGTCGTGTCCAACTCTTTGTGACCCCATGGACCGTAGCCCGCTAGGTTCCTCTGTCCATGGGATTCTCCAGGTACGAATACTGCAGTGGGTGGCCATTCCCTCCTCCAAGGGATCTTCCCGACCCAGGGATTGAACACAGCTCTGCTGCACTGCAGGCAGATTCTTTACCATCTGAACTACCAGGGAAGCCATAGAGCCATTACACCAATTAAGCAAAATTCCCTTCTGCTGACTGTGTCTGCTTTGATGGAGTGCACTCCTATGAGCCTGGGGTTGGTATTTTCGTACTTGGAACCCTCTCATCCTCTGCAGGAACAGTCCAGAGGCATACCTGGAGCAGGCACTCTGTGAACTTTCTCCACTGGCATGGGAGCCAGCCTATACTACCTCTCGAAGTGAATCTAGGATTAGGCAAAGGGCCGTTGGAGAGGGAGTTGTCTCATCCGGGGGCATAAGGGAACGCAGACTTGATCCAAGACTGGAAAACAGAAGGTGAGGAGTTCCTAAGATGTTTGTGGGTCAAGAGACCATCTGAAAGAGAGGTAAGCATGATGCTTTTTTCAGGAGGAAAAAAAGAGTCTCCTCTGCCCAGGGGCTTATCCACAGATCGAGTCTCAGGTCTGGGTCTTGGAGGCTCCCTGTTTTCAGAAAAACAGTGTCTCCGTGGTGCCCACATCTCCACCAGGAGGAGGCTCCTCTTGATTGACTTGTTGACTTTTCTTAACCTGTTGGCTCAGGAAGCTTCATATTACCTGCCAAAGGCTGCTTCACCTGTGGAGCGGAGCCAAAGGGCGCGAATGATGACCATAAAAGGAAGCGCTGGGGCTGTGCTCTGCTGAGCCGGTTTCTGGAGAGGAGGCCTCCAGGGCACTCAACTCACCAGCCAGGTACTACAACTAAAAGGGGAGTTTGCTGTCGCTAAGTTGTGTCCAACTGTCCATGGGATCTCCCAGGCAAGAATACTAGAGTGGGTTGCCATTTCCTCCTCCAGGGGATCTTCCTAACCCAAGAATGGAACTCGCATCTCCCACTTTGCAGGTGGATTCTTTACTGCCAAGCCATCAGGGGGAAGCCTGCAAGCCTTTCTGGATCCCATCTGTGAAAGGCGGCGGCTGAACGAGAGACGTCCAGTCCTAAACTCCATCACCCTCTCCCGCGGGGAAGCAAATAGACATGGTAGCACGTGGAGCAGAGCAAAAGTGGAGAAGCAGCCTTTGGGGAAGTTCAGGTACTTGGCCAAGATCTGCCTCTGCCGGAAACTCAGTGAGACAACAAGGCAGACAAGTCCAAGCTGACCCCAAGAATGAGGGTGGAGACTGACTGAGAAGGCGGGTTATATTCACTGGGCTAAGCACCACGGAAGAGCAAAATGTATCCACTTTCCCCCTTCTTTCTCATCAGGAAAACATAGGCATTAGACTGGCCCTAAAACAGCTCTCCATATGACGTTTTTAGGGTAACTAACAGGCATGAAGAAATTAGATGTAAGTGGTTTTAGGAAATTATAGGGATGACTTCAAACCCTTGATTTTGAAGGATAATAACCGGGAATGTCTATCTGGAGAAACAACCCAAGAGAAAACAGGCAGATCTTGGATAGAAGGGAAGGTCTGAACCAACCATCAAGCAATAAAAATGCACATTTTCCCACCAGATCCCATAATTTCCCTCCCCCTTCTTCAAAACACATATAAACCATGCACTGCAATGTGCTTCCGAAAGTGTCCACGCTTCTTGGTCAGTAAAGCAATTATTTAGAAAAAGGGAAAGCCCTGAACGAATGTAACCTCCCTGTTCTGGTATTTGTCTAAACAACTGCTGAGACTGTCTAGAGTTTTACGTGGAAGACTTCTGTAAGGTGACTGAATTAAATGAGATTATCTATGAGAGGTAATGAAGGGCAGAGTCACACTTGCAACTGAACAACAACATCTAGAAAAGCGCCTGGAGCAAAGCTTAGCTCTGAATGTTCGGTGTGCTTTTAGAATCCTTTCCTTTGTACCGCCTTGATTATATACCGTGTTGTGCCTCTAAACTTCAACTGCTCTTCCAAGTCTGGAAAACAGGAAGCTTAAAAATTACATAAAAGAAAATATAAATTCTAGTTTAAATTCTAAACTGTAATCAAGTGGAAGAAATTCTGTAGTTTATGTAAGGAGGACCATGTAAGTTCATGCCCATGTAATCTCATGATTTTCTCTACTTTTTCTCATGAACTGTCCCCGAGCCACTCCTTTACAAAGTAAAGAAGAAAAAAATACAGGTACACTTCTATAGGCACCACATTCAATGGGTTCATCACAGCTGTTAACCACCATTAACTCTTTACAATCATCTTCTCACACTTTTGCGTCTAAAGTGGCTTCAAGGATCTGTTGCGGTCGTGTCCCACTCTTTGCATCTCTTGCATTGCAGGCAGATTCTTTCCTGGTGAGCCACTGGGAAAGCCCCCTCAAGAATCTGTTAACACTGAAAATACCTGTTAAATTTCGCAGCAAGAAAGGGATGGGAAGGAGCAGGTACATTATTCAATTGCTCTCACTACTTCTTCATGGAGCTTTTTCTAGTGTTCACACTCGATATGAAGAAGATGAAAGTGAAAAGTGAAAATGAAGTCGCTCAGTCGTGTCTGACTCTTTGCGACCCCATGGACAGTAGCCTACCAGGTTTCTAAGTCCATGGGATTTTCCAGGCAAGAGTACTGGAGTGGGTTTCCATTTCCTCCTCCAGGGGATCTTCCTGACCCAGGGATCGAACCCGGGTCTCCCACATTGTGGGCAGATGCTTTACCCTCTGAGACACGAGGGAAG
The DNA here is from genome assembly GCF_042477335.2 of Ovis canadensis. Classification (NCBI taxonomy): domain Eukaryota; kingdom Metazoa; phylum Chordata; class Mammalia; order Artiodactyla; family Bovidae; genus Ovis; species Ovis canadensis. The sequence goes on along the minus strand of NC_091250.1, from coordinate 118,617,282 downwards.
CCCTGAAGAACATGAACACTATCCAAACATGGAAGAAAGCACCCAAGCTTAAAAAGAGACCTGGGTGGGACTTCCCTGGTGGTCCACTGGTCTGCGCTTCCAATGCAGAGGGCCTGGGTTCAATCCCTAGTCAGGGAATGAGACCCCACATGCTGAAATTAAAGATTCCACACACTGAAACTAACACCTAGTGCAGCCAAATAAATTTAAAGAGAGAGAGAGACCTGGGCTGCCCACGGAGCAGCCCCACTCATAAAGCAGAGTCAGGGTCTTGGCAAGAAAGTGGGGGAGCCTGGCCCTCACAGAAAACCTGAGGGTGCGGTGTTCAATCTTAACACCTGCTGGAATCCAGCAGGAAGCAAAACCAATGACACATGGTTCTCTGATCAGGAAGTAACTACACAGTCGGCTGCTGTTTATATTTGTCTAAAGGCTCCTAAGCAATGTTTCTAACTAGTGACATACTTCAGACCAGGAATTCCTAGATCGATGATGTCTAAAAGCACCACTCTGGAGAGATTTCTCAGTCCAAACCACTAACTCTGTACAATCCTGCCCTGGTAACAAAGCTTCTGCTCCAGAGCCTTAGGCATTAGAGAATCTGAGGAGTTATCTGCCTACAGTGCAGGAGACCCAGGTTCGATTCCCGGCTCAGGAAGATGCCCTGGAGAAGGAAATGGCAACCCACTCCAGTACTGTTGCCTAGAGAACCCCATGGATGGAGGAGCCTGGCAGGCTACAGTCCACCGGGTCACAAGAGTCGGACACGACTTGGTGACTAACCCAGCACCACCAATCTGAGGAGTTAGGAGACACGAGGGGAGTGGGAGGGAGGTTTAAGAGGAAGGGGGCATATGTATATTTTGGCTGAAACCAACCCAACATTGTAAAGCTTATCCTCTAATTTAAAATAAATTTTAAAAATGGGCAGGGGGAGGGGAGAATAGTAAGTAAAACAAAAGAGAAAAAAGAAAACCACCAATGGGGAGCATGCAGGGTGGTGCTCATCCCTCCACTAGTACCCAGGGCTTTCCCCAAGCAGACGGGGACGTGCAGCCAGGGTTTGGAATGACCGGTTCAGACCCTGATCCTGTCACTCCCGCAGCAAACAGGCAGGCTGTTCCCAAGGCCAGACCGCTCAGCTGTGTGCCAGAGGTTTAAAGCAAGCATGTACTTGCCTAAGATGAGAGGGTCATTACTTTTCCATCCTTTGAACAGGAAGATGAATGAGCTGCCCTAGCAGAGCTCAGCCAAGGGCTATGATAGCTGGCTTCCCTTGGTGGAGCTACAGACAGCTTCTAGACTTGTGCTGGAGGGTGGACTGAGCTGACAACCACCCAGGGAGACTCCAGTTCCCACCTGGTTAATAAGCTCTTTAGAAGCTAATACTTCTCCCCACTAGAGTTGACGCAGAAGGTCAGCCGTGGAGACTAGATAATATTGGAGCTGGCCAAAAAGTTCGTTTGGGTTTTTCCAAAAGCTGTAATGGAAAAAAACCGAATGACCTTTTTGGCCAACCCAAGGTTATGGTAGCTGGGAGACAGGTGATAAAAGACTTCCCAGGAGGAGGTAAAAAGTGTATTTTTGAGGCTTTCTCGGGCATGTTAGGTGTAGACACCATTTCCCTAGCCTGGTCCATCACAATTTTCTCCATAAAGTTTCACACCTCTTACATACACACATTGTTTCAGAAGTTATCAGGGGACTTCCCTGGTGGACCAGTGGTTAAGAATTTGCCTTCTGATGCAGGAGATATGGGCTGGATCCCTGGTCAAGGAACCAAGATAAGATTCCACATGCCTTGGAGCAACTAAGCTACAACCATAAAGAAACCCCGTCTGCTGCAGCAAAGACCCAGCACAGCCAAAAAGAAGGGGCAAAAAAGAAAAGTTACTAGGCATGTGAAAATGTCTGCTTCTAGCTGAAACAGCACTGCCAGTTAGCACACTTGATCCCAACCCCACTGGGCTCACCCGCTGCAGTTATGGTAGTAATACACACCCTCACGGCTCATTGGACAAGGTGCTGGAGAAACCACCCCCTTTACTATTTGGTAAAGTCATGTTATATTTTTAACCTCGTGGAGTAATCAGTCAAATCAGACAGGACAGCAGGCTTCATGATCTTTCTGTCCTTGTTATTCTTAGCTCAACTTCCGTAACTGAGAAGTTTTTTATGTATCTGCAGGAGTGTTAAACTTTTTATTCCTTCTCGGCAGGAAAGAGTTGGCCCTTCTTGTGTCCTTCATTCTGAATGTTGGATAGGTTGGTTTGGGAATGTCACTGGAGCAGGTGGGAACTCACTAATCTCTCATCACCCAGAAGCAGTGAAAAAATACATCGAGAAATGAAATACATCTCAGTAATTCAGAATAAAAGTTGAAAGGACACTGTTCCAAATACCGTATGTCCAAGTAAAGAGGATCTTAAATAACACAGGGGTTACTGTTTCTATTATTATTATGTTTATTCCTGAAGTGAAGCTTCCAAACACTATGCTAAATGACAGACTACTTCACAATGCACCAAAGAGCCTATATTACTCAAAAAGATGCCCTAACCACTCTGTAATAGCTCTAAAACTTTTTCCCACAATGCCCTGCTTATTATTAAAAGTCATTAACAGAGGTCATAAATTCTTAAATATGGTGGTTTCAAATTAACGAGGTGTTGTGGTGCCATGAGTTAAAATATGGACATAATATCAGTATTAAAAAGATCAAACCATGGGAGTAACATTTAGTGTATATTACTGCTGTCAGTAAATCAGAATTAACATTTCATTTCATATACGGTTTTAATTTCTAAAGGAAAACTTAATGGGCCAGCACCTCCCTGGTGGTACAGAGGATAAGAAGCGGCCTGTCAATGACAAGGAACACAGGTTTGATTCCTGCTCTGGGAAGATTCTACACGTCATGGAGCAGCTAAGCCCATGTGTCACAACTATTGAGCCAAGAGCCTGGGACCTGCAAATGCCGAGCCAGTACTGCAAAGCCTGCGACCTGCAGTGACTGAGCCAGCGCTTCAGAGCCTGGGACCTGCAACCACTGAGCCAGTGCTTCACAGCCTGGAACCTGCAACCGCTGAGCCAGTGCTTTACAGCCTGGAACCTGCAACGACTGAGCCAGCGCTTCAGAGCCTGGGACCTACAACTGCCGAGTCAGCGTTTCAGAGCCTGGGACCTACAACTGCCGAGCCAGTGCTTCAGAGCCTGGGACCTACAACTGCCGAGTCAGCGCTTCAGAGCCTGGGACCTACAACTGCCGAGCCAGCGCTTCAGAGCCTGGGACCTGCAACGACTGAGCCAGCGCTTCAGAGCCTGGAACCTGCAACCACTGAGCCAGTGCTTCACAGCCTGGAACCTGCAACCGCTGAGCCAGTGCTTTACAGCCTGGAACCTGCAACGACTGAGCCAGCGCTTCAGAGCCTGGGACCTGCAACTGCCGAGCCAGGGCTTCAGAGCCTGGGACCTGCAACTGCCGAGCCAGGGCTTCAGAGCCTGGGACCTGCAACTGCCGAGCCAGGGCTTCAGAGCCTGGGACCTGCAACTGCCGAGCCAGGGCTTCAGAGCCTGGGACCTGCAACTGCCGAGCCAGTGCTTCAGAGCCTGGAACCTGCAACGACTGAGCCAGCGCTTCAGAGCCTGGGACCTGCAACTGCCGAGCCAGTGCTTCACAGCCTGGAACCTGCAACGACTGAGCCAGTGCTTTACAGCCTGGAACCTGCAACCACTGAGCCAGTGCTTCAGAGCCTGGGACCTACAACTGCCGAGCCAGTGCTTCAGAGCCTGGGACCTGCAACGACTGAGCCAGGGCTTCAGAGCCTGGGACCTACAACTGCCGAGCCAGTGCACCTACTGCTCATGTTCTCCCATAAGAGAAGCCACCACAGTGAGAAGCCCCCACACCACAACTAGAGAGTAGACCCCCACTCTCCATAACTAGAGAAAAACCCATGCAGCAACAAAGACCCAGTATATCCAGAAAAACATATATAAAAGTAATAAAAGAGAAAACCTAGTGGGTCAGGTGGTAAATACCAATGTTATCCAAATAGATAAAACACACACCCTTAATGCTATATTATTCTAAAGCAGTATGTCCTTCTCAAAGACTGCCTCATCTTTATTTCAGCGGAAGTAATCTGGCATTTATTAGCACATATCTACATGAAAGACTAACTGGTACTAGGCACTAAAGCAACATGGAATCCAAAGATTTCCAGCCTCTTCTAAGACAGTTCAGGGTTATGTGAACATCATCTTCCAAGACAATCGAGCACCAAACACAGCCCTGGTGTGCCGCAGGCACGGTCCACGCTGGAGGGAAGGTGATTTCTGGCACACTCACCTTTCTCTTTTTGGCCAACTTGCTGGCGTTTTCTGAGCTTCTCTTCTCAGGATCTGGCTTCTTCCCTGCTGGTGGCTGTTTGTCTTCTGGTTTCTTGGGGCGGCTGCCCTTCCCTGGGGGTTGGGGTATCCGAGACAGGAGGTCGAGCGTGATCTTCACCACCAAGCTTTGTGGTGGCGGAGCGTCCCTGAGCGGGGAGAGCAGCTTGGTGTCTCTCGAAGGCACCGGGGGTTTGTCTTTGCGGCGGTCCTCCTGGACCACCACGGCCAGCCTGCAGCCGCTAGTCCTGGCGCCGGCGCTGCCGGCGCCACCGCGGACAGGGCCCTGGCTCTGGGTCAGGGGAACGAGCGCAAAGTGTTCGGGGCTCCGGTCCTCTGCCGCTGCGTCTTTCGGGGGCGCCTTCGGGGGGCCGCTGCGGTGCTTCTTCCGGTCGCTGGGGGTGGGCACCGCCGGCTTGGGCTCCCGGCTGTCTGCGGCGCGGGGCCGCCCTTTCGTCTTCACCTTGGGCTTGTCTTTGGAGGGCTGGTCCTTGGAGGCCGGGGGAGGAAGTCCGGGCTCGCTCTCCACCTGCAGGCAGGCGCGCGCATCTGCAGGCGCATCGGTGTGCCCGGGGGCGGAAGCCTTGATGGGCTTTTTGGGTTGTTTGCTTCCCACGGTTTGCCGCTGGGGGGGCTCCTGCTGGGCAGGGGACTTCTGACAGCTCCTCTTGCCCGAGTGAGGGCCTTCGGAAGGGACCCGGGGGGCTTTGTTGGAGCCTTTGGGGGGAAGCTCTTTGGACTCCGGGAGCTCGTGACCCGCGGTGGCGCTGTCGCCGCCCTTGCCCTTAGTGTCCGGGTGTCGGGCCGGGGGCTCCGTGCTACCCGGGGCCTCGGTGGGCACCGCGGGCTGGCTGACTTTGGTCAGCCAGTTGTCCAGCTGCCATTTGTTGGTTGTCGGAGGCTCGGGCTACAAACATGGAAAAAGAAGACAGGGTTAACTGAGCAGTAATGAGTCTGCTCCTCTGGGTAGCCACCCAGTGCTACAGGACTGTCCCAGGGAGATGCACTCACTCCAAACCTAACAATTCAGGCCCTTTTGATCCCCCTCTAATTACAGAGTAAATCCTATAACAATTAACTCTTAAAACAATCTTCCCATTGTTCATGCTGCAGGAATTCCAGCTGTAGCAGACATTGACTAATAATAAACCATTAGATACTGACCGGTGCTGACCACTGTCAACTGCTGAGAAATCTGTGTAATAAAGCTTTTGTTTCATTGATAATTACAGTATAATTTAAACAGATTTTTCATTCTGACTTGTGAACTATCCTATCAGGAAATGATAGGAAAGAATGAAGAGCAAAAAGAATCCTTTTATCAAGGATTTTCAGAAGAAGGCCAGTGAATAAACTAAGTCTTAGTGGTTATGGATGGGTTTTGTAGTTTATCCATTTTTTTTTTGACATACTCATCAATCGAAAATGACTTTCTTCAAAACTTGATTTCATTTCTCAATGTACTTAAAAACACTAATACAGGAGAGTTTATCACAGATACACTGTCTTCTGAATTTCAAATTTTTCTTCTGGGTAAAAAGAACTAAATGAATTCACATTAGTCACCCATGAGTTCCCCCTTGAATTCTTTAAAAATCAAACATGAAGCCTCTTGTTACAGGTAGTCTGGTCTGAATGAACACCTGTTTTTCTAAGAAACACAGGGACGCCCCAGAGCACACAACTGAGAGCAGTGAGATTATACTGATTATCTGTGCAACTCACTAGGAGAATAAACAAAAGTCCCGGGCTTCTCCTGTTTTCCTAACAGCAGATATCGTGCTGAAATCGTTGCTGCTGACTACTGGTACATCACATTCTCTCTCTCCCCAATTGGGCTATTAGATCTCATTAAAGGAATGATAAGGACGTCTTTATCTCCAAATTCTACTTTTATGTCTTACACACAGTGGTGTACGTGAGATATTTATTTCAGCACTTCTATTGGTATCTTGGGGCTTCCTGGGTAGCTCAAATGGCAAAGAATTGGCCTGCAATGAGGGAGACCTGGGTTTGATCCCTGGGTTAGGAAGATCCCCTAGAGAAGGGAATGGCAACCCATCCAGTATTCTTGCCTGGAGAATTCCATGGACATTGGTATATTATTCTACCTATAAATTTTATGTTCTTTGGGAAAATATTCATGTGTTAGCAGAGTAATTAATGATTACTTTCTTTTTAAAGGGCAGTGTATCACTGGCATGCTGCATGTTTTTCTTAAGATCCATTCTGACAGGTGGTTTGTATGATTAAATTATTTCCACAACACTCCGGGAAGCTAATTGAAAGATATCTCACGCGGAATTTAACTGATTAGATTATGGATAAGGCAATCACTCCAGTAAGTGGATGATATTTTATAGGGAAGACTGCTGCTAACGGTTTTCCCAAGTGGGATATCCCAAACGATTCAATTCAAAAAAAAAAAAAATTTCAAACGTAATATGTCTAAGATATGTAGATATAATGAAAAGGCTTTGGGGCCAGGAGAAAATTTTAGGGACTAAACTGGTCAGGTAGCTAGTTTGGGCTTTGTATAATGGTAGTAAAACAGAATTGAGAGGAACTCTAAGGAAAGAGGGCTACAAAATTTTGTTGTTGCTTTCCTGCTTAAGACAATGTATCTTCTTTGTATCTCCCTCCACTTATACCAACTGTATCCCCCATGCTCTCTCATTTGAATTTCAGAGCAAGGAGGGAGGGAAGAAGGAAGAGCTACCCTAACAAAGTCCCACAGGATTTAAAACTGCACTCAACACTCTACCGAGACAGGATGGTTGTTTAGGGTAGAGAAAAGATTCATACCCAGCTTCTACTTGTCAGACACTGTTTCTTGCAAAGACTTGAGGGGGTGGTAGTTCTAACCCCCTAGGAAGGAGCCAAATCCTTCAAACTGTTTCTCAGAAAAGGTACAGGGACCCCTCATCAGGGCTATGCTGACAACCTCACCACAGCCACCGATCTTCTTGCTCTTTAGAGGAGTGCTTATGCATGAACCAAAAGGGGAGGTCATTCCTGGTATAAATAACATCTGCTCCCCTCCCCCAACCCCAAACAGGGCAGTTTAAGATACATTTAGTAGTCCCTAAAGGAATGTCCTGGATACAGAAATAAAACACATTTTCTTCCACTGTGGTCCTAAAAATGGCCAGAAGGGAGGCCGATGGCCCAATTGCAGGGCAGAACTGAGTATGTCCAGACAAGGCGAAAGGGTAGGGGTGATCCTTTTTGTATACTTACTATGACCACGTAAAATGGACAAAATTCCTTTAAGCCTAGGTATTATTTGAGTGCTGAGACGAGGGAAAGTTTTACATAAGGGACTGATGAAAACTAGACAGGATCAAGGTTTGGACTTTTGTTTTTCCTCAGCCTTTCCTCATGCCCCACCCCCAATCTCCTAGGGCTGGATCAACCCAAATACTGCACAGAGGAGGTGCAAAAACATATGAGCCTTTTAATAAACATTTGACTGTATGTCTCTTTACTTCTCATTTCTCAAGATACAAAATCCATTTATTTTAGGATGAATTATCCTGAAAGAAAAGCTCTGAGCTATGCACAATATACATCCACTGTTTTTGTAAAACAACATAGTTGTTGTGAGGGAGTACAACTCCAAGACTTAGAAGGAAAAAATAAAAAAACACAACAGAGAGAAGTGGCATGGTGTTGTAAGAATAAAAGGCTACCTAGTTGAACGACTATGGGTTTCAATCTTAGTGTTAATACTTCCTTACAGGTGAAAAGAAAACTCCCAACCTTCTAGGGTTCACGGTCATATCACGTAATTTATGAAGAAAGCATCAAGAGCTTAGCAGATAATCAACCATGGTAGTTTACTACCAAAGCACTGGATTAGAGAGAATTAGATTAGAAAACTAAGCAGATGCTTGAATAACTGAGAATAGAAGTCATTTTTCTCTGAACTTTACTTAAGCAGTAAAAGGTCGATGCGTCCCATATATTCTGAAAAGCTGAGGTTTACATGCTGACTCACTATAAAGCTGAGACCCAAAGTGGCTTTCCCCCAAGTTCACCACCAGCCTGTTGGCACACATATAACATTTCCTATCTCATAAGATCACTGGACTACTTTGTCAAATGAATTTTAAATGGAGACTTTTAAGAAGCGAACTTCTCAGCATTAAAAATAAAACATAAGAGTGAAAAAGTTAAAACTAGCAACTCCGGGCCATTACGGAACTCATGTAGTGCTCGACTAACTCAGTGTTACAATAATGCAGGTATTTATTTTAAAAGGAAAGAAAGGTTGTTAAATACCTTTGGGGGAAATTAAAGGTTTAAAACCTAGACAAAGACAAAAACAGGTCTGAGGAAGACAAGCCTTGGTATGTAACCAACAAACCATACTGAAGTCTAACTTTGCATAGTAAGAGAAATGTAAAATATGAGCCTATTTAGGAAAGCAATTTTTAAAAAGTAAAGTAGAATGGGAACATCATTTTCCAGCGAAGAGTCTCTAAATCTATTCTATTCAATAACCTCTTGAGCAGCAAGATACAACCAATGAGTTGGCCGGAAAGTTTGTTCAGATTTTTCCATCAGATGCTACAGAAAAACCCAACCAAACTTTTAAGCCAATCCAATGTTTCATTAATACAAATGCCAGATTAATTTTTTCTTCCGAGTTTCAATTATTCAGCCAAATCTGTGCCATTTCCATTTTACTTTAATCGAATTTTATTATTTAATTGGATTCTCTTGCTTATCACAGTAACCAAACAAGCATGCAGATTTTCCTTCATGAATAAGGTGAGACCTAAAGCAAAGACCTTATGAACAACCACATAGTTTCTCTGTAGAGAATATTCAGTATTTTTCCCCCTGGGGCATAGGAGAATTACTTCAACAGCAACTAGTGTCTCATGAGAGATCAGCCCCCAGAAATACAGAGAGTAGCTTCTAAAATCTGAAAGGCACTTCAAGTGCAACTAATGCTGATCTATGTTTATTCACTCCAAAACTATTTACTGAGCACTTACCCCTATGCCAGACATTAACTCATATCTAACAACAACAGCAAGATGACACTCAGCCCCGTCCTCATCCTCCCTTGCCCTGGGACAGCGCTCTTCAGTCAGGACACTGTCTCCAGACGTATTTGGCTAATGCGCTAACGCAGTGGCCTTGTTTTCTTAACAGCAGAGACAAATACTGAAAACTTCAACACTGTTTTAATCAGCAAGTCTCATTTCCTGGGATTCCTACCTGAAATACACAGAATATTTTTCTCTATACGCGTGGGTCTGGGTCACTAACAATGCCTTCCCCGTGCAAACATTTTTCACTGCTCCACTAAGTTTAGAAGAGACTGGGCAACTCTGTTAACTGTTACTACATCTCTTGTACTCAGCAATCCAATAAATAGCATATATCCTCCAGAAAGATTTAGTGTCTGAGATGTTCAGTCTCCTCTGTTTATCTTTACAATACCTCTGGAGGGTGGTGGATAGGCAACTTGGGGCAGAGGGACCAAGCGAGAGGCTCTGGCAAAACTACTCCGCCATCCATTTAATGCACAGGCTTTTAGCGATTCAAAAATAGAACCTCTGATGGCTTCTTTCTAGTTCACTCTTCCTGCCCTTTGCTAAAACAGGCTGCCTCCTTTTGATTGGATTCATGCATTCCTGAAATTTCAAAACGCTTTCTCATTAATATGAAAATAGCTGCCTACTGAAAACAGAGTCTTCGGTTCTCAAAAGAAGGGAAAAGGAAAGGGGGTGTACACGTTCTCAATGAGTTGCTTTTCAGAACGGCTCAAGCAGCCACAGGGAAGGACCCATCCTTTTCAACAGGAGGGAGAAGACCTCGCCCCCCAAGCTCCACCACCAGATGCCCGGTGAGCAAGTAAACACAAACAGGAAAGCGAGGCAGGAAAGCGCCGCCCCCGGGATGGGACGGGGAGGCACCCGGGCTGAAGTCGATGGCGCCCCCGGTACCTCGGGAGCCGGGGCTTCTCGGGGCTCGTTCTCCTCGCTGTCACTGGAGCTGCTCTCGCTCTCCGAGTCCGAGGAGCTGTCGGAGTCGCTGGTGCTCTCCGATTCGGCGCTGCTGGAATGTGCTGAGGCCTCGGCTGCTGGCAGCGCCGGCGGAGCGCTGCGGGGAAGCGACAGAGGCAATCAGAGACCCAGGCGAGGCGGATTCCTTCCCTCTTTACTCACTCCGCTCTTTGCCTGCTCTTCTGCTACTCGAAAGAACATGAGAACCTTGCAGGGACTCCTCCTGTGTAGCGCACGGAACAATGCTCCATATTATGCGGCAGCCTGGGTGGCAGAGGAGTCTGGGGGAGAATGGATACATGTATATGTATGGCTGGGTCCCTTTGCTGCCCACCTGAAACTATCACAACATTTATTGGCTATATCCCAATACAACATAAAAAGTTTAAAAAAAATTTTTTAAGTTAAAAAATAATATATATTATTTTTATATAATAAAAACTAAGAGAAACTCGCTCAGTCCTGTCGGACTCTTTACAACCACACGGACCATACAATCCATGGAATTCTCCAGGCCAGAATACTGGAGTGGATAGCCTTTCCCTTCGCCAGGGGATCTTCCCAACCCAGGGATCAAACCCAGGTCTCCCGCATTGCCAGCAGATTCTTTACCAGCTGAGTCACAAGGGAAACCCAAGAATACTGGAGTGGCTAGCCTATCCCTTCTCCAGCAGATCTTCCTGATCCAGAGTGAGCTATCAGGGAAGCCTTAACAAAACCTAATGCTCTATTAAAAAAAAAAAAACCTACTGTGTAGCACATGGAAATCTGCTCAATGTTATGTGGCAGCCTGGATGGGAGCAGATTTGGGGGGAGAATGGATACACATACATGAATGGTTGAGTCCCTCTGAGGTCCACCTGAAACTATCACAACTGTTAATCAGCTATACCCCAATACAAAGTTTTGTTTGTTTTTTTTTTTAAAAGATTACCTTGCAGTACTACAATGCATGACCATGATATCCAATTGAGACCAAGGCCTATTCATGGTGGCTCAAAAGTCAGTGAAAACCCTTGAAACAGCTCACCAGATAATTGCCTAACAAATGCCTGGGGGATTTTCCTGAAGAACACTGCGAGCTATGTAAACTGCAAGATGCCAGCTGCTCCAGATCAGGCGTTGACAAACCATCGCCTAAGCTGGCTGCCTGCTTTTCTAAATAAAGTTTTATTGGAATACATCCACACCCCTTTATTTTCTGCATCGTCCGGGTCTGCTTCTGTACTACAAAAGCAGAGCTGAAGAGTTGCAGCACAGGCTTTATGGCCTACAAAGCCTAAAACCTTGACTTTCTGACCTTTTAAGTTTGCTGAGGCCCGCAATATAAAACCCAAAGAAGTTGGCTTATAAAAGAACAGCCAATCCATTGAAGTGCCCCTGCATTCTTCATATGAGAACCAACTGCGGAGTAGCCAGAGGCTGCTGAATACAAATGGGGTTCCTTTGGAAAGTGATAATCCACTCACACTTCTTGGGGAGATGATAAAATGGACTTTCTTTATGAGAGATCACCCCCAAATATCAGCTGAATATCAGAGAGAATAACAACTGTTAAGTTTTCAGAACAGGGCAAAAACCTTAGGCCTCTGAGAAAACACAGTGATCATACTGCTGGACACACAAAGAATGGCAACGCATATCTTCAAGCCTTGCCCCGGATGGAATTACCCAAAGCAGTTAATAACTACAATTGTGAAAGCCTCCAAATCTACCCAAAACATTTTCAAAATAACCAATGTATTAAATAACTAAATTAGAATAATGAAAAATTATTAGACAGTAATAAAATCACTAGTTGAGGCGATTTTTAAACAAACACTACATAAAAACAGAATTTTCTCACTTCAAATTTGTAGTAGCTAAAAAGCTTAAGCCAGTGACAGTCAGAAAGAGATACACTTTCAATATTATTCCTGCCTCTAATGTATCCTCCACTTGGCAGGGATTTTTTTTTTCTCTCTTTTTTCCCCCTGCTCCACTCCTATTACAAAGTTAGGTTACTTTGCCATATTTTCTAAGTTGTTAGAAGTAACGAAAAATGACTGAACAAAATGAGCTATACATAAGCAGAGTTTATGAATCCTTAAGATCTCACATAATTGAGTGACCTTCCCCCGCATTTACAGGAAACTCAGCTGGATGAGAGGTTTTCAGCAGTGAGCTTGTCTCAAAATGGATGACCATCTCTCAAGGGACTAAAACAGCTACAGGGTAACTGAACTCTCTGTCCATGGAGGTCAGGTACTGGCATATTAAATCATTAAATTCAGTATCAGAGGATATGGTAAATAAAGGTAGTTCAGAAAATTCCCATTTTCAGCAATGAAAGCATTACATTTTCTAAAATATGGTTAGCTGTTTACAAAGTGAAAAGAGTACCATTTTCTGTCATACTAGAATGTATTGCAGTTCATTTTTAAAAAGCACCTAAAGCAATTGGAATATTGACACAACTGTGAAGACAGGGACTATGGAAAACAACTTCTAGAAATAATTCAGCTTCAGTTTTGAAGACATAGTAAACCTGTCTCTTTCATAAAAACACTGGGCTCTTCAATATAACTTCTCAAATGCTGGTTACATAATACTGATGGAAGTGATTGAAGCTTATTTCAAAGGCTCCGATTTTAAATATACAAAGCCAACTAAAGATTCAGGTGGACACAGGGACTCTTTCTCTTTTATAAACAACCTGTCCAGGGCTGACTTTAGCTTCCGCAATATTAAACAGGTCCTTTCTTTTATCTGTGATCTTCCATCTCCTCCCATGAAGACGCTATGAAAGTACTGAATAAGACTAATTTCCCCATTTGGCAGAAAAAAAGCAAACATTCTGTACAGATGCGGAGAAATCAGAACACGGTACCTTGGAGGTGCAGGTGCGAAAGGTGGCTTCTCTGAGGTCTAGACATTCATAGTAAGGGGAAGAAGGACAGGAAAAGAACAAAAAAAAAACCAGGGTGAGTGGCTCGGAAATACTGAGGATTCAAGAGTCTTGGTATTATGGGGTGTACAGAACTTACTTGATCGCTGTCACTGTCCTCCTCACTGTCACTGAGCTGAAGGTCATCTTTGAGCATGCTGGAACAGGCAGAGGCAGAGACATTGCAGAATTTAAAGTAATGTCTAAAAACCTTTTTTTACATATAAACAGGAAAAAATGCTTAATGAAACAAGAGGGGGTGGGACAGATATAACTTTTCTTTATTCACCAAATGCTTCATTTTCCTGGAAATGTTAAGTTTTACAATTTAAACACAGAAACTTGTTCAGTCCAACCTCCTTATCATTTCAAAGCTGAATGTTTCACACACTCAGAGCATTAAAAGCAGAACTACGAGTTCTACAAGGGGTTTGTTGCCAGCCCTGAGACTTAAGTTCCCAGGTCCACACAAAGAAAACAAACAACAACAAAAACAGTGCCAGACACTTAAAAAGTACTATTATTAATTTAATACTTATGTATTATATTATTTTAATACTTATTAAATAAATTATTAAAATATTATTAAAAGTACTATATTAATTTAATAAATACAGAATAAGATGTATGAAGCTTATTGAGGCAACTGTCACCAAACAGCTACGTTACATCTTTGTCCAAAAGACATTATTAACATTGAACTTTTTCACACACACAAACCTCTTCTTCTGTCTGCTTGAACACCAATCAGTGGACAAAGCAGTAGTAATTCAAACAGTGCTGTTGTCTAAAAAAATGATTAACCTTACTGCTATCACTCAGGTAGAAATATGAAAGAAACTCAGTTCATGTCCTCAAAGTTATACTAAGACTCATCTCTAGGCATTCAGGTTTATGATGAACCTAAATATTAAAAGCAAACATTTTCCAATCTGTACTTGTTTACTCCGATCTTAGCCCCTTCCCTACCCATCCTCTTCTTTACCTTCTTCCATGGAGATATCCAACATCAAAGGAATAAATCAGTAATTGTTCCCTCCCACTTCCCCCAAATTTACAAGCATGACTATTTGAGGAAATGTTGTAAGTGAAACTGGGGGAAAAAAATAGGGAGTATTAGTGATGTTCCAAAAAGCAAATTATATAGAAGCTACAATCCTTCAGTACTTCTAAAAATACCTCTTCAATATTCTTACCAACAATTTTTATTGCAAACTCATTGTTCAGTCACTAACCTGCCACTGAAGTAAGCAGGCATTATTTTGGGGAGAATCTATGGTAAAAAAAAAAAAATCACTTTATTTTCTAATGAAAGTAAAGGATAAAACTTGGCTCTTTCAAAATGACCCCCTATGTACAATATCCTAATTCTGCCAAGGACTTATTTTCATCAACAAATGCACTGAAAAACATCTTGTGATAAGTTTTCAAAAAATGAAAACTGTTAGCCACTTGTAAATGTAGACCTTGCTCAATATTCATCTATGTGTTTTCAGTCGTGTCCGACTCGTTGCAATCCTTCAGACTGTAGCCCACTAGGTTCCTCTGTCCATGGGTTTCTCCAGGCAAGAATATTGAAGTGGGTTGCCATTTCCTCCTCCAGGGGATCTTTCCAACCCAGGGATCGAACCCGAGTCTTCTGCATCTCCTGCCACCTGGGAAGCCCAATATTTACCAAGTAGAAGCTAAAATCCTATTTTAGCAAGGCTAGAAGACACAGCCTTCAGATGCAGAACTTGGCAGCAGCAATCATAATGATGTACAAGAAAAAGTCACTCAACAGGTTTACTGCTTTAAGAACAGCCTGGCTGGGATATACACAAGCAGACGATAAAAGATATATCTTTGTGTAAAGCAATTATCCTTCAATAAAAAAAATAAATTAAAAAAAGATATATCTTTGGAAGAAATGTTAGATATAATATAACTAGGGGGAAAAAAAACCCTGGCAAAGTATATTCAATATAAACCAGCAACAACAAAACCACAGTAAATGGACCTCTTTGTTTCCCACTCATTGTGTTTGTTTTGTATAAAGCTGATTTGCCTTAATTTCCTGAAACATCAATGATCATGTAATCCAACCACACTTCCTGTTGCAAGCAGAGGACTAGCTAAAAACTTTGTTTGCTTAGCTACTGAATGCTGAGCTTCTGTGCATATATACTCTCAAGTCAGAAAGTATGTAAGATACTGTATGTTCAGTAACTCAGAAGGTACTTGTTCTGACTTTTACTCTACTTGCTCTGAGGGAATGAAAAGGGACTGTAAAAATGCTCCTAGATCCTTCTCCCCTTCCGAGTATTAGGTAGGCAGATTAGAACAAAACAGGCCTGCAGGTTATTCAAGACCGAAAGGGCTGACCGATAGTGACCTGTGAAAGAGACTGCTAAAGATATCCCCAAGGAAGCATTAACTCAAAAAGAAAAACAAAAGAGAGAGAGAGAGAGAGAGAGAGAGAGAGAAGAAACCAATAAGGTCAAACAAAACCAAACACTTATGTAGGATGTACTAAGGATTTACACGTGGTATTAGGTTGGCCAAGGAGTTCCTTTGGGTTGTCCATGCCATCTTACAGGAAAGCATGAATCAACTTAATGGCCAATCCAACATTTCACTTGATCGAAATTCATGGGCATCATTTATTTGACACAAGAGTCAGCAGACATAGTGTATGTCTTGCAACTCAGCCAACAGTAGCCACAGAATCTTCCAGAAACCAAGGTTTATTCTATCATTAGCAATGGCTAGCTCAATATAAATCAGTAGTGGGGAAAGAAATATTTTCTCAAGTTTCGGGTAACAAACATGTACTGTATCTCTAAAAAGAAAAAAGGTTACTTAAAAAACATGACTAAGTTTTGTTAATAAAGAAAATTAAACATCAATGCCATTATAATTTTTTTTTTAAACAGAATCTATATAGTTGGGAAAAAATGTAACTTGAAGACAGGTAGAGGTGTTATGCTTACAGGGATCAGTTGCTAAACTCCCCTACTTGTGCCGCAACTATCTGAATTTGAGGCCATGCATATCACTAAATTACCATACCAATTATGTTTTAGGATCTTCATATAAGATAGATTAACGGCACCCCACTCCAGTACTCTTGCCTGGAAAATCCCATGGATGGAGGAGCCTGATGGGCTGCAGTCCATGGGGTCGCTAAGAGTCGGACACGACTGAGCAACTTCACTTTCACTTTTCACTTTCATGTACTGGAAGAAATGGCAACCCACTAAAGTGTTCTTGCCTGGAGAATCCCAGGGACAGGGGAGCCTGGTGGGAGGCCGTCTATGGGGTTGCACAGAGTCGGACACGACTGAAGCGACTTAGCAGCAGCAGCAGCATGCTATTCTTCATATACTACACTCTATTGATAAATGCAATAGACTGGTCTTTTAATGTCAAGATGACAAATTACAGCACATTTGGGTGAGCACCGACTAAACGAGATGCAAACCTCCTAGATCTAGTCTCCTTCATACTAATAAAACCTAAGTTAAGAAACATAAGACCCAAGGGCCAGACTGAACTGTAAGTTTTTCTGAGGTAGGATCAAGTCATTTTCGCCTTCATATTTTATCTAGAACTTGGCAGGCAGCCTAAGAAACTGGCTGAATAAACAGCATCCCTTTTGCTGATTAAGTAACAGTACCACATAGCTGTGCCCTTTCTGTGATCTGAACTTGCACTGATTTTATGCACAACCCCATGGGCTGGCTCTGATCACCCCCTCACATCCTAAGGGATGAAGAAACAGCTCAGAATAGCCGCCTAACTTGCCTAAAATCATGAAGTTGGTTATATGCTGGAGCTGGCATGCAAAAGCCGTTTCATTGGATACCATCTCCTAGCTCTGGCCAACATAGGACAGTGGTTAAAAAACCTAACTGAGAGCACGAAAACTAAGTGCCAGAAGCCACTGAGAGAAAGACTCTGGTTTAAAAGAAAGTAAGAACTATACTGCTGGAGTAAAATGAATACCCTATTCTCCTCCTGCCTTCAATCTTTTCCAGCATCAGGGTCTTTTCAAATGAGTCAGTTCTTTGTATCAGGTGGCCAAAGTATGGGAGTTTCAGCTTCAGCATCAGTCCTTTCAGTGAATATTCAGGACTGATTTCCTTTAGGATGGACTAGTTTACATACTATTTAAACTGATCAAGTAACGAATTTCATTTCCAAACTCTAAGGGGAAAAAAAAAATTATTTCAAAGCATAGGGAACCATATGGCCAGGCCTGGCACTGTTCAGAAGAAAGCAAATGCTCAGGTAAAGCGACTCTTTGAACTACCATGTAGATTTAACCACATTTTACATGATCGGTTAAGTAAACTTCTTACTGAAGGGTTACAAACAATCCTCAAACCCCTTTGAAACAAATGCATTCTTCAGACAGCTGTTCTGCAAAGCTGAAAGAGCTGCATACAGGTTCCAGCAGGCATGCTTCAGCAGCTCAGAGCCTGATGGTACTGTGTGAAGACACACCAGACAAGCCTTTATTCTTTTACTATCCCTTAGTACTAGGCTTACCCAAAGCTTCAACTGCCAATATGCTGTAACATCTTAATTCAGAACCCCAAACTCTTTCAATACACTGATTTCTTAGCTTAACATTTCCTATGATCGGGCCATACCTTTGATTTGGAAAAGAGCAAGTGGAGGCAAGCTCAAAGTAGTTGCTTGCGATTAATAAGTCACCACCCTGGCATTAGGTGTGCCCATAATGGCAAATGAAGTGATATGTACTTTTCAAAAACCACTAATGAGCATGTGAGAACGTGTAAACCTGCACAATTCTCATATTTCCCAAATGTTTAAATTACATCAGGATTTGATTTCTTTTTTGGAAGGGCAGAAATAAGGACTGCAAATGCTTTGTGCAGGAGGTGATGGGAGGTGACAAGTTACTTAGAGGGCTCCACATATCATAAATTTTTAAAAATGAAAAAGCGGAGCCCCTAAGACACTGTGACACAACATAAAACTGGAGACTGTCCAAATGGTGACAGTAATTGGCAGAATTCAAGTTTAGGAGAGACCGTCTATGGGAGATGGTGGGCTAATAGGGCAGAGGGAAAAGTGACTGGATACGTGATTCACTACAGTATGTGACCTTAAGGTTAATAAGGCAAAAAAAAAAAAAAAAAAAGCTAGAGGTGTGAAAGATTATTTAAACTCCATGGATGAAGTGAAGATTTTCTGAAGTCAAACAAGGACATGAGTAAAATCACAAGAGTATAAATGAGGAAAAGCTGAAGTCTGTGTGTGTTAAAAGCTCCATCATGTCCAGTTCTTTGCAACCCTATGGACCATAGCCAGATATGTTCTTCCATCCATAGCATTCTCCAGGCAAGAATACTGGAGTGGATAGCCATTCCCAACCCAGGGATCAAACCCAGGTCTGCACTGCAAGCAGATTCTTTACCGTCTGAGCCACCAGGGAAGCCCACTGAAGTTAATAAATAAGATTAAGTCATTAAGTATGATAAACAAGATACTAGTACAAGATGACATTCTAGACAACTGGAAACAAAATCTAGAAAAATGATTACTGAAAATGATATTCTATTAAACGTTGCTTATAGGTATTTAATCAAGTTCATGTGCAATGTTTTCTCCTTCTTTATTTATTCTGAGTATTTACTATGTGCCAGGCCCTGCTCTGGACTTTAGGGATACAACTCTAAGCAGACAGAAATCCCTGTCTTGTGCACTCAGAGCCCAGGGAAGGCAGGTAAGTAACCAAACTACATTCTTTCTCAATGTGTAACAAGCCTGCAGAGGGGAGAAAAGCATAAGAGAAAAAGATGGCTATAGGCTCTTGTTCTACATCAGATTAGTTAGGGAAGACTAGACAGATGAAGGGAAGACATCCAAGGAGGGGACTGAGAGGAGAAGGGAACACAGTGCAAGAAATGGGGGAGGGTGATTAGGGCGCAGCAGAAAGGCCAGTGTGGCCAGAGTGGAAGTGTGTGTGTGTGTGTATTCGGGGTGTTGGGGGAGCATAAAGAAGGAGGTGAAGAGGTAGGCCATAGGTCTCGGAGGCCTCTGCAGGGTGGCTGAATGGGCAAACTCTGGGGTCACTTACTCAAGTAAATTAGCAGTATGATTAAAAATAAGACTTAAATAGACCCTAAGGACACCCTAGAAGCCATGTCTTCCATATGCAAATAATTATTTCAAAGTAGTCACTTTCACTAGACCCTAGATAGCATATTAAAAAGCAGAGACATTACTTTGCCGACAAAGGACCATCTAGTCAAAGCTATGGTTTTTTCAGTAGTCATGTGTGGATGTTCGAGTTGGACTATAAAGAAAGCTGAACGCTGAAGAATTGATGCTTTTGGACTGTGGTATTGGAGAAGACTCTTGACAGTCCCTTCGTGATCCAACCAATCAATCCTAAAGGAAATCAGTCCTGAGTGTTCATTGAAAGGACTGATGATGAAGATGAAACTCCAATACTTTGGCCACCTGATGCGAAGAGCTGACTCATTGAAAAAGACCCTGATGCTGGGAAAGATTGAAGGCAGGAGGAGAAGGGGACGACAGAGGATGAGGTGGTTGGATGGCATCCCTGACTCGATGAACAGGAGTTTTGAGCAAGCTCTGGGAGTTGGTGATGGACACGGAAGCCTGGTGTGCGGCAGTCCAGGTGGTTGCAAAGAGTCAGACACGACTGAGCAGCTAAACTGAACTGAGTCACTTCCAATAAGAATTGTTGCTGCTCAGTCGCTCAGTCATGTTTGACTCTTTGCAACTCCATGGACTGCAGCACACCTGGCTCCTCTGTCCTCTGTCCTCTTCCAGAGTTTGCTCAAACTCATGTCCATTGAGTCAATGATGCTATCTAGCAATCTCATCCTCTGCTGGCCCCTTCTCCTTCTGCCATCAATCTTACCCAGCATCAGGGTCTTTTCCAATGAGTCAGCTCTTTGCATCACATGGCCAAAGTATACTGGAGCTCCAGCATCATCCCTTCAGTTAACATTCAGGGTTGATTTCCTTGGTTTTCAAATGCCTTCAGAGCCTGCAGCCCATCAAGCCCCTTTTAAGGTGGCAAGTATTATCTGCCTCCCTCTCACCATTCAGGTTCCAGATCAAATGCCACCTTCTCTGAGAGAATTTCCTGAGCCTCCCAGAAGTAACACCACCACCAGCACCCCAAATGCCTCCTCAAGACTGTCCCTATCACATCACCTAGTTTGTATTCTATGCCACCTGCATAGACATGGAAGACAAGGACTTTATCTTGTTGGCTACTGTTTCCCCAAGCACCAGCCACACAGCATGTGTTTAAGAATTAAGTACTGAATGGATGAATGGAGGCAACTTTTGGAAGCACCTCCAAATTGCCTGGCATCAAGCCCAGAGAATAATATTTATATGATTAGGGTCAAAGCATGTTAGAGAATGATTTTTCTTATGCAGAACATAAACTCATTTATGTAACACCTACTGTACAACAGGCACTTGATAAATTATTCTTCTTGTCCATTTATTTGACCTTTGGTCTAAGACCAAGTATATATTATCCTAAAGGGGTACTCCCAGAATAGTTCAAGCCATCATTTGGGAAATATATATAGATCCAAGGGGAATACTTTGGAGAAGACGACTGTCCAGCACTTTAGGAGTATTTTTTATAATTACTTAAAATATGCTCTGGACTTCCCTGGAGGTCCAGTGGTTAAGAATCCATCTGCCAAATCAGGGGACACAGGTTCAGTAACTGGTCCGAGAGACGTCCACATGCCTTGGGGCAACTACTGGCCCACATGCTGCAACTCCGGAAGCCTGTGTGCCCAGAGCCTGTGCGCTGAGACAAGAGACGTCATCGCAATGAGAAGCCTAAGCATTATAACTAGAGAAAGCCCACGCGCAGCAATGAAGACCCAGCACTGCCAAAAAGTTAACATAAAAATATATATAGGCTCCACTTCATAGCTTCACCAGAAAATCCCTTCAGTATTATGCAAGCCCCTAGCATAAATTTGTATACAATGTTAAGTTAAATATTGTCCTGCAAGAGATCCTAGAATATGGTCTACTAAAGCCAGAAATCCAAGAATTAAATTGACTATTCCAAAAGACTGTAATTCTACCATGAAAGGAGGTGCTTCTGCATTTGGGAATTTTACCATTTTCCAAATATTGGTTTATGTGTTGCGGTAACTATAATTCTGAAATAAGCAAATTTTTCAAACACTGTTCAGAATGACCATTTGTTTGCTTTCACTCAAGCATGGAAATTTTTCAGTACCCAGTATTATAATTTCTGACATCTCCATAGCATGGCTAATAGTAACTCATTAAAAAAAAAAAAAGCTATATTCCTTATTCTCTTTCATTTAATACCTCTACTTTTTTTCTCTTGAGAAACAGAACATTTTCTTCTATATCTACGTCACTAAAATAATTATGAATACCAGTAACTTTGGATTCACAATTACTTATTCAGTTGGGAATAAAAGCAAAGTGCATCTTCTTCCAGCAATGCCAGATATTTGAGAACCAAGAATTATGATTAGTAATGAAAAGCTCTTTATTTACATTTTGAGAAGCTGAAGGTTTACTGTAGATGTACAAATGTATCACTGACCAGCACAAATATATGTTCCTTGTTTTCAAAAGAGCTGAAGAACTGTGAATAAGGGAGAGGGGTATACTCTCAAGGACAAATAATTTATAAGTTTAGCCCCTTAGGGTAACTTCTACTGTTAATACTTCTTCCAAACATTTATCAGCAAATAGCCCTTTAAGTCAGAGCTGTCAAGTGATATAAAGATCTCAGGTGAGACACGTTCATAAAACACAACCTTTTTTGTTAATTGAAGTTCAGCTGACTTATAATGTTGTGTTAATTTGTGACTTTATGGATAGCAGCATGCCAGGCTCCTCGGTCCATGGAATTCTCCAGGCCAGAATACTGGGATAGATTGCCATTCCCTTCTCCAGGGGATCTTCGAAACCCAGGGATTGAACCCTGGGTCTCCTGCACTGGCAGATGGATACTTTACCATCTGAGCCACCAGTGAAGCCCAATCGAACTTCCGGGACAATCCCAACCCCAGTCTTCAGGTTCAAATGCTTGCCCTCATGTGGAAAGAAATGTTCCAAGTAAGTAATAAAAATTTCAAATTGCTGGGCTTCCTTGGTGACTCAGTGGTAAAGAATTTACCTGCCAATGCAGGAGACATGGGTCTGATCCCTGGATCCAGGAAGATTCCACATGCTGTGCAGCAATAAAGACCCAGCACAGTTGTAAATAAATAAATTTTAAAAAAATTTTTCAAATTGCTGTAATTGCTCATTTCTCTAACTGATGATTTCTGAAGCAAAAACAAACAGAAAGGAGGGCACCATCTAGTTAGGACTTGGCAATGTGGGGGGAGGTAGCAGGTGGGAAGGAGAAGCAAGTCGGTCACAACAATGCCCATCAACTGCTGTATAGTTTCTAAAATATTAGCACGT
Organism: Ovis canadensis; assembly: GCF_042477335.2. Classification (NCBI taxonomy): domain Eukaryota; kingdom Metazoa; phylum Chordata; class Mammalia; order Artiodactyla; family Bovidae; genus Ovis; species Ovis canadensis. The sequence continues at coordinate 118,594,467 of NC_091250.1, read as the reverse complement.
TATCCCTTTTGAGAGGCTGGCGAAAGCACTGATATTAGGAAACTGTTTGAATGTACTAACCACAATCACACACCTGAAGGAAATAATGTTGCTGTTGTCAGTAAATCATAGTCAACTCTTTGCGACCCCATGGACTGTAGCCCACCAGGCTCCTCTGTCCATGGGATTCTCCAGGCAAGAATACTGGAGTGGGTTGCCATGCCCTCCTCCACGGGATCTTCCCGACCCAAGGACTCAACCCATCTCTCCTGCTTGGCAGGCAGATTCTTTATCACCGAGCCACCTGGGAAGCCCAAAGGGCATAACAGCAGAAAAAGGAAATACTTTGTACTGGGCCCTGAGAACTCAACAGACCTAAGTCTTGGAAAGGCAGAGAATTCCAAAGCTAGGAGCCCTTAAATCAACATCCCCTCCCCTAAACTTGGGGGCAAATAGCATTGGATTCCTAGCTAATCCCTTCCTTGTGGTGCGTGGTAAAACAAACTCATCACTTGACAGCTAACTAGAGTTTCACCTACAGAGATTAAACATAACGGATTCAAGACATTTCTTTCACACCTACATTCTTCTACCACCTGGCTACTGCCCACCCGCGCCCAAGTCTGGACAGATGTTAAAAGTTAACACAGACCCTCCACAGCTTATTCTCCAGTGCCAGGTCTTTTCTCGCTTCTATAAGCACCACTCCACTTTTGTAAGGAGTCCCAAGTACTAGGAACTCTGAAAGAAAAAGTATTAAGACCTAGATTGATTTTTAAAACCAAAGTACAAATGACCCTGAAATTAACATCTTCTTTCCTGACATCCAAAGTGCATTAGACCGTCTCCCTGCCAGGCTCTGTGTCACTCAGACAGTTTAACTGCTTGTCAAGAACCCTCAGGCTGACCCAAGATCAAACGAACCTGTGAGGGCTGAGAGATCTACCATACTAACTCTGAAACAACACTGGCACTCGACAGAATTAACTGGGACTCTGCTGTCATCCAATCTCCATAAAAGTGATTCTCTTCCCCATAGGGACATTTCATTTTGGTGCTGATCAATACTGCCAACCCCCTGGGCATACAACCCACCGTATTCATCCAGCCTCAAGATTTCTCTCTCCGACATCACTCTTGTCCTCTCTGCCTGCACCAGGCCCTGCTTTCCTCCCTTCTCCAAATCTATTAGGATCAAAACAAATGTTCTTCTCTAGGTTAATTTTATACATGGCAAAGCAATAGTTTTTATCCAGAAAACACTACAGGGACTTCCCCACTGGTCCAGTGGTTAGGAATCCGCCTGCCAACGCAGGGGACACAGGTTCGATCCCTGGTCTGGGAAGATTCCACATGCCACGGGGCAGCTAAGCCGGCGCACCACAACATTTGAGCCCGAGTGCCGTAGAGAAGCAGTAAGAGAAGCCACGGCAGTGAGAAGCCCAGGTACCACAACTAGAGAGTAGTCCCTGCTCGCTGCCACGAGAGAAAGCCCTTGCACAGCTACAAAGACCCAGCATAGCCAAAAAATAAATACACGTATAAATTATTTAAAATTTTTCAAATTAAAAAATAAAACACTACACGTGTCACAGGATATGAGCATATCTGTGATAAACTCGCAGGAACCTCTGATTTCTGTGGTTTAACTCACTTCATCAGGAAAGCAACCCCAAGTAGCAAAATGGTCACAGAAAACGCTCTGAGTCCCTACGAATGACCTCAGTCTGAAAGCTGATGGAAAACAGAGTGGGCAGGGGCAGCTCGGACCAGGTCAGATCCAGGGGCCTTTCTCCCTCTATACACCAGCCCAGGACACAGCCCCTTCCTTCCTTAGGTGCAGCTGCCCCCACTCGCTCTGCTGCTCAGGGAGCTCCTTGTCTCTGTTCTTATTGCCAAGTTCTTGAAGGGCTGCAAGCACTTCAACTTGCCTTCCCTCGCTGCCCCCAGTAAAGACATTAGCTGGATCCTCTTATGGTCTATGTGGCTTTACTACCAACCATCATACCAAGAGCACAAGGTGTACAACCTGAGGGAAGTCACAAAGCACCCACAGGGTTATTGCAGGTGTGGTCCCTGGAGGTGTCCTGTCTATCCTTCACCAGCCACCCACTGGCTTAACCAACTACCTGCACCTCTAAATGCAATCTAAGGCAGTGGTTCTTGATCTTCAGAACACAGGAGAAAGAAAACTTTTTTTTTTTTTTTAAGCAAAAAGAAAGGGAAAAAGAAAAGGCAAAAAACAACAACAACGAAAGGCAAAGAATAACTAACATAGGGTTAATTTTTTTTTCTAGTAAAGGAAAATAGAGCAAAAATTAATCAACAGATTTTTATTATACACCCAAATCCAACCTGGAAACTATAATAAATTTAGCTTTTCAACAACAACAACAAAAATTTTTTTTTTCTTACTTTACCATCAAGAAGTGAAAGTAACTACATCAAGGACCTGGCTCTGGAAATAATTATTTTACCCAGTCTCATATTCAGTCATGGTGAAGAGAGAAAACAACCTCTTTGCCTCAACTATATAGTTTCCAAAATATTCAATCCAGCACAGCACCGCCTTCCAAAAATGCATGGACAAATAGTAGGCCTTAAAATGAGAAGAAAGTTGAAGTCCTCGGAGACAAGCAATGCTATGTTAGTAACTGATCAAATATCTGAGGCGAGAAAGATCTCCTCACTCACTAGCTGAACCACTGCTAGTTATGGAAAGAATTATTAGTTCAATACCACCAAGAAATGACAAATTAGGTCAAAACGCTGGTTTAAAAATCTCTACTATGTAGTTTCAACTGTTTCAAAAACCCCAAACATATCTGGACTTACTTGGCCTTAATAAAGAACAGCTGGGCAGCAAGACATTCTTTAGTAGTTAAAATGAGGCCAAAAAAGTGGCAGAAAGTCTGAAACTGTGTACACCACCCCCCCACAATTTGCTTCCAAAAGCTAAAGCTATTTAAGACTGAAATTTATAAAGCTAAAACCTTCTATTTTCCAGGGTTAACATGTAAATAACAGCTCAAATGCCTTTCTTTTTGAGAAAACCCCCTTAGCAAATGCTTAAGGTGCCTCAACTTTCAACAGGAGAACTTAACCCCAGTAGAAATGTGGGTCATTTCTTCCCTTCACAACTCAGCAGTGTTTTATGAGTCATCTTTTAAAAGCAAGGGGTGGGGGGGAGCGGAATCTAAGCAACAGATTTACATGGGAAATTATAACATTATAAACTTTTAATAAACAAAAGCATGTTACTTACGATGTTCCCTGCTGAGAATTACTGTGAGTTTTGGAAGATGTATCATATTGTTCTGTGGAGGAGGGAAAAGTGATCAGATGAGCACCATGACAAATTCATGAGACTGTTAGTTATAAACCCCCTCTTTTTTTCCCTGCTATTTCCCACCACCTTTTCACCTAAAAACACTTAGTACACTTAAATTTTGTCAACAGAGAGCTATTATAAAATAACATTTATGTTACATCTTGAGAGAAGGCTTACTCAGAACTGAAAAACCCTGAGAGTGCTGCCTGGCCAGCCGACCCCACAGAAGACTCTCTTGGGGTCCGCTGATGGGGGCTCCTGTGGAAGCACCATGACGCCACCCCACCTGGTTTGATGTCACACATCCATCAGCGATTTGCTAGCACTCTCTTTCATGTGCTCCCACCTGTCCCCCCATCATTCAACACCCCCAATTCGTTCATTCAACTGCTGGTCACAAACCGCCTCTTATAGACACCTAGATGCTCAAGACATTTGCCCCCGTCCTCGATGAGTGTACAGCTGACGGAGGGACAGCAACCGGGAACGCGCATCTACAACCTAGGCAGTGAGAGATCCGCACACAAACCCATCGTCTAAATGAAACGTCCCGGGAATCTAGAGATGCATCACACCACTGGTCATGACGAAAGAAGGCAAATCAGAAAAGAAACAAAATTAAGTGTGTTGCAAAGGATGGGTGAGATTTTTGACAGAAATGACTGCGGGCAAGCAGGAGATGAGGGCGAAGGAGGCCCTCAGGCAGAAGAGACGCTGTGAAGGCAGGCAGGAAACGTGGGAGCAATTGAAATGGTGCAGATGAAAAAGGCGAAGGTTGGGGTGCAGAGTGTGTGGAGGGCAACGTGAAGGGCTCTGGGGAGGTCAGAGGGCTCCGAGTGCCATAATGGGACGTTAATAGTTTGAGACGCCACCAGGCACAATACAACAATTTCTCAGAAAGAGGAACCTGCTGGTGTTACCTGACATAACCCAGAAAGGAACAGGAAATGTTAAGTGTAGAGGCTGAAGAGCAGCTGGGAGACCGTGTCTGTGTCTGGACCTGACGCAGAAGCTGAATGGCAACATGGGTGCCTTTCAGACAGCGGGGAGTAGAGTAACCACAAATGACCCAGAAGACCCTTAAATAACTGCAGTTCAGGGCTTCATCCTCATGGGGGCAGCAGCTCTTACCCAGTATTTTCAGTTCGTTTCCCCTTCTGGCTAGCAAATTAGGGCTGGGATTACAAATTAAAGGAGCTAAAGTCCATGCACAGGGGCTTCCACACAGACATCCTGACCAGGTCCTAAGCTCCATGAGGCTCTGGTAATCCTCAAGCAGCTGTGCTTTTTTGCACATGTGGACATAAATCCTGGGACATACAGGGATGTATATATGGGATATACTTCATTTTCTGTGTGCATGCATCCTAAGTCGCTTCAGTCATCTCTGAATCTTTGCAACCCCATGGACTGTAGTCCGCCAGGCTCCTCTGTTCATGGGATTCTCCAGGCAAGAATACTGGAGTGGGTTGCTATGCCTACCTCCAGGGGATCTTCACGACCCAGGGATCGAACTCGCATCTCTTTTGTCTCTTGCATTGGCAAGCGGGTTCTTTACCACTTCATTCTCTACAGACTCCAAAAGCCTAATTTTTCATGAAATTTGAATTTGCTTGTTGGGCATACTTTGAGAAACAGATGTCACACTTCACTTCTCTGAAAGCTATTATCTGCACATACTCCACTCCATCTTCAACCAGCACACAACCAGACCCCTCTTGGGTCCGACTAGCACCCCTCTCTCACTCCTGCCCACGTCCTCACAGGGGTAAACCAGCTTTTCCAGAACCAATAGACAGAACGGCAGCAGCATAAAAGACCCCAAGGTAATAAGCATCTGCTGAGCCCAGACCTAGGGATGACCTGCCAGCATCTGAAAACTTCATCAGGGCAACGAGGACTCAGCCTACACTGTTCCACAGGCCTGGAGGGCCTCCACCCCCGGCAAAGTTCAACTGTATTGTGCTAAAAGGAGAAATCACACAGTTTGAAGGATCACAGGGTCTTTTTAAACCAGGAGGTAGCAATCATGCAAACTGTGAGTGACTCAGTGGAAGGCATATAATATGCGTGACTGGCAGCCCTAGAAGGTGGGGGGAATTGAGGGGTGGAGGAGCAAGAAGGAGAAGGGTGCATAGCAGTCCTGTCCACAGCGGAGCTGTGCCACTTCACTTGTTATCTATCTTTGGATAGGCTGCCAAGAGGTTGAGAAACAAAGATTTCCCAATCTCCCCAATACCATGCAAGATGGTCAAGTCCGTATCTCTGCATTTGGGAGAAATTTAGTTAGGAGTTACTCACAAGGTCTTACTCAGTATCTGTAGAGCGGGGAGAAGCACACTTTTTCTGTAAAGGTCCGATGGAACTATTTTAAACTTTGCTTGCTATATAGTGTGAGACATGATGATAAATGAATGAGCATGGGTGTGTCCTAATAAAACCTTCTTTATGAAAACTAGCTGGACAACAGATTTGACTCTTAGGCTATAGGCTTCCCCTATTCTAGAGAAAGACTAATTCCATTTTTTATTTTCCCTCATCTCTTTTGTTCTCCTCAAATCCTTGCAATAGAAATAATTGGATAATCAAGGGAAAAATATAAGTGAGGGAAAAGAATGAGATGGAAAGATCTGAAGAAGAGTTACCTTCATGGAATATCTATGAGCAACCTTCTCCCACACATATGAACACACCACACACCTTACTTTGGTCTCCCTAAGCCCTGTGAAGACCAATACATCGTAACTTGGGCACTCACCATATGTTGATGAACTAAATGACTGGAAGTACATCAGTCATTTTTGTAAGGCTTGAAATGCCTTGGATATAGTTGGGAAACAAAGAATTTAGTGAACCAAAGGGTTACAGATAAAGAGAGAGGCTAGATCCAGTGAAGGTTCTGTTTCCTCCTGAATTCTCCAATATTTACAATCCATTTAAAAGAACCAAAAACGAATTATAAGGCCAATATATACAGAAGGTCTAAAGAAGCTGTGTGTTCTCTTCCCTGTAGAAATTTCTTTTGTTTAAAATAAATACAAGAAGCACAGAAAATACTCCAATTTGTCTTTTTATACAATTCCTGGGTAACTGTATATGCTTTTAGAGTCACTCTCGAGATATTTATCGTATGTCAGGTAACGCCAAATTATATTTGTTAGGTACTTTAGTAAGACACTTTCATTAACTCTTTGCATTAATCTGAAATTCCACCTAGAGAACAGCTTTATGTTTGCCCTTCCTAGCTTTAACCTCATCTCTGCTGAAGTTAACCTCATCATTTTCCATGAATATTTTCTATATTAAAACAGTAAAAAACATGCTTTATTCTCCAGTGCAATAATCAGTTCCACGTATTTACTTACTTTGGTTTGGGACTGCAGAACTGATATGCTGAGAATCCTAGAAAGAAAAATGAAAATCTCTAGTTAATAAAATATTAAGATTTGTAAATCCAAGGTTGTGCCACTGCTAAATCTGATAAATATTGATAAATCTAATTTTTACATAAAATGGGTTTTATTTCTTCTGCTGTTCCCTACAGTTCATTTTTCCTTCCAAAGTGTAATGTTTTACCTTAAAATCAATAATGAATTACATTTTTTTTTAAGAAAAAAATTATCATTAGAAAATATGTTTAGTATATAACATGGCAAATTCTGGTTTGGGTAGATTAAAATCTCAATGACACTATGGAAAGGAATAGTGATGTTAACAATATGCATGTATACCAGGCTGGATTGAACACAGATCTGAGGTGAGATTTCTATATTCTGAAGGTTATCCAAAAGCACAAAAACCAAAACCAAAAAAAAGGGCAATGTTTCAAAAATATTGTTCACAAATACTTCAAAAGAATCTTCTAAGTCGGCAATTTACCTTGCTATTAAAACCACCACAGATGTAGCTGATCACATTAAACTTTTAAACAATACAGGAGGTATGACAAGTGTCAATGTGTGTCTATATGTGCCTAAATTCTGAATTAGGAAGCAGAAATGCCACCTTACTTTCCCCCCTGTCCTCTGTTGTCCCCCCCTAAGGAAAAGACTTTACCAAAAAAAAAAGATTTTATTATAAAGTCTTGATTACTTTCATTCTCTACAAAATCCTACACACATGTAAGACATTCTTATTGACATAATTGAAGAGTGAAGAAGCATTTGAAAGCATTAGGAAGCACTTTAGGAGCTAAATTAATTGCAGTGTTAACCTATTCTCTAAAGAGTTCAACAAACAGTACTTGATTAATCCAGCACACAGCAATACTTCAGACCTTGTCACTGGTGTGGATGCAGTGCCTACTAGACTTGTAAGGAATTACCTTTGTGGGAAAAGGAAATTTGGAGGGCTCAGCTGTACTAGGCGTGTGTATTGCTGTCAAAGGAGGAGGCCATGAGTGGGTCATTTCCTGGAAAGAGATTTGGAACGGGAAGAAAAAGTAAATTATAAATAGAACATTTATTGCTACTTAAGTCAACTTTTTAACGGAATGCACAGTGGAGTGATGGCATATGGAAAGTAAAATCTTAAAAGTTATTTCAGTGACTTAAAAAAAAAAAAAACTCCTACTTGGTGGGCTCTGTTCAAAAGCTGAAGCTCTCCAACAAACAAAACTGAAAAGAGATCAGTTTGAAGAAGAAAAACAAGAGCATAGAACATGAATGGTCTGAACATTCTGAACAGCATGAAGCATAAAAAACGGTAGTAGGTGTTACCAGCTTATGTAACTATGAACACTCAGTCCTGTCTCAATGCTTTCTTTCTCCCTCAGCGTCTTTATTGCATTTCCTGGAATTATTTAAGTTCAAAGGAAGAAGAACTTTCCTGTTTGACTTAAGCAAACAAGTAATTCAGGTCACTTGTTCCACTTGGGAGAGTTTTAATGGATTTGACCCTTCCCTGGTACACATTATTAGGACATAAGAACTTTTGCAGAGAAGGCCTTAAAAAGCCACTGGCCCTTTCCATTAACAGAAGTTTCATTTCTATTCACTTTTTACATGGAAGCAAGATTTCTTTTACAAATTAATTATGTTTCTCTTGACATGAGTCCTGTTTTTCTAAGCTCATTCCCTTGTTAAAACACCAGTGGGTCTGTGACAACCTAGAGGCGTGGGATGGGGTGGGTGGGAGGCAGGTTAAGGAGGGAGGGGACATATGTACGCCGGTGGCTGATTCACGCTGTTGCACGAGAGAAACCAGCACAACACTGTAAAGCAATTATCCTCCAATTAAAAATAATTTTTTAAAAGTGAGAAACAAAGTGTCAGATGAAAGGTGTCTAATTGCAAATATGCACACACAGCACACATGGATGCACACACTTTGCCCAACAGTTCAAATGGCCACGGAGATTATCACCAGACCCTTCCTGCTGAGAAAAAACGAGGTCTACAATGGCAGGGGCAGGACCCCCAGGAAGCTGAGAGCTGCGAGTGCAGAGAACAGCCCGTCTGTGTTCGAGTCTGAGGCTAAGAGAAAGAATCCCACCCCTGCACGGGTCAGACTGCTGGGGAAACTGGCTGAAGGCCCGGCAGGCAGCCCTCCACTAGTAGGCTGGGGCCCCCAGATGACGTTGTGTTGCCTCACTGTACAAGGCACTGTGCTTTTACCCCAGTGCTGACCAACCCCTCCATCTCCCCCAGAAATGCCATCCGATCCTTGTGACACTTGGAGATGGAGCTGGAGGCAAATACACCCCAACTGCCCACCTCCACTCATATCCTCCCCACCAGTTCCTGCAGCCGCCCTCAGGCTGCACAGGCCCGGAACAGACATAAAGGAGCTGGCAGAGTGACAAGCAAAGTAACCGATGCTGGCTTGAGTAATTTTTGTTAAAGGTGATATCATGCCCTTACTCACTTGACTAACCATTGTTCAGTACAAAAGGGGCAATCTATACGAAAATAGAATGGAAAGTGTAACAGCTTCTGCAGTCAGAGTCCCAGAATGGATCTTAGCTCTTGACTCTGCTGCTCAGGTTAGCCTGAGGGGTTTGCATGCTCCAAGCCTCAGTTCGCAGGAAGAGGCAGGCGAAGATGATTTCTTTTCTTTTTCCAAAGTATAAAGTGCTGGACGGACAGACTTCCCTGGTGGTTCAGACTCCATGCTCTCATGAAACTCTGCTCAATGTCATGTGGCAGTCTGGATGAATGGGGAGTTTAAGGGAGAATGGATCCATGTATATGTATGGTTGTGTCCCTTTGCTGTCCAACTAAAACTATCACAACATTGATAACTGGCTATACCCCAACACTAAATTAAAAAGTTAAAATTTAAAAAGTACCATAAAAAGAAAAAGAAGACTGCTTTCACAGTAGGGGGCACAGGTTTGATCCCTGGTTGGGAAACTAAGATCACATGAGCTATATGGCCAGAGACAAACAAGAAAACCATAAACCAAAGAAACAAAAATAAAGTGCTGGAATACATGATCAGAGGAAGCAATTAAAAGCACTATATCTTTTAATTAAAAGCCTAGATTTTAAAGAATTTCAATACTGCATCAAAGAGTTTCCTGCTGTTTTATTTATCCGACTATACTCTAAGGTGTGGGACCATAACAATGGTTACAATGTAAGAACATGTAATAACTGAGGCCTCTGAAAGTATCACCCTTCGGTCTTCCAAGAATTTCTTTAGAATGCCAACAGTGTCTGTGACTTTTAGTCACCAGTGATTCCCAAGAAACATCCATTGTCTTCTCAGTGCCTAAGGCTGCTCCCAACTATTAAATTAGGCAGTTGGAAAAGTGCATAAACTCTTTCAGGCCCTAAATGGTTTGCTGGGAGTGTGAAAAGAATTTATATAGTTCCCTAAACGCTGAGCTTACGAGAAGTTAGGCCTTGGGAGGACTGGGGCCATAAGGAGAGGAGGCTGCCCAGAATCACCGGCCCCGAATTAACCCCCTGCTTCAGCAATTGCTTATCACATGAATGGGGGTAAATCACTGAGCACCTGCTTCACTCCTGACCTTCCAGGTGCCCTTGCTGCTATCTCCCCCCACCCTCCACCCTGTTCATTTTGCTTCAGCCTCACCACTCCTCTAACTTGCCAACCTGCTCCCACCTCAAGGCTTCTGCCGTCTTTCCTCTGCTTTCTCGTCCATTCACTTGCCTGCTATAAGACTCACAGCACTTAACAACAGCTGACACTTACATATTTATCTTCCCCCACCATGATCTTCAAGAGAGGAAAGGACTCCTATTCCTATAGCATTTAGTCCAGTGCTGAGAAAAGAATGTGTGTCTTCACGGATACTTGCTGAATAAATGAATGAGTGAACAAATCATGGTGCTACCACTCACTGGACCAGTGTCCCTGGAAGGCTGCACTGAGGTAATGTGAAAAAACATTGCAGAAACTTCCCCAAAGGGCTCTCCAGGCTGTGGCACTGGAAGTGGAAAACCTGAGCCGTTTCACATGGCCACTGAGTGCACCACCCCCGTCTGGACCCTTGTTGATAACCAATCCCTGGTTTCTGATAGAGTCTGTCTGCTATTTTCTCACCCTGCCAGTCTGCTCGAGTCATAGGCCACCACTGCCCCTTCAGTAAAAGACTTCCACTCTTGGTATGTCCACCAGAGAGCCCAACAATATTGGGGACTAGTTACTATCACCCGTCAGGAAGATCTTTGTTAGGATTCCTGGCAGTCTTCGTAAATTACTGGTAGGAGATAAGAACAGGAACCACAAGGCAGGGGGAAGTTATCTGGATGGACAACAAAGAGGGAGGGCTGCATTTGGCCCTGGAGTCATCTACTATCTGCCAGCCTGGGGCCTCCACTTTCCTCATGAGGAAACTGAAGTCCAGGAGGAGTTCAGGAGTGACTTAACAGAGGCCACAACAGAGGAGAAGAGGCCCATCCATGCCCCTCTTCAACCAGCAGATCCTGCGATTTGCTTTCTCTATTATGATCTCCAAATGAACACACTCAGCCATGGCCTGCATTAACCATCTACTTTCAAGGATTTCCAGGTAAGCAGGAACCCATTAATGTGATGTTGGCAGAGAGGTGAAGGAGGACGGATGAGTTTATTAAATTACATAAAGGACTCGACAAGTCAAATAGCGCATCAAAACACAAGAGAAGCATCTGACACGTGCAGGAGACAAATCATCAGTATTGTTGCATTTAGTTTTGAAACAACCGTGGAACAAATCACACACAATTTCAGAGAAATTCCTAAGGTCATATTTTACAACTAAGACATTTATTACTTTTATGACTCATCTAACCAAAGGATTTCAAAAATACCAGAGGGAAAGGATAAAACAAAAGCCCAATCAAGAGTACTTATTAGTACTTATCTGCTGATTGGCAAAAAATTCTCATTTTCAGACAATACAAAGTATGTTTCCTTAGAGGTATTTCTTAGAAAATTCTAACTATAAAAATAGGAGACCAAAGATGGTAAAACAAAACTAATGGAACTGTCTCCCAAACATTTGGCTAGATACCACATTTGTCAAAAATTGTACAAATGAGAAGGTAACCAATATACTTAATTACTGGTTTCAGCACCAACTCACTTAATACTTTACAATGAAAAATTAAGCCAAAAATAACTGGGTAAACATATATTTTGAGGAAAAAAAAAGTGTACTGTGGAGATAAAAATTAATAGGTACAAGTGTCACTTTTCTTCTACTTAAAAAAGAAACCAACCAAAAATCAGTAAAAGATAAAGTGAGAGTCTCACTAAAAGTTACATGAAGAAAATTAAAAGCCCGGAGAGGAGGAATGAGAAATAAACAGAGCTCTCAGTTATTACAGCTACTGTATTTGAGCATTAAATTTAGCTCTAAATTTCCTGGAAATTAAAGCCAAAATGGGAAACATAACAGTTTATATAATTCTCTGATAAAAAGAACGCATGCTGGTTCATGAGGAGAATTTTTTTTTTTTCCTGGAGCTGAATTCTAGAAGGAATTTGTCATCCGTGTGCAAGGAAAACTGAACAAATGGATAATGGCTTCAATGATGTATTTGTAGAGGCAGCACAAATGTTCCTGGCATGGTCCCAATCAACAAGAGCAAAAAAATAACCCTTTCAAGGGAGGTCTAAAGATGTCCATATACTTTCTCTTTTTCTTTTTATCCCTTTAAAAAACTCATGGTTGCATTGAAGATGGGCCCGCACCTATGAGGTGTCTCCTATAAAACACCAAGAAGTGAAAATTAAGCACTCCTTAATCCGGGGTGCCTCCCAGTGCAGCAATACAGGGAGTCTCCTCTCTGGGGGGTGGAGGTAGCGGTGGGGGGGTGTTGGTGAGTGCTTCTCTTGAGTCTTTTATCAGAAAAGACTGAGAGAGAGGTCATAAAACTCTGGTCCAAATGTCACGGAGTTTGCAGAGTTCATTTCAATTAAAATCTGTCAGAGATTCTGACGGTTTCCTAAGACTTCCTTTGTTATTATTCTGGTTAATTTGCTTTGGGAGGTATGATAGGGAGGAGGCAAACTGTTTAAAGGAGTTCAGAATATCAACTGTTCACTCAAGTCAAAGAAAATGAATATACGTCTGCCTACTTAAGTGTGTCTTCAAGCGAGAAATAATTATCGATCAACTCACCTTCAGAATCTCTTCAACACAATGGACTTCATTGGAGTAGGTCTGCTGTAAGGGAAAAGCAAGAAAAAGGTTAGCAAACAAAACAAAGATTAGCACACAAACAAAAAACAATTAGAGTGCTGGTATTAGTGAATGCTATTAGTACATATAGCAACACTTCTTAAGGAGAATCACCCCCAGGACCCCCTTTTATTAGTACTAATATCTAAGTATGAGAAACTTCACATTCCAGATGAAATAAAACCAGAGAGATAAACCTGAGCTAATTGTGAAAGAAAGGGTTCTGCTGGAGACAATGACAGATGAATTGTGACCCACAGGTCAAGATCTTCTGATGGAACATGTATGTATTAAAGAAAATGAGTACATTAGTGAACCTAGGAGAATAATAGATATAACAAGAGTGGAGGCAGAAGGGAAAATCTGTAATTTTCCCGCCTTGCAGCAACATCTGTCCAGTGAGGCAAGTTACATGAACACAAAGATGTGATCATCCTGAACGTCTTACTGAGCCCACAGTAAGGAAGTCAGACTCCAACCAAGCATAGATTTTAGGGTGAGAGTCTAACCTGCCAAAAAATAAGTCTTAAAGTTGATTGTCTCTAGCCCTACTTGCAGTATTTTCAACTGTACACACACACACACACAATATTGCCCCAGAGAAAGACCCTAAGAAGAGAGATTACCTCGCTTCTTAGAGGAAAGACCCTCTTGCTTATTCCCAGGTAAACAAATGACAGCTGCTGTTGCTAGTATCACGAACGCAGTGTTTAGGAAATGTCACTTTCCAGTCTTTATAAAGTGCAAGACAATGGAAAAGTAAAATCTTTTAAAAAGAAAAAAAAATACTTTTTCCTTAACTAGAGATATGGAACAAATTCCCTGACTTCATGGTTTTCAAACAGAATAGCAACTTTCTGTGTCAACCGAGGAGCCAAGTGCCCTGGGCAAATCCTCCTATACAACCCCCTGCACCCCCACCCAACAATACACACACTTTTTACTGCCCCTGTGGTACAGAAAGTGCTGCTCTTCCCAGTCAGTTGGTCCAAGGTTTGCCTCACAGCGAGTGTAGATGGAAAATGGTTCTTTTCAGGGCTCTCGTTTCTCATTCAAGTGTAATTTAATACGGCACTGGTTGATAATTCCTGATCTGGGGTTTATTAATCCACCATCTTCCTCATTTCTGTCTCCTTAAGGAAAAGTGCACACAGCATTCACACTGCCCTGGAATTGAATCTAGTGGACATGTCAAATTTCAAATGTAATCTGACCTGCCTGGGTCTGGTTTTAAAACATGTAAATTTCACAGAGACAGTTTTATTGAAACGTTTACAATTTGTTATTTTTGAGGTAGGGGTCTGAAAGTTAAGACAGTCAAAGAGTCAAGCGTATCGCCTTTCTCTGCTGGCCCAATTGGACCTGCCCTTAGGCACTGTACATGTTAACAAGAGGACTTGCTTGTCGAGTTTTCATTTTTCAAGACTATTAAGGAATGTCTAAAAACTGGACCAAATATTACAGCACAAACGTCAGAAACAAATGAATGCTGTTGTGACCTGAGGGTAACATGCAATTATATCCTATGGTTTTAATTTTTCACATGTGTCATTAGGAACAATAACAATTAGGAATTGAAGTGAAATCAACAGAACAAAGCAGAGGACTACTGACTCTGGTTAAATAGTCCTTCCTGTCGCTGGAATGAGAATTCAATTAAAATATCTGGCAGGACTTTGCTGGCAGTCCAGTGGTTAAGAATCTGCCTGAAAATGCAGGGGACATAGGCTCAATCCCTGCTCTGGGAATATCCCACATGCTGTGGGGCAACTGAGTCCATGCACCACAGCTACTGAGCCCACTTGCCCTAGAGCCCACGCTCTGCAACAAGAGAATCCTGGGCATTACAACTAGAGAGGCGCCCCTGCTCACGGGGGCCAGAGAAACTGGAGAAAATCCACTCGCAGCAACAGAGACCAAGCACATCCCAAAATAAGAAAGGAAAATAAATAAAGTATCTGGCAATCAGGGGTGAGGCAGCTGGTGGAAGGATGGGGTGGGAGGTTGGAGTTAGCAGGTGCAAACTATTATATACAGAATGGATAAGCAACAAGGTCCTACTATACAGCAGAGAGAACTATATTCAATATCCTATGATGAATCATAAGGGAAAAGAATTTTAAAAAGAAAACATGTGCGTGTATATATATATATAACTGAGTCACTTTGCTGTACAGCAGAAATTAACACAACACTGTTAATCAACTATATTTCAATTTTTAAAATATTAATTAAAAAATCCGGCAATCAATGAAATAGTGAAGCACAGTTGGAATGAGGGCAGAAAACCACTGCCCACTGCTTCGAACAGAATGGGGTCAGGAAGCGACCATGTCTGAAGACTAAAAGACTTTCTGATCTTTGTAATATTACTCAAGCCATCAACCCTTAGCCAAGATGTTTGATGTCACTAAAAGATTTATTTTCCTTAAAAATTGTATTACGTGAGATGAGCCAGAATTGAAGAAATTTTCTGTAGATTATTGTTTATTGGTATCAGAGTAAGACAAATAGTGCTAAACAGTCACCATTTAACCTGCTTAAAATTCTAACTAAAGCCTAAGATTCAAGCATGAATTGGTTGGTTAATTCTCATATCAGGTCCATTATGAAAGTGGGGTTATATTAAAAGGGTGCCAGAATTCTATTCCAAACACATGAGGATATATCATATTTAAATACCTCCAAGCAGCACTGTTTATAATGGCAAATAACTGGAAATGATCAAATGCCCAAGAACAGGAGTCTAACTAAAGATTTTCACAGGGCTCCCATATAGCAGTATGTTATAAATAAAATGGACATCAACATATATAAAATGATGTAAATGCATGTGCTGGCATGGAAAGATGCTCAAGATATTTTCAACTTTTTCTTAGAAAGAATTTCACACTCCTAGAGAAAATAACAAAGACAGTAGAGGAAATTCCCACAAACCCTTCACGTGGATTCTCCAAATGCTGGCATTCTACCGCACTTGCTTTATATTTTTCTCTCCCCCCTTCCTCACATCTACACTGAGCCATTCAAGAGTGTGAGAGAGTTGAGAGTTAATGCCCTTTTATCTCTAAATACTGTTGTGTATACCAAGGAGCGCTTTAAAGCTTTATTTAAAGAGGGTTGGTTACAAGATCGTCTGTATAGTGTGAGCCCATTTTTTTAATATGCTCCATCTACCTGAGACGGTATCATCACTCTTCCCTGATCCAAATTAAAGTCTCTTAAACTAGAGTACAGTAGGTATTTCAGCTGCGCTTGCAAAGAAAGATCCATACGGACAGGCTGCCTTGTTGTTAAAAAGTACAATTTGGCACCTCCAAGTCTGCCACTGGAAGGAGAATTTCCAAAAAGGGCGGGGTGCTTCAACAAAGCGTTATAGCTTAATCCCCTTCCTTGAAATCCACTTTGCCCACATCGTATCCAGCTGAGTCCTGCCACCCCTGCTCAGAGAAGCCAGGCTCTCCCTGTAACACTGGGGCCAAAGAGTAAACAAGCAACCTCTCTGAAGCAAGGCCAAGTTCAGGCTGGACATCTTTAGGTAAGATTTCCTCAAAGAACAAGAGGTGATTAAAAAGCAGCAACAACAAAAATGGATGCTAACTGCATGAAAGCAGAAGCTCTAGTCTGGGGGTTCTTTCCTGTCTACTAGTCCTTCTGTGGCAGGAACACTGACTTTAGCATTTACACCCCAAATCACACGGCAGTCTCCCACCCTCAATATCTAGGTTCCTAGAGGAGACCAGCTTAGCTACTCTGTACATCTGTGTGTGTTTGCGTCTGTTAAGCTGCTTCAGTCGGGTCTGACTCTTTGTGACTCTATGGACTGTAGCCCGCCAGGCTCCTCTGTCCACGGGATTCTCCAGACAAGAATACTGGAGTGGGTTGCCATGCCCTCCTCCATGGGATCTTCCTGACTCAGGGGTAGAACCTGGGTTCTTAAGTCTCCCCACTCCAGCAGGTGGGTTATTTATCACTAGCACCACTTGGAAAGCCCTCACACATTCAGGGGTCCTGTATATAGACAGACCTCCCGATGGAGCCCTCACTTTCCAGGGAGTATGGCCTTAACACAGGAACCAAAATCCTACTCAACTTAAAAAACAGTAGCTACTTGCTGAATACACATTGTACTTGTTACTGCATTAAACTCATATTATATTATTTCATAACATGTTATAGAAATATGGGAAAAAAAAAACCCAAACAAACTTTTTGGCCAACCCAATATTATTTCCTCCATTTGATACCATCTATTACAAGATGTACCATCATTAGCTTGGCAGGGGAAAACGTTATAACACAAAATGTACTCATCAACTGTAGATACATCCCTTATTACAGATGCTGAAAAATGAAATAAAAATCTGAGGGAATTCTGTATTCCCTCACAAAGAGTCAGACCCGACTGAAGCAATTTAACACACACACAAACACACACAGATGTATACAGTAGCTAAAGCTGGTCTCTTTTAGGAACCTAGATATTGAGGGTGGGAGACTGCCGTGTGATTTGGGGGGTAAGTGCTAAAGTCAGCGTTCCTGCCACAGAAGGACAATTAGACAGGAAAGAACCCCCAGACTAGAGCCTCTGCATTCATGCACTTAGCATCAATTTTTGTTGTTGCTGCTGTTTAATCACCTCTTAATTCTTACATCAATCTTGTGGTATTACCCCACTTTTAAAAATGAACATTAAATTCTAAAGAAACTAACTTACATGTCCAGGGCCACACAGGCTCAAGTGACTAAGCCCACCTTCCTAATATTGCTACAATACTGTCCCCAAAACCTCAACTTCAGGCCAGACACAAACATACCAGTATTTAAGGAGAGGGGGATCTGATCCCAATTGTTGTATGCAAAAGCAAAACCATTTTTCAAAGAGTACTGTTTCCCTTGGGCTTATGCAAAGAAATGGGTAATCAGCGTTAACTGCCTCTTACTACTGTAGGTACTTTAGACCAGCAAAAGCAGTGATGCTGGCCTCGGTCTGATTTCTCACTCCTCCTGGAATGACATTGTGTAATCCTAAGGAAATGCACTGATACCAAAATAAAAGATGTCAGTAAATGTCCCCTAAGCATGACACAGTTTGTTTTAATAAGCTAAGAAGAGGCGGATGGAAGAAATATACCTCGCCGCTGAGACCACAGGGCTCTGGCAATATTGTGTTTTAAGTCTCTCAAGTTTCAACAGAGCAGCACTTTTTTAAACAATGCTGTTCTCAAAAAAGGCTTAGTTATCACTAACCAGAACTGCAGGGAGCACAGAGGCAGCATGCTGATGAAGGCGGCCAAGAGATCTTGGATCCTAGTTCTGGCTCCGCTGAGGATCGGGTCTTGCGATGCTGGCTAAGGTTCAACTTCTCTGGGAATATCTCCTCGTGGCAATGAAGGGATAATATTACCAGTCCTAACCACTTCGCAGGGTTGGTATGAAGGTTAAATGTGAAACTTTAAAAACTCTTAGGAGGCACTGATACGTGAAATCAACACACGGGGCCAACATTATCAAGACGGTCTTCACTGGCAGGACAGCTTTTAAAGAAACCCCAGTGGTTCTCTGTCAGCATATGTTTTAGAAGATTACACAAAAGCTCACACTATTTTTCTTCAGACACAGCGGGTTGACCAAAAAGTTCATTCGGGTTTTCCCTAAGAGCTTATGGAAAACTCGGATGAGCTCTTTGGCCAGCTCAGCCACCCTCTCAGCCTGTGGGGTTCAATCTACGGCATCTACCACGCTGCTCATGCACGCATGCGTGTGCTCAGTCGTGTCCGACTCTTTCCAGCCCTGTGGACTTGTACCCCGCCAGGCTCCTCTGCCCATGGGATCCTCCAGGCAAGACGACCGGAGAATCTCCACTTCCTCCTGCAGGCGATCTTCCCAACCCAGGGACAGAACCCACGTCTCCTGTGTCTGCTGCACTGGCAGGCGAATTCTTCACCACTGGAGTTCACCTAGCTCCATCTAACTAGCTAAGCCACACTCCTCCTGCCCCTCTGGAACCCCTTTCCCTCTCCCACCTGTGTTGAGATGAGTCCTACTCAGTCTTGAGCTGCAGATTAAAAACCATCTTTTGGGAAGCACTCCTTAATTCCCTCACTCCTGAAATAGAGCGAGTGTGCCCATGGCTGTGTGTACTTTTCCTGCCAAAGCTCCTCCCATCCCACCATCTCTGCTTCTTCTAGATCACCAGTTCCAGGACTGCAGGGGCCAGGTCTGCCTTCTGAATCACCAGTCACACACTGCCTGCCGCACAGAGGCCACCAATCAACATTTGCCATTGTGGTTTTCAGCCTCTGAACTCAGAATATGAAAATAGATGTCCAATTTGGAGAGCTTTAGAGACTTTCTAAATACTGCAGCTTCTCTGAATAATAAGCCAACATCTTAGTGAACAAACTACACAGAGGTAAACATACCAGAGACAGAATGGAAACTGTTTTTCATTGTTTTCTCCTTCCACACATTAAGATTACTCTTAGAAACTATTTTTCACATATCAGATTGGCAAAGCAAAAAACGAAAGAACTGACAATACTCTGTCTATGAGAGAGACGTAGGGAGACAGGCACTCAAATTCCGGGGCTGGTGGGAGGGCAACACCGCACAATCTCTGAAGACAGCAGTTTGGCAAGAGTCACCAAATTGTAATTTCCCATACTCTGACCCAGCAACTTGAGCTCAAGCACTAACTCCTAACTGCACAAAAAGATATGTGCACAAAGTTATTCATTTCAGCCTAATTTGCAAATAGTAAGGTACTAAAAAAAAAAAAATCTAAATGCCCATCTCTAGGTAGCTGGCTAAGAAAACTGTGTTACAGGCCCCTACACAGAAATACTATGCAACCATGACAGAGAATCAGGGTGCTCTTCGTGCACTGAGCTGGGTAATCTCTAAGATGTATTGTTAAGGGGGGAGGGGAAGGTGCACATGCAGCATATACCAGGATTTGAATAAATGAAAAGGTGATGTCAGAAGAGAACATGTATGTCAAGTTACTTATGACCCATTAAATACCACTGGGAATAACACAGAATAAATAATAAATAACATAATAAAGAAGCCTTTAACATCAACTACTTCTAGAAAGGAAAGTTAACTTGCGAGAGGGCTAGCGTAATGGGAAGATTTTCATCGTATACCTTTTTAGTGTCTTAAAATTAATTAATTTATTTTTATTTTTGGCCATGCAGCATATGGAATCTTAGTTCCCCAAACAGGAATCAAACTTTTGCCCCCTGCCTTGGAAGCACAGAGTCTTAACCACTGGACCACAGGGGAAGTCTGTTTTTTTCAATTTTCAATTCTGCATTAAGATATAGATCATGTATTCAGGAATAAAAATACAAAAATAAGATCGAGATTCTTTTTTAAAAATATAGGAATAAACATTTTTTCTCAAAAGTACAGCTCAAGGTCTCTGACTCTCTCTTAGCCTTCCTCTATGTACCGAATAACTTGCATTCTCCCAAACACACATCTCTGAATCTATTCACAGCTTCCTCCCTGGTGCTCAGGGTTGCCCCATGTAACACTCCACACACAGAACTGTTCCTAGATTTACTTCCAGCCTTCCTGTGACGTGCTCCTAGGGAAACCTAGGACTTGGTGTCTCGCCCAGTATTTGCTGGCTACTACACTCTTGCTTCCCAAATGAGACTATTGCAAAGTCCTTCAAAGAGACGTATATGGGGGGTGGGGGTGGCCTCTCTTTTAATCAGTCATGCTTATTATATACCGGGCAGATACACATGACGTAAACAAAGCCTTACCGGATTGTTGTGGGGACAAAATAAGACAATGCACGTTAAAGCTGATGCCACACAAATAAACCTAAGCATTTATCACAAAGATACCATGATCTGCATTTCCCAGAGATGGATCAGAAGAGGAAACCAAAAGGCCTGCCTGAGCAAGATTCTGACATAAAATTCATTTTATTCTGTAAATACAAAGTAAATTACCTACATAGCTAGGCCAATTCCAAGAACTTGCTCATACCACTGGGGTGTGCCTACTCAGGCTGGAAAAAGCACAAGGCTGAGCAGTATTATTTCTTCAGAAGTGTCATGCCCTTCAGGGATCTATCTAAACGTCGATTTCCACACCCAGTATTCTAGCTAAGAATTTTTTTAAGTCCCTGGACAGATTTATGGAAACACTTACAGTACAAAGATGGAGAAGGAAATGGCAACCCACTCTAGTATTCTTGCCTGGGAAATCCCATGGGCAGAGGAGACTGCAGTCCATGGGGTCATTAAGAGCTGACATGACGGAGCATCAGCAATAGCACAAAGAGGAAAAAAAGGAAAACTGTGGACTGTTAATATGGAAGGAAGGATAAAGGGTTAGAAAACAGAAAACAAGACACCCTTCACAGTTTTCCTAAAGATGAATAGTTCAGTTCAGTTCAGTCACTCAGTCATGTCCAACTCTTTGCGACCCCATCAACTGCAGCACGCCAGGCCTCCCTGTCCATTACCAACTCCCTGAGTTCACTAAAACTCACTTACATCAAGTCGGTGATGCCATCCAGCCATCTCATCCTCTGTCGGCCCCTTCTCCTCCTGCCCTCAATCCCTCCCAGCATTAGAGTCTTTTCCAATGAGTCAACTATTCACATGAGATGGCCAAAGAACTGGAGTTTCAGCTTTAGCATTATTCCTTCCAATGAACACCTAGGAACGATCTCCCCTAGAATGGACTGGGTGGATCTCCTTGCAGTCCAAGGGACTCTCAAGAGTCTTCTCCAACACCACACTTCAAAAGCATCAACTCTTCGGAGCTCAGCTTTCTTCATAGTCCAACTCTCACATCCATACATCACTACTGGAAAAACCACAGCCTTGACTAGATGGACCTTTGTTGGCAAAGTAATGTCTCTGCTTTTCAATATGCCATCTAAGTTGGTCATAACTTTCCTTCCAAGGAGTAAGCATCTTTTAATTTCATGGCTGCAATCACCATCTGCAGTGATTTTGGAGCCCAAAAAAATAAAGTCTGACTCTGTTTCCACTGGTTCCCCATCTATTTCCCATGAAGTGATGGGACCAGATGCCATGATCTTAGTTTTCTGAATGCTGAACTTTAAGCCAACTTTTTCACTCTTCTCTTTCACTTTCATCAAGATGAATAGTAGTATAATGCAAACTAATTTTGATGTCAAACTCTTCCTTTAAAAAATGAAACACCCTCCTTCTCTACCCAAATATTTTCAAACAGCAGCAAGGGTCAGAGTAGTATTTTTCTTAAAAAGGTGATTAAGCAGCAATATTTAGCAAAGAATTACTCACATGTTCCCTGGAAGCCTACTCTGTAATGGCAAACTGGTCTGCCAGGTGTGGAGGGCACCACAATTAATGTTGCGCTAACTGCAGATATCACTATAGTTCTCCACATAAATGTTTCAAGGAGAAAAGGAAAGACTGATGAAGGACAAGATTATTTTCAATGATGAGGAATCTATAGGTCACCTACAGCTATCATCCAACAAAAATTTACTGTGGAAAGCCCAAGCAATCCTACTCACATTGGAAGATCTAGGAAGGGGGAAGC
This sequence comes from Ovis canadensis, assembly GCF_042477335.2. Lineage (NCBI taxonomy): Eukaryota > Metazoa > Chordata > Mammalia > Artiodactyla > Bovidae > Ovis > Ovis canadensis. The sequence goes on along the minus strand of NC_091250.1, from coordinate 118,571,956 downwards.
AGTGTGGAAACAGGGGTGTCACAAACACTGGTTGCCCATTCCTGGAAGTTCCTTCACCTTGACTCGGCATCTACCTTCAACTCCAAATGGTAACCCAAGCTGTTCTGTCTCCCCCGAACTGGTTTCCTACAGGCAGTGGATGCATACTCAGTCACATCTAACTCTGTAACCCCATGGACTGTAGCCCACCATGCTCCTCTGTCCAAGGGATTTCCCAGGCAAGAGTACCAGAGTGGGTTGCCATTTCCTACAGGTAGGGTCTGGGTTTATTCATCCCAGTATCTCCTAGGGCCTTGGCATAATTCTGGAATAGCACAGGTACGTTAAGTTATATTTGTCCAATGAATAAATTTGATTTTGTCATCTCATGGCATCTTCAACAGAATTCTCAAACCTGTTCAGTTCAGTCACTCAGTCGTATCTGACTCTTTGCAATTTTGGGAGTTTCTCAGACAGCCAAGTTTCTGATGTGGCAGTAACATCAGAACATGATTGTTGGAGGAAGGCTACACTGGGCAGGCTGGAGTCGGGTAAAGGAAGGGTATATCTCTCCTTGAGTCTGGAGATAAAGAAACAGTCTAGGATAGGGACTCCTCTGGTAGCCCAGTGGCTGAGACTTCTCCCTTCCAATGCAGAGGGTCTGGGTTTGATCCCTGGTCAGGGAACTAGATCCCACGTGCCACAACTAAAGATCCCACATGTTGCAATTAGAACTCAGCACAGCCATATAAATAAATAAATATTTATTTAAAGAAAAAAACCGTTCAGGGTAAATGCAGAAAGAGGATGCTGGAAGCTTGGGAGAGGCACTAGTACCCCAACTCACTTTATATTAAATGACAGCTAATATCCACAAATGTCCATAAAGTTCATTTTAGGTAAACTGCTCCTTTATAAGCTCCTATATTATCTGTCTGTATTTCACCAGCTAAAGCAAAAACAGGCTAAAAAATGAAAAAAAAAAAAAAGATCCTAAATATCATCATTGAAACTTATAATCCCTTACAGGAAGGAGTATTTTGAACTATACGTAGTTAAAAGATCAACATGAGTAATTAGAGCCTTCTATTTCTTTCCAGGCACTTTGATTGTTACCAGTGAAGCAATTTGCTTTAATTAGTGTCATAAAGAATTTATTTTTCTAAAGTATATAAAATTTATAAAAGCTCATAATTTATATTAACTGAACTACTTAAAATATTCTGGAAATTCTGTTTTGATCTCTATTAAAAGAGGGCATCTTTTCGTTATGAAACCTAGGGTATAGTTCTTAAGATCTGGTTTAAGTAAATAAAACAGGAACTGTGAATAGCTGTTTCCCATATATATGTTATAACACTTACTTTATGTAAACATACCAATGAATATGAAGGGACTAATAAAAGCGCTAGTTCCACTTATTTTATTACTATTAAATTTCCTGAGATCACACAAGTATAAATTTTAATATATTTGTAAGGCTTCTACAGAGTCACATGAAAGTTTTTATTTTAAAAACACTACTTATGTTGCGGCAATATATGCAGAAATGTTTTCAGTAAACATTCTTTATGACCACAGGTCAACTAGCTTCTTGGTGTTAGTTACAAGGGGTGGGGTGTCCCCAAGGTGGGTTTAAACAGGCTTAAAAACAAAGCAAATGTAGAGAACTTACCGTTGTTTGACAGTAAATATGTCTAATCCCTGTTACTCGCCAACTTTCTAACTTTTTGAGTGTGAACCATTACCATTCGCCGTGTAATAAGGAATCAGAAAGCCCCGTTGGTCTAGGACTTAAAAACACTGCGCCTTTGATGGAAGATCACACGAGACCCCACGAAGCCCATTGTGGGCACAGCAGCCATGAATGATTAAGACTGGCTAAAAGGCACTGCTTTAAAAAAAGGGAAAAAGGCCTCACAAAGAACAAGTCTAGACACTGGTTCCATTCCAGTGATAATAAACGGACAAGTTCTTTCAAACGGTCCCAACTCTATGACCTATTCTACTCACTAAAACAACATTTAGAGTTGGTTTTTGTTTTTAAGAGGAGTTGCATTTTCATTTATGGGTGGGTACATGAATTTGCAAAGCATGAGCCTCTTCACCCCTTTCAGGGAGGATGTTAAACTGAAGTGTGATGTTGTTTTGTGACCACGCTCACTCCATTCCCATCCTGCTCGGCTCCTTCCCCACCCTTGCACACAGACACACACACAGACACACGCGCACACACTCACTCTCTCACAAATCATTAAGTGATGGTTCTGAGTCTAAAACAATGCTACGAAGTTACTCTGTCAACCATGATAGGATTTATAGACGCATAAACCTGTGTTACTGCTCCTTTTTGAGTTTATGTGCCCACTGAGTTTAAATGACGAACAATGTTCAGGAACCATGTCTAATTCTGTGTTTTATAGTGTGCCTGGACATTTTTTTTAATCGCTGGGCAGTAGTGAAGACTACAGAGGCACCAGGGGAAAAAAAAAAAAACAACAAACCTTTCCATCAGTTTCTGGATGAGGTTGAAAGAAACTGAAGTCATAAGAATAAGATAAGTCATTTAATCCACTCTTTGTCTAAAAGGACATAAAGATTTTTATCCTGGGCTTTTTCCAGCAATAATCTCAACAGTCCCCGCTGGGCTAGGTGTTGGTTGTCTGTCTCCTGGCATCATGATTTTTAAAAACAAAAAAACAGAACTGGGGCGGGGCGGGGCGGGGCGGGGGCGGGGTGGGAGGAAGGAGAGAAAATTACTGAAGCGGTAGACCAGAGGCAATATATACTCCGAGGAAACAATCTGAGCTTCAAACTATCTTGGGGATTACTGGTACTATAATAAACACAGAGGAGAGAAGGCAAGTAAAGATGGCCTTCCCCTTTATACCTTAATCCTGAATTAGAAAATTCTTTTTTTTTTTTTTTTTTGGTGGAGCAGGGGAAGTTTTTAATATTGAGTGGTAACAAACAGGTTACTTACCAGGGCCTAGAAAAAGAGCCAAAGATCATTCAAGAGAGTACAATTATTTAACACAACATTATGATGGTTATAAATCCCATACTTAATCATGTTAAAGAGCACCAAAATTTAAGAGACTATTGCTTCTCTGTCCGTGGAATTCTCCAGGCAAGAATGCTAGATGGGTTGCCATTTCCTTTTCCAGGGAATATGCACCACCCAGGATAGAACCTGGGCCTCCGGCACTGTAGGTAGATTCTTCACTGTCTTTACCAGGGAAGCCCATTTTCTTTTCTACAATTTATTAAAAACCAGATTCATTTTAGAAGGGGGGGGAAAAAAGCTTCTAATTCCACTGACTCTCAGGTAGGTTTAATAATCTTTTCTTTTCATGGACTATCTTGGTATGTAAGTATAGACAAACTGTATGAGACTTCCAGAATGTTCTCATAAAGTGACTGAGTGAACTGGCAACAGGGAACAGGTTTAATAACAAAGTTTTGAATAACCGTCACTCAGCAAGTGCCAGTTTGTTTTTAAATAAATACAAGGGACAGGCTAGATAAATATATATAAAAGAATTATTCTTGAATTTATTTTAAACAGGTATTTAATATGAGCCAAGGAAAAATTTTCCTTTGCTTGTAAAATAAATATGCTCTAATACCTGCTGAATTTGAAAGCATTAACCATTTGTACATCTACCACAATTCTACCATATCTAAGACCACAATTCTAAAAGTTATCACAGGAGACAATAGGTTTATGCTCATTTTGAAAACAAACAGCAGTGAGCGACTCTCTGCCCATCTGTTTCCATCTCAATAAACTCTCAATCCTTCTGACTCTCATCCCCTCACACTAACACACATGCAATGAAGTTTTAAAAGTACTCTTTTGACTTTGACTTGGAGAAGGAAATGGCAACCCACTCCAATATTCTTGCCTGGAGAATCCCATGGACAGAGGAGCCTAACAGGCTTCAGTCCATGGGGTCACAAAGAGTCGGACACGACTATGTGACTACCACTACCACTGACTTTAATCCAGAGCCCTTGACCCAAGACTCCAGCTGGCTTCCCTAGTGGCTCATACAATAAAGAATCTGCCTGCAATGGGGGAGACCCAGGTTGGATTCCTGGGTTGGGAAGATCCCCTGGAGAAGGGAATGGCAATCCACTCCAGTACTCTTGCCTGGAAAATCCCCTGGACAGAGAAGTCAGGCGGGTCACAGTCCATGGGGTCTCAGAGTCAGACACAACTGAGTGACTAACATTTTCCAGGCACATTTGTCCTAACTCCCAATATTCCTGCCTTTACTGTCACCCTGTGTTCTCCTTTTTCTTCTACACATTCTAGAATGCAGGAGCCACAGAAGAGAGACTATGAAAAATAGGCCGTCATTCTAACAGGAACAACAAAAGCAACTCCGCTCAAAAACTGCCGTTAGGAGATGGGAGGGCCAATCCACCAGAGGTAAATTAAGCTTCAGTTGTGCACCGATCCAGCTGTGGCCCCCGGAACTATTCCACACACCTGGGCCAAGCCCCAGCGGGGAAAAGGCTCCTGGAACCTGCCTCACTTTTTCCCTGATATTATCATAATCACACTGCCAGTTTGGGGGAGGGCCACAGGCCCTTGGGGGCTGGGGCAGTGTGTGTGTTGGGGGCGGGTCCTTTCCATCCGTTCTTTAATTGGTATAAAAAAAGTGAAAGTTGTTAGTTGCTCAGTTGTGTCTGACTCTTTGCAACCCCACAGACTATCGCCTGCCAGGCTCCTCTGTCCATGGAACTCTCCATTCAAGAATACTGGAATGGGTTGTCATGCCCTCCTCCAGGGAATCTCCCCAACCCAGGGATTGAACCTGGGTCTTCTGCATTGCAGGCAGATTCTTTTACTGTCTGAGCCATCAGCCAGCCAAATCCTCTGTAAAAAATAAGCAGTGTTATTAATATTGTCACGATAATGCTGTCTACCAAATAGCATTAAATGAACCTGAAAAGCTTTAGACTGGCTCCTGAGCAGGTAAGACTTATCGGTTAGTGACACTTCTCTTTCAGTGAAACTTTTAAGAAGCATCTCAATGTCAAAAAGTTGATTTCTTAGTAGATTCTCTCAAAAGCTTTTTGTAAGACAAATAAACCAGTTTTTTCTGGACTTAACTAGAACACAACGTTGAAAAGCAAAAACTTGTGAGGAACACAAAGCTGCCTAAGTCTGAGGGTCAACACACCTCCAACTCGGCTGCATGACATGGCTCCTACTTGGAAAAGCCAAAAGGCATAATCTAAATTTAAATCAATCAATAACGAGTTTGCACGGTAACAACTTGAGGGTTCTGCCTGCTTTCTCATTATTTCTGCCCAATTTCTGAGCTCTCTCACTGAGAGAAGATTCTCTACTGTTTAACCTTAAAGTAAACAAATTTTAATTTTTGAGGGGAAAAAGTGGAAACACCGTCATGTTCTCTAGTCAGCCTTTCATCAGATAAATTTATACCCCAGAAAGATACAGACTATGTGATTGTACAAACTATGCTGATCAAGTTCAGCTCAGTCGCTCCGACTCTTTGGGACCTCGTGGGCTGCAGCAGGCCAGGCTTCCCTGTCCATCACCAACTCCTGGAGCTTGCTCAGACCCATGTCCACCAAGTCCATGATGCATGCTAATCAATGAAACCCACAAAACTACTAGAACATTAAAATGTATCTACTAGGGCTTCCCCTGGTGGCTCAGTAGTAAAGAATCTGCCTGCCAATGCAGGAGACAAGAGTTTGATTCCCTGATCTGAGAAGGTACCACATGCCAAGGAGCAACTAAGCCTGAGTACCACCACTACTGACCCCCCGGCTACATGAAGCCCATGTGCCTAGAGCCTGTGCTCCACAAGAGAAGCCACTGCAATGAGGAACCCACACACTGCATCCAGAGAAAAGTCACAGAGCAACGAGGACCCAGCACAGCCAAAAATAAATAAATAGAATTTTTAAAATGTATCTAGTACACCCGCTTGCACTAAAGTTAGATTACTTCTAAATATTCCTAGACTAGTAGAAATCAATATGACACATGTTAAAACTTGGGTAGGACGTCCACAATCTTTTATTATATTTGACTTAAATTCCGTTTGTCTGCTGAAAAACCAAGCAATAAAAGTAAAAAGGGAGTGGAGGGGTGGGAAGTGTACACGTGTATAGACAAATATTCAAGCTTTTATGACGCCAGTATCTTCGATCTGTGCCTTTACTCTGGGAAGACAAAAATAAAAAAATCTAATTTTTTGCCAAGTTTGGTTTGCCAAGTGATCCACAAGTTCAAGATCAGAGTTTGAAAGTTGGACAAAATATCTGACTAGTAAGTAACCTCTTATTTTTAAATGTTTTTCATTTCTTTCAAATGCACTGCTTTAAACATGCTGTTGATTCAGCAGAGACGGAAAGCACGACCATGATACTTTCTCCGCTCTTGCCCCATTATGTCATTAGACAGAGACATGGAGAGAACGGAAAATCCATAATCCAAACCAACAACCATGCAAATCTCAGGAGGTAAAACAAGTCTCCAGGGGCAGCAAAATGAAAAAAAAAAAAAAAAAAAAAGCCACAGCACACCACCTGTCTGTTACCTATCAAGTGTACACCAAGGGAGGGGGCAAGGGGAGGGACTGGATGCCTGAGTCTTGAAGGCTTATTTACACCTTGTTTGTGAGGTCATGCACACAGCAGCGCTCAACCACACAGTTTATTTGGATCCTTCTCTCCTTTGATGTCAGCCCCTAAAGGAGGCGAAGAGAAGAAAAGGAGGGAAGGAGGAAAGAAGCCAAGCGGGAATGGAGGAAGCAGGAGGAGGGGACCCAGAAGGGGAGAGAGAAGGCGGTTGTCCTTGGAGGGCTCGGTCTTCCCACCTGAACCTCAGTCTCGCGCTCACTGGTACTTACTGCGGGGCAGCTGTGCACGGGGGCACTTACCTCCGTGAACATGTCTTACTGCCTTCCTACATGGCCAAGAGGCTTTCCTGTCTCCATACAGGCCCTGGCCAGCCCTAATTGGTGCCACTGGGTCACTGTCCTTTGCGCTGGCAGCTGCAATGGCGGCCCTGAGAGGAAAGAACTTTTCATCTCTTCCCTTGGACCGAGCCATAGGCAGCAAGCAGCGAGCGCTCCCAGGCACAACTCCCCTGGCTCTGCTCCGAAAAATGCTCTCTCAAGTACACCGTTGCTTAGCAATATTTGCCTTCCCCCTGTACGTCTGAAATTGGCAACATCTGTCCCTCTGGCAGTTTTGACTCGTGCACAGCGCCATGCTCGTAGTTTAAAAACACATTCCGCTTGATGACACGGGCAATCCTCCACTCTTCCCATCTCCATGCAAAACCACGAATGTGGAAACCTCCCCCACAACAAGGTTTAATCTTCACTTGGTTTTAAAGATCGCCGATCGAAACGTCCACAGGTTTCAAAATACTGAAGCTCAGTAGGAGTTCCTATTACACCCCACGTATATAGTGCTGTCTGCACAATTAACCTGAGGGAGTGTCTGAACTAAAAATCTCCTTTAGTCTGAACTTTTTTTTAATGTAACATTTTCTATCATAAGGTATTATGTGTAAATACTTATTAGTAAAATAAGATATAAAGGCAATTCATTCATGGTGTAGGGAGGGTAGATTTCATGCTCACACTATAGCCCAACCTTACAAACAAAGATACCAAGACATACACACACACACGCACACACTGACACAGATCAATGGCAGAGGAACCTAAGAAGTCTAGAGAACAAAAGTTCATTTAAGCAATTACAACGTGATGAATTTCAAAGCAAATGACCTTAAGTTTCCTAAGTTTTTTATGCATCCCTCAACACAGCCATCTTAGTGATTTACTGAGGTTACTCATTAACACTATAAAAGTAGTTCATAATACTGTAATTTTATACATGGGGAAAAAAACTAATAAAAATAAAACTTTATGGGTAGTATATATGTTCTGCATGTAATTTTACTTTTTATCTAGCACATCAAAGAGCAATAAAAGTAATAATATTAAAAAGCATAAAAATCCACTAAGAATTGAACCATCATGCTATGTGCCTTCAAACTTGGGCATGTAGACATTTTTGTTCACTTAAACAAATCAGGCTTCAATTTTCTTTTTCCCCAAACTAATCTTAACATATTACAAACACATGTTCTCAAAAACATTTTATAGGAACTGAGTTCCAGCTACAAAGGGCAGGCTGACCTAACGCTCTCATCAAGTCTCTACCCAGAACCGACAGAAGCACAAAAGCCTGGGTGATACCAAAGGCCGCTAAAAAATACATCCAAAAGGTCCTTGACGAGGTTTAACAATAGCCCTAAAATTCCATAACATGCTTAGATTCATAATCCTGCTTCCGCCCCAAATGTGAAGTCAACACCAAGGAACACACTTCTCACCAAGGCTCATCACTCACTACTTGCCCAGGTTCATACAATAATTCCTGTGAAGTCAGGCTTTTTTTTTCTTTTTTAACTGCAGTTTATGGGAGAAATTTGTGCAGACTTAGCAAACAGGAATTCTCAAAAATCTCAGATATTCCTCCACTTCATCCTCAGTGGTTCTGGCCTTACAGGGTAGTGTTTATGAGCAAAGTTCCAAGTTGGACACACCAGTTTCGAAACATGACCCTGCCAGGGACCAGCTATTTAAGTTCTCTGCATGGAAAGAGCTTAAGCACAGTGCTTGGTACACAGTACATTCTCAATAAAACACAGACATCATTTTCACTCAGATATTAATCTTACCATGATACAAAGGCCTCAGTCTTTCTGGTCCCCCTCGTTCAATCTACTAACCTTTCCAGCTTCTCCACCCCACCACCCAAACACGTTTATTTAACGAACATCCATGAAAACTTCCTCTGGAAAGGGGACATGAATGCTGAAGGAATGAAAAAGTGAAAGTGAAAGTCACCCAGTCATGTTCGACTCTTCGCAACCCCACGGACTGTAGCCCACCAGGCTCCTCTGTCCATGGACTTCTCCAGGCCAGAACACCAGAGAGGGTTGCCACTGATTCTCCAGGGGGTCTTCCCAACCCAGGAAACAAGCCCAGGTTTCCCGCACTGCAGGCAGATTCTTACAGATTCTCCCGCATTGCAGGCAGATAGCAATTGAGCCACCAGAGAAGCCCATGAAACGAAAGAACAACAAATCTGTATCTTTCAGTAACTGTTTAGTACAATCCTTGTTGGCACCTCTCTGTGATTTCTCTTTAAACAGCCAGTCTCTTTAGCTCTGAGGGAGCCATCACCTACTAGACACCTGTGCCTGCAATAGGTTTCTAATAAATTCTGAAGTAATTAATGTGGGGAAAATAGGATGATTCATAGAGGCTGGGAGACCCGGCCCTGAGGACTAGGAGAATGGTGAGAACCAGGGCAGGGCTGTGGTGCTGTCCATCTGGCAAGTGCTGATAAGCCTTGGGGGTTTGGTTGAGACTGTCTTCAGGAGACCCTCACATCAAGCCATTTATGGGACAAGAAGAAAGTGCAGAACACACATTCCCCGAGATGAGTTCCAGGCCCAACAGGGAAAAGCAAGAACTGGCCATTCAGCACTGCCCTTCTACATGACTGCCCCTTTATGAGGCCACAGTGGGCCACTAGAAAGCCAAATCCTGGGGTTTACTTAACCAACCACTAGAGCATTACTGAGAATGTCTCCACTCTGAGGCTTCTGGCATGAGACCTGCTCTCAAGAGTGAATGCCACAATCTACCCCATGTTGTCAATCAATCAATAAAATATCACGTCTGCAAGCAAGGGGACTAAAACACAGACTATAATGCTCTAATCAAAATCAGCTCTATCTTCATTACCATCCAGTGATGGTTCTACCCTATTCTGATATTCTGAATAAAATCGATGGCCCCTCTACTGTTTTCACTCCTGAAAATACTCAATATTCAAATAGTCCAGCTCCATTCTTCTTCAAATCCTACCCACCCAATAAGTTGCATGACAACCTGCTGGCATAATCAGAAATACATTTCACACAGTAATATCATAAAAGGCTTCTGAAAGATACTCCTCACTCAAAAATGCCGACCATATGGCATTAGCAGCAGGAAGAGCAGTAACAGCTGTCAGTAGTAGAAACATTTATTAAGCACCAGTTGGATGGAAAAGCAGAAGAACAGGAGAAAGAAAACTGATGAATAAAATTTGGTTCTGAACTGAGGAAAGTTTTTCGAGCAAGAAAAGTTCCCTCACTGATGAAGGCAAAGAGATGTCTTAAGTCACACTGAGCCATCAAGCTTATTCTGGACACTGCCCCATCTCTAACTGAACTTCCTAATTCTCCATGACTCAAAGTCTAGTCTGAAACAGTTTTACCCAAACTTCAGTCAATTTCACACTGTCCTGACAGTGATATCATATTATAATACTACCTGTACTGCTGTTGTTTTTTTAAAATCAACTTATGATCAATCCACTTTTTTACTTGGCTTCATCTTAAGTAATATTTATGAAATTCTGGGTTTGATGTGCTGGAGTAAATATATTTTTTGAACTCACATTAAGATACATAAAAATTGGTGCCCATAAAAAGAATACATAAAAATTGTTTCGGAAGGTCATGCTGTAATCAATACTATTTAAACCAAACGCTGAATGAACATCTTGGGACATGTTGATGATTTTGGCACCCCTCTCCAGTACTCTTGCCTGGAAAATCCCATGGATGGAGGAGCCTGGTAGGCTGCAGTCCATGGGGTCGTGAAGAATCGGACATGACTGAGCGACTTCACTTTCAATTTTTACTTTCACGCGTTTGAGAAGGAAATGGCAACCCACTCCAGTGTTCTTGCCTGGAGAACCCCAGGGACAGGGGAGCCTGGTGGGCTGCCGTCTATAGGGTCACACAGAGTCAGACACGACTGAAGTGACTTAGCAGCAGCAGTGATTCCCTACCTTGTAAAATCATCCTATTTTATTTGTGTACCCAAGTATTGCCTGTCCCTCACAAATTACATGAAAACAAGGGCCTACTCATGCCTTTCCTACCTGAACCCAGACCACTAGTTAACACCATATGATGTATAGCTCCGTCATCTTTTTTCCATATGTTCCATGATGCCCAAATATCAACACAACTGAAAGCCCTGACAAGTTCTCACAACCACCAATAAAACCCTGGAATCCTGAAAATGCAGCAGGACTCAATACTTAATTAGCAGCACAAAGTATTTATTCAAGCCTCTTATTTTAAAAAGCACACTTTAAAACATGAATAAAATTAAACCCATGGTATAGAATTTCATTACATCACCAAAACAACTGAGAAGAATACCATCAAATCAACCCCAAACATTAGGATAGCTCTTAAGACCCCGGTGACTACTAAGTATCATCGCAGTGTCAATGGAGACAACCTGAAGATGCATAGTGGACACTTCGCCCACAGCGTGAATTTGCTTTTACTCTCAAGGGAAGGTGGGATATCCCAGTTACTATATGGTAGGTTAATATATTCTATTTCATCTTTGTAACACCCCTGTGGTCCAGGTAGAATTGTCCCATTTGTAAGTAAAGGAAAATGAGCCCAGACAGTCTGACTCTACAATGTTATACATTAGAAACATTCAGTACAGTTCAGTTAGTCATGTCCAACTCTGCGACCCCATAAATTGCAGCACACCAGGCCTCCCTGTCCATCACCAACTCCCGGAGTTCACCCAAACTCATGTCCACCGAGTCGGTGATGCCATCCACCCACTATCGTCCCCTTCTCCTCCTGTCCCCAATCCCTCCCAGCATCAGAGTCTTTTCCAATGAGTCAACTCTTCACATGAGGTGGCCAAAGTATTAGAGTTAGAAACATTACATCTCATTTAATATTTCCTTTGTTGTTGTTCGTTAGGTCACTAAATCGTGTCTGACTCTTTGCAACCCCACAGACAGCAGCATGCCAGGGTTCCCTGTCCTTCCCTATCTTCACTTCACAACTATCCTTCACTTTAGTATTCACATCAAATATTCTTTAAATATTTTCTTAAGGCCTTAATATTCAAAACTTTTCAACTACCTCAATTTCAGCTTATAAGCTAAGACAAATAGATAGTGTTAAAATAACCATGATAATGGTGTGATACACAAGCTATTTATTAAATTACTATATGCCAATCACACATCTAAGGGTTTCACAAACATTTTCTTGTTTAAGCCTAAAAACTAAGAAATATTCTATTACTGTTTCTGTTTTATAGATTAGAAACTGAGGCTTGAGCAGTATTTTTTAGTAGTTGAATAATTTGCCTGTAGTCTAACTGCTAATTCAAGGTAAAAATAAGATTCAAACCCAAATCTGCCTTAATCCAAAACCCACGCTCTTAACCACTACCTATAATGCCTGAAAGTTCTATTGGATTAGTGCCTCAGCTTATCCCAACCCCCCCCCAAAAATCTTCAGGTGTATCTTCCTACCCTCCAACAATATCCAGAGTGCTTAGCATTCCATGGATTACATGTCCTATATTATATTTATTATTCATCCCTAGTTATAAAATTATTAAGACGTCAAAATGCTCAGCAAGGATATTGCTAGGAGTAAAAAAGATGACATCTAAGAAGAAAGAAGAGTTTGGAAATTCTCCCCAAAACAGTCACAGCCCAGTTCTTTCAACAGTATGCTGCTGCTGCTGCTAAGTCATTTCAGTCGTGTCCGACTCTATGCGACCCCAAAGATGGCAGCCCATCAGGCTCCCCTGTCCCTGGGATTCTCCAGGCAAAAACACTGGAGTGGGTTGCCATTTCCTTCCCCAATGCATGAAAGTAAAAAGTGAAAGTGAAGTCTCTCAGTCATGTCTGACGCTTTGCGACCCCATGGGCTGCAGCCCACCAGGCTCCTCCGTCCATGGGATTTTCCAGGCAAGAGCACTGGAGTGGGGTGTCATCGCCTTCTCCAATGCATGAAAGTGAAAAGTGAAAGTGAAGTCACTGAGTCATGTCCAACTCTCAGGGACCCCACGGGCTGCAGCCCACCAGGCTCCTCCGTCCATGGGATTCTCCAGGCAAGAGCACTAGAGTGGGGTGCCATCGCCTTCTCCCCAACAGTATGCTAGCTATCCTAATTACGGCTTCCCTGGTGGCTCAGCTGGTAAAGAATCCGCTTGCAATGAGAGACACCTCGGTTCAATCCCTGGGTTGGGAAGATACCCTGGGGAAGGGAATGGATACCCACTCCAGTATTCTGGCCTGGAGAATCCCAAGGACTGTCTAGTCCATGGCGTCACAAAGAGTCAGACATAACTGAGCGACTTTCACTCACTCATACTAATTAAGGATACTTGTACAAGTATAGAATATTCTACTCTACAGACCCTGGGCTGTAAAGGTGGGCTTCCCAGGTGTCGCAGTAGTAAAGAATCCACCTGCTAATGCAGGTTCAATCCCTGGGTCAGGAAGATCTCCTGGACGAGGAAATGGCAACCAGAATTCTTGCCTGGAGAATTCCATGGACAGAGCAGGCGGGCTATATATAGTCCATGGGGTCGCAGAGTCAGACATGACCGAGTGACTGAGCATGCACAGACCCTGTACACTATAGAAACTTAAATGTGAGCTATCTATGTAATTCCAGGATCAAAATTAATAAGACCAGCTCTGGGTGGGGGGGGGGGGGGCCTCGGGGTGGTGGTGATGGAGTCTCTGGAGCCCCCCATCCCCTGCGTCAAAAGTCAGAGCTTTATATCTTCCCCCTCTGATGCAACCAATAAAGGCTGTTCACAAGATGAAAACAAAAACACACACACGTTGCTAAGATCAAAGGAAGGAAAGCAGTTCTTGTCTGCTGAATGGGTGTTGAAAACCAGCTTCCGATCATTCACTGTAAAAACAAGAAAAGTAATTTAGAATAAAAGCTACTAAAGGGTATGCTAATAGACTTGATAAAGGAAATAGCATCACAGTTCAATTGTGAGAATTCAAACTCTTTTTTAAAAAAGAACCATAATATTTTGGAGCAGAAAAGAGCATAATGATTATCCACCCCCTCATCACACACAGAAAAAAAACTAAGCAAAGTGCATTTCTAGTTGGTGATAAGGAGGGTAAGAATCTACATTCCATTGTTTATGGTAATAGCGAAAACTCTGGGGAAAAAGGGGGGGTTGGGAATTCTCAAGCAGGCTAACTTGTGGAAGTTTTTCTTCAACTAAAATATGAACAAGTGTCTAAAGTACACACTTAGCAGTTTATAGGAAAACATCTTCACATTCGGACACAAGGGCAAAAAGATAAAGTAGACATGTAGGACCTACTTTATGATGTTTCATTTAAAAGTTTGTAACTCAACCCCTTTTCAGTTTCACTGTGTGTGTGTGTGCGTGTGTGCTCACACATGCACTCAGTGGCTTGCGTTGTGTCCAATTCCTTATGGCCCCATAGACTACAGCCCACCAGGCTCCTCGGAGCATGGGATTTCTCAGCCAAGAATACTGGAGTAGGTTGCCATGTCCTCCTCTAATGGATCTTCCCAACCCAGGGACTGAACAGGCATCTCACACATCACAGGTGGACTCTTTACCCGCTCAGCCACCTGGGAAGCCCCTTTTAGTTTCACCAAGGGGCTTCCTGGTAGTCTAGTGGCTAAGCCTCTGGACTCCCAATGCAGGGGGGCCTGGGTTCAATCGTTGATCAAGGAACTAGATCCCACATACCACAACTAAGACCCAGTGCAGCCAAATAAATAATAAGTATTAAATCTTTCTGAAAAGATGTGTCTTTTGCACGTCTGGGTTCTCATCTCTCATCTCCCTCTGCCCAGAGGGAGGCACAATCACACGACAGAGAGATGCTGTATTTCAGCGAGAAGACACCCACACTCCCAGGGCTGGGGCAGATGGCAGGTGGGGCACAGGAGCGCTGCGGCAAGCCGGAGCATGCTCCCTAAAGGGCTGGCCAACTGCTGTTCTGCAGAAATGCCAGTCTTATGTTGCCAATGCTTCCAGTACTTAAAGGAAAAAAAAATCCAAATCTAGATTTCAGTGTGATACCTACCAATTTTCAGATGCTGTAATGAAATTAACACACCAGACAAGATGTGCCCCTCTGGGTGAGTGCCCTCACTGAGCTCCAGGCTTCTTTCACTCCCCACAGAGGGAACTGGTAACTGGGAAACACGCCCATTTTGAAGAGAAGGATCTCTTTTATCCTGAAGATAGCCCCATATAGGGCTTTGAGGTGATGCTAGTGATAAGGAATCTGTCTGCCAATGCATAAGACCTAAGAGACTTGGGTTCGATCCCTAGGTCAGGAAGATCCCCTGGAGGAGTGCACAGCAACCCATACCAGTATTCTTGCCTGGAGAATTCCAAGGACAGAGGAGCCTGGTGGGCTATAGCCCACAGGGTCGCAAAGAGTTGGACACGACTGAAGCAACTTAGCACACACAGCCCCATACACAGAACAGACATCTCACCTCCAAGAGATGGTGAGAAGTATGAGGCAGGCTCACTGCTGACCTGGGATGGTCTCCTGCCAGAGCCTTGGGTTCACAGCGGCAGCCTGACAGATCACGAGAAACATGAACCAAGGAAGCAAAAAACAAGCCGCCGTGCTGTTATTTTATATGACTTGCACGAAATAAATCTCTGAACTATAGGTGAGTCATAAGACAATAAAGGACTCAATTAGGTTCAGAACAACACACCAGTGTTTTCCCTCATCTTACCAACTAGTTCACTGGAATCCTGAGAGAACATAAGGGACATAAAGGACCCTGGTGTCTGTTTTACCCTTTACTGCAAGTTAATTAATCTTACTAGAAAATTAAACCCAGACTGCCAGTCGGGCATTTTCAGGGTCAATAATTCTTAAGTTACTAGGATACCCATTAATGATACCCAAGTGGTATAGAGGAGTTACTGTCTCTACCCAAAATGGCTGGCTCATTCCCCAAAATGTGATTCATTCAGGGCAAAATATTTAAATCTGCAAATCCTTGGAGATTAACAGCAATTTTATTGTAAGTACCACTTCGATATTTTAAACACACACACACACACACGCACACAAAAGGAAGGGCTTCCCTGGTGGTTCAGACAGTTAAAAGAATCCTCCCGCAATGCAGGAGACCTGAGTCCAATCCCTAAGTCGGGAAGATCCCCTGGAGAAGGGAATGGCAACCCACTCTTGCCTAGAGAATCCACATGGGCAGTGGGAGCCTGGCGGGTTACTGTCCATAGCGTCTCAAAGAGTCAGACACGACACACTTTCACTAAAGGAAATCTGGAGTCTTAATTAAACTAGTGCAAAGCACTTATATACACAGCAGATACATAAAAATCATTACTTTTCAATTTTTCTAGTACCTAAACCACCTGATTAATCTCTAAATTCAATACTGAAAAGCACAGCAATTTAAGGCTGGCACTCTACTAAGAACACCTACTAATCGGATTACGCTGCTTACTTTCAAATCCACACCCAACAATGCCTAGAGTGACCTGGGAAATAAACAGGCTGGAAATGGTAATTCGAACAATTCCTCTAAAAAAATTATTGAACTTAGTGCCTGCTGCGTAAGTGTCCTAAAACAGGAAATTCGGGGCCACAGCGAACTGTTTTCCCCTTCTCCTCCAACAAACACTTATTAGAGGTGATCTTTCAGACTCCAGATCAAAGTAAACTGGATAAGAATTCTCAAGCTGAGCATAGGGCAGGAAATTGCCCTGTTTGGCTCCAGTCCTCACCTGTGCT
This sequence comes from Ovis canadensis, assembly GCF_042477335.2. Lineage (NCBI taxonomy): Eukaryota > Metazoa > Chordata > Mammalia > Artiodactyla > Bovidae > Ovis > Ovis canadensis. Next base: position 118,555,270 of record NC_091250.1, on the reverse strand, counting down.
AAACACAAAGGACAAACAAGCATATGAGACCAGTGACCCAACCCTCAAAAACAAGGCCAAGGAGAAGTGCTGAGGCTGGAGGTGTGGGCTCTAGGAGCAGAAGGGGAAATCCTAGCTCAAGAGCCTGGGTAACAGTCTCCCTGGGTTGGGAGGGCCCCAGTCCACATTTGGAAAGACAGGTAAGAAGGAAACTGGAGGTTCTTTTTCTGGAGGCAATGGAGAGGTTCCAAGGGATCTTAAACTAGGACAACCTTGATCCGGCTTTCCTATAATAATTATCATGCGGAACAGTGCGGCAGATGGTTTGAAGAAAAAACACAGGAAGACAGGTTAGAAGGAAGCTGCAAGAGCTTAAGTAAGTGACAAGAAGCTCAACCACAGGATGTCCCTGGTGGTTCCATGGCAAAGACTGTGCTCCCAATGCAAGGGGCCTGCATTCGATCCCTGGTCAGGGAACTAGATCCCACATGCCGCAACTAAGAGTTAACATGCCGTAACTAACTAAAGAAAGAAAGAACCCGCGTGTAGCAATGAAGATCAAAGACCCCAAGTGCCACAATGAAGACCCAGTGCAGCCAAACAAATAATAAATAAATTTTAAAAAAATAATAAATAAATTTAAAAAAAAGAAAAGCTAAACTATAAAGGGGTGCTGAGGAATGCAGAAAAGGAAAAACTTTCAACAGACATTCAGAAAGTAATCCCCGTACAACTGGGTTGCCAGGGGGATAAAGCAGAAGATACAGAAAGGAACTGAGACGGACAACCCAGGAAGGAGGAGAAAGCTCAGTGTGTATGTGTGTCCAGGGGAGGCAGATGTGAAACCGGCCACGCTCAGGTTCTCTGTGAGATGCTGCTGCAACATTCACGAGAACCGCCTAGTGAGCAGTGGACATAAAAGGAGGCAGAGCTCAGAAAACTTTGGGGAATTTCAGGCTGGAAAAATCAACCTGGTGGTCATCAGTGGTTCAAGAGCTGAAGCCCTGAGTGGAGATGAGACTAACCAGAGAAAGGCTGAAGAAGGAGAAAAGATGGTTGAGGGCAGATCCTGAAGAAGGGGCAGGGCAGGCAGCTTCTGGAGGAGATTGGAGCATGCCCGAAGAGGGGTGGCAGAGGATGAGATGGTTAGAGGGCATCACCGACTCAATGGGCATGAATCTGAGCAAATTCCAAGAGACAGTGGTGGACAGGGGAGCCTGGCATGCTGCGGTCCACGGGGCTGCAAAGAATCGGACACCACTTAGCGACTGAGCAACAACTGAAGAGGTAGAAGAAAGAGTCGACAACACAAATGGGCAGTGCGTGTGGCGCTGGCGGCCAGTAGTGTCAGACGTCACAAAGAGGTCATGCAGGCTATGCTCAAGCACACTCCTGGACCTGGGCATCTCGGAGGCCATCACCGGGGACCCAGGCATGGAGGGTAGAGGGTGGAGGCGCACAGCCTGCAGTGGGTTCAGAAAGTGGATGGGAGGAGAGCAAGCATGCACAGAGTGTTTACCTACTTCTGTCTCCAGCGCTTGAGCTGCGAAGGGAACAAGAAAGAAGCAGTCGGAGTAAGACACTGCAGTGAGGAAGGTTTTGTTTTGCCTTTTCAGCTAGGAAAGGTCTGGATGGAACTACAGATTGTTAGGAAAGAGCCAGGTGACGGGAGAAAGATGTAAGGCAATCAGAAAGGGTGTGCAGGTGGCCGGGCCAAGAGGAAGAACACCTCCTTCTCAGAGATCAAAAGGAAAGAGCGAACTGGTGGGTGTGGATGTGGATTTTTTTTTTGAGTCATCGTAGGTGGAAGGGACTGAGATTTATACCTGGTGACTGCCTCCTCTAAACAGTAGAAGCAAACTGAAAGGCCTCAGAGCAAGCCACATGGCTGCCACCATGTGAGCCGGAATCCCCTTGTCGTTTGAATCATCTGTGCCACCCAGCACGTGCACCTGTCAGGTGCCGACACGAACGCGAGGCCAGGCAAAAAAAACAGAGCGCTCCTAATGCACTGTTAGAGGTGCTGCACAAAGGGGCACGACTCCGGAGAAGACACGCTGTTTGGCAGAGAGAGTATGAGAACCCGAGGGCAAGGGTCCTGGTTTCATGGCCCCCGGCTCTGCCACTTACGAGCTTAGATCATTAAACTTTTCAGAGACTCGGTTCCATGGCATGTTAGATGGTGGTTCCTGCCAACTGCCCTGCCCGGCTCACAAGGTTGCTGTGACAATCGAGAGGAAACAAATAAACAAGGGCTTGGGGAATTAAAAGGGGGGTGGGGTGGGAGAGCGGGAGGCAGTCAGTATTTCCGAGTACAAAAGCTTTGTAAGGGCTTCCCTGATAGCTCAGCAGTAAGGAATCTCCCTGCTAATGCAGGAGAGGGAGGTTTGATTCCAGAGTTGGGAAGAACCCCTGGAGGAGGGTATGGTAACCCACTCTGGTATCCTTGCCTGGAGAACCCCCATGGACAGAGGAGCCTGGTGGGCTACAGTCCATGGGGTCACAAAGAGTCAGACACGACTGACGTGACTACACACACACACACACACACGCGCGCACACACACACGCGCACACACACACATATGCGCACGCGCGCGCTCAGGGGTGAGCAGGATGCTCACCTTGGCAAAAAAAGCAGGTTGGCTTTTAAAAGCTCGAAAATCCCCAAGCAAATGCTTTCTCTCCCCAGGCTCTTCATCTGCTTAACACTAGAACATCAAATATTTAGGGCTTTATTCACCTTGGAACACCGTACCTGGGCATTTCTGGTCCCTCTGATCTGATCCCACCTACACACTCAAGTTACACTCCAATACCCAGGAACATATTCTGAGTCTTCATGCCTCCAAAAACACCAACTTCTCACCTTGCTCCTGAAAGTCCAGCTCAAATTTCAACTCTAATCACACCTACCACCACTTACTGAGCTCTTACTATGTATCTAGTACTGGTTTAAGCACGTCATAAGGCCATCCATCCACTGGCCCCACTGTCCCGAAGAATAAACGGACAACACAGCAAGGTCGAGTTCCTTTGCCCCCAACCAATCTCCTTGAATCAGCTACTTCTATTAGATTTCACACCCTTTCCTGTCTTTATGTCTTCTCTCTCCTTAATCCTTGAGCCTGGAATATATTTTCACCAATACCCAAAGTGCTCCAGAAGTCAACTCAAAAAATAATAATAATAATAATGTGCAGCTTCCTCTTTTCAAAGTCAGTATAACATAGGTGTCACAGTTAAGGGTGTCGACTAGAGCTAACCTACTAGGATCTGGATTCCAGATCCAGCACTCACAGCCTGGGTGAACATGGATCAAATGAATCTTTCTGCATCTCTGTAAATCTCTCAGTAAAAAGGCAGTGCTCATACCTAGAAAGTGTTTGGAGCAATTCCTATTATGAAGTGTGCAAGACTACAGCGATCATCACGTGACGGTACTTAGTAATTCCATATTCTCCTTTCATACTGGTGATTCTTTGTATGTTTTATGGCATGGAATCAACGGACTGTCTTTTATTTTTTATAAATAAAAAAAACCTAGTCTTTCTTAGCAGCTCCCCTTTGTATCTAGAGGGAGTTCAAACATGGTTGACTAAAATGACTGACACCTAGGATGTAAGAAGTGAATCCTTCTATGACATTGTTCCTGACAGAAAAGGTTTTTTAACATTTTGCAAGAATGTCCAGATTATTTGGCAATAGGAGAAAGAATTTTTTTTTTTTAAATAAGTTAACATGTTCTCAGGCATGTGAAGGAAAAAAATGTTGGAAGTAACATAAGACACTTTAATTATAGCATAAGATTCTACTAAATGTTTTCTCTCTCTAAAACGCAATAGCAAACATTTGCTTTGGGGTGGAGTGCTTTAAAAACTGGGCTGTAAGGGGAAAGAAGAATCCACGAAGGGCACAGCATGCTTTTCTTTCTTAATTCATGCAATTCAAAGCTTTAGTCTCACCCAATATGAACTTTCGGAGTTCTTTTTTTTTATAAATTGGAACAATAAAAAAAAACTCTAGGGTGATTTATCTAAAGGACAGAGCTAGAAGTAGGACCTCTAATTACTTAAATACTGAGGCCTCTAGATTAAAACATTAAACCTCAAAAGCTTTCAGCCGAAGGGATTAAGGAGATTAGAATGGGCTTGACAAATTACCACAGGGTTAGGGGGTTGGAAAAAAAGCAGAGAAAAAGTAGGCCAAGCTTAAACAGGGAATAAAATGAGGCTCAAGAAAAATCTAATGATGTGTGTGGACCCTGAGCATCTGTGTGGGGCATGGGGGTAGGGAGTGGGGGGTGTGCGGGGAGGAGAGGAGAATGGTCGACCTCGGGATTTCCACAATTAAAAAGGAACAACATTCGTGTAGAACTGCTTAGAAAGTTCTTGGAAAATGTGAACGTGCCGCAAAGTTAACCTTGGAAAATGATTTTCAAATAGATCTTGGCAACTAGAGAGGAGGAATCCAAGGCTAAAAACTAAACTTGTTATGATAACATGAAGCAAGATCTTCTCTTTAAAGGCATGCTGCTTAAATATCTCATGCATATCGGCCACTCCCTCCAAAACAGCCTCAGTTAAGATCGCTAACTGGGTCATCAACAGGACTCCCTTTGGAATATCTGGTTTTCTGTCCCTCAAGATTATCAGCTGGCTGAAAATAAAACACAATTAATCTAGAAAAGAGCTGCAATGACTCGGGTGGCTATGTGAGAGCCTGGGAGAGCACACAGCCTGGAAAGATTCTAAAGCAGTGAACGTCTCCACCTTGGCAGAGGCACAGCGTGAGGGACCCAGGGGGGATCCAATAACCCTCCACAAACATTTCAAGTGTGAAAACAACAAAGAGGAACAGGAATTTCTTATCCTGGTACCAAATGTACTTCTGGCATCATGAGAAGGAAAGTAAAACCTACGAAGAAAACAACCCCAGTTAATACCACCCAAAAAGATGTTCCAGGTTCAATCGCAGGCTTTCTTCTTGCTCTGTAAGCAATTCTATTCTTTACACCAACTCACTTCTAGCAATTTTAAGAGTTCTTTTTTCAAAAATATTTTGCTTCTGTTATTTAAAATGTTTCCTTCAGAGTTTAAAGAGTTTCTTCAAACAAACAAACAAAAAAAACTGCTAGGATCAGGGAATTAAAGGTGGCAGCATCTACTCAGTTCTAGCTGGCGAAACAGAAAATCTGATTTTTCACCCAATTTCTCCATTTTGTAAACATTGGCTCAAAGGGGAGGAAAAAAAGAAAAAACATTATATAGGCAAAACAAAATAGTCTGCAGGTCCAGTCTAGCCCTTGGGCTGTTTGCAGCTTCAACTCAAACTTGTCAGTCATTTGCCACTATTTTTAAACATCTATATTTAGATATTTGGGGATCTAAAATTTAGCCAAGCAGATACAGGTTAGTCACTATTCATTATTTCTCATAAACAGAAAGTACTCTGCCTCAGACTCTCAACATCCTCGAGGAACTGTGCACAGAGACAATCTTTTTCGCTCTGCCATCCTTTTCCTCTCAAACATGTAAGTCACATAGGTCTGCCCAAGTTAACTGAGTTCCAGCTCATGGAATCTAATCTAAATTTGCAATAAAAGAGCTACTGTAATACAAATATTTTTAGGAAACTGAAGGGGGCTAAATAAGTTTGTATCAGAATCTTACTTTCCCCCATGAACTTGAAAATGTTGAAGAGTCAAGGAAAAAGGGGCTTCCCAGATGGTGTTACCTGCCCCCCAAAAAAAAAAAACAGGAGACAGGAGAGACACGGGGTTCAATCCCTGGGCAGGGAAGATCCTCTGGAAGAGGGCATGGCAAACCGCTTCAGTATTTCTTACTGGGAGAATCCCCATGGAAAGAGGGGACTGGTGGGCTTATAGTCCATAGGGTCACAAAGAGTTGGACATGACTGAAGTAACTTAGCACGCAAGGAAAAAAAGAAAACACACACACACACACGAGTTGTAGAAGAAGCATGTATGTAGGCTTGGGGGCCCTAGTCCCATATTTCTTCCCCGTGGTTCCTCTCATGTCCTGCTCAGCACAAGCAGACTCATCAATTCAGCAGATCTTTCACTCTCAGGGTCCACATGGGAGACCCCAAAACCAGGGGGCCCTTCTTGAACTTCTTGCAGCTTGTTGTCAGTCCTTCTGAAACAGTTTCATTTCCAGGCTCTAGAAGAAACCTCATGAGAATCAGCTACAAACACTTGAGTCCACCTGTACACTTGCTGAATTTTCTATGATGGGGCCCAGGAATTTTTATTTTTAGACATCTGTCTTTTTAACCAGCTTCCTCCAGGTGATTCAAACCTGCCACTGAGTTTCAGAATGAATGCATAAAATGAATGCACAAATTCCCCTTGATCTACAGTCCAGGGTTTATAACCCAAGAAAACTTCTAACAGGCTCTGTACGTCACGCAGCATAAACCATTGGCACATACATACCCTCGGCTTGGAATACTGATATGGTTTAACTCCTAACACACCTACTGCATAGCCTGGATGCCGATGTACCCCCAGAAGTCAGGCTGAGATCCTGTCTCCCAGAGGTCATGACAGCAAGAGGTGGGAGCCTCAGGGAGATGCTTAAGTTGTAAGGGTAGTGTCCTCAGAAATGGAACTGATGCCTTTGAAAAGAAGTTTCAGAGAAAGCCCTAGTCCCTCCCACCACGTAAGGACGCAGCAAGAAGGCATCGGCTGGGAACTCACAAGAAAGCCCTCATGAGAACATGACCGTGCTGATGGCCTGATCTTGGACTTTTAGCCTCCAGAACTGTGAGACATGAATGTCTACGGTTTACAAGCCATTCAGTCTGTGGCATTTTGTTATAGCAGGTCACATGGTCTAAGGTAACTTCTTACTTTTTTCAGTTCCACTTATCATTCAGATCTCACTCAGCACTTCCCCTGAGGATTCTCCCCTAAGCACCTACATTCTAACCCACAATCCCCCCTTATGGATCTCATAACAGTTTCTGTGTTGTGTTAAGTCACTTCAGTCGTGTCCCATTCTTTGCAACGCCATGGACTGCAGCCCTCCAGGCTCCTGCTATCCATGGGAGTCTCCAGGCAAGAATACTGGAGGGGGTTGCCATTTCTTTCTCCAAGGGATCTTCCCAACCCAGGGATCTCGTATATCTCCTGCATTGGCAGGTGGGTTCTTGACCACTAACGCCACAGGGAAGTCCCAATAATAATAGTTTGCAAATTCCCTTATATTATAGAATTGGATTAGATTCCCTTCTATCATGGGGTTACAGGAACCTGCCAAAGTTCTCACACATCGATCTGAGTGGTTATTTGAATAGTGTCAGTTTCTAACTAGATAGTTAAGGTCCAAGAGGACAGAAATCACCTGGGGTTTGCCCACCACTGTAACCCCGTCCTCAGCACCAGGCTTGCCATACACTAGGTGCTGAAGATATATTAAAGTACGGAACTAATGATGGGACATGGGAGGAGGGGAACTTAATACGATGAGTGATGCATCAGCAGAGTATACACCATCGACATAGCAGAAGTGAACCTCTTAAGGGGTTAGATCATTTCGTAACGGGGAAGTTCCTCTTTTCAGGGTTTAAGATAGTAAGAGAGCTAAACATGAAAGCAGGGAAGACTGTATGCACGAACGCAAAGCGAATCATTATCACAGTTTTCCACTAAGGATTACTCCACACTACAAGGCCGGCAGTTTACTTAAAATGGAAGGTGTAATTTAAGAATCACATACATTAAGGTAGTCCAACAATGAATTCACAGCTGCAGGTGACACCTGAGTCTTGAAAGGAGGTTGAAGGATTCGGTATCAAAAAACGTTCCCAAATGATGTCATGAGAGGCCACAGCGAAGAGCAATTGCTTTGCAGAAATGAGAAACTCATCAGATTTCAAAGCCAGATTTCTCTGGAGGGGAATGACGTAGGACCATATGAGGAGGTAGAAGCAGAAGCAAATTTAAACTGACAAATTTAAACCTTGCTGGGTTCCAGGGACTTATTTGCACAAATTAAGATACTTGAAATATTTACACATATACATCAAACCTTGAGTGAAAAAAAAAAAAAAGAAACCTATCATTTCCCCTCATCTATAAGCAGATTCTCACATTTCCAAGATGATCTTTGATTTTTTGTTTCCAAAGACCCAGCAGGACCCCATTTCCTCCCACCCCTGAGCTTGCCACAGGCTGCAGAACTGACCCAGGGAGGGCCTGGTTGTGCGCCTCTTCAGCTGCACCTGCCTGGTGCAGACTGCACCAGACTTCAAACCCTCACTACACATAAACACAGCCCAAACTGATTTCCAGTGCTAAGATGAGATTTCTTTTGTGTTATGATTTCCATTCACCTTGTGTGAAACTTCCAGGATTTAAGCTATGTATGTCAAGTGGTTCAAAATGGAGTTCCAGTGACCAATGTGAACTTCTGTATTAGCTGCTTTGAAAAGTCTACCATAGAGTCATGAATGTCTTAAGAGCAAGACCATGACACCCACAGATAAATTCCTTAAAATGAGCCCACTGAGCCAAGCAACTGAAGGCTCTCCCCGGGAAGACCTGACTCCCCTCCTGAGAGCTGATCCCCGGCTGCTGGAGGCTCTGTCCCAGCAGAGGGCAAATTCTGCTCATGCTTGTCCCGAGACCCAGGGCTGAGGCTGAACCAGAGGCCACTGCTCACGCTAAGATGCTGCCTTTCTGGACTTCCTGGAGTGGTTCATCATCCCCTTTCCTATTTTCCCCATGTGGCTGACCTGTGCCATGTGCTATTGAACACTGGCTCCATTTCATTTATTTCCAATCCTGTGATTCTTACCCCTCCACAAACACCCAGTCTTAACATTTTCTCTGGGCTGGTCTACTACTGACCATGGTCAACGTGTCCTGTCTACCTAGATTCTGAACGGTATCTCAAACATAATGTACGATCTACCCAGAGCTCCTGGTTTTCTCTCCAAACCTGTTCGGCCCAGGTCAACTCCATCTCTGGAGCAGGTATCATCTCACCATCCAAACCCTTCTAATAGGCCTTCCTCAGGACTTCCCTCAGAGAAGGCAATGGCAAGCCACTCCAGTACTCTTGCCTAGAAAATCCCATGGACAGAGGAGCCTGGTAGGCTGCAATCCATGGGGTCACTATGAGTCGGACATGACTGAGCAACTTCACTTTCACTTTTCACTTTCACACATTGGAGAAGGAAATGGCAACCCACTCCAGTGTTCTTGCCTGGAGAATCCCAGGGACGGGGAAGCCTGGTGGGCTGCCGTCTATGGGGTCGCACAGAGTTGGACACGACTGATGCGACTTAGCAGCAGTAAGCAGCAGCAGCAGCAGCAGGACTTCCCTGGTGTTCCAGTGGTTGAGACTTGAAGCTTTCAATGCAAGGGACAAGGGTTCAATTCCTGGTCACAGAACTCTAAGATCCCATTTTGTTGCAAGGCATTGCCCCCACTCATCCCCCCCCCCCAAATAGATCCTTCCTTGATGTCTCACTTTCACTCACACCTCAAGCCCACTCACATCTCCATTCAATCACAAAGCCCTGCCCGATATATCTGGAATCTGTCCGCTTCTCACCACACCCACTACCATTATCCTCCTCCAAGCCACCGGCATCTCCTAGCCCCACAGTCTGACCTCCCTACTTTGGTCACCTTTGTTCCTCCAAGCCGTTCTCCACCTAGAAGCCAGAGTGATCCTTTTCAAAAATAAAGAAAGTAGATGTATCATTCTTCTGCTCAAGACCCTCTCCAGTGGTCTCCAAGAATATTTTTTTTGTGAGGGAGTATAATTGCTTTGCAATATTGTGTTCGTTTCTGCCGTACTATTAAGTGAATCAGCTATATATGTGTGTGCTCCACTCCCTCTTGACCTTCCCTCCCACCCAAACCCACCCATGTAGGTCACCAGAGAGCACCAAGCTAACCTCCCTGTGCTACACAGCTGCTTCCTACTAGCTATGTTTCACAGGATAGTGTGAATATACACCAATCTTCATCTCCCAGTTCACCCCACCCCTCTTCCCCTCACACATCCATTCTCTGTCTGCATCTCTATTCCTGCCCTGCAAATAGGTTCATCTGTACCATTCTTCTAGATTTCATATATATGTGTTAATACACGATATTTTTCTCTTTCTGATTTGCTTCTCATTCTGACTTGGTGGCTCAGATGGTAAAGAATCTGCCTGCAATGTGAAAGACAGGGGTTCTATCCCTGGGCCGGGAAGATCCCCTGGAGAAGGAAATGGCAATCCACTCCAGTATTCTTGGCTGGAGAATCCCATGGACAGAGGAGCCTGGTAGGCTACAGTCCGCGGGTTGAAAAGAGTCAGAAACACTGAGAGATATCTTATTTGATTTTCTTACTTTGCTCCATGCAGATTTAAAACACAGAAAGATGGTAGACCTGAGAGTTCGAGCTCTGGCTCTGCTAATAACTAAACTGTAGCAAAATTAAGTGCCTTCACCCTTCTATGCTTTATTTGCAAAAGGCTGTAGGTTTAGTCATAAAATTCTAATATTCTGAATCCAGTATACAATGTAACATGCCTACCTCCGCTTACTCTAATTCTCCCTTTCAGTAAAATGTCTGTTTTATAAGTCCTGCTCCAGCCCAAGGTCCACGCTTAGGAACATTCACACAGAAATGCCTTGGTTTTTCTCTCACTCTCATTTGTTCACTTCAGGTAAAAAAGCACTAGAAAGGAATCTCAGCCTTCCATCTGGGCAGTTCCATCTCTGAAGTGGCAACTCTACAGCTGGAAGGCATCCACATGCGATGGCAGAGTTCTGGCTGTACCCTCAGATGGGTCATTTCAAGCCACTATACATCTTCCAGTTGACACAAAACTAAAACCAATATGCCCAGAGAAAAACCCAGCACAGACTGTGTGCTCTGGCCTCTGTTTAGTCAGAATGTTGACCCTATAATAATTTTTTTTCCCTGTAGGATTTTAGGAAAGACTAAGTTTTAACCGTGAGCATAACTTATCCCAGAAAGGAATACCATCTTCTAGGAGAACCAACTAAAATATACAAACTCAGTGTTTCCCATGAAACAGAAGGACAGAAATTAGTAAGAAACTCATATGTATGTACGTGGTTTGAGAATAAAGGACTCCAAGCAGACAAGGACTTTCCCATTTAGGTCCATTTTTAACAACACGGTTTGATGGAAGCAGTAGGGAAAGGGGAACAAAGAAACAAACTGCAAAACCCTCATGCTCATAAAGCCAGGAAAGGAAACCTCCTCCGACATGCCTTAGGACAAATTCAGCAAATAGAGGAAAACCACTTAGCCATGCCCATGTCCCTTCCCGAAGCTCTATCAACAGCCAACTTCCCGTTCCGCCCTGGTATTCTCTGTGCTTCTGCACCAAGGCCACAAACAGCCCAAGAGGTTGCTTATTTTCTTGTTCTACATTCAGAATTTACCTGCTCTGGGGTTAGCTCTCTGCTTTTATTTTTTCCTGTCCCCCATCCTCTATGCTTTTCTTTGATTCACCAGAATACTAAAATTTGAGATTTCTAAATCCAATCTATATGTCTTAAAAACCATTAAGAATTGTCATCTTATTGGGTCTATGAACAGAAAATAAATGGTAAGTCTGTGAAATGCAAGATCTTACTTAAAAGAGCTAAAAACAAATCTAAAATCTAGCCAGAGAGCACCAGTATTCCTGCTCCCCAGACTGTTCCCTTCATTACAAGTTCTTTGCCCAGAGCCCTCCATCTGCCCAAGCCTCAGTTCCATCCTCCCATGCCACCACACCACCCAGGGGCTCCAAGACAGTTGGCACCACAGCTGCCACTGGCCTGAAAGCGCCGCTCAGAGGCCGGACAGAGCTACTACGTTAAAATGGAGGCTGACTACCAACACAGGCTGAATTGAAATCTACTCATTTGTTGATAGCAGATCAAAAAAAAAAAAAAAAGAAAATCCCGTTCTCTTATCACCAAACCTATGGAGGATTTTGTTCATTCCAAACATCTACTCAGAAAATATGCAAGAATATGTACACTTATGGCTGATTCGTTTTAAGGTAGAAACCAATACAACCCTGTAAAGCAATTACCCAATTAAAAACAAGTTAAAAAGAAAATATGCAAGGGCTATCTAATGTGCTCCTATGTTTGAAATATGTATTAAGTCCAAGGAGCTTTAAGACCCTGGAGACATCTCAACTGGCCTTATCATTTTTTTTTTTTTAAACCAATAAAGCAAAACATTATCTGCCATCCTCTCACCTAAAAAGTCTACAGGAAAGCCTGCTGGCTGAATTTACATGGGCTCACAATCTTAAGGCTGAAGTTTGAGACTTTCTCTATGTACCTAGTAGCAGACAGTTCTTGAATTATGTCATATGTGCAGGCCGACCTTCACACTAGCCTGCCTTCTCTCTGGGGCAGGGACCCACCCTGGGCTTACCCATATGACTGGGCATTTGGTAGACAATGCAAATACTTGTTAATTTGCCTTAAAATTGTTTTAAAGAAAATTTAGTTGCTTAGTTTTCTTTTGGAAGGAAAAAAAAAAAAAGTCAAATTTTCCCCTTAACTTTTTAAAAAAAAACTAGGAAAATATAACAGTCTTTATTTGATAAAAAAGCGAAGAGAACTCCAATACGTTCTTTCTGAATTATAAGGAGGGCTGACTGACCATAGGGGTTTCCCTGGTGGCCCAGTAGTTAAGGATCTGCCTGCAATGGAGGAGATGCAGGAGACATGTGTTCAATCCCTGGGTCGGGAAGATCCCCTGGAGGAGGAAATGGTAACTCACTCCAGTATTCTTGCCTGGATAATCCCATGGACAGAAGAGCTTGGCGGGCTATAGTCCACAGGCTCACCATGAGTCAGACATGACTGATCACAGGAGAGACCTCTATTCTTCTCCACCTTCATTCTCTGCTCTTCCCCACCACTCATCCCAGCACAAAATGTTCAGTAAATGCCTCAGAGCAGTGAATGTGTGTAACTTGTCAGGTTAAAAGGAAAGTTCTGCCATCTTGGGCATTTCTACCATCCCCTCCGCCCACCCCCGACCCCCGCCATTTCTAATTTTTCTTCAACCCGAAAACCAGTCACATTTCGAAGATATCCTGAGACACTCCACCTCAAGAGTTAACTGTGGCCAGAACCCTAACCTCTTCTAAACCAAAAGCTGAAGTCACAAAGAAACAGATTTTCCTCCTTCAAGATAAGGGTTATCTTTCTAGCTGAGGATCCTGGAGTCTTTTTCTCTTTTTTTTTTTAACCTTCCAACACTACGTAAAACTGGTATGTGGATGTGCACACCCACACACAAGCACGTCTTTGGGCAATGGATATGCAAATTAGAATGTTTATACATGCAACTGAACCACAGGTTTTACCTTAACAGATAAGTGCTAAAATAAATTCACTTCAAACATTTCACTTTGAACTTGAATAACTGGTGCTAATTTGGAACTGCAGTGCTAGAGCGGGTGCTCTGATTCTCCTCATTCAAGCACCACACTGCCATTTGTCAAAAGAGCAGAAAAAGGAATTTTTTTTCTTTGTTGAAAAAGATTGAGTGTTTTGCTTTCGTCAAAAAGCCATCGTTGAATAACATTCTGTATTATATCTGTGACTCACTCTCAAATGAGACGTCACCACACCCCCACTCTTCTTTTGTAGGTGATAAATAAAATAGAACAGAAATTTAGTTTCAAAGTTTCTTACAATTTACAGGGAACAAATCTTGAAAAATTAATACTTAGCCTTCAACATTTTGACCTCTTGTTTTCCCTTTTTTATGGTTTGGATCTAAGGAAAAACGAACTGGGGCAGAGGATCCATCAACCAGAACACTTTTTTTCTTTATATTTTCTTTAATGAAGTCAGTGCCACACCCCCGCACCACAAAGTCAAAAATATCAAATACAGCTCAAAACCTTTCTGAAACTTTCATGATACAACTGTCCTCTGCCTTGACTGGGTTGTGGGTTGTAGGGGCATATACATTTGTGAGATGTACACATTTTTCAAAACAGAGTAAACAGTCCTCTAACCATCTCTATGTTTTACTGTGTGTAAATCACAGCTCAATAAAAGGATTTTTCAAAACCTCCTACAAATCACATTTCAGTATGTCATCAGTAATCCACCTCAGACCTGAGTTTCCTGTGTGCCAGCAAGATCCTAAAGCCAGGAAGGAATCTCCCTCTACAAAGGCCACGGACACCCCTGCCCTGAAAACTACCCCCTCAAATCTTCCTTCCTGCAGGAATCGCCCCAGATATGAACTTCCACTCACCTCAACTGACTGAGAAGGCATTTTCAGCTTCGTGAGCTTGGCTTTGGCAGGCACTTTTAAGTCTGATTTCTCAAAGGTCTGCTGCCGGTACTCCTCCGGCAGGGGTTTCAGTTCAGGAGACTCGCTAGGAGCCTGGTCTTGACCGTCCATGGGCCGGACATAAGCTGTGGGCTTCTGCTGCATCGCAAGGCTTTTTGAGGGGAGGGAGGGCGGGGGGAAGGTCTGAGAAGGTGGCTGAGGAGGGGCTACCCCAAGGCTGGCCACTGCCCCTGTGCTGTCTTGAGGGGTCTCTTTATCATGCACCTTTATGGCTAGGTCCTTGGGAGACTTGGCCGGGCAGTAGCCTTTATTGCTACTGCTACTGCTGGGAACTTTGCCGCTTCCTTGCATCCTGGGAGCAGTCTGCTGGTTGGAATGTACAGGTGACAAAGGGGGGACTGGGGAAGGCAAAGAGAGCAGAGGCGAAAGCTCCCTCTCCGGAGCGGAGTCTGTTGTCAAAGCACAGTGGTCTCCATCAGCCCTGCGGTCACCCTTTTTGTGATGACTAGAGCCATACCCCTCCTGACCGAGGCGCTCTTGGGTCAGGTGCTGGCTGTCTGGTGGGCCATAGCTTTTGGCGTGGAGACTTGGCATTGGTTCCATTCTTGGCTGTGCCATCCTTGGGTGGTGGCTGATGTTACCATCAGGAAGTGGTCCACAGGCAGGAGTGTTAACAGGCTGGTGGTGGACACTGGTATGGAAGGAGTGGGGTGGAATGCTGCTCCCCTTCTCAGGAAATAAAGGGTATCTCGGCTTCCCCAGCCTATTTTCGGAAGCATCCAAGCGCTGGGGGTGGGACTTGCTACTAAGGAACTCCTTCATCTCTTCATAGTCTCCCAGCATGTTCTGTATCCTACTGGATAGCTCATCACCTTTCTCTGTCTGAAAAAAAAGAAGACAGCAGAGTTAGATACTAAGGGACAAAGGGAGAAGGGAAATCACCACTTAGTAAACCACATTACAAAATGCCGTTAGAAAAGAAACATCTCAATATAATGTGTAACACAGAATTTAACATGCAACTTTAACTCAATTCCCCTGTTGAGAAGCCTGCCATGGACAAATATTACTAAATACAGGAGATGAACATTACAAAAGAAAACCACAAACTTTGATCATTTTGATTAATGAGGTTCAGAGGACTTTTATATTTTGTCTTCAAAAACAACCTTCAGGATAACTGTCTTATTTCCACAGTTGCGACACTTGTTCAGACTCACTTTCAACACAAAGTCAAACATGCTGATAAATCAGACTTTCCCGTATTCAAGAAATACCTTGTATGGCTCTCCAAAGAGGGGGATCTTTTCAGAAAATGCCTCTTTATCTTGGTGAGCTTCCTGGTTGCGTCTTTCCTTCTCTCTAATTCGAAGTAGGTTTCTGTCTTCATTGTACAAGCTGCTTCAGACGCCACAAAAGAACACAAACAAAGTTTATCAGTATCCAAGCTTTGCTGCGCACGCACGTTTGTGAGGGAGGCAAGGACAGCTCAAAAAGCTGTGACAACAGAGAGCGGATTTAAAGAATGCCCAAGGGACCTCCCCGGAGGTCCAGTGGCTAAGACTCCAAGTTCCCAATGCAGGGGGCCTGGTTCGATTCCTGGTCAGGGAACCAGATCCCGCATGCTGAAACAAAGAGCCTGCATACCAAACAAATAAATAAAAACAAATCCTAAAAAAAGAAAGAAAGAAAGCCCAAGTGTTTCATCCTGCTCCTTGATTCAGGCCACAGTCAACTAACTGGCTATGACCCCCCAGCTCTGGTCCTGGCTCTGGAAACCTAAGCATTCATTTTGCCCGCCTGCCTTTGTGGCTCAGGACTGACTCCAAACGGAACAGACTTTTATAGTCAGTGGGGGAACTGAGACAAGATTAATGATATTTTTGCTTCCAGTCTGCAAAATAGCAGGTAGAGGTGGAAGCTTTTCATCTGAAGAAGTCAGCAGGATGTGAACTTTAAAAAGGCTGTTTTCCTGGATCAGTATTATACATTTTGGAAGATTAAAATCAAAGGACTTATTTCATAATTAAAAGATTACCAGGCACCCAAAACAGCATTTACTTTCTTTTCAGCCCACTCTCCTGGAAGTGTCTTAGCATGTAAACCTGAAAAGATAGTTTTTATTTCTCATTTCAAGTGTCAAGGATGGGAAAATCCGATTTTAGATGTCAGCTCTACCACGGAGAAACCTATAATCTGATGGCCCAACTTAAACCACATAAAAATGTATCCTGAATCATCAGCCCTGGCACCAAAGGGGTTAAGATCTGTCAAACAAATCACAAAAAAAAGGAAACCTACAAGACTGCAGTTTTAGCATATAAACCAGAAGTGGGCTTGCCTTAGGTCGGAACTGAGGTCAGGCCATCCCAACCCCACATGTGATATGTAAGAATAATGAAAATAAGAACTGTCAAGGAGGGGCTTTCCCTGGTGGCCCAGTGGTGAAGAATCCACCTGTCAGGTGCAGGCGACATGGGTTCGATCCCTGACCCGGGAAGATCCCTCGTGCCTCGGAGCAAGGAAGCCCGTCGACCACAACTACTGAGCCTATGCTCTAGGGCCCGGGAGCCACAACTCCTGGAGCCCAAATGCCCTACAGCCCCTGCTCCACAACAAGAGAAGCTTCTGCAATGAGAAACTCACACACCACAGCTAGAGAAAAGACCATTCAACAAGGGAGACCCCGCACAGACAAAAGCAAAAAATCTAGGGGGAAAAAAAAAAACTATTGGAAGATTTCTGCCCTCACAGCTATGTTTTAGCATATCTACTGAAACCCCAGTTTATTATCTGAATAAATTAAAAAATATTCAGCTGTCTCTCCAAGGCACTATGTGCCTTACAAATTCCAGCCTTGCTGTTGGACACCCTCCCCTCCACCCCCTTCTCGGCCTCTCTCAGGACTTATCTGATTTCCCTGACCTGAGCCTACTTACTGGTCTCCCTGCCTCCCCTACACTGCACCCCTCTAATTTAGCCTTCTTGCAGAAAGAAATCAGACCTAAAGCTCTGGTTCTCATGTCACTACCCATATTTTAAAATAACAAGTGTTTAATGGCTCTTTGCTGCTACAGAATCAACTCTCAACCCTTGCTTTGGCATTAAAAACTCCGTGATCTAGATCGACCCCAAAAATGGCCTCGCTGCCAGCCAGCTGGCCCACCATGTGCATTCTACCTGACAGCCTTGTCCATTTCCCAAACACATCTGGTCAAGGGCACCCTCCTGTTTTAATCCCCCCTCCCCCAGAACCCTCTTTCACTGAAGGATAACAATTCTCCCAGGACCAGTGTACCCACAAAGTATGATTCTCCTGCAAATCACCTCTATATTCCAGGCACCCCAGACTACTCCCTGCTCCTCAGTGATACTGTGGACTTTGATGCTTTCATTTTCATTACATGAATTTCTTCTGCTTCTCTCTCAACCACATACACTAGCTCCGATTTCCAACTACCAGCAACTATCTGGAGTGACTCCAATTTCACCCACCCTCGAGGCTTCCTCCAATCCACCTGACGATATAGCATGTGGTTCTCCCTTTCTTTTCCCCTTTCCCCTTAAAAAGAGGAAGACCCATCATAATAGAACCTCCCATATTTTTCTGTCTCCTGGTGCTAATGCAGAGCACTCTGCACACAAGCTAAACACTCAATGTTTTTTAATTTAAAAACAGTCACTATGCTTACAGTGTATTACTTGTAACTTTTAAAATATAACTCTGACAGACACATGTAAGAACAGTGTTTAAAAAATTATAATCACTAAAAAATGACTCTGCTGTTTCTATAGGCTTTCAATCTATAGGCTGGGGCGGGGGGTGGAGGGGGTGGCATGGCAGGAGCTAACCTACCTGGTTGCATTCACTGGGATGTAGTAAAGAATTACCTGCTCGGACCACGATAGCACAAACTTTTCCTAGATGATGGGGTATTTTGATATCAGATTTTAAGAGAACAACAATGTGAATATTTATGTGAGTCAATGTTATGGAAAACTAAACCAGAAACTGGTTTCTGGAGTCTTCTTTAATAAGAGTTTAAACCTCACACATGTCAGACAGACGTATTTCTGGGTGACAGTGGCATAATGGACCTTTTGGCCACTCAAGAATTCCTGCAATTGTTTTATGATCTTGGTGATCCTTGTTGGCTGAAAAACAACAAGAAAAAGAACCATGTAGCATCAGCATCCAACTATGGGAGCCAAGTTTAAGAGGGTTGATGAGAAAGTAGCTTTTCCTTCAAACTTGCTTCACGGCCACTTTGTTTGCAGGGAAGGTTGGGGCATATCACAAGTCCTCGGTACAACCTGAATTCCCAAGCTTCTCTTTGGCAAAGCTACCTGATACAGACACCCTACACGGGTGCACGGAGAAGGGGAAGCAGCTCCGCAAGGCTGTCTGCTTTGCTATTCTCCTCACAGAGGGAGTTCTCCCTTGTCTGCTTCTGCTGGTTACATCAGTGGAGTTTCTAGAGCCTGATTTGCTTATGAGTGTTCACAGCCCGTGGCTCTGTTATAAGAGTTCTGCCCACTTCTGAGTAATTGCTACCTTTGTCTTAAGAAAGGGAACCC
Organism: Ovis canadensis; assembly: GCF_042477335.2. NCBI lineage: Eukaryota > Metazoa > Chordata > Mammalia > Artiodactyla > Bovidae > Ovis > Ovis canadensis. Next base: position 118,536,391 of record NC_091250.1, on the reverse strand, counting down.
TAAATGACAAAATTCTCGGTCCTGGATTGAACACCGAGCATGGGTAATAGCAGTGCCTTAACAATGTAAGCTGCTCAGGGTCCTTGCTTATGTTCCCTGTCAATTGCATGCACGTGAAGGCAAGCTACACTGGTTTACAGTTACAAAGGCATTTTAAATCAATTATCTCAGTCTTATCTCAGCAGTTAAGTGTTTTTACCATGCTTCTAGATTTTTATTCCAAAATAATACAAGCTGCTACATAAATAAGAAGAACCCGATTTTACAAAATTCCAAACACTGGCTCGTGATTCAAAAACTGAGGCGCACATCTCCTACTGGGAAGAAATTCTACTAAAGATTCTGCTTAAAGGTTTTACTTCATTAATTTAAAAAAAAAAAACAGGTTCAAAAGACACACCCAGATTTCACTGGCAGACATATGTAATATTACAGCAATTTTTTTTTCTTTAGGCTTTTAAAAGACTTTATTGGGCGCTTTTTTCCCCCCTACGTCAGTTTTGAGATGAACTTTGAATGTTTTTTTTCTTATTCACCATCACCCTTCAACTAAGAAACCCCAAAATAGTGAGGTGGGGAAAAGCCATCCCAGGTGTCACCGGTAGGATGAGTTTTATGAAGTCTAAACTTGGTGAGAGAAAACTCACTCTCACCCACACTGTCTACTGGGCAACTCCCTCTTGGGTCTTGCTCACCAAGGCCCCTGGGCAGGGCAGAGGAAGGCAGAAAAGACAGGAAGTGACCAGCCAAGACAACACAGGGCAAACTGTGAGTCCTCATTTTCCTAGAATGTCTAGTTTCTTGTAACTAACAGGACTTTGTCAGTCATACCGGTGGCTTTCTGGTTTACTCGGCTTTTACTTATCAAGTTTGCAGCTGGAAAAGACCCTGATGCTGGGAAAGATGGAAGGCAAAAGAAGAGGGGGCAGCAGAGGATGAGATGGTTGGATGGCATCACTGAGTCAATGGACGTGAACTTGAGCAAACTCCAGGAGACAGTGGAGGACAGAGGAGGCTGGAATGCTGCAGTCCATGGAGGCACAGAGTCAGACAAGACTTAGTGACTAAACAACAACGAAGTTTCCAGTGGCTTAAGGAATGATTTGTTAAAGTCATCGGACACATTTTCTCATGAATATCTTCTTTTTCTTGGTTTCCTGTTGAAATCAGGAGAAGTTTACATTTTAAAAACATTAACTCAGTAAGTAACATGAGTAAACCATTGTTCAGCATCTTACACATCACTGGTTTTAAACCAAGGTGCAAGCAAGGAGGGGGTGGATGGAAGAATTTTAAATGAGGGGATTTTAGGAAGCAGTAAATGTCCTACGTGATTCATAAACTCTGTAATTACCTTTGAATAATTACAAGTTGACTACCATTTCTCTTAATTAAAGGTGGCAGTTATTCCTCTGGCATGAAGTAGGGGGAGGGATGCATTCTTGCTCTCACAGGATCACTTTATCCCTACATCAATCTTGTTAGACTTGATCACTATTCACATCAACTGCCTTACAGCTGGTCCTTCGTGTCTGAAGATGAGAAACTCTCAGACTTGGAGGGACCATAGGAGGCCATTTCCTATGAGGGACTTGAGCATCCGGGGAATTTGACGTCAAAGGGGGTCCTGGCACCACGCCCAGCAGACACCAAGGGACACGTTCCCCTTCACTGATTTCTTCACAGCTCTCTGCATTAGACAAGAGGTACTCAAACTTCAGTGAGCATCAGAAGCACCCGGAGGACTTGTTCAAACCCAGACCTCAGAGACCTGCCCCCAGAGTTTCTGATTGAGTCAATCTGATGCGGCACCTGAAGCCTGCACGTTGAACAAGTTTCTACGTGGCTCTGGAGAGTATGAGAGAGCACACTCTTCAGGGGCTCTATAACTGCTTCAGGCTCACCTAGAGAAATAACAGTGAGGCTGAGAGGGGCAGAGCCAAGGACGGCCCTCACTTAGCACAGGCCAATCATTGGGTACTGCTTTAGGGACACTGCGTCAGTCTATTTAATATTCACAACTGCTCTGTGAGAAGGAGACATTAACTCTGTTCCCCAGGTAGAAAAAAAAAGGGGGGTGGTTCAGAGATGATCTTGCTATCATTAATATTAATATTAAAATTTAAGTACAGGTCACCTGACACCAAAGCCTGTGCTCTGAATTACTGTTTAGCTAGCAAAGCTTCCGAAGGCAATGGCACCCCACTCCAGTTCTCTTGCCTGGAAAATCCCATGGACAGAGGAGCCTGGTGGGCTGCAGTCCATGGGGTCACTAAGAGTCGGACACGACTGAGCGACTTCCCTTTCATGCATTGGAGAAGGAAATGGCAACCCACTCCAGTGTTCTTGCCTGGAGAATCCCAGGGACGGCGGAGCCTGGTGGGCTGCCCTCTATGGGGTCGCACAGAGTCGGACACGACTGAAGCGACTTAGCAGCAGCAGCAAAGCCTTCAGGCTGCTTTCATCTGCGCAGAACAAGAAGGCATGCTAAAGTGTGCTAATTTACAAGCACTCATAACTCCTTACCGGGCTTCCCAGGTGGCTCATTGGTAAAGAATCCACCTGCCAATGCAGGAGACACAGGTTCAATCCCTAGGTTGGAAAGATTCCCTGGAGAAGGAAATTACTACCCACCTTCAGGATTCTTTCCTGGGAAATCCCATGGACAGAGGAGCCTGGCGGGTTGCAAAGAGCTGGACACCCCTGAGCACGACTCACTGGAAGAGACCCTGATGCTGGGAAAGACTGAAGGCAGGTGGAGAAGGGGAGGCAAAGGATGAGATGGTTGGATGGCATCACTGACTCGATGGACATGAGTTTGAGTGAGCTCTGGGAGTTGGTGATGGACAGGGAAGCCCTGGGAGTTGGTGATAGACAGGGAAGCCTGGTGTGCTGCAGTCCATGGGGCCGCAAAGAGTTAGACACGACTGAGCGACTGAATTGAATTTAGCACGCATGCATCACACATAATTTCTTATAATCCCTTAGTCTCAGAGGTACATATCAACAATTTGGGTATTATGCCTGCCGGTGGAGCATCTTGGAACCATAAAACACATATGTTCATTCAGTTAAACGTATTCACACACGTCTGTCCCTGCCTAAGGACCCAATAAGTGGGCCCTGGGAATGGGAGGAGAGGGGAGGGAGGGAAAGGGGAAAAAAGAGATGGTGGAAGGGGGAATGACAGCATGAAGTGGCTCTTCAAATTATAAAATCTGTGCTACAATGCTTATGTTAGAGCGTTTTTTAATTCACAGAGTTAAGGTCACTGACCCCATAATAACCTCTGGATTCTCAAGTCATCTCTAATGTGTTCAGGGGCTCTTTACGTTAATTTCTTTCAAGAACAGGCTTACTGTAAATAAACTTGCACTAAAGTAGCCATTATATGCCCGACCCTGGGCTCCGTCCCATTAACTTCTGGTCGGCTGACCTAGGCCATGTTCCTAGGGCCTCAGTGCCAGCTTTCCGGTCAGCCCAGGAGTCCTCACCTGGGGGGCGAGAAACAAGTCACATGGTGATTAGAAGCGGTTGACTGCATTCGAAAACAAGCCCACGTGCTGAAGTGCCCCTGGGGTGGGGGGTGCAAAGTCTGACCATCCAGCAGATATTCGTGAGCTCCACCAAAAGCACGTAAAAACATTCCTAGATAGGGAATTACTCAGCAGTAGCCAAGTTCTTGGGGCTTCCCTGATGGCTCAGTGGAAAAGAAGCTGCCTGCCGATGTAGCAGACGCCGGTTCGATTCATGGGTTGGGAAGATCCCCTGGAGAAGGAAATGGCAAAGCACTCCAGGATTCTTGCTTGAGAAATCCCACGGACAGAGGAGCCTAGGGGGCTACAGTCCGTGGGGGTCCCAAAGAGTTGGACATGACTGAGCGACAACAAGCACCCAGTTCTTGGGTCACGCACTACTGTCCACTGTCTGAAAAGGTTCAACGTGGATGTCTCAGAAAGATTTCTGCAAAATGCATTAAACCACCTCCTCTACCGCATTTTTTTTTTAATTAAATGAAATAGAAAGACTGCCAGAGGAAGAAACCACAGACTTTAATTTCCAGTGCCTGGCGAGAGAACAGTGACATGAGATCCACAAGCCATTGCTAAGGTGGGTTGCATCCCCGCCGCGCTGACAGAATTCCAGCCCTCTCCTTCAGGAAGGAGCCCAGGAACCCGAAGGAAGCTGGGAGAGCCAAAAGCTGCTAGGGTGCACTCACTTCCAGAGAGATTGGGGAGACCCCTGAGGAAGTCAGAGCTGCCCAGTCAGCACCCAAAAGCAGCCACTCGGTCAACCCCACACTGAGGCCTGTCAGGGCCCACTGACTCCCACTTTTCAAATGCTTCTCCTTTGGGGTCTGGGCCCCTGTGTTAGAACACGAAGAAAGAAAAAAGAAACCACAGCTCCTGAAGGACTGGCGAGAAGTGAGCCCCCTCCTTCTCGCTCCCTGGCACTAAAAGAGGAAAAGAGCCTGCTTAGGTGGAAGAAGGGAATGGAAGACCTGGGTTGGGCCTGGGGTGCCAGGCGCACTGCCGCCGTCTGGCTGGAGGCACCTTCCCCAGCTGAGCCCACGGGCCCTGCTGCTAATCTAGGTTAGGCACGCAGGGGGCCGAATGCCACCAGGCGCTGCCATGGCAACTCGGCCCATGGGGCAGGCCGTGCACAGCTGACTACCCATTTATCACCCTTGACTGGTCACTTCGCACAGACCTCCCTGTGATGGATGTGACCAACTCACGTTGAAAGGTTTAATTCTCCCTCGGAGGACAGAGCGCTGTTTCTCCTGTGTATTTATCTTCCTGGGTGTCGAAGAGGGAAATCTGGAAATCGACAGGGTGCATTCATTCTCGAAAGGAATGAGCCTCCTCACTGTTTTGCGAAGCTCTATGCCGTTCTGATTCGAACATACAAAGGACAGAGCAAAACGCACAGAAGACAGGCGACTTTGGCTTAGAGAGCAGAGACCTCTGCCACCGATGATGGGCAAAAAAGACAGCAGGCTTGGGTGCTTACGCGTTGTGTGAGTGACTTTTGGGGGTTACCCAAAAAGGTCATTCCGATTTCTCTCTAACATCTTAAACAAATATCCAAATTTTTTGGCCAATTCCATTGTTTGAAAGTCACCCCTACTGACTTTTCCAGTCCATCTTCTGACCCTCTTGTTTCCATGTCCTCTATTCCTACAATCCGGGGATCAGAGAACAGTTTGAATATCTCGCTTTACAAACCAAATGTCCAATCTTTTTCTTGTCCTTAAACCATACCATAAAGACCTTTTTTCCCCCATAAAGACATTTTAAAGGGAGAAATCAAAGTGGCTCCACGTATTAAGGTAGAAGAAATTTGGCCTCAAAGAAAGAAGCACGTTTTCATCGCCCTCTCTGCGCACGTGGAAGAATTCACAACAGGCTTTCTCATAATAAAAATCACTCAGCTAAACTTTGCAAGGATTTCCCCTTCGTTACCTCTCCTACCACTCAATACACACAATAAATACAAAGAAAAAAACAAACAAACAAAAACAAAAAAAAACAGAGACTTAATCCTAAAAGAAAATCTGTTTTTATATTTTAAAAAATCAGTATCAGCCAAAGTGAAATGACAAAATAGTACGATGTCATAGTTGTTTCCCTGGAAAAGCTCCCAGGGGATCATCTCAAGCTAACTGCTCACCACAAAACACTTAGCCTCATTAAAATACTGAAAGAGCTGCATGTATTTCCATTTTGCAAAATTCAATCAACCTTTAAGATACTTTATATACCTTAAAGGCACACTCTTTGAGTTTTAGGTTGAGAAAGCCTCGGATGGGCAAACTTGGAGGGAAACAGATGACTCAATCCACTTCTCTGATAAGAGACATGCTAATTTACTTTTCAAAATGAATCTGCTGAGAAAAAAATAAATAAAAAGGAATCTGCCAGGTGCTTCTGCAGGCATGCTAATGTGGAGCAAAGGTCTGAAAAGATACACTTTACAAAATTCTATCCAGAAGGAACACCAGATCAGGGTTGGGAGGGGAGGGGGAGGGGGTAGTGTTTAGGAGGTACTGGGATAGGGTTTAGGGAGTATCTTGCTTCAAAATTCTGTTTTAACATGCTTTTCACAAGGCAGTATTCATTAATCACTGTATAATTAAAAGTTCTAATTAAAACCAAGAGAACTGCATAACCATATAACAAATCAAGATCAACAGTAAAGAAATACTGGGGTGGTGACCTTTTTGGCAATAACCCCTCCCTTTGTGTGAATGCTGTCGCTTCAGTTGCGTCCGACTCTGTGACCCTGTGGACTGTAGCCCACCAGGCTCCTCTGTCCATGGGATACTCCAGGCAAGAACACGAGTGGGTTGCCATGCCCTTCTCCAATAACTCTCCCTGGAACCTCTGAAAACTCACTTTGGATCCTTGTGTAAGTATCAGATAACGCTAAATAAGCATTATAGACGCCTCCTCATAAAACTGCATTGAAGACTGTTTCAAAGTTCAAACACCAGCAGCTGCTATTTTTCACTTGGAGTACTGTCAACTATAACCCATTTTGTGCTTAATAAGTCATAGAGGGAATTCCCTGGTGGTCCAGTGGTTAGGACTCCAAGCTTTCATTGCTGAAGGCCCAGGTTCAACCCCTGGTCGGGGAACTAAGATCCTGCAAGCCCTGCAGCACAGCCAAAAAATAAAAAGTAAATAAATCATATAAACATATTTTGAGGGGCATTGTTTTACCCTGTAGATGGGAAAGAATAGGAGGCTGCCTTTCTCACTAAACGGTCTTAAAAGGGGTGTGGGGAAAAAAAGTGGGGTGGGGGAAGCCGTATGGGAAGGGAGGTACCGCCCCAACCAAAGTGGGATGAGGGGCAAAGAGACGGAGGGGCCAAGGCACCCCATGATATAGTGCACCGAGCCCGTACCTTCCAAACACATTTTAAAAACAAAAAATAGTACTGACCGAGGAAGGCCATCATTGTCAATGACACAGTTACACAAACCATACCACGGAAAAGAAATCACTCCCAAGCTCGAAGATTTTAACGATGCATATCATCCATCCATTAAACTTTTAGTGTTACTTGAAACAAGAACAAATCTTCCTGTTACTGAAAAATTTCAGTAAGCTCAGTCTCTAAGAAGCATTCCCTAAAATGCCGGCAGTACTTTGTCGCTGCTGACTTGCTAAGTCGTGTCCAGCTCTCTAGTAACCCCGCGGACTGTAGCCCACCAGGTTCCTCTGTCCATGGGATTTCCCAGGCAGGAGTCACTGGAATGGGCTCCCATTTCCTTCTCCAGGGGGTATTCCTGACCCAGGGATTGAACCCATGTTTCTTGCATTAGCAGGCAGATTCTTCACCACTGAGCCACCAGGGAAGCCCAATAAAGTATCTGTTTTTAATGTTACTTGAGAACATGTTTCCCTGGTAGCTCAGATGGTAAAGTGTCCTGCCTACCCAGGAGACCTGGGTTCGATCCCTGGGTCGGGAAGATCCCCTGGAGAAGGAAATGGCAACCCACTCCAGTATTCTTGCCTGGAAAATCCCATGGACTGAGGAGCCTGGTGGGCTACAGTCCACGGGGTCGCAAAGAGTCGGACACAACTGAGCGACTTCATTTTCACTTTCTGAGAACATGTTACTAACAAATTTCAGAAAACTTTGTCTCTGAGCAGGGTTCCCTAAAATGCTGACTGAGAGAGAGAGAGAGAGTGTGTGTGTGTGTGTGTGTGTGTATGCGCAGGCGCTCAGTCATGTTCGACTCTTTTGTGACCCCATGGACTGTAGCTCGCCAGGCTCCTCTGTCCATGGAATTCTCCAGGCAGGAATACTAGAGTGGGTAGCCATTCCCTTCTCCAGGGGATCTTCCCAACCCAGGGATCAAATCCAGGTCTCCTGCAATGCAGGCAGATTCTTTACCAGCTGAGTCACCTGGGAGGCCCTCGAGAGAACTTAGCTGAAGTCAATTGGAAGGACACACAGAAAGTACTCCTGGCTCCAGGCTCACTAGAGAAAAATCTGCCAGCTGACTAGTTATTTACGTCTCTCTCTTTTGTTATAAAGACCACTGATCTGACCACAGGTCAGAGCCCCTCTGACAGCCTGCTGGCAGGCCCTGTACATTCGGCACCCGTCAGACACACGGGTAGAAGCTGCCGGCGGTTCCACTGCAAGTCTGGTCTGTACTAGGACCAACCAGAGCTCTGGCCTCATTCCCAGGCCATTCTTCTTACACACTCAACTGACCATGAAGGACCACATCACATACCTATAAAATAATGAGGCTGGTCAACGTCTGTATCATTACAGCCACAAATTAAAAGAATGCTGTGGTCACAGACTAGGAAAGAATGCAGACAAGCAAGCTTAAAAAGTTCTGTTTTTAATGCTTGCCTCATTTAATTCATATTCAACTTAAAAAAAAAATGTCTGGGACATTAAATCAATTAAGCATCCAAAATTAAAAAGAAGTGTTGTGTGGACTTCCTCACTTCTCATCCTGGGCTACCCAGCTCCACAAAGCTGCCTCTTTCTTAAAAATCATGAATCTGATCTCGTTCTTCACCCCTTTGATAAGCCTTCTGAGCCTACAGGATTAAAGCTGATAGGTGGGTGTGCCAAGCAACTCTTCACTACTTGGCCTCTACTGGTAAGCCTCAACTCTCACGGACCAGAAAAAAAAACCCTTTCCGCCTCCTGCCTCACTTCTCAACCCTCTGGGCACAAGGAACTGGGAGAAAGCACAGCCCTCCTCTCTCTGCCAGTTCCCTAATGAACTCCTAACCTGACTTTTAAAGCCTTCCAAAATATCACTGCCTCTTGTCTCAACCTCCACTCTCAACCTCCGGCTGTGAATGACTTCTTTCTCTGGGGTACCTCTGTTACTGCCAGCCTGCCCGTGTTTACGTTTACAAAACCAAGAAGAACTGTATATGTCTGACAGGTATCCCCGATTCGACTGTGAGCTCCTTAAGGACAAGGACTATACCTGAGAGCTTAGCAAAAAGTGATGCTTAATACACATCTTTGGACTTCTCTGGTGGTCCAGTGGCTAAGACACCACAGCCCCAATGCTAGGGGCCCAGTTTTGATCCCTAGTCAGGGGGCTAGATCCCACATGCCTGCATTCACCTGGCACAGCCAAATAAATAAATAATTTTAAAAATAATGCATCTTTGACTAAAGCGATTCTCTCCCAGGCATTACTCAGTTGCAAACAACCCAGAATTCTGTGGAATTCTGCCAATCTTCCTTATTATTTGATGACAAAATATGATTCATGGTCTGATACCTAAAACCAATTCTACCAGACTGTTGTACCCATCAAATGACTCAACCTAGAAGGAAACTGACATCATTCTTTCCTAGACCAGCCATGAAAGCTGCCTGGGCGAACACCGTATGTTTATCAGCTAATGTTACAGGTTTTATGCTTTAATTAGTCATAAAAGTATACTACACCAAAGAGGGGGGAAAAAAACTTGAGTAACATTTATAGCAAATACACATTTAATTTTAAATCAACAAGAGTCAGAATAAGCTGTCTCTAGGAGTAAAACAACAGCAACAAAAATCCCACAAGGAGAAACCTCTCAATGCAGCTATAAATTAATCATGGGGAAAACAAAGAAAATACAAGATCTAGAAAACATAATTTTAAAACACCAATCAGAGTCTGTGACTTCTTCCACTGCTAAAGCCCCCCTCTTTAGGCTTAGCATTCAAGACTGAAATCCTGAAGCCTGGCCTGGATGGCTCCATCCCCACTTTCTCTCAACTGCTACCTCCCAGACCTACTCCCTTCCTCAAGTATTGGTTGCTCAGTCGTGTCCGTCTCTTTGCAACCCCATGGACTGCAGCCTGCCAGGCTCCTCCGACCACAGAATTCGCCAGGCAAGAATACTGGAGTGGGTTGCCATTTCCTTCTTCAGGGGATCTTCCCGACCCAGGGATTGAACCTGGGTCTCCCACACTGTGGGCAGATTCTTCACCATCTGAGCCAGAAGGAAAGCCCCCTTCCCCTCCCCAGGCCCTTCCTTAACTACCAGCCATACCAATCTTTCTCCGCGCCCAGGAACAGGTCAAGCTGTGTGTTTCTGATCCCAGTCTGGGTGATGGTCCCTAGGGCTGAGGACAATGTTGTCAGTAATACCTTCCAGCATTTGTCAGCTCCTCATAGAGGTCCCAGGCCTAAAAGGCTGCTGTCCCAGCCCAGCAGGAATTCTCTAGCACTTCACGATGCTTTGTCTCTTTTTATCACTAAAACTGTCTTGTCTCTTCATTTCATCAGTTTAACTCTGGCGCCCCATCCTCACCTGCACGAAGAATGTAAGCTGTAGAAGGCTAGTCATCTTGTCCCTCTTGAGCCTCCCTAGGTACACCCAGCTCTAACCCATTAAGCTGAATAGATACTGGTTGAGAGGATGGAAGTCTGTGTACAGATGCAGAAGCAGTAGTGGATTCTTTTTATTTTTAACTTAAAATCACAGAACTTGAACTTAACAGAAGCATTTCAAAAGATATTCATTTTTAAAAACTAGGCAGTTATGAACAGCAACTTCTAAATGACTGATTAATACATCAAATTTTCAAGTACCATATACTATAATATTAATAGAAAATGATATAATTAATTTCCAAATTCATCTTGCATTTCATGACATGGCTAAAACGTCCCTGAAGGGATTTTAAAGAAGCAACTCTTCTTTCAGATTATTCAGGAGCAAGTTTTTTTTTTTTTTTTTAAGAAGAGACTACTGCCATAAGAAATTAAGCATACTAAATAGATACCTTTTGTCAGAACAGCTTGGGCACCAGGTAATTCCTAACACACAACCAAACTGGACAAATCACCTCGTATAGAACAGCCTGGAAAATGGTACAGGATCTACCATTCCAAGAGGAAGACTCCCTCCAATGACTGAACTTCTAACACACATTCCAGAAAACCAATTGCACCGCATGCGATAAGAAGAACCATTTGAAACTGGGCCAGTGTACCAAATACAGCTCAGCCAGAACAAACGCTCAGGGTTGAGACTTGCTAACCAACCGCAAAAAGCAACAGGAAAAGGCTTACACTTGGAAAATGAAAGGAAAAGCAATGTCTGGGTATTGATAAGAACTGCGCAGCACAATGGGATAGTAAGGGAACCGGCAAGATGCAATTTATTACTCTAAAGGAGAAAGTATTAAGAAACATTTACTCTTTAAATGAGTACACAGAGATCCAATACGTTTTTCAGTTACTGAACCAACCTCCCCACGCCCTCAACTGTAGGGGGGGTCTTCCTCCATCCATTTAATGAAGCCCATTCCATAAAGGGAGAGGATCTCGAACACTAAATTCAAGGCCTCTCCATCCCCTCATCAACATACAAATTCTACTAGAAGAAATCACTGCCAACTATATTGCGCTGGCCAAAAAGTTTTTTGGGTTTTTCCATACCATCGTTTGGGAAAAACCTGAACGAACTTTTTGGCCAGCCCAATTATTTTTAACTAAGCCTAGTTAAAAAGGCTGTTGTGGGCACATATACGAAGAACGCGATTTTCTGAAAAAGACTTAAAGTTTTCAGGCTCTAGCAATTACACGGAATAAAAAAAACACATGGCTGTCTAATCTTACTTGCACATTACCAGATGACAAAAAGTGCAAGAATAAAGTGTTCTATCAGTGTACAGAACCATCAGCATTTTTTTTCTCATTTACCTCTTGACTTAGAATTCTCTCTCCTTTTGGTTAACTGCACATATCACGCTTGTTTTCACAGAAAGAAAGCTTAATGTCATAAAAGCTAGAGGCAGTCTCATTATTCCATTTAGTTCCCCAGACATTTTAAGAAGGAAGAACAGGGCAATCATTATAGGAGGAGCAAGCTGGAGACATGTGTTGGTATTTTATACAGCAGCAAGCAACAATTACATGTTTCTAAATATTCTCGTTTTCACCCTCACCCCGGCTCACCTCCTTCCACCCGCTATAATTGGCATCACCTTAAAACTAAACAGTCAGTCATTGTTTTTCTGGAGAAGTCTCCCTTCATTTTGACTTCTGCTGAGCAGTGTTATGAGCCTCACAAAGCTTGTTAGGATTCTCTCGGCTGGACTGTGGCCCAGCCATGAACATTTATATTCAGACTAGATCATCGCTACCAATGGGCAGCTCACGAGCATAAAACAAAGAATACTTTTCCAACTTAATAAAGTCTCCGGCCACCTTCTTCAATGCTAATAAATGAGGATTTGAGAGCTCAATTATTTAAAAAAGAAAATTCCACTTCAGGATTTTTAGAGTCGATGTCCTTTATAAGGCTTTAACATTTTCATTTTTAGTCTTTTCATTTTTGAAAAGCAGAGGTTAATATATCTACTGGGGCTTCCTAGGTGGCTCAGTGGTAAAAAAAAGAATCTGCTGGCCGATGCAGGAGACTCAAGAGATGTGGGTTTGATCTCTGAGTCAGGAAGATCCCCTGGAGTAGGAAATGGCAATATATCTACTGGAAGGAAATAACAAGTCAACATTCAAATGACCAGACACACTGATTACACATTAAAGGCCTCTGATCATAAAATATTTCCTTCAAACAGAACTGCAGGTAAAATATATGCCCCCTGAAGCTATCTAAGAGCACGAATGCACTTACCTGTCTATGGGCTTCTGCAGTCTGACTTTTAAGATCTTAATCCTCACAGACTAGTAACAGAAGATCTCTTTGTTTCCAGCAAATATTGACTCCTCTGTGCTAGATGTAGGGACAAAAGAAGTAAGGAGGCCACAATTTATTTAGGGGGAGAAATACAAAAGGGGGAACCACTGAGAGGCTGGTTACAAGTGCCAAAGAACAGGGAAGAAAAACACCAGTCTAAACGCAGGGGCCCTGGATGATTTAATTAGAGAGCACTGACATCTAGGACTTCCCCGGGGGTCCAGTGGCTAAGACTCCACACTCCCGACGCAGAGGGCCAGGTTCGAGCCTTGATCAGGGAACTAGATCCCTCACGCTGCAACTAACAGTTTGCCTGCTGCAACCAAGATCGAAGATCCCGAGGGCTGCAGCAAAGACCTGGTGCAACCAAATTTTTTTTTTTTTTTTTACAAAAGCAGTGACATCTGAGCTCAAAGGATGAGCAGAAGTCTACAAGAAGAGATGGAACCCTCTCCACCTCCCTACTGAGAAAGGGGACCACTGGCCATGGGGTGTTTGCACCCACCTCACCTCATTCCCCAACTCCAGATTTCTCAAGGGAAGAGGTCAGGGAACACTGGGTTATTCCTGGGGGGCAAGAGTTTTCTGCAACCATCCTCCCACTGGGCAGGCCTAGGCCTCGGCGACCTTTCTTAGGGCAACAATCCCCTGCGGGAGAATATGGCCTGCCGGCCTTCCTCACTATGAAACAAACCATCTCAAACGCCACGCACACCAAAAACTCAGTGTCTGGAGAAGGACAGAGTTTAGAACGTCAAAGTTTAGAATGTCCATGGACTTAACTGCGGCTGCAGAGGATCACAGAAACAATAGAGATCACTCTTTCCACACCCTTTTTCCTCCTCGAGACCCCAAAGAGAGCAGTTAGAGCACCAGCTCCTGTTACAGAGCCTCCTCTGCCAAGTCTGGTCCGATTTCCTAAGGCAAATGATTTTATTCTATTTCCATGACCTCCAATGTATCCTTCTGTTTGCTGAGCCAGCAGTCACAATTCCAGGGCTGAAAAAGCTCCCTAGTAAATTAAAAAGAAAAATTAATTGAACATCCCCACCCCAAACTTTTCTTTGGTTTCTTAACATGATTAGCCCAGAAATTTCCGAGTGGTATGTAAAATTAATGAAAGGAAACTAGGGTTACCAGTGGCAAGGGAAAGACTTTTTTTCAAACATTCCTGTTCAACATTAATCAACGTTTAAATCCCAATTTATAAATATACAATGAGCGAAGTTAGCAGGAACAAAAAGATGAATTAGACAAAGGGTTGGCAAACTGTGGCCTGTGGGCCAGTGTGGCCCAGGTGCCTGTTGTTGTAAACATTTACTGCAACCCAGCTCATCGGTTTACATATTGCCTATGTTGCAGAGGTCCTGAAACAGCAGAGGTGAGTGGCTGCAGAGGTCCTGAAACAGCAGAGGTGAGTGGCTGCAGAGGTCCTGAAACAGCAGAGGTGAGTGGCTGCAGAGGCGGGTAGAGGCAGCCAAGAATGCATGAGCAGTAAAGCCTAAAATGTTTGCCATCTGGGTCTTTACAGAAGAGGTTTGTCAACACCTGAATCATAAGAGAGAAAAATAAAGGGTGAATTTTAGAAGTTCATTTTGGGGACTTTCCTGGTTGGGAAGATCCCCTAGAGAAGGGAAAGACTACCCACTCCAGTATTCTGGCCTGCAGAATTCCATGGACTATACAGTCCATGTGGTCGCAGAGAGTCAGACATGACTGAGAGACTTTCACCTTTCATGTACTGGTTGTCCAAGGGTAAGACTCTATGCTCCTAATGCAGGGGACACAGGTCTGATCCCTGTTCAGGGAACTAGATCCCACATGCCACAACTCATAAAGTTTCAGAGTTCACGTGTGGAAACTAAAAAAAAAAGAAAAAAAAATCCCGAGTGTTGCAAATAACACCTGGAGCAACCAAATAAATACATAAATAAATACTTTTGAAAGTAAAGTGCATTTTTGGAGTGTTTCATTTACAGGCGTGCCTCTGAAATAATTTCTTCTGGAATATACAAGTCTTTCAGTAACACCAAATGTCTCTCTCATTGCCTTTCCTGTCTTGAGAGAAAAGGTAGAAAATCTCTTTTCTTATCTCTAGTTAGCTCATGTTAACACCTCACTCTCTTATTTCAAAAGATTTAACATATGGTCGTGGGTGGTGAGAAGTGTTCCAAGGGGGTAGCCTGCAGACTCCAGCGCCACCCAGTCTACAAGAAGGATGTTATACACTGTCTCCAGGACTCAGGTCCCCATCAGCAATACTAGGCGTAGCTGAATGGTCAACAGCCTCCAAAAAAGTGTATGCTGGCACCGCTGTATTCAAAATGCATAATCAACAAGGATAACCACCAGTGCTACTGTGTAGCCTGGTAATTCTGCTCAGTGTTAGGTGGCAGCCTGGATGAGAGCAGAGTTTCAGGGAGAATGGATACATGTATATACATGGCTGGGTCCCTTTGCTGTCCATCTGAAACTATTACAACATTGTTAATTGGCTCTCTTAGAATATAAAATTAAAAGTTAACAAAAAGCAGGTGTTGGTGGACGTTCAAGAGCTGTTATGAGGCATAAAAACCATGCCAGCACTGGTTCCAGCTGCATCTTCAATGAAATAATGGCCTTCACGCTACAATTCTTTATAATTTTAGGAGGAAATAAATGGAAAAGGACAGGATGTGAGGGGGATGGCAGGGCAGAAGAAAACATTAGGAGAAGCTCTGGGATTAAAAACTCCCAAGGCACAGTGAGTCCATCCAACTTCCCTGAGCTATCTACTCTAGCAGGCGGGTGTGGTTTCTGGAAAATATGAAGAATTAAGCCTGTGGCTGCTATAAAAGGTCAGAACTTACTGTTCCTCAAATGTCCTGGTTCTTTAGAAGTCTGGAGAAGTGAGAGAGTGCACTAGATTTGAGTACCTCTCTTTAAAAATAAAAGGACATCTGTGAGGTTGGCCATGGAAGAAAACTGGTTGACAGCCTTGATGAAATTAAACTGATCTTCAAATGGAGGTAGAGCAAACCTCTGGTTTGAGGTCTTCTTCCTTTTTATTTAAAACCTCTCAGGGGATCTCCCACCAATTAAGGCTGCTACACCTCCTCTGCCCTCAGGGGGATGTTGCCTCCTTTACAACTTTGGGCCAATCATACATTCAACTACAACCTTACAATAAAGTTGCTGAAAAACGCTGGGAACATGGACAAAAGACTCTACTGAAAACTGGAAGATAACAGAAGAGAAAAAAGTAGGTACCATGCACCCACGCTGTTTGATTGACAGGTTACAACTTGTCTCACTTTAGGTAGCTGTCCCTGAAAGTGAAAGTGAAGTTGCTCAGTCATGTCGGACTCTTTGTGACCCTGTGGACTGTACCATAGCAGGTTCCTTCGTCCACGGCATTTTCCAGGCAAGGGTACTGGAATGAGTTGCCATTTCCTTCTGCAGTGGATCTTCCCAAACCAGAGATCGAAGCCGGGTCTCCCACACTGTAGGCAGATGCTTTACCATCTGAGCCACCAGGGAAGTTGCTGTCCCTGATTATCTACAAATCCACTGCCAAGGAAGACTTGCCATCAATCAACCCCAGACTGCTCTCAGCCTCCCCAAGAGGGAGGCTTCTCTCAGCCGGCTCAAGAGGGCCCACCCCTGCAAGATGAGGAACATCCCCATCTCCTGCCCTGTGACTTTCCAGCACAACCCTGAAAAAAACGCAACCTAACCATTCTCTAACACATTGCGCATATGTGTGTGTGTGTGTATATGCATGTGTGTGTACGTGTGTCTTGTCTGTCTTAGTTCCCCAACCAGGGAATGAACCCAGGCCCTCAGCAGTGAAAGCGTGGAATCCTAACCTGGACCACCAGAGCATTCTTGAAAACATGCACTTTAAAGTAATGGGGAAGGTGATGGCACCCCACTCCAGTACTCTTGCCTGGAAAATCCCATGAACGGAGGAGCCTGGTGGGCTGCAGTCCATGGGGTCGCAAAGAGTCAGACACGACTGAGCAACTTCCCTTTCACTTTTCACTTTCATGCATCGGAGAAGGAAATGGCAACCCAGTGTTCTTGCCTGGAGAATCCCAGGGATAGGGGAGCCTGGTGGGCTGCCGTCTATGGGGTCACACAGAGTCAGACACGACTGAAGTGACTTAGCAAAGTAACGGGGGTCAGGGGCGGGGGGTGGGGCGGGGGTGTTGTTTACTTGCATTCTTTCATAGGCATTTTACTGTTACTCAGAAGCAGAAAAATTTAAAAGAATGGACAGGGTCTCACAAAGTGTCTTCATTGGTTGGAGGGCTGATGCCAAAAAATAGTGTCTTTAATAATTTTGGAGTCAGATTTAAAAGCTCAAAGAACTCTGTAAAGAAGGATTTGCTTATTTTCAGGAAAGCAGTCACTATATCCCCAACCACAGACACAGAATAAATTTTAGTTTGTAACAGTCATGGGAGAAGTCATTTTTAAAACAATACTCAACATATCTTGGATCAAAATCCCAGAAACTCAATAAAACAATCCAGGAGAACTGTTAGAGAAAATCTAGGTAATGAAAAACCTGTTGTAAGGTTTTGGTCTGAGACCTTAAGAAGCTACCTAAAGAATCTTAAAATGAGATATTATCAAGCACATATAGCTCATCTTACAATTAAAAACAAAACAAGACAAAACAAAAAAACAGGAATGACATCCTGAAAGAAGGAAAAGATAAAACGGAAGTGTGTCTGTTTACACATCTTCCCATCATTTTCCTACATCCACACCAAAACTAACCCTAAGATTAGTTCTGTAACTTAATAGGGGTCTGGGTTACACAGACACACACACTGTCAAAACACACCAGGACAGTAAAGATTTGTCCATCTTGTGGCACATAAGTTTTGCAGCAGAAGGGAAAAAAAAACGACTGTAAAGAAATACTTGAGTTAATCATATAACAGCCGAAGTATTTAGGGGAAAGTATGTTGATATCTGCAATTAATATAAAAAGCACAAAAGACAGATGACTGGATGGATACAGCAGTGAAGAAATGAGTAGACACATGGTAATGCAAGTAAAGTGAAAGTCACTCAGTCGTGTCTGACTCTTCATGATCCCATAGACTATACAGTCCACGGAATTCTCCAGGCCAGAATACTGGAGTGGGTAGCTGTTCCCTTCTCCAGGAGATCTTCCCAACCTAGGGATCGAACCCGGGTCTCCTGCATTGCAGGGGGATTCTTTACCAGCTGAGACACCAGGGAGTCCCTTTGGACTGCAAGATCAAACCAGTCAATCCTAAAGGAAATCAACACTGATTATTCATTGGAAGGACTGATGCTGAAGCTGAAGCTCCAATACTTTGGCCACCTGATGTGAAGAACTGACTCACTGGAAAAGACCCTAATGCTGGGAAATATTGAAAGCAGGAGGAAAAGGGGACAACAGAGGATGAGATGGTTGGATGGCATCACCTACTCAATGGACATGAGTCTGAGCAAGCTCTGGGCGTTGGTGACGGATAGGGAAGCCGGGAGTGCTGTAGTCCATGGGGTTGCAAAGAGTCAGACACGACTGTGCAACTGAACTGAATGCAAGTAGAACTGTTAATAACATAACCTGGGAATAAGGCTTTTTACTGTAGAATTCTTTAAACTTTTCTGAATGTTTGAAGATGCCCCTGTTATAATATTAAGAAAAACCACCCCAAGAGTGAGTAAACATGATAAGGATCTGAAAGACCAGCCACGCGCCACATGTTTCATCAGACACATTCAGAGACATATGGGGCAATCTGAAGTTTTGTCAGAAAGGAATACCTGGGGAGCATAACATTCATCTGAAAAATAGCATGGTGGACTTTGGAAGGAAAAGAACTAAAGCGTGGCCCTGAGCTTGTGAGACACAGGGCTCTCTCTGCTGTGAATGGAGCTGAAACAGCTTGGGCGTCTGGGCGCATGCTGCTGTCTTCGCAAGCACACTCACTGAGCGCAGCCTTCCTTCTCTCCTTTGCAGGCAAGCCCTGGCCTCTGCCTCTACTGAGAAACTACAAGCGATCCAGCAGAGATACACACGCCATTTGCAGGAGGAAGTTTTGGCTCGGATCTGCAAAGCTTTCAGGGTGGTCTCCCAGGAACCAGGGTATAGACAATCACCTTTCCCGCCTCCCTCCTCCTAACTCCAACTTAAAAAGGAAAAAAAAAAAAAAAACCACGATTTTCCTGACTTGAGAACTAGGTTGTTTGGAGGTTTTGGAAAGTTAATCTTTGATTCTTGTCCTATTTCTTCATGTACTGATGTAGTGCCTATAAAGGAAACCCCAGAATCACATTTCCTTCTTCATATTTCAAAGTGTTTCTCTTACAAGTCCTTCCCTACAAAATTACCAAGCCAGAAAGCTCTGGATTTTAAAGAGGTCTTGATTCTATGGTTCTATTTTACCCAGTTTGAGTTGATTCTATGGTTCTATTTTACCTAGTTAGAGTTATGTTTGATATCTAAGGTACAAAAGGCCCAGATTTTAGAAATGCATTTTACACAATTGAATCTGTAATACAATAGGTGGTTGGTTACCTTATACCTACCTATCTCCCTTTCTGTATATTTTTCCCCCGTGAACTAATTCAAAACGCTGCTGCAATCAACCACGCCTCTGCCAGATATACTGAGGCTCAAGTCACTTGGAACTTTTTTCTTGCTCCTTTAAAAGGCTCACCTTAGTTCTCTGCTAATGGGCCCTAGGCACCTCTGACTTCTCTACCACTTCCAGCTATGGAGCAACTCAAAGTCTGGCCACTCAAGGACTCCAAACAGGGACCATGGCTTTGCTGAATTGGGGGAAGGCAAAGAGGAGGCTGAGCAATACAGGACCAGATGGAATATTCTGGTGACTGGCATAGTAAGCCGGTTAAGAGCATGGTCTCTGGAGTTCATGGGGGTTCAGACTGGGCTCTGCCACTTCTAGCTGTGTTCCTTTGGGGAAGTCATTGAACCTCTCTGAGTCTCAGCTCCATCGGTTGTTAAAAGGGATGGTGCTAATGATAGCGCCAGTTCCCTAAGATTAATATGAGGATTCAGTGGACTAATGACCGCTAAACTGCAGAGTAAACAGAGCACTCAAGTGGATAAGGAAAAGCCTGAAAACATCTCCCAGGTGTACCTCCAGCCTAAGAAGACTGTGTTCTTTATCCACTCGGGGTGGACACTTCCCTAATTCGCAACCTGGAGCCACCCAAGCCCTTGCTGGCACCATAGCCCGTTTCAACAAATCTTCTCCTTACCACACTCACAAGTGTTTCTTCCGTTTTCTGAATTTCTGTAAGAAGCCTGACCATTTCTCCCTCTTCCACAGGATGGTGTAATCCATACAGTACTCAGCAGGGTCTTATGCACTGTGTCCCAAACAGGCCAAATAACTCCCATTTGGGGCTAGCATCGAATGAGCTGGAGTCTGATTATAGCGTAGGGTGCTCTCTGAATCACAAGCACCCCCAGATCTATGCACTAAGGGGGCCCTGCAGAGGAGGGATCCTCCACCACGGCACTATCGACATTCTGAGCCGAGTTATTCCTTGTTGTGGTGGCTGTCCTGTGCATTGTAGGAAAGATAGCAGGGTCCTCTAACCTGCTAGAAGGAGGTAGCACACCCTCCTTCCTGTTTCGAGGATCAAATATGTCTCCAGAAAAGGCCAAATACCCTTGGGGCAGCGAGGGGTGGTAAAAGACGCTCAATACCCTTCTTTTCCTTTCTCCCTTACGTTGAGACCCACTGCTGGAGAGAATGAAGAGACCCCAGGTTACTGTCTTACTTTTCTACTGAGGAAGCACACCAAAAACAAACAGATCTTTCCTAACAGCTAGTTTATGACTGGCACCTTCGAGACTGTCATGAGTGGCTACTGTCAACAGAGAAAATCACAATCGCTAAGCTCCGGTTCCTCTTAAGATGGAGATAACTATACAAAGGTTTAGGACTGTTTTAGGCATGCGATTACCTAATGCGTACATAAAAAGCAAGGTGGCCCATTGTTAAAGAATCAGCCTCCCAACCAGGCCAGTCGAGTTCAATCCCTGGGTCTGGAAGATCCCCCTGGAGAAAGAAATGGAATCCACTCCAGTATTCTTGCCTGGAAAATTCCTTGGACAGGGGAACCTGGCAGGCTACAGTTCATGGGGTGCCAAAGAGTCGGACATGGCTTAGTGACTAAACAACAGTGCATACCTAATGCTTAGCCCAGTGCCTGGCACACAGCTAAGTATTCAATAATTTTGAGCTATTAATAATAAATACATTTGGAGTCCCACGACACGAACATTGGTGCCCCCCGCCCAGTTCCCATTCTTCCTATGCCCCTCCCACTCCTCTCATCCCCAAGAAGAAAGTAAAATCATTCAATTAAACATGATACAATGGTCCCTAGAGCTGAAAACATCCCCCAGAACAGGTAGAAACAGGAGAAAACAAGGACAACCCAAGGATGGCGCAAGAAGCAGGAGCAAGCAGGCCACGCATTTCATACTAAAAAGAGGCAGAAGGGTGTCTGTTTCACTCACAGTGAGTTTCTCATAAGGCTTCACATTTTACCCACGAAGGTTCCACCCACATGTATCTCCCCTCCCAAATCCTACAGGAGTTCCCTGAGTTACAAATACCCCACAACTTCAAATGGTTGCATCGTCTCTGCCTAAATCCCCCACGGGGCAAGACCAAGCTGTAGGGAAAACGGTGCTGGGTATTAGGGCAGACTGACCTCAAATTTCTTTTGCACGTTTCATCACCCTGATAGGAATTTTACAAATACCGTGTTTCCCTATTCTCCCTCCCTTTTCCTGTTTCAGAGTCACAGTTCATTTAAAAAAAAAAAAAAGACACATACAATCGTGTTCCACTTTTTCCATCCATCCTTTGTTCCATTAGTAAACCAAGGAACACTGGCCGTGCGGATAAGTGTGTGAGGATAAAGACAGTTATCCTCAAAGTCTGGAGGAGCTCTGTAGAGGCAGTCACTTGCTGGGTAACCAGGGTCAGTCAATGAATGAATCTCCACTAGCCTCAGTTTTTCTTTTCATCTGTGCAACAGGAGTGATCATCTCTGCGGTACAGATGCAATGATTTCAAATATGCAAAATTCCTGGCTCAGACCATGTACATACATGTGTTAGTCGCTCAGTCATGTCGAATTCTTCGCAACCTTATAGACTGTAGCCCACCAGGCTCCTCTGTCCATGAGATTATCCAGGCAAGAAATACCAGAGTGGGTTGCCCTGCCCTCCTCCAGGGGATCTGCCTGACCCAGGGATTGAACCTTCATCTTTCCCATCTCCTGCATTGGCAGGTGGGTTCTTAACCACTAGCATAACCTGGGAAGCCCCAGAACATAACAGAATAAATGACTGTTATTATCATACACCAAAACTATACATAAAGCCTCTATCCTTCAAAGTGTTCAAGTTCACCAACAGGAATGCTCCCAAGACAATTTATTTTTTTCCACATTCTCCCCCTGCCTCGGACATTCAACTCAAAGATCCCTTATACCGCTCCTCCCTCCTGCCAAAACAGACAGACAAAAACCTAACTGGAGTCTAGGATAAACCACCCTATTCAAGCATGGTTTGTAGGTCTCGTTTCATCAGCTGCACTGTTTTCCATGATTGTTCCAAATGTTTGACATTTTGGCAGCATGAATGAAGAAACACTGGGTTCAGCCTGGGGGCTTAACCTTCATCACATGAGTTTCATCGCTGTTCCTGCTGCTTTTTCTGTTCCAAACCCATTTTGGGGAGAAAAGCAGTTAATAATGAGGAAACTATCTATGCTTAAAAAAAAAAAATCCCAATACCTACTGAAATAACCACCCACTCTTATCAGTTCAACTATGAAAATACAGTGGAAAAAAGTCATTTCTGAAATAAATCAGAAATGTTTTCCTCAAGTCAATGAGTAATTACAGTGACTCTTACTGTCCTATGGTTTGGGCACAGTTTTAAAAGGAATTCTATAAAAATATATCTGAGTTTTCCATTCCTATATATTTAAATGAATTTGTTTAAGACTTACAAAGTTAAAGACAATTGTCAAAAATCTGTTTTTCTTATTGATTTTAAAATGAGATTGATTAAAAAAAACAAAAAAAGGCAATTCTTCAAACCAATATTTAAAAGCATGCTTAGAACTAATGATTTCAGCCTGTATGTATGA
Source organism: Ovis canadensis (assembly GCF_042477335.2). NCBI lineage: Eukaryota > Metazoa > Chordata > Mammalia > Artiodactyla > Bovidae > Ovis > Ovis canadensis. Next base: position 118,513,520 of record NC_091250.1, on the reverse strand, counting down.
TTCCAACTTCTACTGAGGTGATATTTGGGTTCTGTGTGAGCATGCATGAACAGTATCTGCAAATGCGAATTGAAAAAAAAAAAATCCCACAAGGGGTCATCGATTATTACAAGTTTGTGGGCTACACTAGCTCTTCAACTATGACAGTTTGGTAAGCAAACACAAATGAGCGAAGTTCATAAACATGGTGTTCAGGGTAATTTCCATAACCAGAACCATGAATAGGCTGTAACAGCCATTAAACCAAAGTGGCAATGTGTTAATACCTCCATTCCTACCTCGGCTCCTAGCACAGTGTATAAAATAAAACCTTGTTGTAGTCAGTGTTAACTGGGCTATCTTCAGCTTTTAAAAAAGTATTCTTAGCATGGCATTTCTAAGCATAGAAGATCTGAAAGTCTTTATCTGTTCCTTCTCAAATTTAAGAGAAAAATGACAATCTCAAAAATCACAACAGCCTAAAGGCACCCCAATCTCACCTTCTTTCCCACTGTATGTTGAATAAATCACTTATCAGATGTATACAAAGAATAATTCGATTATGTGACAACATTTCAGGTGTAAAGAAAAAGCTGAAAAGGAACACAAAAAAGATATTTGGTCAAGCTCTTGAGATTTAAGAAAGATATTTCTCTCATCTTAATTATAGTTAACTTTTAAAAAAAAATGTTGCTTTTACTTTACTGAACTTCAAAAAGATTTTAAAGTGCCTAAATTATATCTATTATGGACAAAGAAAAGGGAAAGACCAAAAACTCTGCCAGAAAGTGAGATGCTGTCCACAGCAAAACAGACGGCAGATACCCCTTCTGCCCAGAGCCAGATGTGAATCACCTAACAGAAATAAGATTCCACTGAAAGTTACACCAACAATACATTCATTCCTGACAGAAACAAACGCATATTTTCACTTCTTTCTAGAGAAACTGAGGCTTTCAGGATTTCCCAAATGTCTCCCAGATGAATGAGTGGTGTCTGGCTGGTGATTCATGAGTCCCTGGCACTCAAACCTACCTTATTTTTCCATTCCATGAAAATCTACAAAGAACACAGAAATCCTGTTTAAAACTTTAATCCTTCTAAAAAACAGGATGAGGCTTTAAAAGTTTGCTAGGAAGTCTTCCTATTAAACACTACCAGTTTTTGACAAACTACTCGAGTTCATCTTGAAAAATAGACATGAGAAAATATTCACGAAAATTCTGAAAGCATGAACAGGTAAAGAAAGCAGACCAGCTCCATCACATATCAAAACACATTATAAAGGTACAGTCATTGAGTTGATGGTGGTTCTTGAACAGAGAACAAAATGTTTAGTCTGACGGCAGGAAGGTGGAGGGGGAGTGGGCTGGACCACCCCTCCCATTCCTTAAACCAAAATAAAATACACAGGAATGAAAAATGTAAATAAACATACATCTTTTATTTTCAAAGAATGTTACTGATACTCAAAGAAACTTTCTGGAAGTATCTATAAAAAACTATTACCTTCAAGCGGAGTGATCTAAAATGAAACAGAGCAACTGTGAATACTTATGCATCGAAAGCACTGCACCCACATTTGTAAAGCAGAAACTTAAGAAGATGGTAGGAGAAACAGAAACTCTCTAATTGTATGAGGCTTTATTCATCTCTCAGTCCACAGCAGAATAAATGGACAAAGAGTATAAACATAACGTAAAACAGACGTAATGTGCAAACCCACATATAACTCTGGACCCTGAAAACAAGAATATACCTTCTTTTCACATGCTCACAATACAGTCATAAAATTACCATACATTACACCACAGAAGGTCTACAGCTAAATACATGAAATGAATTCATGTATGAAAGTTATATGAAAGTAACTATAAAATGGAGGTACAAGAGAGATGAGGTGACGATGAACATAGGATCCTTGAAGTAACTCTATATAATTAAATAGAGCCCTGATGCATGAAGAGGGTAAGAACTTTCAGTTCCTCTAGTAGTTTGTTGTGATCACTTTTTTTTAAGAAGCCACAGAATCCCTTGAGAAAAAGGTACTTAAAACCATCTGGGACTTCCTAAAATATCCAGGGTAGAGGATTATCTATTTCTATATATAAACTAAAAGAACACCACCTCCTACTGTATTTTCATGTTTAATTAACTTCAATGACAAGTTCATTCCTGGGCTTTGCTTAAACTTAATATATACAAATTACTTCTTCAAGATCTGTTTTTGACAGATATGGAGGCCATCTTTCACCCCACTCCCCATAACAGCCTTTCACATGTATAGAATGATGCTTTGTAGATTGACCTTTTAAAAATAGCCAGCCTTAAAAACCCTTCTCACAGTCTACATCTTCATTCCCTGATGACTGTCCTCACTGAGCTGGGCCTACATCCTTTGTTTGATGGCTTCCAAACTAAGAAAAAGTCCTCGAAGGTTTCTTTTTCCGTATGTTTGTTTATATGTATGCACTAACTAATGCAAAGCCTTAAAAAACATAATCTGTTTTTAAAGTTCAAGTTACATTGTTATGGAACTCATTTTGCCTTCATTAAAATAAAATTTTTAAAAAAAATCAGGGCCGAGTTTTGATAGAATTAATTCACAACCAAATTTTATTTTGAGAAACTGCTCCATGATGGTTATTTCCTAAAACCATACTTGCCCTGTTTTAAAAATGCCATCCTTCTCACCAGCGTCACTTATTTCCACGCACATTCTGAAAGGACAATTAATTCTAACTTGTCATGATTTACATTTTCTCCATTTCAGGTTAACTTCCTTGAAGGTCTTCACAGCCCACGTGGGACCAAGTTCCCCACACTCCCTAATTCTCCAGCCTGGCTCGGTGTCTGTCATAGCACCTAACGCAGTTTGCTGTTGCTCTGCAGCCAGTTTGCTGATCTGTCTTCCTATGGGAAGGGAGATCCTGATCTGTCTGAAGCAACACAGGGCCCTGCTCACACAATATTGGCTCAGAGTGAACAGTGAGGCTCCATCAATCCAGGATACAGAGAACCAATGTTAAAAGCGCTGTCCATGCATGGGAATTGGCTACAGTCACTAAGCTATTAATACTGCCAGAAAATCTTTAAGTGGGCTTTCCAGGTGGCACAGTGGTAAAGAATCCACATGCCAGTGCAGGAAATACAAGAGTTGAGGGCTCAATCCCTTCAGGAAGATTCCCCTGGAGAAGGAAATGGCAACTCACTCCAGTATTCTTGCCTGGGAAATCCCATAGACAGAGGAACCTGGAGGGCTCCAGCCCACGGGGTCACAAAAGAGTCAGAGGCTACTGAGCGTGCACACACACACACAATCTTTAAGCAGATTAATAATAAATTAATACCCAGAAGTAGTGAATTATGATAACATCCCATAATGCACTGATGCCTCCAAAGCAGAAAAACACACCAGGCAAATTCATTCAGTCAAGGCAGCCACGCAGCAGACAACGAAGCAGGGCCTCACAGCTTTTTTTTGTTTTTGTTTTCCCAGAACAGCTGTCACTACCATCACACACGCACGTACAGACAACTTTGGAGCATGTCGTGAAATCTTTCTGTTTGTAAAATAGGTCTATCTTTTCTGGAAGGTTGGAGCACACCATCAACTGAAGGCAAGCGGTCACCACCTTTCCTGGCAGGAACCCAATTCTAATAATTTCCAGAAGCTTCATTTCATTCATGTATCTTTGCATGCAAGGGTATACTAAATGAGACAAGCTAATTTCTGCCTGAATGTGTTTTTTTTACTAAGTGCACTGAAGTAACTATTTCTAGGGCCATTTTGTAGTTATGAAAGAAAGGGTACATATTTATCCTTTATTACATATTTGATATATATATTTATATATAACATATATCCTATATTACATATGTGTGATATTTGAGTTGTGGGTTGGAACTTTATTCTGCGATTTTATCAACAGCTGATGCTTTAAATTTGGTTTTCTTTCAACATTCCTATTCATACTGGAAGATTAAAAAAGGAATGTTGAGCACTAAAGAATTGATGCTTTTGAACTGTGGTGTTGGAGAAGACTCTGAGAGTCCCTTGAACTGCAAGAAGATCCAACCAGTCCATCCTAAAGGAAATCAGTCCTGAATATTCATAGCAAGGACTGATGCTGAAGCTGAAACTCTAATTGGCCATCTGATGTGAAAAGCTGACTCACTGGAAAAGACCCTGATGCTGGGAAAGATTGAAGGCAGGAGGAGAAGGGGACGACAGAGGATGAGATGGTTGGATGCATTCAATGGACATGAGTGTGACCAAAGTCCAGGAGTTGGTGATGGACAGGGAAGCCTGGCGTGCTGCAGTCCCTGGGGTCACAAAGAGTCGGACACGACTGAGCGACTGAACTGAAACGTTCCTTGGTAAATTTCTTTAACAAACAGCCCAATCAATTTAAGAAATACCAAAGGGTTTTCCTTTATAGAAAAAAAAAAAGTTGTGTTCTTCAGTCATATATAAATTTAAAACATTTCCTAATAATCAAATGCAAAACTGCTCGAATCTCAGAACCACTACTTTCACAGCCACAACCACAACAGAACATGAAGATGTACATAACTCACAAGAAATTGAATGAATGGGCCATGGGTGAGCATATTTTGAAAATCAGTTTGGTGGTTTCTCCAAAAAGTTAAGCACAACACTGTCATAAGACCCAACAATTCTACTCCTAAACAAGAAAAGCAATCTACACAAAGGACCTGCAAATATTCAGAGCAGCATTATTCAAATACCCCTCCCCCGCCAAAAACACAACAAAAAAGGGCAAAACGCTGCAAACAAGTCTATCCTATCCACACAATGGAATGAATCACGCAGCAATTAAAAAGGACAGAGCCACTGACACCCGCTATGCCACAGAGAAACTTCAAAATCTTCCGTGACTGAAAAAAAGCCAGGTGCAAAAAAAAGACAAGGTCCCATGCACATGAAGCACCCACAAAAGGCAAATGTATACCCAGACAAAAAGTAGATTAATGGTTGGAAGGGGCAGGAGGGGAGATAAAATGTCCTAAAATCGATTAATGGAGATAACTGCATTATTCAGTAAAGGAACTAAAAATCACTTGAAAAGGCCAACTTTTAAGATCTGCATTATATGCCTCAAAGTTGTAAAGAGAGAGGGGGAAACGCATCCATAAAACGAAAAGTAACATGGGAGATAAAAGATCTGGGTGATAGTGAACATGCCTTGATTAAAGCTAACCTCTATCTATTTGCAAAAAAAAAAAAAGGTCACTCACCAAGATACCCAAAAGACCAAAAGGAGTGGAGAAGCTTCTACTTTGGTCTTTAAAATAAGAGATAATACCATTAGCTTACGAGTTTCACCACAGAATTATGAGTAACCTCAAATAGAAACCAAGTTTCATTCTAGGCTAATCATGACAACTGTCAAGACTTTTAAAAGCCCACAAATTAAACTCACATGAAGTAAATCTAATGATTTTCATTTTATCCTCAGAAAAACAGGACTGTTAAAATACGTTTGTAAGATGTTTGTAAGAACAGGTCCCTGTCACGAGGGTTAAAACAAAACTCCTACATTATAAGCAATATGACAGAAATTATCAAATTCAGTCTTTTATGACTTCCCATCTAGGGTTTTTTGTCTTCCGGGCAGTTTCAACTCAAAAACAAAAATTAAGTTTAATTGGTTTACTCTGACGTTTACTGAAACCAAGAGACACAGACCACACTGTTTCGTCTCTACATCTTCAGGTAGCAGAGCCTCTTTGTGAAACAAACATAACATACTGGGTTTCCTTCTACCCTTTATCTTAATGTTAGTAAATGTTGTTGCCTGATTTTTCCCATGTGGTACAAAGTTTGTATTCACACAGCTTTCTTTCTTTTTTAAATGGAGCACTAGCACAAGTATGCCTGACCTCTAAGAGGGAGTTGAGAGAGAAAGGCAGATATACAGACTATGAAAGAATAACAGAAAAATGTAATTACTAAAAATGTAAAGGCTATGTCAAAATTACTCGGAAAAAAAATGAGAGTTTTACCTCCTGTTTTACAGTCTAGAACTTTGAACCAGTAAGTGTTTTTAATTTAAAAAAAAAAATCAAAATCCTATTTTCAAATGGTCTATTAACTCAGCAAGAAGCTATTTTCCTTTAAAAAAACAAAAACGAAAACAAAACCACAAAATCCTAAGATCATGAACTCAAATTTTCATCAGTGTTTTAGTAGCTAAAGTTACCGCCTTACTAGGTAGGTCATCTCACTTAGAAATACTGAAGGTAAAAATATATATATATTATTTTGTCAATCATGAGACAAAAATATGTAATGCCTACAAAGCTGGATAGGAAACAGGTTTCATACTTTCACACAAAACAATGGGAACTGGTTAATTTTATACCACTTTCCATAAATTCACATCCCAAGCAAACCAGGTACACCTGTATTTTTAAAGCAAAGAGAATGGGGAGAGGAAAACCATTTAAAAAGTTACCCAGATGCACAGCTACCCAGGATGAAAGCCACAGGACAGTCTCAGCTCTTGCACCACCACCAAAACACATGCCCCACATCAAATTTTAATTACACTGCACAACACTTTGCGAATTGAGCTTCATATTTTATCAACTGCTCTGCTTTTGACAGGACAGTTTCCTGAAGGAAAGTTCCAAGAATTGAAAAGTTCCAACACCCACATACCAGAAAGCGTTTCCTGAATTTTGTTACAGGAACTGACTTCTGCTGTAATTTTAACATTTACTTTCCAGAGGAGTTCCATTTAAAAATTTTTGTTGCAGATTCTTTGCTCAACGACAGAACACCTAGACAATGCTCTTGCTTAAAAGGTGGGGGAGAAAAAACAAATTTTTATTTCAGTTTCAAAAGTTGGGATGTGATTGACTGACTCACTTGTACAACTGGCTCAGTTGTAACTTTTCCCCTGGGAACAAAAACAACTGCCACCTGACAGGGGACGGGGGTTGGGGGTGAGGAGGGTGGGGGCGTGGAGTTAGCAGTTTTGGGAGGGAGCCCAGAGTAGACACGAAAGAGTCGATTAGGTAACCAGGTCCTTAAGAAGTAGTTCTTGGGAAAGCTCGGCTTGAGCAAACATTGGACGTTGCTTCTTGGTATCTCCCTTTTCATGTTTTAAATATAGGTGCATTTGGACATTTCAACTAATAGAGTTTGTAATTGATATGTAAGTTTATAAAAGTAGACATCTTCCTTCTGTACCAACCTCTTGTCTATTTCATTGCGGGGGAGGGGGGACATGTGTACCGATGAATATATATTAAATCAGAATGTAACGGCATTACATGATACAGTTTATATGACACTGTATCTCTCTCACACACACCCGATTTCACCAAGAGACATAGGTGGGCCTCTGGCCTCAGACCCAGCAGGGCTCCTCTACCCAAGCTCAACCCTGAACCTACCCACTAGGAATCTCTGGGTGGGGTTGGAGGAAGTGTAGAATCTGCCTGTTAAGAAGCTCTCGTGGTGTTTCTTGTGTCTAGTCTGGTTTAAGAACCTTGAGCTTAATATAACCACCCTGCCCCTTAAACATTCCTTCCTTCACTTTTATTTGTTTCATTACCCAATCGAGCGGTAAGCAATACTGGAAAGAAAGGCAAGATCCTATGTGGGTAAAACACCGGCAAGCCAGGGACTCAAGAGTCGCCTGAACTCTCCCGGGCCCACCCAAACAAAGGATCAAGTGGCCCACAGGCCTCCAGGCGTTCACCGTCACATGAGCCAAGGGGGAGGAAGGACAATCCTTGGTACTTTTAGGACGTGGGGGAACTATGGGTGTCCCTCTGGAAACACGATACCTAATTCCCAAATCAAGACAATTTAGCTGTCAATAGAAACAATCTATTTCCCCCTTCTGTTTGCTGCAGTTCCTTTTGACAAGATGTCACTACTGGGATTTCCTCTTAATATATTAAATCTGACATCAAATTACTGCTTTGAGTAACAGCCTTAAGAACCTGACAGGAGTCCCAATCTGGTTAAATTAAAAAAGAAGCCAATAAACCAATGCAAGAAAACAACAGACGTTCACTAGAGAAAAAGACTCGCAGGATATTAAGTCGGCTGGCTTGGTGGCCCTCAGATTAAGCTTTAACTCGCTGTGGGTAGATAGGAAAAGGGGAAAGTTTGCACAGGGGCGGGATTCTCAACACTGATCGCTGCCAAGACACAAAAAGTCAGCGCTGGGATGGTTATTAAAGTTAATTTTTACTTTTGGGTCTCCAAGGGCATTAACACCAAAAGTTATAAATCTTATCCATCCCCCTCCCCTAGGGCCTGAAGCTAAAACATCATTTGCTACAGACATACTTGAGCAACAGATTTTGCATTCTAGTTGCTGTTTTATTTCGAGCAAAGGAACACATTTACATTCGTACAAAAATGAATGAAGGGGGATTTTCCTCATGGCATGGTGGATTAGAATATGCCTGCCAAAGCAGGGGACATGGGTTCGATACCTGCCAAGGGAAGATCCCACATGTTGCAGAGCAACTAAGCTCATGTGCAACAAGTACTAAGTCTGCATGCTGCAACTACTGAAGCCCGCTGGCCTAGAGCCTGTGCTCAGCAACTAGCGAGTAGCCCCTACTTGCTGCCAAGTAGAGAAAGCCTGCACACAGCAATGAAGACCCAGCACAGCCAGAAATAAATAACTTTTTAAAAATAAAATGAAGAACAATCTGAAGCAAAGCTAAAATACTACAATCTGGCTCCCCCTAATTTTTTTTTTCACTGAAGGAAAAAGGATAGGTAACCATTTAAGCTGTAAAAGTTATGCACCCAACCTATATCAATAAAATGAACCACAAGAGAGAGGTAATGACACCCAGGCTTGGTATGTTTGTACTTCTGAGCCAGGAAACGTTGTTCTCAAGGTGCCGACTGTATTTCCAACTGGTAGGGAAGGTAAAGTCAGAATACACTGTAGCCGGTAGGCCTTTCTCACCACCATGTCACGTACAGGACTTCCCCTTTCAGAGGACAGATTTTGGAAATACATTTATCGTCCTATCTTGGGAAGAAAACGAAATGGAGAACTTTGCTAACGGAAAACTAAGTTTAGATATTTAGAAGCAATCAAGTTGTGTGTTACAACTTAAAGCAGTTATGAAACTAACCAGCTTTATAATTCCTCCATTTTACAACTATTAAGTAAATACATAGATTCACATGCTCAAAACAAGGGACAGTACCCAGATAAGGGTGATCTCTCCTATCAATGATTAAGATAGTGAATATATTTGACATTTAAGTTGCTTAAATGAAGCATTCACTGAGTTCCATTTTCAAAACAGTATAGAACCAGTTAGTGAACACCTTATCATGGTACAGTATGGAATCCCCTAACTCTCGTGAGACCACTTGAGTCCATTTTGCCAAAGAAGATCCCCATAAATCAGCTGATTAAAAAAAAAAAAAGACTCAATTCTACCACCTTCATCATGGTAGAACCTGTCATCTGAGTCAGGAAGCTCAGCTGGGCTCTCAGGATGAACTAGAAGGAAATCATTTAAGGGACCTGCCTGTTTCTCTTCTGTCCAGGACACAGTTTACAATGGTGTCATGAGGGAAAAAATGAGGACATTCACTGGGTCAAAATACTGCATAAATTATTTCCCTCTTGAAATCACTTCCTTGAACTGCACTTTCCAAAACACCAAACATTCTTCTTTGATATTTGCTCATATTTAATCAGAGCTTTTATGCTTTCATGAATTTTCTTCCAAGGCAATCTTTACAAAGCTCATAAATCAGGGGTGGGGGCAGAGGATGGGGCAAAACTGGTTCCATACCAGTTTAAGGGCCCTGCCTTTTGCAGTGGAAAACTTTCCCCACCAGAGTCAGAGATCCACCAAAAACTAGCTTCATAATAATCTTGGGAACAATCTGACTTTCCTCTGTTATTTTTTTTAAATGTCATTAACTTTAGGCAAATTCAAACAAAAAAACCTGTGGGAGAGTTCACTAAACCTAATTTCCTTTTGCAGTTTGTCTGAAAACTCTTTTTTTTTTTTTTTTTTTTTGAGAAGCTGTCAGCCACTAGAGGCTACTCTACTAAAGAAGCAAGTTCAACTCCCCCAATCTCTTTGGAGTACCCCACCCCACCCTACCCTGGAGGCGGGGGCGGGGAGGACAGACCAGAGCTTCTCAGGTAGCACAAGGTGCATTTAAAACCAGTTAATCCCCACTGGTACTTGAAGATACATATATATTCCTTTCTAATATTCAGGGACTGCTTCAGTGAAAGGGTTAGCTGAGATGAAGAATCAGACAAAGCCCTCTTTTCTCTTTTATCCATCAACACATTCCTCAATATAAGGCAAGCTAATCCTCATAGAAAAGGATAGATCTACAAACTGATAGGATTTATACCTTCCCCTACCCATCATAGGGTTTACCAGTCCACAAAAGATGGTGGGCCAGGCTATATAGGTCTATGAAAACAGTTTCCAAGAGCTTTAGGTCAGAATTTGGAAACTAAAGCCATGGTCTGTAACTATTTCACATTAAAGGAAGCAAGTTTGTTGCCAATTCTCACAGGAAGTATCATCAATGTATCTGTTCTGCTTATATATTCCCAAGAACTGCACACACTGCTCTGAGAGAGGAGGCATAGAGTATGCTCTGCTTTAACAACCTTGTACTTTTAAGTAACTGCCTTTCTCCACAATTCCGAAAAGGCAAACCATACATTTGACGTTTTCAAAATACTGACCCAAAATCTAATTTTTTAAACTTAGGCAATTGACCTTTCATTCAGTAAATGTCTTCCATATCTAGCAGAAGAAATAACACAGAGCAAAACAAAACAATCAATTTGGTACTTTCTGCTTTAAAGTGAAGGCGAGGATTATGCAACCTCAACTGATGAAAGTTCACAAGCCAGAAGATACTTAAGTAGTCCCTCCTTCGTTCAAAGTACTTCTAGCTTATGCAGGGGACACTAAAAATATGAGACAGTATCTTAAGGAGCTGACTACAGAGAAGAAATACACATGAAAAATTAGTCATACACCATCCAGCGATACAAAAGGCAACTTCATCTAAGTTTCCATCTACCTCTTCTACTCAAAAATCAAAAGAAAACAGATTATTTAAGCAGTGCACAATGAAGCTATTGTGGTTAGAACAAGCTGAGCTATTAATATTTAGATCCAGTGAGTCCTAGAATCTAAATTAATTGTTTCAAAAGCCAACGGGTGTGGCAAGTGGCACATGGACAAGATGTCACTGCCCCAGACTGTACATCACAGGTGACGGTTCCTTTTCTATTAGCACTGCTTGGGCAGCGGGGACCAGCTCGAGGGTTTCTGGAAATCCAAAAAGACTTGCAATCTTCTCCATTTGTTCTCTCTCTGGATGTCGGAGAGACACTGTCCCACAAACACAATGTCTAAGTGAGCTTGAACCACATTCCAGCTACAAGTGAAGAAAATGTGTATTCTCCACTTGTAAAACATGATCCGAAAAGATACACGCACCCCGATACTCATAGCAGCACTGTTTACAATAGTCAAGACATAGAAGCAACTTTAAAATCCATCAACAGGGGAATGGATGAAGAAGAGGTGTGTGCATACGTATGTGCATGCGTGCGTGCGTGTGTGCTAAGTCACTTCAGTTGTGTCTGACCCTTTTCGACCCTGTGGACCGAAGCCTGCTAGTTCTTCTGTCCATCGGATTCTCATGGCAGGAATACTGGAGTGGGTTGCCATGCCCTTCTCCAGGGGCTCTTTCCAACCCAGGGATCAAACTCATGTCTCTTACATCTCCTGCACTAGAAGCAGGTTCTCTACCACTAGCACCACCTGGGAAGCCCCTATGTCTGTATGTATAATATGTGTGTGTGTGTGTGTGTGTGTAAAGGAATATTGCTGCTGCTGTAAGTCGCTTCAGTCGTGTCCAACTCTGTGCGACCCCACAGACGGCAGCCCACCAGGCTCCCCCATCCCTGGGATTCTCCAGGCAAGAACACTGGAGTGGGTTGCCATTTCCTTCTCCAGTGCATGAAAGTGAAAAGGGAAAGTGAAGTCACTCAGTAAGTGTCGGACTCTTCATGACCCCATGGACTGCAGCCTGCCAGGCTCCTCCATCCATGGGATTTTCCAGGCAAGAGTACTGGAGTGGGTTGCCATTGCCTTCACCTTTAAAAAGAATGAAATAATGTTATTCACAGTAATATGGATGGAGTCAGACACAACTGAGCGACTGAACTGAACTGATGATACTGAGTAAAGTCAAACAGAAAAAGAAATGATATTGCTAACATGTAGAATCTTTTAAAAAATACAAATGAACATAAAATAGTAACAGACAACAAACGAACTTACGGATGGGGTGGGGAGGGTGGGTGGGGAAGAAGTCAGGGAGTTTGGGACTGACATGCACACACTGCTATATTTAAAATGGATAACCAACAAGGACCTGTATAGCACAGGGAACTCTGCTCAAAGTTATATAGCAACCTAAATGGGAAAATAATTTGAAAAGAACAGATACATGTATATGCATAACTGAATCACTCTGCCGTACACCTGAAACACAACATTGTTGATCAACTGAACGCCAATATAAAGTTTATAAAGCAATAAACTACAGGAAAGTTAAATAAATTCTGATGTTTCAGTGTACTGACTGAAACACTGGGAGTTAGACAAAATAGTAATTTTAAAGAGTAAGTAGCAGTTTAGAACAATGCTTATCATATAATATTGCATGAAAACAAAATTCAGATTATATCTGTGATGAATGTAACTAAAATGATTTCTGGACCCTCTGCAGAAGAAATACAAAATAAATAAAACACAGTTATTGATGTGGTAAAAAAGAAAGAAGGCTTCCCAGCTGGGAGCTAGTGGCAAAAAACCTGCCTGACAGTCCAGGAGACCAAGAGATGTGGGTTGAGTCAGAAAGATCCCCTGGGGGACAGCATTGCACCCCCACTCCAGTATTCCTGCCTGGAAAACTTCAGGGTCAGAGGAGCCTGGCAGGTTACGGTCTATGGGGGTTGCAAAGAGTTGGGACACAACTAAGCATGTGAGTGCATGCTGGCACACACACATAGAAAAGAAAATGCACATTTACTACTTGTGAGAGACACTCCATAAGGTAGACATAATGCAAACAAGACATCATGGCCTTGTGGCTTTCTTCCTCGTTCAAGGGCACATCTGAAGGCCAGGTAGAAGAGCGAAATGTGTATAGTCTTCCTATTTCAATCACCAGCAAACTGAACGACCATGCTGATAACTCGGATTTCTACATCTTACAGCAGATTATTTCTGGCAGAAACTGCTTTTTTGTGCCTTTAGATTGAGGCTCTGCAGCTCCCCTTTGACACCTCATCTCAGCATTAAAGAGGCAGCCTGAAAGTGAGGAAACGCTGCAGGCCTCTCAGGAGTTGGGCACTGCTCCACCTGGGTAACCTCAAGCAAGAAAAGACTGACTGGGCCTCAGTTTCCTGAACAAATGTGAAAAAGAAAAAGTACTTACCTACTTAAGTGACTGCAAAGAGTCAACCAGGTAATCCAATTACAGCTGCTGTGCCTGGCACACAGCCATGTCCAATTTAGCTATTACCTCATTTTACTCTTCATTAGTTTAAGGGCGCAGACACTGAAATCACTCACACCTGAGTTCAAATCCCTGCTTTCTAGCTTTGAGCACTGTTACATACAATTTAATTTCTTAATCACAATGTCTTAATCCAAGGTTTTGATGCCCTGGACCCTTCAGGCAGTTTACATTTCAGTCAAGGCTAGTAAAAATAAAGATGCAACTGCAGTTTCTCAGCAAAGTTTTCCTACAACACAGCCCCAAGAACCTCCTTCTTAGAAAAACCAATAAAATGGGGGCAGGGGATAAACCACTCAGAGAGGATTAATTATACACAGCACATAGGAGACGCTCTATAGAGTGAAGTTCTCTTCCTAGAAAGTTTTATCTCTTAGGAAAAGAATTTAAACTCATCAAGCCTACACTTCAACAGGAAAGCATCTATTTCTCTGACATATCTGGGTCTTCAGACCCGACTTGTGTTGAGCCTTGTAAGGTTCCCCCAAATGACTCTACAACCTCAAAAAGCAACTTGAGCAGCCCTCCAATCATTTTAAACGTGACACCAAAGGACTTTCTAATAAAACTGCAAGTTAAAAAAGAAGGCATATCTAAGTTCTTAAGCCTCCTTTAGCCCCAACTGCTGTCACAACTAAAATGACAGCACACACAGCAGTCTGCGTCTCGTAATCACTGATGCCTTGTCATCACTCTTAAAGGCTCATTTACCAAAAGGAAAAAAAAAAAGAGGTAACAAACCAGGGAAAGTCAGGGTTGGAGGTTCTTACTATAGCGTTCCTCTGACAGCAACTGCTGTTCATTATCCTCTCCCTTCACCAACCCCGGTACATTCCTGGTCTTTGCCTACTCAGCAGATTCACGAAAGCTGTGCCGTTTTATGTGCGATCGTACATTTTGGCAGTAAAATTTCCAGTCACTTACCAGGCAAATTCTCAACCATCAACCCCCAAGGCGAACTGTTTCGCGTTAATTGATTTTCAAAGTGCTGCTCAAGGCATTACCAGAGGGAGGGGGAAAAAAATCAGGAGAACCTAAGTGAGGTGCACAAAGAAACTAAAGGACGATTTGGGCAAAGGCAGACAGGTTAAGCCAACTTGATCTCCCTGAAAATAATTATGGGGGTTGGGGGGCGGCCAGAGAAGAGAAATCTAACTTGAACCTTAACTTTAACTCAACCCCTCTTCCTGTCCTCTGCAGAAATGGTCTACTACGTCCTTCAGACTTTTTTTTTTTTCACTTTTTAAAATCTGACATACATAACGATGAGAAAGCAATGACAAAGCTGCTTCCTGCCGGTCTTCTGCACAGCACCCCAACCCTTCCCCTGCAACCTTCCATCCCCCTCGCCACTCACACACATTTGGAAAAGTTTCTCTCGGCGCCTGCCTTACCTTGACTGGGCTGCCATAATTCAGTCTGTAGAGCTCAAGGTCTGCCGTCCATCAGCGCCTCCAAGCCGCGGCCCTCCTGCCGGCGCCGCGCTCACCATTTGCCGGGGCCGGGCGGGGACGATTCCCCAGCGCGACTCCCCGAGGTGACGGGACTACCTGCTCCGGCAGCCCGGGTGTCCTCAGCGCAGCCTCCGGCTCCGAGCGTATTGGCTCGCGCTAATCCTGATAGACATCCGGGCACTGGGGCCTCTTCAGGCGCGCTCCACTCCGGACCGGCCGGGGGAGCGTCGCGTCCGAAGCCGACAGCGACCGCGATCCCTGCGGGCGACTCCGGAGGAAGCGACGCCGCCAGGGCTCCCTCGGCACCAAGCCCACCAAAGCGCAGCTCCCGCTGAGCGGCGCTGGCACGCCGGCCCGCATTAGCAGGGGAAAGAAAACCGTCCTTGGGCTCACCTCGAGGTGTCCGAGTTCGCCCGGACACCCCCGCCCACAAAGTTCTGGTGGTACAGCCCGACTCCTTAAAAGGGCAGGGCGCTCGGCAGGGCAAGCCCGAGGCTGCGCCGGGCGGGGGCGCCGAGCCCCGAGCGCCGACGCAGCCCAGCTGGCCCGCTCGCAGCCGAGCCCCGCCTGCAGGCTCCTGGCGACCGCTCTCCTGCCAAGGTTTTAGCAATGTACACACACGGCCGGAACACGCAGTACCCCGACGCTCCAAACTCCAGCCCCGGTTTGAATCAGTGTTGAATACTGGGGCCCAGAACCTGAAGTGAACTAGGAATTAAAAAAAAAAAAAAAAAAAAAACAAAAAACCACAGCAGCAGATCAAGCTCTTTACTTTTGATCGTGCCAACGCTTGCAGTCAGGAAATGTGCGACTACCGCACACTTGTTAAACATTGTTGGCTTTCAGTTTTGATTTGAAACAAATGTTTACAAAACGCCCTCTCTGTTACTGGACAACATGCAGATACGAAAAGGCAACAGCCACTCGTTTGGCACTGACAGACGTCATTAAGGAACTGACCAGTTTTTAGGAAATAACTTAGGATGCAAGCCGACAATATATTAAACGCTATAAGTACAAACGAAACCGTGTCCTACTAGGGGGACCACGAAAGGCATTTAAATTCTGCCTAGAGCTAAGCCCGAGACAACGACGCTAAACGGGAGGAAAGGTGGGCTTCAGCATCTCACTGGGGACCAGCAGCACGCTGTAGGGGGCTGAAAACTTAAATGCATGTCCCCCTGCCGCCTAGAATCATGACGATGTCACCAAACTCGCAGAGCTACTCCAGACTGTATTACTAAGGAGCCATGCACAGAGAAATGTTGACATCTGCCTGAAAACTGCAAGGCTGTGGGGTGGGGGCTGATGGGGTAGGAGGAAGGCACAAAAGCATCTTTATAGTGGTTCTCAAAGTGTGATTAGTGGTCTCCCGGGAGTCCCTGAGACCTTCTCAAAGGTCACAGCTATTTTTAGAATAACACAAAGACATTGTCGTTTTCACTGTGCTGACATTTGCACTGATGGTGCAAAAGCAATTGTGGGGAAACTGCTGGAGCCTTATCACTCAACAAGGCAGTGGCTCTTCACCACACATTAGCAGTTAAAAAAAAAAAAGTGTTTACATATATCCTTAATGAAACAACCAGTAGGGATTACTACTTTTAGTAAATCATGACCCTTGCATACAGGTCATTTTAGTGTTCTTTGTGACAAAATGGGAAAGTAGTCATGTATGGATGTAAGGGATGGACCATAAAGAAGGCTAATCACCAAAGAATTGATGCTTTTGAACTGTGGTGCTGGAGAAGACTCTTGAGAGTTCCTTGGACTGCAAGGAGATCAAACCAGTCAATCCTGAAGGAAATCAGTCCTGAATATTCACTGGAAGGACTGAGGCTGAAGCTGGAGCTCGAGTACTTTGGCCACCTGATTTGAAGAGTCGACTCATTAGAAAAGACCCTGATGCTCGAAAAGATTGAAAGCAGGAAGAGAAGGGGACAATAGAGGACAAGATGACTGGATGGCATCATCAACTCAATAGACATTGAGTTTGAGCAAACTCCTGGAGATGGTGAAGGACAGGGAAGCCTGGCATGCCACAGTCGGACATGACTGAGCAACTGAACTGACTGATTTGTTACCTGGCAGTCATTTTCACAAAAATGAACAAAGTGAGTCTGTTTCTTCCAGGGAAACAACTGACAGTATTTATTGCCAATGATAAAATTTGAGTTTTGAAGCATTTTGGAAAACTTGACACCTGTCATGGTGAGCTTGATAGCTTCCCAGTACTTCAAGACGTCCCTGATGAAGTAAGGACAGTGAGGAACGTGGCTTTAGAAGACCTGCCTAACCTAGTGACCAGAATTTTCTAAATAGTACAAAATCATGCATGGGTAAAGGGTCCACTGAAAGTGCAGGAAAGACCAATGGATTTTAATATATGAAAGATTAAAAACAGCTCAATGAAATGACTCCAGATTCTACACTGCAACTAACCTTTAGGAAACTATGATTGTAGACTTTTGATATAATATCAAAAAAGGTATTAAAGTACTCCTCCTTTTCCTGTGTGAGGCTACATTTTCTCATTTTCTTCATAGATTTCAGCCAAAATAACACTGCAACACACTGAATTCAGAAACAGATATGAGAATCCAGCTGTCTTCTACTAAGCTAGACAGTAAAGAGATTTGCATAACGCTGTTTTTCTTACTTAAGTTTTTAATTTTGGAAATAGTTTTGTTTTTCTCAAAATAAAAACATTATTTAAGTTAACAGGTAATGGGTTAGCTGCTAGCCCATCTTTCTCACAGTTATTCTAAATACCAAGCATGATCATGATCATTTATGCTTTAAGTTGGTATCAGATATATAAAAGCAGCAGAAACAATACTGCATAATGGCATTTACTCACAAAATTTCCACTTATCATTGGCTAGTAACGTAAAATCACTTATATTAAAATTCCATTTTCCCCTGTGAACTGTGTCGTTCTATTCCACTAAAGAGGAGCAGATGAAAGAATACAGCAAATATTCACATGCAAGGAAATATGAAGTCAACAGATCACCAGTACACCTGACATTCCCAGGGCTCTCAAGATCATTTGTAATGTAACTTACTGAGGGTAATTTGAAACTGAAGTGGGATTACACTCGATTTGTAATAGATCTACCAAAACTATAGGAAAGTGCAGGAGAAATGATTCTGGAATTGGATACTGCCTGTGGCTGAAGAAGTAGTGCAGTACACACGTGGGCGTGATTTTCTCCAAGTGTTTTGAAAACACCATTGTATCCAACCTACAGTCTTGTTCAGCAGTGAAAATGAACAAAAGACATTCCTAACCTTTTGAGGGCACAGAATTCCTTGGCTTCCTGATGAGACTTGAGGATACAGATCCTTACACATAATATTTGCTATACTTTGATGTTTAAGGTCCCCGTGCAGCCCACTTAGGGAGGATTGGAGGCTTCATAGACTTCAGGTGAAGAATCCTTGGCCCTCAAGGTTCGCTCAGCTAATGAACCCAATTTACCTTACAAATAAGGAGTATGTTGTTGTTGCTCAGTTGCTAAGCAAAAAGTGTTAGTCATTCAATCCTGCCAGACTCTTTGCAACCCCGTGAACTGTAGCCCTCCAGGCTCCTCTGTCCAAAGGATTTCCCAGGCAAGAATACTGGAGTGGGTAGCCATTCCCTTCTCCAAGGGATCTTCCCAACCCAGGGATCAAACTTGAGTCTCCTATGTTACAGACAGATTCTTTACAGTCTGAGCCACCAGGGAAGCCCCAGTATAGTATATACTCATAGATACTTACTTCATCCTTCGGGCTATAACCCAGTACTTCACAATAGGTTTTACTGCTCAGATTGTTCTGGCTCTGGCTACTGGAAGCCCTTTCCCATCAGCTCCTGATCCCTCTGACTTGCTTCCATCTGTTTGCCTTTTAAGCACTTCCTTACTTCCTGGTACTATGAGGCTCCAGGCTCACCTTCTATTTTCTCTGCCATGGCTTTCGCTAGAATCGGCTATTTCTCCCACATATCAGTCTCTTCTCCTTACAAGCTACTGCCCAATCTCCTGCCACCACGGCCAAGCTTCCTAAACAAACAGTGGTCAGCTTGCTTTGTGATCCCAGCTTCCTCAAAACTCTCCTCTGTGGACTTACATGATACCTCTCTATTTGGGGGGAACTCACTGTGTTTTATAATTCTTTCTGCTCATACATCCAGGAACCAATATAAGATGCTAGAAAATGTCCCTTATCTCTCAGTCTATATGCTATCTTGGACAAAAACATCAGTGACCCTCCAGAACTGTAACTCCAGCACAAACCTCTTCCCACAAAGCCAAGTTCATGCTTCCCAGCTGCCCAAAAACACTTTCCTGGGTATTAAAAAAGGCACTTTGGGAGGCTGTCCCCAAAGGATTATTCACTTAGTGATACGTATCAACTCAGAAATGCCAAGAGCCACCCATCATTCAAACTGAGCTACTGCTTGGATCTGCAAAGGGTGGTTTCTCTAGATAGGGAGGGGACAGTCTCACCTTCACCGGAGAAGGGATGGGGCAGGGTGGGGGTGGGGGGGCGGTGGTGGTATTGTTGTCCAGTCACTAAGTCTTGTCGGATTCTTTGCAACTCCAGGGACTGCAGCATGTGAGGCTTCCCTGACCTTCCCTATCTACCAGAGTTTGTTCAAACTTATGTCCATTGAATCGGTGATGCTATTTAACCATCTCATCCTCTGCTGCCCCCCTTTCCTCCTGCCTTCAATCTTTCCCAGCATCAGGGTCTTTTCCAATGAGTCAGCTTTTTGCATCAGGTGGCCAAAGTATAAAGAGTTTCAGCATCAGGATCAGTCCTTCCAATGAATATTTAGGGTTGATTTCCTTTGGGATTGATGGGTTTGATCTCCTTGCAGTCCAAGGGACTCTCAAGAATCTTCTCTAGCACCACAGTTCAAAAGCAAAAGTTCTTCGGCGCTCTGCCTTCTTTACGGTTAGCTGCTTCCATTCTTGGGGATAAAAGCAGAAGACAGAATTCAGAGGACTTTCAATTAGCAGATCGGGGGGGATGCAGAAGCATATTCAACCCAGGAGAGAAAAAGCATTTTGAGACTAGTTGTATGGATTTAATCAGTCTCAAAATGCTTTTTCTCCTCCTGGGTTGAAAATGCTTCATCCTTCTGTTTTACAAAAATATTTTATGACATGAAAAGATATAAGGTTAAAGAAAAGTTGTTATACAGTATACTTGTTATGAACCCACTTCATCAAAATTGAAAATAAATTTGTGTATTCAAAAGACTGAGTGGGTCTCTGTACCAAAGGCTAGCTACAGGTATGCCTGGCTGGGAAGGATGGAATGACTTGTCTTATTCTGGGCATTTAAAAATATTCTAAGTATAAAATGAACATTTATCTGTATTGTTATTTATAACTTATCATTTTTGCAATATAATAATTTATCATTATTGTAGAAAATAAACTATGACCATATCTTAAGTCCAGAAAGGAGACCAAAGTAGATCCTCTAAATCCACCTCTTCATGCAAGAATGCACTTTCTCTTCCTAAACTGGCCTGTTTGCATATCTCCAAGGAAAACTTCTTTAAAGAAGGCTGAGGGCCAAAAAAAAAAAAAAATGATGCTTTTGAATTGTGGTGCTGGAGAAGACTCTTGAGAATCCCTTGGACTGCACAGAGACCAAACCAGTCAATCCTAAAGGAAATCAACCCTGAATATTCATTGGAAGGACATGCTGAAGCTGAAGCTCCAAGACTTTGGCCACCTGATGAAAAGGGCTGACTTATTGGAAAAGACCCAGATGCTGGCAAAGGCCGAAGGCAAAAGGAGAAGGGTGGCAGAGGCTGAGATGGCTAGAGAGCAACACCAACTCAATGGACATGAATCTGAGCAAACTCCAGGAGCTGGTGATAGACAGGAAAACCTGGTGTACTGCAGTCCATGGGGTCGCAGAGAGTCGGACACAGCTGAGCGACGGAAATGAAAACCCAGTCTACTGTATCTTTGCCTTGTACCTGATATATTTATTCATTTATCTTAATTACGGATATGGTTGGGCTGAAGTTCTACCAGCTTGTTCCGTCTTCCATGTTTCACTGGGTTCCTCTGCTACTCCAGGCCTGCATTCCTTTGCTAACTTTCAGGCCCCACCCAAACCTACAGAAGCAGAAACTCGGTGGGTGTGGCCCAACAAGCCCTTGAGGTGATTCTGTTTCACGCTCAAGTTTAGATGCCACTGCTCTGTCGCCAACAGTATGCATCCTTAACTTACCAACTTATATTTAATGAGTCAGTATTGTACCAATTCGCTGAGTCTTCCATCATCGGCTTCCTATTGGAAATCTGAAATAACCATAATGTCTTTCATTCTTTGTAGAACATCCACCATTCTCTTCATTCAGGTTCTGCATACATCATGCTTTTTCAATAGCTTCAGGTAAGAAGTATTTCCTTAGACAAGTCTCTCTCCCCACTTAGCCTTCAGTCCCACTACAAGAATACGCTGTTCCTAAAATACAAATCAGATGTTACTCTCACCAAAAAAAAAAGAAAGGAAGGAAAAACAACAACAACAATGTATTTTCCCTGCCTCAGAGCTGAAGAATAAACTTGTTATAGGGGCATCTAATACCCTTCCCAATTTGGCCCAACATCAGTAGCTTTCTTTCTCATCCACCAACCGACCTCAGTCCCCTCCCCACCCTATTACCACAAGAGCCCTCCAGCCAGATACTTTTCCTGTGCACAGAGTATTTCCTCTTCATTGGAAAGCCCCTTCCCCCCTTCCCCAGCTGGAGACACCCTGAGCTGGTGGTTTAGGCACTAAGTCATGTTCGACTCTTGCGACTCCCCAAGGAGTGTAGGCTGCCAGGCTCCTCTGTCCATGGCATTTTCCAGGCAAGAATACTGGAGTGGGTCGCCATTTCCTCCTCCAGGGGAATATCCTGACCCAGGGATCAAACCCTGGTCTCCTGCACTGCAGGCAGATTCTTTACTGACTGGGCCACCAGGGAACAAATCCCAGCCAAGGCAGTTCTTCTCAGAAGACTTCTCTGATATCTTAGTCACACCCTCTACCTACTAAAACCTCTTAACTCTCATGTCTATCAAGTCATGAGGCTGGATGGGATTAAAGGGAGTGTCTGTTTATGGGAAAGGCAGACAGAAGATAATGCAGATAATTAAGGAACAAAACTGTGAAGAACTCTGCTGGAGGGGTAGAAGGCAAGAATTCTTCCTGCCTCTGAATGCCCCCCACACAGCCAACCTGAGGCACTCTCTCATCATTCAGTCACTGGACTCTGACCTGGGTCCACCAACAAAGCAACTAGAGACCAGTGAATTATTTTCAACATTTCTGAAAGTCCTAAGGAAGTCACATATTTGCCATGGAAAGTGTGTGAATGACTACTCTGCTCTGGGCTTTTCTGGAGCTCACGCCAACTGAGTGTGGCAACACCAATTGTTAGCTCATGCTGATCCGGAAGTCCAGCTGACAACTGTACATGGTTGGATTGATTTAAAAATAGAAACACAAACAAAATTGTTTTAAATGGAGTTTGTTTGGTAGCGGGACTCTTTCAAAACATGAGATTCAAAGGAAAAGGGGACAAATTGAAAACAAAACAAAAAACTCCCACACAGAGGACATCACTTTGAAGGCAGGTACTTCCCCTTGGGGAACGAGAACAACTTCCCCTTGGATATGAAATATGTGCTGTGTTGCTTTACTGCTAAGTGGTGTCCGGCTCCTTGTGGCCTCATGGACTGTAGCCTGCCAGTCTCCTCTATCCATGGGATTTCCCAGGCAAGAACACTGGAGTATTGAACAGGCATCTCCTGCACTGGCAAGTGGTTTCTTTTCCACTGAACCAGTGGGGAACTAATGAAATCAAATCTCCAGACTGGACGGTGGTTTAAAACCTTGGCTACACATCTGAGAATTACCTGGGGGAGACTGATCAGCTCCTGACACTCAGGCCACATCGCAGGTCAGTTAATCTCTGGAGGGGGACCCATGCATCTATATTTGTTAAAATGTGCAGTCATATTTGAGAATCTCTGCTTCTGAGCCTTGATCCTCCAAGGGAGGGTCACAGAGTCAAGACTTGCAGTGCCCTGCATGGGATACTTGTTAGAAATGCAAGCTCTTAGGTTCCATCCCAGATCTACCAAATCAGCATCTGCATTTTAGTAAAATCCCTAGTGATTTGTATGCCCATTAAGGTCTGAGAAACATTACCTTATAAAATACAGAACATTTAAGACTTGCCTAACCCAGCATTTGCCAACAAAGGTCCGTCTAGTCAAGGCTATGGTTTTTCCTGTGGTCATGTATGGATGTGAGAGTTGGACTGTGAAGAAGGCTGAGCGCCGAAGAATTGATGCTTTTGAACTGTGGTGTTGGAGAAGGCTCTTGAGAGTCCCTTGGACTGCAAGGAGATCCAACCAGTCCATTCTGAAGGAGAAAACCCTGGGATTTCTTTGGAAGGAATGATGCTAAAGCTGAAATTCCAGTACTTTGGCCACCTCATGCGAAGAGTTGACTCATTGGAAAAGACTCTGATGCTGGGAGGGATTGGGGGCAGGAGGAGAAGGGGATGACCGAGGATGAGATGGCTGGATGGCATCACTGACTCGATGGACATGAGTCTGAGTGAACTCTGGGAGTTGATGATGGACAGGGAGGCCTGGCGTGCTGCGATTCATAAGGTCGCAAAGAGTCAGACACGACTGAGCGACTGAACTGAACTGAACCCAGCATTATTTACAGTTGCCAAGATATGGGAGCAACCTAAGTGTCAATCAACAGCTAACTAGATAAAGAACATGTCTAGTATACATATACAGTGGAATACTACTGAGCCATCAAAAATGAAATTTTGCCACTTGCAACAACATGGGTGGACTTGGGGGCATTATGCTAAGTGAAGTAAGTCAGAGAAAGACAAATACTGTATAAGAGCACTTATATAGAGAATCTAAAAATTACAACAAACCAGTGAATAGAACCAAAAAGAAACAGACTCCCAGATGCAGAGAACAAACTAGTGGTTACTAGTAGGGAGAAGGTGGAGGAGAGGGGCAATTAGGAGTAGAGGATTAAGAAGTACAAATTATTATGTGTAAAATAAGCTACAAGGGGGACTTCCCTGGTAGCCCAGTGGCTAAGACTTCACGCAAAAGGCCCAGGTTCAATCCCTGGTCAGGGAACTAGATCCTATATGTTGCAACAAAGAATTCACATGTTGCAACAAAGATCCTTCATGCTGCACCTAAGACCTGGTAGAGCCAAAAAATTATAACTATTTTTTTTTTAAAGCTACAAGGATATATCATAAAATACAAGAAGAACAGCCAATGTTTTACGATAACTATAAGCTCAAATGTTGAGTATAACCTTTAAAAATTGTGAATCACTTTATTGTACACCTGTAAGATATAATACTGTACATTAACTACACTTAAAAATATTATATTTGCATTCATTTAAACCATGTTAAAGTATTAAGGTATCATCAAATTAGAATATCTTCCTTAAAGTAATCGACTAGTTGGATTTACAAATTAAATAAATGGAAAACTCGACAACAACAAAATGAATTGCTTAACCTCTCAAAGACAAGTGACTGATATTCCCTTGACCTTTGGTCTAAAACATTAATCTCTAAACAATGTTTTGCAACAGTCCTCTTTGTTGCTGGAGCCTTTACCACCCCTTCAAACTACTCTCAAATTTTCCTGATTACATGTAAGAAAAGGGGAAGATGTAAGAACTGGAAGAAAGAGGCTATTTCCCAGTCTTTCTTTGTGGGGCTGTTTTTTCCTTTCGTGAGGGGGAAAAAAATTACATACACAGACAAGCCACAACGATCAGTAAACTGCAGCTTTTAAGTTACAGTAAGATCTGATCTCTCCATACATAAAAGAGATTACGTCAACTGATGACATTTCTTATGATACCCAGGCCTGTTCTAAATGCGCTCTTTTTATCCCCAGCAAATGTTTAAATTCCACCAACTCAAAATCTAATTTGGGGTACCAATTTTACTTTCCATTTGAGGATGGAGGATTTCCTCCCCAAAGTCAGGGAAGTTCTATGTGAGGTTTATTTACCATGAGCTCTGTCTCCTACCTGGGCTTCCCTGGTGGCTCAGACAGTAAAGAATCTGCCTGCAATGCAGACCATCTGGGTTTGATCCCTGGGTCAGGAAGATCCCCTGGAGAAGGGAATGGCAACCCACTCCAGTATTCCTGCCTGGAGAATTCCATGAACAGAGGGGCCAGGTGGGTTACAGTCCATGGGGTGACAAAGAGTCAGACATGACTGAACGACTACTAGGTCACAGGCAAAACGGAAAAATTAAGATGAAATCAAATCAACATTTATTAAGCACATGTAACATCCAAAGTCCTATGCAACCCTATAAAAGAGGTTTTAGGGATTTTAATACTTGTCTTTTAAGAGCTTACTGTAACCAACAGAAAGAGCTGCTGCATTTTCTAAGTTCCACGTATCTTGAAAATCCAGTTGACTCTTGAACAACTTAGGGATTAGAGGCACCCTTCCCCCTTTGCAGAAATACCATGTACCACTTAATAGTGCGCCCTCCATACCTGAGGTTCCTCCTTATTTGAGATTCCGCATCTGCAGATTCAACCAACCTGGGATTCTGCAGTGCTACAGTACACACTTATTGTCAATAATCTCAGTACAAGTGGACTTGAACAGTCCAAACCCATATATTCAAGGGTCAACTGTAAAACACGTCTAAAGAACAAAAAGTTGATTCATAACCAATTAAACCTTTTCCTAATCAAGGACCTATAAGTTATTGAGCTAATTCAATAGTTTTAAGCATAAGGATGGACTCACTAAAGAGAAAACCACAGCAGTGGGAGTTTCCTAACTATCCAGTAGTTAGGACTCAGCATTTTAACTGCCAGGTCCCAGGTTCAATGGCTGATCAGGGAACTAAGATCCCACAGGCTGGGCAGTATGCTGCTGCTGCTGCTGCTAAGCTGCTTCAGTTGTGTCCAACTCTGTGTGATCCCATAGACGGCAGCCCACCAGAATCCGCCATCCCTGGGATTCTCCAGGCAAGAACACTGGAGTGGGTTGCCATTTCCTTCTCCAGGGCAGTATAGCCAAATTTAAAAAAAAAAAAGAAAGAAAGAAAATTACAGTAATTTTAGTTTACAGTATTGCCTATGTTCTCAGAAAGGAAGAGTCAAGTTGAGAATTCTGAGCTGGGAAGCTGTGAGTGTCCTGGACACCTCAAAGCCACTGGCCTCATGCCTTCAAATGCTTAACAACTTAACAGGTTTAACACTTTTGACTTGGAAATTCACAGAAAAAATGACTTTCACCCAAATATAAAAGTATTTCTCAGTACGTGTATTTGAGACACTCGCTTGGCCACAGTGAAAAGCAAGATACTGGGAATCATTTTGCTAGTGACATGAATGGCCAGTGTTTGCTGACTGCCCACAGTATGTCTGGCCCTGCTCTAAGAGCTCTGCTGATATTAAATTAATTCCCACCACAAGCTGTTAAGCCAAGTACAGTATTACCATCCTGCTCTGCTGCTGCTGCTAAGTCACGTCAGTTGTGTCTGACTCTGTGAGACCCCATAGACGGCAGCCCACCAGGCTCCCCCGTCCTTGGGATTCTCCAGGCAAGAACAATGGAGTGGGTTGCCATTTCCTTCTCCAATGCATGAAAGTGAAAAGTGAAAGTGAAGTTGCCCAGTCGTGTCCGACTCTTCATGACCCCATGGACTGCAGCCTACCAGGCTCCTCCATCTATGGGATTTTCCAGGCAAGAGTACTGGAGTGGGGTGCCATTGCCGGCTCTACAGGTAAAGAAAGTAAAGTCCAAGAAGTCAGGTAATTTTCTCTAAGTCACGCAGCTGTAAGTGGTGGGACTGAGCTGTGACTCTAGCACCCTGGGCCAGGGTCCCATTCTCAATCACTGTGCCCTGCAGCCTCTCCAGAGAAGCTACCATTACCCTCTCAAGGAAACAGTCATAGGATGACTTTTGCAGTCTTTAAGGAAATCATTTTTCCTGCCATCTAGCTGTGTTTCATCACACTCACTCCCAAATTTGACTTCTGAGCCCAGCTAGACAGCTTCTGCAAAAGGCAAATGGTCATTTATTATCACGGTTGGTTGGTCTGGTTTCCTTTAGGAGTATTTGGGGTTGAAATGCAATGTCTGGGACCAGAGCATCTGCCAATTTTCTATGACTATTTACAGAAAGCAATTGGAAGTAAACATGGAACTCCAGTTCCCTTTTTTTTTACTTGATATTTCAGGTACCGTGAACACTAAAGTCCTCTACCAGAACTCACAAGTCACACTGAAGATGTCGTTTTCACCCTTCAGAAAAAGAAAGTGGTGGAAAGTCTGCAGAGCTGCAAGTTAATACGACCAAGTCTGGGGGATAATAGTTATTCATCCAGGCTCACATGCGACCCCAAGGACTGTAACCCACCCAATTCCTCTGTGCATTGGATTCTCCAGGCAAGAATACTGGAATGGGTTGCCTTTCCCTTCTCCAGGGGATCTTCCCAACCCAGGGATTGAAACTTCGTCTCCTGAGACTCTTGCATTGGCAGTTCAATTCTTTACCACTGAGCCACCTGGAAAGCCCAGTGTCGTCTAGGACAACATTTTCCAACCAGAAAGTGGTTTTAAAATAAGAGCTAGCTTGGCTGAAATAATTTCAACTAACAGCAATTCTCTCCCTCCCTTTAACAAATATATTATTGCAAGGGGCCATACAGGTAGGCTGGAGCTTTCCAAGAACCTCATATAGGTCGATCACAGCTGAGAGACCAAGATAAAATAATAAACAAAAAACTATTTTCTACCCAAACAATTTTTCTAATACTCATACATTTATTTATCAGAGTTGAATCAAGTTCCTGGGAAATACTCTTTCTGGCCAGACTTTTACTGCATATGTGCAGTGTAATACTTAAGCCCAAGTTTTTCAATAAACTTTGATGACCTCTATAGCATGTTACCCGAGATATCTTTGGCAAGCACCTCCCTGGCCTATGCACCATTGGTACCTAGCAGTTGGTGGCTAGTTGTTCCTGGAGGCACCCTCTGTGTGGGCAGTCTGAAACTGCTCTCGGTGAACCTGGGGTTTCCAGAACTTGTGTTGTAAGCTCTGGCACACAGCTCTTGGGAGGTACATTCCCTGGCCAGTGTTTTCTTCACATCTCTTTGATGTTGACAGTCAACCAAGGCTCTTTGGGTATTACCAAAGCAAGGGTTGGAGAAGGAAATGGCAACCCACTCCAGTATTCTTGCCAGGAGAATTCCATGGATGGAGGAGCCTGGCAGGCTGCAATCCATGGGATCGAAAAGAGTCAAACACGACTGAGTCACTTCAAACCAAGGGTGCCATGCCTCCCTATCCTGAAGGGATCCTTGACCAGGAGAAAAGCTCAGAGCAGCTTTCTAGGGTCGATTAGATAATTCAGCCCAAGCCCTGGAGTTCCTGCTCCAGCCCATTCCCCCCACACACTTCTCTCCCCCACCCCGGCCCCCCACAAGAGGTACACTGATTAAATAAAGTTTTGAGTACAAGCAACACCACGGCTTGCACATAATAGTAAAAGATTTGGGGAAGAAAAATCAGTGGGAGTGGCTATTACATAAGGAACAGAGAGAAAACAGAAAAGACATTGAATCCTCTTCCTTATTTCATGGGTAAGAAATTCAAGCACCAGGGTTTTCCAGGCTTAAATAGACTTTAATTTGAAGACTTAAACACACACACACACACACACACACACACGCGCGATACTATTACCCCACCTAAAATGTTTCCTTTAATCTTAATTAATATTTATAAGTTTTCTTTTGCTAACCTCAAATATCCAGTTAGTATTCAAGTTTAATTGGTGTGCCCAGATCTAAACAGGATCCTTTTTTTTTTTTTTTTAAGTTGCTGAGTCGTGTCCGACTCTTTGACACCCATGGACTATAGCCCATGGAATTCTCCAGGCCAGAATACTGGGGTGGGTAGCCTTTTCCGTCTCCAGGGGATCTTCCCAAACCAGGGATCAAACCCAGATCTCCCACATTGCAGGTGGATTCTTTACCAGCTGAGCCACCAGGGAAGCCCCATATGCAACATAGGTATACATAAATAACATATATATAAAAGTAAGTAATTTATATGGTTATGGGTTTATAAGGAAATGAACAAAATAGTAACACTAATATTTAGTTACTACACTACGATTTGAAACAGACACATTTGAGAACTGAATGATTTGACTGGGTTGGCCAAAAAGTTCATTCAGGTGACTGACCCAAATGGACTTTTTGGCCAACCCAGTATTTGTTTTTAAAAAAACCTTTCTAAGAGTTCTTTAAGTGGTGCTTGACTTCTTCTTGCCACATTAACTCACAACACAAAGCAAACATCCTTTCTATACTTTGGCAAACCGCTATATTCATTTCTAAGTATGGCTCAACTTCCAACATTTCATCCTTTGCTCTTGAGGGTGGTGAAATATCTCCAGGACTTCTTTTAACATGAGTGCTTTTGAGGCACTGCTTCCCCTGGGACATCTTCGTCCTTTCCATCTCAACCTCTTTCCTTCTTTGTGTCGGTAAGTTACTGTCACTCTGCTCATTCAGAGCTGCACACGCCCAGTCAGCTATTTCATCTTTAAGTTCATTTATGCTCGATCAGAACTTCACTTCCAGCTTCGTCACTTTTTGGTTCTTTCCTGCATTTTCGTCTTTGTTGGCCAGTTCTCCCTTTCGATTATCCATTTATGGGAAATGTCACATTGGTTTATCACTAGGACACATGGAGGCAACAAACTAAGATACGTTTTGCTATCTCTGCATGAACGAAATGAGCAACTCAGAGACCAATCACCAAAAGGTTTTAAAAAAAAGTGATATGATTGGCTATGGATCCGGAGGCCATTTGTTATTTACACAGTCATGTGTGGAGTCATGAGCTAGCAGCAAAGTTTATACTTTGTGAAGTTGCTGTGCTAACTGAAATCTGAACCACTGTCTTGGGGGACCGGTGTCACTTAAACCACGTAACTGAAGTTTGTGCATATTGGAACTGTGCAAAGTAAGGATTATGATTCCTCTCAATAAACATAAACCACCTTCAGACACTATTAAATCCATCTGTTCATCGTTGCTTTCCTTTTTTTAAAGCAACTCCTCCCTCCAATTTTGATTCAAGTTTTGATTTATAACTATGTGTAGCATCTAATAGTTCCAAAGTGAGCCACAAAGTAAGGTACCTTCAGGGGATTTTAGCATCTATTTTTGTCCCACCATCAATGTTTGATTTATATTATTAATTTTCTCTAATATAAGCAAATACATATACATTTTCATATTCTTCCTCCCTTCCTAGGTAAAAAATAGCATAATTATACATGCTATTCTACATCTTACTTTTTCAAATAATATAACAGAGATCAGTTCAGTTCAGTTGCTCAGTCGTGTCCAACTCTTTGCGACCCCATGAATTGCAGCACGCCAGGCCTCCCTGTCCATCACCAACTCCTAGAGTTCACTCAGACTCACGTCCATCGAGTCCGTGATGCCATCCAGCCATCTCATCCTCTGTCATCCCCTTCTCTTCCTGCCCCCAATCCCTCCCAGCATCAGAGTCTTTTCCAATGAGTCAGCTCTTCGCATGAGGTGGCCAAAGTACTGGAGTTTCAGCTTTAGCATCATAGAGATCAAACACCAGTAAAAAAAAAAAAAAGAAAGAGACAGTCCTCATTTGTTTTTATAGCTGTATAATCCTCCATTGTGTTGAAGGACCAGATTTTTTATTTTCACTATTTATTTATTTGGCGGCACTGGTCTTAGTTGCAGCATGTGGGATCTTCAGTTCTGGAATGCAAACTCTTAGTTGTGTCATATGGACCTAGTTCCCTGATAAGGGACTGAGCCTGGGCTCCCTGCATTAGGAGGGTAGGATTTTAGCTACTGGATCACCAGGTTAGTCCCAAAGAACCAGAGTTCTTTACTTTTTAAAACCAACTCCCTACTGACATGTGGATTACTTCCAGTCTTTTGCTGTCACATAGAGTCTGTAATGAATAAACTTGTAGATATCTTTTTCTTTTTTTCGCCAGTATATCTTGGGGATAAATTCCTAGAAGTGAGCTGGCTAGATCAGAGGTAAGTGCCACTGTAATTGTGCAGCCTACTGCCAAATTCTCCTCATAGGGTTATTCGTTTTGCACTCCCATCAGCTATGAGCGAGAGCACAGCACTTTCCCTCCTACAGTCTTATCAACAAAACATGCTGTCAAAAACTTGTGCTTTTTACCACCCTGACAGACGAGATATGATGAAGTAGTGTCCTTTCATTTGCATCTCTCCTTCCATGCATGAATGAGCATCTTTTCATCGTAAAGGGACATTTGAAAATGTAACTGCTTTGACAGGTTTGATATTTTATAATAAGAGTTTTCAAAGACACTTTACTGTTAAACATAATCCTTAATTCTGAGTCATCTAAATACACCCTTCCATACTCACACACACCTACACAGGCTTTATTCATGGCAGTTTATCTAATCAACACACATTTGAGGGGTCTGGTGCCTTGGGACCTGGTCCTGCTATGCTAACACACGTGGGCAGAGGGTATGGGAAGGCCAAGGATGAAGAGTTTATCTGGCACCCCAGTAGTCTGCAGAGCACTGGAGTTGAGAGCATCTGATACAACTTTCAATATGGAGTAGTTCATTGGGCTAAAAGAGAAAGGGTTTTCTGGGCTTTAGAGGTAGTTTAAGGAAAGAGTAATAAACGGTCACAGCAGAGCAAGCCTGCCTTTTCCATTAAAAAAAAAAAAGTGGTGGAATAGCCTACAGGGGCTTCCCTGGTGGCTCAGATGGTAAAGCGTCTGCCTGCAATGTGGGAGACCCGGGTTCGATTTCTGGGTCGGGAAGATCCCCTGGAGAAGGAAATGGCAATCCACTCCATCACTCTTGCCTGGAAAATCCCATGGACGGAGGAGCCTGACAGGCTACAGTCTATGGGGTCGCAGAGTCGGACATGACTGAGCAACTTCACTTCACTTCACTTCACCAGAGAATTTCAGTGACAAAAGCAGAGACAGATACAAGCAGAAGCCTGCAGGCACGCTAAGTCACCTCAGTCTCCAAAACTGCAACCTGACAGGCTGTAGCCCTCCAGGCTCCTCTGTCCATGGGATTCTCCAGGCAAAAATACTAGAGTGGGTTGCCATGCCCTCCTCCAGGGGATCTTCCCAACCCAGGGATCGAACCCGTGTCTCATTATGTTTCCTGCATTTGCAGGCAGGTTCTTTGCCACTAGCACCACCTGGGAAGCTCGGCAAAAGCCTAAGTGAAAGTGAAAGTGTTAGCCACTCAGTGGTGTCCGACTCTTTGGAATCCATGGACTGTAGTCTCCTCGGTGGGATTTTCTAGGCAAGAATACTGGAGTGGGTTGCCATTTCCTTCCCCAGGGGAGGATCAAACATGGCAAAAGCCTAAAACTACTGTAATGAAAACCTGTGACTAAGTGCCTCTAATCTAATGTAATACCAAAGACTGATTAAGGAGTCCAAGAAAAAGTCGTTCAAAAATAAAGAATCCAGGAAGGTATTTTGTCCAAGGCCAAGGATATAGCCCCCAACCCACATGGGTGGAATCCTTTCTATTTAGGATTACAATCTGAGAAAGGAGCAGGTTTCCTGTGAAACTTTACACTGTACAATTCACTAGACAGAGTCTGTCATGATATAAACATGAAATGTAACAATGAGAAGTGAGCTACCACCACCAATGAGACAGCATTAAAAAAAAACACAAATCACTCAGAGATTCTTTGATCGAAGTAATTAGACATCTAAACAAAAACCCCAATACAACTAAACCACTTCATAGCTTAGTTCTCATTAAACCTATCAGCAACCATTCACCTTTTCCCTCACACCCACAATTAAGATTGTAAGAGTCAACACAACCCAGGGCAGAATACATGGCTGATTCATCTTCGTACCCCCACAGCACCATGTGCGGTAGGCACTCAATAAATATTTGGTGTATGAAAGAATGAAAACACCCTGCCATAGCAACATGCCCAGACTTTTCATGGGAGGCTCTTTCTCCTGAAATTATAAGTTGGGGCAACTCCCTAATAAACCTTTCAAATAAATGCAACAAACACTCCTGAAGCACCCAGTATGCCCAGTGTTAGGCACTATTCTTGGCACTGGCATGTAAAGATGAGTAACCCATAGTCCTTAACACCCTGAGGGAACTCAGTCTACTGTGAGAAATTCAAACTATAAAACACAATGGGAAAAGGCCACCGAGGAGAAGAAACATTATGGGAACACAGGTGGAGGAACAAGTAATTATGCTGGGAATGAGGGGGAAAGGTAAGCTCAGAGAACCCACAACAACTCAGCTCCAGCCCCTTCCTCCCCAATATACACGCTCACACACGCTCACACTCCCTCTAAAATGGCACTTGAAAGAGACCCATGAGCGAATCACTCCACTGCAAATAAGCCTCCAAGGG
This sequence comes from Ovis canadensis, assembly GCF_042477335.2. Taxonomy (NCBI): domain Eukaryota; kingdom Metazoa; phylum Chordata; class Mammalia; order Artiodactyla; family Bovidae; genus Ovis; species Ovis canadensis. The sequence goes on along the minus strand of NC_091250.1, from coordinate 118,479,944 downwards.
TCTACAGTAAGTCAATGCAAATTCATGCCCACCACCACCCTGTGTGCTAGACATGGTTCTGAGCATTTTATTATAAGTACTTAATCCTTACAATGACCTGATGAGGTCGCTGCTACCATCATCTCAGTTTTACAGATGAAGAAACTGTTACAGAATTTAAAAAAAAAAAAAAAAAACACCCTTGTCCTAGATAGTGGGCATGGGCTGAGCTCTGAGCCAGCTCTGGCACTCAGGGTTCCTTTTGAAACCACCTATTTCTCTGCCTCAAGTCCTGCCTCTGGGCTTTTTTGCACTATAAAGCTTCAATAATACCGAACTACTTTAAATTCTGTAAACACAACTCAAATTGCTTCAAACCTTTGCACTTCTGCATGGGAAGCCCATCAGCCACCCCTCACCAAACGCTTCCACTGCATCGAGATAAAAACTGCGGGTGCCCCTCCCATGATCAAAGTATCTTTTGTTACATCCTTGCATCCTTGAGTGTATCACAATGGATTATAACTAGTCAACTGGATTTACATTCCATCAATAGGTTTTCTCTACTTCAGTTCAGTTCAGTCGCTCAGTCGTGTCTCTTTGCAACCCCATGGACTGCAGCACACCAGGCCTCCCTGTGCATCACCAACTCCCCGTTTACTCAAACTCATGTCCACTGAGTCAGTGATGCCATCCAGCCATCTCATCCTCTGTCGTCCCCTTCTTCTTCTGCCCCCAATCCCTCCCAGCATCAGAGTCTTTTCCAATGAGTCAACTCTTCACATGAGGTGGCCGAAGTACCGAGTTTCAGCTTTAGCATCATTCCTTCCAAAGAAATCCCAGGGTTGATCTCCTTCAGAATGGACTGGTTGGATCTCCTTGCAGTCCAAGGGACTCTCAAGAGCTTTCTCCAACACCACAGTTCAAATAAAGGTTAAGGTAGGATAAATAGAATTTCCCTAGGAAAACAAAATAGCGTTGGAAGATGACTCCGGGCCTGGGACCAACATGGTCAGAAACATAGGAGGCGTGGCTTTTAGGGAAAAACACTGAAAAGTCACGCTGCACTAGAAGCAGCTCAGGACAGAAGCAGAGAAAGCACAAAAGAGGGGGTTGCCCAGCAGGCTGCAGACGCCTGCAGTATTTTTCTTTAGGCAGCAATGAGCGAGTAGAGTTTTTAAGGCAGTAATGGTTTTAGAAAGATCCTTCCAGTAGCTGAAGGGGGTGGAGGCAACAGGAGTCAGCTGGAGGTATAGGAACTGTAGCCGACTGGGAAAATTTCAGGAAGGACTGTCTTTATATATATATAAATGTGACCATGGCATAAGGGATCTTAGTTCCCCGACCAGGGATGGTACACATGGCCCTTTCATGGGAAGCATGCAGTCTTAACCACTGGACTACCTGTGAAGTCGCCCAGGCGGGACTGTCAATAGCATTCATAACACGGGGAAAGAAAGGGGGCTTGGAATCTGAGACCAGAAAGGATGGCAGAATCCCCACACCACAACCTGATAGCTTCATCTTTGTGTTGTGACCCTCATCTTGAGCTAGTCAACAAAGTTCTTTTCTGAATGCAACCCATGTGACCAAAACACTACATCCAGCTTTTTCTTTTAAGTGTATACCAAATGCTTTCCTGTGGTTTCACATTGTTGGCTTTCAAGATACTCAATATGAAGACTGTTAATTAGAAGACATACCACCCCTTCAGGAAATCACAAGTTAGCCATTCCTGATGGCATTTCCTGTCTAATCCCTTCATCTGCAGTTAAAATCTTAGAAGAAAAGCAACCTCACAGCAACCAAAATGACAATGGTGGGAATGCCACAAAAAGGAGTCTATATTTAATATAAATCCCTGCATTTATAGAAACTCTCAAGTTTAAGTAGGACTAAGTGGAATTCTGCCATAGCAATGCCTCAAACAAGATGGTATGAGGCCAAAGCTCCTCCACCCCGCCCCCCTCCCCTGAAAATGAAAGCAAAAATGAATCAGGAGAATCTTGGTTCTTAGCAGAAAGACCACACACACAACATGTCACCTCCTTCTGTGATCCTGTAACACTTTATCAACACTTCGTTTTAGCATTTATCACAGCTTCATAATTTATGTGTGCACCCATCTTCCTGATTAAACAGACAGGGACCTCTTATATTTTGATCATCTTTGAGATACCAGATTTTAACATACCATCTGACAGTAAATATTCCATAAGTACTTGCTCAGTGAATGAATCAATGAAAAACCTCCAAAAAAGGGGAGGGGGAAGCTTTCATAATAAAAACTTTCTTTTTTCAACCATTTTAAAAGTTAATTTTATTATTTTTGACTGCGTCGGGTCTTTACTGCTGCTCGTGGGCTTTCTCTAGCTGCAGTTCACCAGCTTCTCACTGCAATGGGTTCTCTTGCTGTAGAGCACAGGCCCTAGAGCATGGGCTTAAGTTGTTACGACACTTGGACTCAAGTGCCCTGCGGTATATGGAATCTTCCCGGACCAGGGATAGAATTTTCGTCCTCTTCATTGCCTGCTGCTGCTACTAAGCCGCTTCAGTCGTGTCGACTCTGTGCGACCCCGCCCACCAGGCTCCCCCGTCTCTGGGATTCTCCAGGCAAGAACACTGGAGTGGGTTGCCATTTCCTTCTCCAATGCATGAAAGTGCAAAGTCAAAGTGAAGTCGCTCAGTTGTGTCCGACCCTCAGCGACCCCATGGACTGCAGCCTTCCAGGCTCCTCCGTCCATGGGATTTTCCAGGCAAGAGTACTGGAGTGGGGTGCCATTGCCTTCTCCTCTGCACTGGCAGGCAGGTTCTTTACCATTGGACCATGAGTAGAGTCCAATAAAAACTTTCTTAGTCATCTTCTGATTCTAGGAAATAAAGCTAAGCAAATCTGAGTTGGAAATTTCCCATCTCTACCAAATCAATCTCCTTCCAAAAATAATAAGGAGAAAGGTAAGCTGCTGCAGTAGTCTAAATATTTGCATTAAAATTGGAGGGTCACATCATAATTTGCACACTCCCCTCCCCCCCCTGCAAAGGCTGTGGGAATTAAAGGGGGAAAAGTGGGAATTTGGAAAGCCCAATGGTAAAATTCAGCATGACCTACCAAGCATAATTTCCACAGTGTATCACACTCTCACCCTGACCCCTCCTCCCAGAGGCTGCAGCTGCCAGGTGTGATGGGGGCATAGGACCCAACCTAACTGGTCTCCCCGCCTCTGGCCTCTGCCAGCTCCACTTTTTGCTGCCAAAGGAACCTCCCTACAGCAAGCACAGCCTGTGATTAACAGGACCAAAATGAAATCATTGTCCTCCTCCCTCCAACGCCTCCGTGCCGCAGAGCACTTCTTCAGGTCGATTGCAACATCAGGGCCAGATGCCTCAGGGGTGTCTCTGACCTCCCAAAAGGAATAAGTGTAAATCCTACAGCTTGGTCGTTCCCAGTTTTCTTCCATTCCTTCCCTTCTTTCCATTTGCCCTGCTTTTACTCCCGCTTCCAAGGCTACCAGCAGGCTTAGCCTAGATCAGCTGTGACCAAGAGAAAAATACTAGCAGCTACAACTAGCAATTTTAAATTGGCCAGGAGCCACATTAAAATCGTAAAAAGAAGCCAGTGCGGTAAACTCTAAGTATGTTTCACTTAAAACCAACATATCCCAAAAGTGTTTTCATTGTTTAACTTGTAACCAATCTAAATGATGAGATCTTTGACATTTTTCTCCAGACCAAGTCTCTGAAATCTGTGCGTATTGTGTGTTTCCAGGACATCAGGACTGATCTCTGTTCAGACCAGACACACTGCAAGGGCACAACAGTCACACGTGGCCAGCAGCTATTGCACTGAACAGTGACACGGAAGGCTTAGATGCAATGAACCCATCGCACCACTGCCTCCCTCTTTTCTCCTCTTGAAGATCCTTTAAGCGTTAGTTGCTCAGTCATGTCCGACTCTCTGCGATCCCATGGACTGTAGCCTGCCAGGCTCCTCTGTCCATGAAGTTCTCCAGGCAAGCATATTGGAGTGGACAGCCATTCCCTTCCCCAGAGGATCTTTCCAATCTAGGGATGGAACCTGGGTCTCCTGCACTGAAGGCAGATTCTTTACCATCTGAGCCACCAGGGAAGACTTTAATCCAGTTGAAATAGACCATTCCTCCTAAACCTCTTTCCTTCCACGTCACTCCTCTGGCTGTCCCTTGAGCAAGGCTTTTCCCCAAACTTCAATACCTCCTTCATGAAGCCTAGCACATACCCTTCCTCCTAATTCAACTGCTACCTCCTTCATGAAGACTAGCACATACCCTCCCTTCCTAATCCCTCTTTCTCTCCTTTGCACTTCCAGGTCATCTGTGCAACTCTGTAACATCTGGGCTTTTGCCTGTCATACCCAACAGACTGTAAACTCCCTGAAGACTCAGTGTTGCCATAACTCGGAAAGCACTCTGAGCAGTGTTTTGTTGTTGTTGCTCTTTTGTTTTTATTGGAGTATAATTGTTTTACCATGTCATGTTAGTTTCTGCAGTACAAGGAAGCGAATCAGCTATATATACATAGATCCCCTCCCTCTTACCCATCTAAGTCATTACAGAGCGCTGAGCACCCTGTGCTATACAGCAGGTCCTGCTAGCTATCTATTTTACACATGATCACTTCTCAGCCTTTTGACCAAGATGAAGTGTATTTTACACACAATAGTGTGTATACGTGTGTGGTCGCTAGGAGTCGGACACAACTGAGCGACTTCACTTTCACTTTTCACTTTCATGCATTGGAGAAGGAAATGGAAACCCACTCCAATGTTCTTGCCTGGAGAATCTTAGGGACAGGGGAGCCTGGTGGGCTGCCGTCTCTGGGGTTGCACAGAGTCGGACACGACTGAAGCTACTTAGCAGCATATATACATATATACGTCAATCCTAATCAGCAAAGTGTGCTGTACACTGCAAACCCCTGATAAACTTCTGATGAAGTGACTTCCTTATTAGCCTTATAAGAGACAAGTATACTCTTAACATGAATGTATGCCCAAGGTGCCCATAGTTTCCAGGTAAACTAAATTACTGCTCAATACCTATTGGCAACACAAGAGCTGGTTGTTGGGTGTATCCCAACCCTGTCATGGAAAAAGGAACATTTACACTCTGACCCAGAATTTTAGCAAATATCAGAGAGCAGAAGCATCATATTCAAGGAAGAAGAGGACTGAGACCCAAACCCCTGGACATTCTACACAGCATCATGGGCTATGTTCACAATAATTAATCACAGATCTAACTATTAAAAATAATGTGCTCTCATCATATACTAGGAAATGGGAATTCTCTGGCTGGATACCCTTATCTGTGTAACAGAGTACTGAAGTGACAACTAGAAGTCAGGACCTGATCCCTGCTCTGTAATGTTTCATGTTCCTGTTGGGTCCCCACATGGCTCAGTTGGTAAAGAATCTGCCTGCAGTGCAGGAGATCCGGGTTCGATCCCTGGGTTGGGAGGATCCCCTGGACGAAGGTCTTTCCCCTGGAAATACCCGCTCCAGTATTCTTGCTTGGGAAAATCCATGGATAGAGGAGCCTGGTGGGCTACATTCCATGAGGTTGCATGAGTGGGATACGACTGAGTAACTAAACCACCACCACCAAACCTTAGACTTTCTGTGTGAAATGAGAGGCAGAGACAGTTTCCCCTCAGCTGCTTTTGCTCCTGCCCACAGTGGAGACATTTAGTGCTACTCCTCTGATCAAAACACTCAGATGGTTTTCCAGTCTCACTTCCAACAGCTACAAGGGTCTCTACAACCTGGCCTCCTGCTAGCTCTCTCACCCAGCCACACCCACCCCCATCACCCTGTCTGCCTTGCAGAGTACTGTCTCAAGGCCTTTGCACAGGCTCCCTCTACCTGAAAAGTTTTCCCCACCCCCAGCTTCCTAGTCTGGCTTATCTCCTTCAGGTCTCTGTCTAAATACTGCCTGATCAGAGAGCAGACCTTTCCTGATGATCTAAAAGCAAATAACATAACTTTCCCTCACAGACCCAACACTAATTACCCTCACCAATCCTGCTTTATAACCTGACCTGTTGCATATTTACTCTGTCTCCGATGGACATGAGCACCAGAAAAGTAGAAGCATCTTGGTTTTATTTCCTACTATAGCCTCACCTCACAGACCAATGCCTGGAATACAATGGGAACACAAATATTTATTGGATGAATAAATGAATCTGTAATATTTTAATTTTCTTCAGGATGTGGCAGGATGAGCGACCATTCCTTCACTTTTTCAAATATTTCAGAAAACATTCATTAATATCTTAAACCTGACTACAAAATTAATATATGCAGATCATGAATAAAAAATTATTTCACTAAGTCATTCCACTAAGCAATCAGAATAATTCTATTCCCAAGAAAATTAATGTTGCAAGAGTTGGGGCTTGTCCTTTCAGATTAATTTTAATGCATGTTTGTCTAGATAGATGCATGCATCCTCAGTCACTTCAGTCATGTCCAACTCTTTGCGATCCCTTAACCATAGCCCACCAGGCTCCTCTGTCCATGGGATTCTCCAGGCAAGAATACTGGAGAGGGTTGCCATTTCCCTCTCCAGGGAATCTTCCCGACCCAGGGATCGAACCCACATCCCTTATGTCTCCTCCACTGGCACGGGCGGGGTACTTTACCACTAGAGCCACAGATAGAGCTCTATACTCCGAGCCATAAAAACAGACAATACCTTGGATTCTATTCCATAAATTAGGTAGTGTATCATTCTATGTTGATACACATAGAATTATCTGATCCTTTTTAATAACTATTCAATTTTCTATTTTGTAGATCTAGCTAATGTAGAATCCAATCTCCTATCAAGGAACTTATTTGAGTGTCTTTCATTGCAATACAAAAAACCACCACCACCACCACCACCACAACTCAGGCCAAATAATTCACACTCTAGCTAAGACATGAGAATCTCACCTACACATCTGGAGCCAGGGCAGAAACCTACCCACATTAATGAAGCAACGGAGAGGCACTCCATGCAGAGGGCACCGTGTGAGAGCTGAGGCCAATAAACGAGATCTTCTGCTTCTACCAAATGGCTTCTCTCCCTCCGTCGATTCGGCAAGCACTTATGAAACCACAGATGATTCTGGGGCCCACTGTGCCTTCTCTGTCTTCTGCTCCTTTTTCCACCTTCCAAGAGATGGCTGATCACAATCCAGACTAAGCTCCATGCAGACTTACTCTTACCAATTCTCTCCTTCATCCACGTGTTATGCGAAAAGGGATCCATACAGGGTCCCCCTGAGACCCTCCAGGGCAGACTGCATTTCCTGAACTGCCTCTGTAATTTACACAGCAGTTTCTCCCACTCTCCCATCCCCAGCAGCGGCTTTCCAGAACAGGATGTGGCTCATAAATCTTTTCCCTCAGCTTACCTACCACCCACCGACTAGCTTATTTTCACAAGACCTGCCATTTCCCAGACTCCCCTAGTATAAGCCTCCCATGGAAGGTCACAAGAGCGTGATTCCTAAGACAAATACTCTTCTGTTATCACTTCTTCATGGAATCTGAAAAATAAAATGAATATACAGGAGGAAGCAGAAACGGACTCACAGATAACAGAAGACAAACTTGTGGTCACCACTGGGGAGAGGGACGATGGGAAGCAAGATAGGGGTAGGGGATAAAGAGATACAAAGTACTATGTATAAAACAGATGGGCAACAAGGTTGCAGTGTACATCACAAGGAAACACAGCTACTGTTTTGTAATAACTTTAAATGGAGTATAATCTATACAAATAGTGAACCAGTATGTTACACCTGAAACTAATATCATAAATTAATTATTCTTCTGTTGCTTAATCACTAAGCTGTGTCCAACTCTTTTGAGACCCTATGGATTGGAGCCCGCCAGGCTCCTCTGTCCAGGCCCCTCTGTCCATGGGATTTTCCAGGCAAGAATACTGGAGTGGGTTGCCATTTCATTCTCCAGGGTTAACTTCCCAACTCAGGGATTGAACCCACATCTCACACATCTCCTACACTGCAGGCATATTCTTTACCACAGAGCCACCAGAGAATCAACTATGCTTCAATTAAAACAAAAAAAGAAGATGGTTCTTGTGATGGGCAAAGACCTCAGGGAAATGTCATACATCTGCCCTTATGGGTGTAGAAAATTCTACAAGGGGCTATGAAGGAATGTTGATATATTTAAAAGCACATCGTAAATTTTCCAGAGAGAAAAATGTCAGGCAAATCACTAAGAGGCATTACCATTTCTTGATGGGTAGAGGCCAACTCTTACTTATCTTTCAATTATTTAATTAGTTCATTGAGTATCTTCTGAGTCTAGGTACAATGCCAGCCCTGGGAGACACAAAGATGACAGCTCTTAATCAGCTGTTCAATGATAGAATCTTGTAAGAAAGATCAATATAAAAGCAATTGAAGAAATAAATGACAAAATATTGTATCTTTGAGAGGCAGAGGTCCATTAATGCTGGCAAGTGAGAGAAGTTGCACAGAAAAGGTCACTGAAGCAGCAGCTGAACAGCATCAGATGCTCTGAACCACTAGGGTCTCTTCTCGTGGCCCGCAAGGTAATAATAGTCTCCTGGTTTTCTCCCACTTCTCTGACGGTACCTTTCAATCTTCTTGAGCTTTCTTGCTGATTAGTTTCCTGTTCTTAGCCATTTTCACCCTCTTACTCTCCTTGGGAATCTCATGTACGACTCTGTTTCAGTTTCTACTGAATAATATACATCCTGAGTCCAGATCTTCTCCAATGAGCTCCATTCTTGGGTAACCAATTAGCCACTTAACATTTCCACTTGCAAGAATTTTCACAGGCATCTCAAACTACACTCTCCCCCAAAGAACATGTACCATCATCTGTCTTCCTCATCACTAACACAGCTTCTCCCAGGAACAAAGCCAAGAGGTTGGGACATCTCTTGATCCTTCTCTTTTACACATCCTTTACATCCAACTACCTACATATCCTTTTGTTGCTGTTGCTGTTATTTTCCCCCAATTATCCAGAATCCAGTCTGTTCTCTCCCTCCCTCCTGAGGGACTCCTTAATAGGCCCCCCACTGGTTTCTGAGCTTCTACTTCAGCCACACTAAACTCCATTCCCCACTTAACAAGTAACTTTTTAAAAGCAAATCTACCATTAATCTACTTAAAATTCTTTGATGGTTTCCCCATAAAGTCGAATTTTTTAGCATGCCCCCCAAATCAGTTCCTGGCCTGGTGCTCCATGTTCCAGCAGCACTTAAGTTCACAAAGCTCCTCCAAAGAACCCTATGCTTTTTATCCAAATCTTCAGAAGTATAATTCCTTTCCGCCTGGAATACATTTCTCTTCTCATTCTACCACCCAACTTTTTCAACTGATTAACTCCTCAACATACATTAATTTTCTGCCTAACCATCACTTCCTCCAAGAAGTCTTCCCTGATTATTCTCTAAATCTACATTTAGGTACCTGCCCTTCCTTTGTGTTAGTCCCTCAGTCGTGTCCAACTCTTTTCAACCCCATGGACTGTAGCCCACCAGGCTCCTCGGTCCATGGAATTCTTCAGGCAAGAATACTGGAGTGGGTAGCCAATCCCTTTTCCGGGGATCTTCCCAACCCAGGGATCGAACCCGGGTCTCCTGCATTGGCAGGCAGATTCTTTACCATCTGAGCCACCAGGGAAGCCCTTCCTATATGCTCCTGTAAAGCTCTGTACCTCCCTGACAGGACTTACAGATCAAGGAATGAATGAATGAAGCAAGGATGGGAGGAAGGCATAGCATATGCCAAGGCCTGGTATTTGAAACACCAAGGTTTGTATATGGAATTGTGAGAACTTCTGTATAGCCAGGCAGCAGGGCTGGCAGAAAGATAGAAGTGATGGGAGATGAGTCTTTAAGACTGAGGGGGCTTCCCTGGTGGGGAACCACTGGTGGCTCAATGGTAAAGAATCTGCTTGCTAATGCAGGAGGCAGGGGTTCCATCCCTGGTCTGGGAAGATCTCTCAATGCTGTGTAACAACTATTGAGCCCGTGCTCTAGAGCCTGAGTACTGGCTTCTGTTGAGCCCACACACCCTAGAGCCCTTGCTCTGCAACAGAAAGCGCCACAAAGAGAAGCTTGCTCGTTGCAATAGAGAGTAGCCTCCACTCACCACTACTGGAGACAGTCTGTGTGGCAATGAAGACCCGGCACAACCAAAAAAAAAAAGACAAGACAAAGCTGAGGCCCAGAGGATGGAGGATTTGAATGCTCTATTAAGGGATTCAATCTCTAAACTGTAGGTGATAGGAAGCCCTGAAGGTTTTTAAAGTAAGGAAGCAATGAACATAGGGGAAACCTAACATAATCAAGTTTCTCCCACTGAGGAACCATCAAGTTAGGCTGGGAGATAATGACTAGCACTTAGAGGCGGAGAGGAAACCACTCAGGGAAGCGATGGCACTCCGGAAGTAGTTTCTGGCACAGAAATCCAGAGATGGGAGCACAGGGGTGGGGCAGGGGAGGGGTGGTAATTGTGCAGAGAACACTTGTGGTGTAAGGAGGAAGGGAGTCACAGACAGAGGTCTGAGAAGTGACAGCTTTTTATCAGGTGGGTAAAGAGGGAGTTTCACATGAAAGTGAAAGAGGCCCATCAGAATGGTGAGGAGCTTATGAGCTAGGAGGAGCGCCCCTAAGAAAGGATCAGGGAGGGAGGGGTGGAGTGTCCACATCGTGTGTCCAAGTATTGTGCAGCATTCCCACACAGTAGGTGCTCAGCATTTGCTGACGTGCATGTAAGTCTGCATATAAGTCCCAGATTACTAAGTCACTCTCTTAATCCAGAAACTGTCACCTCGGGGAAACGGGGAAGATAAAAAGCACATCCACTCAAAACACACTTTTATTAGATTGAAAAAAAACAAAAAAAAATCACACCCACTCCCTAATTCAAAGGATGCCAGGTGTGAATCCTTTTGAAAGGAGACCACATTTTCTTCATACAAATTATTACCCTCTACTTTTTCACAACGGGGGTTTTAACATATCCTCAGTCTTCAGAGAGAAGAGAAATGTTGTTTCTCATGTGGAAAGGTCATCTGCGTGGGTGCGAGTTGGGGATGATGGTTCAAAGAATTGGGCAATGACAGACAAACTGATGGAGAAGATTGGGCGGGGGCAAGGGAAAGTAGATGCAAATACCCAGGAGCTGAAACGGGCACCTCTTAGAGGATCAACCAGCTGAATGGCTGAACCAGATAACTCTTTCTGAGCTGGTGTTCAGTTGTGCCTGACTCTTTGTGACTCTACAGACCATAGCCTGCCAGTCTCCACCGTCCATGGGATTTTCCTGGCAAGAATACTGGAGGGGGTTGCCATTTACTCCTCCAGGGGATCTTCCTGACCTAGAGACTGAATCCATGTTTCCTGTGTCTCCTGAACTTCAGGCAGATTTTTAATCTGCTGAGCCATCAGGGTAGCCCTTAATTCACAAATGCCCATTAGTCACATAATGATTCCCCATGTTAATATCTCCTCTATTGAGCCACAATGGAGTACCCATCTCCAAAACGCAGCCAATCCTCCAGGTCCTCTGGCAGCACTGCTTTCCTGGACACAGATTTACAATGCCAAAGGAGGAGAGAAAATGTTCTCCCTATGGGCTACTCCACTTCTCCCTGGCTCCTAGGTTGAGAACTGGCTCAGCAAGTACATGTGTAGAGCCTCACACGTCTGTTTCAAAACAGATGAAAACATTGCTGCAAGATGACTTTGACAGATTAGCCTGAAAAGTGAAATACAGGTGACTTTTTAAGCATCACTGCTTATAAGGCTTGCTGCGCTTTGAAGCCGTTTGTTTTTAAAAGGTCAACAAAGACAAATCGGTAGCAGTAAATTACTGTTTACACAATTCTGAAAACTTTATACACGGGCCTTAAAGTGTAGTTTTCAACACTTGGGTCAACAAGCCAATTGCCTCAATAGCTACGGGATCTCACAGAAACACTGAGTTAACCCATTAGTAATAGAGCAAGTTTGGGCTGTTTTTCCAAGAAAGGGCAAATAAATACCCATTATAACCATCATCCATCCTCCATCCCTACGACAGCCATGACTACAACAGCCACAAAGTCAATCACTCATTAATGGCTGGTTATTTGCAAAGCACAGAGATAATGCGCAAAGATTAAACAGACCTCCAGTGTGAAAGAAATATACAATTTACACAGATGTGTGATGTAACACCGAGACTGAGAGAAACAGGCACCAGAGGTCATATTGGCCGAGGCTTAATCAGCAGAGAGAAACCACACAATAACCTGAACAGAACTGTAATACAAAAAGAGTGCTGGGGGACCGCCCTCGTGGTCCAGTGATTGAGAATTCGCCTTCCAATGCAGGGGACTCGGATCGATCCGTGGTTGGGGAACTAAGACTCCACAAACCAAGGAGCAACTAACCCCGCCACAACTAACTACAGCCACATCTAGAGAAGCACACGTGCTGCAGCTAAAGAAGGCTGTACCCTCAACAAAGAGCCCCTATACCACAATGAAGACCCCGCACAGTGTGCGCTCCCCCCCCCCCCCCACCACCCAACACACACACACAAAAATTAAACCGTGATGGGGAAAAGGCCTGTCCTGCTAGCCCAGTGGTAAAGAATCCACCTGCCAGTGCAGGAGACTTGGGTTCAATCCCTGGGTCAGGGAGATGCCCTGGAGAAGGAAATGGCAACTCATTTCAGTATTCTTGCTTGGGAAATCCCATGGACACAGGAGTCTGGTGGGCTGCAGTCCTTGGGGTCGCAAAGAGTCAGACATGACTTAGACACTAAACCACCACTGCCGCCAGGGACTTTAAGAACATCATTGAGTTCAGGGACTTCCCTGTGGTCCAGTGCCTAAGACTCCACATACCCCCAGTGCAGGGGGGCCTGGGTTTGATCCCTGGTCAGGGAACTGTATCCCACATGCTGCTACTGAGGGCTCTTGTGCTGCAACTAAGATCCTGCATGCCACAAGTGAAAGAAAAAAAAAGATCCCACATGCCACAACTAAGACCCAGCATAGCCAAAGAAATAAATATTGGGGCGGGGGTGCGGGGGGGGGGGGGGGTGCGGGCAGAGAACATCACTGAGTTCAAATTCTCTGCACCCAGAACACTAAAATTATCAAAGGCAGTCAACAGAAAGGGAAGAAAATTACTATTCATTAAATACTGATTCAGTGCAGGTACTAAGGTTTTAAAAAAATACGTTATCTCATGCAGTTCTCATTATATTATTTTACAGATGAAGGAAGTAAGAATTTGGAGAGGGTCAGTAAATTCCCAGCATTACATGTCTAGCTAGGCCTGGAGTTCAAGCCCAACTCTCATTGACTTCAAAATAAACTCACTTTCCCTTGAACTGGGATGCCTCTCCAGGTGAAAATTTAAGGGTGGAATCTCGGTGAGCCTGGAAGAAGTGTTCTACTCACCTGAATTACTACTTTGAGTTGGAAACAGGGGAACAGATACTAAAAACTTTTCCAAGTGTCTTCCCATTTCATTCCATTCATTGCCTGACTCCCAACTCTTCGTCCTTCACAAGGAGCACATATTTTCAGATATGTTTTCTAGACAAATAAGGTATGTTCCTTCTCTCATTTATTAAATAGTCTCTGTCCCTTTGAATATCAACACCTCCATTCTTAAATTAAGGGTAATTTCATATCTAAGTTATCAAGTGCAGAGGGCATGTACATTTCTGCTGGATGTTAAAGATAATTTAAAAGGAGAACTGCTCCAGCTTCTAACGGCTGAGAGCTTGAGTTATGCACAGGGTCACCACCTGACATGTGTGCAATGCTCTACAGACTGCAAAGTGATCCGGGGTCAGAGCGCACACGTCACCACCCCGAGAGCACGACAACAGCTCTAACTCGTCTCAGGATGCACATCACTTCCAGCTTTCAATTTTAAAATTAATCCATCCCTTTCTGGTCAGCAGCTCATGAGTCATCCCTATCCCTTGCCATCCTTCCTTGTCTCCACCCCACCTTCCACACCCCAGTAGAAAAATCCTGGCTTTAAAGACATCCCTGGTGGTCCACTGGCTGGAACTCCGTGCTCCCAATGCAGGGGGCCCGGGTTCAATTCCTGGTCAGGGAACTTGAGCCCATATGCTGCAACTAAGACCGAGCACAGCCAAATAAAATAAACATAAGTATTTTTTTAAAGATATTGGCTTTGGTCCTGCAGGAGAAAAGGATGCATGTTTCTCTGACTACTGGAGCCATCTCCCAGGAAGGTTTTATTTAGTACTCCTTTACAAAGTCAGAGGGTTTCCCAGGTGGCTCAGCGGTAAAGCATCCACCTGCCAAGCAGAAGATGCGGGTTCAGTCCCTGGGTTGGGAAGATCCCCTGGAGAAGGAAGTGGCTGCCTACTCCAGTATTCTTGCCTGGGAAATCCCAAGGACAGAGAAGCCTGGTGAGCTACAGTCCATTGGGCCACAAGAGTCAGACACGACTTAGTGACTAAACAACAACAATGCCAGAAAAGAAGGTCAACCAAGAGGATTTCTGGCCCAAACCTCAGTTTCAAACCAGAGCTCATAAAGTATTTCCCTGCCACAGGCTTCTAGCAAGACAATGCAGAACAGACTTGAAGTCTGCTATTGGCGTCTGAACTCACAAAGCCGTGTCAACCAGGAGCGTCTCCCACATTCACACCATTCCATATCTGAGGGAAAGAAGTCCTTGAATGTTCTCTTATCTCTACTTGAAAATGGCTCAGCTGGAAGAGAGCTCCTCTCTACCCCTCCAGCTGTGACCTCTGCTCCTTTCTCAAATCTTACAACTTGTTTAGAAGATATACTCAGAAGGTGATTACCAAACACTTGGGAAGTCAGTAAACACATTAGAATTCTTGGGTGCCCAGAGCCATACAGGTTCCACTCGGGTTACAAAGGGTCACTCTGGCCCCCCATCTATTTAAAATCTGGCTAAGGCTTGGACCAACTGCAACAAAGAAGCCAAGTGAAAAAAACAGCAAGAGAGAGATAAGCTTGATGGGAAGATGGGGACGCTGGAAAGAAAGTTTATTCGAAGATGGACCTTCAGCTGCAGAGTTGAATTTAAAGAGCAGTTTCTAGGTCTTGGGTCCATAAAATGCTAGATTTCTCTTGCTAATAACAGTGTTTTAATAGTATTGCTTTCAGTATAAATGGTGAACATGAAATGTTCAAATACTGTAATTTTGGTTCAAAGTTTCAATCCAATGCCAAGCTTCATACTACAGAAATGAAAGGAGTACTAACTTCAGATGTAAACTTGAAAACAACAGTCTTTGGACTTCAGTGTAAAGTTCTAGGAATTTACTTCAAAACTGACCTCTTTCTGCCTTGCACAGGAGGAAGGCGTTTTTCTCTTGATGCTGGGTGGGAAAAGGAACAGAGGAGGGGTCTAAGCCCTCAATCTCCCCTAGAGGAAGAGGGCTCAATAGTTTCTGCCCTGTTCCCCCTTCTGGCAACAAAAATAAAGCTGGAGCCAAGACTTCAGTCTTCGACCTCACAGGGTACCTGCGGGGTGGGAGGTGGGGGTGGGGGGAGGGCATTTGCGAACCCTGGGTAACACAGGCTGCCTCTCTGTAACCTTAACAAAGATCTCCAGTGAGAGCCGTCAAAATTCAAACGGAGAGCAGACCCACGGCTCTCCGCTAGGAAACCCTGTTTTCTTTTAATTAAAAAAAAAAAAAATGTCGAGGTCACCCCTCAGCTTTGTTTACAAGTAATGAGTCCAGCAGCCCCCATTAATCACCCCTGGAGATTCTTTTACACTTTGATGTGAAAAGAGGCAGGGCCCATTGTGATGTCCACGACTCCAACAGCAGCCCTTTCACTTGCAAACGAAGCTTGGGCCCCCAGTAAGAACTGATTGTCAGAAAAAAATTCATTGCCTTTCCTTCCAGTGATTTATCAGAGATGGGGGAAAAACGGTGGCTTTAAGACAACTTTCCGGAAAGAGTTCCCAGCACATCACTACTGCATTCCCAGCCTCCTCTGCCCCACATGCCCACTTCTCAGAGCCTGGGAAAGGCGCTTTCTTCTCTGGAAGCCATCTCATCTGGGGGAACTTTCCTTCTCTCTCCTGAAAGCTTTTCTGGGGGCCTGAGCTGGGTGTGCTCAGTTGGGCCCGACTCTGCGACCCCGTGGACTGCAGCCCGCCAGGCTCCTCTGTCCCTGGGATTGTCCAGGCAAGAATACTGGAGTGGGTTGCCATTTCCTCCTCCAGGGGATCTTCCTGACCCAGGGATCGAACTCATGTCTCTTTCATCTCCTGCACTGGCAAGAGGGTTCTTTACCATTAGCGCCACCTGGGAAGCCCTTGGGTGGGGGGTGGGGGGGTGGGTAGGGGGCAGCACGCGCTATTGGTACTTAACGGTTCTGGTGTCTCCAGAACAAGGTTGATACCAGTACCTGGTTTGTCCATAACAGACCCAAAACCATCAGGCACAAGACATCCTTTTCCCTCATCTTTACCAGTCTCTTACATTAAAAGGAAAGAGGATTTAAAGATTTCTCGAAGAATCTGAGGTGGTAGTCAAAAAAGAGGAAGGTTCAACAGCAGGACCACGAATATTATTTTTTTCATGTAAACTTTTAAAGTTAGAATATAACATGCATTGTATAAAGCACTCAGCTCATACATGTTATTTTCACCAGGTGACATACCCCTGTAACTGGCACGCAGATCCAGTCATGGAAAAATAGCAGCACTCTTGGACTAGACAACTCTTTTGAGCAGAAAGGCTTCTGTCAAACATTTAACTGAGCTTTAGCGCTCACTGCATTCTACAGGAAATACCTGGAACAGAAGCACAGAATTCTCAAACTCAGCACCAAGAGACATAAGGAGACAGAAAAGCATCTGTGGTGAGGGCCATTCTGAGTACCGTGCAGCGTGGAGCAGCAGCCCTGGCCTCCATCCAAGAGATTACGACAACGAAAATCTCCCCAGACGCTGTCAGATGCGCCCCTACCCCCACCTCCAGGGAATAAAATTATTCCAGGTTGAGAACCACTGGTCTATAAGAACAAAAACACATTAAGACGAGCAGTCAGATAAATCCACAAAGTAAAACATACATTCAACTCAGTTTCCTCAAACAGTCAATTTCCGCCCCCACCCCCATCATCCCCAGCAAATAAGCAGGGTAAATGCTCTAGGTTAAGACTTGACAAAACCTAACACAGTATATAGGCTTCCCAGGTGGCTCAGCAGTAAAGAATCCAGCCGCAATGCAGGAATGCAGGAGATGTGAGTTCAATCCCTGGGTTGGGAAGATCCCCTGGAGAAGGAAATGGCAACCCACTCCAGTACTCTTGCCTGGAGATGAGGAACCTGGCGGGCTTAAGTCATGGGGTAGCAAAGAGTCAGACATGACTGAGCACATGTGCACGCGTATGCACACACGGGCATAACACACACACAACACAGTCAGCATTTTAGGGAACCCTTAGCAACTAAAAAACAACAACAACGCACTTTGATTTGACTGAGTCAGGATTTAAACAACTCGAACAGACATTTTAAAACAGTGTGGAGACAGACTAATTCATAGATGAATCTAAAATGTAATTTTATTAGGAATGAGACTGGCATGCAATTATGTAGGGAAAGAAATCCCCCTTTTAAAGGAGACGCACATAAGGTAAAGCCAAAGTGAAAAAACAGATGTCTGGGATAGGCTTTAAATCACTCCAGCAAAGAACAAAAGGAAAAGGATACATTTCTTTTTTTCCGTTTAAGCGTGGCAAAATACTGAGAAATGTTAAATCTGGAGAAAAGCCTATTTGAAAGTTAATGAAACATTCTACTTCTACTGTCTATGATAAAATTTTTTCTTTTAAAGTGAAGGGGAAAGACTGGAGGCAAGAAATATGATAAGATCTATACTAAGTTAGGTTTTCATGCCCAGTCAGGGCCGATATTCTTTATTGCTGTTACAACACACATAATTTCTGTCTTTCTCTTGCCCCTTCATCCCATTTCCCTCTTTCCCAGTCTCCCTCTTTCTCTTTTCCTTCAGACTGTCTCCCCCTTAACAAGAAGTCTGGGACCACCTCATGCTTTCAGTGGCTTTAATAAGACCTGTTCACTTAACTGTGTCTATTAACATCTTACCTATGTAAACACGTACAATCCAATGTCTGAAATCATTTTAAAGCAACAAAAAAGGTGACATTCTGCCTTACAGGTTAAGAAGAAAGCATTATCTGATGAAAAGCATCAAAACTTGTTGGTCAAAGGCAGAAATTGCCTAATAACATGTTAAATGTCATTTGGTAGAGAAAAATTTTCCAACAAAACAATCCAGTTGCTTCAGCATTCCCTATAGCTTGATTCACACATTCAACTATTAATTTCTCCAAGCTTTATCCTCCTCTGGTACAAGAAGCCGGATTACCAACTAATCTAACCACATTACATGGTTATCATGAGAGGAAACAAGACTCAGATTCTGAAATAATGTCCTCCAGGCTTCTGAAAAATATGAAACTGAAATATTCATCTTAATCCTGTTCCACAGATTCCCAAGGAGGCTGACGGCTACTGCTTTAGAAGAAAAGGATTGTTATAACTGAAGCCTCCCCAAAAGAAAAAGGTTCTTCCCCAAATCAGGATAGTATAAAATTAGTATTCATACAAAGATGGTATGAAAAGTGAAAGTGATAGTCACTCAGTGGCATCCAACTCTTTGTGACCCCATGGAGGCCCGCCAGGCTCCTCTGTCCGTGGGATTCTCCAGGCAAGAATACCAGAGTGGGTTGCCAAGCCCTCCTCCAGGGGAATCTTCCCAACCTAGGGATGGAACCCATGTCTCTTATGTCTCCTGAACTGGCAGCCACGTTCTTCATCACTACCGCCACTTGGGAAGCCCTATTTCTGGAGTAGCTCACAAACAAATCCTTTCCACCCAAAAAGCTGCCTCTAAACAAAGTCTTTCTCTTTTGAGGTAGAGCTGTGGCAGGTATTCATTCTCCTGAAACCCAGCTCCCTACTAGGATCACCAGAGCAAGAGAATTAACGATTCAGGAAGGACTTTATCCCCGGCGCTGGGATAAACACTTTACATACATTATTCTCGGTACCCTCACCTTAATGAGGCTTAAAAGTTGAGCAATTTGTCCAACGTGTCAGAGATCTAAACACAAGTTACCCAGCCCTGGAGTCCCACACGCAAGTCCACTACATCACTTAGGCAATACAAAGTCAACTGGACTTTTTTTTTTTTTTTTGATAAATTGTCCCCTTTATTTATTCATGGCTGTGCTGGGTCTTCACCTCTGCCCGGGCTTTTTCTCCGTTCACAGAGAGCAGGGCTACCCTCCAGGTGCAGTGGACTGGCTTCTCTTGTCGCAGAGCACGGTCTCTAGGGTTCACGAGCTTCAGCAGCTGAAGCATGTGGGCTCAGTAGGGTGGCTCCCAGGCTCAATAACTGTGGTGCGTGGGCTGAGTTATTGCTTGGCACATGGGATCTTCCCAGACCAGGGATCAAACCCGTGTCTTCCGCATCGGCAGGCGGATTCTTTACCACTGAGCCACCAGGGAAGCCCCTCAACTAGATTTTACTGGTGAAATTACTCAATACGTCTACAGTTGAGTTCCACACCCCCACCCCAAACACACACCCGCTCCCCACCAAATTTAACTGTCCATTTGGGAAATCACTAATTCTGAAAAAGATTTCCTCAGGCCTGAGATAAGTCTGAAACCAAACTCTTTTAAACCCATCAAACCGAACGACTCCTCTTAAACTGTATATGACAACAACACACAATGAGCAACCATTTTCTAAAATAAAGGGAAACCAATCATTCTGTATAAGAAACATTATTGCGCTTGTAAATCAGGCCTAGAACAACTTGCTGGGGAAACACAGGAAATTTCACAATTCCAGGTGTGGATTATTTACAATGCCCAGGCCAATCACAGTTTCAGGAAAACACAGCTTACAGCCATTAATCTCTCTAGTGAGCATCTGGAAGTCAGGCCCCTGATTTACTCACACAAAGAAAATCTGTCCATATAATAGGTGTTAATCAGCTTAACACCTTGTAGCTTCCTCACTAATTGAGGGCTCCCCTCAATTAGAAGAGGTAAACGTTATTTCAGACTCTCCTGGGGAAGGAGAGCGTGCAGGAGTATAGCATTATGGTTCAGGGTTCACAAAATGCAATCACTCAAATCCTTCCCCCAAACTGACAAGCATATCAGCAGATTTCCTAACACACACTGAAGGGAAAGAAGGGGGACAGGGTAGTGACGTTGCAAAGGGGCATGTTCTCTCTTTCAACAAAGAGAAAGAAAAGTAATTTGAAACTCCAGGAAAAACAAAAACACCATCCAAAGATGAGGCAATTTAAAATGTGCCATGAATTTGAGCAATTCACTGAGCTATATAAGTGTTCACTTGTCCTGATCAATATGAAATGTCTCAAGTGGTACTTGGGTTGACTTTGAACCCACAGAGAAGAAATAAAACCCTAAACGCTATTTTGCTTCCCAATCAAAATAGTGTAAATAGTGCTTCTTGGTTTTTCAGCTTTTATTATTAGAAGACAAAGTTTGCAAAGGCACAGATGCTTATAAAATGTGCTGTCAACCGGGACAATTTAAAACTGAAAGCAGGGGACTTCCCTGGTGGTCCAGTGGTTAAGAATCCACCTGCCAATACAGGGGACATGGGTTCGATCCCTGGTTTGGGAAGATCCCACGTGCCTCGGAGCAACTAAGCCCATGTACCACAACTACTGAGCCTGTGGGCCCTAGAACCCATGCTCCGCAATAAGAGAAGCCACTACAATGAGAAGCCCGAACACCACAGCTAGAGAGTAGCCTCTGCTCTCCACAACTAGAGAAAGTTCCTGCACAACAGCAATGATCCAGCACCACCAAAAAAAACAGTAATGATTAATTTAAAAAAATACTAAAAGCAGAGGTAACAGTTGGTAGGTAGAGGAGAGAAAAGTGGAAAAGAGTAAGGATAATTATACTATCAGATTAGACAATGAAAAGTTGATGGAAACTTTTAAAATTTTAATATTGATTATATATTATATATTATTATATATCAATTATATATAATATATAATTATATATCAATTATATTATATATCAATCATATATTGATATTATATAGTACATTCATTTAAAATGCCTTATTATAAAGGCATATAAAGATACATGTTTGTGAAATAAAAGAAAAATAACAAAAATCTTTTTGCCTGTTCATACTGTTCATGGGGTTCTTGCAGCAAGAATACTGGAGTGGTTTTCACTAGTGGACCACATTTTGTCAGAACTCTCCACTATGACCTGTCCGTCTTGGGTGGTCCTGCATGGCATGGCTCATAGCTTCATTGACTTACACAAGTCCCTTCGCCAGACAAGGCTGTGATCCATGAAGACTGGTGTGCTGCGGTCCATGGGGTTGCAAAAATCAGACATGACTTAGTGACTGCCTGACAATAACATAAGCATCGAAACTGAACAGACGCCAAAAAGAATATACTACTTGATTATTCTAAAGTAAAAATCGAAAGCAGGCAAGACAAATCCAGTGTTAGAAGTCAGAATAACAGTAGGCTTTGAGAGAGACAGTAGCTAAGAGCAGACAGGAGGGGCTCCTGGGGAACTGGTATTGTTGTTGCTTGATCGGTTACACAAGTGTGTTCACTTTGTGAAAATGCATTGAACTATACTAACAGTGTCAGCCCTTTTCAGTTTGTTACACTCAAATAACAATTTTTAGAAAGAACAAAAAGGGGAGGGGAAAGAAGGGGAGGAGAGATGTAAGTACATCAGCCTGAGCAGCGTCAAATGTTAGTAAGTCTGGGAGCCAGGGGAATAAGTTTATTTGTAAGAACTAAAACAAATATTGTCTCTACACATGACATTAATATTCTGGCCATGCTGATGACTTCTGGTAGCCCTGAGCAGACTAAAGATTCACACTCAGACTTCTGTTTAGTTTGTGCAATTAATACCTGCCTGCTCAATACACATCTGTTTCCTTTAAAATATGTGCTAGTCCTGGACCAGTTCCACATGAATTTGGTTTTTGGGGGGGGATGGAGAAGACTCTTGAGAGTCCCTTGGACTGTAAGGAGATCCAACCAGTCCATTCTAAAGGAGATCAGTCCTGGGTGTTCATTGGAAGGACTGATGCTAAAGCTGAAACTCCAATACTTTGACCACCTTATGCGAAGAGTTGACTCATTGGAAAAGACTCTGATGCTGGGAGGGATTGGGGGCAGGAGGAGAAGGGGATGACAGAGGATGAGATGGTTGGATGGCATCACTGACTTGATGGACATGAGTTTGGGTAAACTCCAGGAGTTGGTGATGGACAGGGAGGGCTGGAGTGCTGCAATTCATGGGGTCACAAAGAGTTGGATACGACTGAGCAACTGAACTTAACTGAACATGACAAAACATTTAAACAAGTGAGCTATTTGGTATATACTAAAAATAGAGCTCTATTTAGGATTTCCTCTAACTTACTACTTGTACTGGGTATTAAAAGGACCACATCAGGGATTTCAAGAGCTGAAAAGACAAATGTAACAAATAATAAAAACAGCTCTGTAACTGCTAGAATGCTACTACAAAGGGCAATTAGCTAGTCTAACAATTAGCAACAACAGAAAACAAATGTAAATAATAGAGTACAAAATATATTTTTTAATCTTGCCACTGATGATACTGTTCAGTATTATAATTGTTATAAACTATGATTCTTCTTCTAGAAATTACTCTGGATACAGTGTGAGTAATCAGAAATAGTTGAAAAATCATACCTCCAAAAAGTCTTAGAATAGAAATTTAAAATTTCTTCACCCCAATACATTTTCATTAACCTGATATTTAGATTCCTTTGTAGAAAGGCCTAGTTTTTTAATATTCTATAGAATTCAACTCTTAATTGATTAATTCAAACTCCAATCAAGATGCCAACAATTTTTCTAGAAAATGACAAACGACTTTGGAGTACATGTGGAAATGTAATCAGACGTGACTAGCTATAAAAATTCTAAAAATGAAAAGCATTGACAAAGAATCTGCCTAAATATTAAAATCTATAAAAGTGCACTGAAACAGTACAGCACCGTTGGCAGACGAGACAACTGATGGCACAAAAGGGTCCACCAACAGACTCGAGAATGTGACGGATTTGGGGCATGGTATTCAAATCAGTAAAGACAGATGATTTAATAAATTGTGTTGGAACAACTGGTCAGCCTTTTGCTTAAAAAAAGGCTAACATCCCCCAGACTTTTTCATTTTCCTATTAATGTGGAAATTTACAACACACACTTTACACTAAAATCAATTACAGATGGATCAAAACAGTAAAAAGTCAATGACCTAAAGTGGGCAGCAAATGAAGAGGGCAAAGCAGCTAACTCGTCGGCGAACCCAGCTGTGTGGGAACTGTAGCAAACTAAAAAGGATCCGAGCTTCCCCAGCTTTTCGTTCTTTCTTTTTAAACACCAAGTCTCCCTGGGGGCAAGCTGACAGAGCAGATGCCTGTCTGTACGAGGATATCGGGTGGGCGTTTGGGAGTTCTGGCTGGGGAGAACTAAGTCTCAGCACACCTGAGAAGTAATGGCACACCACTTGAGAAGTTTTGAATTGGAAAGCTTATGACTTCTCAAAAAGAGCAGGAGCTAGTTATTCGATTCCATCTGAGGGGTGCTCTATGGCAATGCAAACCCCGAGATGTTAAATTTTTCAAGAGAAAATGGAAGTCTGCATCATTACGTAAAAATCATTGGCATATATATATATATTTAGGACATGGTGAGAGGCCAAACAAAACCCATCTGTGGGCCAGATCTGCCCCACAGGCCACCAGCTTACAAGTTCTGATTTAAATGCAAAAAATGAAACCTTTCAAGTGCCAGCCGAGAACACATGAAATTATTGTCTCAACCGTGGAATAGGAAAGACCTTCCGAAGCACAATCAAAACCAGAATCCATAAAAGACCAAGACATTTAACTACATAAGAATTTAAAACTTATGTGTAACTGAACATTATGAATAAGCCTTAAACACACACACACACACACATGGATGCTAACAGTTTCCCCTCTGGCTCCAGCAGCACGTGGACTGTAGCAGCCTGGGCCACATGCCTTCCTCTGTGGGGGAGGAGAGCGCACCAAGTTCAACACCAGGACCACCTGGACCACCTGGAGTGCAGGAAGAGCTTCCTAAATGAGCCAGAAAGGAGGAGGAAGTAGGAAAGCACCAGAATGGTCCAGAATCACAGTGCCCACCATCTATTACTTAAGAAATATTAACTATTTCTGAGTCTCCATGTCTCCTACTTTAATAGGTATTTGAGTATCTAATAGTATAAATAAAAACTGATCAGGGATATTAAGAATTCCTTCTGAATACCAAATTGGTTATTCTTAATAACTGCTTCAGAATATAAATATGCTGCCTGCAAGGAACCCTGGTCATGTGTGATATGCAAGAAGGCAGTCAACCATGTGTACAGAGTTGGAAGGAGAGATGTTGATTGTTTAAGTATTCCTGACAGAATTCCCTCCTCCAGGCTTCTCACAACCAGGCTGGTTTCCTCATATCTGTTTCAGCATAAGCCAAACAGGCGCACATTTTCCCAAATCAGTGTGACCTGGGGCAGTTCCTCGAACACAGAATTAGGATGCTTGATCTAATATAATATCATATCCACATGTTAAAGAAATGAGTTACAAGACTCAGAGACTACTAGATTTAAAGGAAATATGTAGCCAGTCTAACAGGTTTGATTTCATCCAGAGAAACAGAAGTTTTCTACACCTTTTCCTGCACCAGAGAGTCCATAAATCACAAAAAGGACCAACCTTATTCTTTGAAAAATTGATTATAAAATTCAACATCAAGGTATCTTTGCATCATGGACTTCATGGTTACCTGTTGCTGCTGCTGTTGACTCTTTCGGTAAACGCCATTGCTGCCAATTAGTGGAAAGTGATGAGTCTGCTCATCTGAAAAAGAAACAGCAGCCTGTGAACATCAGCACGTAAATAACTAAACTAATTGGTACACCTGAACCGGAAGGCATCATACTGGACACAGAACTCAAAGCTCTCATTTGAATATAGGCTGGTTCTTCACCAACTCTCAAATTGTGTGAACAAACCGGCCAGCATATACCAAAGGCCAAATGCACTTTTAATTTTAAGCCTGAAAACAATTAAAGCCAGGAAAAATATGGGCACATGTATGTTTATCACGAGGCAGGAGAAAGGAAATAACATTTCCCCAGTGTCTAATTTGTGCCAAGCCTTTAAAAATGACATTTCATGTAAACATTACAATACACTTGCAAGGTACATACTAATACCTCATATACTAAATAGCCCATTTTATATATAACAAAAGTGAAACTCAGTTTTAAGTAATTTGCCTAAGGTAATAATAGCTTGTGTCAACAATCTCACTAGAATCAAAAGGGGGGAAGGCAAAAGTATAGACAAGAAAGAAAAGTTGATCTTCAAGGCTAAATGAAAAAGTGAACCCAGTAAAAGCCAATCTTGAGATTTTACTTCCACTCATAAAAGGGACTTAACCCCAAAGCAATTCTAGAGAGTTATCTTAAAACAGTACTGGTTAAAAAAAAAAAAAAAAGTTGTTATCCAACCTGGGCAGACTGGCCTTGGTACCTATCTTGTATATCTCTAGAAACAACCTTTCTCTCTGTGTCTAACACCATCAACAGCTGTTTCCTTTTCCCTTTCTTGTGTGTATTTGTAAATTTACTGCTCTTATCCTAACTTGCTTTAAATAGTTTCCATTTTTTTCAAACATCCTTAAGGCAAAAGGGTATGTTACTAAATTATCTTAGTACCAATTTAACAAACTATCTGATACAAATGGAAATAAATACAAATGTTAAATTTGTAACAATTTTTAGAATGCTTGCTACTTTAAGAGCTTAACTGTCATACTTTATGCCTAAGGCTGAAGAAACACTGGAACAGAGTCCTTCAGCTCTACACTGACTCTCGATAAGGTCTTTTATCTCCCCTCTCCATGACTACAATGTTTCCTTATTAGTAGATAACCATTTGTCAGTCTATCTCCTCCCCCAGAAAGAATGCAACATGGATGCTACAAACATTCTAATCAGACTCACCTTAGTAGAGCTGTAAAATTTTCAAGGTCAAACATGCTTTGGAGTAGGACACTCCTTCAGCTGGCTATAGTGGCCCTAGGCAAGTTTTCTAAATTCTCCAAATCAAATTCCCATCACCACTCCCCTTCAAAGAAAGCAAGTAAAGTCACTCAGTTGTGTCCAGCTCTTTGAGTGGACTGTAGCCCACCAGGCTCCTCCATCCGTCCATGGGATTTTACAGGCAAGAGTACTGGAGTGGGTGGCCATTTCCTTCTCCAGGGAATCTTTCCAACCCAGGAATGGAACCTGGGTCTCCCAAATTGTAGGCAGCTGCTTTTACCGCCTGAGCCACCAGGGAAGTCGGAATGGAGTCCATGATGGTTGTCCCCAAAACAGTCCTCCCAAAGAAGATGCCCCACCTGTTAGCAGCTCAATAGCCAAGAGCACCCGCCCCAGTGCTGACTGCTGCAGAAAGGAGGAGGTGGGGAGCGAGGCTATTGAGGGAGTCTCATGGGCTCAGAGGTTAAAACGTCTGCCTGCAATGCGGAAGACCTAGGTTCGATCCCTGGGTTGGGAAGATCCCCTGGAGAAGGAAATGGCTACCCACTCCTATAGTCTTGCCTGGAAAATCCTATGGACAGAGAAGCCTGGTGGCCTACAGTCCACGGGGTCGCAAAGAGTCGGACATGACTGAGCGACTTCACTTTCACTTTCACCTAACAAAGAGGTTCTTGTTTGTTCATTTACTCACTGGGCCAACAAAAAAAAAAAAAATTTTTTTTTAAAAGATTTTTGGGGTGTGGACCATTTAAAAAAGTCTTTATTGAATTCATTACCATATTGCTTCTGTTTTATATTTTGGTTTCTTGGCCAAGGGGCATGTGGGTCCAAACCCCCTGCATTGAAAGTCAAAGTCCCCACCCCTGGACCACCAAGGAAGCCCCCTGAGCCAACAAATATTTCCTGGGCATCTACTGTAAGAAGTGGAGAGTGAAGGAAATGGGCACTTGCCATCAACGAGCTTACAAACTACATAAGGCAAGCAAAGATGAAGCATTCTATACAGATGTTCCACTTGAAAAAGTGTCATAGAAAGAAACTGAGAAGGGTAGAGGGCCAGAGAGGAAAGAGGTAAGGTGTTGCAATTTTATATCAAGTGGTCAGAGAAGGAAACATTTCAGCAAGGGCTTAAAGGAAGTGAGGAGCAAGGCACGCTGAGCTGTAGTAAAAGATGGCCTAGCACTCAGGGTGATGAGGTGTCAGGGCTCATGTTCATCAATGGTAATAAATGCACCACCCCAGTGGGAGATGCTGAGTGGGGTAAAGCTGGGGGTGGTGGCGGGCACAGGGAAGTCTATGGGCATCTCCATGCCTCCCACTCAGTTTAGCTATGAACTTAACTGCTATAAATAAATAAATAAAGCCTTTTTTTTAAATGGTCCTAATGGAGAAGGAAATGGCAATCCACTCCAGTATTCTTGCCTGAGAGATGCCATGGACACAGGAGCCTGGTGGGCTACAGTCCATGGGGTCGCAAAGAGTCTGATAGGACTGAGCAACCAAATTAAACAAAATCATCCTAGGAACTTTGAGACATCTAAGACAGAAGGAGTCAGCAGAATCCCAGGTCTCACAACTGGTTTCTTAGGCGGGTGAGTGAAGTACAAAGTGAAAGAGGCATTCTCTGAGTGATCTGGCCGTAGGCACAACCCAGGACTTGTATGTGCAACTTAGACTCATAACCCTGCTTGGTGGCTCGATCCTTTCCACAGAGGCAAGGGCAAGGAGGCTGCATCACCACCAGATTATTGACCCATGTCTCCCAGAAAAGACCAAATTCAGCCTGTCCTTCACCAACTCCCGGAGCTTGCTCAAACTCATGTCCAGCAAGTCGGTGATGCCATCCAACCGTCTCATCCTCTGTCCTCCCCTTCTCCTCCTGCCCTTCTTTCCCAGCATCAGGGTCTTTTTCAATGAGTCAGTTTTTTGCATCAGGTGGCCAAAGTTTTGGAGTTTCAACTTCAGCATCAGTCCTTCCAATGAATATTCAGATACAAGGTTAGTTAGGTTAGAAGGGAGACTTACTGTAGTTAGGAAAGTTATGACCCTAAAGTGCAGCTAAGGAAGGTCACTAGTATATCCTTCAGTTAATATCTCCTTCAAAGAATCTTTCTTAAAAATAGCCATATTTGTACAAGAAGGTTTCTCCAATAAAATGCTTGTAATAGCAAGAAAACTGGTAACAACCTAACACGTACCAACACAGAAAGGGTAAATTATGATACATGAAACATGGCGTAACATCAAACAGGTTTATCCAAACAAGATGCTGAGCAAAATGTACACTGTGAGCCAATCTGCTTGAAAAGAAAATGTTTTCTTTTGATATTTATGCATAACACACACCCTTAACACACATACACTCAACTGTTGATAGTGGTTTCTCTGGAAAGCAGCACTTTCATCTTTTATTCTGTATGCTATGAATCCTTTTATTATCTGCGTAAACGTTTTTTTTTTCTTTTTTCTTTTTTTTTTTTTTGCGTAAACATTTTCTTCTCTAAGTATAATGGTACGGGGTGGGGAATTTTCCTGACCCATCAATACTGACAATCAGATCTTCCTGAAGTCTTCATACTTTTTAATATTATTTTCACCAGATTATAAAGACAAAGCAGAAAAATAAGTGGGGGTAGGGGAGCCTGTTTAAAATCCTCTCATTAGAAAAAGTAGGTAAGGGACTTCCCCAGTGATCCAGTAGTCAAGAATCTGCCTTGCAATGCAGGGGACGTGGGTTCAATCCCTGGTCAGGGAACTAAGATTCCCCCATGCCTCAGAGCAACCAACTGAGCCGCAGCTACTGAGCCCGCAGGTGGCAACTAGAGCCGGCACTCCACAATGAAAGATCCCGGATGATGCAACGGAGATTCTATGCGCCACAGCTAAGACCCAACAGCCAAATAAATAAAATAATTTCTAAAAATTTAAAGCAGGTAAGATTCCAACATGGCTCTATTCTAAACACACAGTAATGTTGTACAGCAAAAAAAAAAAAGGGAAGCTTAAGCAAGACAGGTGATCACTTTGGGCAAATTAAGCCCTACCAGCCTCAGTGCTCCCACCTGTAAAATGGAAAAACGACCTATTTTACAGAGTCACCAAGAACAGTGCTTTATAAATCTAGCTAAAATGCCCAGCACACTGATACACCATGGACACTCAGTACACAGCAGTTCTTATTTAAGTCAGCAATGTCGGTCTTAACTTTTACGTAACTGACACAGACTGTTTCATGTAGGAATGCACTCTGTCAGATCTATTTAAGTGACCCTTCCACAGTCCTTTCAGCCTCTTGCCATGCAAATTTATTCAGAAATAAAAATGTCACATACATCAAACTGCTTTTTTCCCCAAAATAGAAGGAAAAACATTTCAAGTAAAAAAAAGTTGGTTTTTTTTTTTGAAGTTTTACAGACACTCACACTATACACATATACAGTTACAAGGAAAGAAGAAAAGGGAAGAGGAATACAAAAAGAAAAGACAAGACTCAGGATATTTTCAAATATTCTGTTTTAGGGTTTTTTTAACATTTTATTTATATTTAAAATTTATTTTTAATTGGAGTATAATTGCTTTACAATACTGTGTTGGTTTCTGCCATGTATCAGCATGAATCAGCCATAGGTATCCACATGTCCCCTCCCTCATGAACCTCCCTCCGGTTTTAGGCCATTAAGTGCTTCCAAAACTAGCACAGTCCTGGGAACCTACTCTCAGGGGCCTTTGCAATGATGTGCTGGTTTAAAGGCCTGCTTGGCAACCTCCTAGCTATATGACCTCAAGGTCTCAGCCTTCTTCTCATTAACATGGAGCTTCCTGGGGGTTGCTGTAGGGTTAAATGAAATGGGTGTCATATTTTTAGCACAATGCCAAGCTCATGGTGAACATTCACTAGTAGT
This sequence comes from Ovis canadensis, assembly GCF_042477335.2. Lineage (NCBI taxonomy): Eukaryota > Metazoa > Chordata > Mammalia > Artiodactyla > Bovidae > Ovis > Ovis canadensis. The sequence continues at coordinate 118,449,811 of NC_091250.1, read as the reverse complement.
AGTTGTCCTGGTTATTTTTCTGCCAACCAAAGTACATGTTCAAGACAATCCATACATTAGAGAAGCTTTTCCACTGGACAAACAGCTGCTAAGTAGGTCTCAAAGCCCCATGACCATGACCCAGTTTCCAGAGGAGAATATGAGGAAAACAACTGCCCAGAGGTCTGAGGATGTCTGGGCTGGTCTGGTCCCTGGTCAGCTTGCCTTCCCCTTTTCCACACATACCCTCCAGGAATAACAGCCTCTTGGTAATTGGCAATGTGTCAGTGGTGAGTCATGGGTCATACACTGTTTCCATCTGAATTCTCCAGAACTCTACCCCAAGCAGTTCGTACTCTCAGGGCCCCAAACTGACCTGATTGCCTACAGTTCCTTTAGCTCTCCAGCGCCACATGAAGCTCTCAGGACATTCATAATGTAACATGATTTCCCCAACGACCTCTTCTCCATTTCAAACCCTCCGTTTCAAGGTGGACACTGCCTTGAACAAGGTTCAGGCTCCAAACTCAAGCCCACATCCCACAGCCTGTTAGCGCCCTTCTATCATTCAGCTCAAACGACACGTTCTCCAAGAGCCCTCCCTGAATGCAGCAAACAGTGTAGCACTGATGTGCCTCCAGCCAACCCAGGCGCTATTTCATTATATACTATATGGGTTCAGAATGTATCTAGCTGCAAGGAATAACCGCTTAATTAACAGTGGCTTCTAATATTTCTGGACTCCTCTGGTGGCTTAGTGGTAAAGAACCCACCTGCCAAGACATGCAGGAGATGTGGGTTCAATCCCTAGGTTGGGAAGATCCCCTGGAGAAGGAAATGGCAACCCACTCCAATATTCTTGCCTGGAAAATCCCATGGACAGAGGAGGCTGGCGTGAGCTACCATCCATGGGGTTGCAAAGAGTCAGACATGATTTGGCGACTAAACAATTTCTCCAGACCCTGATGCTGGGAAAGACTGAAGGCAAAAGGGGAAGAGGGCGGCAGAGATCAAGGCGGTTAGATAGCATCACTGGCTCAATGGACATGAATCTGAGCAAACCCCGGGAGATAGTGAAGGACAGGGAACCCTGGGGTGCTGCAGTCCACAGTCAAACACAACTTAGAGACTGAACAACAGCAACAATAGCAAGTCTAAAGGAAGGTGGCTGCTGGTATAATTTTAGCCGTAGGATGAGGCCATTGGGAACTCTGGCTCTTCTTGCTCAGCCACATTCAGCGTGCTGTCTTTAGGCACATCATCTCAAGGTACAAAAGGTTGCTGGTCATAACCAGACATCTTTTCAACATGCAAGGCAGGAGGAAGATGGGAGGAGGAAGGTGTGGCTATGTCAACCACATCAGGAAAGTCCTTCTCCAAACCTTTACTACCTGAAAACCAAAACGAGGTCACATGGCCTCCTCCAGCTTCAGGGGAAACAGGTAAATCAAGATACAAATTGTTACCACTGGCTGAGAACAAACATGATCTGTCACCTGAGGCGGTGCCCAGTTTAGTCCCATGTATAATCAAGGTTCTCTTAGCAACAAAAAATGGGAACATGCACTGGGGAGGAAAAGAACAGTGTTGGCCATCCTTATCTTTTCACAGTACTTACACTATCTGAAATTGAAGTGAAGTCAAGTCATTCAGTCATGTCTGACTCTTTGTGAGCCCATGAACTGTAGCCTACCAGGCTCCTCCATCCCTGGGATTCTCCAGGCAGGAATACTGGAGTGGGTTGCCATTTCCTTCTCCAGGAGATCTTCCCAACCCAGGGATCGAACCCAGGTCTCCTGTATCGCAGGCAGACGCTTTACCATCTGAGCCACCAGGGAAGCTCGTATCTGAAATTAACTTCTGCTAAATAAGCAAATAAATATGTAAGTGTTGATGGCTCATACCTCAACAGAATATAAGCTCCATATCCAGCTTTATATATACATGCCCAGAGCCTGTATTTTAAAATTACTGTCAACTTTCTCCCATTAAGCAGGTATTATAGGTAGTGGAATATAGTAAGGATAGTCTAGGCTATGCTGGGCTTCCCAGGTGGCTCAGTGATAGGGGACTCTGGTTCAGTTCTTGGGTCAGGAAGATCCCCTGGAGAAGGAAACAGCAACCTATTCCAGTATTCTTGCCTGGGAAATCCCACAGACAGAGGAGCCTGGTGAGCTCAGTTCTTGGGGTTGCAGAGTCAGACACGACTGAATGACTAAACAACAATAAGGTTATGCTATTGTGGCAAATTAAGCCCCAAATCTCAGTGGCTTGATGGCACAAAAACTTATTTCCTGGTCATTCTTTATGTTCATTGCATATGGTGGGGGGAAGGAGGTGAGGGGTCAGGGAGGAGGCAGGGAGCTTCACTCCACACGGAGAAATCTAAGCTGGAAAAGGCCAAGCTGGAAACTCCATGATCTCAAAACGCGGCTGCAGAGTTTACCATAGTAAACGAGAGGTAGACAGCCACTTAAAAGCTTCAGTCCAGAAATACATGTTACTCTCACGAACAGCCCCCTGGACAGAACTAGTCACGTGATTCGTGTGACCTAAGGAGGTGGAGAGCAGGTGAATGTCGGTAGTAAATGTTTCTGCCTCATTCCCCATGGAATGGTAAAATATTGTACAATGCATCATCCCTATTTTAGAATTTAGACCCACCAGAGAAATGTCTTAGAATGAACTTAAAGTTAGGGATACTCAGTAAAACAATTATTTCATCTTATAAGGCAATACTTACCATTAACAAATTTTTTTTCTTCTTCAGGAGTAATAGGAAATACTTATGCAGCACTTATTATGTTCTGCTTCAAGTACTTGCCAAATCACATTACCTTTAATCTACCCAACTATCCAGAAAGGGAGATACAATAGTATCTTAAACCCATTGTCTAAGGTAACGGGAGAGTGTCGGACGCCAACTCTCCATGGGTCATTTCTTCATATTGTATACGCAGAGGCACCAACCGTCTTTATTCCAAATGATCTTTAAGGATGCTTATACAGAGAACAGCCTTGAAAAATATATCTCCCTATGGAGCAAAGGGCAGGTGTGCTATATGCCCATCATAAAAGATTAGGATTCCCAAAGATATGGATTCCACTGTGTTTGCAGGTACCATCTGACTCTTTCCACATCTCCCCTCTTTGGAAACTAGGTCTTAGGGAACCAGTGTAAGAAAATGGTAATAGTCTGGCTATAGCCATTATTACAAGTAATAAAGCCATTCCCAAGAGTCCATGAAACTGTGGCAGGTTAGCTTTTGAGCTTGAAAGCAGGGTAAAATGTCAGAGCCTTCACAGTGCCTGACAAGAAGTTGAGTAATCTGCCTGAGGTCTGACAGCTAGAGTAGGTGGCATATCTAAGATTCAAGCCCAAGCTGTCTGGCTTAGAAACCATGCTTTTAAATCCTCTGCTATACTGCAGCATTCCTCAAAGTGTAATTCCAGAACTAGAAGCATCGGTATCACCTGTGAACACGTTACAAGTGCAAATTCTTGGGCACTACCCCAGACCTACTGAATCAGAAACTGTGGAGGTGGGAAAGGGAAAGACATATGTGAATCTTAAAGGTTTTTCAGGAGATTCAGATGCTTACTGTAAGTTTGAAAAACACCACTTTATTGCATATATTCACCATATCTATAAAATAGAAAAATGTTATGAGTATATCCTGATTTACATAGGGATTTGAATTGACCTTTTGTAACCTGAATAATAGATTTGAAGCCCTAACAGAGATGGCTCCTAAGCCCTTGCATGTAATTTTTAGGAAGGTAAGGGTCTTTATTTGGTGCAAATAAGCACCACATATCTGTTTAATAGGGCTGCATATTCTGCTTTGGAGTCACAAATGTACATCCCAAATGCTAAATAAAAATACCTGCTTTTTTATTCCCATAATGATTAGAAAGAATTACTTAGCCTAGGAGAAACACTATTTATATTTGAGAATCGAGCTATAATTCTTGAAAAACAGGAAACCACATATCAACATGGCCAACAGTGTACCACAGTAGAAAGGGCACCAGGCTTTGAGTCACAGAGTCAAGTCACTTAACTTCTTCAACTCAGTTTCCTGATTTTAAAATGGAAAATGAACTCCAACTTCAGAGTTGCAATTAGGCTTAAATGATATGTCATGTGAACGCCACTGGTAAACAGCTGTGGTGCTCCGTGCTTTGTGGATGTAAACTCCACCTGCATGGGCTCTTTCTCTGCCTTAACCTGGTGTTTTCAGTTCCTCCAATGCTGAGAGCACTGTCTGGCACTTAGAAGATACTGGATGTTTATAAGGTATCGGGAATGAACATGAGGTATTACATTAAGGATGTAATTGATTTCTCTGGACTCCACTTGTCACAATAATCTCAGTCATTTAATAGGAAAAAGTTGCTTGAGCAAGAAATCCTTAGTCATGTTTTAAATGGGCCAGATAATTTAAGAAAATCAGCTGATTTTCTTCCCCTGGAGAACACTACTGAAAGAGTTCTGTCCTAAGGCATAAAACAGAAATGCCTATTAGCAACTCTCAAGGCCTGAGAGCCTCATGGTTCCCCATCTATCCCCATAACAATCTCTTATGCTCTTATGAACAGCCAGGAATAAAGATATGTACCTACAAAGAACTAAATATTTCACGTTTACTTCTGCATGGTGGTAGAATTTTAGTAAACAGATGACAGGGTTTATGTAATCTCTTGTAATAAAATCTAATATTAATTCAGCAAATATTAAATAAGCTACTGCTGCATCTAAAAAGAGGCTGCTGGAAAGCCACGGTCAATTAAATATCATTGAGAATGGGAGTCATTGTTGACTTTATAATTTAATGAAAAATATAATTTATTTACAAAACTTTCTATGAGTATGGTCAATGCAGTTCCTTAATTTGAACTGCCTAACATACTTTCTCAATCTCCTGAAAATTTTGTTAACGGTCTAGTCTTAAAATAGGGGAACTCTGGGCTTTTACCTTCAACAGAAATACTAAGATAGCAAATGAATTCAAGGACATTTTTCAGGGTAGAGATTCAATAGTAAGGATTTTCGAGCTATGATGCCATACCTTAAGGGACATCTGCAGGGTATATTGTCCCCTGTGTATGTCTTATAACAATCCAGATATCTATATATAAATTAGTTCTACCCTTTTCACAAGTGACAGCACAAACCTAAAGATTTGGAATTTAAATAATGGACTAACTTCATCAAGTCAACTTACTTGCATTATGCAAATCTGATCAATGAAAGCACAAAATGAGAGCTGAGCATGAAACGCTTTTCATTTGTGTCTTTAAAATATGGAAAACAAGCTTGCCTTTCCCATGTTTATTTTTTTTTAATTCATCTTTTCAATCCCCAAAGCACTATAACTTCAACTAAACAATCACATGGCTCCAGTAACTTATAAATGTTCCTAATAAAGATAACTCATATATATATATGTATCTTAGACAACTCTTCCATGTAATCAAAGCCAAATTAAGCAAGTATTTTAGTCAATAAAAATAACTTTTAGCTCCACTAACTCCTTGTAAAATTCAGTCAAACTAATAGGAAACAGAAGAGAAAGCCAGTTTTGACACAGTCTAACTACTAAAGGTCTCATAACCTCACAACGAAACAGTGACTTCTGGTGGCAAACAGTGACTTCTGGTGGAAATGCATGCATATTTTACATCTTGTAAGAGAAAGCAATGTTGAAAATCACCTGATCTTTACTCTTGCATAAATTCTCAGCCCCTTCATGATTTCTGTATTCAAAATTAACACAATGTAAGTCTTGAAAACCGTATTTTTAGGAGGTTGAAGAGTTAAGAGCATTTTTTAACAGATTGAAGAGTTAAGCAAATGCCAAAGACACTACAGAAATTCAATTGCCACAGTGAATGAATAAGACGTATTAATTCTGATATGCAATAGTTCTTTTCTTCCTGCAAAGGGTCCACAGCAACACACCTCCAAGTTGCATATCTCCAGCCACATCATCGCTGTCAGTTCTATTTAGAAAAAGAAAAGAAGGGGTGGAGGGGTGAGGAAGTCCCCAATATTTAAATTCATTTTTTTCTCCAAAACCTTGTGTCCCACTCTTCAATACCTCTTTGTCCTAAAGTGACCAACGTGTCTCAAATTCTTTCCTTGGTCCCCTCTCTCCTCAGTTAGCTGAATCCAAATTAGCTTTTTAAGTACTAGTTATCTATTCTCCTACTTTCTCTGTTCTTCATTCTCTTCGGTCATTATCTCTTAGTTCTCCCCATTCCTCTTCTGCATATTTATCTTCGAATACAATACTTTCCGACCTTGGCAAACAGACACCACCTCTAAATGAAAGCAGGCAAACCATTCGTAGTTTCCAACTCTCCTGTGAATTTCCAGAATATCCACTCAAGGAACCCTTTCCACTAAAGATGAAAGGCAAGCTAAGGAAATACATTAGACACAGGAAGTAAACATTGAAAAAGGGCATGCCTAGGTATTCTTAAGCCTCTAAGCAGAACTAGACTGCCGAGTTCCAGGGTCTTTCTTTTTCGTGACTTCTGTCGCTACTCGGAGTCTGACACCAGGTAGGTCCGGGAGTAGGGTGGAGGGTCCCACCACCGCCCGTACCTTCTACCACCTCTGCCTGACCTTGTTCTGAAACAATCTTCCACAAGCAAAATCACCCACATTCTCAGGCCGGTCCCTTGCCTGGCGTTTCTCTGCCTCAATTACTGAGCTCTTCTCACCTGCCAAGCGTCTCAAGAAACACCCATGGGTCTTCGCCTTAATGTACGGTTTCGGCTTTAAGATTTAAATCTGTCTGGTTTCTTGATGGTAGGTCATCCATCCTCCCCGCCCCCATCCCCTCCTGCAACGTGCACCAACTGGGTTAAGATTATCCCACCCCACTGTTTTGTTAAAAAAAAAAAAAAAAACTTCGTCTGCAAGGCCTTCCCCACCCCCACTTCGACACCCACCCCCACCCGTCAACAGAGATGGGCTCCCGGAAGACCGGACTCATCTCCACCTCCAAAGCCAAGGGTCTTCCCAGGGCAATTTACATAACAATACGGGGTTTGCGGAGACTAACCCAGGAGGAAAGTCGCAAGACCCCTTGCAGGTCCCTCGAAGCTTCATTAACGTAACTCCCAAGCACCTTAAGGTAAAGGATGATTCCTGTAACGCTCCAGGTCCTCTCCCTCCTAATTCGCCAACCCCGGCGCTCGCAAAGTCGGAGGGCTAGCGTGTGGCAGTCAGAGGCTCAGACATCAAGAAGAATGTATCACCGAGGGAAATTAACCAGTTCCACGCTCTGCAGACGCCGTCTCCCTCTGCGCCAGAAGCAGGTCTCAGAAGGTGCCTCCAACTTTTCCCCTCCCTCTCTGGAGTCTGCGGACCACCGCCGCACACCTCCATCTCGATCACAATTTGAGGAGACTGGAACCACTAATCTCTCTCCTAGACGTAGTGGGGGAGGGGTGACGATAAAGGGGGGAGGGGGCCTCGTAACGGAGAAGAGAAAAGCCCCGCTTTTACCCCCACTCCGCAGAGAAACTTCTGGGACTCTTCTATTACGCAACCCCGGGACCAGGTTCCAATACATGAACATCTTTCCGCAAGACGCGGGGCGCACGGGCAGACGTGGGATTCGGCGGAGTGAGAGAGGTGGGGAGGAGGACGGGTCTCTTCCTGCGCTCCCCTCCCCAGTTTTTCTAGACGCTACCTGCGGGGAATTGGTAAGGGCGGTAGAGAGCTCGGCGTCTCCCTCGCCCGTTCTCCCCGAAGGTTCCCACCGGAAAAGTGGGAACGCCAAGCGACTTGAGTCAGCGTGCTGGGAAGCCGGCTGCGAGGCGGGAGAGCCGGGGCTTCCCAGAAGTCAGCGGCCGCGGCGCCGGGACCGGGATGACCACCCCAACCCCCCCACCTCCAGCTCGGGGTAGCGGGGCGCAGGATTCCGCTCACCTTCCAGACCTGGAGTCCTCCACTCTCTGCTCGCGCGCCCTCGCCGCCTCCGCCCGCCCCTGACCTGTTGCGGTGAGGAAGGGGCGCAGGTGCGGGGAGCGCGGGGCGCTCAGCGACGGCTCGCGTGGGACCCGGCGCCCAGCCGCGGAGGCGAGAACGCAGCTGTGCCAGCGACGCGCGCGGGCGGCGGCCGAGTGCGCAGGGGCCGCGCGCTCGTCCGCTCGCTGGCTGGCTAGCCCCGCGCGCCGGCGGCCCCCGGAACGCCCGGGAGGCGAGGCCCCGCCCTTCCCCGGGAGGCCACGCCCCACCCCGAGTTTCTCGGCCCCGCCCTGCCCACGCCCTCTCCCTGGCACCACCCTGATGAGAGGAACTTGCGCGGGCCCTCCGCGGGAGACCAGTGGGAGGACCCAGGGCCAGCAACCTCTAGGAATGAATACTGCAGTGACCGTACACCGGCAGCGTGGGTGACCCTGCCCCGGCCTGCTGCGGGGCACCGCAACCCTTTCGCTTTGCAGCGAGAATGAGCTTAGGGTCAAGTTTTGACTAAAAGTGTCAAGGAGTCTTTTCTGCAGTGTCCTATTCTGTAGAAAGATGATAATAACTAACATCTGGAGAGGGTTAAATGGTTTGTAAAGAGCTTTTCGCACTCAAGCCCAGCTCATCGTCATAACAGCCGCATGAAACAGACACAGTATTGCTGCCATCTCCCAAATAATGAAACCGAAGGGGTAGAAATAGTGTGCCCAGTGTCCGCAAGTTAAAAAGTGGCACGAGAAACCAGGCCTCCCAAATCCAGCCTCCCCAGTTCTTGCTCTTCAGCAGCCCAACCCCAGAAAATTCTAATGGGTACTGGGGCTTTGGCAAACAGATCCAAAAAGAAGGCTACTGCCTAGTTGCTACCCAATCCCTTGTTGAACATAGGAAAGAAAGCGTCCTCCTGAACTCTTAGTGGCGTCTCACCTTCCTCCCTGAAAAGGATGCAGGAAGATGTCATCAAACGGCCTAGACAGGATTTTTCCCATGTCTTAATGGTTTAAAATGTTTTCAGATTTTTTTTTTAATGTGGACCGTTTTTAAAGTCTTTATTGAATTTGTTACAGTATTGTGTTTTATGGTTCCTCCTTTTGGCCATGAGACACGTGCGATCTTAACTCCCTGCCAGGTATTGAACCCTGCCTTCTGCATTGGAACCTGAAGTCTTAACCACCGGACTACCAGGGAAGTCCCCCCCTAATGGTTTCAATGGGTGAAATCATTTGGATCAAGACAATCACCTTTTTCATATGCAATAGAATATAAATTAATATAATGTATGAAAATAACTCCTCTTTCTTGCCCTGTTTTTTCATCTGTTGCTGTTGTTGCTCTGCCCCTCCTGATTTCTTCATTGTCCACATAAACACTGTTTGAAAAGCTAAGTGATAGATATTCGCATTTCCAAATTAAACTCTTGGCTGCTTGATCCCATGGATTGTTTTGCAAAATATAACTCTTTTCCTTACTCCCTATGCTCCCACAATTATATTGATCTACCTTAACAGCTACAATAATTAAGGCGCCCCTGATGAGATCTACTGTGCCTCTGGGTGAAAGCTTTGGAGGTCTTCCCTAGACAGGTGGGACAGCCATCACCCCGGACAGATGCCAGTTTGCACACTTCTTAGATGTTTCTAACAAAGATTGATATCTATTCTAATCATAACGAATATTTTAACCTTTTTGTTATGGAATTAATATATTTCATTGCAAAATATGTATAAGATTATATATAAATAAAAATATATGTCATATTTTTAAATATAAATTTATTTATTTTAATTGGAAGCTAATTACTTTACAATACTGTATTGGTTTTGCCATACATTGACATGAATCCGCCACGGGTGTACATGTGTTCCCCATCCTGAACCCCCTCCCACCTCCCATTTTTTTATTTTTTAAACACTTTATTTTATATTGGAGTGTAGCTGATGAACAAGGCTGCAATAGTTCCAAATGGACAGCAAAGGGACTCAGCCATACATGTACATGGATCCATTCCCCCTCAAACTCCCCTCCCATCCAGCCTGACACATAACAATGTGCAGAATTCCCTGTGCAATAAAGTAAGTCCTTGTTGGTTATCCATTATCAATACAGCAGCACGTACTTGCATGAGTGCCTGCTAAGTTGCTTCAGTCGTGTCCGACTTTCTGCGACCCTGTGGACTGTAGCTTGCCAAGCCCCTCTGTCCATGGGGATTCTCCAGGCAAGAATACTGCAGTGGGTTGCCATGTTCTCCTTCAGGGGATCTTCTCAAGCCAGGGATTGAACCCACATCTCTTGCATCTCCTGCATTAGCAGGCAGATTCTTTACCACTACCGCCATCTGGGAAGCTCCATGAGTACCTCATCCATCCCAAATTCCCTAACTATCCCTTCCCCACATCCTTCCCCTGCTGGCAACCATAAATTCATTCTCCAAGTCTGTGAGTGTGTTTCTGTTTTGTAAATAAGTTCATTTGTATAATTTTTTAGATTCGGTAGGTAAGGGACATCATGCAATATTTCTCCTCTTTTTGACTCATTTGACACAGTGTGACAATCTTTAGGTCCATTCATGTTGCAAACATGACTGAGCGACTGAACTGAACTAATGTTGTTGCAAATAGATTATTTCATTCTTTTTAATAAACCTAGTCATACTTTATAATCTGAAGGGGTTTTTTTTTTAATCAATCTAAAACTTTTTCCTTTGTTGTGTTCCTAATCCAATAAAGTCTCCTAATGCCTTCAATCTGTAGTCAATTTAGTAAATAACATTGACAGTGTAAGTTTGATAATTTGACTTTACTGCTTTTGGAGGTGAGGGATGTAATGCTGCAGGTTTTGTTGTTGTTGAAGATGATGTAGCTTTGGTTCAGAGGATAGCTCATGACATTGATAGGAATATTTTCAAGGCAATGTGCTAGGGAATGGGCCATATCAATGACACAGAGCACCTATTTTCATGAGCTTCTGGTGCCTTGCAGAAACAGGTAGGTAAATAGAAAATTCCAATGCATACTTCTATTAATTAATTTCTGGAAAGGTAGTTCAGTTCAGTTCAGTCGCTCAGTCATGTCCAACTCTTTGCAACCCCATGGACTGCAGTACACCAGGCCTCCTTGTCCATCACCAACTCCTGGACTTTACTCAAACTCATGTCCATTGAGTCAGTGATGCCATCCAACCATCTCATCCTCTGTTGTCCCCTTCTCCTCCTGCCTTCAATCTTTCCCAGCATCAGGGTCTTTCCCAATGAGTCAGCTCTTCACATCAGGTGGTCAAAGTACTGGAATTTCAGTTTCAACATCAGTACTTCCAATGAACATTCAGGGCTGATTTCCTTTACCATTGACTGGTTGGATCTCCTTGCAGTCCAAGGGACTCTCAAGAGTCTTCTCCAACACCACAGTTCAAAAGCATCAATTCTTCGGCGCTCAGCTTTTTTTATAGTCCAACTCTCACATCCATACATGACTACTGGAAAAGCCGTAGCCTTAACTAGATGGACCTTTGTTGGCAAAGTAATGTGTCTGCTTTTTAATATGCTGTCTAGGTTGGTCATAACTTTTCTTTTAAGGAGTAATCGTCTTTTTATTTCATAGGTGCAGTCACCATAAAGGAAAAGCAGTCATTCTTGTGAGTTTTTAAGTTGCTTTTCTGCCTTTTCTCCCTGTCAAATTGTATATAATCAGTTAATAAGCAGGTTGTTTTAAATAGTGATTGAGTGCATGCTAAGTCGCTTCAGCAGTGTCCAACTCTGTGCAACCCCATGGATTGTAGCCCATCAGGCTCCTCTGTCCATGGGATTCTCCAGGCAAGAATACTGGAGTGGGTTGCCATGCCCTCCTCCAAGGGATCTTCCCAACCCAGGGATTGAACCCAGTTCTCCTGCCTTGCAGGCAGATTCTTTATCATCTGAGCCAGCAGGGAAGCTACATCTAAATTTTCAAAAAATGTATGACATAATTGAAAAGGGATTATGCAAGGGAGATGTAGACATTACACTTTGTTAGCTCTCTATCTTCATTATAGGAATTCTTCAATTACATTTTTAGTTCACTGGCTAAAATTCTAGCACTTTCTTCATCTTTACAACTTAGTCATTTTATTTCTGATCATGTTTCTGCTTAGGTGAAGCATGTCTCTGACATAAGTGATCTTTTTTTATAACAGAAATGAAAAAAATTTTTGCCTTTTTTTTTTGGTAATAAACTATGGAACTTTTCCAGCTGCCTCTCTGTGTAAGGACTCCTGGGGTTTTACCTGAAATTTTTCAGCCATGATTCTACTTAAATTTTGCAAACAAACAAATGAATCTCCAGGGACTCAGTGAAGCTCATAGGCTGTATCCTGAGTTCCTGAACTGTACAAGGCAGGGTAGGAATACATGTTGAGATTGAGACTGAAGGGAAATGTGCCTGCATCACAACACTAACAGCTGTTTGCTTGGGCAGCCTGGAATATTCCTAAACTCTGTAGTCAGCAAGACCTGAGTCTTGTAAACCAGCAGTTTAAATGACGTTACTCCAAAATTACTGCATGTATATTTCAAAGCGAATGAATTACTTCAACATGTAAGAAAGTCCTAACCAAACTGGCGGATAAATCCTAACCAAGCATACACTTGGTTATAAGTATACACTGGGTTGAAAACTTCAACCCAGATGGGGGAAGGTGGTGTAGACAGGGAGCAGGGGACAGTGAAGGGAAGAAAGGAGTACTGGCCTAAGCCAGACAAAGGGCAGGGGAGATAGAGCCAGTTTCAAAAAAAAAAAAAAAAAAGAACAGAAAAGAAAGAGAAGTAGGACCTCCAGCAAAGATTATGAAGGGCAGTGATAAGAAGATAGGAAAAATCAAAGGCAAACTGGTGGTGAAGGGCCCTACGTGCCAACCTAGGGAGCATTCCTTTCATCCTAAGTGAAGGTTGATTTGATCAAGTTGCATTTTAGAAAGACTACTGTGGCTGCCAGATGAAAATAAAGATGAATAGGAGACAGTGCGGCTGTAGTCCTAATCCCTGAGGCCATGGGAGAAATTGTACTGAGAGCTGGGCATAGATTGTAGACAGACACAGAAATTCCCAGCTTTTACATATCTACTTGGGAGGCAAATATGCAAATGTAAGCCTGCTATCTTTTGCTGCAAGAAGTGCACAACCATTGTAATTAAAGTAACTGCATTTTATCATGAACACTTTGCATAAAACATAGTTCTTAGTGACCTGACCTTACTTTTATTTTTTTTCTGACCTCATTTTTTCTAACAAGTACAATGAGTTTTATATTATGTGCAAGTTTTTATTTATTGCTACTATACACTATTCCCCAACCCCAAAGGGATTATGAATATTTTTGAGTTATATGATAGTACTGTTAATTGATTTAGTATCTAAAATTGTAATTTGGAAAATGCTAGTGAATCTAGAGTAAAATATAAGTCCAAATCCGTATTTCTCTCTAAATAAAAACTGTAGGTATTTGTGAATACCTACAGTTTACTAAACATTTCATAAATAATTTGTTTTAAATCCCCTTGAAAATACGTGTATAGCTCTAGTTCCTGTTTGAAGAAGGAATAAATTCAGAGAGATTATTCATCTCTATCATGATTATACATTTCAAATAGCAGAGACAGTATTTGAATCCAACTTTTCTGGATTCTCAAGGTTATATTCTTTGTTGTTGTTGTTGTTCAGTCGTTAAGTTGTGTCCAACTCTTTGTGACCCCATGGACTGTAGCACGCAAAGTTTCCCTATCCTTCACCATCTCCCGGAGTTTGCTCAAACTCATGTCCATTGAGTCGGTGATACCATTCAACCATCTCATCCTCTGTTTCCCTCTTCTCCTCCTGCCCTCAATCTTTCCCCGTATCAGGGTCTTTTCCAATGAATTGGCTCTTTGCATCTAATGGCCAGAGTACTGGAGTTTAGGCTTCAGGATCAGTCCTTCCAATGAATATTCAGGGTTGATTTCCTTTAATATAAACATCCCAACCAATGTCTATTGCAGTTAAATCTATATCAGCAAGCCTGAGGGAATTGGCAATGGGTTTTCATTCTGACAGTTACATCTGGAGGGTTAAATAGGAATAGGATAAGTAAGCTGAGAGATGATGGGAAAATCAAATATTTGGAAAACGAAAAAGGGAAAGAAATAACAAACAGAACCAGAATATAAGAACCAAGTTATGCTGAGGCACCACTGTGTGGTGAGCTCCCAGTGGAGCAAGATGGGGGTAAAAGGGTCCTGAAGACTATGGTACAACTTTAACTACACAGTTCATCCATCTCTCTCATCTGAGTTCCAAACTGTTACTCTCATATATTTGCAGGAAATTTCCACAGGGTTGTCCCATAGACAAAACATACTCAGCATACCTAGTATGAAGCTCATAGTTCTTCACTCTGTTCATTCATTCTTCCACAACCCACACAACTTAATTCCTCCTATTTGGTTTCCAACTTTGGTTGCCAGTACCTTTAAAGACCCAGGATTCAGGTTCAAATGACTATTTCCAAGGGAACCCTCCTACACTGTTGGTGGGAATGCACATTGGTGCAACATGGAGAACAGTATATGGAGGTTCCTTAAAAAACTAAAAATAGAGTGGCCGTATGATCCAGCAATCCCACTCCTGGGCACATATTTGGAGAAGAGGAAAACTCTAATTAAAAAATTTACGTGTTCCCCATGTGCCCTGTAGCAGCACTGTTCACAATAGCCAAGATGTGGAGACAACCTAAGTGTCCATCAACAGGGGAATGGGTAAAGAGGATGCACCACACACAGTGGAATACTACTCAGTCATCAAAAAGAATGACGTAACGCCATTGCAGCAACATGGATGGGCCTAGAGATGATTATACTAAACAAGTCAGACAGAGAAAGACAGACATCATATGACATCACATGGTATCACTCACATGTAGAATCTGAAAAACGGATACAAATGAACATTTACAAAACAGAAATAAACTCACAGGCACAGAAAACAAACTGATGGCTACCAAAAGGGAAAGTGGGGGGAGGGAGGAATAAATTAGGAATTTGGGATAAACAGATATACATTACTATATACAAAATAGATAAACAACAAGGAATAGCACAGGGAACCACATTCAATATCTTGTAATAACCTATAATGGAAAAGCAATTGAAAAAGAACATATACATATGTAACTGAATCACTTTGCTGTATAGCTGAAACTAATGCAACATCAGAAATAAACTATACTTCAATTTAAAACTAAATAAAAATAAACACACACAAATACAAATTGTAGAAAACTGAGTTTAATACATTAATAAAATTAAAGTTTAATAGTTATCAAAAAAAGTCCTTTACCCCCAAGTCATATTTAACTTTCATTCTAAGTATCTCCCTTCCCTACAAGTTCCCTTCCTACTTCTGTTTCATTTCTCCATTCTTTTACTGAATGGCCACTAAGTGTCAGTTAAGAGTCTGCCTGCAGGGCTTCCTCGGTGGTCCAGTGGTTAAGCATCCACCTGTCAATGCAGGGGACATGAGTTCGATTCCTGGTCCAGGAAGATCCCACATCCTGCAGAGCAACTAAGCCCATGCGCCACACTGCTGAAGCCTGTGTGCTCCAAAGCCCACCAACCACAAGGGAAGCCATCACCATGAGGAGCCTCATCACAACTGGGGAGTAGCCCCCACAACTACAGAAAGCCCACAAACAATGAAGACCCAGCTCAGCCAAATATAAAGAAATAAGTTATAAAAAACAAATAGAAGAGTCTGCCTGCAATGCAGGGGACCAGGATTCAATTCCTGGGTTGGGAAGATACCCTGGAGAAAGAAGTGGCAACCCACTCCAACATTCTTGCCTGGAAAATCCCAGAGACAGAGGAGCCTGGTGGGCTACAGTCCATGGGGGTCTCAAGAGTTGGACATGACTGAGTGAATAAATCACCACCACTAAGTGTCAGGTGCTAATTCTGTTCAATCACAGGAATATAAAGACAAATGAGAGACTATCCTTGTCCTTGGAGAGTTCACATCTCAAAGAAGAATGTAGAATTCTTTTTAAAAAATATTTCCTTGTTTTATTTGCTGCACACAGGGTCTTTTGGTGAGGCATGTGGGATTTAGTTCCCTGACCAAGGATCGAACTTGGGACCTCTGCATTGGGAGCACCAAGTCTTAGCCACTGGACCACCAAGGAAGTCCCCAGTGATGGAATTCTAAGATGGCTCTGAAGATTCCCTCTCCTGTTGTGTATCTGCTGTTTAATTTCTTCTCTTTGAGTGTGGGTAAGTCTTATCTAACCAGGCAAGCTCTTTTAAAAAAAGAAGATATAAGGGCCAAAGGAGGAAATCAGAGAGATTCAAAACTAGAGCAGATGCTTTTATTCAGCCTCGAAGGAATGAGCCCGACTCTTTGAGACCCAGTGGACTGCAGCCCACCAGTCTCCTCTGTCCATGGGATTCTCCAGGCAAGACTACTGGAGTGGTTTGCCATTTCCTTCTCCAGGGGATCTTCCCGACCCAGGGATTGAAATCAGATTTCCTGGACTGCAGGCAGATTCTTTATTGACTGAGCTACCGGGGAAGCCCTCTATGTTGTGGAGAAGGCCATAAAACAAGGACCTGGCAGAGGTCTCTGGGAACTGAGAAAGGTCTTTGGCCTCTAGTTGGCGGAAAAAAAAAAAAAAGGACTCTGTCATACAACTGCAAGGAAATGAATTCTGCCAAGGAACTTGGCAAGGTATCTTTCCCGAGTTAAGCCTCCTAATGAAGATGCGTGCATGCATGCCAAGTCATTTCAGTTGTGTTTCTCTGCAATCCTATGGACCATAGACCGCCAGGTTTCTCTGTCCATGAGATTCTCCAGGCAGGAATACTGAAGAGGGTTGTCATGCCCTCCTCCAGGGTATCTTCCTGACTCAGGGATCGAACCCATGTTTCTTATGTCTACTGCACTGGAAGACAAGCTCTTTACCACTAGCCTTGCCTGGGAAGCCCAAATGAGAATATACCCGGACAACACCTTGACTTCAGCCAATAAGATTGTGAGCAGTGACCCAGGTCAAGTATACTGGCCTTCTGATTTACAGAAGCAGTAAGGTAATAAATGGGTATTGTTTTAGACTTCTCTGTTGTGATAATTTGTTATGCAGCAACAGAAAACTAATACAGAGCAATCAAAGAATAGATAGATCGTTGTCACAGAGACTGCTCAATGCTATGGGACAGGCATGCAGAAGGATGCTCTCAGGGCCTCGACAGGGGCATCTAACAAAAACCGGTGGACTCAGGGAAGACAGCCTGCCAGAGGTAGAACCTAGGACGATCATAAAGGGAAAGAGGGAGCTGGAGAATGTGTGTGCCTGGGCAGGGCGCCGTGCTGTGTGTGCAGAAGGAGTAAACATGTACAAGTCCCAGAGCGACAGAGTTCCTGGTAGGTTGTAGAAACTAGAAATACTTCCACACGTCTGAAACGAAAGGGAAAAGAGTAAAAGTTGATGATAGAAAAGTAAGATACGGTAATAAAAAAAAGTAACACTTACCATTTACTGATTGCATACTGTGTAGTAGTTCAGGATGTAATCTCAACCGAGGTGTTCACAGTAACCGTCTGTGTGCTGGTGAGTTGCTCTTTTCCCTCCTTCAGCCCCTGTTCCTCCTCTACTGTGCTGTGAATCACAGGGGGTTGATTCTTGCAAACCACCTTTTGCAGACTTCTTGCTGGGAGATGGACTTTCGGTTGGGTCCAGCCAATGGATGGTGCTGGGAGGAGCCTGGAGGCAGGAAGAGAGAAGA
This sequence comes from Ovis canadensis, assembly GCF_042477335.2. Taxonomy (NCBI): domain Eukaryota; kingdom Metazoa; phylum Chordata; class Mammalia; order Artiodactyla; family Bovidae; genus Ovis; species Ovis canadensis. The sequence continues at coordinate 118,432,074 of NC_091250.1, read as the reverse complement.
CTCCAGGGTGTTGCTCCTGTCTCTGACCCAGAGGCTGCCCCTCCTCCCTACCGCCAGCTCCCACAGACCCAGATGGGTGACGGTGCCTCCTGGGCTCCAGTAATGCTTCCCCCTCAGTCCCAGCCTTGGGTGTGGCTGTTGCTTCCTGCAGTTGCTTAATCCCTCGGTAGTCTCACCTTCCCTGGTTGCGTCTAACAGCTAGCTCTCCAGTCTGTACCTTTCAACTAGTTCCCCTATTAAATTCTCTCTACTGGCAGGAGAGTTCATTTCCTAGTTTCATCCAGACTGAATCACCATGTTTTACAAATGAAGGAACTCAGACTGAACAATTTGCCCAATAATTCAGTTAGAATTTTGTGGGGCACTCTGTGTCGACCAAGTCTGTGATTCTGAAACGGATGGCTTTCTGACAAGCTGCCTCCTCTCTCCAAACTTACCATCCCTGGATTGAGGCAGCTTCTTTTCATTTCACTACTCCAGCAGCCTCTGAGCAGTTTTCCACCTCTCCTCTCTCTCTAATCTGCTATCCACAGTGCCGCCACATGGGCCGTCTGTAAGCATATTTCTGGTCACGTGACATGTCTGGCAATTGCAAAGAGAATTAAGCACCAATTCCCCATTCTAGACTCAAGACTCCCTGGAATACTTCTTAAGGCAGTCTTTTTGGCTTCGCTTGTGTTAAATATTTTGCTCTACTGAAAATCTACCCCTGATTTTCACTTCTTTCTCGTTGTTTATTCTGTTTCTGTTCTCTTTAGCTAGAATGCTCAGTTTCTATCTTTTCAAAATAATCTTTCTGTTTCACCTTTTGAAATAATAATCTGCCTTTCAAGGGTTATTCATCTATTCATTTATTTACCAAAACTGGGCAAGGAACATTTAGGTCTTCAGGACAGAAAGAACAAAATTATCCCTGCCCTCTAGATTATGGGTTGCCAAATATTTTCCGTAAGGAGCCAGGTGGTAAATATTTTAAGCTTTGTTGGTCACATGGCCTCCACTGCAACTACTTAATTCTGCCATTGCAGCACAAAAGACAGTACAAAAATGTACATAAATGACTGAGTCTGGCTGTTCCAATAAAACTTTATTTACAAAAAACACATAGTAAGCTGAATTTGGCCCATGGACTGCAGTTTGCAGGCTTCTTCTAGAAACTCACAAATGGAAAAGCTAGCAGGAAGTGACAAAGAAAAAAACATAGAAAAGAGATGTGAAGAAAAGAAGTACAATGTGCCAGCATCTATGTAAGAGGAGTTTCAAATGACAAAATTAAAAAGAACAAGGAAGAGGGGATATATTTGAAGGGAAAAAAAAGTTAACTTTCTTATAACTAATGAAAAGATGAATGCTTTCAGCTCATAAAATGCCAAAGAGAAGAGATAAGGAAAAACCAGACCTAGACATAATGCAAAAATCCTGAAACTCTCTAGAAAGAGAGGACATGTGATCTACAAAGGAACAAGAGTCATATTGACATTAGACCTCTCAACAGCGCACTGGCTGCAGGAAGACAAAAGAGTAATATATACCAAGCACTGAAAAAATTGTGAGCCTAGAGTCTTGTATTCAGCCAAAGTGTCATTCGAAAATGAAAGCATAGGAAAGTGATATTAGCCTCAGGCAAACAAGTTCTCAGAAAATATACCACACAAAGACCCACATTGAAGATATATTTGAGGAAGTACAGAAATGAGAAGGAGAAAAAGAAAACTCGTGTGTTTTAACAGATATCAGTGGAATTCCCTGGTGGCCCAGTGGTAAGGACTCTGAGTTCTCACTGCCAAGGATCTGGGTTCAATGCTGGGTTGAGGATCTAAGATCCCATAAGCCAAATGGTGCAGTCTAAATTCATGGATTAAAAGGAAATATCAGAAGTAAGAGTATTAAGAGTACTATAGGACTCCCCTGGTGGTACAATAGATAAGAATCCACCTGCCAGTGCAGGGCACATGGGTTTGATCCCTGGTCCAGGAAGATAGCTATGGAGCAGCTAAGCCCGTGGACCACAACTATTGAAGCCCACACTTCTGTGCTCCACAACTAGAGAAGCCACCACGATGAGAAGCCAGTGCGCAGCACGGAAGAGCAGTCCCCACTCACTGCAACGAGAGAAAGGCTGCGAATATCAACGGAGACACAGCGCAACCAAAAATAAATAAATCATTTTTTAAAGACTATTATATACTTTTGTAACCTCAAAAAAGAAAAAGCAACTAGGGCCAAAGAAAACAGAAAAAATATATCCACTACAATGCAAAACTAAAATCCTGGATATTATTGATGCTTTGGGAGAAAATGAAAGGGACAGGCAACCATACTAATATATACTTCTTTTGTTAGGGTAATTATATAGATGTAATGCATTTAATAAATAAATAGGAGAAAATAACTATGGTTGTGGTTGTATAGGTCAGGACTCAGAAACCACGCTAATGATTTATTAGGGAACATTTAATGTAACAGTTAGGAACTAAGGGAAGGTGGTTCAACTTTTAACAAAGTTTATAAGACTATCGAGAGAGGGAAAAGACAACTGTGGAATAGAAAATGCAAGCAATACTACTAGCTCTGAGGCTGAGGAAGAATGCTCAGGGGAGGAACGAACCCTGAACAGGCCCTGTCCCCAACAGTGATTTAGACCTCCTTGGAGAGGGCGGGGTTGCAGTTCACTAGATGGCAGAATTTCACTGGAGAGCCGCAGCTCCAAGCTGGGGTGTGGCCTGCAGATCGGGGCGGTCAGCTGGAAGCTGTCCATGAGGGTAGTGGTGGGATTTGCTGGAGAGTTAGTGCCACTGGGTCTCCATAGGAGACGTGACAGAAACCGGAAGATCCAGAAAGGGCAGTCACCTCCTCTGCTGGGCCTTGCGGTGTCTCTCCAGTGCCCTCTGTTGATAAGGCCTAACATTGAAGCAGCTGGCAAATCACAACGTTCACAGAATGTCCATCTCCAGGAGGCGCTGGAGTTGGCAAACAAGATGTGAATACCTGCGACAGTCCTCCTCCATTTTTCCCCCCACTCAGTGCTATATTGTCAAAATTCATTCACGTTTATGTGTGTAGTTATTAAGTATTCTTCCTGGTTATCTTTTCCTTAAGGGGGCTTCCCTGGTGGCTCAGTGCTAAAGAATCTGCCTGCCAGAAGACGTGGTTCGATCCCTGGGTTGGGAAGATCCCCTGGAGAAGGGAATGGCAACCCATTCCAGTATTCCTGCCTGGGAAATCGCATGGACAGAGGAGCCTGGCAGGCTACATACAGTCCATGGGGTTACAAAAGACTTGGACACGACTTGGCGACTAAACAGCAACATTCTTTTCCTTCCATTGTTTCTGGACTGTTTCACATATTATGTAAGTTGTAGAAAATGAATAATAATGAAAACAGTTTTAGAAATGGAAATGAATTGTGTCCAGTGAGATACAATTGATTGTTTACCTGTGGTTACACCATTTTGTATCTTTTTGTAAATTCATTCTAGCATTCTTAGTTGCCTATCTGTGTGCTTTGTTGAGTTCTTCTGTGATCTAACTGTAACATCTTATTGGCTTTCTCATTAACTAATAAGGCAAGTAAAACCTTCGACATATAATCTTTTTATATTTGTATGAGAGTTATAATTTTAACTTTCAAAAAAATTGTATCTTAAGCCAATCCTAGAGCAGTCACGGAGAAGGCAATGGTGCCCTATTCCAGTTCTCTTGCCTGGAAAATCCCATGGACAGAGGAGCCTGGTAGGCTGCAGTCCATGGGGTCGCTAAGAGTCGGGCACGACTGAGCAACTTCACTTTCGCTTTTCACTTTCATGCATCGGAGAAGGAAATGGCAACCTACTCCAGTGTTCTTGCCTGGAGAACCCCAGGGATGGGGAAGCCTGGTGGGCTGCCGTCTATGGGGTCGCACAGTGTCGGACACGACTGGAGCGACTTAGCAGCAGCAGCAGAGCAGTCAAGTTCATAGAGATAGAAAATAGCATAGTGGTTGCCATGGCTGAGGGAAGGAAGGCATAGAGAGCTATTATTTAATGGGTACCGAGTGTCAGTTGGAGAAGATGAAAAAAGTTCTCAAGATCGATGGTGGTGAGGGTTGCATGAAAAATGTGAATGTGTTTGATGCCACTGAACTGTACCTCTGAAAATGGTCAAAATGATGAATTCTGTGTTATACATATTTTACCACAATTTTTAAAATTAAAAATTGTATTTTAACACTAGCTCAAAATCAGCCACAATCCTAATAAATATTCTATTGTGTTGGCCAAAAATTCCTTAAGAGTTTTTCCATAACATCCTAATGAAAAACCAAATGGACCTTTTTTTTAGCTGACTCAATATTACCTAAAGACTAAAAGCAATTGTAAAGTTAACCTCCAGAAACTTGAATGGAAAAGAATAGGAAAAAGAAGAGAATATTTAACATTAACAAACACATGCACATAACAAGCAAAGAGGAAACACCCAAAGTCTCTCTTATCCTTGTTTTTGTAACTGGTCATGAGCCATAGTTGGTGTTTACGACCCCCTCCTTTCATTACCTAATCCATATTTCCTTTGCTCTCTGCTGAGATGGCAATACCAGGCCACCTTATCTGTCTCCCAAGAAACCTGTATGCAGGACAAGAAGTAACAGTTAGAATCGGACATGGAACAATAGACTGGTTCAAAACTGGGAAAGGAGTATGTCAAGGCTGAATATCGTCACCCTGCTTATTTAACTTATATGTAGAGTATATCATACAAAATACCAGCCTGGATGACTCACAAGCTGGAATCAAGATTGCCAGGAAAAATATCAGCAACCCCTAATCGTAGAAGGTGACAAGGAACTAAAGAGCCTCTTAATGAAGGTGAAAGGGGAGAGTGAAAAAGCTGGCTTAAAACTCAATATTCAAAAACTAAGATCATGGCATCTAGTCCCATCACTTTATGGCAAATAGATGGGGAAAGAATGGAAACCATCAGACAGAGACTTTATTTTCTTGGGCTCCAAAATCACTAAGGACATTAAAAAAAAAAATCACTAAGGACAGTGACTGCAGCCATGAAATTAAAAGATGTTTGCTCCTTGGGAGAAAAGTTATGACCAACCTAGACAGCATGTTAAAAAGGAGAGACATCACTTTGCCAACAAAGGTGTGTACAGTCAAAGCTATAGCTTTTCTGGTAGTCATATATGGATGCGAAAGTTGGACCATAAAGAAGGCTGAGCACTGAAGAATTGATGCTTTTGAACTGTGGTGTTGGAGAAGACTCTTGAGAGTCCCTTGGACAGCAAGGAGATCCAACCAGTCAGTCCTAAAGGAAATCAACCCTGAATACTCTTTGGAAGGACTGATGATGAAGCTTAAGCTCCAATAACTTGACTACCCGATGCAAAGAACTGACTCATTGGACAAGACTCTGATGCTGGGAAAGATTGAGGGCAAGAGGAGAAGGGGGCAACTTAGTATGAGATGACTGGATGGCACCACTGACTCAATGGGTATGAGTCTGAGCAAACTCCGGGAGATGGTGACGGGCAGGGAAGCCTGGCATGCTGCAGTCCATGGGTGTCCACCGAGTGACTGAACAACAATAACAAGCTTAGTTGGTCAGTTTCCTAGCAGAGTGAATTCGTCTTGAAGCATATCAGTTTTTCATACTCCTTTTTGGTTATATTACCTTAATTCATACTTACTATTGAGCAAGGAAATATTAAGCAATATGCCAGGAAATGCCCTGGGTTCCAGATATAGCCCTGTTCATACTCAGTGGTTAGCAGCAGTCTGTTTCCTCTTGGGAGTTAGGATCAATTAGTGCAGCAGCAGAGACCTTTTTTTACTGCCTGTCACTCTGAGACATAATAAATCCAAGATGGAGGCCAGGTGGCAGCCTCACGTTCCAATTTAGTGCATGTGCTGTTGTGTGGAAGCATTTCTCCTTTGAGAACAAAGATCCATTTTTTTTTTAACTTTTTAAAATGTTTTTGTAACTTAATTTTTTTTAATAGGAGGATAATTGCTTTGCAATGTTGCGTTGGTTTTTGCTGTACAACAATGTGAATCAGCCACTGTTGTTGTTTGGTCACTAAGTCACATCTGACTTTTTGAGACCCCATGGACTGCAGCATACCAGACTTCTCTGTCCTTCACCATCTCCTGGAGTTTGCTCAAACTTATATCCATCGAGTTGGTGATGCCATCCAACCACCCTGTCCTCTGTCGTGCCCTTCTCCTCTTGCCCTCAATCTTTCCCAGCATCAGGGTCCTTTCCAATAAGCCAGCTTTTCGCTTCAGGTGGCTGAAATATTGGAGTTTCAGCTTCAGCATCAGTCCTTGCAATGAATATTCAGGGTTGATTTCCTTTAGGATTGACTAGTTTGATTCTCCTGAATCAGCCGTGAGTATACATACAAACCCTTCCTCTTGAGCCTCCCTCCCACCACCCACCCCTGCCAGAACAAAGACATTTAAAGCAACAAATCTCAGAGTTGCCAGGATGAGAAGCAAAAATTTGTGAGGGGGTTACTGAATACAATAGTGAGAGAAGCCACTCCCACTTACCCCCTCTGATTCCTGAATCCACGTGTTCTGGGACGCGGAGACAATACCACTACAGAGTGATCTCTGATTCAAAGCACATACAGTGTCTTGCAAGACACAATCCTGTCTTTAAAGGTGTTGTCTCATAACCGACACCATAGCTGAGTTTCCAGTAAGCAATTTCACTGTGAAGCTAGAGCAGCCTCTTCTAGATGGTGGAATGTATGGCAAGATCTGTTAATTTACAGGTGTAAGTTCACTCAGTTCAGTTCAGTTTTTAGTCACGTCCGACTCTTTGTGACCCCATGGACTGCAGCATGTCAGGCTGCAGTCCATCACCAACTCCCAGAGCTTACTCAAACTCCTGTCCACTGAGTCAGTGATGCCATCCAACCAACTCATCCTCTGTTGCCCCTTTCTCCTCCTGCCTTCAATCTTTCCCAGCATCAAGATCTTTTCAAATGAGTCAGTTCTTTGCATTAGGTGGCCAAAGTATTGGAGTTTCAGTTTCAGCATCAGTCCTTCCAATGAATATTCAGCACTGATTTCCTTTAGGATGGACTGGTGGATCTTGCAGTCCAAGGAACTCTCAAGAGTCTTCTCCAACACCACAGTTCAAAAACATCAATTGTTCGGCCCTCAGCTTTCTTTATAGTCCAACTCTCATATCCAAAAGTGACCACTGGAAAAACCATAGCCTTGGCCTTTGTTGGCAAAGTAATGTCTCTGCTTTTTAATATGCTGTCTAGGTTGGTAAGTTCACTGCTGCATTTCTATTGCTGTGAGATGAATTTCTTGATCAGAAGCAATGCTGATGGTGCATAAGGCATTCTGTGAATCTACTGGTAAGACGTCCTGGCATAATGGTTACAAGTAGAGAAGCGAGCTATACTCAGACTATGTTGTGTATTCTAGTGAGGAAGACTTCTCTGCCCTCTCGACAATGGAAAAGTTTCAATGTAATCAGCTTGCTACCAGGTGGCTGCTGATCACCCTGAGCAATGGTGCCTTATTGGCGGCAGATTGGGGTGGGGGCTGTGTGGGGCTGGTGCTGGTCTCTGCTGTTGGCAGATAAGGCATTCAGTGATAGGATTAGCCAGATAGATCAGCCTTGGTAAGGAGAAGTCTGCGTTGTGATGTCCATGGCTACCCTCCAACCCTGACAGGACCGTTTTGTTCACCGGCCCATGAATAAGCACTGGGTGTGTGAAAGAGGTTGACATCCACAGAGCATGTTGTTTGTCCACTGGATTATTAAGCACCTCCTCTGCAGAGAATCCCTTCTGGGGAGCATTCATTTAGGTAGACACAAATATCTTTACAGTCTGTGTCCTTTCCAAGAAGTTCATCAACGTTCTTCTCCTCTGTACATCTCTGTCACCCACTTTTCAATCTGCTCGCTTACCTAACCATCCAGCCAAACTGTTAGCAACAACACATGAATTAGTGTACATATGTCTGTCTTCTCCCATCAGATAAAGCAGATATATTAGGTTCCTAGGACTGCCAAAACAGATCACTATAAATTAGCTGCCTTAGAACAATAGAAGTTGTCTCATAGTTCTGGAGGCAAGGAGTCTGAATCAGAGTGTCAGTGGGCTGTTCTCTCTCTGAAAGCTCTGTTGTTTAGCCACTCAGTTGTGTCTGACTCTTTTGCGACCCCAGGGACTGTTGCCCAAAAGGCTCCTCTGTCTACGGGTTTCCCAGGCAAGAATACTGGATGAGTTGCCACTTCCCCCTTCCCGGGGATTTTCCCGACCTAGGGGAGGAACCTCAACCTCATATCCTGCATTGGCCAGCGGGTTCTTCACCACTGAGCCACCAGGGCGGGATTATTTCTCACCTCTCCCTTGCTGCTGGCAATCCTTGGTATTCCTTTACTCGTAGATGTATCATTCCAATCTCTGCCTCTGTCATCAACAGCGTTTTCCCTGTGTATTGTGTCCAAGTTTCCCTCCTATAAGGACACTGGTCATTGGGGTAGGACCTACCTTAACCCAATATGACCTTCCTAACTTGATTACATTTGCAAAGTTGCCATTTCTGAATAAAGTCACATGCCCAGGTCCTGGAGGGACACGCATTTGGGGGAGAACACTGTTCAAACCAGGACAGCAGGGAAGCCTACTGGGAAGATCTCCCTTTGCTGCCATCAATTAGGGTCATTTCTGGCCCTTACCCACTGCAATGAAGCTAAAATTTAATTACAAAATGGTAGATACAATTCCATCTGTTCAAAAATTAAGGTATGTATTACTGAATAACCTTTAAGTTGAAAAGGAAAGTGCAGGACTTCCCTGGTGATGCAGTGCAAAAGAATCTGCCTGCCAATGCAGGGGACACAGGTGCCAACCCTGGTCCAGGATCCCACATGTCTCAGAGCGACTAAGCCCGGTGCCACAGCTCCTGAGCCCATGCTCTATAACTCTATAGAGCCTATAGAGTTATACCCATGCCTAGAGCCTGTGCTCCACCAGAGAAGCCACCGCAATGAGAAGCTCACGCACCACAATGAAGTGTGGCCCCCTGCTCACTGCAACTATAGAAAGACCTCAAAAAGCAATGAAGACCCAGTGCAGCCAAAAACAAATAAATAAATAATAATAATAAAAAAGGAAAGTGCAAGAAAAAAAGAAAACAAGAAAGTGCAAAGTAAGTTGATAACTTAGAAATAAATAGCAATGAAAACAATACCTACAAATCCATATATTTATTAAGAAACAAGGTAGTTTGAAAACAAACAGTTAAGAATTTAACTATCGTATCAGAATAAAAGAAATATCCAAAGAAACAAGAAAGAAGCAAAAGACAAACATCAGTTCAGTTCAGTCGATCAGTCGTGTCTGACTCTTTGCAACCCCATGGACTGTAGCATGCCAGGCTTCCCTGTTCATCATCAACTCCCAGAGCTTGCTCAAACTCATGTCCATTGAGTTGGTGATGTGATCCAACCATTTCATCCTCTGTCGTCCCCTTCTCCTCCTGCCTGCAATCTCTGCCAGAATCAGGGTCTTTTCCAATGCATCAGTTCTTCACATCAGGTAGCCAAAGTATTGGAGTTTCTGCTTCAGGATCAGTACTTCCAATGAATATTCAGGACTGATTCCTTTAGGACTGACTGATTTGATCTCCTTTCTGTCCAAGGGACTCTCAAGAGTCTTCTCCAACACCGCAGTTCAAAAGCATCAGTTCTTCAGCCAAAAGTTTATGGTCAAACTCTCACATCCATACATGACCACTGGAAAAACCATAGGTTTGAGTAGATAGACCTTTGTTGTTGAAGTAATGTCTCTGCTTTTTAATATGCTATCTAGGCTGGTCATAGCTTTTCTTCCAAGGAGCAAGCGTCTTTTAATATCCAGGCTGCAGTCACCATCTGCAGTGATTTTGGAGCCCTAATACAAAGGGAAGAAATAAAAGCAGGAATATTTTTAAAAGACAGAAAATAGTAATGAAATAATAGATAAGAAAGGCAAATCCATGGCAAGATTGATGAAAACAGGAGAGAAAATACAAATAAAATAACAATATGAAAAAGGGAAATTAACCACAGTCTCAACAGAAATTAAAACTGTGCAAAACAGAATTATGAATATTTGTGTGTAAATAAAACTGAAGACCAAAATTAAATGAACGACACCTAAAGAAGAAACACAAAACAACAAAAATATTGCAAGGAGAAAGAACTTGAACAGACTAATAAAGGTTAAACAAAACTAAAACCCCTCAAGACCTAGATGATTATGCAAATAATTTCTATCCAAGTTTTAAGGCATAATTAATGGGTATTATATTCTCAGCAGTGCACATGAAAGCAAACAGAGAAATCCTAAATGTATTCCTTTGAGATCAGGAAAAGAATGTCCAATATTACTGGTGTTAATTAGGACAGAATCACTGACTTGGCCAATGCTATTAGGAAATTTCTGACATCGGAAGGGATATAGGGAAAAGATTATACTGTGATTTTTCCAGATAATATTATCATCTATAGAAAACTACCAACAGAGTCAAATCATAATAATAAGAAAGTTGAATGATAGTTTTGATACCAGCACAGTGTTCACAAATTAAGTTTTTTTCTCCTCATTGACAATAATGAACTGGAAAATGGAGTTTTTAAAAAGGCACTATTTAAAGTAGTAATACACATATGAAGAAAAACTATAATAGAGAGCATAAGGCAAGATCTGAACAAATGAGAGGACATCCCATGTTTTGGGGTGAGATAACTTATACAAATATATTAATTTTCTCAAATAATCTATAAATTTGATATAAGCCCAATCAAAATTTTGGTGAAAAATTTAAGGAGCTTGGCAAACTCATAGGGAGGAGTAAGTCTGTAAATAGCTAAGTTAAGCTTGGAAAAGTAGAATAAAAAGTATATCTTGCTTCATCAGATATTAGGGTATATTACAAAAATATAGGAAAAAATACTGGGTGTAGTTGGCACCAGAATAGATAAGTGGGAAGCTGGATTGCCATATGGAGACAATAAAACTGGATCCCTTCCTAATATTATGTACAAATTTACAGATGACTGAAGAACATAAATGTGAAAGACAGAACTCTGTATTGTTAGAGAAAATCTAGGAAAAAAATTTCTTTTGAATGTGGGTGTTAAAGGGTGAAAGCTAAACATAACCAGTAACAGTAAGGATGAAAAGGTCAAATGGGAGATATTTAGGCAGTTCACTTGCTCATGTACTGCTATCTCAAAGTTCAGAAAGAAAGTGAAAATGAAAGTCACTCAGTCATGTCTGACTCTTTGTGACCCCATGGAAATCCCTCATGGAATCCATACAGTCCATGGAATCCTCCAGGTCAGAATACTGGAGTGGGTAGCCTTTCCCTTCTCCAAGGGATTTTCCCAAACCCAGGGATCGAACCCATGTCTCCCGCATTGCAGGCAGATTTTTTACCAGCTGAGCCACAAGGGAAGCCCCATAGTTCACAGGAGCTAGGTAAAGTGTGTATAAAATGCACATACATTACCTTATACTATGCAGTCACTTATGATAGTTTTGTGGCACAGTCTTACAAAGCGGATAAAATTTGGAGTCAGAAGATCTAAGTCATGACTCTTTCACTTACTAAGTGGGACCATGAGCCTTAGTTTTCTTATCTCCATATAGCACATGGTCAAAAAAGATAAAACTTGCAATGTACAGTTACTAAATATAGAGCTCAGCCTTACCACAGTACACTTTTTTTCCACTTGCACAGCCTCCTTCCTGTTACAGTTGGTCTTTGGTTTATGTCTGTACCTGAGAGTATTCTTTCATTCACACAGTATAGATAGGCCAACTCAAACAGGATCGGACCAACCAACCAAACAAACAAACAAACAAAAAAAAGAGGAGGGGGACTTATTAGCTCTTGCCAACTTAGCAACTGAACAACAAAAAAAGATGTGAAGTCCATGAATAGATCTAACTTCCAGCATGGCTGAACTCAGGTGCTCAAAAACGTGTTGCAGAAAGCTGTTTTCCACTATCTCCTGGCTTGGTTCATCATGGATCAGGTGTGCCTTGTCTGGTGTCCCCAGCGGTTTCATGCTTATGTGTGTGTGTTAGTCAGTCATATCCAACTCTTTGTGATCCCATCGACTGTAGCCCGCCAGGCCCCTCTGTCCATGGAATTCTTCAGGCAATAACAGTGGAGTGGGTAGCCATTTCCTTCTCTAGGGGATCTTCCCAACCCTGGCATCAAACCCAGGTCTGCCATATTGCAGGCAGATCCTTTACTGTCTGAGCCACCATGGAAGCTGTCATGCTTATAGTGTCACAGTTTCAAGAAGAGCTTCTTTTGTTGTAAACTCTCACGAAAGTTCTAGGATATATATGCTGGCTGGGTTAACTTGCTTCCTTTTCTCATCTTTGACCCAATCACTCTAATGTTTAGGCACAAAAGTGGCCACTTGCTTTGATTAGCTGAAGCTGGTGTCAATGATCATTCTTAGAATTTGGAGCAGGGTCAGGTGCACCCACCTTACCTGCCTCCTGAGAAACCTCAGGTCAAGAAGCAACAGTTAAAACCGGACATGGAACAACAGACTGGTTCCAAACTGGGAAAGGAGTACATCAGGTTGTATACTGTCACCCTGCTTATTTAACTTATATGCAGAGTACATCATGCAAAATGCTGGACTGGATGAAGCACAGGCTGGACTCAAGATTGCCAGGAGAAATATCAATAACATCAGATATGCAGATGACACCACCCTTATGGCAGAAAGTGAAGAAGAACTAAAGAGCCTCTTGATGAAAGTGAAAGAGGAGAGTGAAATAGCTGGCTTAAAACTCAACATTCAAAATCAAGGATCATGTCATCCGGTCCCATCACCTCATGGCAAATAGATGGGGAAACAATGAAAACAGGGACAGACTTAAATATTTTCTTTGGCTCCAAAATAACTGTGGATGGTGACTGCAGCTGTGAAATTAAAAGACGCTTGCTCCTTGGAAGAAAAGTTATGACCAACCTAGATAGCATATTCAAAAGCAGAGACATTACTTTACCAACAAAGGTCCGTCTAGTCAAAGCTACGGTTTTCCCAGTAGTCATGTATGGATGTGAGAGCTGGACTATAAAGAAAGCTGAGCGCAGAAGAATTGATGCTTTTGAACTGTGGTGCTGGAGAAGACTCTTGAGAGTCCCTTGGACTGCAAGGAGATCCAACAAGTCAATGGTAAAGGAAATCAGAGCTGAATATTCATTGGAAGGACTGATGCTGAAGCTGAAACTCCAATGCTTTGGCTACCTGATGTGAAGAACTGACGCATTGGAAAAGACCCTGATTTTGGGAGAGATTGAAGGCAGGAGGAGAAGGGGACGACAGAGGATGAGATGGTTGGATGGCATCACCGATTCAACAGACATGAATTTGAGCAAGCTCCGGAAGTTGGTGATGGACAGGGAAGCCTGGCGTGCTGCAGTCCCTGGGGTCACAAAGAGCTGGACACAACTGAGTGACTGAACTGAACTGAACAGGTGCATCCACTATGAGTGGATCCACTAAAAGTGAGTTGGGGTAGTTTCCCAAGGAAACATGGGGTTCTGTAATAGCAGAAGAGGAGGTGCTTGACAGAGAAAAACAATAGGTACTTATTATGATAGCTCTTCCCTTTCCTGTGTCTTTATTATTTGTTCTGACAAGAGAACATATTTACATTATGAAACATATTTACATCCTGAAACTTTTACAAGAACTGGAGACCTGGTGGTTAGCCCTTGGGGAGGACCTTGACTTGAATTCAAGGATGGCTTGGAATATAAGACATTGAATTGTGGTAGGAAGAGTGACTTGGAAATTGGAAAAGCCTCTTTCTCATCTCCTTATCACACAGTCAGAGGGCTTTAAAAGAAAACCAAAACAACTCTATTGAGATATAGTTCACAATTCACAATTCATTTACAATGCACAGTAGTGTTTTGTAATTCACAATCAATTTTAGAATCATCCACATACCCTTTGGCTATCATTTCTTGATACAATGATAACCAAAGCAACCAGCCTTAGCAATTGTTAGTCTACTTTTTGTTTCCCTATAGATTTTCCTATTCTGGACATTTAATATAAATGCAATAACATAATATGTAATTTTTGTGATTAGGTCTTTCATTTATGGCAGTCCAGTGGTTAGAACTTCCTGCTTTCACTGCTGAGAGCCCAGGTTCAATTCCTGGTCAGAGAACTAAGATCACATGTGCTGTGTGGCAAAAAAAAAAAAAAAGGTTAAAAAAAAATCTCATTCATTAGTTTATGAACAAGTGGGTTGTTTCTACCTTTGGGTTATTGTTTTTGAGTGGAAATATGTTTTCATTTTTCTTGGGTACATACCTAAGGGTGGAATTTCTGGGTCAGATGGAAACTCCATGTTTAACTTTCTGAGGAACTGCTAGACTGTTTTCCAAAGTGGGCTGTACCACTTAACACTCACAGTAAGGGTGTATGAAGGTTTTGATTTCTTCATGTCCTAGCCAGACCTTTTTATCATCTGTCTTTTTAAAAATTACATCCTTCTTAGTAAATTTTAGGTAGTATTTCATGGTTTTGATTTGTATTTCCCTAATGGCTAATGATGTTGAGTGTCTTTTCATGTACTTATTGGCCATTTTTCTCCATTGGAAGAAAGTCTTTTCAGATATATATGATTGGCAAATATTTTTTCCCACTCTGTGGGTTGTCTTTTTACTTTCCTGGTAGTTTCCTTTGGAACAAAAATTTTAAAATTTTGGTGAAATCCAATTTATCCATTTTTCAGAGCCTGAATAAGGTGAGGAGGACAGCACTTGAGGGTTACGTGATATGGAGGACCAGAACTCAAATGGGGCTAGGAGGACATCCATGCATGAGAGTGGCCTAGCTCTGGGTGTTAAAGCCCAAGATGGGAGGAAGGGATCCATGCAGGGGAGCAGGTATGGGGAGTCAGAATCTGAATGAGCTGTGAACTCACACAGCTGGTGGCTCTGTGCAGGTGAGAGCCCAGATGGAGTGAGAGGGCTTTCACACAGTGGGTGGGGTGGCCTGGCCTAGAGTACTGGGATCTAAGTCTATTGAGAAGGGTTTATGCACAGGGAAGAAGACAGCAGAGATGACTGTATTCAAAAGGAATGATCAGATATTAGGGATAATGAGGGCCAGGTTTCTCACTATTAGAGAAAGGATTAAATTATATTAAACTAAGCTGAACCTTATGGTGATGGATTAGAATTCAAAGTATTGGTAAGAACGCATTTTTTTTTAAAATATGTTTATTTATTTTAATTGGAGGCTAATTACTTTACAATAACATATTGGTTTTGCCATACACTGATGTGAATCTGCCATGGGTGTACATGTGTTCCCCATCCTGAACCCCCCTCCCACCTCCCTCCCTAGCCCATTCCTCTGGGTCATCCCAGTGCACCAGCTCCGAGCATCCTGTATCGGACCTGGACTGGTGATTCGTTTTACATATGATAATATCCATGTTTCAATGCCATTCTTCCAAATCGTCCCACCGTCACCCTCGCCCTCTCCCACAGAATCCAAAAGACTGTTCTATACATCTGTGTCTCTTTTGCTGTCTCGCATACAGGGTTATCATTACCATCTTTCTAAATTCCATATATATGCGTTAGTAAATCCCATGGACAGATGAGCCTGGTAGGCTACAGTCCTACCAGGGGGTCGCAAAGAGTTGGACATGACTGAGCGATTTCATTTTATACTGTATTGGTGTTTTTCTTTCTGGCTTACTTCACTTTGTAGGAGCTTCCGTGGTGGCTCAGAAATTAAAGCGTTTGCCTGGAATGAGGGAGACCCGGGTTTGATCCCTGGGTTGGGAAGATCCCCTGGAGAAGGAAATGGCAACCCACTCTAGTACTCTTGCCTGGAGAATCCCATGGAGGGAGGATCCTGGTAGTCTACAGTCCATGGGGTTACAAAGAGTCGGACATGACTGAGCGACTTCACTTTCACTTTTCACTCTGTATAATAGGCTCCGGTTTCATCCACCTCATTAGAACTGATTCAAATGTATTCTCTTTAATGGTTGAGTAAAGTGTCAGACTTTATTTTGGGGGGGGGCTCCAAAATCACTGCAGATGGTGATCGCAGCCATGATATTAAAAGACGCTTACTCCTTGGAAGAAAAGTTATGACCAACCTAGATAGCATATTCAAAAGCAGAGACATTACTTTGCTGACTAAGGTCCGTCTAGTCAAGGCTATGGTTTTTCCTGTGGTCATATATGGATCTGAGAGTTGGACTGTGAAGAAGGCTGAGCGCCGAAGAATTGATGCTTTTGAACTGTGGTGTTGGAGAAGACTCTTGAGGGTCCCTTGGACTGCAAGGAGATCCAACCAGTCCATTCTGAAGGAGATCAACCCTGGGATTTCTTTGGAAGGAATGATGCTAAAGCTGAAGATCCAGTACTTTGGCCACCTCATGTGAAGAGTTGACTCATTGGAAAAGACTCTGATGCTGGGAGGGATTGGGGGCAGGAGGAGAAGGGGACGACAGAGGATGAGATGGCTGGATGACATCACTGACTCGATGGACATGAGTCTGAGTGAACTCCGGGAGTTGGTGATGGACAGGGAGGCCTGGCGTGCTGCGATTCATGGTGTCGCAAGAGTCGGACATGACTGAGCGACTGAACTGAACTGAATACTCCATTGTGTATATGTACCACAGCTTTCTTATCCATTCTTCTGCTGATGGACATCTAAGTTGCTTCCATGTGCTGGCTATCATAAACAGTGCTGCGATGAACATTGGGGTACACGTGTCTCTGTCAATTCTGGTTTCCTTGGTGTGTATGCCCAGCAGTGGGATTGCTGGGTCATATGGCAGTTCTATTTTCAGTTTTTTAAGGAATCTCCACACTGTTCTCCACAGTGGCTGTACTAGTTTGCATTCTCACCAACAGGGTAAGAGGGTTCCCTTTTCTCCACACTCTCTCCAGCATTTATTGCTTGTAGACATTTGGATAGCAAGCATTCTGACTGGCGTGAGATGGTACCTCATTGTGATTTTGATTTGCATTTCTCTGATGAGTGATGTTGAGCATCTTTTCATGTGTTTGTGAGCCATCTGTATGTCTTCTTTGGAGAAATGTCTATTTAGTTCTTTGGCCCATTTTTTGATTGGGTCGTTTATTTTTCTGGAATTGAGCTGCAGGTGTTGCTTGTGTATTTTTGAGACTAATTCTTTGTCAGTTGCTTTATTTGCTATTATTTTCTCCCATTCTGAAGGCTGTCTTTTCACTTTGCATATAGTTTTCTTTGTTGTGCAGAAGCTTTTAATTTTAATTAGGTTCCATTTGTTTATTTTTGCTTTTATTTCCAATATTCTGGGAGGTGGGTCATAGAGGATCCTGCTGCGATTTATGTCAAAAAAGTGTTTCGCCTATGTTCTCCTCTAGGAGTTTTATAGGTTCTGGTCTTTGTTTAGATCTTTAATCCATTTTGAGTTTATTTTTCTGTATGGTGTTAGAAAGTGTTCTAGTTTCATTCTTCTACAAGTGGTTGATCAGTTTTCCCAGCACCACTTGTTAAAGAGATTGTCTTTTCTCCATTGTATATTCTTGCCTCGTTTGTCAAAGATAAGGTGTCCATAGGTGTGTGGATTTATCTCTGGGCTTTCTATTTTGTTCCATTGATCTATATTTCTGTCTTTGTGCCAGTACCATACTGTCTTGATGAGTGTGGCCTTGTAGTAGAGCCTGAAGTCAGGCTGGTTGATTCCTCCAGTTCCATTCTTCTTTCTCAAGATTGCTTTGGCTATTTGAGGTTTTCTGTATTTCCATACAAATTGTGAAATTATTTGTTCTAGCTCTGTGAAAAATACCGTTGGTAGCTTGATAGGGATTGCATTGAATCTATAGATTGCTTTGGGTAGTATCCTCATTTTCACTATATTGATTCTTCCTATCCATGAACATGGTATATTTCCCATCTATAAGTGTCCTCTTTGATTTCTTTCACCAGTGTTTTATAGTTTTCTATATATAAGTCTTTTGTTTCTTTAGGTAGATATATTCCTAAGTATTTTATTCTTTTCATTGCAATGGTGAATGGAACTGTTTCCTTAATTTCTCTTTCTGTTTTCTCATTATTAGTGTATAGGAATGCAAGGGATTTTTGTGTGTTGATTTTATATCCTGCAACTTTACTATATTCATTGAATAGCTCTAGTAATTTTCTGGTGGAGTCTTTAGGGTTTTCTATGTAGAGGATCATGTCATCTGCAAACAGTGAGAGTTTTACTTCTTCTTTTCCAATTTGGATTCCTTTATTTCTTTTATTTCTTTTTCTGCTCTAATTGCTGTGGCCAAAATTTCCAAAACTATGTTGAATAGTAGTGGTGAGAGGGCAATCTTGTCTTGTTCCTGACTTTAGGGGGGATGCTTTCAATTTTTCACCATTGAGGATAATGTTTGCTGTCAGTTTGTCATATATAGCTTTTATTACATTAAGGTATGTTCCTTCTATTCCTGCTTTATGTAGGGTTCTTATCATAAATGGATGTTGAACTTTGTCAAAGGCTTTCTCTGCATCTATTGAGATAATCATAAAGTTTTTATTTTTCAATTTGTTAATGTGGTGTATTACATTGATTGATTTGTACATATTGAAGAATCCTTGCATCCCTGGGATAAAGCCCACTTTGTCATGATGTATGATCTTTTTAATGTGTTGTTGGAGTTTGTTTGCTAGAATTTTGTTAAGGATTTTTGCATCTGTATTCATCAGTGATATTAGTCTGCAGTTTTCTTTTTTTGTGGCATCTTTGTCAGGTTTTGGTATTAGGGTGATGGCGGCCTCATAGAATGAGTTTGGAAGTTTACCTTCCTCTGCAATTTTCTGGAAGAGTTTGAGTAGGATAGGTGTTAGCTCTTCTCTAAATTTTTGGTAGAATTCAGCGGTGAAGCCATCTGGTCCTGGGCTTTTGTTTGCTGGAAGATTTCTGATTACAGTTTCAATTCCTGTGCTTGTGATGGGTCTGTTAAGATTTTCTATTTCTTCCTGGTTCCGTTTTGGAAAGTTGTACTTTTCTAAGAATTTGTCCATTTCTTCCAAGTTGTCCATTTTATTGGCATATAGTTGCTGATAGTAGTCTCTTATGATCCTTTGTATTTCTGTGTTGTCTGTTGTGATCTCTCCGTTTTCATTTCTAATTTTATTGATTTGATTTTTCTTCCTTTGTTTCTTGATGAGTCTGGCTAATGGTTTGTCAATTTCATTTATCCTTTCAACTGCTACTGCTAAGTCACTTCAGTCATGTCCGACTCTGTGAGACCCCATAGACAGCAACCCATCAGGCTCCCCCGTCCCTGGGATTCTCCAGGCAAGAACACTGGAGTGGGTTGCCATTTCCTTCTCCAATGCAGGAAAGTGAAAAGTGAAAGTGAAGTCGCTCAGTTGTGTCTGACCCTCAGCGACCCCATGGACTGCAGCCTTCCAGGCTACTCCATCCATGGGATTTTCCAGGCAAGAGTACTGGAGTGGGTTGCCATTGCCTTCTCTGATCCTTTCAAAGAACCAGCTTTTTGCTCTGTTGATTTTTGCTTGGTCTCTTTTGTGTGTGTGTGTGTGTTTATTTTTGCCCTAATTTTTAAGATTTCTTTCCTTCTACTAACCCTGGGGTTCTTCATTTCTTCCTTTTTTAGTGGCTTTAAGTGTAGAGTTAGGTTATTTATTTGACTTTTTCTTGTTTCTTGAGGTATGCCTGTATTGCTATGAACCTTCCCTTTAGCACTGCTTTTACAGTGTCCTACAGGTTTTGGATTGTTATATTTTCATTTTCCTTCACTTCTATGCATATTTTGATTTCTTTTTTTTATTTCTTCTGTGATTTGTTGGTTATTCAGAAGCGTGTTGTTCACCCTCCATATATTGAAATTTTTAATAGTTTTTCTCCTGTAATTGATATCTAATCTTACTGCATTGTGGTCAGAAAGATGTTTGGAATGATTTCAATTTTTTTAAATTTACCAAGGCTAGATTTATGGTCTAGGATGTGATCTATCCTGGAGAAGGTTCTGTGTGCACTTGAGAAAAAGATAAAATTCATTGTTTTGGGGTGAAATGTCCTATAGATATCAATTAGGTCTACCTGGTCTATTGTATCATTTAAAGTTTGTGTTTCCTTGTTAATTTTCTGTTTAGTTAATCTATCCATAGGTGTGAGTGGGGTATTAAAGTCTCCCACTATTACTGTGTTATTGTTAATTTCCTCTTTCATACTTGTTAGCATTTGTCTTACAAATTGCGGTGCTCCTATGTTGGGTGCATATATATTTATAATTGTTATATCTTCTTGGATTGATCCTTTGATCATTATGTAGTGTCCTTCTTTATCTCTTTTCACAGCCTTTGTTTTAAAGTCTATTTTATGTGATAAAAGTATAGCTACTCCTGCTTACTTTTGGTCTCTATTTGCATGGAATAACTTTTTACAGCCCTTCACTTTCAGTCTGTATGTATCCCTTGTTTTGAGGTGGGTCTCTTGTAGACAACATATATAGGGGTCTTGTTTTGTATCCATTCAGCCAGTCTTTGTCTTTTGGTTGGGGCATTCAACCCATTTACATTTAAGGTAATTATTGATAAGTATGATCCCATTGCCATTTACTTTATTGTTTTGGGTTTGAATTTATACACCCTTTCTGTGTTTCCTGTCTAAAGAAGATCCTTTAGCATTTGTTGGAGAGCTGGTTTGGTGGTGCTGAATTCTGTTAGCTTTTGCTTGTCTGTAAAGCTTTTGATTTCTCCTTCATATTTGAATGCGATCCTTGCTGGGTACAGTAATCTGGGCTGTAGGTTATTTTCTTTCATCACTTTCAGTATGTCCTGCCATTGCCTCCTGGCCTGAAAAGTTTCTATTAATAGATCAGCTGTTATCCTCATGGGAATCCCCTTGTGTGTCATTTGTTGTTTTTCCCTTGCTGCTTTTAATATTTGTTCTTTGTGTTTGATCTTTGTTAATTCGATTAATATGTGTCTTGGAGTGTTTCACCTTGGGTTTATCCTATTTGGGACTCTCTGGGTTTCTCGGACTTGGGTGATTATTTGCTTCCCCGTTTTAGAGAAGTTTTCAACTATTATCTCCTCAAGTATTTTCTCATGGTCTTTCTTTTTGTCTTCATCTTCTTGGACTCCTATGATTCGAATGTTGGGGCATTTAACATTGTCCCAGAGGTCTCTGAGATTGTCCTCATTTCTTCTAATTCATATTTCTTTCTTCCTCTCTGTTTCACTTATTTCTACCATTCTAACTTCTACCTTACTTATCCTGTCTTCTGCCTCTGTTATTCTACTGTTGGTTCCCTCCAGAGTATTTTTGACCTCATTTACTGCATTATTCATTATATATTGACTCTTTTTTATTTCTTATAGGTCCTTGTTAAACCTTTCTTGCATCTTCTCAATCCTTGTCTCCAGACTATTTATCTGTAACTCCATTTTTATTTCAAGGTTTTGGATCATTTTCACTCTCATTATTCAGAATTATTTGTCAGATAGATTCCCTATCTCTTTCTCTTTTGTTTGGTTTGTTGGGCATTTATCCTGTTCCTTTCAGTTGAGTTCAGCCACTCAGTCATGTCCGACTCTTTCCGACACCATGAATCGCAGCACGCCAGGCCTCCCTGTCCATCACCAACTCCCAGAGTTCACTCAGACTCATGTCCATAGAGTCAGTGATGCCATCCAGCCATCTCATCCTCTGTCGTCCCCTTCTCCTCCTGCCCTCAATCCCTCCCAGCATCAGAGTCTTTTCCAATGAGTCAACTCTTCACATGAGGTGGCCAAAGTACTGGATCTTCAGCTTTAGCATCATTCCATCCAAAGAAATCCCAGGGCTGATCTCCTTCAGAATGGACTGGTTGGATCTCCTTGCAGTCCAAGGGACTCTCAAGAGTCTTCTCCAGCACCAAGGTTCAAAAGCATCAATTCTTCGGCGCTCAGCCTTCTTCACAGTCCAACTCTCAGATCCATACATGACCACAGGAAAAACCATAGCCTTGACTAGACAGACCTTTGTTGGCAAAGTAATGTCTCTGCTTTTCAATATGCTATCTAGGTTGGTCATAACTTTTCTTCCAAGGAGTAAGCATCTTTAATTTCATGGCTGCAATCACCATCTGTAGTGATTTTGGAGCCCAGAAAAGTAAAGTCTGACACTGTTTCCACTGTTTCCCCATCTATTTCCCATGAAGTGATGGGACCAGATGCCATGATCTTCGTTTTCTGAATGTGGACCTTTAAGCCAACTTTTTCACTCTCCACTTTCACTTTCATCAAGAGGCTCTTTAGTTCCTCTTCACTTTCTGCCATAAGGGTGGTGTCATCTGCATATCTCAGGTTATTGATATTTCTCCTGGCAATCTTGATTCCGCCTTGTGCTTCTTCCAGCCCAGTGTTTCTCATGATGTACTCTGCATAGAAGTTAAATAAGCAGGGTGACAATATACAGCCTTGACATACTCCTTTTCCTATTTGGAACCAGTCTGTTGTTCCATGTCCAGTTCTAACTGTTGCCTCCTGACCTGCATACAGGTTTCTCAAGAGACAAGTCAGATGGTCTGGTATTCCCATCTCTTTCAGAATTTTCCACAGTTTATTGTGATCTACACAGTCAAAGGCTTTGGCATAGTCAATGAAGCAGAAATAGATGTTTTTCTGGAACTCTCTTGCTTTTTCCATGATCCAGCGGATGTTGGCAATTTGATCTCTGGTTCCTCTGCCTTTTCTTACCTGCTGGGTATTCTCTGCCTTTTCATCTTGTTTATATTGCTGTGTTTGGGGTGGCCTTTCCACCCTAAACACAGCCCTCGGGGGGTGCTTGGTTTCAGTGTAGGCATGGAGGCTTTGATGAGCTCCTATTGATTAATGTTCCCTGGAGTCAGGAGTTCTTGCAGTCTGTGGAGTTCTCTTTATTGTGCACTTTCCTTGCTGTGGGTGGGGTTGGACGGGTGGCTTGTCAAGCCACCTGATTTCCTGGTTAGGGAATCTTGTATTGGTGTTCTGGTGGGTGGAGCTGGATTTCTTCTCTCTGGAGTCCAATTAAGTGTCCAGTAATGAGTTATGAGATGTCAGTGAGTTTGGTGTGACTTTGGGCAGCCTGTATATTGAAGCTCAGGGCTATGTTGCTGGAGAATTTGCATGGTATGTCTTTCTCTGGAACTTGTTGGCCCTCGGGGGGTGCTTGGTTTCAGTGTAGGTATGGAGGATTTTATGAGCTCCTATTGATTAATGTTCCCTGGAGTCAGGAGTTTTCTGGTGTTCTCAGGATTTGGACTTAAGCCTCCTTCCTCTGGTTTTCAGTCTTATTCTTACAGTAGCCTCAAGACTTCTCCATCTACACAGCACTGATGATAAAACATCTAGGTTAAAGATGAAAAGTTTCTCCACAGTGAGGGACACCCAGAGAGGTTCACAGAGTTACATGGAGAAGAGAAGAGGGAAGAGGGGGATAGAGGTGAACAGCAGGAGAAGAGGGGGAGTAAAAAGGGGAGAGAGCAAGCTAGCCGGTAATCACTTCCCTATGTACTCTCCACAGTCTGGATCCCTCAGAGATGTTCACAGAGTTACACAGAAAAGAGAAGAGGGAGGAAGGAGACAGAGGTGGCCAGGAGGATAAAGTGGGGAATCAAAAGGAGAGAGACAGATCCAGCCTGTAATCAGTTCCCTAAGTGTTCTCCACAGCCCGGAGCACACAAAGAGATTCACAGAGTTGAGTAGAGAAGAGAAGGGGGAAGGAGGAGATAGAGGTGACCTGGTGGAGAAAAAGGAGAGTCCAAAGGGGAAGAGAGCATTCAAGCCAGTCATCTCGCTCCCAAGTAAAAATGGGTACTGAAGATTAGGTTCTTAAAGGTACAAAATTGATAACAAATACCAAAAAGCAAAGATTAAAAATCTAGAGTAGAGGTTGGATTCTCAAAAACAAAAGTCACAAAAACTATAAAATATATATATATGAAGTTTGCTTTAAAAAATAGGGTCTTTTTTGTGAAGTAATAGTAGGTTATAAAAATGAAAATTAAAGGAGTAGTAGAGGACTTAAATTTTTTTTTAATTAAAAAAATGATAATAGCAAAAATATATCTAGGACTTTCTCTGTTGTTGTGGACAGTGTGGGGTCACTTCATTTCCAGATAGTTCCTTGATCTGGCTTATACTTCTCAAGATCCATAGGCCCCTTCCTATATAGTCGGTGCTAACTGCGGGATTTTAATCTATTGCACCTGTCCCTTCCAAGGCAGTTCCCTCTGTTTTAGCTGCTTCTGTTTGCTGGTCTCTTCAGTGTCTAATTTCCACCCTGACGCAAGGGGGCGGTGGTGGTCCCTTTTTTAGGCTCACTTGTTCAGTCGTGCTGTGGGGAGGAAGGAACACTGCAAACAAATAACACTGGCATGTGCTCGCAGTGTCTCAGCCACACTGGCCTGCCCCCACTCACACCGTGTGTGCTTTCTCTGTCTACACTGCTCAGGCTCTAGGTTGCTCTGCCAGGAACTGTCTGAGGCCGGCCCTGGGTTGTATGCACTTCCCAGGTCTAAGCCGCTCAGGTTCAGGTACTCGGGTACTCCACAAAGGTACGGACTCAGTTGGGCCTGTGTCTTGTGCCCTTCCCAGGTCCAAGCAGCTCAGGTGACCAGGTGCTTGGCGAGCACGCTCGCCCTCAATTGAAGGCTGCGACTTATCACCTCCCCCATCCCTGTCG
Source organism: Ovis canadensis (assembly GCF_042477335.2). Lineage (NCBI taxonomy): Eukaryota > Metazoa > Chordata > Mammalia > Artiodactyla > Bovidae > Ovis > Ovis canadensis. The sequence continues at coordinate 118,407,338 of NC_091250.1, read as the reverse complement.
CTTGGTTTTCTGTACAACCGGCACACCTCCTCAGGTGTGCCGTGTATCTCTTCTGGGGAGCTGATCTGTGGCTGTGACCCTCCCAGTGGATGTCAACCATCCAGAATCCCAAGAAGTCTTGGTTAGCAATGAAGCCTGCTTGCAGTTTGGTAGATGATGCCTCTCTGGAGCCGCAATTACCTGCTTCTGGCTCTGGCTGCCCTCGCCTGCCTGTCTTCGGCGGGGGATCGGCCAGTCCACAGCCGGCTAGCTCTGCTCAGTCCTTTGTTCTGTGAGTGGGCCTGGTGGTGTCTTAAAGTGAAAGTGAAGTTGCTCAATCGTGTCCGACTCTTTGTGACCCCGTGGACTGTAACCCATCAGGCTCCTCCGTCCATGGGATTCTCCAGGCAAGAATACTGGAGTGGGTTGCCATTTGGTTAGGGCTTTTCGCGTGGTAGCTATCCCACAGTCTGGTTTGCTATCCCAAGTTAGTTTCCTCAGATTGCCCTCAGGGCATTCAGGCCTGGTCCTTACTCTAAGCAATGCAGCCGGCGCCTCCCTGCCCAGCCCCCACTTGCTAGTGGCGGATGTGGACGTCTACGCTGCTTCTCTGCTAGGAGTTACCACTGGGGCACGTAATTGTGGGTTTTAATTATTTATTTATTTTTCCTCCTGGTTATGTTGCCCTCTGAGGTTCCAAGGCTCACCATAGACTTACCAGTGAGAGTGTTTCCTGGTGTTTGGAAACTTCTCTTTTTTAAGACTCCCTTCCCCAGATGGATCTCCATCCCTACCTCTTTTGTCTGTCTTTTCATCTTTTATATTTTTTCCTACCTCCTTTCAAAGACAACGGGCTGCTTTTCTGGGTGCCTGATGTCCTCTGCCAGTGTTCAGAAGTTGTTTTGTGGAATTTACTCAGCATTCAAATGTTCTTTTGATGAATTTGTGGGGGAGAAAGTGGTCTCCCCGTCCAATTCCTCTGCCATCTTAGGACTGCCCCCCTGGTTTTTAATGTAGAGAGATATAGACATGCAGATGTGATGTACCCAGTAATACACACATTTACGAGTATGTGTTCATAAATACAGGTCCATACATAACATAAATGCACATATACATACATGTATTGATTAGCTCTGTCCTCTGAAAGAAACTGGGAGTAGAGACATCTCAATAGCATCGAGCAAAACTGGTACCAGCCAGTGATTTCTAAATACAGTTTTGACAGCAGCCAAAGCATCTGGGTCATAGATGAAGGGAGGCATTGACTGTTGGGAGACCTGTCCATTCCTGGAGGGCAGAGTGAGGAGCCACTAAGAGTGAGAGCACAGGGGTATGTAGTGGTTTGAGGAACCAAGCTGTGGGTCCACACCAAGAGTGACCAAGATTTGCTAACTAAGCAATGTATCAGAATCAGTTTCCTTAACATTTCTGAGCCTCAGCTCATTTGTAAACAGGGCAGTACAAGGGTTTCCCTGGTAGATCAGCAGTAAAGAGTCTGCCTGCAATGCAGGAGACATAGGAGACACTGGTTTGATCCCTGGGTTGGGAAGATCCTCTGGAGAAGGAAATGGCAACCCACTCCAGTATTCTTGCCTGGAAAATCCCATGGACAGAGGAGCCTGGTGGGCTACAGTCTGGGTGTTGCAGAGTCAGACACGACTGAGTGACTGACACATACACAAGGGTTCAGTTCAGTTCAGTCACTCAGTCGTCTCCAACTCTTTGCGACCCCATGAATCGCAGCACGCCAGGCCTCCCTGTCCATCACCAACTCCCAGAGTTCATCAGACTCATGTCCATTGAGTCAGTGATGCCATCCAGCCATCTCATCCTCTGTCGTCCCCTTCTCCTCCTGCCCCCAATCCCTCCCAGCATCAGAGTCTTTTCCAATGAGTCAACTCTTCGCATGAGGTGGCCAAAGTACTGGAGTTTCAGCTTTAGCATCATTCCTTCCAAAGAAATCCCAGGGCTGATCTCCTTCAGAATGGACTGGTTGGATCTCCTTGCAGTCCAAGGGACTCTCAAGAGTCTTCTCCAACACCACAATTAAGTCAAATACTTGCCATGTTATGACTACTCAGTATTCTGAGCATTCAGTGTTCTTCCTGGGAACACCAGTGAGGCATGTTGCGGCAGCAAAAATCAAAGGAATAAACAAAAATAAAAACTCTGTGAAAACTTTCCAAAATCTTCATCTCAGCTCAGAGACCAGGAATTTGGTGGAGTTCCAGGGGCTTTCCAGTCCCCCATAGACCAGCCTTGAAATTAATATGTAACGTTTTCATGTTAATTAAGCCTATTAATAAAATCTGTGCTAGGAGATCTGACTTGGGTGTTGGATAGCGCCAAGAGTGGGGTTGGACGGGGTGGCACTAGAAGAATTATGCCACTTTGATTTTGCTCCACAGAACTAATGAGCTGAGGAAATTCCTATGAAAATAGACTGCCACTGGGATCTCACTCCTGCTCAAACCAGTCTTCGAAATTCCCTCCCTCTCTTCAACAACGCTTACATCCGATGAGTCACCAAGACTTCCTTCCCAATTTCCCACAGCTGTTCTGTTTCTCTTCGCCTCCCCTTTTTGGTTCCAGTCCTCAGTTCTGACTTGGTTAACTTGTGAAAAAGTTTCTAACTGGTCTTCCTGTCACGTTTTTTTTTTTTTTTGGCTGCATTGTGTGGCATGTGGGATTTTCATTCCCCAACCAGGAATCGAACCTACACCACTTGCAGTGGAAGCCCAGATTCTTAACCACTGGATTGGCAGGAAAGCCCCTTTGCCCCTAGTTTTGATGTTCTCCAAACCATTCTCCATTCTGCCACATACTGAGTGGCAGACTCACTCCTGAATCCTATTTCTTCCAGGATAAAATTTTGTGTATCTTAGAAATCATTCAAGGACCTCTTGTCATACAATTAGCAAAAACGAGTAGAGGCAATGTATTCCCAATCCCTTGGGATGTGTTTTCACATTTCTACCTGAACTTTTTACCTAAGCCTTCCTTTTCGTTTTTGCAACAACAGTTTCTTTTTACCTGTTAAAATGTTTTAAATCACAGTTTACAATGCCCATAGAAAAACAAGAGTCAAAAAAAAAAAAAAAAAGGAAAAACAGTCTAAAAGATTGCTCTGTAAACATTAGTCTGCTGCCATTTCCCTCTTCTCAGAGGTTACAACTTTCACTCTTGATTATTTTCACATATTCCTCATATCTCTAAATACAACACTTATGTTACTACTCAATTTTAAAATTTAAACTTTCCAGTCCTGAAGATGTTGCTCTTTCACACACACACACACACACACACACACATACTCACACATCTTTCCTGTGCACCCATCTTGCCAGTATACCATAACTTTGCACAAATAAGTGTTTATGCAAATATTAATCCAATCTGAGACACGTAGTATATTATAACAACTTTCCCTTTTCTGCTTAATTCCCCCATTTCCTCAATTTTCTGTCAGTTTTATAAAACTCCTTGCACCATATTCAGAGGCATCACTTTAAAAAAAATCATTTTATCTCCTTCTGCTGTGCATCTTGTAGAGGTGCCGTCGGGCTTCCCTAGTGGCTCAGATGGTAAAGAATCCACGTATGATGTAGGAGACTTGGGTTTGATCCCTGGGTTGGGAAAATCCCCTGGAGAAGGAAATGGCTACCCACTCCAGTATTCCTGCCTGGAGAATCCCATGGACAGAGGAGCCTGGAGGACTATAGTCCATAAGGTTGCAAAGAGTTGGATACGACCAAGTGAATAACACTTTTCCTGCTTTGGAGGTGCCTTCAAAATTTGCCCACAGTTATTATGGGTTCTCTCTTCACTTCTCAAGACAGTGGTCTTATCTACTGGATCCCATGTTATGTTCTTTTCTGGTTTACTCCCTCATTTTGGAAAAGCACATTCTTTCTAGTTTCCTAGAGAGAATTCAGTGTATGTATATTTTTTGAGAACTTGTGTGTACTAAAATATTCTCATTCTGCTTTCATACTTGAATGATAATTTGGCTGAGCAGAAAATTTTGTACTGAAAAATATTTTCCTTCACAATCTAATCATCTGGCTTTCAGGGTTGTTGCTGAGAAGTCTGATTCCATTCTGACTCTTGATTCTGAATGTAAGATCAATTTACTTGCCTTTGAAGCCTTAATTCTCACCATATCCTCTGCTTCAGTTAGGATGCCTTCAGCAGCAAGAGAATGAAAATCAACTCCAGGTGGCTTAAAAAATAAGAAAATTTATCTGATATAAGAAGTCCGAAGTAGGGTGGCTCCCAGGATAGTTAATTCAGTGATAAGTGGCATTATTGTTAATCTTTCCACTTTCTAGCTTTTCCCTTTTTTCTATTTTCCTTGCATTATTTACTCTCAGGGTTATGAAATGGCTGCAGCAATTCTCAGTGTATCAAAAGTCCAGACTCCCAAAGATGTAATGGAGAATAAGATAATCTCTTCATAATGTATTTTTTCTAGGAGTGACGAAACCTTTTCCAGAAACTCCTAGTCCATTTTATTTCATGTTTCATTGGTGAGAATGCATCACCTACTCAAGCCCAAATCTATCAGTTAAAGGGAATGGTATTACCTGGATTGGTGGCTTCCCTGGTGGCTCAGATGGTAAAGTGTCTGCTTGCAATATGGGAGATCAGGGGTTCAATCCCTGGGTCAGAAGATCCCCTGGAGAAGGAAATGGCAACCCACTCCAGTACTCTTGCCTGGAAAATCCCATGGACAGAGGAGCCTGGTAGGTTTACAGTCCATGGGGTCACAAAGAGTTGGACATGACTGAGCGACTTCTTCACTTTCATCCTCAGGATTAGGGAGTAGCCAGGATCCATGCAGAGGCTTCCCAGGTGGCTCAGTGGTAAAGAATCAGCCTGCCAAGAAGGAGACATGGGTTCCATTCCTAGGTCAGAAGATGCCCTGGAGAAAGGAAATGGCAACTCACTCGAGTATTCTTGCCTGGGAAATCCCATGGACAGAGGAGCCTGGTGGGCTACTGTCCCTGGGGTTGCAAAAGAGTCGGACATGACTTAGTGACTAAATAGCAGCAGTATCCACACAAGCACATGACCAAGTGGAGGAGGGTAGACGCCTGAACAGAACCGGAGCTGTAACAGCAATGAAGAAGGAGAAACAGTTTTGGAAGGTCATCCAGGTCTACTGCACTCCTGGACATACTTTGCTATGTTGATCCTGACTTTACTACAGTTCTTTCGATGCTTGTATTTTTAGGCTCTGACTTTGAACTGGCTTTTGCTGTTTCTGTCACTGTCTATAGAATGTTGAAGAGTCGGCTTGATTTTTGAAGTCTTCCTAGGAAGTCATTTATCTCTGTGCCCTTGACTGGCATCAGATTAACCTTGTATCCCCTATCACTAAGGTGAGAATGTTGGTACTGGGTGCTCTGCTGTTCACTGAGATGGGGCCCTGGCTGCAGGTTTGTGCTGAAGCTCCCCTCACCTACTTCCATCACCACCGAGCCTAATCGGTCCAAGGAAAGGGCACTGAATCTAAGTTAAACCCGTCAGATTCTCTCTGTATTTGGTATTAGAACTGAAAGAAAGACAGCCTCCATTTGCTTCCAACTTCAACTTCAAACTTCAAGAGAGGCAGCTGCATTCCATCTTGTGCTTTGGAGACTAGAAAAATCAGCTTGCAGGAAAGAGTGCAAATGCAGAGAGAAGCAGAAATGAGATACAGTGCAGTGCTCCTGACTTTCCACTGCTTGATTTCAGTCCCTGCCCGAGGGCTGGCTGCATTCCTACCCTGGGGTCTCATGAGATAAGCCAGTATTGACATGCTCTTTCCATTTAATCTAGTTCCTTGGAAGTTCTGCTATTTTTAACCAAATTACAACTAAAGGGATTATGACCAGTCCTTCTGGACTAAGGCTATAAAATTTCAGAGCTTGTGACTTTATCATGTGACTCAGGGCCTCTTTCTCTCTGTCTTATCATCAGGTTTTATTTATTGGTGTACCTTGTAGGGCTTCCCAGGTGGCTCAGTAGGTAAAGAATCTGCCTGCCAATGCAGGAGATGCAGGAGATGGGGGTTTGATCCCCAGGTTGGGAAGATCCCCTGGAGGAGAAAATGGCAACCCACTCCAGTATTCTTGCCTGGGAAAGCTCATGGATGGAGGAGCCTGGCAGACTATAGTCCACGGGGTCAAAAAGAGTCAGATGCTACTGAGCATGCATGCCTGCATGTACATTATGGGGAATCTGGTGGAGGTGGGAAGAGGATCTGAGCTGTTGTAACCAAGAACTGGTAGAGAGAGTGTGTGTTTGATTCATGCAGAGACCAGTAGGATGTTCCACTGTTCTTTCATGTGGCATACAGTAAACATTAGTAAATATTTGAACAGATGAGCATTCTGACACCTCATAAATCTAAATCTGATAAAAGATTAAATTTTAAAGTGATTCTTAATAGCTGCTGCTATTAAACACCATATAAAAACTCAGCAGTTCAATTCAGTTGCTCTGTCGTGTCTGACTCTTTGTGACCCAATGGACTGCAGCGCGCCAGGCTTCCCTGTCCATCACTAACTCCCAGAGCTTGCTCAAACTCACGTCCATTGAGTTGGTGATGCCATCCAACCATCTCATCCTCTGTTATTCCCTTCTCCTCCAGCCTTCAATCTTTCCCAGCATCTGGGTCTTTTCTCATGAGTCGACTCTTCCAATCAGGTGGCCAAAGTACTGGAGCTTCAGCTTCAGCATCAGTCCTTCCAATGAATATTCAGCACTGATTTCCTTTAGGATTGACTGGTTTGATCTCCTTGCAGTCCAAGGGACTTTCAAGAGTCTTCTCCAACACCATAGTTCAAAAGCATCAGCCTTCTTTATGGTCCAACTCTCCCATCCATACATGACTACTAGATAAACCATAGCTCTGACTAGGTGGACCTTTGCTGACAAACTAATGTCTCTGTATTTTAATATGCTGTCTAGGTTGGCCATAGCTTCTCTTCCATGGAGAAAGCATCTTTTAATTTCATGGCTGTAGTCACTGTCCTCAGTGATTTTGGAACCCAAGAAAATAAAGTCTGTCATTGTTTCCCCATCTATTTGCCATGAAATGATGGGACCAGATGCCACGATCTTCATTTTTTGAATGTTGAGTTTTAAGCCAACTTTTTCGCTCTCCTCTTTCGCTTTCATCAAAAGGCTCTTTAGTTCTTCTTCACTTTCTGCCATAAGGGTGGTGTCATCTGCATATCTGAGGTATTTCTCTCTGCAGTCTTGATTCCAGCTTGTGCTTCTTCCAGCCTGGCATTTCACATGATGTACACTGCATATGATTTAAACAAGTAGGGTGACAATATACAGCCTTGACATCCTCTTTTCCCAATTTGGAAACAGTTTGTTGTACCATGTCTGGTTCTAATTGTTGCTTCTTGACCTGCATACAGATTTCTCAGGAGGCAGGTAAGGTGGTCTGGTATTCCCATCTCTTGAAGAATTTTCCACAGTTTGTTGTGATCCACATAGTCAAAGGCTTTAGCATAGTCAGTGAAGCAGAAGTAGATGTTTTTCTGGAATTCTCTTGCTTTTTTTATTATCCAACAGATGTTGGCAATTTGATCTCTGGTTTCTCTGCCTTTTCTAAATCCAGCTTGAATACCTGGAAGTTCTTAGTTCACGTACTGTTGAAGTCTTGCTTGGAGAATTTTGAGCATTACTTTGCTAGCATGTGGAGATGAATGCAATTGTGTGGTAGTTTGGACAATCTTTGGCATTGCTTTTCTTTGGGATTGGAATGAAAACTAACATTTTCTAGTCCTGTGGCCACTGCTGAGTTTTCCAAATTTGCTGGCATATTGAGTGCATCACTTTCACAGCATCATCTTTTAGGATTTGAAATAGCTCAACTGGAATTCCATCACCTCCACTAGCTTTGTTCATAGGGATGCTTCCTAAGGCCCACTAGACCTCAAACTCCAGGATGTCTGGCTCTAGGTGAGTGATCACACTATCATGGTTATCTGGGTCATATTGTATAGTTCTTCTGTATATACTTGCCATCTCTTAATATTTTCTGCTTCTGTTAGGTCCATACCATTTCTGTCCTTTATCAAGCCCTTCTTTGCATGAAATATTCCCTTGGAATCTCTAATTTTCTTGAAGAGATCTCTAGTCTTTCCCACTCTATTGTTTTCCTCTATTTTTTTGCATGGATCACTTATCTCATATCCGACTCTCTGTGATTCCATGGACTGTAGCCCTCCAGGCTCCTCTGTCCATGGGATTCTCCAGGCAAGAAAACTAGAGTGGGTTGCCATGTCCTCCTCTAGGGGATCTTCCTGAACCAGGGATTGAACCCATGTCTCTATGTCTTCTCCATTGGCAGGTGGGTTCTTTAGCACTAGCACTACATGGGAAGCCCATAGAAGTCACCATACCTTCTATAATAAATCCTCAGTAGATATTTACTAAATGAATTATTTTTAGCTTATGGAAAGAAAAGAAAACAAACACTTCTCTAGTGGTTCAGTGGTTAAGACTCTGCCCTCCCAGTGCAGGTTTGATCCCTTGTAGGGGAGCTAAGATCGTGTATGCTGCATGGTGTGGCCTAAAAATTTTTTAGAAGAATAAAAAATTTAAAAAAAGAAGGAAGAAACTATTTCTGACATTGAACTGTTCCAATTCTCTTCTGCATAATTTTGGCTAGGAGGAAAAGGTGCTTTCCAATCTCTTCTTTCTTACTTCTTAAAATAATTCCACAGGAATATTCCTTTAAAAAAAGAAAAAAGTCACGATTGAAATAGCGAAATGAAAGTAGCTTGCTTAAGATCCCAGGGCAAGAGAGGAAGTAAGCCAAAATTAGAACTTGTATTTATGTTCTCCCTAACTACAACTTAAGTCTACTTAGCAACCCGTTGAGTTTTATCTCCCTTTCTTTATCAAACCACTTTTGTTCACCACCACCTCTTCTGCCCCTTGCCCATGTACACGTGCAAACTCATCCAAACACCAGCACTAAATAATATAGTATTATGTTAGCCAAAAAGCTTGTTCGGGTTTTTCCATACACTGGTGTGAAAAACTCCAATGAATTTTTTGGCCAACCCAACCCTTGTTGAAAGTATTGCTCTCCAAAGGGAAGTACATTCAAGTCAATGGGTATTTATTGAGCATCTTGATATAAGAAAACTTCTGCAGGCAAAGTATGATGAATAAGAGGGCAAATACAGTGTGGTGTTCCTGCTGGAGAAACTGGACAAAAAAAATCTTTAATGTGGAACCATTCTTGGTTTGGGGCTTCCCTGGTGGCTCAGATGGTAAAGAAGCTGCCTGCCTTGCAGAAGACTGGGTTGGATCCCTGGGTTGGGAAGATCCCCTGGAGAAAGGAATGGCTACTCACTCCAGTATTCTTGCCTGGAGAATTCCATGGGCAGAGAAGCCTGGTGGGTTACACTTCATGGTGTTACAAAGAGCTGGACGTGATTGAGCAACTAACACTTTCACTGTTGGTTTACTTAATTTTTATTCTCAGTACCATGTCTTTTTCTCATTCATTATTTGAGCCTTGGGGCTGTGGTTTTATGAAAATACACCCAAAGTAGCTTAAGAAGATTCAGCAGAAATAGGTTTTCCAGCCCGTGGCGCCTCTAAGAGAACATTTTGTTATTCCCTGGGCAGGTGGTTCTTAAAATCTGCCAGTAAACCTTCAACTGGGAAGCTTCTTTAAAATGCAGATGGCTGGGTTTCCTTTCTCACTTTCTCCCTCTAACTCTGCCCCTGCAGACTGAACATTCAGGATATCCATGAAATTTGTATTTTTTCCAAGACACCAGGTTCTTATCTGACGCAATGGTCTTCAGTTTTGGAGAAATGTCCAAAAGCACCCAAAGGAGAATCACCTGGGGACTTATTTTTGAAAAGCTAATTCTTGATTCCTCACCCCTGGAGCATCTGAATTAGAATTTTGGTAGCAAGGCCTGAGACTATGCGTGTTAAATTAATTCTCCACTTGGTTCTTTTGGGTTCACAGATTTCCCCCTTTGAGAAGTATTGTGAGACCAAGTTTCAAGCCCGGTTTAGACACAAAGCCCTCTGAAGACAGAAACAGAAACATGGGAAGACCTTCCTCTCTAATAAACATTGATTTTGGATTCATCCTTTTTTAACTCTTAGACTCCGTTCCCAGCTTATTGATGACTGGAGCCTTTCCTGGGAAATGGTTGGGCTCTCAAGGTCAGGTGGGGTGGTCAGGACTGCTGGGGTAGTCAGCTGATGGGTCCATCCCAGCCAGCCCTGATTTGCAGACCAGATATTCTCTGCAGGCCCGTCAAACAGCAATGGGAACCTCAGAAGCTTAGTGGGTGATGGGAACTCCCTTCCCGGATAACGTGGGTGGTGGTCTTTCTAGGGCCAAGCTCAGGTCAGCCTCCCACCCTCCCTGGTATCCCCCATTCTCATGAGCCAGTCTTGTAAAAAATAACTCTCATTCAGATCATTTGCAAAGGGCATGATGGGACTTCTCTGGTGGTGCAGTGTGTAAGAATCCTCCTGCCAATGCAGGAGACACAGGTTCGATCCCTGCTCTGGGAAGATCCCACATGCCGCAGGGCAACTAAGCACACAGACCACAACTATCGAGCGGATGCTCTAGAGTCCGAAGCCCGCAAGCCCTCAAGTCCAAGCTCCACAACAAGGGAAGCCAATGTAATGAGAAGCCTGCGTACTGCAACTAGCAAGCAACCTCTGCTCATGCAACTAGAGAAAGCCCTCAGACAGCAACGAAGACCCAGAGCAACCAAAAATAAATAAAATAATAATTTTCAAAGGGCATGCCGTGGTTGTGCTGAACACAACAATCATTCTGAGATGGCTGTAGGTTTGACTCTTGACCTCATCTCCTCCTAGCTTGAGTCTGGACCAGCTCGGAACCCAAGAGTCTGTGCAGACTGCTAACTGCTGAGAGGTGCTGTGTGAATCGGGAGCGCACTCCAGAGGCTGAGAGGCCTCAGGATACTTTCCTCTCTTCCTGACTCCTCATTTCCTCTCAACCCGGTTCCCATCTCTTCACACCACTCTTCACTCTCCAGGCTCCAGGACTTAGCTGCAAATTTGAGGTTTTCTTGAGCCCCTGTCCCCCTCCTGGCTTTGTGGAGGACTCTGCCTCATAAGGTACTACTTTTCCTCACTGACCTCTCCTAATCAGGGCCACCACTCCGTCATCTTTATCGCTGTAAAGCCTGCTTCTAGGCCTGGAAGGGAACATTTGCTGAGCACTGGGAATGTGCCAAATGCTGAGGATTAAAGATACTGCAGGAAAAGTGCTTAGGGAAGTGCTTGGCTGGTTTAGTCATTCCAGCTATTATTCACCATTGTTTTGCTATTTATTTCTCACAGTGACCCAAGAGATTGGATCCTGACTGCTAATCTGTGCCTTTTTGCAGGTGAAAAAAATGGGGTGGCTCAGATGGTAAAGAATCTGCCTGCAATGAAGGAGACCCAGGTTTGATCCCTGGGTTGGGAAGATGGGATTGGCAGAAGGGAATGAGAAGGGAATGGCTACCCACTCCAGTAGTCTTGCCTGAAGAATTCTATGTACAGAGAAGCCTGGCAGGCTACAGTCCATGGGGTCACAAAGAGTCAGATGTGACTGAGTGACTCACACACACACACACACACACACACACAGAGTTAGTTCTAGAGATATATACACAGGGCTACAGTTCATGAGATCACAAGAGTCAAACACAACTTAGCGACTAAACAACAACAACAACATTTATGGGGAGAGTGACAGGTTAAACCAGACCAGAGATGTATTGATAGCTGTTGTATGGTGTCACTCACTTGCGTCTGATTGTTTGTGACCCTATGAACTATATAGCCCACCAGGCTCCTCTGTCCATGGAATTCTCTAGGCAAGATACTGGAGTGGGTTGGAATTGCCTTCTCCAGGGGATTTTCCCCACCCAGGGATCAAACCTGTGTCTCCTACATTGGTAGCCAGATTCTTTACTGACTGAGCCACCTGGGAAGCCCCAATAGCTGCTTACATTGGGTAAATAAGGGGTAGATGGAGAGTCAGTATATGAATCTCTTTGCTTTTGTATTTGTTGGAAATTTCTTTCACTGAATGAAGAGTTAAGAACCAAATTCACTCTGCATCTCTGCAAGATCTACTAATTACAGCAGCAGATTATCTGTAGACCCTAATTTGATAGTTGATAAGCTTTAAATTTTGTGAGAATTCTCTTGGTTTTCAAGATTTTGAATACTAAGTTTTTGCTTTTTAAACTCTCAACATAATGAGAATTTATACGTATTATATAATATGGTCATCTGAGTTAAATTTACCCATTCCAGTCCATCTTAGTTCGCTGATTCAATGTTCACTCTTGCCATCTCCTGTTTGACTACTTCCAATTTGCTTTGATTCATGGACCTAACATTCCAGGTTCCTATGCAATATTGTTCTTTACAGCATCAGACCTTGCTTCTATCACCAGTCCCATCCACAACTGGGTGTTGTTTTCGCTTTGGCTACATCCCTTCATTCTTTCTGGAATTATTTCTCCACTGATCTCCAGTATCATATTGGGCACCTACCGACCTGGGGAATTCATCTTTCAGTGTCCTATCATTTTGCCTTTTCATGCTGTTCATGGGGTTCTCAAGGCAAGAATACTGAGGTGGTTTGCCATTCCCTTCTCCAGTGGACCACATTCTGTCAGACCTCTCCACCATGACCTGACCATCTTGGATAGCCCCACATGACATGGCTTAGTTTCATTGAGTTAGACAAGGCTGTGATCTGTGTGATCAGAAAGGCAATGCCAAAGAATGTTCAAACTATCCCACAATTGCACTCATCTCACATGCTAGTAAAGTGATACTTAAAATTCTCCAAGCCAGGCTTCAGCAATACCTGAACCATGAACTTCCAGATGTTCAAGCTGGTTTTAGAAAAGGCAGAGGAACCAGAGATCAAATTGCCAACATCTTCTGGATCATAGAAAAAGCAAAAGAGTTCCAGAAAACCATCTATTTCTGCTTTATTGACTATGCCAAAGCCTTTGACTGTGTGGATCACAATAAACTGTGGAAAATTCTGAAAGAGATGGGAATACCAGACCACCTGACCTGCTTCTTGAGAAATCTGTATGCAGGTCAGGAAGCAACAGGTAGAACTGGACATGGAACAACCGACTGGTTCCAAATAGGAAAAGGAGTACGTCAAGGCTGTATATTGTCACCCTGCTTATTTAACTTATATGCAGAGTATGTCATGAGAAATGCCAGGCTGGAAGAAGCACAAGCTGGAATCAAGATTGCCAGGAGAAATATCAATAACCTCAGATATGCAGATGACACCACCCTTATGGCAGAAAGTGAAGAAGAACTAAAGAGCCTCTTGATGAAAGTGAAAGAGGAGAGTGAAAAAGTTGGCTTAAAGCTCAACATTCAAAAAAGTAAGATCATGGCATCTGGGCCCATCACTTCATGGCAAATAGATGGGGAAACAGTGGAAACAGTGGCTGACTTTATTTTTCTGGGCTTCAAAATCACTGCAGATGGTGATTGCAGCCATGAAATTAAAAGACGCTTACTCCTTGGAAGGAAAGTTATGACCAACCTAGATAGCATATTCAAAAGCAGAGACATTATTTTGCCAACAAAGGTCCGTCTAGTCAAAGCTATGGTTTTTCCAGTAGTCTTGTATGGATGTGAGAGTTGGACTGTAAAGAAAGCTGAGTGCAGAAGAATTGGTGCTTTTGAACTGTGGTGTTGGAGAAGACTCTTGCGAGTCCCTTGGACTGCAAGAAGAACCAACCAGTCCATCCTAAAGGAGATCAGTCCTAGGTGTTCATTGGAAGGACTGATGCTGAAGCTGAAACTCCAATACTTTGGCCACCTGATGTGAAAAGCTGACTCATTTGAAAAGACCCTGATGCTGGGAAAGATTGAGGGCAGGAGGAGAAGGAGACAACAGGATGAGACAGTTGGATGGCATCACCGACTCAATGGACATGGGTTTGGGTGGACTCCGGGAATTGGTGATGGACAGGGAGGCCTGGCATGCTGTGGTTCATGGGGTCGCAAAGAGTCAGACACGACTGAGGGACTGAAATGAACTGAACTGAACTGAACTGATATAATATGGGCTACGCAGTCTTTTAAGTAATATGTGTACTCAACTATTGACCCTGACAGTTGTGTGATGAAAGTATAGTTATATCCATCTTGTGGATAGAACACTGAGGTGCTGAGGTACCTTCCTAACTGGAGGACTCCTCACTACTGTGGGAGGTGATTTTGAACTCAGTTGGTCTCATGCGAACACATATGATGTTGACCTGCTTGAGGGTGGCACCACCTATAAGCAAATATTCATCTCAGTATCAGGAATGGTTTTACCACATATAATAGAAAACCATACTAATCATAGCTTGTCTGGCTGGGGGACTTCCCTGATAGCTCAGTTGGTAAAGAATCTGCCTGCAGTGCAGGAGACCAGGGTTCGATCCCTGGGTTGGGAAGATCCCCTGGAGAAGGGAAAGTCTAACCACTTTGATATTCTGGCCTGGAGAATTCCATGGACACAGTCCATGAGGTTGCAAAGAGTCAGACACAATGTCTGGCTTAAGCAATAAAGAATGTTACTATTCTCTTCTAAGGAGAAGGTGAGCAGGAGGCAATCCAGGTTGGATGTAGCTCCAGGATTCCTGTCGCTTTCTGTTCTGATGCTCAGCCACCCTCTGCTGGATACCTTTCCATCTCTAGGGTTGTCTTCTTCTTGGCACAAATGTGGGCTTCACACAATCTTTCATGATACTTAAGACAGGAAGTCAGGGGCAGTGCTAGCAAATTGTGTTTCTCTCCGCAGCAGGAATCAAAGTATTTCCCAGAAACTCCCAGCACTCTTACTCCTTTGTCTCATTGGCCAGAGCATTGACTGTGGCCACCTGAGTTATAAGAAAAGTTGGGGAGTTGAGGATGCAGGAGAAAATGACTAGGGTAGACTTAAGTTGTTCATGAGCCTGGGGACACATTAAATCACTGGGCAGTGTTAACATTATTATTTAAAAATATATAGATCTTTATTTACAGTTTTCCTGGAATACAGGAGAGAGATTTATACCACATAGCCAGGCAAAAAGTTTTCTAAAATATACCTTTTAACATCTTTTTGTCCCCAGAGTTCCACTTTCTATATCAGTTGCTTTAATCTCATCCTGTCTTTCCAAAAGAATGAACACCTTTGAAATTCTCCTCACTACATCCTCTTTCTACTTCTTTCTCCTCTTAACTCCTCCTGATTCCTGGATCTTTCCTTCTGTGTTTCTTTTTCATGTAAGAGATTTAATCTAGCCTATTATGTTAGTTATCTACTGGAGTAACGAGTTACTCCAGATTCAGTTCCTTAAAATAGACATGTGATGGGACAGCTGCTGTGGGTCATGAATTTGAGAGCAGCTTAGTTGGGTGTTTCTGGCCCAGGATCTTTCGTGAGGTTGCAGTCAAGATGCTGGCAAGGGGTGCAGTCATCGGAAAGCTTAACTGGGGCCTGAGGATCCACTTCTAAGACAGCTCCTTCATATTGCTGTTGACTTGAGGCCTGTTTTTCACTCCATGGCCTCTCCACAGGACTGCTCAACAGGGTGGATGACTTCCCCCTAAGCAAGTGATCTGAGAGGAAGAACATGTAGGTAGCTATGGTGCCCTTTATGATGGAGTCTCTGAGTCATACATAGTCACTTCTTCTCTATTCTATTTGTTAGAAGAGAGTCAGTAAGTCTAGCCCACACTCAAAGGGAGGGAAATTAAATTCCACATCTATACATATTACCTGCTTTAGATTCCAAATCCTAGGAGGGAGCCAAGACCAGGGGGAAAGATGGTGTCCTGACCAATGGGCCCAGAGCAAGAGGAGTTTGGTCTTCTTGTTGTGCAAGGTAAGTCCTATATGCCCTCTAGGGCAAATTCTAGGGACTTAGGGCTTCCCTTGTGGCTCAGCTGGTAAAGAATCTCCCTGCAATGTGGGAGACCTGGGCTCAATCCCTGGGTTGGGACGATCCCCTGGAGAAGGGAAAGGCTACCCGCTCCAGTATTCTGGCCTGGAGAATTCCATGGACTGTATAGTTCATGGGGTCACAAAGAGTCGGACACAACTGAGTGACTTCCACTTTCACTTTTCAGGGACTTATTAGGACACGATGGGAGAAAGAGACATCCTCCTGGGCACTATATTTTCTTTGAGGTGTTATAAAGTAAGTGATCTTGTATCACCCGCAGTGATCACCCAACTCTTGGGTGATCATACTGTGTTAGTTTTCTGTGCTGTAAATCAGTACCACAAACTTTAACAGTCTGTAAGACTGCTCAGTTATCATCTCACATATCGTCAGTTTGGGCCTGTCACAGATGGTTCTCTGCTTAGAACCTCAAAAGACTGAAACGAAGGTGTCAGCTGGGCCGCATTCTCATCTGATAGACTAGACTCTATCAGAGCGCACTGTCTATTCAGAGCCTCTTGCAAGCTGCTGGCAGAGTTCAGTTCCTTTCAGTTTTAAGATTGGGGTCCCTGTTATCTTGCTGGCTGTCAGTAGTGGTTGCTCTTGGCTCTGAAAGGCTAGTCTCATCCTCTAGCCGCAACACAACAGCTGACTTCCATAGCAGCTTATACAGGGTGTGTACATAGGTAGGTGAGAACTTTGGGAGCTGTATGGGATTGCTAGGTCTGCCATAATAAAGCCTCACAGTTTATGTGGCTTAAGGAACAGAAAATTTACTTGTCATTTCTAGAAGCTAGAATTCTGAGATCAAGCCATCAGCAGGGTTGGTTTCCTTCTGAGCTTTTTCTGCTTTGCTTAAAGGTGGCCATCTCTCCTCCCTGTCTCCACACGTGGTCTTCCCTCTGTGCATGTCTATGTCCTAATATGCTCTTCTTATAAGGATACTGGTCACATTGGATTAGGGCTGACCTGTATCACATTTTACTGTAATTATCTTTTTAAAGGCCCTGTCTCTAAATACAGTCATTCTAAGGTACTAGGTGTTAGAACTTCAACATATAAATTTGGGAGGAATATAATTCAGCCCATTACAGGGATCATTTTAGAATTCTGCTTCTACATAGATTTTGGCTAGAGTTTTAAGGCCAACATTGGCTCTTATAAAAGTTACTATAAAGTTATTGTCACTCTGCTATGGAGTTTCAAGTCTCTTTGAGACTCACAACTTGCAAAATATAAAGCACTCCCTGGAATAAGAAGTATTATTCTGAACATTTCCAACTCCTGAGATTTAGAATACTTATTTTAGATATTTGATTTTTTTTGGGTGATTTTTTATTGTAGCTAATTTACGATATTATTTTAGTTTCAAGTGTATATCAAAGTGACTCAGTTATACATATGGATATGTGTACATATATATAAGCTTTTGCAGATTATTTTCCATTATAGATTATTATAAGATATTGAGTATAGTTCCCTGTGCTATACAGTAGGTCCTTTTTGATTATCTATTTTATTTTATTTTTTTATTTTTTATTTTTTTGACATACATTTTTTTTTCAATTTTTATTTTTTTAATTTTAAAATCTTTAATTCTTACATGCATTCCCAAACATGAACCCCCCTCCCACCTCCCTCCCCATAACATCTCTCTGGGTCATCCCCATGCACCAGCCCCAAGCATGCTGTATCCTGCGTCAGACATAGACTGGTGATTTAATTCTTACACGATAGTATACATGTTAGAATGCCATTCTCCCAAATCATCCCACCCTCTCCCTCTCCCTCTGAGTCCAAAAGTCCGTTATACACATCTGTGTCTTTTTTCCTGTCTTGCATACAGGGTCGTCATTGCCATCTTCCTAAATTCCATATATATGTGTTAGTATACTGTATTGGTGTTTTTCTTTCTGGCTTACTTCACTCTGTATAATCGGCTCCAGTTTCATCCATCTCATCAGAACTGATTCAAATGTATTCTTTTTAATGGCTGAGTAATACTCCATTGTGTATATGTACCACAGCTTTCTTACCCATTCATCTACTGATGGATATCTAGGTTGCTTCCATGTCCTGGCTATTATAAACAGTGCTGCGATGAACATTGGGGTACATGTGTCTCTTTCAATTCTGGTTTCCTCGGTGTGTATGCCCAGCAGTGGGATTGCTGGGTCATAAGGTAGTTCTATTTGCGATAGATATTTGAGGAAACTGTAAATTTACTTATACATGTTTGAGAGAATATGCTTAACCTGGCATAAAATTTGAGTTTGTTCTAGCATTATTTTACTTCTGTTATTTCCTTTCTCAAATATACAGTATATACGAAATAAACCTTAAAAATTAAAAGCATGTTAGGTTGCAATGCCTACTAATGAGCTGCAGGGGGTGTCCTTTTATTTACTGACGGTACCTTGAAAGTAGAAATGGGAGCTGAGAAACAATTAAACTGGTTACTTCTTTTTTTTTTTTTTTTTTTTTGGCTCAGATCAGAATCGCCTCGATAATCAATGGCGCGGGACAAGCCCGGCCTCGTCTATCTGATCAATTCATCACTTCTGAGCGCCGGGCCCCACAGGACCGGCTCCGGAACCTCCGGGGCCACGGCGTTGCCACCGCCCAAGGGGCCTCGCTGCACAGCGCCCCGAGGAAGGGCTTCGCAGGAGGGAAGCTTTTCATTTCGAGTCGGCCCGGCGGGGCTGGAGTCCCAACCCGATCAAATAAGATCAACGTGTAGGCCGGGGGAGGGGTGCAGGGGCGGGCGCACGCACTCACACATTCACGCACCCACTCAGACATTCACGCATCCACTCACACACTCGGCCTACACGCGCACCCCCCACCCCCACACACACAACACCACACAGCAATTCACTGCCACCTCACTTCCAGCCCGCTCTCCCTCCGGTAGAACTGGTTACTTCTGACATAGAGAACAGTCTGGTGGTTGAAGGTGGCTGGGGAGGTGGTTGGAGTGGGAGGTTGTGGTTAGCAGGTGTAAGCTATTGTGTATAGAATGGGTAAACCCAAGGTCTTACTGTGTAACATACAGAAACTTATTCAATATCCTATGATAAACTATAATGGAAAAGAGTATTTTTTAAAATATATATGTATGTATAACTGAATCTGTTTGCTTACAGCAGTAATGAGCCCAACATTGTAATTTAACTAAACTTCAATAAAAAATATAAGAATTGGTGACTATAGTTAGTAATACAGAATTGTATACTTGAAAGTTGCTGAGTAGATCTTCAGCATTCTCACCACACAGTCACACACACAGTTAACTGTGTTAACTGTTAGGTGATGGGTGTGTTAATTATCTTGATCTTGGCAATCATTTTATAATGTATATGCATATCAAAATCATCACTTTGTACACCTTAAATACATCCAATTATATTTGTAAATTATCCCTTAAAGTTTTTTTTTAAAAAGAATTTGCCTTAGTGGTTCAAGCAAAAAACAAAAAATAAAGACTAAAATTCACAAACAAGTTTAGCATTAGGAAATCAGTGCTTGAGCAAGTGTAAGACATTCTACGCTTTGAAATAATCTTTTTTTTAAATCCAGAATTTAAGTAATTTGATATTTATTGCCTTTGGTGGCTTATATGCATTCTAATTTTAGATTTTGGCCTAAAAAATGAATCTTAATTGTTTCAAGACAACTTTCACAGCTGACAGAGAGAGGCAATAATTTCTTTTTCCATATTTCTCCAAGCTGAGAATGTATACTTTCCATAATCAACTTAAATCCTCAAGGGAAAAGAGAGCTTTCCTTAGAGGAGGGAGGAAAGGGAGGACATAGTTTAGACTGCAGGGGCCAGTCACAGAACTATGCATACAGAAAGTGCTCAATAGATGTGTGTTAAATTGGCTTAAATTTAATTGAATTAGAGCTTACAATGAAATATGAATCACTGAATCAAAAAGTTTATGGATACAGTAAACCTGGGATATAAATCTTCAAAAGTTTTAGGATAAGCAAAATTGATGTCCTTTTATTTTTTACAAAAATATATCAAAATATAAAATAGGTAAATTATTGTCCTTTACTAAGGATTTAGCACTGTAATATTTATGTGAAGGATTTAGACAAATTCATGGAATCAGTCATAAAAATATTTCTGAGATTTTTGGTTTCATAAATGACACACAGGCTTATTTTTTTTTTTTTTTCACTTTTTTTTTTTTATTTTATTTTATTTTTTTTTTAGTTTTTTATTTTTTACATTTTAAAATCTTTAATTCTTACATGCATTCCCAAACATGAACCCCCCTCCCACCTCCCTCCCCATAACATCTTTCTGGGTCATCCCCATGCACCAGCCCCAAGCATGCTGCATCCTGCGTCAGACATAGACTGGCTATTCAATTCACATGATAGTATACATGTTAGAATGTCATTCTCCCAAATCATCCCACCCTCTCCCTCTCCCTCTGAGTCCAAAAGTCCGTTATACACATCTGTGTCTCTTTCCCTGTCTTGCATACA
Source organism: Ovis canadensis (assembly GCF_042477335.2). NCBI lineage: Eukaryota > Metazoa > Chordata > Mammalia > Artiodactyla > Bovidae > Ovis > Ovis canadensis. The sequence continues at coordinate 118,386,873 of NC_091250.1, read as the reverse complement.
GGGTCGTCATTGCCATCTTCCTAAATTCCATATATATGTGTTAGTATACTGTATTGGTGTTTTTCTTTCTGGCTTACTTCACTCTGTATAATCGGCTCCAGTTTCATCCATCTCATCAGAACTGATTCAAATGAATTCTTTTTAACGGCTGAGTAATACTCCATTGTGTATATGTACCACAGCTTTCTTATCCATTCATCTGCTGATGGACATCTAGGTTGTTTCCATGTCCTGGCTATTATAAACAGTGCTGCGATGAACATTGGGGTACATGTGTCTCTTTCAATTCTGGTTTCCTCGGTGTGTATGCCCAGAAGTGGGATTGCTGGGTCATAAGGTAGTTCTATTTGCAATTTTTTAAGGAATCTCCACACTGTTCTCCATAGTGGCTGTACTAGTTTGCATTCCCACCAACAGTGTAGGAGGGTTCCCTTTTCTCCACACCCTCTCCAGCATTTATTGCTTGCAGATTTTTGGATCGCAGCCATTCTGACTGGTGTGAAGTGGTACCTCATTGTGGTTTTGATTTGCATTTCTCTAATAATGAGTGATGTTGAGCATCTTTTCATGTGTTTGTTAGCCATCCGGACACACAGGCTTAGAATCACTCATATTTATGAAGTCTATAATCCAGGTGTTCTGGATTCCTAGTTAGACCCTTTATATCAGAGCACACCTCCTCTTCAGAGGGTTTCTACCTCCTCAGGAAAGCTCAATGGATCGGATTTATGCTTGAAAAATCATCCAAATATGAATCATTTTAATAAATCTTTAATGAATAGAGGTCTCATCTATTATTTTCTGATTGCTTCTACTTTCCTACTTTTTTTTTTAAAGACAAAGTTCTTTTTTAAAAATAATGTATTTATTTATTTTGGTCCTGCTGGGTCTTTGTTGCTCGTGCAGGCTTTCTCTAGTTGTGGTGAGCAGGGGGTTACTCTTCGTTGTGATTCATGGGGTTCTCATCAGTGGCTTCTCTTGTTTCAGAGCACACACTCTAGACACGCAGACGTCAAGAGTTGCGGCACACAGGCTCAGGAGTTGCAGCTTGTGAGTCCCAGAGCTTGGGCAGCTTCCGGAGCTTAGTTGCATGTGGAATCTTTCTGGACCAGGGATTGAACCCGTGTCCCGTACATTGGCAGGTGGATTCCTATCCACTGTGCCACCAGGGAAGTCCCCTACTTTTTTTAAAGTGACATTATAAATTAGCATGAAGTTGAAATGTCAATTGGACTGAAGCAGATAAACCTTTTGTTTTAATTAATAGAACTTAATAGGGTGATCCTGTAACAGCCCAAAGACCTCATATATTATGCTGAGTAAAGAAAGACTTTCTTCTTGCTCTTACAACAAATGCTGTACGCTTGTGCAGTGCAGGAATTCAAGTGCCACTGAGCTCTCCTGGTGTCCACAGCTACACGGCTGGTGCAGTTTGTGGTGCCCTCCTAAAGCCAGTCAGGGATCCCTGCGGCTCCAGATTTTGTCCTGGGGAGAATCCTAGTCTGTGAATCATGTGTCATAGTCTTGGATCAGGATAATGCATTCTGATCTGTTTTGCCTCCTAAAGAACAGAACTGGGTACCTAGGAAATTGTAACTTCTGCCTCTAAGCAGAGCAGAGAAGTCTGGACCCTATTTGAAGCTTTTGTTCTTTGTTTTGGTCAGAAAATTATGTGTTTAAGGTACAGAAACATAATCCATTGACCTCAAATAAAATGAGTAGGTAGTTAATGTAAGCATGCAAGTGAAAATCTCATGGACAAAGGGACACAGTCAAGGCAGGTGACCTGGAGAACTCAAAGGAGGTCAGGAGTGAAACTGACCTGGGTTAAGCCTGTCTCTGCAACTTACTAGTCATATAACTGTAAGCAAGTCATTTTGTAACCCTATAAACTCTTTCCCCGCTATACTGCACTAGGGAAACTACTGTCTTCTTCCCTCCTAACCTATGAGGATCCAATGTTATGGAAGATGGCCAAGAATGTTGGCTGGGGTAGAGTAGCTTCCCAACAGTATGCTTTAAATTGGCTCAATACTTTAAGTATGACTCATGGGACACTCACAGGGCATCACCATTCCTAGAAGTAGAAGTAAAAGAGATGGTTTAGTGAGTAGGCGATGGATTACATTTTGGATATGCTGGAATTTTCAACTGGACAGGATATTCAGGTAGGAAGATCCCACAAACCAATGGAAATGCAGGATATAAATTCAGAAAGAAGGCAAGGCTGGCTAGAGAATCAGATGTGGGGCCTATCCAAAGAGAAGTGATAATTACATTAGTGAGAATACAGCCATTGAGAGTGCTGGGATAGAACAAACAGAAGAAGAGCATCTCAATTTGGGCACACACAAACTTCAGGGGAGGAAGAAGGAAACATGGGAAGGAGTGGATAGAGAAGTGAGAGAATTAGGAAGGTGCTAGTATAGAAGGCTCCCCTGGTGGCTCAGCAGTAAAGAATCCACCTGCAATGCAGGAGATAATGGGTTCGATCCCTGGGTCAACAAGATCCCCTGGAGGAGAAAATGCCAACCCACTCCAGTAATCTTGCCCAGAAAATCCCATGGATAGAGGAGCTTGGTGGTGTTGCAAAGGAGTCCAACACATCTGAGCAACTGAAGAGCAGGTACAGAAGTATATATAGGGCTTTTAGGGCTGTTAAGTTCTTTGGTGATTTTAAAGTTTTTCAGATGAACTACTTTATCATTCGCTTTGAGTTGGTATCATTCCTAGAGAAGTTTTGGGTGTAGCATGAAAAAAGTGTAGGCTGCATCTGTGATTTACGTATTAAGTTAAAAGAAACAAAGCATTGCTCCTTCAAAGTGGCAGGGATATATATACTGTATATATGATGAGAAATTAACTGTCTTTGAAAAGGGCAGTTGCCAAAATATTTACAAGTATACACACTAAAGCGTTAGTCACTCAGTTGTGTCTGATTCTTTGCAACCCCATGGGCTGTAGTCCCCCGTGAGGCTCCTCTGTCTATGGGATTTCCCAGGCAAGAATACTGGAGTGGGTAGGCATTCCCTTCTCCAGGTGATCTTCCAGACTAACGACTGAACGCAGGTCTCTTGCATTGCAGGCAGATTCTTTACCATCTGAGCCACCAGGGAAGCCTTGCCCTAATTACAATATTGGGAGAATGTATAGTGTGGTAGAGAGAGCAGAAAACCAGAATCAGATAGTCTTGGGTCAAACCCTGTGACCTGCTTGAGGTACCTGTTTTTTTCTTCTCAATAACTGGAAAATCACATCACTAAACGACAGCATCTTTTGTGATAATTAAATGAAACAATGTACATGAAGTACCTGGTGCTTCCCAGGTGGGGCTGGTGGTAAAGAAACTGTCTGCCAATGCAGGAGACTTAAGAGACTGAGTTTGATCCCTGGGTTGGAAAGATTCCCTGGAGGAGGGCATGGCAATCCACTCTAGTATTCTTGCCTGGAGAATCCCATGGACAGAGAAGCCTGGTGGGCTACAGTCCATAGGGTTGCAAAGAGTCAGACATGACTGAAGTGACTTTGCATCCATGTACACACATATGAAGTACCTAGAACAGTAACCAAAGCATAGTCAATGTTATCATAGCAATAATGTTTTTGTGTTTTTTTTCCAGCCATGCCAAGTGAGATCTTAGTTCCCCAACCAGGGAATGAACCCTGTGCTCTCTGCACTGGAAATGCAGAGTCTTAACCACTGCACCACCACAGAAGTCCCTGTTAGGATTATGTCTCCTTTGCAGTCCTCCTTGTATTTTATCACTAGATGGCGGCAATGCTCCCTTAACCAATTTAAATGAAAAGGGACAACTTTCTGGAGGAGTTGAAATTAGTGAAGGCTTACCCAATAGGAAGATGTGTGTAGGGCATCAGAAAAATAAGCGGTAGCGGTTATATAGAGTCAGAGAGAGAAGAGGAAGGAAGGGAGGAGGGAGGGAGGGGGGAAGGAAAAAGAGGGCAAGGGAAAGATGGAGAAGAAGAGAGAAATGTTTAGAAATAACTTGATATTGCAAAAGAAACAATGAAATAGTGATTATGGGGTGGGGATAGAACCAGATCTTACTGAATATCATTTCAGATTCTATAGGATCTAGTGTTATTTTTGTTTATAAATACACATAGGGAGTGGTGGTTACTATATACTGTTGATCCTTGAACAATTCAGGGGTCAGGGCCACTGATCCCCACACAATCAAATATCTGACTATAACTTACAGTTGGCCCTCCATACCTGTTTCCTCTGTATTCAGAGATTTATTCGTCCTTGGATCATGTGGTACTTATTACTGAAAAAAATCCACATATAAGTGGATATGCACAGTTCAAACCCATGTTGTGCAAGTTTCAAGTGTATTTTCTGTGTTGACAGTTTTTAAAGATCTATAGTGGTCCTAGGACTTCCCTTAAATAATCTGCCTACAATGCAGGAGACCTAGGTTTGATCCCTGGGTTGGAAAGATCCCTTGGAAAAGGAAATGGCAACCCACTCCACTATTCTTGCCTGGAAAATTCCATGGACAGAGGAGTCTGTTGGGCTACAATCCATGAGGTCCCAAGAGTCCGATAAGACTTAGCCACTGGACCACCACCATGGTGGTCCTAAAGAGATTTAGCAATATCAGCTGCCCAGTAAATGTCAGTAAAGCATAATGTGTTTTACTGTTCATTTAAATCATTAACCTCAATTGTAAAAATGTGGCTATTTTCCTCTTTGCAAAATATTCCTTCTACATTAAGACACTTAATGGTATATTAGTTATCTATTGCTCTGTAACAGACATCTGTAAGGTTGGTGGCTTAAAATGATGATTTATTATCTCATTTTTTTCTGAGGGCCAAGAATCCTGAAGTGACTCAGTGAAGTGGTTCTGGCTTAGGCTCTCCCGTGAAACTTCAGTGAAGACATGATCTGAGGCTACAATCATCTGACGACCTGCCTGAGCCTTGGAGGATCTGCTCCCAAGATGGTTCAGTCACATGGTTGGTGTCAAGAGGCCTCAGCTCCTTACCAATTGTTGGCCAGAGGCCTTCATCCCACCACATATGAATTTCTCCGTAAGTTGGCTTGGGCATCCTTCCAACATGCAGCTGACCTCTTCCAGGGTTAGTGATCCAAGAAAGACCACAAGAAGGAAGCCACGACAGCTTTTATGACCTGGTTTCAGAAGTCATGCTCTAACTTCCATCATATTTGTTCAAAGTGAGTCACACAGAAAATAACTATGATTGTCAGCAATATATACATATATAAAAGAAATGGGGGTTCCCATATGGAGAAATCACAGTCTGATCTCTCTCAGTATGACCACATCCTCTCCCTACATCTTGATTTGTTCATCTATAAGAAGAATAGAGGCCAGGAAACCATGGCCACTTCAACTCTAAGGTACTCTATCCCTGCTCCATCTGGGTGTGACCTTAGTTAACAACTTGGTCCTCTATCAGTGTGTCAACCCTACTAGCTTGTTCTAATTAAGGTGGGAGCTAGAACCAGAAGTGGGCTTCCCAGGTGGCCCTAGTGATAAAGAACCCGCCTGCCAATGAAGGAGATTTAAGAGATGCTGGTTCCATTCCTGGGTCGGGAAGATCTCCTGGAGAATGGCATGGCAATCAACTTCAGTATTACTGCCTGGAGAACCACATGGACAGAGGAGCCCCACGGGCTACAGTCCACAGGGTCCCAGAGAGTCAGACAGGACTTAACACAGTATCAGAAGTAGCTAGTCAAAGTGAAAAGCATATTGGGTTTGGATTCAAAGAGAAAGTCGCTTAGTCGTGTCGGACTCTTTGCGACCCCATGGGCTATAGAGTCCATGGGATTCTCCAGGCCAGAATACTGGAGTGGGTAGCCTTTCCCTTCTCCAGGGGATCTTCCCAACCCAGGGATTGAACCCAGGTCTCCCGCATTGCAGGCGGATTCTTTAACAGCTGAGCCACAGGGGAAGCCCTTAGCTTCAAAAGTTGGCCCTGAAACTCACTTAGCTACCTGACCCTAGGCAGTCCTTCAATCTTAGTTCAATCCGCCTGTTAACAACTGGAATGCTAATCCCTCGCCCATCCCATAAAGTTGTCAATAGGCTCAAAGTTAGGTAATTAGGCATTTACCCTGTGGCAGAGTTTACAGACCAGACCTTTGATCATCGCAACAACCCTGTAAGATATAGAAATATTATACTTGTTTTACCGGAGAAGGCAATGGCACCCCACTCCAGTACTCTTGCCTGGAAAATCCTATGAACGAAGGAGCCTGGTAGGCTGCAGTCCATGGGGTCGCTAAGAGTCGGATACGACTGAGCGACTTCCCTTTCACTTTTCACTTTCATGCATTGGAGAAGGAAATAGCAACCCACTCCAGTGTTCTTGCCTGGAGAATCCCAGAGACGGGGGAGCCTGGTGGGCTGCCGTCTATGGGGTCGCACAGAGTCGGACACGACTGAAGTGACTTAACAGCATACTTGTTTTACAGGTGAAAGAAATTGCGGCGTAGACAATTCACGTAGGCAAGATTAACTTAAAAGTGGCGGAACTAGGAGCCTAACCCAGTTCTGACTCCAAAACCTGCGCGCAAAATAGAGGTAAACTACTTTCGTTTGACATTAAGCGGTGACCATCTGACATAGTAATATAGATTCGTCTTGAGTCACCACCCTGTAAGGACTTCAGAAACGTTTCCATCAGACCACGTTTTCGCAAGCCTACTTTGCCCATATGGCTCATCAGATGTCTGGAGTATCACTGTTTGAAGCGGCCCTGACGCCTGAGGCTTGCGGGAACTAACGCGGCTTCCGCGCCCTCAGGGCACGCGGGAGACTCAAGCAAGTCCACACGTCAGAACCCGGCGCGTTTCTCTAAGTGCTGCCCCCAAGTCCCCCAGGTCGCTGCACTCAACCCCTCCCTGTCAGAAGCGTCATCTTCAGGGAAAGGCCTAGCTTACAAGCGCTCTCGTTCGCTGTGGGCTTGGTTCCGTCAAGCGTGAGCCGGCCGTCGGCTATGGGACGCCGAGCCCCGGGCCTCTCGCGGGCGGGGCCGGCACCACAAAGCCCTTTATGGAGGCTCTGGCCTGACGCGGGGCCGCCTGCACCTCCAGGCGCGAGCAGGAAGGAGGCCTGCGCGCGCGGCCGTGGGCGACTAAATGGGTGTGCGCTCGGCCCTCGACCCACGGGCCCCGAAACCCTCCCACACCCCGGCGAGGGTAATCAGGCGCCGGCGTCCTCTCGAGGGCAGCAGTCTCGCGAGGCTTGGGAGGAGTGGCCGCGCCCGCCGCGTTTGTGGCGTGTGTGGGAGGAGGGGCGGAGCTAGGCGTGGGTGGGGACGGCGCGAGGAGGGCCGGCCCCGCCTCCTCCTTGCAATCTTCCTTCCCTCTCCTCTCTTCCCTCCTCTTCACCCCCTCTTCCCTCCCCTCTTCATCTTTCCTCCCTACCCTGGGCTCTGGAGGACCCGGGTCCTCCCGGGATCTGCGCATCCAGAGGGGAGGATACCCATCCCGAAGCCTGAGCTAGAGGAGGCATGGGAGTGGTGCATGAAGTGGGTCACATTTTAAGCGCAGAAGGGAAAACCTGGGAGGAAGGTCTGCATTCTTTCAAAGGATGGAGGACGGAAAGTCCCTGTGCCCACCCGTGCTTTGTGGCTTAACACTGTCACGTTTGAGACACGTTTTGCTGTTGAGGTTTTTTCAGCCCATTTGGCAGGCTTTAGGCAAGGACAGTACGGGGCCAGAATGCTGATGCTGTTTACCTGGCATTTTCTCCTAATGTGGCAAGAAGTGATAAAACGAGTTCGTGGAAAATAGAAAAGAAAAGAGGTTCAGTTCATGAACATCGGTTAGGGAGGTTCTTAGATTCAGACTTTTTTTTTCCTGGATCTTTGTATTATTTGGATATTAAAATAATCAAGTGAATACTTTATCTTAATTAGGTGCGTTGCAATCATTTCAGGCAAAGTGAACAAGAATATCTGAGTCATTACATCAGGCACCTGTGTTAGGAAATTGGACTGCAATAATTCACCATGGCTTATGGCTTGCAAAGAAAGAATGGAGTAGAAAAGCTTTTGCGGTGCAATTGTTATAAAGTGTAAGTATTTTTATCAGGTAAGCACTGACTCAGGGTAGGGGAGGGGTGTCCTTGTTAAAAGTACTGGACATCCTTATGTTCCCAGTGAGATACTGGACTGTATGAGGCATTTTCTGGTGCCTGGATACTGATTTTTTTTTTTGATACTGATTTTTAAAAAGGAAAATGATTTTATAAGGATTGTAGGAAAATGATTTTATAAGGATTGTAGGAAAATGATTTTATAAGGATTGTAGGAAAATGATTTTATAAGGATTGTTAAGTATTCTTACTTGGTTTTTTACAACAAAACAAATTTCAAATGAGAAGACTAAAATTTGGTAATATGATCAAAGTCCCTCAGTCATGTAGTAAGGGAGTGACAAGGATTGAAGTCTGAGTTTTCCTACTCCAAAGCAACATTTTCTACTACTGACAACAACCTTAAAATACCTCTTTAGATAGTGTGAATCTAACTAAACATGCCTTGGTGTCTGATACATCTTAACAGAATACTAGATTAACTGGTACAGAGAGTCAGTTTTGAATCCTGTGTGTTTGGCAGGTAGTAAATGGACAATATGGGCTTTCCAATCAAAAAGACTGGGGCTCTGGAAATGTAAATTGGTACAGTCAATGTGGAGAACAGTATGGAGGTTCCATAAAAAACTAAAAATAGAACTGCCGTATAATCCTGCAGTCTGACTCCTGGGCATATATCCAGAGAAAAACATGATCTGAAAGGATACGTGCATGCCCGTGTTCACTGCAGCTCTGTTTACAATAGCCAAGACATGGAAACAATCTAAATATCCATTGAAAGAGGAATGGATAAAGAAGATGTGGTCCATATATACTCAGCCATTAAAAAGAATGAAATAATGCCATTTGTAGCAACATGGATGGACCTAGAGAGTGTCATGCTGAGTGAAGTCAGTCAGACAGAGGAGGAGAAATGTGTGTGACTGTCCTTATATATGGAATCTAAAAAGAAGTAAACTTACAAAACAGAGACTCACAGACTTAGAAAATGAACTTATGGTTGCTGCGATGGGGGAGTTGAAGGGGGATAATTAAGAACTATCTTAACTATTTTAACTAAGGGATAGTTAGCTTTAGGAAGTACTTCATGTATACACTGCTGTATTTAAAATGGATAACCAACAAGGACCTATTGTTAGTAAAAGGAACTCTGCTCAAAAAAAAAAAAAAAAAAAAAACTACCAAGAAAACTAGGGCTCAAAGCCTGGCTCTGCCTCTGGCTGCCCATGCTGCTTTGAGTAAATTACTTAACTTCTTTGTGCCTTGGCTTCCACATCTGTGAAATGAACAGATCAATACCAAGCCACATGGTATGGAATACAAAGGAAGTAATGTAGGTAAGATACTTGTATGTTGTCTGAAATAATAGTAAACCCATAGTGAACATGGGTTGCTACTACATGAGAGTTTCACTCTGTAGTACTGTTGTGCTACCTTGTTTTAAATTTTTGAACTTGTTTTTTAACCTCTCTGCCACAATCTATGATACATTTATCATTGTGAGTCAATTGAATTTTACTTTTTGACAATATTCTAAGAAGGAAATGGAGACATCCCACAGGGTTATAAAACCAGAGTTATGGGAAAACTCATTATTGTACTCTGCTTAGATCTGTTAGTTCAGTATGACTTTAGACCTTGAACTATAGGCGAATAACCACTATAGTCATTGTTGCAAGCATAATTTTTATAACAAAGATATTCCTGTATTTGGAGAATGATTTAAAGCACTGATTCTGTGGTTTTGGCTATATAGCATTTTATATCATGAATAATATTTGCAAAACTAGTGTCTTCTCTGTCAGTCTCACAAGAAAGTATTTGATATCATTCTGTTTATAAAAGCAGCTAAGTTAAGAGGAGTAGAATGGTGTTCTGTGTCACTCAGTCATGTCTGACTCTGTGACCCCATGGATGGTAGCCTCCCAGGCATCTCTGTCCTTGGGGATTCTCCAGGCAAGAATACTAGAGTGGGTTGCCATGCCCTCCTCCAGGGGATCTTCCTGACCCAGGAATCAGACTGGGGTCTTCTGTATTACAGGCAGATTCTTTCATTTGCTCAGGCAGTTTTTCACTTTGGGCTTTTTTTGGTTAAACAATTTTAGAAGATCAAAACCATTTGACATTTTTATTTTCAAATGCTTTGAAAGGAAAATAAAATGTTATCTCTCATATCTCCATTCTCATCCCTATGCTACCTGCCCAGTCCCACTCAGGTAAAATGTTTTATGTTTTCCTACAATTTCTGTCTCTTGTATATGATACACATATGTACACATATGTATATACACACACATTTTTGCACATGGGGGATTATATTGAACTTTGCTCCATCCCCTATTTTATCTTGTGTAGCCTAGTGAGCACAGATTCTAGAGTCTGATTTTCTGATTTGAAATTTCAAACTCAAGCCTTGTGATCTTGAGTAAATTGTAGATTTTAGACATTTATGTCTTAGATTTTAGAACACTTTTGTTCTTTTAGTCCATAATGCCATCAGTGTCTCAACTGTATTCACATCATTTATATAAACCTGTAGTATGCATGTGTGCATACATATATGTATATACATACTCCTATATATGTATACATAGATATATCTGTACATGCATTAAAATTTCAAACCCAAGCCTTGTGACCTTGAGTAAATTTTTCTCTGTTCCTGCTTCCCAACCTATAAAATAAGTATAATAGCACCTTGCCTACTTCATGGCAATTAAATGTGTTTATATATGTAAACTGATTAAAAGGGTATCTAGCATGTAGTAGGTGCTAGGTAAACATTAACTGTTTGATTGCTCATCTTTCCAAATCCATAGATAAAGATAAACCTCATTCTTTCATTACATATGTGTACTACAGTTTAGCCAGGCTCTTCTTTGTAGACATTAAGACTATTTTGTGAGGTTTTTTGGATAAGCAATGCTTCACTGAGGATTCTTGTAAATACATCTTTGTGTACTTGTTCAAGTGCATTTATAATAATTGTAGACTTCAAGTCACGCCTTAAGATTAGATGATAAAGTAACAAGGAAGCTGGAGGAGGAAGACAGGTGGCATGTATGTAATAAGCTCATTTCATCTAGTTATACCAAAGCAGGTCTTTCCCCTGTCCTCATACATATGAATTCACATTGACTGTAACTGAGAAACATAGCTGATACTTAAAACTTCCAAAGTAGGATACATAAAACAATCCATTAAAATTTCATTGTGATTATTTTTAAATACTGTAGTTTAGGATTTCATTCCTTTTTCCTGTTTTCTAAGGATTCTGTTGATACTTCTAAACACACCTGGGTTACATCTCAGCTCTGGTTCTCAGTTAACTTCTGAGTCTTTGTTCCCTTGTCTTACCTCCATGGTGTTGTAAAGATTAAAATCAGATCATGGAATTCCCTGGTGGTCCAGTGGCCAAGACTCCATGCTCCCAATGCAGGGGGTATGAGTTTGATTCCTGGTCAGAAAACTAGATCCCACATGCCAAAACTAAGAGTTTGCATGCTGCAACTAAGATCCAGCACAGCCAAATAAATAAATATTTCTAAAAAATAAAAAAAAATCAGATCACACACTCAAAGCTTTACTGTGTGCTAAGCACCATATTCATAATATTCCATTTGTTCCTTCCCTAATGTGATCATATTTTTGATCAACCAAGAAAGACTTGGAGCTTGCAGTTTTTTTTTTTTTAGTTTTTTATTTTTTAAATTTTAAAATCTTTAATTCTTACATGCGTTCCCAAACATGAACCCCTCTCCCACCTCCCTCTGCAGTTTTTAACTACATCCTCTTTAAAGACATGGAAAGATTGGATTGACTGCATGGAGTCTGTTTTTTGAGCTAAAGTTCCTATCATTATAATTTATGGTTATTTTTCAATATATTAATATTTCTACATTGAAAGATTATAACATGTTGATTAAAGGCTCCTTCTCCTGGCTAGATTTGCAACTCTGAAAAATCCTGAATACTCCTCTGCAAACCAAAATCTCTAGTGGGAAATGGAACTGAGAACACAAATGTCTTATTTATATCCTGTCATCAATGTCAAGAAATGTTTATTGAATGAGTTAATTTTTGCCCCAGACAGGAACCCTGGGAACTTGCGCTACTCACACAGACGTGGTACACAAAACTAGCCAACATCAAGTTGCCTTTCTTGGAAGAAATTGCATTTGGTAGCTGTGTACACCTCAAAAAATGCAAAACCATTAAGGATGGTCTGCTCCCTTCAGCAGAATGTAAGTTCTGTAGGACCTACTTTAATAAATTACAAATTGTGTGTGTTATTTTGATTATTGGACATGTGTTTGAATCTGCTCACTCACACCCAGGCTCCCTTCTGTGTAGCTCTGTCTTCTTGTTTGGTATTCAAGAATGTGGATTTTTCTGTGTGATAAATATTCATCTTGGGCTAAACTATGCCTGGTGAAAAATGTCAGTTGGATTGCTTCGTGTATTTTATTTTTCAGCCATCCAATGTGAAAGGGAGTATGAAATGAAGCGCTTGAATAACCTGAAATGTCAGGAAAATGCAGCTAAGAAAATTCAGTTTTCCCTAAGGGAAAGGCCAGTTGGCTTGAGAAGACCTCTTCCACCTAAGTGACTGTCATCTCATAGTTGAATCTGTTCTCTGTGGGGTTTGCATCCAAAGAGGATGAAGGACTCTGACCTTTCCCTGTGTGCAGTCGGATGCATTCATCTGAATGCCCCCTGGTGGATGAATCAGCTCCTGTGGGTTATGGACAGCTCTTAGCTGACAGCTCTCAAAGATCTGTGTTCCAGCTACGTATTTGTACCGTTGTATCACAGACAACAGCACTGTAAGTAGATGAAAATGTTGCTGGCATTGAGTCACTTGTGCTATTCATTTTGATTTTTGTAAAACTGCACCAAGGTAAGGGGAAGCTTCTTGTCAGAGGCATTGCCCCTTGCCCCCAAGAGACATTATTTTGAAGAATATTTTGAATTTTCATCTTTGAGACCCCCAAGGAGGTGCCAAAGAAGGAGAGAGACAAATTATTTTTAAAGCATAAAAAATTTTGTTAAAGAAAAATTGTGGGTTTCATTTTAGTAACCTAGTTTCCAGTTTTCAATGAAACATCATTTATTATTCTCATGTGGTACTTTATTTTTTTTAAAGTATTTATTTGATTGTACCAGGTCTTAGTTGCAGCATGTGGGATCTTTTAGTTGTGCCATATGGGATCTATTAATAATTCCCTAACCAGAGGTCAAACGTGGCCCCCCCTGCATTGAATGGAGCACGGGGTCCTGGCCACTGTACCACCAGGGAGGTTCCTCTCCTGTGGAACTTTAAAGTGGCAAGATTAAAGTTTTTGTTCTCCAAAAAACCATCTTTTTCCTTTTGCCTATTTTCATACTGTCTCTCTGGGATGCCCTCTGGAGCATGTGGAACGCACATACATATGTGAAAATGACATGACAATACAAAGACAGCATCTGTGAGGAGAACTCACTTGTACAGAGTGGTTGAAGAATGGGGAATTGACTAACTGGAAAGAATTGGATTTGCATAAACCAATTTTCCTAGAATTTGAATCCAGTAAAGTACACTTGGATATGAAGGCTATATTTAAGCACAATTAAGTGTTTATCGTAGGCTTCTCAGGTGGCTCAGCAGTTGAGAAACTTCCTGCCAATGCAGGAGACCTTGGTTTGATCCCTGGGTATATCACCTGGAGAAGGAAATGGCAACCCACTCCAGTATTCTTATGGGGAAATGGCATGGACAGAGGAACCTGGTGGGCTACAGTCCGTGGGGTTGTGAATGAGTCAGACACGACTTAGCAACTCAACAAGAACAAACAGTGTGTGCAGTATTTAGCAAGTGACTTCAGTCTAGTCGCTCAGTTGTGTCCGACTCTTTGCAACCCATGGACTGCAGCATGCCAGTCTTTCCTGTCCATCACCAACTCCCAGAGCTTGCTCAAACTCATGTCCATCGAGTTGGTAATGCCCATCCAACCATCTCATCCTCTGTGGTCCCCTTCTCCTCCTGCCTTAGTCTTTCACAACATCAGAGTCTTTTCCAGTGAGTCAGTTCTTTGCATCAGTGGCCAAAGTATTGGAGCTTCAGCTTCAGCATCAGTCCTTCCAACGAACATTCAGGACTGATTTCCTTTAGGATTGACTGGTTTGATCTCTTTGCAGTCCAAGGGACTCTCAAGAGTCTTCTCCAACACCACAGTTCAAAAGCATCAATTCTTCAGTGCTCTGCTTTCTTTATGGTCGACGTTTCATATCCATACATAACTACTGGAAAAACCATAGCTTTGAGTAGATGGACCTTTGTTGGCAAAGTAATGTCTCTGCTTTTTAAAATACTGTCTAGGTTGATCAGTTTTTCTTCCAAGGAGCAAGCGTCTTTTAATTTCATGGCTGCAGTCACCATCTGCAGTGATTTTGGAGCCCAAGAGAAGAAAGTCAGTCACTGTTTCTATTGTTTCCCCATCTATTTGCCATGAAATGATTGGACCAGATGCCATGATCTTAGTTTTTTAAATGTTGGGTTTTAAGCCAGCTTTTTCACTCTCCTCTTTCACTTTCATCAAGAGGCTCTTTAGTTCCTCATCACTTTCTGCCATAAGGGTGGTGTCATCTGCATATCTGAGGTTATTGATATTTCTCCTGGCAATCTTGATTCTAGCTGTGCTTCATCCAGCCTGGCATTTCTCATGATGTACTCTGCATAGAAGTTAAATAAGCAGGGTGACAATATACAGCCTTGACATACTTCTTTTCCTATTTGGAACCAGTCTGTTGTTCCATGTCCAGTTCTAACTCTTGCTTCTTGACCTGCATACAGATTTCTCAGGAGGCAGGTAAGGTGGTTTGGTATTGCCATCTCTTTAAGAATTTTTCACAGTTTGTTATGATCCACACAGTCAAAGGTTTTGGCATAGTCAGTGAAGCAGAAGTAGATGTTTTTCCATAACTTTCTTGCTGTTTCTATGATCCAACAGATGTTGGCAATTTGATCTCTGGTTCCCCTGCCTTTCCTAAATCCAGCTTGACCATTGGAAGTTCTTGATTCATGTACTGTTGAAGACTTGCTTGGAGAATTTTGAGCATTACTTTGCTAGCATGTGAGATGAGTGCAATTGTGCAGTAGTTTGAACATCCTTTGGCTTTGCCTTTCTTTGGGATTGGAATGAGAACTGATCTTTTCCAGTCCTGTGGCCACTGCTGAGTTTTCCAAATTTGTTGGCATGTTGAGTGCATCACTTTCACAGCATCATCTTTTAGGATTTGAAATAGCTCCACTGGAATTCCATCACCTCCATTAGCTTTGTTCGTAGTGATGCTTCCTAAAGCCCACTTGATTTTACATTCTAGGATGTCTGGCTCTAGGTGAGTGATTACACCATCATGGTTATCTGGGTCATTGAGATCTTTTTCGTACAGTTTTCCTGTGTATTCTTGCCACCTCTTCTTAGTATCTTCTGCTTCTGTTAGGTCCCTACCATTTCTGTCCTTTATTGTGACCATCTTTGCATGAAATGTTTTCTTGGTATCTCTGATTTTCTTGAAGAGATCTCTAGTCTTTCCCCATCTATTGTTTTTCTTCTATTTCTTCGCATTGATCACTTAGGAAGGCTATCTTATCTCTCTCCTTGCTATTCTTTGGAACTCTGCATTCAGATGCTTATATCTTTCCTTTTCTCCTTTGCCTTTCACTTTTCATTTCTCAGCTATTTGTAAGGCTTCCTCAGACAACCATTTTGCCTTTTTCCATTTCTTTTTCTTGGGGATGGTCTTGATCACTGCCTCCTGTACAATGTCATGAACCTCCGTCCATAGTTCTTCAGGCATTTAAATCTAATCCCTTGAATCTATTTGTCACTTCCGCTGTATAATTGTAAGGGGTTTGATTTAGATCATACCTGCATGATCTAGTGGTTTTCCTTACTTTCTTTGGTTTGAGTCTGACTTTGGCAATACGGAGTTCATGATCTGAGCCACAGTTAGCTTCTGGTCTTATTTTTGCTGACTGTATAGATCTTCTCCATCTTGGGCTGCAAAGTATATAAACAGTCTAATTTTTGACCATCTGGTGATGTTCATGTATAGAGTTTTCTCTTGTGTTGTTGGTAGAGGGTGTTGGCAAAACTCTGTTTGCCTTTGACCTGCTTCGTTTTGTACTCCAAGGTCAAATTTGCCTGTTACTCCAGGTATCTCTTAACTTCCTACTTTTGCATTCCAGTACCCTATAATGAAAAAGACATCTTTTTTGGGGTGTCAGTTCTAGAAGGTTTTTTAGGTCTTCATAGAACTGTTCAACTTCAGCTTCTTCAGCATTAGTGGTTGGGGCATAGACTTGGATAACTGTGATACTGATTTGTTTGCCTTGGAAACGAACAGGAATCATTCTGTCATTTTTGAGATTGCACCCAAGTACTGCATTTTGGACTCTTGTGTTGACTATGAGGGCTACTCCATTTCTTCTAAGGGGTTCTTACCCATAGTAGTAGATATAATGATCATCTGAATAAAATTCACCCATTGCAGTCAATTCCTAAAATGTTAATGTTCATTCTTGCCATCTCCTGTTGGACCACTTCCAGTTTAGAGAGTCGTGTCCAGCTCTTTAGTGACCGCATGGGCTGGGCCTGCCAGGCTCCTCTGTCCATGGGATTCCCAGGCAAGAATACTGGACTAGGCAGCCATTTCCTTCTCCAGTGGATCTTCCTGACTCAGGGATTAAACCTGCATCTCCTGCATTGGCAGGCAGGTTCTTTACCACTAAGCCAACTGGGAATTGCTTTTCAATGTATTTATCACTCAATCAATCTCAAGCTCTTTGCCAGTTGCTAACGTTCTTAGAACGTTCCTATATAGTCTATCATTTCATCCTTCTGAGAAGTCCTCTGAGAAAGACTTGCTGTAACCTGAGCTGTTAATGTGTACACTCAGAACTAGCTCTCCTGTGGTTTCTACGTTACCATCAGGGGGATCTATTTCATACTCTTTAGTGTAGGTACTTTCGTTTCCTACGTCCCTCATCATCTTTCTTGCTTTATTCCTTTATTATCATGGAATATGTCCTCCAGTAGTCACCTGAGAAAGGGTGCATGTGGGTAAAAAACTTAAGGTCTTATTGTCCAAAGTCTTTATTTTACTTAGAATTCACTGACAGGTTGGCTTGGTATGGAAGTCTAGGTTGCAAATATGTTCCTGTAATATTTTCAGTGTGCTCATTTATGTCTGACTCTTTGGGATGCCGTAGACTGTAGCCCACCTGGCTCCTCTGTCCATGGAATTTCCCAGGCAAGAATACTGGAGTGGATTGCCATTTCCTCCTCCAGGGATCTACCTAGGGATCAAACCCAGGTCTCTTACATTTTGAAGGCCTTGTTTAGTTCTGTTTAGTATTTGATATTGTTAGTGAGCATTCCTAAAGCTGGTTTTACTCCAGATCCTTTCCTTAGAACCTGCTTTTTTTTTTTCCCTCTCCCTCTCTGCAAAGTATGGCGTCTCCTCCTGGATCCCAGTATTCTGATAGGAATCATGGTGGAAGACTATTTATATCCAATGTAGCATAGATATTTAGAGCACTGAGTGTAGAGCATGGGTCAAATGGGTTTGCATGCCAGCTCCATCACTTATTAGCTGTGTCATCTCAATTTTTTTTTCTTGTTGACTACACCCCAGGGCCATGTGGGGTCTTAGTGCCCTCTTAGTTCCCTGACCAGGGATTGAACCTACATCTCCTGAATTGGAAGTGTGGAGTCAGGCAAATTATTTAACTTCTCTGTCCTTTAGTGACACTTGTGAGAAGTAAATGAGTTAATATGTAAGGCACTTAGACCAGTGCCTGGCATAAGAGGGAGCACTAACACTGACAGGATTAGCTATCAATACTCTTACCAGAACTCACTATGCTTGGCACCCCACAGGTCTTTCCAAGCTGGAAATTCATGTCCCTGAGTTCTGGGAAATTAAATTATTTCATGGGCAGTTCCATCTTTTCATTTCCTTTTTTATTTTTTAAGATTTTTTTCTTTTACAAATGTATTTATTTTTAGTTGAAAGGCTAATTGCTTTACAGTATTTTGTTGGTTTCTGTCAAACATCAAATAATTCAGTTGGTATTGGCCATCTTTTCAGTTTATAAATTTTCTTTTTCTTACTTTTTTGTCAAGACTTGCAGCATGCAGGATCTTAGTTCCCTGACCAGGGATCGAACCCACCCCCCTGCAGTAGAAGTGTGGAGTCTTAACCACTGGACTGCCAGAGAACTCCCTATTTCTCCTCTCTTATTTCTTATTTTAGTTATTTGGATCCTCTCTTTTTTCTTCTTGTTGAGCCTGGACAGAAGTTTGTTGATCAAAAAAAATTTTTTATTGAAGTATATTTGATTGAAAAGTTGCCACTTTTGGAGAGTGATCAGGGGATTTGATACCAGTTGTTTTTTCTCTGTATATACTTTGACATTCGTTATTGGTCACTTTTATTGGTGTGCCAATGGCTATACCAGAAACTGTATATATTTAAAATACAATTTGAGTTTTGACACTTGTAGGATCATCGTCACAGTTAAGACAATGAACATATCCATCTCCTCTAGAGTTTTCTCATGTGCCTTATAATCCATTCTTTCTCACTGCTTGCTTCCCATCTCCAGTCCCAGGAAACCACTGATCTAACTGCTTTCCAGTACTATAGATTGATTTGTGTTTTTGAAAATTTCCTATACATGCAAAATACAATATGTAATATTTTTTTAGTCTGGCTTCTTTTGCTCAGCATAATTATTTTGAGATTCAGCCATGTTGTTGTGTATATAGTCCTTTTTATTGCTGAGTGGTGTTCTGTTGTATGAATATACTCCTGTGTTTATCCATGAATTCATTGATAAATGTGTGGGTTGTTTCCAGTTTTGCCTGCTTACACATGAAGCTGCTTTGAGTATTGTGTGGGCATATGTTTTAATTTCTCTTGGGTGGAAACTACAAAGAAAGGAATGCCTGGATTGTATAGTAGGTGTATGTTTAACCTGGCACGTTTTCAAGTCCCTATTTTAGTTCTGAAGGAATCAGGGTCTAGATGAAGGATTTGTAACTTCCCCAAAGTGACGCAGCTTTTAAAGGAATGGAATTCAAAGTCCAATATCTTCCAGAAACCTATGCTGTTAAGCCACCTGCTTGGTCCAGTTTGGCCTGGATGCCTGTTTGACCTATTAATAAAGCTGAGATCAGAGAATATGGCTGGTTTGGGGCAAGTAGGAATTTGGAATGAGACAGGAGCGAATGAGACAGGATGGAATGAGACAGGTTTGATCCCTGCCTCATCTTATTATGGTAGCTCTGGACCACAGCAAGCCTTCTGGGTAGAAGGGTGATTTCCAATAAGTGTGCTGAGTTAAGAATACATATTTTCTAGGATGTTAGCTTCCAAGGGGAAGAAAGAAGGAAACAGTTGGATCACATGTATCCACTTTATCCTTCCAGACTCATCAGTTAGCTCCACTTCCCTTGAGGTGGAGTGAATAAGGGGGCAGAAAGAGGCCAGGAGTGTAATGCTGTTGGAATTCCCTTCACATGGAAGGGAACGCCCAGGATAGAGGTGTTCCTTCTCAATACGTTTATGTGTGATAACATACAAGACAGATAAGGTCTTCTCGAGACAGAATAGGTAAAATGATGGTCAGCGTCAAGGTGAAGTTTAGCAGATAAGATCCCTTGACTTTTGTTGTGTATATTTGGAGAGTTCCCAGATGGTCTTCTATATGAAGAATATATTGAGGCCATTATTAAATCATTTGGGATGTTTAGGAGAGCCACTTACAGGAGAACTGGCAAGAACCACAGTGTTTTAGATCTCATATGACCCTGAAAGTGAAAAGTGAAAGTTTTAGTTGCTCAGTTGTGTCTGACTCTTTGCGATCTCATGGACTGTAGCCCGCCATGCTTCTATGTCCATGGAATTCTCCAGGCAAGAATATTGGAGTGGGTAGCCATTCTCTTCTTCAGCGGATCTTCCTGGGATCGAACCTGGGTCTCCTGCGTTGGCAGATGGATTCTTTACCGTCTGAGCCACCAGGGAAGCCCCCACATGACCTTTCTTCTAAAGATTCTTTGAATATTTTGGTCCAGTCTCGTGTATCCTTTTGCTTTTGAACTACTCTCTTGAGAGTCCCTTGGCCTACAAGGAGATCAAACCAGTCTATCCTAAAGGAATCAGTGCTGAATATTCATTGGAAGGCCTGATGCTAAAGCTGAAGCTCCAATACTTTGGCCACTTGATACAAACAATTGACTCATTAGAAAAGACCCTGAAGCTGGGAAAGATTGAAGGCAGGAGAAGAAGGGGATGACAGAGGACGAGATGGTTGGATGGCATCACTGACTCAATGGACATGAGTTTTAGCAAGCTCCGAGAGATGGTGAAGGACAGGGAAGCCTGGAGTACTGCAATCCATGGGATCACAAAGAGTTGGACACAACCCAGAGACTGAACAACAAACCTGTGTATCACTCCCTGGATAATTTCTGACTGATAATTCATTCAATTGCTGTTCATTTCAACAAGTATTTATTTGGTTCTGATAATTTGTCAGCAGTGCTTGCTACTAGGGTTTAAAGATGAACAAGACCCAGTCTTGTCCCTTTGTTAAGTGATAAACCTTTAACTTGTTTCCAGTTCTCGTTATTACAGATAATGCTTCTGTGAACATACTTAAACAAGTCTCTTTATGAAGTTGTGTGGGAATTTCAATCCAGACTCTATGCCTAGAAATGGAATTTCTATATCATAGGATGCGCATTTTTGTTCTGCAAAATAACACCAAATTGCTCTCCAAATGGCTATACCAATATATACTTCTAGTGGCTTATGAGTATATTGGACATTTGCCTTTTTGTTTGTTTGTTCATTTTTGGGGCTGCCCAGAACCAAAACCTCATGTCTATGGTTTTGTGAGCTGAAAAGCCAGAGTTTTGCTCTGCCTGATCCCAAGAGCCTGGGCATAGGCATGCAGCCAAAATATACCAACTGAATGCTTTCTCCTGGGACATTTAATCAGGAGTGAGAGAGGCACAGAAGCCAAGCTGGTTTGGCATTGGTTTCAGTGGCAGTGTCATGGCATCCAGTGTCCAGAGGCAGAGGTGGAAGTAATATTGATGGCCTGTTTTCTGAATTTGATTCTTCAGCCTTCTTATTCATATAGTTCATACTGTGAGCTCTCCAATAGTCTTTCAAGCTCTCCTACCAGAATTGAGTGTGGTGCACTGTTTTCTAACTGTTTATCTCAACACATCGAGGCTTATGAAATCAGTATAGTGGGTCTTAGCAACATTTTAAAAATGAAACACTATAGAATAGAAATATTAGTGTTCATTGACTGTGATAAGGGTAGGGATTGTTTCATGAAACATATACACGTATAAACATGCACATATGTGTCCTAAGTTGCTAAGTAAAATGCTTTTCTTATTTTAGGTTATCATTCAGAGATTTGAAAAATAGTGACCTAGTGTTTAAGATTATGAGCTTTGGAATTGACTTGCCAGCCATATGGCATTGGGCAAGTTACTTAACTCTGTACTTTACTGTCCTAATTTATAAACTGGTAGTATTCAGAGACTGCTAGTTTTCCACAAAAATTATTTTCCCCTTTTTTCAAAGCTATGGTA
Source organism: Ovis canadensis (assembly GCF_042477335.2). Classification (NCBI taxonomy): domain Eukaryota; kingdom Metazoa; phylum Chordata; class Mammalia; order Artiodactyla; family Bovidae; genus Ovis; species Ovis canadensis. The sequence goes on along the minus strand of NC_091250.1, from coordinate 118,365,116 downwards.
TTTTGTGAAAGTCAGTTCAAGCTGCTGCAAGAGGATGCCAAAGACTGGGTGGCTTAAACAACAAGCGTTTGTTTCTCACAGTTCTGGAGACGGGAAGTCCAAGATCAGGGTGCCAGCATTGTCAGATTCTTGATGAGTGCCCATGTTCTGGTTTATAGATGGTTACCTTTTGTTCTGTCTCACATGGTAGAGAAAGAGATCAGTTCTCTTGTATCTCTTAAGGGCACTAATCCTATTCATGAGGGCTGGAAGTCCAAGATCAGGGTGCCAGCATTGTCAGATTCTTGATGAGTGCCCATGTTCTGGTTTATAGATGGTCGCCTTTTGTTCTGTCTCACATGATAGAGAAAGAGATTAGTTCTTTTGTATCTCTTAAGGGCACTAATCCTATTTATGAGGGCTCCACTATCATGGCCTAAATACCACCCAAAGGCCCCACCTCCAAATAATACCATAGTGGGGAATCCCACTTCAACATGAATTTGGGGGGGACACAAACATTCAATCCATAGTTGTGTTATAGCTGAGCACATGACTGTACAGGTAGGCCATATTTGCTAGTTGACTTATACTAAGTGTGGGGATGCAGCTAAGTTCTTGCCAATGGAATATGGACCATTTTCACATCTGAACCTTGAAAGGCATTGTGTATACCTCCTCCATTACCCTTTGCCTTTCTTGGTGGGTGGAACCCTGATGTGGTTGTCATCCAGCTTTGGCCATGTAGACAGTGATAATGTAGACCAAATAGACAACAAAATGGAGGGGGCTTGGGTCTTTGAATTCACCAATGTTTGCTACTCACATCAAGATTATTGAATATGAGAGAAATGTCTTTGTTTTCTAAGCAATTGCATGTTGAGTTCTTTTTGTTGTATAAATATTGTCTTTACCCCACCTAGTGCACTATCTCATGGAGCTATTGAGGATTATTTGAGCAATTCCTCATGTATAATAAGTGCTGCTGCTGCTGCTGCTGCTGAGTATGGTTAAAGTCAAAATGTTAGTCGCTCAGTCATGTGCGACTCTTTGCAACCCCATGGACTATAGCCTGCTAGCCTTCTCTGTTCTTGGAATTTTCCAGGCAAGAATACTGGAGTGGGTAGCCATTCCCTTCTTTTGGGGATCTTCCCAACCCAGGGATCTAGCTTGGGTCTCCCACACTGCAGGCAGATTATTTTACTGTCTGAGACACCAGTAAAGCCTCAATAATGAATAAATAAGGTATACCTGTTATTAATTTTTTTTGAAATCAAGAACTCTGATTAGTAAGATGAAGGGTAAATTTAGCTCAGTGGTTCCTTATGAGGGGTGATTTTCTTTCCTCCTCCCTGTCCCCCTCAGGGGATGTTGGCAATGCCTAGAAACATTTTTGGTTACTTTAACTGAAGGATATTACAAAGGCCTCTAGAGAGTGGGTAGAGTTCAGTGATGCTGCTAAATATTCTACAATATACAGGACAGCACCCCTCCCCCAGCCCCCACACATAGTATAGAGCTCCAAATGTCAATAGTTTCAAGGCTAAAACCCTGATCTGGCTGATTGGTTTAAGCCATTCTGAATACAGCAACAGAAGTTTGGGTCAAATTGTGTGACTGAGAATTACGAGGTGGGGTATTTCCCCCAAAGAAATGCCGTGCTCTTTTACCACGGCAGGAGGAGAATGACAGCTGGGCAGCAGTGAATAGATGTCTCCAGTCACCTTTTTGACCACTCTCGTTCATTTACACCCTTCTTTTTATATATAAACCCACTCACTTATTCCTCAAAATCATAACCAGTTCCAAGTCCAGGATTTCAGAGTGATACACAGTCGTTCTCTTTAGCATGGATCTTGTGACCAATAGCTAAGTAATATTCCATTAACTCTAATATAATTGTTATATCATGATGGAGAGAGAACAGAATGGATACATATAAGACCAGCTTTCGTCCTACAGACAGACAGTCTTGGATCACAGCGCTGCCATTCCTTCCTTGGTGTTTGGGGGCAGATAGCAAGGAAGTTGCTGAATCTATTCAGACTTCACTGAGCCACCAATCCACCATTAGGGAGCCCAAGGTGAAACTGAATTACAATTTTCTTTCGCTTCACTTGGGAGTTAAAGGGGCAGGAAGCAAGACAACAGAGGCACTGACGGGAAGGCTTAGTGATGTTTTCATTGTCTCTCAGAACAGATATAACCTATGAAAAGAACCTAGTGACCGTGGTTTATTTTATTTTTAATCATGGGCATATTCTTCCCATGTAGCTTAGTTGGTAAAGAATCTGCCTGAAATGCTGGAGACCTGGGTTTGATTCCTGGGTTGGGAACATCCCCTGGAGATGGAAATGGCAACCTACTCCAGTATTCTTGCCTGGAGAAGCCCATGGACAGAGGAGCCTGGCAGGCTACAGTCCACGGGGTTGCCAAGAGTCAGACATGACTTAGCACTGTCTTAGAGAAGGAAAAAGTTGCCAGTGTATCAGGCATCTCAGTCTGTTTTGGATTTTCTACTAATAGGCTCGTTTCCTCCATTCATGTACTCTGAAACTTTCAGTTTCAATCTCTCTCCTTCTCTTCAAGTCATCTACTTTCACTCTAAAGACTTGTTTTTCGCTCTGAGACGTTCCCAGTATTGGAATGTAGGTGTAGCCTCCTTCATACACTGCAGTTGTAGGTGCCATTTTTCCTACATCAAATCAGCTCTGTCAGAACAACTCCTTCCAAGTGCCAGAAGCAAACTCCCTCTCGTCATTTTAGAGATTGCTCACCCAATGGGCGTTTCCGTTGAGATTTACTCTCTGGCTCTCACCACATGTGTAGAACAGCTACGAAGAGAATAACCTGAACCCAACAAATAACCAAACATTTCCTGAGCTTCATTACCTGAGCCACCTCCTTCCCCAGGAGCTCTGTTGCATCAAACTTTGGGTGTTCCCACGAGAGTGACTGTCAGAACTCGAGCACTGCAGTTTTGTTGTTGTTGCTCAGTTGCTATGTCGTGTCCAACTCTTTGTGATCCCATGGCAGCCCAACAGGCTCCTGTGTCCTCCACTGTCTCCTGGAGTTTGTTCACATTGATGTCCATTGAGTCAGAGATGCTGTCTAACTATCTAGATAGAGTTCCTGAAGAACTATGGATGGAGTTTGTAGCATCATACAGGAAGCAGTGACTAAAATCATCCCAAAGAAAAAGAAATGCAGGGAGGCAACGTTGGGTGTCTGATGGAGGCTTTACAAATAGCTGAGAAAAGAAAAGTAAAAGGCAAAGGAGAAAGGGAAAGATACACCCAATTGAATGCACTGCAGTTTAACAATATCAAAATTACTTTACATACATTATGTTAAAATTACATACATAGCTGACTTCATTTCGTTCAAGAGACAAGGCAGGTAGTTTCATAATGGTGGTCTCCTTTCATCATGGAATTGCATGACTCTTGGTGGCTCAGACGGTAAAGCATCTGTCTACAATGCAGTAGACCCGGGTTTGATCCCTGGGTTGGGAAGATCCCCTGGAGAAGGAAATGGCAACCCACTCCAGGACTATTGCCTGGAAAATCCCACGGACAGAAGAGCCTGGTAGGCTACAGTCCATGGGGTTGCAAAGAATAGGACACAACTGAGCTACTTCACTTTCCTTAGCATTTGAAAGAAATTACTAAATTTTATTAACAAAAGTCTTTGAAAAGCAAATCAGAAAACTGTAAGCAGGAGCAAAGAACTATTTATTTTTGGTACTGACATAGTTATTTTTCTCAGATGTAACAGATGTTAGTAATAATAATAACTAATAATAATTACAAAAATAATTACAAAAATTATAAAAGCTAATATTTAATGAGCACTTAAATGTCCCAGACATGGTAGCTAGAAATGGTCTGATCAAAAAACCTAGAAATTTATACCAGATGCTTGAGATTGATCCCTGGTTTTCCTACAAAATACTTGAACTCAGCGGCACTCTCTATTTTTATTAATTTTGGCTACTGTACTAGGTACGTGAGCTCCCGGGTGAGCATTAAAGGTAGAGAAAAAATAGCCATGGCTTTAGGGTTTAACCTCTGCTAAAAGTGTTGAAGGAAAAGATAAATGGCCACTTTCATCATGACTGTAGAATGTCTGACTTTTCTGCTTCCACCCTTTTTTGGTAGTTGATTGCTGAGTTTTGCTAATGTGTTTTTTTTAGGAAGACCTCTATAAAGTAACTTACAACCTACAGTGAGTGCTAGGAAATATTCTTTATATTTAAGATCATGAATGTTTGAATCATGTAATTTCTTCAAAACAAAGGAGTTATTCAGACATGTAAATTAGGACATTACCTTTTTAGTAACATTTGTATCATTTATATCATTACCTTTTCATAAACATTTATATCAGTTAGCAGATGTTTACTGTGCACCTGTATTTCAGCACCTGAATTAAGGGTTTAAGAAGGTGAAAAACAGCAACCAGGATGTGATTTTATTTTGTTTAAAATTTTTTCTTTTATTTTTTCGACTGCATTGGGTCTAGTTGCGGCATGTGGGATTTTTTGTTGCAACATGCAGGCTTCTCTCTGGTTGTGGCATGTGGATTCCAGACTGGGCTTGCTTAGTTGTAGCGTATGGTGCTTGGGGTTAGTTGCCCTACAGCATGTGGGGTCCCAGTTTCCCGACCAGGGATTGAGTCCACGTCCCCTGTATTGGAGGGTGGATTCTTAATCACTGGACCACCAGGTAAGTCCCAAGGATGTGATATTTTGTTTCAATAGCAAGAATAATATTTTGTACAAAGGAAGTTCATGAACTTTTATTATTTTATTTTTCATATGTAGTATGGACCCTGAAGTCAATTCCCATTATCTTGCCTTGTCATTTATTAGCTTAGCCCATGGTAGGTTGTTTAACTTCTATAAATCTCTCTAAATTCATGGGTAAATGAAACTAAAAAATGGCACCTACATGACAGGATTGTTGAAAAAACTAAATGAGATGTACAGGGGAGGAAAAAATTATCTTTTTCCCTCCCCATCTTGAGTTCTCCAGCTGGGACCTTGTAAATTAGACTTAGGAAAGACTAACGAGAGAAAAACAAGTTTATTAATATATGCGTCACACGTACACATGGGAGTACTCAAAAATTAGTGACTCAAAGAAGTGGTTAGAACTTCGCCTTACATACCACCTTAAAGGAACAATATGTTGTTAGAGACATGGCAAAACAAAGGAAAAGGACTTTTAGCTTCTAGAGGTGGGAAGGCAAACATATGGGGAAACCAGTGGTAGCTAAGGTTTGTTAGGTAGGTTCCTCGAGGCTTAAAAGGGTCTAGAGTTGTCTCCAGTGATTAACTCCTGTCTTCCTGGTAGAGAGGGGAGAGGAAACACTTTTATAACTTTATGTCCTGCTTTTAGGCAAATAGCAGGAATGTGAGGAACTCTTCTTGTATCTGCTTCTTCTTAATTGATTTCTGCTCAAAATAATCTTTATGCCAAAGTGGTATATTTGGGGATGTCAGATTTTGTTCATTTTCATATAACAGAAGGCTTGACACTTATACGAAAAGCTAAATGGTAGCTACTTTTACTGTTATTATCATAGAAGATCAGAATCAGTCATTTACTTTCATGGCTGACAAACTCCATTAATCACATTTGTTACAATTTGTGGATTTTCTTCTTATAATTCTAGGGTTTAGACTGGCTATAAGAATGTATGGTTATAATCTTAACTACATCTGATTTGATGAGCTGAGGCCAGAAAAGATCCTAGGAAAAGGACCGTCAGTACTATTATAAATAGCAGGGCACCAGTGCAGGGTAAACAGGTATTTCCAGTTGGCTTTGAGATGCTTCATTTTCCCTTTGGGTTATTTTATTCTGACGGTGGAGCAGGTGCTGTTTCAGGCTAACCCCATTACCATCCTTCTCTAGGTCCTGACTCTGCCCATCAGTCCTTCCCACACCCTTGCATTCCATTTTCTGCAGGTATCTCTTACCTGGAAGCTTCGGTATTTGTTAGGTTTTCTTATAAAAACCTATGAACAAAGACAATGGTTGAGTCATCTCAACAATCTGGCTCCTCATGGAGTCATCAACTTTTAGAAAGCTGTTTGAAATAACCACAGCTTCAGATATAGGGAACAAATTTAGAGTTACCAAGTGGGGAAGGGAAGGCAGGATGGACTGAGAGATTGGGATTGACATACACACACTACTATGTGTAAGTGAAAGTCGCTCAGTCGGGTCCAACTCTTTGAGATCCCATGAAATAGTCCATGGAATTCTCCAGGCCAGAATATTGGAGTGGGTAGCTGTTCCCTTCTCCAGGGGATCTTCCCAATGCAGTGAAATAGATAAATAATGAGAATCTACTGTATAGCACTGGGAGCTCTACTCAGTGATCTGTGGTGACCTAAATGGGAAGGAAATCCCAAAAAAGAGGGGGTATATCTATACGTATAGTGGGCTGCCGTCTATGGGGTCGCACAGAGTCAGACACGACTGAAGCGGCTTAGCAGCAGCAGCAGCAGCAGCAGCAGCAACAGCAGCAACATAGTGGATTCACTTTATTGTACAGCAGAAACAAACACAACATAGTAAAGCAACTCTACTCCAATAAATTTTTTTTAAAAGGGGGAAGGTTGGGAGAGGGTTGGATTGGGAGTTTGGGGTTAGCAGATGCAAACTGGTGTAAATAGAATAGGTAAACAACAAAGTCCTGCTGTATAGCACGGGAAACTATATTCAGTACCCTGTGATGAACCACAATGGAAAAGAATATGAAGAAGAATGTATATATATGTATAATTGAGCCACTTTGTTGTGCAGCAGTACTTAACACAACGTGGTAATTGAACTTTATGTTGATAAAAAGTAAATTAAAAAAAAAAAGAAAATCATATTACCCCTTCCCTCTCATATAATAGATTTTCTGGAATTTTTTACACAAGGACTGATTAGATTAATTGTTAATTAAAATAATCTTCATGTAAAACATCTATGTGTGCCATTCTAAATTCTCTGTAATTCACCTACCTGCTCTGTTTATAAAACAAAGAATATCTTCTTAAAAAAAACAGCCAACCAACCACAACTTACTCTTCTTTTACTCTTCTTTTCTTTTAGTTCCCTTTCTCTTGATTATACAAATAGTAATTCATAGTTATTTCAAAGATGTTAGATAGTAGAAAAATAAAGAAGAAAGATCTTACATGTAGAAGCAATCACTGTGAAGATTTTAGAGCCTTTCCATGTGGTCTCTCTTGGTGTTGTTTAACATGGCTGGGAGCATTCTGTCTATGTCACTTGATCTAGATTTGTTTTGCTTAACCTCCTAACATAAACATTTCTCACTGTTAGAATGTTTACATTTTAAGAACTCCATCTGTCTCATTGTACTGTAAACTTACTTAAATTAGACTCACTTTGGGCATTTAAGTTGTTCTCAGTTTTCAGCTTTTATAAATAAGAATGCTATTATAAATAAGAATATATTTATAAATAACAGGGCTATTATAAACAGGAACATTTATAATAATAATAAAATTTTGCCAGTATTTCAGCTTATTTATTACAACACCTGCTTTTGTTTTGTTTGTTGGAAGATTTTTAACCACAGTTTCAATTTCATTATTTGTGATTGGTCTATTCATATTTCTTGTTTCTTCCTAGGTCAGTCTGAGAAGCTTGTACCTTTCTAAGAATTTGTCCATTTCTTCCAAGTTGTCCATTTTATTGGCATATAGTTGTTTGTAGTGGTCTCTTATGATCCTTTGTATTTTTGCGGTGTTGTAGCTTCTCTTATTTCATTTCTATTTTTATTGATTTGAGTCCTCTTCCTTTGTTTCCTTGATGAATCTGACTAAAAGTTTATCAATTTTGTCAGTCTTCTCAAAGAAACAGCATTTCGTTTCATTGATCTCTGCTATTGTTTTCTTGGTCTCTGTTTCATTTATGACAGCTCCTTAGACTTACAGTGATGAGGCTGTGAGCCCATTATTGCCAGACATTTTCCTGAAAGATTGTATGAGTTTTCACTCCTACCTGCAGCATATGAGAATGTCTTTTTCACTCAACTCTTATTTACTAACAAGTGACATTCATTTTAAAATAGTTTTGTTTTTTTAGGAAACACAAAGTTATCTTTCTTTTTTTCAATTAAAAAAGTTTTTTTTCAGCCGAACTACATGTCATGTAGGATCTTAGTTCCCTGACCAGGGATCAAACCTGTGCACCCTGCACTTCCAGCATGAAATCTGAATCACTGGACCACCAGGGAAGTCCCTACATGTTAATTTAATGTACTTAAAAAATTACTAGTGATTACTATGTGTGTTAACTCTTTTCTGAATTTTCTTTTCAAGTATTGGGTTCTTTTTTTCTGTGCTAATATGTTTTTCCACTGGTTTCTGCAACTTTATTGAAGAAAAATAAATCAATTACTAGCAAAGCTATTAGTTGATCACTTATCCATTGACAACTTGCATTATTTATTCTGGGCTGTATTAAACAGTATATTATTGGAAGAATAGATTCATAGCTTCAAGCGTCCTATAATTTAAATGAAAATTACAAGATGTTTGAGGCCCTATTTTGGAATACAGAGGATGTTTGACTTCTAATTTGCACTGTCTATAGAATAAAAACAGGTCATTCCTTTATTGACATATATAAAATATATCTCATTTTCTGTTCTGCTGATGCTACCAGCTCAATACTAATTCTCCAGCCACATCTGTGATGAGCATAAAGTATATCATGTTATCAGATCTCTAACAGTGGAAGGTTTAAACAAGAATGGCATGGATGCTGCTGGAATAATGCTGCTTCATTTGACGTGACAACCAAGCCTCCGTCTCTCTCTCCCTCAAATGATTCTTCAGCATGTTGGAACTGTGAAGAATGGTTTCAGCCTCATAGCCACATTAGAGTGAAGACTTTGGCCATATAATATGCATCTTCCATTTTTAAAAAAACTCTGACTCTTGGGCAAGTGTTCTCTTGTAACTACACAGTTTCTAAGAGCAGTTATTGTCCAAAGCTGGGAGGACTTATAAGTCTTCTCAGGTGAGTATGTGAATGAATGGAGGGAGATAAATAAAAAAGAAAATTAAAAAAGACAAGGTCTGAGAGGGGAGCAGCTGATAAGAAAATTTTTTTTTAAAATGTAACAAATTTATTCCATCTATCATGTGGGTTATTCTGACCTTAAGGCAGCATCACATGGCATACTTCTGAGTCTATTCCTGAGATACTCTGTTTTGCTTATCTCTGTGTAGATCCATGCAGGGATCTATAGTACTCAGGAATTTAGTTCAATTCAGTTCAGTCACTCAGTCATGTCCAACTCTTTGTGACCCCATGGACTGCAGCACACCAGGCCTCCCTGTCCATCACCAACTCCCGGAGTTTACTCAAACTCATGTCCATTGAGTCGGTGATGCCATCAAACCATCTCATCCTCTGTCGTCCCCTTCTCCTCCTGTCTTCAATCTTTCCCAGCATCAGGGTCTTTTCAAATGAATCAGTTCTTCGCATCAGGTGGCCAGAGTATTGGCGTTTCATCTTTAGCATCAGTCCTTCCAATGAACACCCAGGACTGATCTCCTTTAGGATTGACTGGTTTGATCTCCTTGCAGTCCAAGGGACTCTCAGGAGTCTTCTCCAACACCACAGTTCAAAAGCATCAATTCTTCTGTGCTCAGCTTTCTTTATAGTCCAACTCTCACATCCATATATGACTACTGGAAAAACCATAGCTTTGACTAGATGAACCTTTGTCGGCAAAGTAACATCTCTCCTTTTTAATATGCTGTCTAGGTTGGTCATAGTTTTTCTTCCAAGGAGCAAGAATCTTTTAATTTCATGGCTGCAGTCACTGTCTGCAGTGATTTTGGAGCCCCCCAAAATAAAAGTCTGTCACTGTTTCCATTGTTTTCCCATCTATTTGCCATGAAGTGATGGGACCAGATGCCATGATCTTCGTTTTCTGAATGTTGAGTTTTAAGCCAACTTTTTCACTTTCCTCTTTCACTTTCATCAAGAGGGTCTCTAGTTCTTCTTCACTTTCTGCCATGAGGGTGGTGTCATCTGCATATCTGAGGTTATTGATATTTCTCCTGATAATCTTGACTCCAACTTGTGCTTCTTCCAGCCCAGCATTTCTCATGATGTACTCTGCATATAAGTTAAATAAGCAGGCTGACAATATACAACCTTGACGTACTCCTTTCCTGATTTGGAACCAGTATGTTGTTTCATGTCCAGTTCTAACTGTTGCTTCTTGACCTGCACACAGATTTCTCAGGAGGCAGGTCAGGTGGTCTGGTATTCCCATCTCTTTAAGAATTTTCCATAGTTTTTTGTGATCCACACAGTCAAAGGCTTTGGCATAGTCAATAAAGCAGAAGTAGATGTTTTTCTCGAACTTTCCTGCTTTTTTGATGATCAAATGGATATTGGCAACTTGATCTCTGTTTCCTCTGCCTTTTCCAAATCCAGCTTGAATATCTGGAAGTTCATGGTTCATGTACTGTTGAAACCTGGCTTGGAGAATTTTGAGCATTACTTTGCTAGTGTGTGAGATGAGTAGAATTGTGCAGTAGTTTGAGCATTCTTTGGCATTGGGGATTAGTACTCAGGATATTAGTACTCGGGGATCATCTGGGTTTCGATCTCAGAGCAGTGAACAAGTGAGTAAAAGAACTTAAGAATAGTTAAAGCAGGTGACCACTGTAATCTTAGGATTTTGAGACAAGGGCTGCCATTCCTGTTGATGTTTGGATGATAAAGTCTTTTTTGGAAAAAACATTTATTCTTTTGGCTACCTCAGTTTTATTGATAGTTGCAGCTCTCAGGTTCCTTGCTACGTCACGTGTATCCTTTGTTGCGGTGTGCAGGCTCTCTAGCTGTGGCACACAGACTCCAGAGCGCCCAGCGTTCACTGGTTATGGCATGTGGGCTCCCTAGTTGGGGCTCACGGGCTCCAGAGTACATGGACTCTGTTGCTCTATGACATGTGGGATCTTAGTTCTCTGACCAGGAATCAAACATGTGTCCCCTATATTGCAAGGTGGATCCTCAACCACTGGATCACCAGGGAAGATCTCGATGATAAATTCTTAGGGTAAATGTAGCCTTAGGTGGTTTGAAGAGGTAGTGTTAGGAAAATGAATTGTCAAAAAGAATATACCACCTTGATATGGACTGTCATTAGGTCCCATAATTGTGGCCAATGAAACATCATCCCCAGCTTGACCTGCAGAACATTGTGCTGGAGGGTCATGGGCCAGATCACTAAAGTGAAAGTTGTTCAGTCGTGTCCTACTCTTTGTGATTCCATGGCTGTAGCCCGCCAGGCTCCAATGTCCATGTGATTCTCCAGGCAAGAATAATGGAGTGGGTAGCTGTTCCCTTCTCCAGGGGATCTTCCCAACCCAGGGATTAAATCCAAGTCTCCTGCATTGCAGGCACATTCTTTACCATCTGAGCCACGAGGGAAGCCCCCAAATCACTAAGTTCCTTATTAATTCATTACCTTAGTCTGTGCTTTCTGTCTGGCTCCTCAGTGTCAGTGTCTGACAGTGTCTCCTCCTATCTCAGTGTCTGCTCAAAGGTCTGACCCAAACTCTTGATTATCTGGGTGCTAGGGTTGTCTCTTTGTCTCACACCAGCTCTGCCAGACACAGGCACAGAGGGCCTTGGAATCTCCTAAAACTGTGGCTGTAGCCTCCTCCCTGCCCGCCTGACAACTGGTGTCTCCCTGGCCCTATGTACTCATACACACAACACAAGGTGATAGTATTTTTATTTTTAAGGTTTGTTTTTTTGGTCATACCATGTGGCTTGTGGGATCTTAGTTCCCTGACCAGGGACTGAACCCAGGCCACAGAAGTGAAAGCCTGGAATCCTAACCACTAGGCTACCAGGGCACTCTGTAGGATTATCTCAGTTCAGTTCGGTCGCTCAGTCGTGTCCGACTCTTTGTGACCCCATGAATTGCAGCATGCCAGGCCTCCCTGTCCATCACCATCTCCCAGAGTTCACTCAGACTCACGTCCATCGAGTCCGTGATGCCATCCAGCCATCTCATCCTGGGTCGTCCCCTTCTCCTCCTGCCCCCAATCTCTCCCAACATCAGAGGCTTTTCCAATAAGTCAACTCTTCGCATGAGGTGTCCAAAGTACTGGAGCTTCAGCTTTAGCATCATTCCTTCCAAAGAAATCCCCGGGTTGATCTCCTTCAGAATGGACTGGTTGGATCTCCTTGTAGTCCAAGGGACCCTCAAGAGTCTTCTCCAACACCGCAGTTCAAAAGCATCAATTCTTTGGCGCTCAGCCTTCTTCACAGTCCAACCCTCACATCCATGCGTGACCACAGGAAAAACCATAGCCTTGACTAGACGGACCTTAGTCGGCAAAGTAATGTCTCTGCTTTTGAATATGCTATCTAGGTTGGTCATAACTTTTCTTCCAAGGAGTAAGCGTCTTTTAATTTCATGGCTGCAGTCACCATCTGCAGTGATTTTGGAGCCCCCCCAAAAAAGTCTGACACTGTTTCTACTGTTTCCCCATCTATTTCCCATGAAGTGATGGGACCAGATGTCATGATCTTCGTTTTCTGAATGTTGAGCTTTAAGCCAACTTTTTCACTCTCTTCTTTCACTTTCATCAAGAGACTTTTTAGCTCCTCTTCACTTTCTGCCATAAGGGTGGTGTCATCTGCATATCTGAGGTTATTGATATTTCTCGCAGCAGTCTTGATTCCAGCTTGTGTTTCTTCCAGTCCAGCGTTTCTCATGATGTACTCTGCATGTAAGTTAAATAAGCAGGGTGACAATATACAGCCTTGACGTACTCCTTTTCCTATTTGGAACCAGTCTGTTGTTCCATGTCCAGTTCTAAGTGTTGCTTCCTGACCTGCATACAGATTTCTCAAGAGGCAGGTCAGGTGGTCTGGTATTCCTATCTCTTTCACAATTTCCCACAGTTTATTGAGATCCACACAGTCAAAGGCTTTGGCATAGTCAATAAAGCAGAAATAGATGTTTTTCTGGAACTCTCTTGCTTTTTCCATGATCCAGCGGATGTTGGCAATTTGATCTCTGGTTCCTCTGCCTTTTCTAAAACCAGCTTGAACATCAGGGAGTTCATGGTTCACGTATTGCTGAAGCCTGGCTTGGAGAATTTTGAGCATGACTTTATCAGCATGTAAGATGAGTGCAATTGTGTGGTAGTTTGAGCATTCTTTTGCATTTCCTTTCTTTGGAATTGGAATGAAAACTGACCATTTCCAGTCCTGTGGCCACTGCTGAGTTTTCCAAACTTGCTGGCATATTGAGTGCAGCACTTTCACAGCATCATCTTTCAGAATTTGAAACAGCTCAACTGGCATTTCATCACCTCCACTAGCTTTTTTCGTAGTGATGCTTCCTAAGGCCCACTTGACTTCACATTCCAAGATGTCTGGCTCTAGATGAGTGATCACATCATCATGATTATCTGGGTCATGAAGATCTTTTTTGTACTGTTCTTCCATGTATTCTTGCCACCTCTTCTTAATATCTTCTGCTTCTGTTAGGTCCAGACCATTTCTGTCCTTTATCAAGCCCATCTTTGCATGAAATGTTCCCTTGGTATCTCTAATTTTCTTGAAGAGATCTCTAGTCTTTCCCATTCTGTTGTTTCCCTCTATTTCCTTGCATTGATCGCTGAAGAAGGCTTTCTTATCTCTTCTTGCTATTCTTTGGAACTCTGCATTCAGATGCTTATATCTTTCCTTTTCTCCTTTGCTTTTCACCTCTCTTCTTTTCACAGCTATTTGTAAGGCCTCCCCAGACAGCCATTTTGCTTTTTTGCATTTCTTTTCCATGGGGATGGTCTTGATCCCTGTCTCCTGTACAGTGTCACGAACCTCATTCCATAGTTCATCAGGCTCTCTATCTATCAGATCTAGACTCTTAAATCTATTTCTCACTTCCACTGTATAATCATAAGGGATTTGATTTAGGTCATACCTGAATGGTCCAGCAGTTTTCCCTACTTTCTTCAATTTAAGTCTGAATTTGGCAATAAGGAGTTCATGATCTGAGCCACAGTCAGCTCCCGGTCTTGTTTTTGTTGACTGTATAGAGCTTCTCCATCTTTGGCTGCAAAGAATATAATCAATCTGATTTTGGTGTCGACCATTGGTGATGTCCATATGTAGAGTCTTCTCTTGTGTTGTTGGAAGAGGGTGTTTGCTATGACCAGTGCATTTTCTTGGCAAAACTCTATTTGTCTTTGCCCTGCTTCATTCTGCATTCCAAGGCCAAATTTTCCTGTTACTCCAGGTGTTTCTTGACTTCCTACTTTTGTATTCCAGTCCCCTATAATGAAAAGGACATCTTTTTTGGGTGTTAGTTCTAAAAGATTTTGTAGGTCTTCATAAAACCGTTCAACTTCAGTTTCTTCAGCGTTACTGGTTGGGGCATAGACTTGGATAACTGTGATATTGAATGGTTTGCCTTGGAGATGAACAGAGATCATTAATTGATTTTATTAAAGTACAGTTGATTTACAATGTTGTATATCAGGATTCTTCCATGTTTGAATGCACATCTCTCAGCCAAGATGAATTTCACCAAAGAGGCCTATGGGTAGTTAGCATCATTTAGCATCACTGCCCTTTTGACCTCCAAGGAGCAGTTCTGCACATATGTAGTCGGGGAGGTCTTCTGACTTACAGAATGAGAAATATGTGGTCTCCCATCTGGGTAGGGCACAACCTCCTCCCTAATCATCCTATTTTCATATTGGATTGTCTACCCTGAAGGGGCCCATCTACCTCCTGCCTCAAATCTCTGAGAGACGTAGACCCTGAGAAATCTTTATTGGGAAGACATAAGGTCTGTTTTCTGTAGCTTCTTCAGGCTGGCAAGGGGCTTTAGACCCTACCTAGTTGGGGGTCATGGAGCTCTTTCCCTGTCTCGTTAAAGGCCCTCAGGGTGAATTACATTGTTATTTTGACAAGATCTGCTCTGGGGAGTGTCTGGAGTCCCTGTATCACCATTGTCCTGTGATGCCCAAGAGAAAACAAAGTAAATAGTTTGATTGGAGAGGCAGAAGCTAACGACTAGTAAAAGATTATTATAATCAGAGACTCAAACAAGGGTAGATATCTGGTTATACAAAGTCAGCATATGTTTGTTAATCTCAGGCTTAAAATTTTAGTATTTTTCTATTTTTCTAGTAATTCTCTATTTCTAAAATGGAAGGTCTGATCCTGTTGGTCCCAGGCCTTCTTCTTGGACTGAAAGGTCTTAGTTTCAAATTTGCAACAAGTATGGAAGACAGAAGAGCACTAGGCAAAATGTAACATAAATTAGTGTATTAAAAAGCAGAGACATAACTTTGTTGACAAAGGTCCATATAGTCAAAACTATGGTTTTTCCAGTAGTCTTGTACGGATATGAGAGTTGGACCATTAAGAAGGCTGAGCACTGAAGAATTGATGCTTTCGAACTGTGGTGCTGGAGAAGAGTCTTGAGAGTTTCTTGAAGGAGATCAACCAGTCAATTCTAAAGAAAGTCAACCCTGAATTTTCACTGGAAGGACTGATACTGAAACTGAAACGCTGCCAATACTTTGGCCACCTGATGTGAAGAGCTGACTCATTTGAAAAGACTCTCATGCTAGGAGAGATTGAGGGCAGGAGGAGAAGCGGGCAACAGAGGATGAGATGGTTGAATGGTATTACCTACTTAATGGACATGAGTTTGAGCAGACTCTGGGAGACAGTGGAGAAGAGGGAAGCCTGGCTTGCTGCAGTCCATGAGGTTGCAAAGAGCTGGACATGACTTAGTGAACAACAAGGCATAGAAAAACCAAGGCAATCAATAGCTTCATAGTAGCACCAGTCAGGGACATATTTAAATCACCCACCATGGACACAGAAGCTCAGTCAATTCTCAGAGCAAGGGTCAGAGAAAGAAGAGAATAATTATCTAAATCTGCCAGAGCATGTCAAATATTCTGTAAGTGGATTGAAGTCCTGGGAGGCAAAAGGAAGATAGTAGCTATGGATACTTAGCCTAGGGTCTTAAGGATTTTTTTTCCCCTTTTTCCTTTTGTACTTTTTGAACAGTAGTTTCAGGAATTTTCAGGTTCTGGGTCCTGTGGATCCTGGAGAAAGGGGTGGATATCTATATCAACTATATCACAGAGATAGTTGGAATGTGGGTCTTCAGGTTCCTGTAATATATCAGCAGAGAACAGGTTTAATCCTGGACAGATGAGCCCAGCTGGAAGCCACTGGAGTTTAACTGTCATAGGAGCGCACAACAGGCCTCGGTAAGGACCTTTCCATTTTGGGAGTAGCTAGTCGCTGGGGGACTCATTTTTCCAGGTCTATAAGAGTACCCAGTCTCCAGGTTTTACAACAGGGTGACTCAGACGGTCATCTGCAGCAGGCTGTACTTGGTTGCCATATTCTTGTGTGGCCTTCTGGACCTGGTCCAGATTTATAATGTGTTAATATTTAAGATGAGCCGGGGTTTCTTGATCAGTTAGCATGTCCAGAGTAAGGAATGGCCTTCTGTCGGTCATTTCAAAAGGGCTTAACTTGGTGGTGGTTCTAGGAGCTGCCCTGATCCTTAATGGGCTGTTGGCAGCAGGTGATACCACAACTCTGACATATCTTGACAGAGTTTGCCCAAGGTTTTCTTTAGTGTGTGATTAACCTATTCCACTTTTCCTGAGGACTGAGGTCTCCAGGACAAATGGAGGTGGTATTTAATTCCTAAAGCCTGTGAAAGCTCTTGCGTGACCTTTGTTACAAATGAAGGTTCATTGTCGCTCTGAAGGTGATGAGGCAACCCGACTCTAGGAATAATTTCCTTTAGGAGCAACTTAGCCACTTCAATTGCCTTCTCTGTTCTAATGGGGACGGCCTCTATCCACCCAGTAAAGGCATCCATAAAGACTAGTAAGTATGTGAAGCCCTGAAAAGAGGGCATCTGAGTGAAATCTAATTGCCTGTCCTTTCCTGGGTGAGTCCCTCATCACTGGACTGGGCTAGCAAGAAGGGGAGGCTTGAGGGTACCTCCTGGATTATGGGTGGCACAAAGGGCACAGGCTCGAGTAACTCTTACCATTGTCACCAGGAGCCCTTTCCCTGTAAAACGTTGGAAAACAATCATAGACCTTGCATCTCCCCTAGATGGAGAGAATCATGTAGCCTTTTACTAATTTTCCACTGGTCAGAGACAGAGAAGAGCGATTTCTGATCTGTGTGCCACCAGCCATCTGCTTCCTTAGTTCCTTTTCTAGGGCCTGGGTGAACAAGTGTGGGCTGTCCTGAAACCCCTGAAGCAATACTGTGCAGGTCTATTGTATTTGACCTCAGTTGGGGTTAATCCACTTGAAGACAAACAGATAGATGATGAGGAATGAACTGGGATGCAAAAGAAGGCATCCTTAAGGTCGAGTACAATAAACCGTTTAGTGTCCTTAGGGATTTGCGTTAATATGATGAAAGTGAAAGAGGAGAGTGAAAAAGTTGGGTTAAAGCTTAACATTCAGAAAACTAAGATCATGGCATCTGGTCCCATCACTTCATGGCAAATAGATGGGGAAACAGTGGAAACAGTGTCAGACTTTATTTTGGGGGGCTCCAAAATCACTGCCAGATGGTGACTGCAGCCATGAAATTAAAAGATGCTTACTCCTTGGAAGGAAAGTTATGACCACCCTAGATGGGATATTCAAAAACAGAGACATTACTTTGCCAACAAAGGTCCATCTAGTCAAGGCTATGGTTTCTCCAGTGGTCATGTATGGATGTGAGAGTTGGACTGTGAAGAAAGCTGAGCGCCAAAGAATTGATGCTTTTGAACTGTGGTGTTGGAGAAGACTCTTGAGAGTCCCTTGGACTGCAAGGAGATCCAACCAGTCCATCCTAAAGGAGATCAGTCCTGGGTGTTCATTGGAAGGACTGATGCTGAAGCTGAAACGCCAATACTTTGGCCACCTAATGCGAAGAGCTGACTCATTTGAAAAGACTCTGATGCTGCGAGGGATTGGGGGCAGGAGGAGAAGGGGATGACAGGGGATGAGATGGCTGGATGGCATCACTGACTTGATGGACATGAGTTTGGGTAAACTGTGGGAGTTGGTGATGGACAGGGAGGCCTGGCGTGCTGTGATTCATGGGGTCACAAAGAGTTGGACACGACTGAGTGACTGAAATGAACTGAACTGGAGGCTTGGCCATGAGGGATGTATAGGGACCACCACTTCGTTTACTGCTGTCAGGTCTTGTACCATCTTGTATTCCCTGTTTGGCTTAACAACTCATAGAGTAGGAGTGTTGTACAGAGATGGCAGAGCACCAAGAGGCCATGCCTTAGGAATTTATCTATGAGGGGTTGTAAACCCTTCTTCATTTCCAACTTTATAGGATATTGTCTGTTGTTAGGATAGGCAGTTTCTGGCCTAAGGCTAATTCTTACAGGTTGGGTGTTCATGGCCCTTCCAGGGGTTCCTTTGTCCCAAACAGAAGCGTCTATTGCCTATAGGATATGGCTGGAAGTAGAATCTTGCTCTTATGGCTGGTGTGTCTTAGAGTCAAGATAAGGGGCTGCTTAGGACCTTTTAACCAGAGAGTGACCCTGAGGGAGCTCAGAAGGTCCTTTCCCAGGAGTGGGGTAGGACACTGAGGCACAGCTGGAAAGTCATGCAAAAATCAAACGTTGTTCAAATTGGCAAGTGAGAGGCCCAGTGAAGTCATGAGTGCCCGGCTTTCTGTCGACACCAGTCGCAGTACAGCTTTTGGAGCAAAGAGGTCCAGTGTTAGAAATTAAGACAGAGTAAGTGGCTTCCATATCAATTAGGATATCGATTTTCATATCTGTCATGTCAAGGACTACCCAGGGCTCCTCAATGGATATAGATGTCTTGTTGGGGAGAACTACCAGAATCCCCAGGCCACCTCACTCCTGTAGCATGGCCATCTCGGGAGCACACTGCTTCCCCTTCAGGACTGGGGGCACTCCCTCTTCCAGTGATCTGTTTGTTTGCATGTTGGGCATGGCCCCAGGAGTTCTTTCTGCCAATCTCAGCGGCCTGTTGGCTTGCATTTTAGCATTCTCCCTTGTTGGTCTTATCTCCAGATGGATAGTCAGACTTTCTTGGCCCCCTTGGGTTGTTCTGAGGTCACAAGGCATGACTGACAGCAACAACTATCAACTTTGCATGAACCCTGGCCTGTCTTTCTTCATGTTGGGTTCTATCCTTCTCTGAGCTAGATCTTGATTATTAAAAACCCAAAGGTCACTCTAAGAGCTGGGAGATGGGCGTTTGTGGGCCAAACTGTAACTTTTGGAGCTTCTGCCTAATATCAGGGGAGGCCTGGCCCAGCAAGGACTGACCTTCAGCAGAGGAGGGGGTCTGTGTTAGTATATTTCCTTAAATGGCTCCGCAAGCCACCCATGAAAGAGGGCTGGATTTTCTCTTTTTTCTTAGGTCATTTCTTTAATCTTTTCGTGGTTAACTGACTTTTTGATATACTTTCTCATCCTTTCTAATGCACACTGGATCATGTACTTCCTGATTTCTATTCCCTCCTGGGAATTATAATTCCAAGAGAGGCTTTTCGGGGTGACCAAGACAGGGATCTATACGGCATTGTTCTGGATTCCCATTGTAACTTAAAAGGGAAACATTCACTGTGTCCAGAACCCTTGATGTCTTGTGAATAGATGACCAGGGTGTCCCTCAAATTCCTTGCAGCAGGAAGCCCCTTAGGTGGCACCAATCTTGACTTCCTCAGCCTGCCACTGAAGACTGGTTTGCATCTCCCACTGCTGAGGCCACTGCATGGGTAGGAAGAACCACTGAGTGATCTTAAGCTGTTCAAATACAAACTCTTAAAATGAAAATTCAGTTGATGGGAAATAAGCAGTTTCTGAAAAAAAAAAAAATTCTAAGAGGGTTCCTGATTTAAGACTGCTTCTCTACCCATAGCATAATGTTCGGGTTGGTCTTTGGCAAGCTGGTCAGCCTACCCCTGGGCTGCTTCCAGATTCTTCATTTTCCCTCATGGGTACAAGCAGATAGATAGGACTACCTGAACATCCTTCCAGGTTAAATCATAGACCAGCCTTAGGACATGAAACCCTTCAACAAACTTACTAGGGTCTTCAGTTTCTGTGTGCATTGGACTAAGCCAGTTAAAGAGAAAGGCACATGTAATCTGATTGGCCCTTTGCCATTCGCCACTTCCCTAAGAGGGGCATACTTCCCCTTATCCTGGTGATAGGAAGCTCCACTGTGAGTTACCCGAGAGGGCCTCATCTCTCTTTCTTGGGATAACAATGTATGGAGAGACATTGGGAAGGTGGAGTTTGGGTCAGTCAGAGGGACCAGGAGAAGTAGGTGGCTCCGGAGATGCAGAGATACTGTCAGAAGTAGGAGGAGCTCGGTTTTCCCCCTGAAAGATAAGAGAGCTGAGACAAGGATCATCTGAAATGTCAAGAGTGTCTTCTGCTGGTTCCCAGGGTTTAAATTACAAGAGTTGTATAGGGCAGGGTTTGGGTAAAGGATCATGGAAGCCTTTATAGAGAACCTGACCTCACCTCATTTTCCCATCCTGTGGCAAAAATCTAATTGCAGAATGGTATTGTAATTGAGAGATCAACTTTCAGGCCATTTTTCTACATTTCCCAACTTACACAAGGCCAAGCCCTGTTAGAGTAGAATTTAAGTTTTTCCTTTTTTGGCCCATCCATTAAAATATTTCCAATTCTTAAGGATATACTGCAGAGGTGTCTCTTCTGGCTTGGAGGGGGATTCTCGCATGTTGAGAAACCTACAACAAAGAATGAGAGAGCACTCTGAAAATGGAATCCAGTATCCCAGAAACATTTAACAGGAGGCTTTAACCTGAAGGAGTTCCGGGTGTCCCTCAAATTCCCTTTGAATTTGATGGGGGTTCAGGCATCCTTTACTCTCCCACTGATTGCTGACCAGACACGTCTGGCCTTCCTTGTGAATATGCAAAGCTCCTCCCTCAGCACGGCCAGAGAAGGGCTTTTGAACCAGTTCAGACTGGTTGCCTGGACTTTCCTTGGGAAGGATCCATTATCTATAGAGTTCATGTCCTGTGATAAGTTTTCCTGTGCTGGGGTGTATTCCTCATGACTGAGCATCTGTGATGTTTATGATTTGGGATTCTGGGTAGCAGCCAGTCTGATAGGCTGTCCATAATAGGGTATGTAGACTGCCAAGGCCTGGCATGAAGAGACCCAATAGATGCAAAGAAGAACCCTCGAGGAAATTGGAGTTGGGCGCAATGGAAGATGGCATGGGGTTCAAGGCTTGAGGGCTGAAAGGCAGAGAAATTCTCAAAGTGGATTTCTGGGCGTTGAGTGAGGTGAGAGACTAGACAACAGAAGAACCCCAAATCATTTTCTCTGTCTTCCTGGCAGCTGAGATACGATCGAGAATCATCTGACAATTTTGTCTGACATAGAGAGCACCAGGGATACAGTTAAGGAATGATATCTAGGAAATCCTTCCCTAGAAGGGCACAGCAATAGGAGTGAGAAAGAGACCTTGTTGTGGGAATAACGTGGAAAAGAAAACTGTAGTGGAGGGTTCCATATGGGACAGTGAGAGAGAGACCCCTCGGGCTCCTGCACTATCAGAAATCACGTTTCCACCATGTCTCAGAGGACAGCATCAGCTATCACCCAAGTATTATTAGAATCAGCATGGCCTGGGGAATTAGCCTGCCACCCCCATGTTGGGGGGTACCCATAATGCTGTGAATGGGCAGAGATTATGCCCTTGGGTCTTGAAAGCAAAGTGGAGAGTGAGAATCAGAAAGCAAGAGCAGAAGTTGGGGGCCTCAAGCCGCAGCTGGGCAACACCTGTGGTTTACCTTGACTTTCTGAATTCCCAGATTTTGGTACCAAATATGATCTTAGGTGGTCTTGTCCTGCAGTAGCTTGAAGCTGGGCTGGGTTTCCCCGCTAGAGACTGAGGCGGGGTCACGGCAGTGAAAGCACCAGGTCCTAGCCACTAGATCAGTGGTTAGTGACAAGGCCCTGGCTCCTTGGCTTTCAGTTCAGTTCAGTTGCTCAGTCATGTCTGACTCTTTGCAAACCCATGGACTGCAGCACGCCAGGCTTCCCTGTCCCTCACCAACTCCCGGAGCTTACTCAGACTCATGTCCATCAAGTCAGTGATGCCATCGAACCATTTCATCCTCTGTTCCTTTCTCCTCCTGCTTTCAGTATTGCCCAGCATCAAGGTCTTTCCCAATAAGTCAGTTCTTCACATCAGGTGGCCAAACTATTGGGGTTTCAGCTTCAGCATCAGTCCTTCCAATGAATATTCAGGATTGATTTCCTTTAGGATGAACTGGTTGGGTCTCCTTGTGGTCCAAGGGACTCTCAAGAGTCTTCTCCAACACCACATTTCAAAAGCATCAATTCTTTAGCACTCAGCTTTGTTTATAGCTTTCACATCCACACATGACTACTGGAAAAACCGTAGCTTTGAGTAGATGGACCTTTGTTGGCGAAGTAATATCTCTGCTTTTTAATATGCTGTCTAGGTTGGTCATAACGTTTCTTCCAAGGAGCAAGTGTCTTTTGATTTCATGGCTGCAGTCACCATCTGCAGTTATTTTGGGGCCAAAGAAAATAAAGTCTGTCCCTGTTTTCATTGTTTCCCCATCTATTTGCCATGAAGTGATGGGACCACATGCCATGATCTTAGTTTTCTGAATGTTGAGTTTTAAGCCAACTTTTTCACTCTCCTCTTTCACTTTCATCAATAGGCTCTTTAGTTCTTCTTCACTTTCTGCCATGAGGGTGGTGTCATCTGCATATCTGAGGTTATTGATATTCCTTCCAGCAATCTTGATTCCAGCTTGTGCTTCTTCCAGCCCAGCATTTCTCATGATGTACTCTGCATATAAGTTAAATAGGGTGAAAATATACAGCCTTGACGTACTCCTTTCCCGATTTGGAACCACTGTGGTGTTCCATGTCCAGTTTTAACTGTTGCTTCTTAACCTGCATACAGAGTTCTCAGGAGGCAGGTCAGGTGGTCTGGTATTCCCATCTCTTTAAGAATTTTCCAGTTTGTTGTGATCCACACAGTCAAAGGCTTTGGCATAGTCAATAAAGCAAAAGTAGATGTTTTTCTGGGACCCACTTGCTTTTTTGATGATCCAGCAGATGTTGGCAATTTGATCTCTGGTTCCTCTGCCTTTTCTAAATCCAGTTGGAACATATGGAAGTTCACGGTTCACATACTATTGAAGTCTGGCTTGGAGAATTTTGAGCATTACTTTACTAGCATGTGAAATGAGTGCAATTGTGTGCAGTAGTGTGAGCATTCTTTGGCATTGCCTTTCTTTAGGATTAGAATGAAAACTGACCTTTTCCAGTCCTGTGGCCACTGCTGAGTTTTCCAAATTTGCTGACATATTGAGTGCATCACTTTCACAGCATCATCTTTTAGGATTTGAAATAGCTCAACTGGAATTCTATCACCTCCACTAGCTTTGTTCATAGGGATGCTTCCTAAGGCCCACTTGACTTCACGTTCCTGTCTGGCTCTAGGTGAGTGATCACACCATCATGGTTATCTGGGTCATGAAGATCTTTTTTGTACAGTTCATCTGTGTATTCTTGCTACTTCTTCTTAATATCTTCTGCTTATGTTAGGTCCATACCATTTCTGTCCGTTATTGAGCCCATCTTTGCATGAAATGTTCCCTTGGTATCTCTAATTTTTTTGAAGAGATCTCTAGTCTTTCCCATTCTATTGTTTTTCTCTATTTCTTTGCATTGATCACTTAGGAAGGCTTTCTTATCTCTCCTTGCTGTTCTTTGGAACTCTGCATTCAAATGGGTATATCTTTCCTTTTCTCCTTGGCTTTGCAGAAAAGAATTCCCACAAAGACAGAAGTTGTGAAACCAGAAAAGTGTTTATTTAGGAGGAAAAAGAGTACAGTACCTGTAAATAGACTTGGGTCGACTCAGAGAGAGAGTTGAGCCCTTGTGGTAGTTTGAATCACTTTTATGGGGCATTTCTTCTGACTTTTTCTTTTGCCAGTCACTTTGATTTGCCTGGCTCAGAGTTCATATTTGGTATATCTCAGGATCCTCACGTATCTCTTGGCCAAGATGGATTCCACCAAAGAGGCCTATATGTAGTTAGCATCACTTAGCATCACTCCCCTTTTGACCTCCAAGGAGTCTTTCTGCGCATGTGTAGACAGGGAGGTCTCCTGACTTTGAGAAGGAGAAATATGTGATCTCTTATCTTCTCTCTGGGCAGGGCTCAGCCTCCTCCCTGATTGTCCTGCTATTTTCATCTTGGACTATCTATTCTGTGGTCAGGGGGCCCATCTACTTCCTGCCTCAGGATGTTTTGAATAAGTTGGTTCTACCAAGGCCAGTGGGTCCTCTCTCACTGCTGCCTTGCACACATCATGGTGGTGCCCAAGCTTGACTTCTCAAGGCTACTTCTTTTCCAGCTGCATCCATGTACTCAGTCACCAGTCCAGACATCCCTTTCTAGGTGTGTAATTAGACTTTAATATCTATTCCTGTCAATGGACCTCAGTTGGAATCATCCTAATTCGAGAAATTCAGATAACACTATATTTTAAAAGGCAAGTGGCCAAGGTCACCTTCGCCTTTGGAGACTACTTAAGTTTACTTTGCAAATTTAGCCCTCTCCTCAGGGCTTCCCTTGTGGCTAAGACAGTAAAGCTTCTGCCTGCAATTCAGGAGACTCGGGTTAGTTCAATCCCTGGGTCAAGAAGGGAATGGCAACCCACTCCAGTATTCTTGCCTGGAGAATTCCATGGGCAGAGGAGCCTGGCAGGCTACAGCCCAGGGAGTGGCAGGGAGTCAGACACGACTGAGCAACTAACATTTCATTTCATTTTCCAGCTATTAGAGCTGAGTAGCAAAACCAATCACTATTGGGTATGGCTTACTGAACTTAAATTTGTATAACTAAGAAGAGTTGTTGAAGTGATTCTTTCAGTAAGAAAGGTCTACCAAGGGACTTTTTGACATTATCCAAACAGAAATAATCTGATACTTTCTTACTCAGATGGTAAAGCGTCTGCCTGCAATGCGGGAGACCTGGGTTCGATCCCTGGGTTGGGAAGATCTCCTGGAGAAGGAAATGGCAACCCACTCGAGTACTCTTGCCTGGAAAATCCCACGGATGGAGGAGCCTGGTAGGCTACAGTCCATGGGGTCTCAAAGAGTCGGACATGACTGAGCAACTTCACTTTCACTTTCTTACTAAATAAAGTTAAAAAAATGTTCTGCTTCACCAGACACAGCCACATATGTGCAAATAACCTAGTGTGTCTCTGTCACTTTGTTGTTGAGTTGCTCCGTCGTGTCCGACTCTTTTGTAACCACATGGACTGTAGCCCACCAGGCTCCTCTGTCCTTGGGGTTTCCCAGGCAAGAATACTGGAGTGAGTTACCATTTCTTCTTCCAGGGGATCTTCCTGACCCAGGGATCAAACCTGCATTTCCTGCTTGGTAGGTGGATTCTTTTCCATTGAGCCACCTGGGAAACCCCCTGTCACTTAGTCGGTGCTCAAAAAAATGTTAATTCTTTCCTTCCTCCATTCCTCTTCAGCTTGACCACACCTTAACATCTTTCAGCTGAGAATACCAGCTTTCCAGAGTCCTAACCCACTCCTAAATATCCATTTCTCTGCTTGTGAGTGAAAGTCACTCAGTCGTGTCCAACTCTTTGGTACCCGCATGGACTATACAGTCCATGGAATTCTCCAGGCCAGAATAATGGAGTGAGCAGCCTTTCCCTTTCCCAGGGGATCTTCCCAACCCAGGGATCTAACCCAGGTCTCCCTCATTGCAGGCAGATTCTTTACCAGCTGAGGCACAGGGAAGTCCATTTCTTTGCTTGACTCTGCATAAACACAATGCAGATGGTTCTGGATTGTCTCCTGACAAGCTCACCAAGCTTGCTGTAGATGTTAGCTTGTTCTTGGGCATAAAACAAGACCTGTGAATGGCCTCCAGCAAGGTTCTCCCTTCAGAGCTGCTTTTGGGGTGTAGGTTGCCTGCGTCAGTTTATACTTCCTGCAGATAGTGAGATTTCATTTCACATTTGCATTCAGCTTGTTTTTGTATACAGCAAGCATGCCCAGAACATTTTGTCATGGAAAGTAATTTGCTAATCTAGAAATAAACAATGCGGAGCTGGTGTCACTCTGAAGACACGCGGGACCATTTATAAAGTGTTCCCTGTCCTCAGCCTCTGTGCCACAAATATACTTCCTGCTTTCAGTGAGAAAGGGTGTGGTGTCTGCTGTTTTGGAGCCTAAGTTTCATGGGACCATTCTTTTCTCGCCTGGTTTTGCCAACAAAACATGTGATTGTGTGGTTAAGACACACAGAGAGGCCCCAGGCCATTTGCGGTCACAGGCTGACCTCAGACTCTGTCTCGAGCCTTCCCCAGACAAGCTCTATATCACATTTCATTGCTGAATTCCCAGACCTCACCTCAAGACCGAGGGGTGGGGCATATCAAAGCTGACTCTATTCTCCGAAGGAAAGTGACATTTCTCTTGAATTATTTTGGGTTCAGATCAGAAATGAGTTTCCACATGTTTCACGTGATGCAGCAGGTGCTTAACACCGTATTACTTTCACAGGCATTTAACCACTGGTTTTAGACATGCATTCTAGTAGAAACAGAAAGAACAAAAAGTGAGACTAATTCCAAAGCTCTCTTGAAATGATCCTTATTTTCCCTCCTGACATTTCTTTAACTGGCCTTCTTTTGTTTTAATTTCTTCAACAGAAATTGAAAGTGTTAGTCACTCAGTTGTGTCCGCCTCTTTGTGACTCCATGGACTGTAGCCTGCCAGGCTCCTCTATGCTCCTCATAGAATTCTCTAGGCTGAAGTATTTTGCTCATGCTATGAGGTGTGGCTTTGGCTTAGCTGCCTTTGTTTTCTTCTTTTCCCCCAGAGTTAGCCTTTCTTTCTGCAAAACGTTGCATCTTGGCTCTTGGAAATCCCCACTGAATCTGGAGAAATTATGTCTTGTCAACCAGCCTCCTTTCCTGGAACCCAACATGATTGCTGATGGTGCACCAGTAGCTCCACTTGACAGTAAGTTTGCTTGTCTCATTTCACGTGAATGTTCACCGGTAAATATCAGTAGATGTGGAAAGCCTTCCTTACCACAATTTATTATGTTTCCTGGCCATGATAATTACTGGTATAATACCACTTGTGAATAAGTTGACCAATTCAGGATGAATCACCTGGCTGGCCCTTGGCCCCTGGAATGATCTTCCACGTGTGACTTGGTGGCATTATTACAAAATACAGCAGGATAGACCTGCCCAGCCATTACAGCAGGACGTTCATTTGTGATGCTGCCTTAAGGAGATAAGGAGATGAGAGCAAATTGTTCCAGCAGCTCGGCCTGCCCGGCCAACAGTTCGGTGGAGGAGCTGCCAGAGGGGGTGAAGGCCTACGGGAACCTGGAACTCGTATTCACAGTGGTGTCGGCCCTGATGATCGGCCTACTGATGTTCTCCTTGGGATGCTCTGTGGAGGTCCGGAAGCTCTGGGGACACATCAGGAGACCCTGGGGCATCGCTGTGGGACTGCTCTGCCAGTTTGGGCTCATGCCTCTCATCGCCTACCTCCTGATCATCAGCTTCTCTCTGAAGCCGCTCCAAGCTATAGCTGTCCTCATCATGGGGTGTTGCCCAGGGGGAACCGTCTCAAACATTTTCACCTTCTGGGTGGATGGAGATATGGATCTCAGGTAAGTTACATGAGGGAAGCTCAGCTGTCTTCCCCTGCCTGGGGTGGGTGTGGGAGGCTTACATGGTTGTGTTAAAAACCCTGCCAATCTAGATAGAGTTTCCAGTGAGAAACATTTTACAGAGACTTGTTCAGTCCCAGAAGGACTTTCATTTTTTTCCCCCCTTGATTTTTGGCCACGCCACACAGCATGTGGGATCTTAGTTCCCAGACCTCAGATCGAACCCACACCTCCTGCAGTGGAAGTGGGGGGTCTAAGCCCCTAAACCACCAGGGAGTCCCCAGGACGTTCCTTTTTGAATTTAAGATTAACTTTGCTGTGACTGTCCTCTGTTTTACTGGCAACTGTTATTCTTTTCTGAGTAAAGGGGTTGGGCTCATACACAGTAGTGAAGTCACGTCTCCTCCTCACCCAGTGGCCCTTCCTAGGCGTGAACTCATTCTCACCCGCGCTGGTGGCTTTAACAACAGTCCTAATTTCACAATAGGATGAGACTCCCAGGAAGCGGTTGCTATTGTAGTGGTGGTGATGGTGGTGTCCGCAGCAGCACAATGAGGGCCTCGGGACCCTCATGAGCACCTACTTTGTGAGATCAGTATTTTGGGGGATTGGATAAGGGCGCTTCAGGGGTATCCTGTTTTAAGAGGCCTGTTGAGTTGCCTTGTGGAGTAACACAAAGATTCTTATGACTAAAACTTTTTTGTGGCTTAGCACTCACTACTAGAATCTCATTCCTTCCATTTAGGTCAATGCCCTTGTTCCCAGTTACAGTGTAGTTGAATACCCCCGGGGAGTATACTTCATTTACATTTTAATGAAAATGAGTTAATCACATCTATTTCGGAGTACTTGTTTCGATGAGGGGGAGAAAAGGGCATTTGAGGAAAGGATGGAGTCACAATTATAAAAATGAAGGGGCTACAAAGCAGTGGTCTTTCTAGAATCTTTGCTTACTTATTTATGAACAAGCTGTTTCACCTTTTGCCCTGGGAAAGACCTACTTATAAATTAAAATCTTTGTTCGATATCTGTGCCATTTAGTTGAAATTTATTAGACAATGAATGAATGAATCAGAGGTGCTGACTTTGCTGGGAGTTGCCGTTTGTGAGTCAGCTGCAGGTATGGGTTTCTAGTTTCCTGCATGTGCTCAATGTTTAGCATTTGGAACTTATTTCAGCTATAAATCTTAATGGGTTCATGCCAAGCAGAGCAATAATTAATTTTCATATGGTTATGTTTTTAGTTACCCACTTATCAAAGATTTAAAATGAATCACTTGCCTCGCTCATTTAAACCCTCCCCCCTCAATGTGCACTGCTAATTGAAATTCAATAAAGCTAACCATTAACATAATAATTGGGAAATGATAAATATTCTTTACACAGAGTCTATATAACAGTGATAAATTGCAGGGACTGCAAGTTTTGGGAAAGAGAAAGGACACATATTTATTAAGTACCCTGAACAGGCATGGGATTGATGCTTTCATATATGCTCTTTCTCTTCTTCTTTGGCCCTCAAAATAACCTTGTAAATGACCTTTTATAATTCTGAATTTTATAGCTGAGAAAATTGTGTCTCAGATTGGTTAAGTAGATTGCCAAATGCTACAAATTGAATATGGCAAAATTCAGATTTAAAGTCACAGCTGTTTCTCATCAGTCTGCAATTTGGGCACTTTCTTCAATGCTATTTATTAGCACAACTAGATCTTCTGAGTATGAGCATAAATCTTTGGAAAAAATTTTTTATTGAAGTATAGTTCTTTTACAATGTTGTGTTAGTTCCTGCTATATAGCAAAGTGAGGCAGCTATATGTTTACCTAAATCACCACTTTTTTGAATTTCCTTCCCATTTAGGTCACTTAGAGCACTTTAGGTCATTTAGAGCATCGAGTAGCGTTCCCTATGCTCTACAGTTTGTTCTCATTAGTTATCTATTTATACATAGTAGTGTATATCAATCCCAATCTCCCAGTCCGTCCTAAACCCCTTCTTTCCTGCTTGGTATCTGTACCTTTGTTCGCTACATCTGTGTCTCTGTGTCTGCTTTGCAAACAAGTTCACCTCTATATATTTTGCTTAATTCCACATATATGTGTTAATACAGTATTTGTTTTTTCTCTTTCCGACTTACTTCACTCTGTGTGATTGTCTCTAGGGCCATCCATCTCTCTGCAAATGGCACAATTTTGTTCCTTTCTGTGGCTGAGCAGTATTCCATAGTATGTATGTACCACATCTTTACGCACGCCTCTGTTGATGGACAGTTAGGTAGGAGCATACATCTTTAAATAGTCTTCTTAAATACCTCTGGGAAAGAGAACATTTATCTTCATCTCTTATTCGCCAACATTATAATAAAAGCACCAATAATAGGAAGTCTGTAAAAGGTAAAGCTCATTTTACTTTGCTTAATTAGCTTTTAACTTTGGTCATATTATTTAACCTGTAAGCCTCATTTGTAAAATGAGGTTAAAATTACCTATTCCCCATGAGATTGTATTTTAAGTAGGAAATACATATACAGGGTGCCAGGCACATAGTAGGTACACAGTGAATATTAGCTATTTCCCCCTTTTTCCTATAAAATTTTGATTTCAAGCCTCACAAACAAAGAAACAAAACAAAAGTCAAGTAAAAAAATTTTTAATTCCAAGAAATGAACTTTTAAAATGGGGACTAAATACTAGATTTTCAAAAGCTTATAGATACAAGAGTAATAAATCTTAATTTTCTGTAAAAATTATAAATTGGAAACTCAGTATTGTTGACTGAAACAGTATCCAAGTTCATTGCTTTTCTTACTTGATTACCAACAAAAATAATTTTTAAGCAAAACTCAGTAAACAATCATTGATAGGAATTCTGTGTTTCATACTGGATGAAATCCAAGAGCATTTAGTCCAGCATCTTGTAGCTCAGATGGTAAAGAACCCACCTGCAATGAAGGAGACCCGGGTTTGATCCCTCGGTTGGGAAGATCCTTTGGAGAAGAGCATGGCTACACACTCCAGTCTTCTTGTCTGGAGAATTCTGTGGACAGAGGAGCCTGGTGGACTGTAGTCCATGAGGTTGCAAAGAGTCAGACACAGCTGAGTTTCTGTATTCTGAGCGTCTGATGCTGACCTCAGTCCTCTTCCCAGTCACTTGGGCTCATCCTGTTAGCAGCCCCCTGTGACTCCGTCCACGCTTCTACTCCTCCGCTCAGCCCTGTGGCTCGTACTGTAGCCGAGCCTCTTGGTGTCACGCAGCGCGTGGCTTCCTATCTCTCCACTGTCATCACCTCTATTCAGGCCCCAGAGTTCCTTTCTTGGCCAGTTGCAGCACTTTCACAATGTACTCTGTGCCTTCCATCTCTCCATCGTGGTTTTGTAGTAAGCGGTTAAGATAGGCTCTGAGATTGGACTGCTTGACTTCATATCCTGACTTGGGACCTCTTTTTTATAACTAGAAATCATAGTAGTTCCTTTGTGGTATTGTGAGGAGAAAAGGAATATATACATATAAAGGCTTTTCAACACCTGCTAAATTGAATAGAACCTAATTCAAGTCTAATGGACTTCTGTAGGTTTATTTCCCATTAACCCCTTAAGCACAGCTGGTCTGTTGTAAGAATGGACTACTAACTGTTCTTTAAACATATCCCACGCATAAAAAAGTTGTTTTTCAGTTTATTTATTTAGCTGTGCCTGGTCCTTTTGCAGCATGTGGGATCTTTAGTTGCAACATGTGGGATCCCGTTCTCCAGTTCAGTTCTCCAGTTCAGTTCAGTTCAGTAGCGCAGTCATGACCCCATGAATCACAGCATGCCAGGCCTCCATGTCCATTACCAACTCCTGGAGTCCTCCCAAACCCATGTCCATTGAATCGGTGATGCCATCCAACCATCTCATCCTCTGTCGTCCCCTTTTCCTCCTGCCCCTATCCCTTCCAGCATCAGGGTCTTTTCAAATGAGTCAGCTCTTCGCATCAGGTAGCCAAAGTATTGGAGTTTCAGCTTCAACATCAGTCCTTCCAATGAACACTCAGGGCTGATTTCCTTTACCATTGACTGGTTGGATCTCCTTGCAGTCCAAGGGACTCTCAAGAGTCTTCTCCAACACCATAGTTCAAACGCATCAATTCTTTGGTGCTCAGCTTTCTTTATAGTCCAACTCTCACATCCATACAAGACTACTGGAAAAACCATAGCCTTGACTAGATGTACCTTTGTTGACAAAGTAATGTCTCTGCTTTTGAATATGCTGTCTAGGTTGGTCATAACTTTCCTTTCAGTTCTCCAACCCGGGATTGAATCTGGGCCTCCCACGTTGGGAGCTTGAAGTCCTAGTCACTTACTAACTCGGTCATCTTGACAGGTCATGTATATTTTGTATGCTTTAATTT
The DNA here is from genome assembly GCF_042477335.2 of Ovis canadensis. NCBI lineage: Eukaryota > Metazoa > Chordata > Mammalia > Artiodactyla > Bovidae > Ovis > Ovis canadensis. Next base: position 118,332,922 of record NC_091250.1, on the reverse strand, counting down.
CATCAGGGAAACTCACTTCTAAAATAGGGGAAAACATAAGCTACCTCACTGGTTGTTGCATGGATTGAATGAGACAATATATACACACACACACACATATATGTATATATATAAAGTTATTATTATTATTATTATATAGGTTAGGCAAAAGAGCACTGTGTCAGAGGTCTGTGTTTTAGGTGCTGCTCAAGGAGCTGTGTGTCTTTGAGCAATTTGCATTTCTGGACTGTTTACTCATTTGTGAAAGTAATGGGTTAGACTCTCTGAGGTCCCTTTTTCTTTTCTTTTCATTGTAGTTTTATTGCCGGATATTGAATATAGTTCCCTGTTCTATTCAGTAGCACCTTGGTGACCCATTCTATATATAATAGTTTGCATTGGCTAATCCCAAACTCCCAATTTGGCCCTTCCCTGCTGCCTCCCCCTTGGCAGCCACAGGTCTGTTCTCCGTGTCTGTGACTTGGCTTCTGTTTCATAGGTAAGTTCATGTCATATGAGGTCCTTTTTTCCATTGTGGTAAATATAGATAGCATAGCAGTTACCGTTTTAACATTTTAAAGTGTACACGCAATGGCGTTAAGTACATTCAGGATATTGCAGGATCTGTTCCCCAACCAGGGACTGAATCTGGTTCCTGGCCTCAATAGCCTGGGATCCTAGCCACTAGGCCACCTGGGAACTCTAGTTTGATAACTTTTGATGTACGAAGTCTGTTCTTCCCTGAGGACGTGTTTTTGTCCTCAGCAGCAAAGAAAGAATTCTGGGCACTCATAGTGGTAGAGCCTAGAGAGTCAGCGGCCAATTTTGACTTTAAAGAAGCTCTTGATCCTTCAGCAGAGACCCTGAAAATAGGGCTTCAGATTCTTCAGGTCTGCTTAACAGGGCCTGGTGGAGAACTGAAGAGAAGAGAGACAGAACTGAGACTGAATCCATGTGACTTAGTATAAGGTTCTGTCTGTAACTCTACATACTTTAGTATTTTTTTCCTAATGAAAATAATACCCACACATAGAGTTGTTTTATAGATGAAAAGAGAAAAATGTATGTAATGAAGTCTTAGCATTAGTACTCAATAAATGCTGATTACTGTTCTTGAGAAGCAGCAGACAGGAGTAATGTTTATATTTGGGGATGAAAAACCTGGCCTGGAACGTATCTCTAGGGCCCAGTCTATTGATCTGATCTTATAGTATATTCCATGTCCATCTGGCTAGCTAGATAATTTTATAAGTGTTTTTTTTTTTTCATTGGGAAAGCAAAGGTATTCTCTCACAGTTTTGAGCGTCAGCGTCCCAGAGTTTATTGGTTTCAAGCTAAAAACCATTGAATAATTTAAACTCATTGCAAAGTAGTATACCCATGGACACTACACTTTAGTATAATGTACAGATATGTAATTTCCATGTTTTAAAGGAGGTTCAGGATTTCCCTGTTTGTCTGGACTTGTTGAATCTGTCTCATTATTCTGTGTAATAGTTTGTGGACGGTGATGCCATTCTGCTTAGTGCAAGCGGAATCTTGTTATACTGCAGTCAGATTTTGCCAACAATTTTCCTCGGTGAATAGCTGAGAGACCCAGTTGGCCACATCCTCTGTTTATGCTGCACTGGAATTTCATGGCAGTAAAACAAAAGGTATGACTATGCATCGCACTCATGCACATTCACTGTGTGCCTCTCCAAGCTTTGCTGGTATTTATAATTGTTGGCAGAGCCCCAGGGTCATGGATTGCCATCCATCCTTGACCGTTGCTGTGCACGTGATGGGCGTGAGTTGTGTAAAGGGTGGAAATCGTCACCTGTGTAATCAAGGGTCTAGACTGAGTCTGATAGAATCTCACAGTTTGCTCCCCACAGCCATCAATCCTACCTTTTCGGTGCATGCATCATGCTCACTGTCTTCAGTCATGTCTGACTCTTTGCGACCCCATGGACTGTAGCCCACCAGGCTCCTCGGTCCATGGGATTCGCCAGGCAAAAGTACTGGAGTGGGTTGCCATTCCCTTCTCCAGGGGATCTTCCCAACCCAGGGATAGAACCTGTGCTTCCTGCCTTACAGACAGATTCTTTAACCCATGCACCACCTGGGAAACCCTACCTTTCTGGGATTTGATCCAAAGCTATACAGGTGGAAAACGCTATGCTCGTTCTCCAGAAGTTCAAGATCAAAGTGATGTAGTATGGACTTCCTTTCAGCATGTGGTGGTGGGAAGAGCCAGAAATGTAGCACTATCATAGACTAGGAGTTAGCAAGTGTCCCAGACACACTCTTCGTGGATACAGAGATTTGAAAGCTGTGGAAAACTGCTTTTCTTCCTTAATTTGCTCTTCAGTTAGGAAGAAGACTTTGCCCAACTCAAACATTCATTTTTTTTTTAATTTTATTAATTTATTTAGGTTGTGCTGGGTCTTCATTGCTGCAGAGGTTTTTCTCTAGTTGCGGCAAGTGGAGGCTACTCTAATTGGAGAGCATAGGCTTCTGATTGTGGTGGCTTCTTGTGGCGAACAGGCCGTAGAGCAAAGATCCCAAGGGCTGCAACTAAGACCCAGCACAGCCAAATAAATAAAAGAAGACAATAGATCAGTTTCATACCTTATACAATATAAAATATAAATTTTAGATGAGCTGAAAATATAAATGTAGAATATAAACCTATGAAAAAGTAAAAAGTGGGGGCAATCTTTGAAAAACCTCAGGAGAAGGGGGGATCTCTAATAAAACAGGGAACTCAGAAGCTGGGGAGCGGGGGGAAATGGACAGATTTGACTACCTCTGTGTTCATTATTGTGGCAAAAGTCATAAGCATAGTTAAAATATAAGCTTGGAAAAATGTTTGTATTACATTTGATGATATGAAATCAACCCTGAATATTCATTGGAAAGACTGATGCTGAAGCTGAAGCTCCAGTACTTTGGCCACCTGATGCGAAGAGACGACTCATTGGAAAAGACAATTATGCTGGGAAAGATTGAAGGTAAAAGGAGAAGAGGGCAGCAGAGGATGAGACAGTTAGACAGCATCATTGACTCAATGGGCATGAATCTGGGCAAACTCAGGGAAATAGTGCAGGACCAGGAAGCCTGATGTACAGCAGTCCATGGGGTCACCAAGAGCTGAACATAGGTTAGCGACTGAACAACAACCCTACTTTTAAAATAGCTCCTGCAAATTGAGAAAAGAAAAATCGGACAAGCAGGGCTGTTGTGAGGGGGTTTCCAAGAGGCTAGTAAACGTTGGAAAGCACAACCTCATAGAGAATCAGATGTATAAAAAAGAAGAGTGAGATGCATTATTCAGTGTTCTCATGGGAAGTAGAAGGGACTGATCACCTCCAGTGTAGGGAAGACTGTGAAGTATAATAAAAATTTTTGAAAGTAATCTGGTACTATCTATTAAAATGAAAAACAGGCTTTTGACATAGTGATTCAACTTTGGAGAATCTATTCTAGAGAAGGAAAAGAATTATTCAAGTGAAATATGTGTAAGAATGCTTATTATAACATTGTTTATAACAGAAGAAAACTCAAAGCAATTTTTCATCATTAATGGAGTAATTGAGGAAATTTTGGCATATTTATGTTGCAGTTCTTTTGAAAAAAAAAAAAAAAAGTGAGTTTCTTATATCTGCTGTCCTGAAAATGACTGTGATACTAAGTAGAAAAGAATGCAGAAGCAACCATGCTACAGAGTAAGTTGTATTGTGTGATTGCTCTAAAAAGAAAAAAGAATAAACGTCTATTCAATGAACAAGCAACCATGAAATAGGAATGTTTAAATGAAAACAGAGAGGAGAAGGATGATATATACAAATACTTGTGAATTAAGTCTAGTTTTCTGAAAGGGTCATCAGTCAGCCAAATATTTGACAGTGCATCTTTGGGTTAGATTCCCAGATGGGGGATTGTTGAATCAAAGGGTAAACACATGTGTAATTTTGCTTGCTGTTGTTATTCAGTCACTAAGTTGTTCTGACTCTTTGCAATCCCATGAACTACAGTACGCCAGGCTTCTCTGTCCTTCACTATTTCCTGGAGTTTGCTCAAACTCATGTCCATTGAGTCATTGATGCCAACCAACCATCTCATCCTCTGTCCCCTTCTCCTCTTGCCCTCAATCTTTCCCAGCATCATGGTCTTTTCCAATGAGTCAGATCTTTGCAAGTAGCCAAAGTTTTGCTAGATGTTGCCAAACTCCTTCCAGGTTTTGTGCCATTTTGCATTTTTACTGGCAATGATTGAGAGTATAGAAGGAGTATTTATTTTGCCATGCCACATGGCATGTGGGATCTTAATTCCCTGACCAGAGCTTGAACCCGGGCCCCCTGCATTAGAAGCATGGAGTCATAACCACTGGACCATCAGGGAAGTTCCCAGAAGGAGTACTTTTAATATCACTGAAGTATAATGATTGCTGCTTTTCTGGGAGTATAAGCATTCTTCTGATTGTTGTTGTTCAGTCACCCAGTCATGTCCAACTCTTTGCGACCCCATGGACTGCAGCACACCAGGCCTGCCTGTCCCTCACCATCTTCTGGAGTTTGCTCAAGTTCATGTCCATTGCGTTGGTGATGCCATCCAGCCATCTCATCCTCTGATTCCCTCTTCTCCTTCTGCCTTCAGTCTTTCTCAGCATCAGGGTCTTTTCCAATGGAGTTTGCAGAAGGTGACCAAAGTATTGGAGCTTCAGCATCCTTCCGATGAGTGTTCAGGGTTGATTTCCTTTAAGATGGACTGGTTTGATCTCCTTGCTATCCAAGGAACTCTCAAGAGTCTTCTCCAGCACCACGGTTCGAAAGCATCAATTCTTCAGAACTATGCCTTCTTTACCATCTGGCTCTCACAACTGTTCTTTTGATAGAAAATGTCAAAGTCATCACAGGCAGATTATTTTATAGGCAGGGTACTTAATTAAATGGAAACATTGGTGATTCATAGTATGGGGAGGAATGATGGTTGACCTGCTGGCCTGATCAAGTGCTGAGGACCCTTGCTTTCTCTGCAGCTGACCTTAGCCATGCGAAGGGTCTCTTCCCCCTCTCCTTGGTGGGGTGGGAGGTAGTAAGCCTCAGTCTCTCAGCCATCTGCACCACAGACACAGGTTAGGCATGTACTACGTGCAAGACAGGTTGCTCTGAGAACCTAAATAGTGAATATTAAAACATTCTCTGACTTTCAAGGGCTAGCGTTAAAGTGAACAAACTCTAGCTTTATCCCTGGTTTGTGTTGTATGATGTTTCCTGTGCCTCAATTAATCAGTAGAGCAGCAGTATTCGTGTCTATAGACAGTTTGTACATTCATAAACAGATTGTATAATTTTCCTAGCAATTTTAAAGATAAAGTATTTTATTGACCCGAAGGATATCTCATTTCCATTTACCTTGCATCCATGCCAAGTTGCTTCAGTTGTGTCCAACTCTTTGCAACCCTATGGAATGTAGCCCATCAGGTTCCTCTGTCCATGGGATTCTCCACACAAGAATACTAGAGTGGGCTGCCATGCCCTTCTGCAGGGGATCTTCCTGACCCAGGAATCAAACCCATGTCTCTTATGACTCCTGCATTGGCAGGCAGTTTCTTTTACCATAGGTGCCACCTGGGAGGCCCTTCCATTTATCTTATTTCCCCTAACTTTGAGCTTCCCAGGTGATGCTAGTGGTAAGGAACCTGCCTGCCAGTGCAGGAGATGTAAGAGACGTGGGTTCTATCCCTGAGTTGGGAAGATCGCCTGGAGGAGGGCATGGCAACCCACTTCAGTATTCTTGCCTGGAGAATGCCATGGTCAGAGGAGCCTGGCAGGCTACAGTCCACAGGGTCGCAAAGAGTCAGACGTGACTTAGCACAGTTTAGTTCAGTTCAGTTCAGTTGCTCAGTCATGTCTGACTCTTTGCGACCCCAAGAATTACAGCACACCAGTCCTCCCTGTCCATCACAAATTCCTGGAGTTCACTCAAACTCACGTCCATAGAGTCAGCCATGCCATCCAGCCATCTCATCCTCTGTTGTCCCCTTCTCCTCCTGCCCCCAATCCCTCCCAGCTTCAGAGTCTTTTCCAATGACTCAACTCCTTGCATGAGGTGGCCAAAGTATTGGAGCTTCAGCTTTAGCATCAGTCCTTCCAAAGAACACCCAGGACTGATCTCCTTTAGAATGGACTGGTTGGATCTCCTTGCAGTCCAAGGGACTCTCAAGAGTCTTCTCCAACACCACAGTCCAAAAGCATCAATTCTTCATCACTCAGCTTTCTTCACAGTCCAACTCTCACATCCATACATGACTACTGGAAAAACCTTAGCCTTGACTAGACAGACCTTTGTAGGCAAAGTAATGTCTCTGCTTTTGAATATGCTATCTAGGTTGGTCATAACTTTCCTTCCAAGGAGTAAGCGTCTTTTAATTTCATGGCTGCAATCACCATCTGCAGTGATTTTGGAGCCCCCCAAAATAAAGTCTGATACTGTTTCCACTGTTTCCCCATCTATTTGCCATGAAGTGATGGGACCAGATGCCATAATCTTAGTTTTCTGAATGTTGAGCTTTAAGCCAACTGTTTCTTTCTCTTCTTTCACTTTCATCAAGAGGCTTTTTAGTTCCTCTTCACTTTCTGCCACACACCTCTAATTTTACTGATTCATTTTCTTTTTTATTTTATCACCCAAATAGGGACAAAATCCTATAGACAGAAAGAGTAAGCCGGTGAGAAGACCATTGGTCAGAAGGAATAAGCAATCTTGAATATAGCCTGGCATCTTTTGGCTCTGTCCCTGTTTTTTGAAACATTATAACTTCAGGACCCAGATAAGACTTCTTGGCTCCCTCTCTGAATTGATAAAAAAGTGGGAAATTTTTGACATATTAAACCATAGATGTAGAAAGTAGATTCCTGGTTGTCAGGGAAGGAGGAAGAAAGGAATGGGGAGGGACTGCTAATGGGGTGGAGCTTCTTTTGGAGGTGATGAAAATATTCTGGAAATAGAATAGCATAGTCACATTTACTAAAGAAACTTTTTTTTTAATTGGCTGGGTTGGGTCTTAGTTGCGGCACGTGGGATCTATAGTTGTGACACGTGGGAACTAGTTCCTTGTCCAGGGATCAAACGTGGGGCCCATGCATTGGGAGCTCAGTCTCAGCCGGTGGACCACCAGGGAATTCCTCACTAAAGATACTTTAAAATGAAATCTTATTGTCTATGGGTTATGTATAAATAAAGAACTGTATAAGGAAAAAAATGAATCCTTACAGTGACTATCAGAACATTTAGGACAAGAAAATGTTCATAAAATATGAATTAATTGATAGATGACAAGAACTGCCGGAAATCTTTTTCTAGACCACAAATCCAGCCATCGTTTGTTGAATAAGACAGGAGGGAGTTTCAAGTAAATTACCTTATATCATGTGTAAGAAGTTGTGCCTCAGAAGTTGTTTTGGTTAAGGATTAAATCCTTTATTTCAAAACCTCCCTTGTAAGCATGACTTTAATTTTACTTTCAGCATCAGTATGACAACCTGTTCCACAGTGGCTGCCCTGGGAATGATGCCACTCTGCCTTTATCTCTACACCTTGTCCTGGAACCTCGAGCAGAATCTCACGATTCCATATCAGAACATAGGTCTGTATTGGGCTTGTGACATGAAGTAGTAATAGTGATGGTAATAATAACAGCTGTGTTTAGTGTGTGTCTGCTTTATACAGGGGATTCTACATATATCTAATTTAATTCTCCACATAACCCAACAGAATAGATTCTATTACCAGTTCCACTTCTTGTATTTTCAGAAACAGGTGAACTCACTTTACCAAGGTTGTGCACCTGCTAAGTGCAGAACTTGATTTCTGACTCTGGAATCTGACTGCAAAGTCCAAGTTCTTAACGCCTACAAGTGTTTAGTTTTGAAAATAAAGGCAGAAAACTCACTTATTAAAAACAAACAAACTCTCCTTATATAATTCACTAGAAAGTAGTTTGACTCCTTGTGACCCACAGGTTGACTGCATCTCAGTGACTCTTATGAGACCTTAGTTCCCCCAGTTTCATCTGTCACATTGCCTGTGAGCCTCGACTTCTTTACTGATCAACACAAACAATTCTTATTAACTGTTAAAGCATATCCACACATCACAACCATACCCATATCTCCTTCATCATCTCCTTAAACTCTGTCCTTTTTTAAGAGAGCTCTGTGAACTTACTCAGCTTGGAGGAAAAACTTGGTGAGATGATATGTCTATCCTGGTTTGATCAGAATTTTTGAAGAATTGTTAGAAAATGTGGTTCTTGAACTCCAAAGTGTCAATCTGGAGTTTCAAGGGCTTACAACCCATGTCCCATAGTTCAAAACAGAGCCACATCCTGACAGCTGAAGCCCATTGAATTGTAAAATTTGAGTGAAATCTTAATTTAGAAATCATAGTTTTATGTGTAACTTCTTCATATTACTAAGATTTAATAGATTTCTGTTTTGATAATATATAATAATAGGCACTTGCATACAGGTTAAGCCCCAGATATTATAAGCGACTTTTGTGGCTTTGGCTAGTATTTCAAGTGAGCAGATTTGGAATGTGGCCCTGGAAAATGTCAGTGTATGGCTCCTGTCTGGCAAGTAGACGTCTGCTGTATTGAACCTGCCTTCAATGTCTTCATTTGCTTGTGTTCACGAAATGATGTATTGATGTGTTTCTCTACCTGCCTATGGGTTACCTGGTTACAAGTGAAAGTATGAGAACTCGCTTTGGTTTCTAAAACAGGTGGTGTGTTTGTTTTGCAATAGGGATTCTTTGCAAAGCAAATCACTCATTGGCTTCAAATAGGAGAAATAATAGCTGTAGTTGTAGAGTGGTGACCCCATACATAGCAACCAAAGAATTTTGAAGACACAAAAGGGTCCATCTGTTTTCTAATCTTTACGTTTTCAGTTGTCACTCAAATCCCATATGCTTGTTGAAGGATCCAAGAGAAATATATGATGGCATTTAGTGCTATCAGTTGTCACTCAAATCCCATATGCTTGTTGAAGGATCCAAAAGAAATATATGATGGCATTTAGTGCTATCATATACCCTTCAAAGACTGTCTTTCAAAGATTAAAAAAATTTTTGGAGGTGGATGCAGAAACAAAATGTTGCTTTAATTAAAGTTTTTATATAAATGAAACAGACATAAATTGTTGAGGCCTGGGAGGTAAGGGTAGAGAAAGGATACCTACTGTCTGACAGATGTTTCTTCTCTTCAGGAATCACTCTTGTGTGCCTGATCATTCCTGTGGCCTTGGGTATCTATGTGAATTATAGGTGGCCAAAACAATCCAAAATTATTCTTAAGGTAAGGAATCCCATGGGACATTTCGGACACCAAGACTTGACAAACAGATGTAGGCAATGACCGGAACAAACAGAGCAGTAGAATACAGCCCACACCCAGCAATTTTCTTTACATGCCCTGCATTTTTGTATCCAGTTGCCCTATTTCCTCCAGTCTAAGGCTTGCCTTATCACTTCGGTGGGCCCCTACATTGAGGCTTATGACATCCTGCAAAGCATGGAACTCATGCTTCAGGGGCAGAAAAGCTTAGGCCTGCGTGTGGACGGAGAGTGCCCATTCACTCATAAGACTTCACATGGTGCTCTCCAGCGAAGGCTGCTCAAGGCTGCATGAAATGGGGCCCAATGTTTAGGATGTGGCTGGTTTCCTGGAAGAGCAGGGAGCAGCACTGTCTTTCAGAAGCATTCCTGGGGGAGCCTCTAAAGATGGAGTTTGTACACACAAGCAATGACTTCTGACCACACAAATCACTGTCAAAATGAAATTATCCAGAATGTGTTGAGGAATGATGGGAAATGGGATCTCTTACCTCCTCTTGACTTTCCAGGGTTGTCTTTTTTTTGTTTTTTTTTTGATTGAAGTATAGTTGATTTATGATGTTGTGTTAATTTCTGGTGTACAGCAGAATGACTCAGTTTTACATATATATATATATTCATTTTTATATTCTTTTTCATTATGGGTTATTCAAAGACATTAAATATAGTTCCTTAGGGTTGTCTTTAGTTTATTGGAGAAACAAGCAAATGTCCTTGTTAAATGGCTTTTAAAAATTATCTGGCTTGAAAGAAGGCATTCTCAACAATGGTGTCCTTCCCCTAGGATTCCAAGTATGTATTGTTTTAGAAGATATATGCTTTTACCCTTTTAATATATGCTGCTTCCATGAAGATTTAAAAAATGTTTTAGTTATTTTTTGTATTTATAAAGAAAGAAACATTTGGAGCTAAAGAAAGAATTTGGAGCTAATTGGACTTTCGGCAAATGAAATCTCAGCTCCTTTTAGTTTGAGGATTATGCCTTGGTTCAGCTTAAGCTTGGTTTTGCTGTACCTGGCAGAACATGCCACTCCGTTCGCCTGCATGGATGCTCTTCTCCACTTTGGCGTGAGACTGAACCCCTCCCACCCTTCCTCCAGGGGGTGGAGAATGAGAGAAGAGAGGTTGAGAGGCAGACAACTCAATCGGGCACAGGGAACTGGGGGAGGATGAAATGGTACGCATGTGGATTGGACATGGTGACTTTACTGTTATTTCAGTAGGAGAAGATTTCCAGGGTGGCAGTGGGTGGTTATAATTTTGTTTACAAAACCACAGGAAAGAGTATGATCACGGGAACCTCTTCCTTTTTATTTTTGGCCATGTCAGTTCTTAGTTGTGACACGTGGATTGCTCTCTAGTTGTGGCACACAGGCTCAGCAGTTGCCCTGTGGAATGTAGGATCTTAGTTCCCTGACCAGGGGGTCAAACCTGTGTCCCCTGCATTGGAAGGCAGATTCTTAACCAATGGACCACCAGAGGAGTCCCAGGAACCTCTTACTTTTCAAGTACTCTATTTTGAATTACTTCCTTAAAAGAGTACCTAACAAAAAAAATAATGATTTTGGCATTTCCAAATCCTCTACTAGTTCATCGGTGTCATTGGAGAAATATTTTCTATATGTTTGTAAAGAGCAAATTCAAAACCCTTTGGCTAGTCCATAGGAGTTGTGGCAGAAAATATTTAATAATGTGCATAACTATATTTTAGAGTATCTTCATTAAAATTAGGACATTTTAATCATTATTTTGGGATGTCTTCATTCTCTGTTCCTAGTCCTCTTTTCATTTTAGATCTGATTCATTTTCTTTTAATTTTAAATTTATTTATTTTTTAATTGGAGGATAATTGCTTTATAGATTTGTGTTGGTTTCTGCCAGACATCAACATAGATCTGATTCATTTGCTGGGCAAGTTGCTTTTGGTAAATTTTAAACTCTGAGATCCCTCTCTTGGTAGAAAGTTCAGAGGCCTTTGTGTGTTGCAGCATCTTCAGTTAGGCGGAGGCCCAGTGTTTCCTGATTTTGACTCCAGGACACACCTAAGGTACACTGGGTTGTTTTTATTTTGTTTTGGTTCTCCACACCGTGAATCATTTAAAATCAAGGTTGATGCTGTCACTGGGTGCAGAGTTTGCTGTGTACATGATGTGAGTTGGAACTTGCCAAGATCCTGATTTTCCGCCAATCTTCTGGGTCTCGCTTCCTTTCTTGGAAAAAAATTTTGTTTAATTTTTATTTCTGTGGACAACAAAAGTATGAGAGTATTCATTTGGTAGAGGATAGAGATATCTGTCAGTACCTCTCATATTACATTAATATTAGCTCAGGTGGTCTAATGAAGCATTGGTCAATTTCATTTGGCGGAGAGAAGCACCGGAGTCAATGCTGTAAGAAGTCTCTGGCAGTTGAGGGGGTGGTGGGAAAACAGTGGTGGATGGTCAGACAGGGCAGATCTCAGACAACAGATTCCAGGGTGGGGTCCAAGAGGTTGTGTGCAGAGGAGCTCAGTCTGTCCATGGAATGCTTCAGGCAAGGATACTGGAGTGGGTTGCCATTTCCTCCTCCAGGGGATCTTCCCAACCCAGGGATCGAACGTCTCTCATGTCTCCTGCCCTGCAGGCAGATTCTTTACTGCTAGTGCCGCCAGGGAAGCCCCGTGTGTAGAGGTGTTGGATGCTTAGTAACAGATTTTCCCCTTATTTCACAAATTTGTCCTATCCATGAAATATCTCACTACCCAGTTCTTCTGGCAAAATCCTCCACTTGAAAGGAAAAAGGTACCGATCATAAAATAAGAAGACGTCAGTTTGTGTTGAGCTTCATTGAATTCTAGCTCCTCAGCTAAGTCACTTGACCACGTTGGACCTCTGTAAAATGACATAGGATTTGGTGGTTCTCTAAGTTCTCTCTTTGTTCCTCTCTTCTAGGTTTCAAGGCTTTTAGAGCAGTGATGGACTTTGCAAGAAGACCGTGATGTTCACACATACCTCTTTTATTGATTTGTCTTAGATTGGGGCCATTGCTGGTGGACTCCTCTTTTTGGTCGTCACAGTGGCTGGTGTGGCGCTGATAAAAGAATTTTGGAGTACAGACATCATTCTTCTGACGATCAGTTTCATCTTTCCTTTGATTGGCCATGTCACAGGCTTTCTCTTGGCACTTCTTACCCACCAATCTTGGCAGAGGTACAGTTAAATTATCCATAAACTTTTATAAAGAGGAAAAATTAAACACACTGCTGTTGGCAGACTTTGTTGCCTGTCTGTCTGGAAGCACAAAGAGTTTTGCCTTATAAAGTGGATGGAACAGGACAACTCACTGTAAAAACAGTGGAAAGATCATAGTAATTCTTCACATAAATGAAAAAGTGAAAGTGAAAGTCGTTCAGTTGTGTCCGACTTTATAGTCCATAGAATTCACCAGGCCAGAATACTGGAGTGGGTAGCCTTTCCCTTCTCCAGGGGATCTTCCCAACCCAGGGATCGTTCATTAATGGTGTCAATATGCCAATCCTAATTTCAAAAATTACAACTTACCATCAATTTGGCCTTGGTTTCAAACCACTTGTTGCAATCTGGACATACTTCTCTTCTTAGTCTGATAGTTTAAGAGGATGGGTGAGATGGTTTCACTAAATATAGAGATCATTCTAGAGGATGAGCAAGGATTCAAAGATTAAGCATATATCTGTTGTTTGTGCTAAATTTTTAAAAAATGCTATTTATAAAGGCAAGAGGAGATAGGACAAATTCAAGAAATACAATAGGAATTTATCTTAAATATTATCGTTACAATATGGGGTATATAATACATAAATACTGTTGTTCTTGTTCAGTCACTAAGTTGTGTCTGACTGTTTGCAACCCCATAGACTGCACCATGTCAGGCTTCCCTGTCCTCCACTATCTCCAGAGTTTGCTCAAACTCATGTACCATGAATCAGTGATGCCATCTAACCATCTTATCCTCTGTCATCTCCTCCTCCTGCCTTCAATCTTTCTCAATATCAGGTTCTTTTCGAAAGAATCAGTTCTTCGCATCGGGTGGCCAGAGTATTGGAACTTCAACATCAGTTCAGTTCAGTTCAGTTCACTCAGTCATGTCCGATTCTTTGCGACCCCATGAACGGCAGCACACCAGGCCTCCCTGTCCATCACCAAGTCTTGGAGTCCACCCAAACCCAGGTCCATTGAGTCAGTGATGACATCCAACTATCTCATCCTCTGTCATCCCCTTCTCCTCCTGCCCTCAATCTTTCCCAGCATCAGGGTCTTTTCAAATGAGTCAGCTCTTTGCATCAGGTTGCCAAAGTATTGGAGTTTCAGCTTTAACATCAGTCCTTCTGATGAATATTCAGGACTGATTTCCTTTAGGATGGACTGGTTGCATCTCCTTGCAGTCCAAGGGACTCTCAAGAGTCTTCTCCAACACCACAGTTCAAAAGCATCAGTTTTTTGGCGCTCAGCTTTCTTTATAGTCCAACTCTCACATCCATACATGACTACTGGAAAAACCATAGCCTTGACTAGACAGACCTTTACTGACAAAGTGATATCTCTGCTTTTCAATATGCTATCTGGGTTGGTCATAACTTTCCTTCCAAGTAGTAAGCGTCTTTTAATTTCATGGCTGCAGTCACCATCTGCAGTGATTTTGGAGCCCAGAAAAATAAAGTCTGACACTGTTTCCACTGTTTTCCCATCTATTTCCCATGAAGTGATGGGACCAGATGCCATGCTCTTAGTTTTTTGAATGTTGAGTTTTAAGCCAGCTTTTTCACTCTCCTCTTTCACCCTCATCAAGAAATCTTAGTTCCTCTTTACTTTTTGCCATTAGAGTGGTATCATTTGCATATCTGAAGTTGTTGAAATTTCTCCTGGCAATCATGATTCCAGCTTGTGATTCACCCAGTCAGGCATTTCATATTATGTACTCTGCATATAAGTTAAATAAGCAGGGTGAAAATATACAGCCTTGTCATATTCCTTTCCCAACTTTGAACCATTTCATTATTCCATATCTGGTCCTAACTGTTGCTTCTTGACCTACATACAGGTTTCTCAGGAGGCAGGTAAGGTGGTCTGGTATTCCCATCTCTTAAGGAATTTTCCAGTTGGTTGTGATCCACAGTCAAAAGTTTTAGTATAGTCAGTGAAACAGAAGTAGCCTTTTTTTCTGGAATTCTCTTTCTTTTTCTGTGATCCAGTGAATGTTGGCAAATTGATCTCTGGCTCCTCTGCCTTTTCTGAATCCAGCTTGTACACCTGGAAGTTCTTGATTCATATACTACTGAAGCCAAGCTTGAAGGATTTTGAACATAACCTTGCTAGCATGTGAAATGAGTGCAATTGTATGGTTTGAGCATTTTTTGGCATTGTCTTTCTTTGGGATTGGAGAAGGCAATGGCACCCCACTCCAGTACTCTTGCCTGGAAAATCCCATGGATGGAGGAGCCTGGTAGGCTGCAGTCCATGGGGTCGCTGAGGGTCGGACACGACTGAGCAACTTCCCTTTCACTTTTCACTTTCATGCATTGGAGAAGGAAATGGCAACCCACTCCAGTGTTCTTGCCTGGAGAATCCCAGAGATGGGGGAGCCTGGTGGGCTGCTGTCTATGGGGTCGCACAGAGTCGGACACGGCTGAAGTGACTTAGCAGTAGTTCTTTGGGATTGGAATGAAAACTGACCCAGTGGCCACTGCTGAGTTTTCCAAATTTGCTCACATAAAGTGCAGCACTTTAACAGCATCATCTTTTAGGATTTTAAATAGCTTCAACTGGAATTCCATCACCTCTATTAGCTTTAAGAGTAGTAATGCTTCCTAAGGTCCACTTGATTTCACATTCCAGGATGTCTGGTTCTAGGTGAGTGACCATACCATTGTGGTTATTTGGGTAATTAAGATTTTTTTTGTATAGTTCTTCTGTGTATTCTTGCCCCCTCTTCTTAATCTCTTCTGCTTCTGTTAGGTCCTTACCATTTCTGGCCTTTATCATGCCCATCCTTATATGAGATAAACATTATAAAACATTACAAATGATAACACTCCATACTGTTTTGCCTGTCGATGAGATGAACATTATCATACAGTGTTGGCTGGAACATAATTTGGCACAAACTCTCTGGAAGGCTATTTAGTCATATCAACAGCCTTATAAATATTTATAGCTATTAATTCAGTGACTTTATTTCTAGAAATCTGTCCTTAAGCTAGCAAATCAGATAAATACACAAATACTGATGTGCAAGGATATTAATTGCAATGTTATGTGTGAATATAAAAAATAGAGACAGTTTAAATATCTGACAAAAGAGAGATATTTAATTCATGACTGTGTCTATGTGAGTACTATAATTCATCCATTTAATGCTTTTGGAAAATACTATAAATAAGTTTAAAAAGAGCAGGAAACAATATGCATTTTGATTCCCATTTGTAGAAGAAAATAGAAGAATTTTATGCTTAGAAAAATACTGGACGAAATATACCATAGGCTAATTGGACTTCCCTGGTTGTCCAGTGGCTAATACTCCTCACTCCCAATGCAGAGGGCCTGGGTTCAATCCCTGGCCAGGGAACTAGATCCTACAAGCTGCAGCCTAAAGTTTGCATGTCACTACTAAAATTCTGTGCAGACACATAAACAAATAAATATTCTGGCTTCCCTCATGGCTCAGTCAGTAAAGAATCTGCCTACAATGCAGGAGACCGCCTGCAATGCAGGAGAAATGGGTTTTGGTCCCTGGGTTAGGAAGATCCCCTGGAGAAGGAAATGGCAACCCACTCCAGTATTCTTGCCTGGAAAATTCCATGGTCAGCAGAGCTTGGAAGGCAGGCTATAGTTCATGGGCTCTCAAAGAGTCGGACACAACTGAGTGACTAAACCACCACTATGATAAGTGTTTAATTTTGAGTAGTGGGATGGAGAGTAATTTTAGTTTCTTAATATTTCCTTGATATATTATCTAATTTTTTGATGAATAATGAATATGTACTACTTTTAAAATCAGAAAAGTATTATTGAAAAATAAATTGTGCCGTTAAATTCCCAAAGTGACATTTGGGAATTTTTTTTTTTTTTCCATGTTAACTGGTACTTTGTTTACAACCTAAACATTGTTGGGGATTCCCAGGTGGTGCTAGTGGTAAAGAATCTGCCTGCCAATGCAGGAGAGGAGAGTGACATGGGTTTGATCCCTGGGTCGGGAAGATCCCTTGGAGTAGGTAATGGCAACCCACTCCAGTATTCTTGCCTGGAGAATTCCATGGACAGAGGAGCCTGGCAGGCTACTGTCCATAGGGTTACAAAGAATCAGACACGACTGAAGCAACTTAGCACAGCACATTGTCAGTTTAAGACGAAATCCACTGTGATATGTCGATCTTCCCATTTAAATTCTGGGGTTTCTTCTTTTGATCCTTGGTAAAATTTTATTCAAGAAACAGAATAGACATATATATGTATTTAAAAACATGAAGTGGGAGATTTTTAATCAGCTTTACATTTTTGTCTACTTGGGAAACATTCCGGATGGTACCAAATCCTTGGTGAGGCTCTGCCAAGTGTATCTCATTTACTTCTTGCTGCAAGTCTAAGAGGTAGATACTCTTGGTTACCCATTCTATAGATGAGCAAATCCTTTGGAGAAGTAACCTGACCCAGTTCATAGAACCAGAATGTGGCGGAGTTAAGATTCGGACCTGGGTTTATTTACAAGGTCAGTACAGCCCTATCTGCAGGGGGCGGGTTCCAAGATCCCCTGAAGATACCAGACTCCAAGGATGCTCAACTTCCTTATGTAAAAGAACACAGTATTTGCGTTTAACCTATGTACATTTTCCATAGGTCTTCCCAGGTGGCTCAATGGTAAGGGATCCGCCTGCAGTACAGGAAACGCAGGTTCAATTCCTGGGTCGGGAATATCCCCTGGAGGAGGGCATGGCAACCCCCTCCAGTATTTTTGCTTGAGAAATCCCATGGACAGAGGAGCCTGGCGGATTACAGTCCATGAGATTGCAAAAGACTTGGATACAACTTAGTCACTGAGCACGCACGCACATCTTCCATATACTTGTCTCTAGATTACTTATAGTACCTAATACAATGTAAATGCTATATAAATAGTTGCCTGCAAGGCAAATTCAAGTTTTGCTTTTAGAAACCTTGCAGAATTTTTCTTTTCCAAAATATTTTTGATCTGAGGTTGGTTGAATCCATGGACTGACTGTCCTTAGGAACACAGACTGTTGAGGATTTGAAATATAGTTGAGTCTGGAGAGAAGGATTCCTATGACAGAGTGTAGTCAACAGTCTGGTGTTTTTTTCCACACTTGATGGCTTGAGAAACATCAGGACTGAGATACTGCATTTGCTTTGTGAATGGTCCAGGTGTGAGGTACAGCTGTGTAGCTTAATCATGTCAAGTTATGGACAAGGTCTTTGAAAGAAGTGAGAGTAATCTGGAGAAAGCATAACAAGGAACAGGATAATTAGAAATAAAATCAGGGCCACTGAATTTGCCCTGTACTAGTGATAATAGGTTTACTCCCACATTACACACCCTTGTTACCTTCACATCTCAGTCCAGTTTGCATAGCGTACTAAGTCGCATCCATCATGTTCGATTCTTTGCAACTCCATGGACCACAGCCCACCAGGATCCTCTGTCCATGGGATTCTCCAAACAAGAATACTGGAGTGAGTTGCCGTGCCCTTCTCCAGGGGATCTTCCGGACCCAGGGGTTGAACCCTTGTCTCTAAGTCTCCTGAATTGGCAGGCAGGTTCTTTGCCACTACAGCCACCTGGGAAGCCAGTTTGTGTCGAGGCGCTGCCTTATCAAATGCCTTTGTCCTCTCTTCTGCCATCTGTGAAAACCTCAAGGCGCCCTTTGGAAATTGGAAAAGATGAAACTGCCTAACCCAGCCTCCAAGGTCCTGCCTAGATTTTTCTTTTTTCTCCTTCCTGCTCTTCCTTTCTTCCTCTCTTCCTTTGAAAACAAATCAAACAGAGAAAAGTACACAAAACTTATTACTAAAGCCTTTCGCCAAAGACTTCATTGCAGGCATTTTGTTTTCACATAGGATTTTTATGTTTCTTTTTTAGAAAAATAATTGTATTTCTTTATTTGGCCATGCTGGGTCTTCGTTGCCTTGAGGGCTACTCTCTAGTTGCGGAGCATGGGCTTCTCAGCGTGGTGGGTTCCCTTGTTGTGGAGCACAGACTCTGGGGGCAGTGGGCTTCAGCAGTTGTGGCTCCTGGGCTCTAAAGCGCTGGCTCAGTAGTCGTGACTCACAGGCTTAGTTGTCCCGCAGCACGTGGGATCTTCTGACGCGGGGATCGAACCCACTTCTCCTGCACTGGCAGGCAGATTCTTCACTGAGACACTGGAGAAGCCCTGTTTATTTTCAAGTGTCATTTATTTCGCTGTTTAGTTGCTGAGTCGTGTCCGACTCTTTGCGACCCCATAGGCTGTAGCTTGCCAGGCTCCTCTGCCCATGGGATTTTGTAAGCAAGAATCCTGGAGTGGGTTGCCATTTCCTTCTCCAGGGGATTTCCCCAACCCAGGGATGGAGGCTGAGTCTCCTGCATTGGCAGGCAGATTCTTTAGTTTACGCTGTTTTGTCTCTATCTCAATTTTCCATCCTCACCTCCTCATCCTTCACTTCCCACAGGCTGGCATAGAGCACAAGCAGTGCTTACTGACCAGGCCACACTCATACCTGTCCCCAAACAACCATTTTCCCACATTAAACGCCTCTTTCTCTCTTTCCACCCTTTAATCCCACCCTTCTGTGAAGCCTTCTCTGATTTACTGGTGAATTTCTACACCATCTCCCTGACCCGTCATCATGCTTGGTCGTTGTGTTGTTTCTGTGTATCTTGTCTTTTCACCCAGACTCCCAGGGGAAGCATTCAAGAGGTGCTTCTTAAGAGACCAACTACAGAGTAGGTACTCAGCAAATAATTATTGAAGCATTTTTAGTAGTCTCAGCTCATGGCTTGCACTTATTACTATACATAAGAGAAGATTTTTGTATAGTCCTTATTGCTGGTGCATAAAATTTTTGTCTTGGTAGGTGCAGGACAATTTCCTTAGAAACTGGAACTCAGAATGTTCAGATGTGCTTGACAATGCTGCAGTTATCCTTCACTGCAGAGCAACTGGCCCAGATATTTAACTTCACATTGGCCTATGGACTTTTCCAGATGCTGGATGGGTTTCTCATGGTTGCTGGTACGTAAAGCCCCCAGTGAGTAGGCTTGACTGAAAATTGTTCATGCAGTTCACAAACTCCTTTTTCAACATGAATCTACATGGGCTGCCGGTGTGATACATGTTTAGCGTGACATTTCTAGGGAACATAAAATGTGTAAACAAGATCCTGTGCTACAAGTGGAAGTTTCACAGGAAAATATTAAAAAAAAACTGTAAAGTGAGCTTATAAACCAATATGCTTTGCAAAAAACAATGCACTCTCAGAACTGTCCATGAGCAATTATTTAATCTCAAAAATGACATTTGTTATGTTTTATTAAGAAATATTCCAAATGTTATTTCACAGTGCTTCTGTGACTAAGAATTGTGCCAAATGGCTGTGAAATATAATGCATACACATATATTTTTAAAAAACATATACATATATGTCCTTGGGCTTCCCTGGTGGCTCAGACGGGTAAAGAATCTGCTTGCAATGTGGGAAACCCAGGTTTGATCCCTGGGTTGAGAAGATCCCCTGGAGGAAGGCATGGCAACCCACTGCAATATTCTTGCCTGGAGAGTCCCATGGACAGAGGAGCCTGGCAGGCTACAGTCCAGAGGTTGCAAGGAGTCGGACATGACTGAGCAACTAAGCACAGCACAGCACATATGTGCTTACCTATCCCTATCATTATACAGGTTCACAGAAGTTAAATTTAAAATATATAGATTGATAGATTAATCTTAGCCATTTAAATTTTTTTTATTGTTGTCACAGAACGAATTTGAAGAGACTCAAATATTACTGATATAACTGATTATATACTGATTACTGATAGAATAATCAGTATAAGGAACACCAGGGTTTAATTTTCCACAAGATATATTCTAGAAGAGTAAAACCCTGGTCTTAGATCCAAATTTTAATAACGTCTCATGGTGAGACTGATTTTGAAGGAATATGCTTGGTCCATTCCCAGTCACAAAAGCACCAGGGGAGCACCTGATCCATAGTAAGCAATCCACAGGAGTTGCTGACTAACTGAATGAATGACTGACTGGATGAACGGATGGATAGATAGATGTATGGATGCGTTGTCAGCAATCTGCTGAGTGTCTCAATCACAGAAGTTTCATTCCAGACAGAAATAGCATCCTGATACACTGAATTATTTTGTTCTAGTTTTCTCTTCTTCCTCTTTTTCCCCATGTGTTTATACATACGTGATCCAAAGCAAACAAACCCCCAAAGTTTTGAGCCGTGTACAATGTTACCAAATTATAGTCTTTGCCAAAGTGATTTTTAAATACTGGTGTGCTTTAACATTTAGCATATAAGATGTACAAGAGGAGATTGAAGAACAAACATGGAAACGAGAAGCCAGGTTGTCAAGAAGCCCGCCATAGGAAGAAATCCACTTCTTCCAAAGAGACCACTGCTTTCTTGGAGATGAATGAAGAAGCCACTCTAAGTCCTGGGCCATCAGGACCCATGGATCTCCATGGGGCTCCGACGCCAACTGGTGACATCTCACATGCCAAGTAGGGGCTTGTTGGTTTGACTACTCCTTGCCTTCCTCAGCGGCCAGTAGACAGTGCAGAGCTGATGAGTGAATCCTGTTGGCAGGGCTTATGGGAATGTTTGTGTGTGATGTTAACATATTTATATTTTTGTGTGGATTGTGAGTTGTCATAGGATCCCCTTGGAGAATATGTTCTGCCTATTTCTGGTTCTTCCTTTGGGGGGTTACACAACATGTTTACTAGTTGCTATGTGTGTTCTTGTCTCCCGTACAGTGAAGAGTGATTCCCACCGTTACATGAAGTCGTCAAGCTGTGAATTTTAATCTCACAAGAGTTAAGCCTCTGGATAGAGATGTCATCTCACACTGCAGGGCAAGTACAGAGTCTGGACCCACTTGACTTCTTGACTTTGGGCAAGTGCTTTGGGATAGTGGGGAGAAAGCATACAGCTCTTATAAAAATGGGGTCTTTTCTCAAATGCTGATTGTTTTTTAAGGGCTTGAAAATCCTCTTAGATTTATAGATGTAATACGAGGGATTACATTACATTCCCTAGAGGGAATCTAATGAACCCTTGAGGGTAATATTTTTACTCCCTAGAGATAGCCACGTTTATTCTTCTAATATATAGATTTATGAGATATACAATTTAAAAAGTGCATTCCATGTATACTGTTTCATAAATCACTAAATGATTAATCACTGACTCAATGGACATGAGTTTGAGCAAACTCCAGGAGATGGTGAAGGACAGGGGAGCCTGGGGTGCTGCGGTCCATGGGATTGCAGAGTTGGACATGACTTAGTGACTGAACAGCAAAAACCAACACTATATTACAGAGCATCTTTACATGTCAGTCTGTGTTGACCTACCTCATTCTTTAGAACAGTAGCTTCATAGAAGTATTCTAGTGTATGGAAGGATTGTAATTATTTCACCAATTCTTATTCAAGGACATTTAGACAGCTTTCAACTTCTTGGTATTACAGTGCTATTACAAACACCTGTGTCTCCATGCCAGTATTTCTGTAAGATCATTTTCTAGACTTGAATTGCCAGGCTGATTGCACATTAAAATGCTGGGCAGAGAGCTCTCTGGCAACATTGTACCAGCAGTGCCTGAGTGTGTCTGGTTTCCCACAGCCACATTCATCTTAAGAATGATCGCTCTGCTTTGTGAAAATATCTTATTTAAAATTGCATTGTTAAAATTGAGTGAAGCAGAGTATTTTTCATGAGTGCGTGTTCATGTCCTTTGCTGGCTTTTCTGTTGTATTTTTTCCTTTTTGATTGATAAATTTTAACACATGGTGGACAATGACTCTTTGCCCTATGTTTTGTCAATATTTTACCCCTCTTTTGTCTCTTAGTTTTGTATAATGTCTTTTGCTGTATGGAAGTTTCATATGTTCAGCTTTACTAGTCTTTCAAAATTGTTTTTTGACCTTAATATCTATCAAATGTTAGAATATTTATATCTTTGTGTGGATCATGAATTGTAAAAGGATCCCTTTTTCATGAATGTATGTGGCCCCTTTTCAGGGAGTTTTTTTTGGGGTCAACATATTTACTAGCTGCCGTGTATACTGTCTGGCAGTAGATAAAACCCACCCTTCTCCTCTAACATTATTAAAAATATTTCCTATATTTTCTATTACTTTTATTGACTAAATACGTACATATTTATTCTATTTTTTCTATGCTATGTTAAAAATCTAATTAATTGTCTTAATATACTGAATCAGTCTTTTCTCTACTGATATGAAATGCCACTTGTATTGTAACTTTCTATTACTGTGTTTTATTGGGATCTGTTTGGCTCCATTTTAAAATTATTTGTAAATTGTGAAATGTGTAAAAACATATTGTCTGAGATTAGTGCTTTACAATTTTATTTTGTAACTATACCCGAGAACTTATAGGTTATATATATAATGTCAATGGTTATTATGGTATTTTCCCAATTAAGGACATCTTCATGGTAGTACAGAAAGAGACATATTAGGTATCACAAGTATATTTATATGGAAAGGAAGTACACACAGTTGTGACATGATTATTAATTCTCAACTGCTGCAGTTAACATAGCAGAATTGGATGTTCAGAGATCCCCAGTTCCAAAATGAGCATTACCATGAGTTTGAAAGGATCCAAAAGAAAGGGATTAAATCATTTGTCTACATAGGCACCTAACAGAAAATGGTAAATTCCCATGTTCCATTCTCCAAGTAGTAACTGCATGATCAGTGTTTACCACCATCAGGACAGGTCTGGAGACAAGTACATCAAAAGCCATCCTTTAAGACAGAAACAACAGAAATCAATGTAAGGGTTTGAAAGTAGTCACACTGGATGATTGCCATCTCCAGAGATGGTATGTAAACACGTTATTGAGAGGAAACAGAAATAGTCAAGTTGAGACTTCCCTGGTGGTCCAGTGGCTAAGACTGTGCTCCCAATGCAGGAGGCTGGGGGTTTGATCCCTGGTCAGGGAACTAGATTCCACATGCTGCAGCTAAGAGCTTGTACGTGGCGACTGAAAGATCCTGCGTGCTGCAACTAAGACCCAACACAGCCAAATAAATAAAATAAATATGGAAAAAAAAAGTTGTCCAAGAGGTCAGGCATTATCTTTAAAAAGAATGTAACTAAACAAAAGCTCTAACTGAATAAATTGTATTCTAACTGATCTAAATAATCACATGTTCATAAAAGCAGGGCCCCTATGAAGTTCAGAAGTGGGGAGTGCAGAGAAATGTTAAGCAGAATGAGTCAGCTCTGTGTCTGGAAAAGACCCAGGTGGGCAGCTGAGACAGCAGAGTGTAGTGGGAAGAACCTGGGCTTTACAAGGCTATTTATTGTAACACACTTAAAGAGCTAGAACGGGTTGTTGTCAGGCAGTCCTAGAATTGAATCCCAGCTGTTATTTGGACAATCTTGAGCAAGGTTCAGTCTCCTTTCTTAAAAAGGATGTTATCCTACCCACCAGTGGGTTGGAATCACCCCTGGGACTGCCTGGGGTCTGCAGTGGGCTGCCCTGAGACCCTGACCAGTCTACCAGTGGGTTGGCCCTGGCTAACCTTCTTTGGCTGTGCAGTCAACTACACTGGGACCCAATGGTACCAAGCAGTGGGCCTAAAGCCACTGCACTAGGCAGGGCCTGGCAGGAACAGGGCCAGGACTAGCCTTGCCCAACAATGTGCCCAGTGCAGTCAGCCCTGCCATTAAAAAAAAACAAACAAAAAACAAAAAAAAAAATGGGCCCATGCAGCCAACATAAGGTGAATGCCTAGAGCATATAGCTCTGGTGACCAGAGGGAGTGTACTGCTGAGGCCCATAATGTGTCTTCTACATAAGGCACTTTTCTAAGATTGGGAAACATAACCTACCTACCTAATGCAAATGAGAGAATTAAGTCAATGAAAAGACAGAAGAATATGTTCCAAATGAGGAACAAGACCAAAATCTCAGAAAAACTAAGTGGAGATAAGCAATTTACCCAACAGAGTTTAAGGTAATGATTATCAAGATGCAAAACAAATTCAAGAGAAAAATGGATGGGGACATCCCTGGTGGTTCAGTGGCTAAGACACTGTATTCCGTGCTCCCAATGCAGGGGGCCTGGGTTCAATCCCTGGTCAGAGAACTGGATTCCACATGCTGTAACCAAGGATTTCACATGCCTCAGTGAATAGCAAAGACCCCACATACTGAAACTAAGACCTGGCACAGCCAAATAAATAAACATTGAAAAAAAAAGAAAAATGGATGAACACAGTGAGAAGTTTAACAGAGAGCTAGAAAATATAAAGAACCAAACAGAGCTGGAGACTACAATAAAAGAAATAAACATATACCATAGAAGGAATCAACAGTGATTAGATGATATGGAGGAATGGATCCATGAACTAGAAGGCAGCAGAGGAAATCACTCAAGCTGAAAAAAAAAAAATCAGTTTAAGAGGCCTCCAGGACAACATCAAGCATACTAACATTTACAGTATAAGGGTCACAGAATGAGAGAGAGAAAGGGGCAGAGAACATACTTGAAGACATAATAGCTGAATATTTCCCTAATCTGGGAAAAGAAACAGACATTCCGGTCCAGGAATCACAGAGTCCCAAACAAGATACACCTACGAAAGAGAACCACATTAAGACACATTGTAATTAAAATGGCAAAAATTAAAGATGAAGTGAGACTTTAAAAGAGGCGAGGGAAAAGCAACTAGTTATGTACAAGGAAATTCCTATAAGATTATCAGCTGACTTTTTAGTAGACTGCAGGCCAGATGGGAGTAACATGATATATTCAAAGTGACAGAAAAAAATGTACACCAAGAATACCCTACCCAACAAGGCTATCATTTGGGTTTGAAGGAGAAAGAATTTTACAGAGAAGCAAAAGCTAAGAGAGTTCAGCACAACTAAATCAACTGTATAAGAAACGTTAAAGAGATGTCTCTAAGTGGAAAAGAAAAGGCCATCAGTAGAAGTATGAAAATTGTGAAAGAAGAAGTCTCATTGGTAAAGACAAATATACATAAAGGTAGATCACTTATAAAGCTAGTAGGAAAGGTAAAAGACAAAAGTAGTAAAATCATCTGTCTCTAAAATAACTGGTTATTGTGGATACATAAAAAGATGTAAAATATGTCAAACACATGAAATGTGGGGAGAGGGAACAAAAATGCAGGGTTGTTACCAATGCACTTGAACTTAAGAAATCAACTTAAATGTACACACACAGAAGAGAAAGGAGCCCAAACATAACACTAAAGATAATCATCAAATCATAAGGGAGGAGAGTAAAAGATGAAGGAACAGGACTTCCCTGGTGGGAATACGCCAGTGATTAAGACTCCACACTTTCACTGCAGGGGGACATGGTTCAATACCTGACTGGGGAACTAGGATTCCACATTTGCACAGTGCAGTAAAAACAAACAAACGAAACAAAATAGAGCTTCAAAACAATCAGAAACAATGAACAAAATGCCAATAAGTATATACCTATTACTAATTACCACAAAGTGACTAAATGGATTAAAAAAAAAAAAGACACACATATACGCTGCCTAGAAGAGACTCACTTCAGATCTAGAGACACACACAGACTGAAAGTGAGGGGTGGAAAACAGCAGAAAGCTGGGACACCAGTGCTTATAGCAAACAGGACAGACTTTAAAACAAAGATTATAACAGAGAAGCGCATTACATAATGTTACATAAGATATCAATCCAACATAAAGATGTAACAATTGTAAATATATATGTACCCAACATAGTGGCAGAAAGTGAACAGGAACTAAGAGCCTCTTGAGGGTGAAATAGAAGAGTGAAAAAGCTGGCTTAAATCTCAACATTCTAAAAACTAAGATCATGGAAGAGCGGTCCTAAGATGGCAGAGGAATAGGATGGGGAGACCACTTTCTCCCTCACAAATTCATCAAAAGAACATTTCAATGCTGAGTAAACTTCACAAAAAAACTTCTGAATGCTGGCAGAGGACCTCAGGCACCCAGAAAAGCAGATCATTGTCTTCAAAAACAGGTAGGAAAAAATAGACGGAAAAAAGGGACAAAAGAGGTAGGGAGGGAGCTCTGTCACGGGAAGGGAGTCTTAAAAAGAGAGAAGTTTCCAAACACCAGGAAACACTCTCGCTGCCGAGTCTGTGGCAAGCCTTGGAAGCATAGAGGCCAATATAACAGGGTGGAAAAATAAATAAATAATTAAAAGCAACAGATTATGAGCCTAGCGGTAACTCCCCCAGCAGAGAAGCAGCGCATACGCCTGCATCCGCCACTAGCAAGCGGGGCTGGGCAGGGAGGCACGGGCTGCAGTGCTTTTTAAGAATCAGGCCGAAATGCCCTGAGCGTAACCAGAGTGAACTAACTTGGGTTAGCAAACCAGACTGTGGGATAGCTACCACGCAAAAAGCTCTAACATAAGACACCACCAGGACCACACACAGAACAAAGGATGGAACAGAATTAGCCCGCTGCAGACCATCCCCCTCTGGTGACAGGCAGCCAGAGCTGGAAGGGCCAGAAGGGGGCAATTGCAGCCCCAGAGGGACATTAACTTCCAAACTGCAAGCAAGCTTCTTTGCTAACTAAGACTTCTTGGGGTTCTGGACAGTCATCATCTGCCTAAGAAGGGGCGCCAGTTGTACACTCAGAAAACTGAGCAGCAGGGATGGGATAGGCGATAAGTTGCAGTGACTGCACTCGCCAAACACTGCTGGGTCCTGGGAAGGGCACAAAGCGCAGGCCCAACTGAGTCTGCGCCTCTGAGGACTACCTGAGTGCCTGAGCCTAAGCAGCTTAGACCAGGGAGGTGCATGCAGCCCAGGGCCAGCCTCAGACGGTTCCCGGCGGAGCAACCTAGACCTGAGCTGTGTGCGCTGTGAGCGGGGACAGGCCCAGCAGGGCTGAGGCACTGCAAGCACACGCCAGTGTTATTTGTTTGCAGTGTCCCTCCCTCCCCACAGCACTGAACAAGTGATCCTAAAAAAAAAAAAGTGTTCACCACCATCCCCCTTGTGTCAGGGCAGAAAACAGACACTGAAGAGACCAGCAAACAGAAGAAGCTAAAACAGAGGGAACCACCTTGGAAGTATAGATCTTAAGAATATAAGCCAGACCAAGGAACTATCCAAAAATGAACTGACCCCACACTGCCCACAACACCACCAGAGAAAGTCCCAGATATACCTTTACGATTTTCACGATCATTCTTTTTTTGTTTTTTCTTTTTTTAAAAATTTTAACATTTTTAAATTTTTAAGTTCTTAAAGCAAACGCCATATATCTATTTTTCTGTGGTTGTTGTTGTTTTTTTAATAATTCTTATGACTTTTTAAAATTTTTTCATTCATTCTTTTATTTAATATTGTATTTTTGAAAATCCAACCTCTACTCTAGATTTTTAATCTTTGCTTTTTGGTATTTGTTATCAATTTTGTACCTTTAAAAACCCAATCTTCAGTACCCATTTTTACTTGAGAGTGAGATTACTGGCTTGACTGCTCTCTCCTCCTTTGGACTCTCCTTTTTCTCCACCAGGTTGCCTCTGTCTCCTCCCTCCCCCTTCTCTTCTCTACCCAACTCTGTGAATCTCTGTGTGTTCCAGACAGTGGAGAACACTTAGGGAACTGTCTACTGGCTGGATCTGTCTCTCTCGTTTTCATTTCCCTCTTTTACCCCCCTGGCCACCTCTGTCTCCTTCCTCCCTCTTCTCTTCTCTGTATAATTCCGTGAAAATCTCTGAGCAGTCCAGACAGTGGAGCGCACATAAGGAAGTGATTACTGGCTAGCTTGCTCTCTCCTCTTCTGATCCCACCTCATCTCATTCCAGTCACCTCTAACTTCCCCCTCCCTCTTCTCTTCTCCATGTAACTCAGTGAACCTCTCTGGGTGTCCCTCACTGTGGAGAAACTTTTCATCTCTAACCTAGATGTTTTATCATCAGTGCTATATAGATGGAGAAGTCTTGAGGCTACTGTAAAAATAAGACTGAAAACCAGAAGCAGGAGGCTTAAGTCCAAATCCTGAGAACATCAGAAAACTCCTGACTCCAGGGAACATTAATCGACAGGAGCTCATCAAACACCTCTATACCTACACTGAAACCAAGCACCACCCAAGGGCCAACAAGTTCCAGAGCAAGACATACCACGCAAATTCTCCAGCAACACAGGAACACACCCCTGAGCTTCAATATACAGGCAGCTCAAGTTACTCCAAAACCATTGACATCTCATAACTCATTACTGGACACTTCATTGCACTCCAGAGAGAAGAAATCCAGCTCCAGCCACCAGAACTCTGACACAAGCTTCCCTAACTGACAAGCCACTGATACAACCCCATCCACAGTGAGGAAACTCCATAATAAAGAGAACTCCATAAACTGCCAGAATACAGAAAGGCCACCCCAAACACAGTAATATAACCAAGATGAAGAGACAGAGGAATACCCAGCAGGTAAAGGAACAGGATAAATGCCCACCAAACCAAACAAAAGAGGAAGAGATACGGAATCTACCTGATAAAGAATTCCGAATAATGATAGTGAAAATGATCCAAAATCTTGAAATCAAAATGGAATCACAGATAAATAGTCTGGAGACAAGGATTGAGAAGGTGCAAGAAAGGTTTAACAAGGACCTAGAAGAAATAAAAAAGAGTCAATAGATAATGAATAATGCAATAAATGAGATCAGAAACATTCTGGAGGCAACAAATAGTAGAATAACAGAGGCAGAAGATAGGATTAGTGAAATAGAAGATAGAATGGTAGAAATAAATGAATCAGAGAGGAAAAAAGAAAAACGAATTAAAAGAAATGAGGACAATCTCAGAGACCTCTGGGACAATATGAAACACTCCAACATTCGAAATATAGGAGTCCCAGAAGAAGAAGACAAAAAGAAAGACCATGAGAAAATACTTGAGATAATAGTTGAAAACTTCCCTAATATGAGGAAGCAAATAATCACCCAAGTCCAACAAACCCAGAGAGTCCCAAACAGGATAAACCCAAGGTGAAACACCCCAAGACACATATTAATCAAATTAACAAAGATCAAACATAAAGAACAAATATTAAAAGCAGCAAGGGAAAAACAACAAATAACACACAAGGGGATTCCCATAAGGATAACAGCTGATCTTTCGGTAGAAACTCTTCAGGCTAGGAGGGAATGGCAAGACATACTTAAAGTGATGAAAGAAAATAACCTACAGCCCAGATTACTGTACCCAGCAAGGATCGCATTCAAATATGAAGGAGAAATCAAAAGCTTTACAGACAAGCAAAAGCTGACAGAATTCAGCACCACCAAACCAGCTCTCCAACAAATGCTAAAGGATCTTCTCTAGACAGGAAACACAAAAAGGGTGTAAAAATCCGAACCCCAAACAATAAAGTAAATGGCAATGGGATCATACTTATCAATAATTACCTTAAAAGTAAATGGGTTGAATGCCCCAACCAAAAGACAAAGACTGGCTGAATGGATACAAAAACAAGACCCTTATATATGTTGTCTACAAGAGACCCACCTCAAAACAAGGGACACATACAGACTGAAAGTGAAGGGCTGGAAAAAGATATTCCATGCAAATAGAGATCAAAAGAAAGCAGGAGTAGCTATACTCATATCAGATAAAATAGACTTTAAAACAAAGGCTGTGAAAAGAGACAAAGAAGGCCAATACATAATGATCAAAGGAACAATCCAAGAAGAAGATATAAGAATTATAAATATATATGCACCCAACATAGGAGCACCGCAATATGTAAGGCAAATGCTAAGAAGTATGAAAGGGGAAATTAACAATAACACAATAATAGTGGGAGACTTTAATATCCCACTCACACCTATGGATAGATCAACTAAACAGAAAATTAACAGAGAAACACAAACTTTAAATGATACAATAGACCAGTTGGACCTAATTGATAACTATATGACATTTCGCCCTACAACAATGAATTTCACCTTTTTCTCAAGTGCTCATGGAACCTTCTCCAGGATAGATCACATCCTGGGCCATAGATCTAGCCTTGATAAATTCAAAAAAATTTAAATCATTCCAAGCATCTTTTCTGACCATAATACATTAAGATTAGATCTCAATTACAGGAGCTGCTGCTGCTGCTGCTGCTGCTAAGTCGCTTCAGTCGTGTCCGACTGTGTGTGACCCCATAGATGGCAGCCCACCAGGCTCCCCCGTCTCTGGGATTCTCCAGGCAAGAACACTGGAGTGGGCTGCCATTTCCCTCTCCAATGCATGAAAGTGAAAAGTGAAAGTGAAGTCGCTCAGTCATGTCCGACTCTTAGCGACCCCATGGACTGCAGCCTACCAGGCTCCTCCATCCATGGGATTCTCCAGGCAAGAGTACTCGAGTGGGGTGCCATTGCCCTCTCCCAATTACAGGAGAAAAACTATTAAAAATTCCAACATATGGAGGCTGAACAGCACGCTGCTGAATAACCAACAAATCACAGAAGAAATCAAAAAAGAAATAAAAAAATGCATAGAAACAAATGAAAATGAAAACACAATGACCCAAAACCTGTGGGACACTATAAAAGCAGTGCTAAGGGGAAAGTTCATAGCAATACAGGCATACCTCAAGAAAGAAGAAAAAGTCAAATAAATAACCTACCTCTACACATAAAGCAACTAGAAAAGGAAGAAATGGAGAACCCCAGGGTTAGTAGAAGGAAAGAAATCTTAAAAATTAGGGCAGAAATAAGTGCAAAAGAAACAAAAGAGACCATAGCAAAATCAACAAAGCCAAAAGCTGGTTCTTTGAAAGGATAAATAAAATTGACAAACCATTAGCCAGACTCATCAAGAAACAAAGGGAGAAAAATCAAATCAATAAAATTAGAAATGAAAATGGAGAGATCACAACAGACAACACAGAAATACAAAGGATCATAAGAGACTACTATCAGCAATTATATGCCAATAAAATGGACAACGTGGAAGAAATGGACAAATTCTTAGAAAAGTACAACTTTCCAAAACTGAACCAGGAAGAAATAGAAAATCTTAACAGACCCATCACAAGCACGGAAATTGAAACTGTAATCAGAAATCTTCCAGCAAACAAAAGCCCAGGCCCAGATGGCTTCACAGCTGAATTCTACCAAAAATTTCGAGAAGAGCTAACACCTATCCTACTCAAACTTTTCCAGAAAATTGCAAAGGAAGGTAAACTTCCAAACTCATTCTATGAGGCCACCATCACCCTAATACCAAAACCTGACAAAGATGCCACAAGAAAAGAAAACTACAGGCCGATATCACTGATGAACATAGATGCAAAAATACTCAACAAAATTCTAGCAATCAGAATCCAGCAACACATTAAAAAGATCATACACCATGACCAAGTGGGCTTTATCCCAGGGATGCAAGGATTCTTCAATATCTGCAAATCAATGAATGTAATTCAACACATTAACAAATTGAAAAATAAAAGCCATAAGATTATCTCAATAGATGCAGAGAAAGCCTTTGACAAAATTCAACATCCATTTATGATAAAAACTCTCCAGAAAGCAGGACTAGAAGGAACATTCAGTTCAGTTCAGTTCAGTCGCTCAGTCGTGTCTGACTCTTTGCGACCCCATGAATTGCAGCACGCCAGACCTCCCTGTCCATCACCAGCTCCTGGAGTTCACTCAGACTCGCGTCCATCGAGTCAGTGATGCCATCCGGCCATCTCATCCTTGGTCGTCCCCTTCTTCTCCTGCCCACAGTCCCTCCCAGCATCAAAGGCTTTTCCAATGAGTCAACTCTTTGCATGAGGTGGCCAGAGTACTGGAGTTTCAGCTTTAGCATCATTCCTTCCAAAGAAATCCCAGGGTTGATCTCCTTCAGAATGGACTGGTTGGATCTCCTTGCAGTCCAAGGGACTCTCAAGAGTCTTCTCCAACACCACAGTTCAAAAGTATCAATTCTTTGGTGCTCAGCCTTCTTCACAGTCCAACTCTCACATCCATACATGACTACTGGAAAAACCATAGCCTTGACTAGACGGACCTTAGTCGGCAAAGTAATGTCTCTGCTTTTGAATATGCTATCTAGGTTGGTCATAACTTTTCTTCCAAGGAGTAAGCGTCTTTTAATTTCATGGCTGCAGTCACCATCTGCAGTGATTTTGGAGCCCCCCAAAATAAAGTCTGACACTGTTTCCCCATCTATTTCCCATGAAGTGATGGGACCAGATGCCATGATATTCATTTTCTGAATGTTAAGCTTTAACATTCCTCAACATAATAAAAGCTATATATGACAAACCCACAGCAAACATTATCCTCAATGGTGAAAAATTGAAAGCATTTCCCCTAAATTCAGGAACAAGACAAGGGTGCCCACTTTCACCGCTACTATTCAACATAGTTCTGGAAGTTTTGGCCACAGCAATCAGAGCACATATATAGATCAATGGAACAAAATAGAAAGCCCAGAGATAAATCCACACACCTGTGGACACCATATCTTCGACAAAGGAGGCAAGAATATACAATGGATTAAAGACAATCTCTTTAACAAGTGGTGCTGGGAAAACTGGTCAACCACTTGTAAAAGAATGAAACTAGATCACTTTCTTACACCGCACACAAAAATAAACTCAAAATGGATTAAAGATCTAAATGTAAGACCAGAAACTATAAAACTCCTAGAGGAGAACATAGGCAAAACACTCTCTGACATAAATCACAGCAGGATCCTCTATAATCCACCTCCCAGAATACTGGAAATAAAAGCAAAAATAAACAAATGGGATCTAATTAAAATTAAAAGCTTCTGCACAACAAAGGAAAATATAAGCAAGGTGAAAAGACAGCCTTTGGAATGGGAGAAAATAATAGCAAATGAAGCAACTGACAAACAACTAATCTCAAAAATATACAAGCAACTTATGCAGCTCAATTCCAGAAAAATAAATGACCCAATCAAAAAATGGGCCAAAGAATTAAATAGACATTTCTCCAAAGAAGACATACGGATGGCTAATAAATACATGAAAAGATGCTCAACATCACTCATTATCAGAGAAATGCAAATTAAGACCACAATGAGGTACCATTTCACACCAGTCAGAATGGCTTCGATCTAAAAGTCTACAAGCAATAAATGCTGGAGAGGGTGTGGAGAAAAGGGAACCCTCTTACACTGTTGGTGGGAATGCAAACTAGTACAGCCACTATGGAGAACAGTGTGGAGATTCCTTAAAAAACTGGAAATAGAACTGCCTTATGACCCAGCAATCCCACCGCTGGGCATACACACTGAGGAAACCAGAATTGAAAGAGACACGTGTACCCCAATGTTCATCGCAGCACTGTTTATAATAGCCAGGACATGGAAGCAACCTAGATGTCCATCAGCAGATGAATGGATAAGAAAGCTGTGGTACATATACAGAATGGAGTATTAGCCATCAGAAAGAATACATTTGAATCAGTTCTAATGAGGTGGATGAAACTGGAGCCGATTATACAGAGTGAAGTAAGCCAGAAAGAAAAACACCAATACAGTATACTAACACATATATGTGGAATTTAGAAAGATGGTAATGATAACCCTGTATGCGAGACAGCAAAAGAGACACAGATGTAAAGAACAGACTTTTGGACTCTGTGAGAGAGGGAGAGGGTGGGATGATTTGGGAGAATGGCATTGAAACATGTATATTATCATGTAAGAAACGAATTGCTAGTCTAGGTTTGATACAGGATACAGGATGCTTGGGGCTGGTGCACTGGGATGACCCAGAGAGATGATATGGGGAGGGTGGTGGGAGGGGGGTTCAGGGTTGGGAACTCATGTACACCTGTGGTGGATTCATGTCAGTGTATAGCAAAACCAATACAGTATGGTAAAGTAAAAAAATAAAATTAAATTAAAAAAAATAAAAATAAAAACTAAGGTCATGGCAGCCGGTCCCATCACTTCACGGCAAAGAGAAGGGGAGAAAAAACGGTAACAGATCTTATTTTCTTGCTGCTGCTGCTGCTAAGTCGCTTCAGTCATGTCCAGCTCTGTGCGACCCCATAGACGGCAGCCCACCAGGCTCCCCTGTCTCTGGGATTCTCCAGGCAAGAACACTGAAAAAGTGGAAGTGGGTTGCCATCTCCTTCTCCAGTGCATCAAAGTGAAAAGTGAAAGTGAAGTCGCTCAGTCGTGTCCGACTCTTAGCGACCCCATGGACTGCAGCCTACCAGGGTCCTCTGTCCATGGGATTTTCCAGGCAAGAGTACTGGAGTGGGGTGCCATTTTTCTTGGGCTCCAAAATTACTGCAGATAGGACTGCAGCCATGAAATTAAAAGACGCTTGCTCCTTGGAAGAAAAGCTATGACAAACCTAGACAGCATATTAAAAAGCAGAGACATAACTTTGCTGACAAAGGTCCGTCTAGTCAAAGCTATGGTTTTTCCAGTGGTCATGTATGGATGTGAGTTGGACCATAAAGAAGGGTGAATACCAGAGAATTGATGCTTTCAAATTGTGGTGCTGGAGATGACGCTTCAGAGTCCCTTGGACTGCAAGGAAATCAAACCAGACAATCCTAAAGTAGGTCAACCCTGAATATTCATTGGAAGGACTGACGCTGAAGCTGAAGCTTCAATACTTTGGCCACCTGATGTGAATAGTTGACTCTCTGGAAAAGACCCTGATGCTGGGGAAGACTGAAAGCAAAAGGGGAAAGGGAGACAGAGGATGAAATGGTTAGATAGCATCACCAACTCAATGGACATGAACCTGAGCAAACTCCGGGAGATAGTGAAGGATAGGGAAGCTGGATAGGCATGCTGCACTTCATGGGATCACAAAGAGTCAGACACAGCTTAGTGACTGAACAACAATAACAACAAAGATGACCTGAAATCATAAAGCTTCTAGAAGAAAACATAGGTGGTATGTTTTTTGACACTGGTCTTAGCAATGTTTGGGATATGTGTCCTCAGGCAAGGGGAACAAAACCAAAAATCCACAAATGGGACTCCATCTGACATTATCACACTGTAGAATCAAGCCCGGCAACTGTCTACTTCTGAACTTGTTTTCTTAAAGAAAGAAATCTCTAAATTGTGTAAGCCTGTTGATTTAGTTTTTGGCTGGTTGCAGTCAAGTGCAACTCCAAAGTGATATATTAAAATTTAAATTGACTTTAAAATATTATGCAGGTCAATGCATAATTTGTTACATTTATCTCAACCATAACAAAACACCTTGAATTATTTAAAATGGGAACACATTCTTTCACTATCAAGATATCTGGCTGAAGGGCAGCTTTTGTGAGTTGTTAATTTCTTGGATGTATCACATTGGATTTAGATAACTAGACATTTTAAAACCAAGAGATCTAACAGGCGATCTGGAACCACAGATATGAACATCTGACCTTTTCTCAATAACCATTTCTCTCCTTTTTATCATGATACAGAAATATTTCTAATGCATATACCAAATTAGGGACAGAAGTGATACATCCAATCTTACAGTGCTCAGGACCGTACTAAGATATATTTTTTAGAATATGCAACTTCATTTCAGTTTTATAGATAGATTCCATCACTACTTGTGCTTCTTCTTTTGTGTAGAGTTGTCTTGTCGCTGGGATCAGCTGCTCAGCCAACTCACTTCCCAGCTTCTTTTTTTTTTTTTTTTTTTTTTTTTTTTTTTACTTCCCAGCTTCTTTGTGCTCAGGGACACTGACCAGTTCTTGCTGATAGAATGAGTGGCAGTAATGTGCTTTGCTTCCAGGCTGCCCAGCTTGAAAGATCCCCCATAGGCGTCCCTCCATAGTCTTTCCCCCTTTTCTGGCTGGGGGTATGGAGATGATTCTCACGATGACCTTGGAAACTCTGTGTTGATTATAGAAACTCCATCGGCCTGGGCTCCTACCAGCTGGAGGGAGGAGAGGCAGCCTGCCGAGCTCTTCGCCTATCCAGAACTCTTAGAGAAACTTCTGTTGTGTTTGAGCCATTCTGTATGGCTGTGCGTGTTCTAGTACTTAGCCGTCTAACGCGCGTTAGGAGCTGAGTTGTATTTATTCATTCGTTTGCTGAGTGCCTCCGTGTGCCACCCTAGCTCTGTGGCCTCGGCGTGCTTTCTAACCAGTGCGGCCCTAGCCAAAGGTTCCCCGCACTCCGGTAGTGGAGCCACGTTCCAGATGAGGGCAGTAACATGTTTACTATGATGAAGTTTCCATTCAGGGTTCCTAAAGCGAAACTCACATTTTCTTCCTCCAGTTTGCATTTCCTAGCTACGTTCTTTCCAGAAAAAGCATCCTTCTCCAGCTTTCCCCCACCCATCTCTGTGGACTTCGGATGGGAGCTAATCACCTCCAGCTGTTCTGGCTCCCGGAGCCCCGCTGGCCTCATTTCCTGTGCTATGACAGGAAAACAAGGTCTCAGGATTCCAGCCCACTCAGGAGTTTCCAAATAGCTTTTAAAGCAACAGAACCCCACCCCTACCCCCACCCCACCCCTCAACTCCAAATCCTTTGCTATAATCCAATCTGTAGAAACTGCTCTGATGGCAGTGGGAATGATGGTGATGAAGTATGCTTCTCTTGCTAGATTCAGAGCTACTTCTGAAAAGCGAAGGTGAACTCAAAGTGTTCACTTTCAGGACTCTTTGTGACCCCATGGACTGTAGCTCACCAGGCTCCACTGTCCATGGGATTCACCAGGGAAGAATACTGGAATGGGTTGCACTCCCTTCTCCAAGGGATCTTCCTGACTCAGGGCTCGAACCTAGATTTCCTGCATTGCAGGCAGATTCTTTACCGTCTGAGTCACCAGGGTAGTCCTGTCACTTCTGAGGTAGGACTCAAACCTGCTGCCTGGTGAGGAGTCAGCCACTTCCCTGTGGACTTTTGTGCATTTCCTGATGTTGTCTTCTGCCTTTAAATAGCCTCAGCTCTTCAGGAGTAGTTCTCAGGAGATCTTGGGTAAGATCAGACATTCCAATTAATTAGCTCAGAATTGGTCAATCCTATGAGGAGGAACCAAGCAGTTTCCAGGGTCTTGGGATGGCATCACTCATGGCAGAGTGGAGGAATGCTGTCAGAACTGGGAGTTAGTGAAACACGTTTGGTACTGAGAATCGAAGTGGGTTCTTCAAAGCCCATCTCTTTCCTTTGTGGGGCATGCTAAGTTGCTTCAGTCGTGTCTGACTTTTGGCGACCCTGTGGACTGTAGCCTGCCAGGCTTCTCTGTCCATGAGATTCTTCAAGCAAGAATACTGGAGTGGGTCGCTATGCTTTCCCTCCAGGGGGATCTTGCCAATTCAGGTATCAAACCAGAGTCTCTCACGTCTCCTACACTGGCAGGCAGGTTCTTTTCCACTAGCACCGCCTGGGAAGCTGTTTCCTTCAGGCAGAATCAATATCAACCTCCCAGGAAGCATAATACTGTTTTCTTTCATTACGCCTTGTCAGCAAGATATTCTGAGTTTTGCAACATCTAGGACTTGAAAATTCTGATTCAGGTATCAGTTAGGCTTATGGGGTGGAGGCAGGAAGGGAGAATGAATTTCTTAGCCACAGTTAGTCAGTACCTGACCCTCACGTCAGAGTCTGCATATCTCCAGGGGTTCCAACAATACTCCCAGTCTCTGAGGTTGGCATGACTGGGATCAAATGGGAAGATGGGAAGTTGGAGTCTAGAAGTTCCTGCCTTCACATGGTCCTAGATGTTGTTAAAAAAACAGCACACTGAAAATGTGAAACTTGTCTGCACACACTTTTGGCTTGTTCATTTTAAGGTGTATTTTTATTTACAAAGTGAGCGGGTGTATAACATGATGCAGTTACAAACATATTTGGTATCTCTATTTTCATGGAAAAGTATATAAATATATTACAGGAAGTTCTAGATAGTAAACATTAGAAATTGATATAATGAACGTTTGCTACCTTTTTTTTTCTATGCCAATATTACTGTCATTTAAAGCTTAAATACTGGCTTCAAGTATCCCCTATAAAATAGCTCTAGTTTTTAAAAAAATACTGGAAAATAATTTTGCTATAAACAAGATTGGTGCGTGAAAAATAGACTTGATACGTCTATAATCAAATGCTGCCTTATTCATCCCTAAGATCTGCATTATTCAGTTAGTGTTAAAAGACCTCTGATACTTATCACAGACTGAAGCAGCTGTAAAAATACAGCATGTCACTGTTATTTACTGTTATTAAGAATGCCCCTCTAAGGTAGAGGAGAATAAGCATGGACTTGCTGTCCCGTGGCCTTTAAGTAGAGAGCAAAGAAATGGACAGACATCCAGAAGGCTATTCTTCTCATGTCATTTCAGAGGCTGGGGCTGCTCTTTTTGCTCTTCTTCAGCTTGAAGACGTGTCAGGACATAAAGGATGACTTGATAGCAGAAAATATATTGATCCTAGAGCAAAAAAAAAAAGAAGGAGACAGGGAGAGCAGACTTTAGCTGTATAGTGTGAATATATGATAAATAGCTTCACCACTGTTGGAAGCAATGTTTGAGTAATTTTGAAAATATGGAAAAGCTGTGTTATAAGGTTGAAAGTAAAAGCAGGATACAGAATTGTGCAGTGTCATGAAAATGACAAGAAAGAGAAACCCGACTGACAAAATGTGGAAGGAAGAAGCCTTGGGGTGGGGGGGCGGGGTGAGTGCTAACTCAAGTTGTCTCTGATGGGAGGGCCACCTCTCTTTTTTGTGCTTTAGTGATACTCACGGTCCTCCGGTTTCTAACCCCGCACCCTCCTCCCCAAAGCACATCTTGTTCTAGCACAGCAGCTGGAGTGGTCTTTTAAGAGGGGAGTTAGCTCATGTCATTCCATACTGACAATCCTGTGATGGCCCCATCTCACTCAGGGGGAAGCCCCAAGCTCTGGCCCCATCACCTCCTCTCACACCTCCCCTCCTGCCCCCTCTGCCTCAGCCACACTGGTTGTGACTACTCTTGAACACAGAAGACAAACTCCCATCATGGGCCTCTTCGAAGGTGGTTCTGTCCGCCTGAAAGATTCTTTCTCCCAGACATCCGCATGACCACCTGCTTCACATCCTTCACATCTTTGCTCAAGGGGTTACATCCTCAGTGGTACCACTCTGTGTAAAATATCACCCAACCTGCCATGACTCATCCTCTACTCCACTCTTTTTCCTTCTAAAGCACTTACCACTTTCAAAGATCTTATAACGTATATCATAACTGGGTACAGTTAATGGATTTATTATCTGCCTTGCTCATCACCATCCACTAGAAGATCTTTTATTCTGCAAGATCTTCCACTAGAAGAGCTTTGTTATTCATGTT
Organism: Ovis canadensis; assembly: GCF_042477335.2. NCBI lineage: Eukaryota > Metazoa > Chordata > Mammalia > Artiodactyla > Bovidae > Ovis > Ovis canadensis. The sequence continues at coordinate 118,292,985 of NC_091250.1, read as the reverse complement.
ATTCACTGACATGCTCCAAGCGCCTAGAAGAGTGCCTGGCATATAGTAGGCACTTAATAAATATCTGCTGAACAAGTGAACTTCCTGGGTCTAAAAAACTATTTTTTTAATATGTTTTCTTTATCTAAAAAAAAAAAAGACTGAATCAGCTTAATATTTAGGAGACTTAATTTGAATTTAAAAGGTATATGAAAGGAAAGGTGGCAAGTTTTAATTTTAAAAATAGTAGAAAGTGAAAGTGAAAGTGAAGTTGCTCAGTCGTGTCCGACTTTTTGCAACCCATGGACTGTAGCCTACCAGGCTTCTCCGTTCATGGGATTTTCCAGGCAATAGTCCTGGAGTGGCTTGCCATTTCCTTCTCCAGGGGATCTTCCCAACCCAGGGATCGAACCCGGGTCTCCCGCATTGTAGACAGACGCTTTACCGTCTGAGCCACCAGGGAAGTCCAAAAAAAAAATCACACATGGGGGACGGGGGTATTTTTTGGGAGGTAGAGAAATATAAGTTAACAGATATATGAACACAGCTTCCACATCAAACAAAAAAAAAAAGGGGAAAAAGAGCGAGAGGAAGAGAAGACCAGATGTATAGTGTGAATATATACTGATATATTCACCACTATTGGAAGTGATGTTTGAGCAACTGTGAAAATATGGAAAAATCGTGTTATAGGGTTGAATGTAAGACGCGGGATACAGAACTATGCAAAGTATTCCCCTCTCAATATAAACAAAAAGGACAGTTGAACTATGCAGAGTAGACAGACACTCTAAGTCATGTAGTCCCTGGGAAGGACCCATGTCTGCAGGTCAGTGGGTGACATAACCTATCTTTTGACTTGAGGTAAGAGAAATGAAAATGACCAAAGCAGAGGATAAATAAACTCTTTCCCAAGCTAAGAACTCCAGACTCCCTTTCTGCCTTCAAGTCAATGCTGCTGAATCCATTCCCTCTCAGGAAAATTCTGTAGCAAGAATATTACCTTCTCTCTCTTTTTTAGGTAGGAACTGAAATGCTACTAACTACATGCTATTTTGTTCCAACTCAAATTTTTGCCCCCAATGTGCCATCCTATTCTCTGTAATCTATTCATTGTTGGTATTGGATTTTCTTATTTTTTAAACTAAAAGGCAACATTGAAAAAAGACAGCCCTAGAAATGCTTTTACAAAAATCTTCATCAGAAGGTACGAGCCGACACTCACCTCTGTCTGAACCATTCCGTGTCTCTGCAGTCTCATGCAGCGCACTAAATTGGAGATGTCGAACTGTCAAAGGAAACAGAGCCTGTATGTTACATAAAAATAACTGACTGTGAACCCCAAAGGTTCACCAAGGAGTGGCTTATATAGATTTCTTCACCCCAATCTCCTTTCCCTTCTATCAGTCTTGAGAAACTCTTCTAGACAAAATAAGTTGGTGAACTGACTTTGCTATCATTTGATAATTCTGTTTATGATCTTTCTAAGAATTAGGAAGTTTATTCTATTAGAAAATCCCCAATGGGAATTCTCTTTTCTTTGGAACGACTAATTCTACTGTCTCCATTAACTATTTTTCCTATATTTTGCTGCTCAGAATAAAATTCCTGATCTTTTTATATTCCCAATGGAGAAACAAACTATTTTGTTTTGTCCTACTTAAATTATCGTGAGAGTGTGAAGAGCAAGATAGTATGGTTCTTGGCAAATTCTTTAAGAGATGATTAGTTACATATTATGTATAGTAAGATAACATTTTAAGTATGATTTATACTAATTTAGTTTTTAAGTAAGATTATACTCTTATTAACTTTGCTTATTTAGTAGTAATTTGAGAAATCAGGAGTAATTGTTTATAGATAGACAATTCAGTATCAATTTGTATAATAAAGTATGTGTTTCCCACCTATAGGTAAAAAGAACAAAAACAAAATAATTATTTTTTCATTTCAAAGATACACTTTCTTTGGCACTTCAATATTTCTGTCTCTAAAAGTGTGATAACAATGAATATCTTACACAAGTCTAAAGACTACATAGAGTGAAAATGCAATGCCACATAAGGGGCTTTAAATGGATGGTTAAAAAACCCCAGTAAAACAAATATAAGTTTGGAATATTATTTTCTTCTTGATTATGCCCTATGCGTTTTTGAAAGTTTACTAAAATGCAATTCTATGTAGTACATACAAACTAATAAATAAAACATTCTGAGATCACAACACATCCTGTACTCACTTCAAGATCTTGACTGATTAATCCTAGAACCACATCTATGCATATCAGGGTCCCTGAACGTCCAATGCCCGCGCTGCAGTGTGTGATGATTGGGCCCGATCTGTGAACATGTCTCATGTAGGAGATAAACGTCAACAAGTCATCTGGCTGGGAAGGTGTATCGTGGTCTGGCCAAGCAGTGAAATTCAAGTGAGAAATATGTCGTACCTCTCCTGTCTGAAATTGTACAACAGAATAAGTAGATAATGTCATTTACATATAATTAATTCTTATTTTGTCCTTTAAAATTTTGCCTGGTCCGTTGGATTAGATCCAAATAAAAATGGAAGAGACAAAGAGACTCCATCAGACAACACATGGAGGACCTTTATAAAGGGGGTTACTAGATTGCTGTAATGGCAGAAACCCACACATTGTAAAGCAATTATCCTCCAATGAAAAATAAAAAAGGTTACCAGATCCATGCTTTAAATATTGGTAAAAACTACTTTTTGGAAACCCTAAAAGCAAATTATGTTTTGTTATGAATAACAACCTTTTTTGTTTTTAAATGACCCCTTTTCAACTTTACTCAGGTAAAAGCCATAGTCATTGCAGGGGCTTAAAAGCCCTACAGATGTGGTCCGGCTTCCTCTCACACCTAACCTCTTCCTCCTGGCCACTTTGCTCCAGCACAGGGCCCTCTCTGGTTCTTAAAAAACACTAGGCACAGTCTAGTCTCAGGACCTTTGCACTTGCTCTTTCTGACTGAAATGCTTCCCTCCCCACAATGTTCCTGTGATGTCTTTCTCACAGCATCAACATCAGTATCTTCTCATTAGAAATTACTTTCCATGAAGTCAGCAATTTCCTTTGGTTGTATGGTTAACTTCTGAATCCCTAGATTCTATAACAAAGTCTAAGCTCTATAAACATGTGTTGTTTAGTAAGTCATTTAAGAAATATCGAACAATTGTGCTAGCATACTGGAGTGGAAGCCTGGCGTGCTGCAGTCCATGAAGTTGCAAAGAGCTGGACACGACTGAGAGACTGAACTGAACTGGAGTGGACAATGAGTGATTCCCTTCTCCAGGGGATCTGCCTGACCCAGGGATCGAACCTGGGTCTCCCACACTGCAGGCAGGTTCTTTACCATATGAGGCACCAGGGAAGCCCCCAAGTAATGCGTAGGCTGGTGTAAATGAATACAGAGGTATAATCTTTGTAAAACCACAAATTAGAAATCATGAAGGAAATTCTCAGGCTCTGTATATATGCCACCAACAACACTGAGTCAATAAGCTCTGTTTCTATGAAAATACAATTATTCTTTAACAGAGTTAAAGCTCCAATAGGAAACACATTACTCAAACCAAGTTAGCATTACTGGGTGGACGAAGGAAAAAATGTGAGCGTGTAGGGAGGTGGAGAAACAGTAGACGCTTAACCTCAGGTATAATCACTTAACTAATTTAAGATAATTTGTTCAGTGCTTAGGTGGAGCAATTGGAATTACCTGATTAACAAACATTTATGCTACAATTGTCCTTATATTAAAATATGTTGTCTTTGTAGGTGATTATTTTCTACGTGGAGATTTTTTTTAAAAAGTTTTATTGAGCCTACTTAGAGGTTTGACCTTAAAAAAAAAAGTTTCTAGCACATAGTTTTTGAGCTGTTCTGTGGTATCACACCAAGCAAAGGATGATGGTTGATTCTGTAAAAGTCTCGCGTTTCCATTTTCATTTTAATACAGTATATACTAGAGGAAAGGCTTCCCTGGTGGTTTAGTGGTAAAGAATCCACCTGCCAACGCAGGACATGCGAGTTTGATCCCTGGGTTAGGAAGATCCCCTGGAGAAGGAAATGGCAACCCTCTGCAGTATTCCTGCCTGGGAAATCCCATGGACAGAGGAGTCTGGCAGGCTACAGTCCAGGGGGTTGCAAAACAGTTGGACATGATTTAGTCACTAAACAACATACTAGAGGAAACTGGCAGAATTCATGACGAGGGTCACAGTAAAGTTTCTATTAGATTAAAAATAATGGGTGGAATTAGTTCCACTGAAATGGGACTCAAATCATTAGCTTTTGTTCAGAGAAAGACACTGATGTAATCATGGAAAGATTGAATCCACGCACCTGAATGTCTTCCAGGGTCATTGCCCTTACTACAAAGCCCTTCAGCTGCTGCACTCTCACAAGAGCCAGTCGAAGTCTGTTGCTGACCATGGTCGATTTGCCTAGGACGTTAGGCCAATAGCGCTGGCATTTGATTTTTTCCCCTTCTACTTCTTGGGTCATCATGGCTATCACTGTGGAGTTTTGTTCCCAAATCATCTGCCAGAAATCTCCAACAGTTGTGGGGAGAGGTCCTTGGCAGGCGATGTAGACAAACTCTTCTCTCCCCACTGGTATCTTGATGAAGCTGGCGTTGATATATCCACCTTCATCTCCAAGAGGCACTCTGGTAGCATCATCTGTGAATTCCCCATCACAATACACAGTCATCCATATCATGCATTTTTAAACAAGAGCCTCATAGACCAGGTAAGTCAAAGATTGAGACTTTCCTCATAACCACAGATGAAATCACAAACATTTTAATAAAGGCATGTTTTCAAGGTGTAGTACAATGAAATCATTTTATACATTTCCCTCATGTTGCAAGTATATTTAAGATGTAACTCAGTGAGTTTCCCCCCAAGTTGGAAAACTACTAAAGTACTTATTACAAATATGATTGGCACAATTAATGCTTATCTAATTATATTCTTTTAAGTAAGCAGCCAAAATAATAAACTAATGCAATAAATAAAAAGGTAGGTTGCTTCATTCTCTAAGCATTGTAATTTCATATAGTCAAAATACAAATTTTCAAAGCAGGCTCCCCAGTGAAAAGTGTATATAAGCCATTTTTCTTTTTCAAATTTATTTTTTATTGAAGGATAATTGCTTTACAGAATTTTGCTGTTTTCTGTCAAACCTCAACCTGAATCAGCCATAGGTATACATATATCCCCTCCCCCCTGAACCTGCCTCCCATCTCCTGCCCCATCCCACCCTTCTAGGCTGATACAGTATAATAGGTTCTAGGTTCATCCACCTCATTAGAACTGACTCAAATGCGTTCCTTTTTATGGCTGAGTAATATTCCATTAAAAACCCATGGAACGCTTCACGAACTTGCATGTCATCCTTGCGCAGGGGCCATGCTAATCTTCTCTGTATTGTTCCAATTTTAGTATATGTGCTGCCGAAGTGAGCACTATATAAGCCATCTTATCCAAGAGAATTAATTTGTATGTACTTATACATTGCAAGTAATTTCTATTTTAAATATTCACGAATTTAACGGGTTATTTCTGTGATTGCCAAATTATAACATTTAGTAATAGATTCCAAAATCCTCTGTCAATTGCCCTGCTATTACTTGACTTCTGTTTGTTGTTCCACAGAAGCAAATCCACTCAGTAATTCCTGATTTATCCCATTCTGCTTTGAGATACTAGTCTGGCCATTTTTTTATTTGCCTGAAATAATCATCATGTACTTTATGGCAAACCAGGCTCTATTCCATTTTTATTTATTCCATTGAAAAAATCTTGTCTAAGACTCAATTCTTTTTTAAAAAATTTTTCTTGAAATGCATTTGATTTATATGAAATTCAACTCTTTTTTTTTTTTGAAATTCAACTCTTAAAGGAGGTTTTTCTAAATAAATTTTGTATCTTCCACCCTGATTGAAAAAATTCAGTTGTGTTATTTTTATTGCATGTTTGTCATTATTGGTTCTATTATTTATCTTTGAAGTTATGACTTCCTGGCAACGATAAGGTCAATGTGTCATGTGATATAATTCAATATGCCAATATATGTATATATGACTCCTGATTATTATAAAAAGTTGCTAGATGTTAGTATTTTAGTTATATACACATATTCATATATATTTTTAAAAAGTCACATGTTGATTGGTGAAATGGGATGGGTAAAAATAGGATCACCAGTTTTTCCACATGGCATCTGAAACAATTCAAAGGACAATGCAACTTCGTAATTCCACAGTGACCACGTGCACATCCACAACTGTTATGGACCACAGACATTTCTCTGTGCTTAACATGCAGAATATATAGATCTGACTATGACACACGAACTAAGAAACTGCTTATCCAGAAGCCATTTAATATTTTTAGAAAGACCTTAAAAGTTCACGAATGTCTGAAGATGCATTTAAGATTCCCCTAATCAATTTTCAGAATACAAAGAAACTTGTAAAAGAGTTTACACTATATATATAAATTTATTAGTTACTGATGTAAATCTCTGGATGTATGTCTCTGTGTATGTGCACACTTACATGAGTGATAAACTAGCCTGTAAGTTTTAAACTGGTTTAAATCATATTAAACATACATTTGATTTGAAACCAAATTGGAACTTACAGGGCAGTATATTTTTATATCGGTTCTTCCTTCTGTTTTCCTTCGTCTGTCCAATTAGACATTGATCCAAAGGTTTTAATTCTTGAAGATTCTGTTAAGCAAAAATAGAAATAAAATTAAATTTGTTGAGATAAGCAGTAATTCATTGTAATGATTGCAAATGCTTTAAATGTACAGGCAGCAAAACTGACTATTGACTAGGGCAAACTTTGTTTAGAAATAGTTATATCCTGTTAATACAAATCAGCCTAAAATCCCAATACTAAATCAAGAAACTGTTGGAAATGATGCATCACATCTATAGTGTATTAACTATGAAGTTTAGTGGATGGTTAGAATTGATACTTGGCTTTTTAAAAAAATCTCTTCATCTTAACATAAGAGGATATTCTTCAAGGAGATTTATCAAGCTCCAAAATGTCTAAAGAGATTCCTTTATTCTATTAGGACTCTAATCAGAAAAATTAATTTACTGCTAGAAGTTAATGGCAACCCACTCTAGTATTCTTGCCTGGAAAATCCCATGGACAGAGGAGCCTGGCAGGGTTACAGTTCATGGGGTTGCAAAGAGTCAGACATGACTGAGTGACTGAGCACACTAGAAATGACAAGATGGTGCTTTTATAGTTGGAGGTTGTAAAGAAGTAGACATTTTCAAATTTTTCAAAATTTATCTTAACCTTGCATAACACTTCGTCTGAGAAAGAACCACTGTCAGAAGCTCCTTACCTCCAGTTCCTTAGATGGGATTCCTTGATCGAGTAAACCCCGCAACATTCGAATGACTGACTTCAGCTTGGTGCCAGTGTATTTCCCAGAGGGAAGCACTTTGACGATGGGGAGTGTGGTAAGTTCCTCATTTGTCAGAAAGGGATGCTCTAAAAAGAAGACACCAGTTAATTAAAAAAAATTCCCCCATAACTGATTTAGCCAATAAGAGAACCAATTTGAGCTTATCCTCACCTCATCTGGTTTTTACAAAAGTTGAGAGTATTGAAATTAATAAGGCAATAGAATTAACAAGTAGGCAGATATCTACAGTTAACAAAGGGAAATCCTGGCCACAGCAAGATCCTTGTACCCAACTTTTAAGGGAACTCCTTGCCGAATGTTCAGCGTTCTTAAGGGCTCTTAACTCTCAATTACTTAAAAGTTTCTAAAGGAGTTTAAGTTGTTTCTGTTTCTCTGGATTCAAATGGGACTGTTTACTTGACAAAAATGTATTTAGTCCTGTTTTTTGCATTTAAATTGGCTTCCAAGCACATGGAGGAAAAATGAAGAAGGGATGCTCCAGAAACTCCTTATCAGGGAACACTGCCCTGGAAACACTGATTTCTCCTCTCTCCACCCACTGGTACTCAGTGCCACTATCTCTGGCATTTTATAGTTTTCTCCATGCAAATGAAATCCTTCGGGTCTTTAGAAGTTTATCAAACAAGCGATATCAGTGTCTAAGGAAGTGGTATGTGTCTAATTTAGTATCTGCACTGTCTATGGAAACTGCTGATAACAGAAGACAACTGTTATCCGGGAAAACATGTAGGAGAGACTTCTTGCTATAGTCTGCACAAGTGCAGCTTTAATTACATCAATCAGTTGATAGGAGGATTTTGATGATGCAGCTACTATGCAAGCAACAGTAATTCCAGGCACTGCAGGGGGATACTCAAGAAGCTTAACGTCTGTCTGGAGTGAAAGCTAGTTGTGAATACAAAATTCAATCATACGAAATAACTGCAAACTTTTACAGGACTGAGTGTGAATGCAACAGGAGCTCAGAGGCTGGAGGGATGAACCTGGGCTACAGGATTTGAGCATCTCCTTTGATACCAACAATTTACCTAACAAAACAAGTATTAATTCAACTTCTTTAGTTTCTTTCAACAATGACTTCAAATTACAAAACCATGCTGTTTCATTATATTAGTATAACATTTCCTTACATGAGAAAAGAGAAGTTTAACACTAGATGGAACGTTATTGCTCTGTTAGCTCAGATTAAAACAAAGAGGCAGTAATCGTGAGGGCAGACCAATTGATTTTTGCTCTTAAACATTTTCCTGTCTTTGAGCTGTTCTTCCTACTTTGCTATAAATAAAACGTGCTCCTTGACTTCTTATTCCAAGATGGCAAAATTTTGATTTTGTGTTTCTGTGTGTCTGTACATCTATTTACACGTTTTATTCCAAGCCACTGACTATTTTATTCTAACAACTGTGCAAAAAATCTGGTCATATAAATGAATGTTGATGTCTGTGTATGTGATTTAACTTTATGTATAGAACCTAATAATGTAGACCTGCGGTGAAATAACGTATCTAAAATATTCTGAAAACTGTAATTCTCAAACACTTATTTTTTTATCTACTGTTTTCGATTAAAAGTTGCTAATAAATTTCTTGCCTTTATTGGAATCTTCGTGGTCTGCTGTTTCTGTTGGCAGTTCATCACTTCCCCATGTTATTTCATCATCCTCATTCTTCTTTTCTTCTGACTTTTGAATTAAGCTATGATAACAAAACACATTTATAATATTTTCTTCTGTTCTCTCACCAAAATAAATTTAAATACTATGTCCCTGAACCACACATCTCCACAATTACTATTGTATTTAGTAATTTTAATAATTATTTTTAATCTATTTAAAAATACATTATATGATTAAAAAAAATCCTCAAATCCATAATTGCTAAAATTTATAGGTAGATATAATCACACTGAGGTATAGATTTTTTTTTTCTTCAGCTAAGATGGCAAAAGAGATGATTTATTGTACACACATTACATTCAGCCACAACTGAGAAGAGAATTAGTCCATAAAATCAGAGGTCCAGGGTAAAGGACCAAAAGGGACCATTTTGATAGGAGCAAGGTGGGTCTTTCAAAAGTGGTCAAGGCAATCAGAATGGCCATAGGTGTTCCAGATCCATTGAGACAAGTTCTAGATAGTAGGCAGGCAGTCCAGCAATTTGTACCGGCATCCCTGGCCTCTGCTTCCCTTGTTTCTGCTTCTGTGGCTTCCGGGGGTGTAAAAGTTTACTTGGAACTCTGCCTCATCTTTCTTCTTTTGTGGTTCAGCCTGCCCATTTGCTTCTTCCTTCACTTCACTCTCATGGCACAGAGGTTTCTCAAAAGACGGTACTAAGACTGAGAGCCAGATTGCTTAATATAGTTTACATTGTGTGCTTAAATAAACCCCAAGTCTTTGGTTGAAGGAGTCCTCTTGGGGATGGAAAGGTGATGGTTTGTTTCCACTCTTCGTTGTGGACCAGTGATTACCATTATGTAAATAAAATGATTCTTTAATTACAGAAGTCCCAATTGATGGACAATCTTTTGCTACAAAAGGAGGCTAAGAGGACACTTCTGTATTTGCTGCTGTTCAGTTGCTAAGTCCTGTCCAACTCTTTTGCAACCCCCATGGACTGTAGCCTGCCAGGCTCCTCTGCCCGTGGGATTTCCCAGGCAAGAATACTGGAGTGGGTTGCCATTTCCTCCTCCAGGGGATCTTTCCAACTGAAGGATCAAACTTCCATCTCCTTCTTGGAAGGCGGATTCTTTACTACTGAGCCACCAGGGAAGTCCTCAGTATAAAGATACTGTGTGTGTGTGTGTGTGTGTATGCACGCACGTGCTCAGTCACGTCTGACTCTCTGTGACCCCATGGACTATAGCCCACTAGGGCTACAGTCCTGTATTTGGGTATTCACTTAATGTAATAAAATTCAGCACAAGTTCTCATTATTCTAGGGATACACAGCAGAAGCCATCTCCTTGGTAAAATAGGTGCTAGAAAAAAGAAGCTACATAGAAGAGAACAGTGTTTAGTGATAAGATGAGATGACAAAGGATAACACAAAGGCCAGAGTACATTTTTCACTTTCTGATGCTCAGGGGAACAAAGCAGAGTACATTTGTCTGATGGCACTGTATACACCATTAAAGCAGGACATGTACTAATGCTCCTGAAACATCATAACAGGACAGCAACTATGCTGCTTTTATAGTGGATGCTCTCCTCTGCTCCGACTAATTGTACATCACAATTAACATATAATTTGCAAGCTCTGCATCCATGAGGTCTCTCTGGTCTTCCAGTAAGTTCATGTTGTCTGGAAGGATATGTTTTGCAGCTCCTCCCACCAGGATCGTCCCTTCTTTCTCATTCTTTTGAACAGTTGCTTAGTATTTCATTGTATGCTGCTGCTGCTGCTGCTGCTAAGTCGCTTCAGTCATGTCCGACCCTGTGTGACCCAATAGACGGCAGCCCACCAGGCTCCCCCGTCCCTGGGATTCTCCAGGCAAGAACACTGGAGTGGGTTGCCATTTCCTTCTCCAGTGCATGAAAGGGAAAAGTGAAAGTGAAGTCGCTCAGTCGTGTCTGACTCTTAGCATGAGTACATCCTAACTTATTTTGTGTTTACTATGGATTTTTACTACTATAAACAATGTTGCAATGAATATTCTTACAGAAATGTTTCTGCATACATATGGTTCAGTTCAGTTCAGTTCAGTTCAGTCGCTCAGTCGTGTCTGACTCTTTGCGACCCCATGAATTGCAGCACGCCAGGCCTCCCTGTCCATCACCAATTCCCGGAGTTCACTCAGATTCACATCCATTGAGTCAGTGATGCTATCCAGCCATCTCATCCTCTGTCATCCCCTTCTCCTCCTGCCCCCAATCCCTCCCAACATCAAAGTCTTTTCCAATGAGTCAACTCTTCGCATGAGGTGGCCAAAGTACTAGAGTTTCAGCTTTAGCATCATTCCTTCCAAAGAAATCCCAGGGCTGATCTCCTTTAGAATGGACTGACTGGATCTCCTTGCAGTCCAAGGGACTCTCAAGAGTCTTCTCCAACACCACAGTTCAAAAGCATCAATTCTTCGGTGCTCAGCCTTCTTCACAGTCTACCTCTCACATCCATATGTGACCACTGGAAAAACCATAGCCTTGACTAGATGGACCTTAGTCGGCAAAGTAATGTCTCTGCTTTTGAATATGCTATCTAGGTTGCTCATAACTTTCCTTGGGACCAATTCTTAGAAATAAAATTTCTAGGCTGAAGGGAATGTATCAGTACTACAGTTCTTTGAACTCATGACCTCTAACATTATAAGACACACTGTTACTTAGTTTACATCAAGAAAGAAATAATATCAATGACTATAATTTTATAATCCTTCATGATTTCAGAGATGTTACAACTTCAAAAGTGCTTCCAAGAATTGGGAACATGTTAAAAAAAATCTATGTGTTAATAATGTTTTCAGTTTCCACTTGAAGAAATTATATACTAATTTACCTTCTTCCCCCTCGCCTGCCAAACAGGGAAAAGCCTATGTCTTACAAATATTGGTAGTTGGCTCAGATATCTGCTAATCTTTTAATTATAAAACCATTCTACATTAATAGGGTCTACACTATTGTGTAGCACTTCTACATTAATAGGGTCACAAAGAATCAGACACCACTGAAGTGACTTAGCATTCACTAACTTTACTTAGTGAAAAATTCACTGTCAGTTTGCAAATAACTCCCTTCGACTGCTTGGTTATCATTTAATACAAAGCAAAATTCACATACAATCACTTTGCTGGGCAACAATATATATAACTTTTCCTGATACATCATTTAGTGTTACAAAATAAAAAATCTTACATTAGAAACTGTTTTCAACAGGAAAAACATTTGTGGGGGTTTAAAATGTTTCTTACCTGCTATGGTTTTATTAAAGAATGAAATTTGTGAAGTACAGAAAAATAGAGAAGTAGAAAAAATAAGTTGCCTATAAATACACCAGGAGAAGATACTATTATCACTGTATCTTCTTGCAGACCCTTCTTGAATTCTTTCTGATGGTGAAGAGAATATATTGCTTTTTTTTTTGAGCAATGTTATAATAAACACATTGTCACATGTCACTAGAACTGCCTTGTAACATTTTTAAAACATTTAAAAATTTCAACTGTAGTTTCATAATTTACTCAACAAGTCTCATTTTATAGAAGATAAATTAACTTAAAAATCAACATCTAAATGGAAATCTTCAGAATGCTTCTAAAAAAACAATGAAATTGTTATAGATACTTGAAAAATTATTTTCTTACCTTTCACTTTTGCCTTTTTCTTCACAATGTTCTTCACAGCCATTCATTTTGGTAGACTACGATAAAGAGAAGTCAATATCAAAACAGCCTACTATAAAAAAACCTATCTTATATAATGTTCAGTTTTTTCCTACTAATTATTGCCAATGTTTACTGTTATCATTCATCCTCATGTTACAAAGACAACATGCTATTCAGTTAATACATGACAAACTCTGGCTGAGGCATCCACAGTGGCTCAAGAATTATTGCTGGCTCCATTTACCCATCTTCACATTCATCTTGCTTTTCCATTTCTTACATAGGGGATATGAATGTACAGAGGTAAGGAAAAAGAAAAAGGAAAACCTAAAGTAATGATTGTTTACATGTGCACTTGTGACAAGTTTTTATTTTTTATTTACTTATTTATTTCTAAATTTTTATTTTTACTTTATTCTGTTTTACAATACTGTATTGGTTTTGCCATACATTGACATGAATCAGCCATGGATGCACAAGTTCCCCATCCTGCACCCCCTTCCCACCTCCCACCCCATATCATCTCTTTGGATCATCCCTGTGCACCAGCCCCAAGCATCCTGTAACCTGTATCAAACATAGACTGGCGATTTGTTTCTTACATGATAGTATACGTGTTTCAATGCCATTCTCCCAAATTATCCCACCCTCTCCCTCTCCCACAGAGTCCAAAAGTCCGTTCTAAACATCTGTGTCTCTTTTGCTGTCTCGCATACAGGGTTATCATTACCATCTTTCTAAATTCCATATATATGTGTTAGTATACTGTATTGGTGTTTTTCTTTCTCAAAACCATAATGAAGTACCATTTTACACCAGTCAGAATAGCAGCGATCCAAAAGTCTACAAGCAATAAATGCTGGAGAGGGTGTGGAGAAAAGGGAACCCTCTTACACTGTTGGTGGGAATGCAAACTAGTACAGCCACTATGGAGAACAGTGTGGAGATTCCTTAAAAAATTGTGACATGTTTTTAAACAGTGACCAAAACTATCCTAAAGAAAGAGAAATGCAAGAAGGCAAGGTGGTTGTCTAAGGCGGCTTTACAAACAGCTTAGGAAAGAAGAGAAGTGAAAGGCAAGGGAGAAAAGGAAAGATATAACCAACTGAATGCAGAGTTCTAGAGGATAGCAAGGAGAGATCAGAAGGTGTTCTTAAATGAAAAATACAAGGAAATAGAGGAAAACAATCAAATGGGAAAGACTAGAGATCTCTCAAGAAAACTGGAGACATCAAGGAACATTTCATGCAAGGATGGGCACGATAAAGAACAGGAACAGTAAGGACCTAACAGAAGCAGAAGAGATTAAGAAGAGATGGTAAGAATACACAGAAGAACTATCCAAAAAAGATCATAATGACCCAGATAACCACGATGGTGTGGTGACTCACCTACAGCCAGACATTCTGGAGTGTGAAGTCAAGTGGGCTTTAGGAAGCATCACTATGAATAAAGGTAGTGGAGGTGATGGAATTTCAGCTGAGCTATTTAAAATTCTCAAAGATGATGCTGTTTACGTGCTGTACTCAATACTCAGCAAATCTGGAAAACTCAGCAGTGGCCACAGGACTAGAAAAGATCAGTTTTCATTCTAATCCCAAAGAAGGGCAAAGCCAAAGAACATTCGAACTACTGTAGTATTGTACTCATTTCACACGCTGGTAAGGTTATGCTTAAAATCCTTCAAGCGAGGCTTCAGCAGTATGTGAACTGAGCTCTTCCAGATGTACAAGCTGGATTTAGAAAAGGCAGAGAGCCAGAGATCAAATTGCCAACATTTTGGATCACAGAGAAAACAAGAGAATTCAAGAAAAACACCTACTTCTGCTTCACTGACTACGTGAAAGCCTTTAACTGTGTGGATCAAAACAAACTGTGGAATATCCTTGAAGAGATAGAATACCAGATCACTTTATCTGTCTCCTGAGAAACCTGTATGTGGGTCAAGAAGCAACAGTTAGAACTGGACATGGAACAACGGACTGGTTCCAAATTGGGAAAGCAGTATGTCAAGGCTGTATACTGCCACCCTGCCTATTTAACTTATATGCAGAGCACATTATGAGAAATGCCAGGATGGATGGATTACAATTAGAATCAAGACTGCCTGGAGAAATATCAACAACTTCAGATATGCAGATGATGCCTGAAACTCCAATACTTTGGCCACCTCATGTGAAGAGTTGACTCATTGGAAAAGACCCTGAGCTGGGAGGGATTGGGGGCAGGAGGAGAATGGGATGACAGAGGATGAGATGGCTGGATGGCATCACTGACTCGAGGGACATGAGTCTGAGTAAACTCTGGGAATTGGTGATGGTCAGGGAGGCCTGGCGTGCTGCGATTCATGGGGTCGCAGAGAGTCGGACAGGACTGAGCGACTGAACTAAACTGAAACTGAACCACTCTAATGGCAGAAAGTAAAAAAAGGAGCCAGAGAGCCTCTTGATGAGGGTGAAAGAGGAGTGAAAGCTGACTTCAAACTCTACATTCAAAAACTAAGAGTTCACTTCATGGCAAATAGAATGGGAAAGAGTGGAAATAGTGACAGACTTTATTTTCTTGGGCTCCAAAATCACTGTAGATGGTGACTGCAGCCATGAAATTAAAAGATGCTTGCTCCATGGGAGGAAAGCTATGACAAACCTAGGCAGCATATTAAAAAGCAGAAACATCACTTCGCCAACAAAGGTCTATATAGTCCAAGCTATGTTTTTTTCCAGCAGTCATGTACAGATGTAAGAGTTTGACCATAAAGAAAGCTAAGTGCCGAAGAACTGATGCTTTCAAATTGTGGTGCTGGAGAAGATTCTTGAGATCCTTTGGACATCAAACTAGTCAATCTTAAAGGAAATCAACCCTGAATATTCACCTGACGTGAAGAGCCGACTCACTGGAAAACATCTTGATGCTGGCAAAGATTGAAGGCAGGAGGAGAAGGGGATGACAGAGGATGAGATTGTTGGACAGCATCACCAACTAAATGGACGTGAGTTTGAGCAAACTCTGGGAGACAGTGGAGGACGGAGGAATCCGGCATGCTGCAGTCAATGCCGTTGCAAAGTCAGACATGACTTAGCAACTGAACAACAGTTTAAAAGCTAAAATTTCCAACGTGTTAAATTATCTTGCCCATTTATTTATTAAAAAATACTTTTAAAATTGAATTACAGTTGATTTACAATGTTGTGTTAGTTTTTGGCGTACAACAAAGTGATTCAGTTATATACATATAAATGTATATGTATCTATAAACACATATAAAACCACTTTTATGTATTATTTTCCATTATAGTTTATTCCATGATACTGAATATAGTTCCTTGTGCTATACAGTAGGTCTTTGTTGTTATATATTCTATATATAAAAGTCAGTATCTGTCCATCTTAAACTAAGTAATCCCAACTCCCAACCCCTTTCTCCTCTGGTAACCATAAGTTTGTTTTATCTGTGAGTCTGTTTCTATTTTGTAAGTAAGTTTGCTTGTATCATACTTCGGATTGCACACATAAGTAATACCACATTCGCCCTTTTAATTTTAAAGTAAAGGGTGTCTCTCTAGGGAACACAAATTAATTAGTTCATAGTTTAGCTGAGTCCCAGAGACCCAAGTCCTGAAGAAGAATTTTGCTACACTCAGAAAAAGATGTCAAGTGGAATTTTTACATGGTTAATCTTACATCTCAATCTTCATCAGAACAAATTATCTTAACCGGAAATTCCTTTCACTTCAAGACTGCATTATCTGGCTTCTGTCCAGCTCTACATTCCATATGGTTTTACTCTCCCCTTCGCTAACTAGACTTTAAACTGATGGGCCTTTCTTGAGCTCTTCAAAATCCCTCATCTTTTTTCACTTTTTCCTTACTAATCTTAAGTGTCTTTATCTTCTAAGGATGTTTCCTACCACCCAGGCTAAACACAGTTCTCCTTGGTTATTCTCTTTTCAAGCACTTTCTCTTTTAAACTTCATAGACTTTATCACAACTTGTAATTGCATGCTTATTTGCCCTGTTAGTTGTAGACACTGTAGAGTTAAAAAGTATCTATAATTAAGTTACTCTGATATCCTTTTCAATTGATCTGAGGGAAACACAGAACTTCTATGGAGGAAAAAAAAGAGTAGGTTGTTTTTAATCCACTGACAACTAAAAAAAAAAACAAAGCTTCTTAGATCTTATCTGTTTTTAAGAGTTGAAAATTTCAGTCTGGTCTAAAACTTGTATTTCCAAGTAAAGTCATTTGGATTTCTTATTCCCCACCATAATCCTGATCTAGGAATCTACCATGTGTGTAATCATTTTGCAAAGTATAAAGCCTTTTATAAGAGTAAAGTGTTATTATCAATATTAAAATAACTAGATACAGCCCAGTTTGACATACACTATGTTGATACTTGTACTAACCGATTTCTCACTAATTTTGCAAAGTTCATCTATGTATGGTTTGTGTGTGCCTGCTCAGTCATGTCTGAGTGAACCCGTGGACTGTAGCCCTCCAGGCTCCACTGTCCATGGGATTATCTTGGCAAGAATACTAGAGTAGGTTGGCATTTCCTCCTCCAGGGAATCTTCCTGACCCAGAGACTGAGCCTGCGTCTCCTGTGTCTCCTGCATTGGCAGGCAGATTCTTTACTCCTGAGCCACTTGCACGTGTACATCTCCCAAACTGACCACTAGACTGCACAAGCGAAAATGGACAGAAGCCCTGACGTCCCTTCTAACCCTATAATCCAACCCTATAATCCCTATTATCCCCCAAATAATCCAACAAGTTCAGCAACAGCTGAAGTGAAGAGTTTTGAAACATCAGATGATAATTTACAATAACGCCTATGACTGGCATTCATTCCTTCATTCATAAATAAGACACAGACACTGGCCTGAAGCACTTTACTAAGAGTCACAGTAATCCCTTCCCTTATTTGAGTGTGATTTGTTTCAAAGCCCCCAGTGAATGACGGAAACCACGGACAGTACTCAACACTGTCTTCTGTTCATGTCTTCCGCTCACAAACTGAATGCCTTTTCCATCTTCACTAAGCACTTTCACGCCTGTGGCCATAACATTTGCAGTCTGAAGTGCAACAACAGAACCTGTAGCACAGATTTCTTTTTTCCTTCTTCACAATTTCACAGATTTGTTCGCACTATAGAACTAACCTCAGCATATGATTTTTTTCTTCCTTTATGAAGTAGAGAACGTTCATCTTTTCACTTAAAGGAAGCACTTATGGCTTCTCTTTGGTGAATTCAAACTGCCAGCATCACTGCTCTGGCACTTCAGGGCCATTCTTAAGTGCAATAAGTTACAGAAACACAAGGAAGTTACATCACACACTTCGATGCTGCAATGGTTGCTCCGATAACCAAGACGGCTACTGACTGACTTATGGGCAAAGTGATGATCTGGGTTATGGGTGGGATGGAGCATGACTGTGCAAAATTTCATCTCACTACTTAAAATGGCATGCAGTTTAAAGTTTGTGAATTGTTTATTTCTTGAATTTTCCATTTAACATTTTCTAACTGAGGTTGCCTGTGGGTAACTGAAACCTCTTAAAGTGGAACTGTGGATGGGGGACAGGGAGAGACTATTGTAGTCAAGGGTTGTTTTTGTTCAGTCACTAACTGGTGTTTGACTCTTCGTGACCCCATAGACTGCCATATGCCAGGCTCCCTTGTCCTTCACTACTTCCCAGAGTTTGCTCAAACTCAAGGCCATTGATTCAGTAATGCCATCCAACCATCTCATCCTCTATTTCCCCCTTTTCCTCTTGCCCTCAATGTTTCCCAGCATCAGAGTCTTTTCCAATGAGTCATCTCTTTGCAACAGGTGGCCAAAGTATTGGAGCTTCAGCTTTATCATCAGTCCTTCCAATGAATATTCAGGGTTGATTTCTTTTGGAATTGACTGGTTTGATCTCCTTGTAGTCGAAGGGACTCTCAAGAATATTCTCTAGTGCCACAATTTGAAAACATCTTCGGTCTTCAGCCTTCTTTTATGGTCCAACTCTCACATCCATACATGACTACTGGAAAAACCATAACTCTGACTATATGGAGCTTTGTTAGTAATGTCTCTGCTTTTTAATATGCTGTCTAGAAAGATGTGTCATTATGGCCTTAGTTAAGAGATTTCAGAACATACATTGCAAGGCATATTTTAAATAGTATTATTAATAAAATATGATTAAAGTCAGTCTGGTTTAAAATATTCAGAAAACATTTTACAAAGAGCTTATTACTATAATTTATTAATAGTACAAAAGAACAGCATCTTACATAAAAAACACTACAGCATGATATATTGTGAGCTATCCAATATTTGTGTAGTCATTTTTTTAAGGTTAGGAAATACATACCAAACAGATAAATGCTTCCTTTTATTTACACACATTAATTATTTGTAAGTTTTAAATGAAAATAATCAAGTGTATATGAGACTGTGTGTGTATACATGCATAGTAAGAATCCAAAGCAGCTTGGTTTTGACAATTTTGAAGATGCTCATTAGGAAGTTTAAGAAGACCTGTGAGGGGAAATTATCCTCAAACAATGAGCAAGATCAGATTAATATAGATACAGTGATGCCTAGTTTGAGTAGGCTTATGTATTATTTTGACTATGTCAAAGCCTTTGACTGTGTGGATCACAACAAATTGGAAAATTCTTCAAGAGATGGGAATACCAGACCACCTGACCTGCCTTCTGAGAAATCTGTATGCAGGTCAAGAAGCAAGTTAGAACTGGACATGGAACAATGGACTGGTTCCAAATTGGGAAACGAATACGTCAAGGCAGTATATCATCACCTTGCTTATTTAACTTATATGCAGAGTGCATCATGTGAAATGCCAGGATGGGTGAAGCACAAACTGGAATCAAGATTGCTGGGAGAAATATCAATAACCTCAGATATGCAGACGACACCACCCTTATGGCAGAAAGAGAAGAGGAACTAAAGAACCTCTTGATGAAGGTGAAAGAAGAGAATGAAAAAGCTGGCTTAAAACTTAACATTCAAAAAACGAAGATCATGGCATCCAGTTCCATTACTTCATGGCAAACAAATGGGGAAACAACTGCAACAGTGAAAGACTTTATTTTCTTGAGCTCCACAATCACTGCAGATGGTGACTGCAGCCGTGAAATTAAAAGACGTTTGCACCTTGGAAGAAAAGCTATCACAAAGCTAGACAGCATATTAAAAAGCAGAGACATCACTGTGCCGACAAAGGTCCCTATGGTCAAAGCTATGGTTTTTCCAGTAGTCATGTGTGGATGTGAGAGTTGAACCATAAAGAAGGCTGAGCACTGAAGAATTGATGCTTTCAAATTGTGGTGCTAGAGAAGACTATTGATAGTCCCTTGGACCGCAAGGAGATCAAACCAGCCAATCCTAAAGGAAATCAACCCTGAATATTCATTGGAAGGACTAATGATGAAGCTTCAATACTCTGGCCACCCGATGTGAAAAGCTGACTCATTGGAAAAGACCTTGATGCTGGGAAAGATTGAGGGCAGGAGGAGAAGCGGGTTATATAGGATGAGATGATTGGATGGCATCATCCACTCAATGGACATGAATTTGAGCAAGCTCTGGGAGATGGTGAAGGACAGGAAAGCCTGGCATGCTGCAGTCCATGGGGTTGCATGGAGTCAGACACAACTGAGAGACTGAACAACAACATATTATTTATCCACTATTTCATGCTTTTTTCTTAGTCAGCTCAATATCTCAGAAAATATGAAGCCTCTTAAATAAGTTTATCATTACATTTTGAAAACTGTTTCTTTCTCTGTCTTTTTCTTCTTTTGGCTTAAGGAAATTTGAATAGTAATACTTTCTTTGGAATGGGATGACTTTTTGTTGGAAACATTCTTTTTTTTTTTTAGTATTCTTTTCCAGTATGGTTACAGGATATTGAAAATAATTCCCTGTGCTACACATTAGAACCCTGTTGTTTATTCATTCTAAATGTAATTGTTTGGCATAGGATGACTCTCAAATGCAACAAGAAAATGAATCTAAGATGATTCCAACTTCTGAGTTTTATTTTCTTAAAACAAATTTCTTAAAACATATACGTTTTTAACAAATTTATATATGTTGAACACTAATTCTTAGCTTAGTTTTATTAGTTTGGATCCAACTAATCTAATGTATTATGAATGAGCCAGCTGCCCAAATCTATTAAAACATGTCTCAGTTGAAATTGCAGGCCAATCACAGGAAAAGCCATGGAATAACTGAAAAAAATATGTTTTCATGATAATTAAGACCAAGAATTCAAGAAAGACAGAAGAAAACAAGCATTCTAGGATAAAAATCAAATTTCCTACCTGGAATGGGATCTTAGAATTACCAACTTTTATTTGATGCAACAATAATAAAGATATAAAAAAAAAAATCAAGATTTTCAGGCACTTTTTTCCTGAATGGATAACTTCACCAAAAGAAGTTAAATGATTTAAGGGTAAGTTCTTTCTGCAAAATGAGTAAAAGATACCAGTTCTAACTCTGAGTAACTGAGGTTACTAACCAGCCATCAGGATATTATCTCTAATATTTAGAAGGGAAACTGGTAGGCTGGGAGAGGTAAGACCTTATCAGGGAATTCTAACAAGAGACAGCATCACAGTGCCTGCCTAGGTATTATCCTTACCTCTGTAAAATCTTCAGGTAAAGGTGAACCATCACAATATGTATCTTCTGCTCTCTCTTCAGATAACTTCCCATTGGCTTTCAATGCACCTGGGCAAAAGAAATGGGCCAAGAGGAATTAAAATGCTCTGTAGAGGCCTTCCGGTATCCTTTAGGGTACTAACTTACTCATTCTGGTTCATCTACCTGGAACACAGGCATCTCCTAATGCATTATTTTGGTTTAAAAGATTCTGAGCTTCCTCATCCACAACATCCAGCAAAGACTGGATGACTTCAGCTTCTTGAGGATCATCGTAGTTCTCATCTTCTTGTCCATCAGATTCTTGAAAAACAGTAATCAACATGGGGTTTTATTTTAAAACATATTGATAGGAGAAAGAGACCATGTGGAACATATAATATGCCAGGTACTTCACATTTTAAGCATTTACTCTGAAAAAGCAGCAATGACAGGGAAAGCAGTTTTTACTTCTAGAACTATTCTGACACAAATGCAACTGAATAAAATCAATGTGTGTGATACACCTTTTCATGAAATATTAATAATTTAATGTTTTATTTCCCTAAACTAGTCCTAAATTATTAATTTATTAAAAAAACTAAAGAAGGTCAACTAACGATGTTACAAAGATTATGGATATATAATATATAATAATAGGGCAGCCCAAACATCTTTAAGAAAAAATTTCTCAGTTATTAGATAGCTTGTGAATTGCTGCTTCAGAGAATATAAGAAACATTATCAAATAAAACTGCTCTCTCTTCAAGCAATTAAAAATTGTTTTAATCTTAAGAGGTGAGATTGACTATTGGAAATTTGTACAGTAGTACAGCTAATAATATTAATTTTATGCTATTCTTTTATTTCTTTGAACAACAATCTGTCCTTGTAAAATACAGGAGCATGTAAGGAAAATAAGAAAGGCTACCAATATTTCTTTAAAACTTGAATTATTAGAGTAATAATTAGAGTAATTATTAGAGTAATTGGATGGCTGATTTGGAAAGCTACCTTTGTACAGAATCACATTTGCTGATTCCTTCATCTGATAAGTAGAACATTTTCCTTCAGGGTACAAAATTTCAATGATTTCTTCTCCATTAACCTAAAATATAAAAAAAAAACAAAGTAAATCATTAGTTTACTATTTTACTAACTTCCAGGATTAGGTAGAGACTGCACATTGGCCCTCCATGTCCTTCTCCCCATCTTTCTCAGTAGAAAATCCTTCTTCTATCTCCCCACATTGCATCAGCGCTTCCAGGAAATACCAGTGCAATGATATATGCAAAGGGGATGGGCCTTTCCATCATCATATGTCTAGAAACACTAGATTAAACAACATTAAACCAAGATTTTTATTTCAAGAATGCTCACAATACTTACTAATATAAACTGTGAGTTGTCAAAAGATAAATGCATTGTGTACTATTTCCTAAACTTAGTTGACTACAAAAATCTCTTTTTAAAGCATACTTTGTGGGACTTATCTTCCATAGAATTTTTTCAGAAAAGTTAAATAGTACTACTAAACTTAGAAGTTGAGGGAAATGGAAAAAAAGTCAATCTTTTAAGTATCTGTGAAGTTGTTTCATGGATAGTCTTTGATTTAGTGACCTGATCAACTATTGGCTGTAAAGATTTTCAAATCTAATCTAAATCTCATCTTGGCTCCAAGAAAAGAGCAATGGATTTGTAACTATAAAGTAATTATTAAATGGAATGCAACTTTTTAAATTTAATGATTAATTGTGAAGCACTTCATGGCATGCAACCTATAAAAAGAAAGATGATTAGGGAAAAAATTAAGTGATTTGAATAAATGAAAATAATTTATACAAATAAAAGGTGGTTTGCTCTAAAGATTTTACTTTTAAAATTATAATGAAAAGGATAGTAGATACAAGGATAAAGTTATTTCTATAAATAGTTGTTGCTGCTGTTCTTTAGCCTCCCAGTTGTGTCCAACTCTTTGCGACCCTATAGACAGTAGCTTGGCAGGTTCTTTTTGTCAGTTGGATTCTCCAGGCAAGAACACTGGAGTGGGTTGCTATTTCTTCCTCCAAGGGATCTTTCCAATCCAGGAACTGAAACCTCATCTCCTGCTTGGCAGGCAGATTCTTTACCACTGAGCCATATGAGAAGCCTTAAATAGTGGTTACATAAAGTCAAAAATCTCATTGGATTATAAAACTCTGTTCTACATGAGAAATTCATAGTACAGACATCAGTATTCAAGGACAGAATATTGTTTGGGAGCCTTCCTGGAAGATTTTAATTCCAACAAAAATGTTTGCAATCACAAATAACAAAAGTTCTAGTTTCTAGAGTTTTATGTTAATTTAAACAGAAACTCTACCCTTTCTCCCTTTCAACAACATGGTGATGTTTACAAAGAAAATAAGCACTACATGGCATGACTAACACTAGAAATACATGGAAATTCAGTTGCTTCAGCTATGTGAAATTGGAGACATTCTGAATAAACAGAACATAATGTGAAGCCATGTCTTAATCTACCAGCATACAGACACTAAGAAAGTTTTATTTTTGTGTCCTAATCATTTGACGTGCTAAACCATGTCATAAGTTTGACACAACGCAGTGAGATGAAAGGCATGGAATTTGGGGCTTCTGGTCAGTAAATTCATTTTCTCTTCCTGCACTAAACCCAGCTCACTACCAGAAATCTTGTTGAGCTGATAAGATTTTCAGATTACTAGGAGGGAAATGCCTCAGGTCTGCATTTTACCAGGAAAAACATTCAAGTACTGAGGTTCCGAAGAGACTGTAGGAGATGTGTCTAAGATAAAACAATTCCACAAAATAAAGATGCAGCTGTGAGATGTGTACATTACATGTGTGTGTGCCTGCTCAGTCGTGTCTTGACTCTTTGTAACCCCATGGACTACAGCCTTCCAGGTTCTTCTGTCCATGGAAGTTCCCAGACAAGAACAGTGGAGCAGGTTGCCATTTCCTACTCCAAGGGATCTTCCCTACCCAGGGATTAAATCCATATCTCTTGCATCTTCTGCATGACCAGGCAGATTCTTTACCACGACACCACCTAGGAAGTCCCATACATTACATGCCAGAAAGTAAAAAAATGTTAACCAGACAAATGAGCACACATGTAGCTTTAAACAAAGAGCTGGGAAGCAGAATTTATTCACATATTAAAACAGTTATATTAAATCACCTCCAGATTTCTCTATCTTAATCTTAAATGATTTAGATTCTTTCATTTTATTATGTAGTGAAACATTTTCTAGGTCTTTCAAAAGAAAGTAAGCCTGTTTCTTTTGCCACTAAAGTTTTGCCTCATTAGTAGCAGAGACTTGTTGTCATTTGAGAGTCACGGCTGGTCAACGTTAACCCACTCTTAACTACATTCTTCTCTTCTGGATATCTAAGAGACAACCAAAAGAACTGTGCATGTTAATCAAAAAATCCCAGCACTAAAGCTATCTATGTAAGTAATTAGCCTATTTAAGAGCTGAATGTGGGCCTCCCTCATAGCTCACTAAGTAACGAATCTGTCTGCCATGCAGGAGGCCCGGGTTTGATTCCTGGGTTGGGAATATCCCCTGGAGAAGGAAATGGCAAGCCACTCCAGTGTTTTTGCCTGGAGAATCCCATGGACAGAGGTACCTGGCAGGCTACAGTCCATATGCCCACAGGAGTCACACACGACTTAGTCACACCACCACCACCACCAAGAGCTGAAAGTGTGCACAATGATGAGGGGTTACTTGTGTTGGGCTTTCCACTGTGTGAGTTACTTACTAAGTCCTATTGTTGTTCAGTCGCTAAGTCATGTCTGACTCTTTGTGACCCCATGGACTGCAGCATGACAGGCTTCCCTGTCCTTCACTATCTTCTGGAGTTTGCTCAAGTTCATGTCCACTGAGTTAGTAATGTTATCTAACCGTCTCATCTTCTGCTGCCCCCTTTCCCTCCTGCCCTCAATCTTTCCCAGCATCAGAGTCTTTTCCAATAAATTGGTTTTTCACATCAGGTAGCCAAAGTATTGAAGCTTCAGCATCAGTCCTTCTGAGAGACTGATTTCCTAGGCAGTTGATAAGAAGTCTAGGGGTCCCAAGGAGAGAGGGGTCTGGAATTCTCAAGGAGGAAGAAAGGACAAACTTTTTTTTCCCTCTACATTCCTTAGGATTAAGTATCCTGCCTGAGGACAGTCTCACGATTAAACCTTCTGGCTAATCCTATTATCTTCAGTTCAGTCCCTAAGTCCTGTCCCACTCTTTTCGACCCAGTGAATCACAGCACGCCAGGCCTCCCTGTCCATCACCAACTCCTGGAGTTCACTCAACCTCATGTCCATTGAGTTGGTGATGCCATCCAACCTCTGTCGTCCCTCCTGTCCCCAATCCCTCCCAGCATCAGAGTCTTTTCCAATGTGTCAACTCTTCACATGAGGTGGCCAAAGTATTGGAGTTTCAGCTTTAGCATCAATCCTTCCAATGAACACTCAGGACCTTTCTCCTTTAGAATGGACTGGTTGGATCTCCTTGCAGTCTAAGGGACTCTCAAGAGTCTTCTCCAACACCACAGTTCAAAAGCATCAATTCTACGGTGCTCAGCTTTCTTCACAGTCCAACTCTCACATCCATACATAACCACTGGAAAAACCATAGCCTTGACTAGATGGATCTTTGTTGGCAAAGTAATGTCTCTGCTTTTGAATATGCTATCTAGGTTGGTCATAACTTTCCTTCCAAGGTGTAAGTGTCTTTTAATTTCATGGCTGAAATCACCATCAACCATGATTTTGGAGCCCAGAAAAATAAAGTCAGCCATTGTTTCCATATCTATTTGCCATGATATTAGTTTTCTGAATGTTGCAAGAGATTTCCAGAAAAACATGTATTTCTGCTTTATTGACTATGCCAAAGCCTTTGACTGTGTGGATCACAATAAACTGTGGAAAATTCTGAAAGAGATGGGAATACCAGACCACCTTACCTGCCTCTTGAGAAACTGATATGCAGGTCAGAAAGCAATAGTTAGAACTGAACATGGAACAACAGACTGGTTCCAAATAGGAAAAGGAGTACGTCAAGGCTGTATATTGTCACCCTGCTTATTTAACTTCTATGCAGGGTACATCATGAGAAACACTGGACTGGAAGAAACACAAGCTGGAATCAAGATTGCCGGGAGAAATATCAATAATCTCAGATATGCAGATGATACCACCCTTATGGCAGAAAGTGAAGAGGAGCTAAAAAGCCTCTTGATGAAAGTGAAAGAGGAGAGTGAAAAAGTTGGCTTAAAGCTCAACATTCAGAAAACGAAGATCATGGCATCTGGTCCCATCACTTCATGGCAAATAGATGGCGAAACAGTGGAAAGTGTCAGACTTTACTTTTTTGGGCTCCAAAATCACTGCAGATGGTGATTGCAGCCATGAAATTAAAAGACGCTTGGAAGGAAAGTTATGACCACCCTAGATGGCATATTCAAAAGCAGAGACATTACTTTGCCGACTAAGGTCCGTCTAGTCAAGGCTATGGTTTTTCCAGTAGTCATGTATGGATGCGAGAATTGGACTGTGAAGAAAGCTGAGTGCTGAAGAATTGATGCTTTTGAACTGTGGTGTTGGAGAAGACTCTTGAGAGTCCCTTGGACTGCTAGGGTATCCAACCAGTTCATTCTAAAGGAGATCAGTCCTGGGTTTTCTTTAGAAGGAATGATGCCAAAGCTGAAACTCCAGTACTTTGGCCACCTCATGTGAAGAGTTGACTCACTGGAAAAGACTCTGATGCTGGGAGGGATTGGGGGTAGGATGAGAAGGCGACGACAGAGGATGAGATGGTTGGATGGCATCACCGACTCAATGGACGTGAGTTTGAGTGAACTCTGGGAGTTGGTGATGGACAGGGAGGCCTGGCATGCTGTGATTCATGGGGTCGCAAAGAGTTGGATATGACTGAGTAACTGAACTGAACTGAAGTGAGCTTTAAGCCAACTTTTTCACTCTCCTCTCACTTTCATCAAGAGACTTTTTAGTTCCTCTTCACTTTCTGCCATAAGGGTGGTGTTATCTGCATAACTGAGGTTATTGATATTTCTCCTGGCAATCTTGATTCCACCTTGTGCTTCTTCTAGCCCAGCGTTTCTCATGATGTACTCTGCATATAAGTTAAATAAGCAGGGTGACAATATACAGCCTTGACGCACCCCTTTTCCTATTTGCAACCAGTCTGTTGTTCCATGTCCAGTTCTAACTGTTGCTTCCTGACCTGCATATAGGTTTCTCAAGAGGCAGGTCAGGTGGTCTGGTATTCCCATCTCTTTCAGAATTTTCCATAGTTTATTGTGATCCACACAGTCAAAGGCTTTGGCATAGTCAATAAAGCAGAAATAGATGTTTTTCTGGAACTCTTGCTTTTTCCATGATCCAGTGGATGTTGGCAGTTTGATCTCTGGTTCCGCTGCCTTTTCTAAAACCAGCTTGAAAATCTTGAGTTTTCCAAATTTGCTGGCATATTGAGTGCAGCACTTCCACAGCATCATCTTTCAGGATTTGAAACAGCTCAACTGGAATTCCATCACCTCCACTAGCTTTGTTCATAGTAATGCTTTCTAAGGACCACTTGACTTCATATTCCGGGATGTCTGGCTCTAGGTGAGTGATCACACCATCGTGATTATCTGGGTCGTGAAGATCTTTTTTGTACAGTTCTTCTTGCCACCTCTTCTTAATATCTTCTGCTTCTGTTAGGTCCTACCATTTCTGTCCTTTATCGAGCCCACCTTTGCATGAAATGTTCCCTTGGTATCTTTAAATTTCTTGAAGAGATCTCTAGTCTTTCCCATTCTGTTGTTTTCCTCTATTTGATTGCATTGATCACTGAGGAAGGCTTTCTTATCTCTCCTTGTTATTATTTGGGACTCTGCATTCAGATGCTTATATCTTTTCTTTTCTCCTTTGCTGTTTGCTTCTCTTCTTTTCACAGCTATTTGTAAGGCCTCCTCAGACAGCCACTTTTCTTCTTTGCATTTGTTTTCCATGGGGATGGTCTTGATCCCTGTCTCCTGTACAATGACACGAACCTCCGTCCATAGTTCATCAGGCCCTCTATCTATCAGATCTAATTCCTTAAATCTATTTCTCACTTCTACTGTATAATCATAAGGAATTTGACTTAGGTCTTACCTGAATGGTCTAGTGGTTTTCCCTACTTTTTTCAATTTAAGTCTGAATTTGGCAATAAGGAGTTCATGATCTGAGCCACAGTCAGCTCCTGGTCTTATTTTTGCTGACTGTATAGAGCTTCTCCAACTTTGGCTGCAAAGAATATAATCAATCTGATTTTGGTGTCAACCATCTGGTGATGTCCATGTGTAGAGTCTTCTCTTGTGTTGTTGGAAGAGGGTGTTTGCTATGACCAGTGTGTTCTCTTGGCAAAACTCTATTAGCCTTTACCCTGCTTCATTCTGTATTCCAAGGCTAAATTATGGGAGTAGGTCTGCTAAGGTCTTTACAACCTCCAGACATTCTTTGATTCATTGGAGAGTATATAACTCCATTGCTAACACTAGCAACTGGGTACTCTTTCTACCCACTTCTGATGTCTATCTCAGAAGCTTTCTCTATCTCCTTTATACTTTTATAAAATTTTATTACACAAAAGCTCTAAGCGATCAAGCCTCGTCTCTGGCCCTGGATTGAATTCTTCTCCTCCGGAGGCCAAGAATCCCAGTGTCTTTCGTGATTTAGCAACCTTTCTTCCTGGGGGCTCATCTGGGATTCTTCAGGACAATGTAAGGATGCTTGGAGCTCTAATTTTTTGTTCTCCTAGCGAACACGTTTTCTGCTATATTTTACTAACTCTGTGGTGTGTTTGCGCGAATGAATGAAACACCCTGCGTGAAGCACGTGAGGAGCCCTGCTCTCCGGTTCCGTGGTGACCTCATACGGCTTACAGCAGGAACCTGTCGGGGGTTTATACCGTCCTGCCAATGCCAAGAGGCACCCAAAATCTCCTTCGGTGACTGACCAAAAATGGGCGAAGCATGTGGACCAAATTTTCCTTTCTTGGTCAAACTTTTCGGTCTCTTTGACTATTTCATAACTCTTTGGAAATTAGAAGTACGAACCTAATCTGTTGGATAATATACTTCCAAGAGACTTGTGACCTATGCTGGTACTGTGTACTATGACTTAGGTCCCAAATTTTGATTGGTAGTCAGGAAGCACCTCGCCTCGCTAGAAATCGAAAGTTTGAAGTTAGATGGAGCTCTAGGTACAAGAGCATCTCTGAGGTTAAAGGTACTCAGATTGGAACTACAATGGGTTTTTTTCCTTTGGTAACACTGGCTCTTAGTGGGCCAGAGGAGGCTCTTATACTGGTGTGGTGATGCTTGGAAGAAATATCTCAGTTTTATGTTTGTATCAGTCTTATTATAGTCAGAAATATACTCAGGGTTGTGCACAGGCACTTAGGTGAAGAATGTTTCCCCCAGTGGTTTAGCCTAGGAGGCATTCTGGAAGGTTACTCTGATTGCACCCTGGGTGGCCTCAGAGGCAAGCAAGGTTTTAATGGTGAGCAGCTAGATGTCAGCTAGCAATGCCTTCAGGTCTACCCCTGGTGCATCTCCACCCTGTCTCGGTGGTAGGACTGGGAGGGACGAGTAGGTCGCCTACATTGGTAAGGGACAGACCAGGAAGTACGTCGCCTACCTTGGTGAGGGACAGACCATTGATAAGTCCGACCAGGGAAGGAAAGCTTTGGTGTAAAGTCTGTCTACACCCTCATCTAAAGCAGGGAGGGACACCTCTGGTAGAAAGATGGTGCTGGTCACTTTTTTCCTCCCTTATAGAAGGGAGCTAACAATTCCAGCCTCACTCCTTTGAACTGTATCCTGAAAAACTGGAATAGATTTGATCCGCAGGGCTTAAAGAAGATACACCTGGTCTTTCTATGTGATACTGCTTGGCCACAGTATCCATTGGAGGATGGCGAACAGTGGCCGGTTGGAGGGTCTCTTAAGTATAATACTGTTTTACAATTAGACCGGTTCTGTAGAAAACAAGGGAAATGGGTAGAAGTAGCCTATGTGTTACCCTTTTTCTCTCTGCGAAATATGCCAGACTTAAGTCCTAAGGGTACAGATTTGGGTGTGACTCCTTCAGCTCCCTCCAGTCCTCCTAGTTTGCTAGATGAGATGGAGGACAGGAGACAAAGAGATAAAGAAAAGCAGATTTCTCCAATCTATCCCTGGGATCATATGCGCAGAGCACCCAGAGAGACTGAAGAACAGCCACACGAGCTGTTGCCTCTTCATGAAGCACCCACCGGGAGAAATGATCAGTCTATGAGAGTTAATAAGCCTTTTTTTTATCAAGAAATACAAAGAATCAAGGAGGATATGGGAGACTATTTAGAGGACCCAGAAAAATAAATTAGAGCTTTTAAAGGTGTTATCCTGCTTTATGACCTTACTTGGAAGGATGTGATGTATATCTTGGGATAAACGCTGACTCCCTACTCAAAAACTTGAGTTTTGGGAAAAGCAATTGTTTATGGAGATGAATCGGAGAAGGCAATGGCACCCTACTCCAGTATTCTTGCCTGGAAAATCCCATGGACGGAGGAGCCTAGAAGGCTGCAGTCCATGGGGTCGATAAGAGTCAGACATGACTGAGCAACTTCACTTTCACTTTTCACTTTCATGCATTGGGGAAGCAAATGGCAACCCACTCCAGTGTTCTTGCCTGGAGAAACCCAGGGACGGGGCAGCCTGGTGGGCTGCCATCTATGGGGTTGCACAGAATCAGACAGGACTGAAGCCACTTAGCAGCAGTAGCATGGAGATGAATGGTTTGGTAATGAATCAGTAGGGAAGAGGGAGGATGAGATAACCGCCCTCCCCACTGGGAATCAGGTGGTTCCAACTATAGAACCAGACTAGGACTACAACACAGCTAAAGGAAGATGGGATCAGAGTCATTTTGTCAGATGTATTCTTGAAGGACCCAGGCAGGTACGTGCTAAGCCTTTAAACTATGGCAAATTGGCAAACACAGAACAGGAGGAGAAGGAAGCTCCTGGTAAGTTCCTAGATAGACTGAGAGAAGCCCTTCGAAGATTCACTGAGATTGATCCCGAAAGTGAAGAGGGAAAAGTGATCTTAAAAGATAGATTTCTCACTCAGTATCCAGATATCCGCTGTAAGCTACTGAAACTGGCATATGGACCAAATCAGTCTTTAGATAATCTGTTACAACTAGCTCAGACAGTCTATTATGGTAGGGAATATGAGGAAAAGAAAGAAAGGCAGAAAAAGACAAAGGAAAGGCAGAAAGCCTCACAATGGCTGTTCTTAAACAGCCTGAGAAAAATGCCCAGAGGGACCTAGGTGAAAAGGGATGTGCTTGCTATTACTGTGGAAAGGAGAGGCATCTGAAGTGGAATTGCCCTCAGGCACCTAAGCCACCTCCAGCTCCATGTCCTATCTGCAAAGGACCACACTGGAAGAGAGACTGCCCCCAGAGGTGTAGGTTTCAGAGGTCGGACTCTCAAGACAATCAGGACTGAAGGTGCCCAGGGGTCCCCACACTAGCTCCCACCCTAATTACACCTGGGAAACCCTCAATATCAATAACTGTGGGGGGGCCAATCCGTCGATTTTCTTTTAGATACTGGGGCAACTTACTCTGTGTTTATTGAAGCCCCTGGCCCACTTTCTTCCTGATCCGCTTCCATAATGGGACTGTCTAGACGAGCCAAAAGATGGGCCTGATAATCTATGTGAGCCTACTTCTGCTGACTCTAAAAATCCTGAGTCTGCTGTTTGATCTTAAGACAAAGCCTTCCTGTCCTGGGCTCACTCCTACTCAGCATTTCACAATCAGTCTAACTGCTGGGTCTGTGGAGCACTCCCCTCTTCATCAGTGGAAGGCTTCCCGTGGTGGACATCTTCACTTCAAGGAAAAGACTTTCTCCACGTCTGCGAATACCTTCGACAACAATCATACGTGATGCTTCTTCTTAAACTGATGACATCTAACAATCCTAAGATGGACTGATGTAACTATGGACGTAACGTGACTTTTAAACTATCTTATATACAATAATTCTGATTGTTCTATTTTTGCTGTTTGTTCCCTGCATTTGTAACTTTGTCATTGGATTTGTTTCTAGTTTTTAAGTTACAAATGGTTGTCCAAGCTCCTCCAAGTGCCACAGCCTCCTCCAACTATTACTTGGGGCCCCTGGATCAGACACCCTCAATATGAGGGTTAGGAGAATATGTTGCCTCAACAATATAGGGACCACGTCCCTAAACAGCAGGAAGTAGTTATGGAATGAAAACGATGCTTTTTCCCTGGGCAACATAACTCTCCTAAAAGAAAAGGGGGAATGAGAGAGTCATTTCCTAGGCAGGTTGATAAGAAGTCTAGGGGTCCCCAAGGAGAGAGGGATCTGGAATTCTCAAGAAGGAAGAAAGGAAAAACTATTGTTTTCCCCCTCTACATTCCTGGAAAAGCTCAGTTTCACTCCAATCCCAAAGAAAGGCAATGCTAAAGAATGCTCAAACTATTGCACAATTGCACTCATCTCACATGCTAGTAAAGTAATGCTCAAAATTCTGCAAGCCAGGCTTCAACGATACGTGAACCGTGAACTCCCTGATGTTCAAGCTGGTTTTAGAAAAGGCAGAGGAACCAGAGATCAAAGTGCCAAAATCCGCTGGATCTTGGAAAAAGCAAAGATTTCCAGAAGGACATCTATTTCTGCTTTATTGACTATGCCAAAGCCTTTGACTGTGTGGATCTCAATAAACTGTGGAAAATTCTGAAAGAGATGGGAATACCAGACCGCCTCACCTGCCTCTTGAGAAATCTGTATGCAGGTCAGGAAGCAACAGTTAGAACTGGGCATGGAACAACAGACTAGTTCCAAATAGGAAAAGGAGTATGTCAAGGCTGTATATTGTCACCCTGCTTATTTAACTTCTATGCAGAGTACATCATGAGAAACGCTGGACTGGAAGAAACGCAAGCTGGAATCAAGATTGCTGGGAGAAATATCAATAACCTCAGCTATGCAGATAACACCACCCTTATGGCAGAAAGTGAAGAGGAGCTAAAAAGCCTCTTGATGAAAGTGAAAGAGGAGAGTGAAAAAGTTGGCTTAAAGCTCAACATTCAGAAAACGAAGATCATGGCATCTGGTCCCATCACTTCATGGCAAATAGATGGGGAAACAGTGGAAACAGTGTCAGACTTCATTTTGGGGGGCTCCAAAATCACTGCAGATGGTGACTACAGCCATGAAATTAAAAGACGCTTATTCCTTGGAAGAAAAGTTATGACCAACCTAGGCAGTATATTCAAAAGCAGAGACGTTACTTTGCCGACTAAGGTCCGTCTAGTCAAGGCTATGGTTTTTCCAGTGGTCATGTATGGATGTGAGAGTTGGACTGTGAAGAAGGCTGAGCGCCGAAGAATAGATGCTTTTGAACTGTGGTGTTGGAGAAGACTCTTGAGAGTGCCTTGGACTGCAAGGAGATCCAACCAGTCCATTCTGAAGGAGATCAACCCTGGGATTTCTTTGGATGGAATGATGCTGAAGCTGAAACTCCAGTACTTTGGCCACCTCATGTGAAGAGTTGACTCATTGGAAAAGACTCTGATGCTGGGAGGGATTGGGGGCAGGAGGAGAAGGGGACGACAGAGGATGAGATGGCTGGATGGCATCACGAAACTCAATGGACGTGAGTCTGAGTGAACTCCAGGAGATGGTGATGAATAGGGAGGCCTGGCGTGCTGCGATTCATGGCAAAGAATCAGACTGAACTGAGGGACTGAACTGAACTGACATGATTATGTATCTGCCTGAGCACAGTCTCTGGATTAAACCTCCTTGTGGTTTATCCTGTTATCTTAAAATGTAAATTATGGGAGTAGGTCTATATAACAATAATATATCCTGCCTGAGGACAGTCTCTGGATTAAACCTTCTGGCTAATTCTGTTATCTTAAAATGTAAATTATGGGAGTATGTCTGGTGAGGTCTTTACAACCTCCAGACATTCTTTTGATTCACTGGAGAATATATAACTCCATTGCTAACACTAGCAAGCAGGTACTCTTTCTACCCCTTTCTGATGTCTATGTCAGAAGCTTTCTCTATCTCCTTTATAGTTTAATAAAACTTTCTTACACAAAAGCTCTGAGTGATCAAGCCTCATCTCTGGCCCCGGATTGAACTCTTCTCCTCTGGAGGCCAAGAATCCTGGCATCTTTGCGTGATTCAGCAACAACCTTTCAGTTCCAGAGAATATTCAGGGTTGTTTTCTTTAGGATTTACTGGTTTGATCTCCTTGCAGTCCAAGAGACTCTCAAGAGTCTTCTCTAACATCACAACTTGAAATAATCAATTCTTTGGTGTTCAGCCTTCTATATGATCCAACTGTCACATCCATGGGCTTCCCTTGTAGCTCAGCTGGTGAAGAATCTGCCTGTAACGTGGGAGACCTAGGTTCAATCCCTTGGTTGGAAAGATCCCTTGGAGAAGGGAAAGGCTATCCACTCCAGTATTCTGGCCTGGAAAATTCCAAGGACTGTATAGTTCACGGGGTTGCAAAGAGTTTGACACGACTGAGTGACTTTCACTTTCTCACATCCATACACAATTACTGGAATAACCACAGCTTTGACAACATGGACCTTGGTCAGCTAAGTGATGTCTCTGCTTTTTAACACACTGTCTAGGTTTGTATAGCTTTCTTTTCAAGGAGCAAGTGTCTTTTAACTTCATGGCTGTAGTCACCATCTGCAGTGATTTTGGAGCCCAAGAAAATAAAATCTGCTTACTAAGTACATGTATCTAAAATCAATACTAAAGAAGGTATCTAAAGAATGTGGTCTTTCACTTACCTTGGAGAACGAGTTATTAGGTGTGAGAGAAGGTTTGCCACAAGGCTCCACAATGGGAGGACCTGAAGGAAGAACAGAAAGAAAAAGATGAGCCACTCAGAACACATTAGGGACAATAGTGAAAGAAGACCCACAATTTCTAAGCATGTTCTTATTTTTATTAATATACTGAGAGGTCATAACACCATGTGATTTTAAATCAACTAGATGGAATTAAATGTTAGAGGAGGGTTTATTCCAAGGACAAAGTCAACTATTTTTCCTAAAAAAAAAAAAAAAAGTTGGTATAAAAGCTCAGTTTGGTCTAAATGTTTCTAGTATTTGAAACTGAATATAGATTTTTCCAACTAAATGGGAGAGAAATCGTAGGTGCTGAACTACAGTCACTGGAAAGATAGCAGATCCTTTTTTTTTTTTTTTTACTGTGTATAAAATAATTTACTTGCTTCTCCTTGCCAAGGTTTGATATGTTCTCCTACCATCACTGAAGTCTAGCCTATAGGAGACATCATATCCCAGAATGCCAAGCCTGCCTGAAAATTCAAAGCAAGCAAACAAACCAAAAATACAAACCAGAGCAAACACCAGAGATGCTATTAATCACTTGGTATTATCTTTAATTACAAAGACTTTTCCAATCACATCACATAGTGATCGTTTTATCCACTGCTCCATTTGGCTGCCAATCTCTTATCTCTCTCCTCAGCAATGGTAAGGCGAATACCCTTTCCATGGGGAAGACAGATCCATGGTTTGTTGCCTTTGCCAATAACGAAAATGTTCGAGAGCCGAGTGGCAAAGCTGTTGCCGTTTGCATCTTTCACATGAACTACATC
This sequence comes from Ovis canadensis, assembly GCF_042477335.2. Taxonomy (NCBI): domain Eukaryota; kingdom Metazoa; phylum Chordata; class Mammalia; order Artiodactyla; family Bovidae; genus Ovis; species Ovis canadensis. The sequence continues at coordinate 118,256,792 of NC_091250.1, read as the reverse complement.
AAAAGAACCTGGATGTCTCTTCCGGTTTGTAATCACACCAATTCTTCCCAGGTTAGCACCTCCAGTCACCCTGCACAGGTTACCAGTGTCAAATTTGATGAAATCAGTAATCTTGCCAGTCTCCAAGTCAATCTAAATGGTATCATTCACCTTGATGAGGGGATCAGGGTAACGGATGGTACGAGCATCATGGGTTACCAGATGAGGGATTCCTTTTGTCCCCACAAATATCTTTCTTACTTTGCACAATTTATACTTGGCCTCCTCAGGTGTAATACGATGAACAGCAAAGCGACCCTTGGTGTCACAGATCAAACGAAAATTCTCTCCAGTCTTATCAATGCTGATGACATCCATAAAACCAGCAGGGTAGGTTATATCTGTGCAGACTTTGCCATCGATCTTAATGAAACGCTGCATGCAAATCTTCTTTACTTCATCTCCAGTTAAGGCATACTTAAGTCTATTCCTTAGGAAAATGATTAGGGGGAGACATTTCCTTAGCTTGTGGGGGCCGGTAGATGGACGAGGGGCAAACACACCAGTCAGTTTATCCAGCATCCAATGTTTTGGAGCTGCTACGCATTTCAGGTGCTTCTTGGGACCCCGAGCCATGGCTGCGCTAGGCACGAAAAGAGCAGCAGATCCTTTATTTCATTTCACAAAGACTATTGATTTAACACAGGAAAATAAGTATGGATATAACTGGAGACTATGTTTTCTAAACCAAATGCTGATTTTTTGGTTTTCTAAACCAAATGACTCTTAGCCCTCAGCACGAAAATTCAATACGTATATTAAATATGAGATTGTTTCCTCTACAGTTAAAATGCATGTATTTAATTAGATTCATTATTTCTAGGAGATACTTTATTAAATTGCCAGGAAAAATAATTAAACAGGGTACCAAAACTGAACTACTCGTTCAAAGGAATCATACTCAGTTTATTATTTGCAACCTCTCCTCTGTATCCGCTCTCTTGCCCTCTGTCCTCAGGCAACCACTGATCTCCTTTGTCACTACAGATTAACTTGCACTTTTGTACAACTTTGTATAAACTGAATAATACAATATGAATTCATTTTTATATTATTTTGTATTATTATTATACTTGGCTTCTTTCATTCAGGATACCTATTTTGAGTTTATTTTAATTATGTTGTTGCATGTATCAACAGTCTATTCATTTTTATTGCTGAGTAACATTCTACTGTTCGAATATATTATTGGGTTGGCCAAAAAGTTCATTAGGGTTTTTCTACAGGCTGCTTATACAAAGGGTTATTCATTCAACAGTTCTTGGTCATTTGAGTGGTTTCTGATTTTGGTAGTTATAAAGAAAGCTGCTAGAAAAATTCCTGGACAAGTTTTTATCTCTGGATATATGGTTTCTTTTCTCCTGAGTAAATAAAGAAGTGGAATGACTGGATCACACAGTTCAGTTCAGTTCCTCAGTCGTGTCCAACTCTTTGCGACCCCATGAACTGCAGCACGCCAGGCCTCCCTGTCCATCACCAACTCCCGGAGTTCACTCAGACTCACGTCCATCGAGTCTGTGATGCCATCCAGCCATCTCATCCTCTGTCGTCCCCTTCTCCTCCTGCCCTCAATCCCTCCCAGCATCAGAGTCTTTTCCAATGAGTCAACTCTTCACATGAGGTGGCCAAAGTACTGGAGTTTCAGCTTCAGCATCATTCCATCCAAAGAAATCCCAGGGTTGATCTCCTTCAGAATGGACTGGTTGGATCTCCTTGCAGTCCAAGGCACTCTCAAGAGTCTTCTCCAACACCACAGTTCAAAAGCATCAATTCTACGGTGCTCAGCCTTCTTCACAGTCCAACTCTCACATCCATACATGACCACTGGAAAAACCATAGCCTTGACTAGACGGACCTTAGTCGGCAAAGTAATGTCTCTGCTTTTGAATATACTGCCTAGGTTGGTCATAACTTTTCTTCCAAGGAATAAGCGTCTTTTAATTTCATGGCTGTAGTCACCATCTGCAGTGATTTTGGAGCCCCCCAAAATGAAGTCTGACACTGTTTCCACTGTTTCCCCATCTATTTGCCATGAAGTGATGGGACCAGATGCCATGATCTTCGTTTTCTGAATGTTGAGCTTTAAGCCAACTTTTTCACTCTCCTCTTTCACTTTCATCAAGAGGCTTTTTAGCTCCTCTTCACTTTCTGCCATAAGGGTGGTGTTATCTGCATAGCTGAGGTTATTGATATTTCTCCCAGCAATCTTGATTCCAGCTTGCGTTTCTTCCAGTCCAGCGTTTCTCATGATGTACTCTGCACAGAAGTTAAATAAGCAGGGTGACAATATACAGCCTTGACATACTCCTTTTCCTATTTGGAACCAGTCTGTTGTTCCATGCCCAGTTCTAACTGTTGCTTCCTGACCTGCATACAGATTTCTCAAGAGGCAGGTGAGGCGGTCTGGTATTCCCATCTCTTTCAGAATTTTCCACAGTTTATTGGGATCACACAGTAGGTATGTTTAAATTTTTAAGACATTGGCAAACTGCTTTCCAAAATGGTTGTACTATTTTACATATTCATCACTGCAAGAGAATTCCTATGAATGATACTATATGATTTTTAAGAATTCATAAATTAGGTCCTAGAATCCCATAAAGACAGATTACTAGGCAGTTTCTACAAGGCAGACAGGGCACAGCTACCTTCCTCAGGCTTGAAAGTTACAAACTTCTGAGTCATCTCAGAGGTCACTAGACAAATGCTCTCCTGAGTGTTGGGTGAGGTAGTCTGACTCTACTGTGAACCAGAATTATCAGGAAGCAGCAGGAAGGGCCCCTAAGGCATTCAAGATAACAACAGAGGAGGAGAGAACCAGAGGTGCTTTAGCTTTCAGAAGATAATCAAACCACAGCTGCAGTTGTCAGATTTCTCTGAGCTGTTTTGGTACTTAGATACTACTGGGCTTCCCTGGTGGCTCAGAGGATAACGAATCTGCCTGCAAAGCAAGAGACCCAGATTCGATCCTTGGGTAGGGAAGATCCCCTGGAGAACAAAACGGCAACTCACTCCAGTATTCTTGTCTGGGCAATCCCATGGACAGAGGAGCCGGGTGGGCTACAGTTCATGGGGTTGCAAAGAGTTGGACACGACTGAGCTTCTGAGCATGGTGGCGGCCAAATACCCTAAAAGTTTAGCTCTATAAAGAAGTACTGGATTTACATTTCAAACACTCTAAGTTTAACCATACTCCCCTGTGCCTAACATTTTTATATGGTATGAATACTGAAAATAAAAGCTACATTTACCAAGCCTGATTATGTAAATGAGAGCATGGAGTCAGACATCCTGGTTTAAATTCTGCTTTGACTATTTATTTACCCTTTGAGCTTGGGCAAGTTATCAGACTTTTCAGGGCCTCGGTTTTTGCTTCTATAAAAGGAGGATATAAGTCTCACAGGGTTGTTGCAAGTATCTGAGCACCTGGAAGAATGCTTAGTCCAGGAAAAGCATTAAATTAATCTCAACTGCTGCCACCACTATTAATACTATAATTTCTATTACTATGCTAGACTATAAGACAGATACTTTGTTTATTCATTGCTATACTCACAATGCCCAGAACTCTGCCTGGCACAGAAAAGAAATTCAGTAAGTGCTTGAATAAATTATTATGTGACAATCATTGTAATAAGTTGACATTTTATTGTATTTATGCCTCATTATAACCTTATAAGGTAGATACTTTTATAATAATCTTTTCATCTCTCAGGTAGAAAACAGAGGCTTAGATGTGGATCAAGTAACTTGCTAAGGTTACACGGGACCTAATGAACTCAGGTTTGTCTAGCTTTAAATCCTAGGGTCCATGCTGCTCCACTCTTTCCTATCACGCACTGAATTTTAGACAAGCTTTTATTCACTTAGGTTCTGCAAAATAGTCCGGAAGGGCAATAGAACACTATATTGACAGTACCCAAACTTGCTTTTGGGAAAAGACAGTTACCTCTCCATAAGTACTTGTATCATTAAAAAAAAAAAAAAATCATTGCATCCTTACCATTGGCTTTGGCTGACTTTGAAGCTGAAAGAGCAGACCTCTTGGGACTGGGAACCACTGGATGACCATCTCTGTGTTGTTTAAAACGGAAAAAGAAAGAAAACAAAATTGTAAATTATGTAAGATATTTGCTTAAGTTTCCCTCAAACTATCTGTTAACCATTTGGCCTTGAGTTTTATTTTGGATGGGCTTCAAGGGTCTAGGTACTTTCTGAAGCTGTAGACAAGATTTTATCAGTCTTGCAGGATAAAGAACGCTTGGGGCTGGTGCACGGTGATGACCCAGAGAGATGTTATGCGGAGGGAGGTGGGAGGGGGGTTCATGTTTGGGAACGCATGTACACCCGTGGTGGATTCATGTCAATGTATGGCAAAACCAATACAGTATTGTAAAGTAAAATAAAGTAAAAATAAAAATTAAAAAAAAAAAGATTTTATCAGTCTTCATCTATATATGCTGGAAGGAGATATTTGTGACTGAAAAAAGATTAAGAATCACTTCTTTAAATAATAAAATAATAACTGGCTAGTTTGTAGCTGGAAGCAGGATGAAGGGGAAGGTATTTGGGACTACTCCAGTACTTTGGCCACCTCATGCGAAAAGTTGACTCACTGGAAAAGACTCTGATGCTGGGAGGGATTGGGGGCAGGAGGAGAAGGGGACGACAGAGGATGAGATGGCTGGATGGCATCACCGACTCGATGGACATGAGTTTGAGTGAACTCTGGGAGTTGGTGATGGACGGGGAAGCCTGGCGTGCTGCAATTCATGGAGTCGCAAAGAGTCGGACATGACTGAACGACTGAACTGAACTGAATCTTTAGTGACTTCAGCAGAGATGAAAGTAGAAAGATGAAAAAAACTGATTTTAGACCTGAGGAAAGGGATGTTCTGGTGGTACAGATGGTAAAGAATCTATCTGCAATGTGGGAGACCTGGGTTTGATCCCTGGGTTGGGAAGATACTTTGGAGCAGGAAATGTCAACCCACTCCAGCATTCTTGCCTAGAGAATTCTGTGGACAGAGGAGCCTGGCAGGCTACAGTCAGTCCATGGGGTCACAAAGAGTTGGACATCACAGACTGACCAACACTTCCACTTTCTTTTTCAAGAGATGCTCTAGTAATTTGGAGGCAAAAAATTCTAGATCTGTGGTTAGTAGAATCAGAAAAAACATTTTTCCAGGTTGTCTGAACACTTCTCTCCTCCACTAATTAACATTCAGCTACATTTATGAAAATAACTGTAGGCAATCAAATTTTTAGAAATATTGAGGGAAACTGGTTCAAGGGGAAAAGTATACAATCGAACTTAAAGGTTCAGAAGGAGAAACAGGCTTATAATCAAATGATTTATTAATTGTTCTTATATGGTGGAATACATAGTATGTAAAGTCCATCCTGTGTCACAGACACAAATGTGAAGTTTTCTTTTATGTAATATAAGACTGTAATCTAAAAAGCCTGGGTTCATGTCCTTGTGGAAGGCAGAGTAGTGGCTCAAAATATGTCTGCATTATAATCCCCAGAATGTTATGTTATATGGCAAAAGGAATTTTACAGGAGTGAGTAAACTAAAGATCTAGAGACTAAGATTATCCTGGATTATCTCATGTAATCACAAGGGTCCTTATAAGTTAAACATGAAGGTAGGAATGTCGGAGTCAGACAGATATGATGACCAAGGGTGCTGTGGGCTATGAGCCAAGAAAGATGGCCAATGTCTAAAAGGCAGGAAAGGCAAGGAGATGATTTTCTCCTTTGGAAGGGATGCAGCTCTGCTAACACTTTGATTTTTAATCCAATGAGACCGTTTTATATTTCTGGCTTCCAGAACTGTTAATATATTTAATTTTTATTGGTTTAAGCCACTAAATTTGTAGTCATTTGATAGCAGGAAACTAACACATACATTAAAAAAAATTATTTCCATTATTAAGTGAAAGAAAAGTTGCTATTAGCATTTCTTATAGTGGGAAATGGTCAGGAGGTATAGTGGATGTGACAGTCTATGCCTCATTGGTTGTAGACATGAGGTTCTGGGAGGACAGACCGTGTTCCAGCTCCAGGAATCAGCCAGGACTTGCCAGGGCCAACCAATATATTCTCATTCCTTTGCCTCATCAGGACTTGCCTGAATTTAGGTCTAAGGCAATAGGCATTCAGTCCTTGCTTCATTACTGTGATCAGTGAGACTTGTCTGAAGATTGGTCTGGACAGTGTGAGAGGCACATGAGTCACGAAACTGACACAGCCATTTGACTATCATGAAGGAAACACATAATCTTTACTAATTCCCCATCCATTTGGTCTGCGAAATACTAATTCAGGAATATCTTTAAGAGAATCTAACGGCCTGAAATGCATGTGCACACACACACAAATCCATGAATAACTGTGGAGTACCTTGTAGCTTTCAGCACCACTGAAGGAAGTGACATGTCTAATGTTCTCTTAGCTTCCTCCAGAGTCATTCCTTGAGTGCTGACTCCGTTCACATAGTGGATGATGTCTAAGAGCTGGAGATTACCCTCTGTGGCTGCGATTGACCTTGGATTGATATCACTAACATACACCACTTGATGAAGGCTGTCATGACCTCCAGATAAGGAAAAACCTTCAGGAGATAGAAAAATATTTGTTTCCTTAGGCTTAACAGTATGTACTTTTAATCTATCCAAGAAAAGTCAAAACTGCCCAAAGCTTGATTTTGCCATTACCCAACTCCTCTTTGTTGCACGTAAATGTGATATCAGGTAGCAAATGAGGCAGCACAGGCATCCTGGGTAATTCCAGAACTCGGCCAAGAACTAATCTGACTGTCCTGGGCGCAGCTCGGAGTAGGTTCACTGCATCTGTGTGAGTCATGTTTGTAACATCTGTATCATTAACCTACAGAGATAAGAAAGGGCCAAAGTGGGATTATAGTTTTTGGAACACAGGAGTTACTGACAAAATATAGTAATTTCCCTAACTTTCCATATAATCTATTTTGGCTAATAGGAGATTCACAATGAAGAGTGGTCTCTAGGGACACCTTCCTGGTGGTCCAGTGGTTAAGAATTTGCCTTGCAATGTAGGAGACATGGGTTTGATCCCTGGTGGGGGAACTAAGATCCCACATGCCACGGGGCAACGAAATCCATGCAGTGCTACTACAGAACTTGCACACTGCAATGAGAAGCCCACGTGCCACAACATGAGAAGACTGCACGCAGCACTGAGCAAAGCCCCCCATGTGCTGCAACAAAGACCCCAGTGCAGCAACAACAAAAAAAGAGTCTGGTCTCTAGTTTACTAATAATCTTCTTTACTGCGGAAATCATGAGCACAAAGACCAAGTAATTATAAATGAAATAATAATGCTATTACTATCACTAATATAGATGTTATTACTTTGCTAATACAGAAAATTTATTCTTAGAGCAATTTAAGAAACTTTCTCTTTCTGAGACTCAAAATTGCTTGTTTAAAGTCTTTTCAAACTATGACGATATAAAGGCCTTTATTTTTCAGAGGTGGAGAAGGAAAACATAAACCAAACGGAGAAATAGAGCATTGTATCAACTCAGCCTTCTCGGCTTTCCTTCTGCAGCACTGGCTTGATCTCTGGCCCTGCTGCAATGCTCAGTCACTTCGGTCGTGTCCGACTCTTGCATCCCTATGGACTGCAGCCCGCCAGGCTCTTGTGTCCATGGGATTCTCCAGGCAAGAATACTGGAGTGGGTTGCCATGCCCTCCTCCAGGGGGTCTTCCCAACCCAGGGATCATGAATGTGCGTCTCCTGCATTGGCGGGTGGGTTCCTTACCACTAGCACCACCTGTCTAGCCACACTGGCACAAACACAGTCTGCTTAAATGTCTTACCTTGATGAGCCGGTCCCCAGGTCTCAGCCTCCCATCACTTTTGGCTGGATCCTGAATGACGTCATGAACGTAACAACCAACGCTCTGATTGCCTTTGGTTACTGTGAAGCCCAGGCTTCCTTTTTCTGACTTATTTAGGGTAATCAGGAGTTCTACCTCCTAAGGAAAGAAACGGTGATTCTATTTTGCAGTACAAAGGGAAAAACAACTATTCTTTCCACTGATTAACACAGGAGAAAACTAAACTTTAAAAGGCTGCTTAACTTGCCCAAGTGAAGAAGGCAGCTATGTATGTCTAGTTCTAGACAGAAGGTACTCCTCCAACCTCTTGCCTGCCAATGTAAAATAAAAGTTGGGTTTAAATTCAACATTATGTGCTTGTCTGGAGATAGCTGACCCAGAACTTACTCAAGCTTCAATTCTTATATTTTCAGAATAAACAACAAAAAAAACCCCACCCATGCCAAGAGCAACAGAAGAAAGATTTTCTTGGGTAAAAACATGAAGTCTGGGTGATCAAATATCACAACTTGATATATTTAGTTGTATGAAAAATTTTTCTTTCAGATTTTAACTGAGGCACAAGGGTTGCTTAGGGCTTATAGGCATGATGACAGATTTCTAAGGAAATCATCCAAAGATTATTTTCACTCTACTGCTGAGAATGAAACTGAAGATGTAGATGCTACACACACACACACACACACACACACACACAATTGTTGTAGGGAAACAAAGTGCCTGGAAAGATTAAAGTGTTTATGGGTTCTAACTAGTGACGGTTTTAATCTTTTCTAACTTTTCTATAATAAGTACTTATTACTTAGATAACACAAAAAAAGTATTAAAAGGGTGACTTTGAATCAGTGTTAAGGATATTATTCTTTTTTTTCAAATTCAAAAAATACCATATTTATCAAAAATTAGAACTATCAACAAATTTAGACTTTGTAAATTTTTTTTCAAACACATTTTTTCACCTTTTACATTTGAAATTAAAAACTCCAAGTAGTCAGACAGAATGACAGAAATGACAAAACTCAGATTCTCTTTCATTTTCTTCAGATGATTGAGCTATCACTATTTATGTCCAAGGGATATTATTTCTATTAGAAATGTGACTTCCAAAGTGAATTTGTAAGTTTAGAAGTTCTAGGGTTATTAGTATAAAGGATTCCATTTAGGCACCCATAAAACAGTGTGGAAGAGAATGAAATTACATTCAAACTTGATTAAAGAGTAAACAGGTAACTCGTCGAGTTTGGGAAATAATAGGTACTGGGCTAGGTGCTGTATATATGTTATTTCGTTTAATACTTCCCACAATACCATGAGGTTACTAGTCCTATTTTACAGCTAAAATTGCTAAAACTCAGAAGAATTAAGTAATTCATTCATAGCATCTGCCAAATTACAGCAAGTCACTGGGAGAGTCAGGACGTGTACCCGAGTCTTGTCTTTTCCCTGAATTCTTAGCAGAGAAACACGGCAGATGTGTTGTCTATTTACTGAGCATAGATATGAGGCTGATCTAAAGGACAGCAATTTCCCTAAAGGGAAGCTGTGTATAACTACATTTTACTTGAGAAAATATAGAATGTTCTTCATGCAAAGGAAATAACTCACCAGTTCAAAGTCTTCAAGGTGGTTTTCCAAGTCATTTTTCAAAGATGTCAAGCTTTCTTGTCTAGTTGGTTCAGAAGTGTGATGCATATGATATTTATCCATTGTATTTATGGGAACAGATTCTGATTGAGATTGACAGCTCTGCCCAGGAGTTACATCCAGTGGTTGAGGGTAAAGAGGGTTACTACAGAGACAAAGCAAGACTATTGTCAAACACATTGCAATGCCAGTATAGTAAGTTTGTACCACAGATAGGAAATGCTTAACAGTTACATCTGTTTTTTAGTGAGATCATTTTTAGTCTGATTCTGGACTATGAATTTATTTCACATCTGTTATGTGCTAATATTACTGATTTTTATTCTCTGTCGATCTCTTTAAGCTGCACAAATCAGTGAGAAAAGTTAAATAAATATATTTTTGATTCCCAGTTGTTAATTTTGGAGCTAAGGCTGAAGCTAATGTTATCAGAAGGCTAATGTGCGTTTCAACATAATAAGAAAAAGAAGAAATAAAGAGCCTTACTCTCGTAGTTATTTTGGAAGACATGATTGAAAAAAAAAAAAACAAACAATAAAAAAGTTGAACAAATACAGCTGGACCTGAATATACACAAAGTGAAAGAAAGTGAAAGTCACTCAGCTTCCGACTCTCTGCGACCCCATGACTGTAGCCCGCCAGGCTCCTCTGTCCATGGAGATTCTCCAGGCAAGAATACTGGAGTGGGTTGCCATGCCCTTCCCCAGGGGATCTTCCCAACCCAGGGATCAAACCCAGGTCTCCCGCATTGCAGGCGGATTCTTTACCGATGGAGCCATCAGGGAAGCCCAAGAATACTGGAGTGGGCAGCCTAACCCTTTTCCACAGGATCTTCCCGACCCAGGAATTGAACCGGTGTCTCCTGCATTGCAGGCAGATTCTTTACCAGCTGAGCTACCAGGGAAGCCCAATATTGACAATACCTGCCCTCATGTTCTGGCTTATTAGGTATTTTCTGAGGATAGTAAAACATGGTACAAATGGGATCTTCTTGGCTCCTGAGTGAGTCATGATGACTTTGTGCCTGTGGCATCATGCTGCTTAGAGTCTGGCGCAGAGCTGAACTCCAGCTCATGTTTGGTATCTCTGCTGGAGCTTTTGCTAAGTCATCTTCTCCACTCTCGCTGCTGTCACTGTAACTGCCTCTCCTGGATGGGGACGCGCCTGGCCTCCTGTTTTTGTCAGACATCTCATTTTCATCTGAGCTGGTGCCTTGCTCTGCACACGCTGTCTGAGGAGGGTCTCTGCTGTTGTTCAGAGGTACTTGTGCTGGAGAGTGCAAGGGGGTCTGTAACGGACACATTTAAAAAGATCAGGGTGACAACTTATATTAACATATTTTTATTTATGTGAAAATGAACAAATTAAACATCAGTACTTCCTGTTAATATACTCAATTTTTTGATAAAAGTAATTTATGTTCATTAGAGAAAAAAAACCATATGTAAAAGTAACAATTGTTTATATTGTACAACTTGTACTTTCGTTCAGAATTAGAGTCATAGTATATATTGTACTTTGTATCTTGCTTTCAAAATTTAGGTTTCTACCATGAGTATTTTCTGAGATCCTTAAACGTGCTTTGCAAACACTGCATAAACTGTATAATAATCTTACAACTGGCTACAGCTTTTTATTGGATACAGATTTCTTTCTAGCTTTTCACTATTAATAGAAATCTAGAACTTCTTTGTATGTAGGTTTTCATCTGAGTTTCTCATTATTTCCTTGCAATTTTCTGTAATAGAAATATAATTTTCTATATTCAGAACATAAGATGTTTTTAAAGGCCTTGTTAAGTATTTCCAGATTGCTTTCCAGAAAGATTGTATCAACTTATATACTCAGGAACTGAGAGAATTTCTCAGTTCTTCCTATCTGATGACCAAAACCAATGTCATCTCTTAAATGCTACTGACAATGAACCTTACAGAAACGTTAGTTCCTTGTTAATGTCTTTATAATACTCCCTCCTTCTCCCCAGGATAAGGGTTAAAGTTTCTGGGGCCAGACACTCCTGTCTTTGATACCCAGTGATCATGTTCGTTGGTAACGGAACACTATTTTAAGTAGATAGGACAAAGGCTTTCAATTAGATTATTATTCACTTATGTGTGGGTTCCTAACTACCAGTATGCAATTTATAAATAACCATCAAAATAGATTTTGGGTTTTTTGGCTATTCCTTCATACAAGAGAGTGAAATGGACAAACATATTGCCTACTCTCTGATTCCCAGTATTAAAAATTAAGGCCAAAAAAATCTTAAATAATTCTTATTTTCATCGAAACTAGCTCAGAACGAGTATTTTAAAATTTGATTCAATGAAGAAACGGACAAAAGGTTTTTGTAACCAATATTTTATGTCTTTTTCTACTTATGTTTGGCAAGTAAATTCCCAAAATCCTAGAATCAGAAGGGAGAGAAGAGAAAGTGAATTATTTTATATTATAAACATCGAATACACTCACAGGTTATGTGACCCATATGAGATAATACTCCTAGCTAAAGAATTAACTAGGATGAAACCCAGGAGATCAATCAATGATGGAACCACTACAACTGAGTTAATCACTCCGATGACATTCTATAATAGTGTAAAGTAGTTTTCCTCAGTCTCACCGAAAGAGCAGGGTCAATTTCTGGCAGCACCCCAGGTGGAGGTCTACAGAGGAGCAAGGATACTTCTGGAGACGTTCCCCTGAGAGCAGATATGACCTCCTGAGGGAACCATGAATGAGAAATGAAGACACGGTTAAACCATTTCATTCTGAAAGACCAATCTGTCTCATTAAAAATGCTGCACTCCACAGGCTGGGGGCTCACCTGTTGAGATAGTCCTTTCAAAGAGGCTCCATTCACTTTTAAGATAACATCTCCTACATCAATTTGTCCACTTTCTGCAGCCGGCTGTCCAGGAAAGAGCTTTTTAACCCTTACTATGCTGGTGTTCATTTGCTCGGGTATAATATTATCCTCTCGAGAAAAACTGAATCCTAGGCCTGAGCTATTTTTCAGCAATTTCACCTCAAATGTATTCTCTGGAAAAAAAAGGTATCAAAAAATGTAAATATTCTTAATAGGCTCTCTCTCTATATGCATATATAAACATATACACTTTTGAATACATTTTTAAAAAGCCCATTTCCACCATACTCACAGCTTTATATGCACTTATCGCACTCTTATTCTATATTCAAATCCTATTTTACACTGTTATTAAGGAAATTTCACTTATTGAGCTGAGCTGCATGAACTAATAGGCTGCCTAATTAGAAAAGTGGGTTCTGAGAAAAATGTTCTAAAAAGGAAACTATGTCTTAATTCCATGTTTTATAAAACTGCAGAATGACAGAGAAAAAGAGGGGAAAATCCAAGAAAGGAGACAGTGAAAGAAATTCAGGCATAAATGGGACAGATTTGCTAAGAAAAACAAAACAAGGAACAGAGAAGGGTTATGGGGAAGTGGATAGGTGACCTAATATTTAGGTGAGATATAATTTAATACAGTAAAACTGTAAGGCATGATGATAAAATTCTCATCAACAGAAGAAATGAAAAGAATGATGAGCAGGAAAGCATGAAGAAATATATTTAAAGACATAGTAATGGAAGAAATAAGGGAAGAACAGAAGGCAGTAAGATTAAGTGGACATGCTAATCTTATTTTCATAATCAGGAAAGATGATATAGGTTGGGCTAATATTTTCTCCTTATTTTGGGGACTAATTCAGAATTGATGAAAGTTGTATAAGCAAAGAAAAATCTAAAATAAAGACAAAACAATGCTTATGTACCACCACCACCACATATAAAGTAAAGGACATTTATACCCAGCAAAAGGAAGACAGATAAACTCAGAATGAAGAGTACTTCTGTATTATGAACACATTTAACCTTATGAAAAACTCACTACATTAGTCTCGATTTCCTTTTTTCATTATGAGTTAGTGGCATGTCCAGTTTTACTACCAGTTAGCTGGAAAAGTTTGTAAGGAAAACAAGTATCTGGGAACTGTTAGTGAATTTCTATTCAGAGTTAGCTTCACAAGTTCACAAAATCAAACAGATATATAGAAAATGTAAGAGTCAAGGTTTCATATGGGTTTGAAGTCATTCTCAGCAATTATTTATATTTATTTTTTTCTCTTACAAATTTTATTTTGAATTTTACAACTATTTTAGGCACCATTAAATGACCATAATTTGTTTTGTGCCTGATTTCATTAGTCAAAGCCTTTCAGACTTCAAGAACTACAACTACCTGTGGTTCCCCCTGCCCCCCCCAAATTCAGTATAGTGCTGCATCAGGTTATTATTTATACTTGACAAGAATCAAGAGACTCAGTATGAATTATGTTCTGACATGTAGAAATCAAACTTTGAATAATCCAGGAATAAGTTTAAGATGAGATGACAGCCTCCCAGGGTCTGACCTTCAGTAACAAAGCTGTAGTCTTTGACATGAGTCATTTTCTTCATCATTTTTTCTGGGGCTTGACCTTGGGTGTCTGCATTGGAGAGGGTACACTGGGGGACATGTTCTTTGGATGCTGGAGACTGTCCTTTTTCTAACAACAGATGAACAACCTGTATAAATAGAAGAGTGCCTTATTAATTAAGAAGAAAGTTACATAAGAAAGCAAATAAATTTTCAGGACTTTGTACAGTTGGTGGTATGAGATCATTTAAAGTAACTCTCTGGTCTACCAATACACAAGTAGAGGGAGGGAAAAACAGACAAAAGCAAGGGACTAAAAATGTCAAAATCAAGTTTTTTAAAAATTATTTTCTGTATAAAGAAGATACATGATTAGAAAGAAAAACATTCTATTATAAAAATAATATAAACACATTTTAGAAAATTCAGATTCTAAAATAAAATCAGATAGCCATTGGGAAGCTGCTGTATGGGCACAGGGAGCTTAACCCAGAGCTCTGTGACAACCTAGAGGGGTGGGATGGGGTTGGAGGTGGAAGGGAGGTTCAGCAGGAAGGGGACACATGCATACTTGTGGCTGATTCATGATGTTGTATGGCAGAAGCCAACACAATATTGTAAAGCAATTATCCTCCAATTAAAGATGGAAAAAAATCATTATTATCCTAATAATATAAAGACCATTATAAGTACTTTGGTAAACTCCCTGACTTAAAAATGTATTAGAACAACGTGAATTTATCCCTTGGGCTGAAGGATACCTGGAAGTGAAAACCACTAGGTATTTGTAGATGTTTATCTGTCTAGTCAAGGCTATGGTATTTCCTGTGGTCATGTATGGATGTGAGAGTTGGACTGTGAAGAAGGCTGAGCGCCGAAGAATTGATGCTTTTGAACTGTGGTGTTGGAGAAGACTCTTGAGAGTCCCTTGGACTGCAAGGAAATCCAACCAGTCCATTCTGAAGGAGATCAACCCTGGGATTTCTTTGGAAGGAATGATGCTAAAGCTGAAGCTCCAGTACTTTGGCCACCTCATGCGAAGGGTTGACTCATTGGAAAAGACTCTGATGCTGAGAGGGATTAGGGGCAGGAGGAGAAGGGGACGACCCAGGATGAGATGGCTGGATGGCATCACGGACTCGATGGACGCGAGTCTGAGTGAACTCCAGGAGCTGGTGATGGACAGGGAGGTCTGGCGTGCTGCAATTCATGGGGTCGCAAAGAGTCAGACACGACTGAGCGACTGAACTGAACTGAACTGAACTGATGGAAAAAAAACGTTAAGGCAATCTCTCCCCTTCCTCCTGGCAGATCTCGGGTGATATTAGGGCTAAATGTGATACAGAAAGCCCGCTTCCACAATAAAAATCCTCGTCATAATATTTGCTTCCCAATTTGGAAGGAAAAAAATATGAGGATGTTTATTTACATTAATCAGGCTTTGTTTCTTGACCAATAAATTTGGAGATCTCAGTCAAATTGATATTATTCACACATTATTATGTTCTTCCGAGATATCTAGAGAAGGCTGGTATAATGATCTCTTACCTGTCCTGTATTTCTCAGTGTTTCCACAGCTTGCTTGTGGGTAGCCCCTTCTAGACTAACTCCATTGACAGCGAGGACACGATCACCTATAAATTAGGCAGTAATGATGAAAGAAGCAAGTCAGAAAATAAGGATTCTACATGTTCTTTAATACCTTAAGGTCTTGTTTTATAGTAATTTGCTCAAGGAGAGACTCAGACAAATTCTGGACAAAAGTCTGTCACAGAGTTTCTTTAATATATACTTAATTCCTTTCTCTATTCTACAGCTTAGGTATATTTTCAAACTGGATATTATATATACTATAAAATCAATTTTAATTATGAAAAAAATGACACGCTGAGCTGCAAACGCAGAGAGATGGGAGAGAACTAACCTAGTTAGTTCTTATTAGAAATGCAGATGTCATTGTTTTTACAAGGGCACTACCCCTTTCCAATTCTCTGGAAATTTGCTTCTTAAAAAGTACAAAGCATGAACTAAAACAAGATATTTTCTGATACTATATAGAGGATGGTCTTTCCTGGTAGCTCAGATGGTAAAGAATCTGCCTGCAGTGCCTGAGACCTGGGTTTGATCCCGGGGTTAGGAAGATCCCTTAGCGAGGCCAAGGCACTCCACTTCAGTATTCTGGCCTGAAGAATCCCCATGGACAGAGAAGCCTGGTGGTTTACAGTCCATGGGGTTGCCAAGAGTCGGAAATGACTGAGCGACTAAGCACAGCACAGAGGAAAAGCTGGAAATAAGTGTTTGGAATCATATCAAGGAGCTTTTTCATGTTGTAATCTTAAAATAATATGTTCTTATTTTATATTATGAATACTTTGCAGGTCTTCATCAACTTTCCAATTTCTTCTTTATTTGTTGACACGATAATCCTTATGTAATTCCCATACCCACAAACACTCTACCTTTGTGAATTCTGCCATCAGACTCTGCTGCTCCCTTGGGAATAATGGCTTTCACATAAATGCCACCATGTCTGACACTGGTATTCACACCTCCCTAAGTGGAAAAAGACGAATAACGTTTTGTCCCATGAAAAATGTTGCACTCTGTCTTTCAGGTCTGAGACCTAGAAAGCATTCCATTCATCAGCCAAAGCAGCAGCATCACATTAGCACGTGCAATTACTTCAATACCCAAGAATATTTCTAGCAAGTTTTCCAAATGCGAAAGCAGCTACATTTTAGAAACATTCTTTATTCAGAAAATAACGACATGCCAGATCTTTGCCTGGATGAGAGGGTGCTCTTCCTTTCAGAAGTCTATACCGTGCATTAGGCACAAACAGCAAGCAAAATCCAGCCATGAAATATTAGTGTGAGAATATAACTGTCAGAAATAAACAGCATATGGAGTAATATGCCAGATCATATTTGCTAATTTGAAAACGAATCTCATGAGGCAATGGAAAATTTTCTTTTCATTTTAAAAGGTTTTGGTATAGAAGTTGTGCTACAGAGTAGATGAGGTCTCATGAGTGGATGCTCCATCTCTTGTGGATATTCAGCTTTTATTTCCCTTCACAGTAGGAAGATAATAAAATTCTAAAGAAGTTACGGACAAGATAAAAAGGGTTACAGTATTGAGGACTGATAGAAAATCAGGTTTTCTTTTGGATCTCTATTTGTTAAGAGTATTATTTCTACCTTATTTCTAAATGCCTTTTCCTAACAAACAACACCCTTCAAATATAAATGATAATATTACACTTTAGGGTATAGTATGTTAATAGAATTCTAAAGCAGTCTCATCAAATAGCCTATGCTCATATTTTAATTTCTTTAGAAGTATTACACATATTTTTGGGAACTTCTAATAATAAACTACTAATCATATTTGCATGCCAAGATGTATTATGAAGTGAAGGGCATATAAATATATATTCAACTTTAATTATTTATGATGTAGGTTAAAATTATTCCATGCTGATGTAGAAGCTGCCAAGTATATATAAGACATACTTCTCAATTATATATTTTTCAAGTCTTGTATTCAGATTAAACAAGTATGAAATCTCTAGGGGAAAATAGCATTTGTCTAATTTCTTTTAAGCCACAGGAAAAAGTGACTAGAAAACATAAGTTTTTTTAAAAAAGTCTTAAGATATAATTCAATTTAAAATTTTGCAAATATTTGACAAGTTTCCTTTTTTGAAGCAAAATAATTCAAGTAATAAATTGGCATTTGATAGGCTGCTAGAAATGGAGAAGAGAAAACATTTGAAAACCTTGTCAAACAGTACCGTGACACTTATCCCCAAGCTGTTATCATTTTTAGCCAGTTCAACCTCAAAGATATCTCCAGGTTTAGGAGGTGATGAAGGAAAAGTTTTAAAATTCATTTTGTTGGAGGTATTCATGGAGGAGGAAGATTCCTTAACAAAGAAAAACAAACAAAAGCATTTCTTGTTAGAGTCAAACAGAGTTATTAATGGAAGATCTTTCTCTTTTTGAAAAATTAAGAAAAAGCAAGATATTAAAGGACAGAGTAGACTAAAAAATGATGAGGGCTGGAAAAGATCTTAAGGATCATCTAATCCAAGGCCTTCAGAGTTTAAAACTGAGGAAATTGAGATCTAGAGCCTAAAGGCCTTGCTTCAGGTAAAAAGATACGACTGAGGGAAGCCCAGAATCCAGTTCAAACCTTGGCTTTTACATAATCCTTATCCAGTGCTTTTTATACACTCAAACTTAGAAAACATTTCTATTTCCTGTAAAAAAAAAATCCACATATATCATGTAGTAGCTTTTAACTTGGGCTTTTAAGATGAGTAGGCCTCAAGTTTATT
Organism: Ovis canadensis; assembly: GCF_042477335.2. Taxonomy (NCBI): domain Eukaryota; kingdom Metazoa; phylum Chordata; class Mammalia; order Artiodactyla; family Bovidae; genus Ovis; species Ovis canadensis. The sequence continues at coordinate 118,238,435 of NC_091250.1, read as the reverse complement.
TTGCTAATGTTTAAATCCAATATAAACATAGGCACAACAGCCAAGCCCAATCTATAAGGACATAACTCTCTCAGGAGGAATGCTGGAGACATTAATGAGGAATGCTTTTCAGTGAACAAAGGGCTTAAGGTTCTTTTCTGAATCCACTTGTGAAAATGGGTCTAAATTATATCATGTCTAATATTTCTAGGAAATGGTCAATTTTCTATCTTATTATTCTTATTATCATACATTCAGAACTTCAGAGTAATTTAGGCTGTTAACAGTAAAGCCAACTGCCCATTATATGAATTATTTAGGAACAATTTTTTCAGATATTAAGTTCTCTTTTAATATAAATATTAAGTATGCAAGAGAAAAAACAATTTATAGAAAACAATCATAATCTGGTTATTCATTCCTTTGTGTAATCACGTAGCAAGTTCCCAGAATAATAGCCATTTGGAATTAGTATTCAAAGCTGCTAATTTCTCTGAAAGTTAGCATCAAATGCAGTAGCAGTTAGTAGCATTATACATAAACAATTTCTCCTTTCCAGAATAATGTACTCTGTTCATAGTAGATTATTCTGCTCTATAATACATTTGTTGTTGTTTGTTTTGTTAAGTGGGGGAAAAAAAAAATAAAAACCAAGATTCAAATTAAACGGTGCCTTTTTTGGTATGTGATGATCCTGACTGCTGGAATAAGTGGCTTCATCCATGTCTGAATCTCCACGGTCAGAGTAATCTGGTGCATCAGAAATGCCTGTATTTTTAGCTTTGCTTCGGTTACTGTCAGTAGAAGTCCACTTTTTCTCGGTGGCTTTGGATATCACAGATGGGGAAGGGCTGCCACGCTGTGAGTCCTGCCAGCTGCGGTCAGCTGCATGGCTGGCAAAGAACCCATTGACCTGGCTCTGTGACAAGCTGGCACTCTCAGTCCTGGAGTCTTGAGAGCTCAGGCTTCCCTCCCGCAGGCCCCCAGACAGCCCAAACGAGCTCTCTGAGATGTGCCTCGGGGTGCCCCGTGGCCAGCAGTGATCCTCAGAAGAATTTACAGTGCTGTCTTGCAGGTGGGAAGGCTTTTTCATGTAGTTTTTCATGCCGTTGGCCATGTGCACAGGAGTAGAAGGTACTGCAAAGTCAAAATCAGCCCGTGAGAATAACAGGTTAGTGACACACGCCTGGGCTCACACACATGCACACTGTTCCCTGGTAGCTGCTGCGAGGATTTTACACAGGATAACGTGTGCACAACACCTGACCGGGGCTTGGGACCGTGACAAGGTCCCAACAAACACTGAAGATGCTTTCTGTTTCCTTTGCCTCCTCTTTGGTCATTCTTTGGGCAACTTCTATGGGAATGTGTATCTGCCTCACCTGAACTCCTCATTTCCATTCCCCAAGACCTGTTTCAAGTAAGTTTCCCCTGTGAAGACTTTCTTAATTCCCTATCCAGAGATAACTTGAATCTCCAAAGATCTCTGTTGAATGGTTATTTACATACTTGTTTTATACTGTCGTAACAAACTGCCTGTTTTAGACTCCAAGTAATTATCAAAGAAGGTAATTCTATACTCCTTACATACATAGTTCTTTTAAAAAGCCACTTAGGAAAGCTTTCCTAAGACAAAAATCACAGGTGACATGTGGAAAAGAATTATAGATAATACATATATGTGGAATCTAGAAAAATGGTACAAAATTATATGGTCTTTTACATATATGTGTCTTTTACACACATATGTCTTTCATATTTCTGGTATGTTGGCATCCTTTCCCTTTTATAAACAGGTTCAAGACAGGACTTCATAGATAACTGTTATATAACTGTATTAATTGGGCAATGATTAAGAATTTTATTTCTAATTTGGCCTAAGATGTGATAGAACACACCAAGTACTTGGAATTTACTCAAGTGACACTGATTTTGCACAACAAATCATTTTTATGCATGTAAAGAGGAATGAGACAGAAAATCTTAGAAGTGATGAATGAAAGACTTGTACTGATGCACAAAATTAAAGCAATCAGAACTACACATATTAGATTTCCAGAAAGGAAATAAAAGTTTAAATCTAATTTATGTGTCAAGGTACTGAAATTTTTGTGGGAACTGGAACAGGATCCACAGCTCAGAGACATCCACAGTGTTACCTTTGGATAGCTTTTCTTTTGGCTGAGAGATAACAAGGGTCACATCTTCAGGTGCATTTTGCAAAATTTCAACTGCTGCATGGTGGCTGACCCCCTCCAGACTGACACTATTCACAGATATCAAACGGTCTCCTGTAAAAACAGACAACCCAGTGTCTTCTACAGCTAAGAGAAATTCAGGCTAAATCTTAGAAATGTTACCTCCCCCTCATTATTTTTGTTTTACCCAACTTCTGCTTTTGCTATCTGTGCAAATTCACTGTCGGTAAATACTTCAAAGTGAAAGTGTTAGTCGCCCAGTTGTGTGTCTGACTCTTTGCGACTCCATGGACCATAGCCTGCCAGGCTCCACTGTCCATGGAATTCTCCAGGGAAGAATACTGGAGTGGGTAGCCATTCCTGTCTCCAGGGGATCTTCCCGACCCAGGGATTGAACCTGGATCTCCCACACTGCAGGCAGCTTTACCATCTGAGCCACTAGGGAAGCCCAGTAAATACTTAGGAAATTCCCTAAATTACCTAAAAATAAATACCTGGCTTTAAGCATCCATCCAAGTCAGCTGGTCCTCCAGGAGTAACTGAACTAATAAATACACCTAGATCCAGTCTTCCCATCTTTTCTCCACCAATAATTTGAAATCCTGTGAATTAGCACATTAAAATAAAATCTTCATGGGGAGGGGCAAGATACAGATTAGGAGACTAAAAGGTATAAACTACTATGTATAAAATAAATAGGCTATAAGAATATATTACATAGCACAGGAATATAGCCAATATTGCATAATAACTATAAATGGAATACAACCTTTAAAAATTGTGAATCACTATGCTGTATACCTGAAACTTACATGGCATTATAAATCAACTGTCTCAATTAAAAAAAAAAGTAAAAATGAAAATATCTCATGGCATTGGTGCTTTCAAGGACTAATGATAAGTCTGCCTGACACACAGAAGTGTACAGACTCATACTGAATATGACTTAATAGGTAACACATGTGAGACGGGATTTAAATTAGGTGGAAACATTGCTTGTAAGCATTTCACCTTTGGCATTTCCTGACTGGGCAAGTGGGAGAAGCGGACTCAGGTGGGGACAAGTGGGCTGGTTCCTCAATACCAATGTTAAATTCTCACAGACCTTGAAGAATCTCAGTGACTTACCTAAGCCATACTGTGCATCTTTTTTCAGGTTAACCAGAGTGATCTCCCTTTCTGGTGAAGATGCTATGCTCCATCTTTTGTGTAGCACATCTATGGGGAAATTTTAAGATACAATTAACATAACATGGTTAGGCATTGAGACTGTCTGCTTGTTCCAATTTAAATAATAAAGCTCACTATTAGATTTGTCAGCCACTTTAAAATCATATTTTAAATAATATGCTACTATCTATCTGCTGATAATGAGCAGTTTATCAAACGATTATGTTATTCATTTATTCCTTATAAATGGTTCCCTGTGAAATCAGCCTATTTCAGTTACAAACGCATAAATAGATCTCAAGACACTGAATGATTTGAGCAGGTTTACTCAGTCTTCCCTGGTGGCTCAGATGGTAAAGCGTCTGCCTGCAATGTGGGAGACCCGGGTTCAATCTCTGGGTTGGGAAAATCCCCTGGAGAAGGAAACCCACTCCAGTACTCTTGCCTGGAAAATTCCATGGACCGAGGAGCCTGGTAGGCTACAGTCCATGGGGCTGCCAAGAGTCAGACAGGACTGAGCGACTTCATTTTCACTTTCATTCAGTTAGTTACAGGTAGAAATGAACCTTAAACTTAGGTTGTTACACTCTGTCTTTCTGTCACATCATAGCTGACCTCCTGAATTCAACAATGCTCAATATGTAAATCTTCTACTAATAAGTGGCTGGCATTTCTATTTGTATGAGCAGAACATTCATGGTAAATTCTAAGGTTTGCGAAGAGACAGGATTAATTCTTTTAAATCTGACTAATGACTTAGCTGGCACATTTATATTCTCAAAGCCCTTTATTTCTTATTTTATTTATGGAACAATCTCATGAGGTAGGCAAAGAGATTTTTAGTCACTTTTTAGCAGATAAGGAATAATAGTTCATGACTTGCTCAAATTATAGCAGGCATCACTGCCCAGCAAAACACCTTAGGCACTTGATGAATGCTAAACACACTGAGTGAATGTTGGCATCAAAACTAAAATTTACTTTTTCTTATTTCCACTGTTTTTTTTTTTAGCAACTGGATCACTGAAAAGTATCTCCTAAGTTAAACCAATAAATATGCCACTTAATTGTCATGTTATTAAAATTACTTCATTTAGTTAGCAATCAGAGCATGTGAAAACACAGAAATATACACACACACTTTTTGTTATGAGTTAAAATGTGTTCCTCCACCCTTTCCACAAATAAATAAGCTGAACCAATAACTCCTAGTACCGCAGAATTCATAATCATACTTAGAGACAGGTTTTTAAAAAGATAATTAAGTTAAAATGAGGTGTTTAGGGTGGCCGAATTCAATATGACTTCTTCCTTATAAAGAGGGAGGCTTCCCTGGTGGCTCAAACGGTAAAGCACCTGCCTGCAATGAGGGAGACCTGGGTTCAATCCCTGGGTCGGGAAGATCCCCTGGAGAAGGAAATGGCAACCCACTTCCAGTACTCATGCCTGGAAAACTCCATGGATGGAGGAACCTGGTGGGCTACAGTCCATAGGGTCGCAAAGAGTAAGACATCACTGAGTGACTTCTCTATATAAAGAGGGAATGTGGATATAGCTATGTGTGCATTGAGGGAAACTCATATGAAGAAAGAAGAAGGCCTCTATCTACAAAGCCAAGGAGTGGTCTCAAGAAATCAATGTTGCTGACACTTTGATCTCAGACTTCTAACCTTCAGAACTGTGAGAACAAACCTATGTTGTTTAAGCCTCCCAACCTATGGGACCGTGTTATGGCAGCTCGAGTAAATTAGTACATTTCTTAACATCAACTGTAATTTAATAGTTGATACTTGTCTGTGTGTGAGGAGGTGGCAGTGGCAGCAAATGAGTTCAACACACTCAGAAAGATATCTGTTTAAATCTACAAATTTATCTCTAAATGGTTTTTAGGCATATTGAAACTTTTTGAAAATTAGAGGTTATCCACCAACATATGATTACCCATGGATTTCAAATTGCATTATTATGTTATTAATAACAACATGTTACACAACGTGTATTAATGCTTAAATGATGCAGATGTGATAGTTCATATTCTAGCAATAAACTCCTTTAATTTCAGAAAACCACCACCACCATCAGATGCTCTCTGAAGTGAATTAACCTTGTCCCTTAAACACCAAGTACTAGTGCAAGCTCGATAGCTCCCTATAGTATACATGTCTCTATTGTGTTGTTTCTTTTTGACCAAAACTTAAGTTATAAACTCAGCTATAATCAACAGAAGTAATAGTAGTTCAATATTTCTAACTAAAGAGATATCAAAAAAAAAAAAAAGGAAAAAGATCACTGGACAATGGTATGAAGAGCCTTATATATTTTATACAAGTAAAGTTCATGAATTAGTTACTGTCTAAATTAATATCTAAGTGGCTGATATGCTGCTGCTGCTAAGTCGCTTCAGTTGTGTCCGACTCTACCTTCATCCTAAAATAGATGATTAACTCTAATTTTCAGCTAGAGTTAAATAAAAAATACAACAGAATGAAACTGATAAAATGAAACAAATAAGGGATGAAGTCATGTTAGGTATTAAATGTAAACTTTTATCACCATTGTGAAGACAGAGTCCATTTCCTTTATGCAGAGTGTTTCTGCCTTTGATTATAAAAGTGATCAATATTCTGAATGTTTTTAAGGAGTATATGCTAAAAGTCAAAGGTACTGATTCAAAGAATAAAAATACCATTTCTTTATTTTCATTTCCAAAAATATGTACTTACAAGATTGGTTATTTATGCTACTTATTTTAAAAATATGTGTGTGCATGTACACCAAACATTTCCTAGGTAAACAATATTGGGATATATGTGTATACACGCATTAATTATGCAATTTTTTTGGTATTTACTTCTCTAACTAGAAGCAACAGATTAGGCTCTCTATATTCAAGGATTCATCAATGAGACTTGAATATTCATTCATTCAGTTACACTTTCACCTTTCAAATACTGTGTTGGCCAAAAAGTTCATTTGGGGTTTTCCATAACATCTTAACAGAAAAACCCGAGTGAACTTTTTGGCTAACCCAACATTTGCTGAATAATATTCCCATGAAAGTCACTCATTAGGCAACTGGCGAAAGTAAAAAGAGATAATATAAAAAAGTGACAATATATATGAAAACTGCTAACGTAATAAAGTTGGCTCAGATCAGAGCTCAATCAGGTCAGGCTAGAAGAACAAAGATTTGTCTGATTGATGAACAGAATGTTAACCGCTCAAAGAAATATTTGTATCACAAAAGTATGAGTTGGACCTGTAAGAGCAGAGAGCGTTCTCCTTGCCGGAAATAAAAGAGACTTCAGGGATATGTGTGTGCATGCAGGCACGCGCACAGTTGCGTCCGACTCTTCATGACCCCATGGACTGTAGCCAGCCAGGCTCCTCTGTCCATGGAATTTTCTAGGAAAAATACTGGAGCGGGTTGCCATTTCCTTCTCCAGGGGATCTTCCCGAGCCGGGGATCAAACCCACGTCTCTTGCACCTTCTGCATTGGCAGGCAGTTCCTTTACTCCTGTGCCATCTGGGAAGCTCCCCAAGGACATGAGGTACAGTTTAATAAGTGGATTATGTAGATGGTATACATGTACAACATGTAGAAAGAAAAGAAAGTGAAGTCGCTCAGTCATGTCCGACTCTTTGTGACCCCATGCACTGTAACCTACCAGGCTACTCCATCCATGGGATTTTCCAGGTAAGAATACTGGAGTGGGTTGCCATTTCCTTCTCCAGGGGATCTTCCCGACCCAGGGATTGAACCTGGGTCTCTCGCATTGTAGGCAGACGCTTTACTGTCTGAGCCACCCTGGACAATCATGTAAGGCATTAACAAAAGCTGAGACGGATAAAAGGTGGAAAAGTTTCTGGGAAGATGGCCCAGGTCAGCTTGGCTAAAATACAATATGAGTCAGATGGAGTTGAATATTATTTTGGAAAGTGAAGCTTTGCTAACATACTCTTTATAACAGGGAACCACCCCCGTCATCCTGACTTATTAAGGTGGGGACAGAGGAAGGATGTCAGTGTAGAGCTGAGTAGACAGTACTGTGCACATACTGAATTTATATTTATCTTGTATTCTATTCACATAGATGTTCAAAATACTTTTGTTGGCTTAAAAAAAAAGACAAGTATCTGGAGGTATATAGTGCATAAGAACCCAACTAAATTTAAAGATACAAAATTCAATGAAGATTAAATAGAATTTATGAATCACTGAAAGTAAGGAACCAGATATTTTAAGACATTTCAAGTACCAAGACATTTCTGAGTTAATTACTGTATGGAAACAAGCATTAATATTCAAGGTATGTATTTTTTACATCTTTAAAATTATTTTCTTTTCCTATGGCCACAGCAAATTCCGCAAATATTTTAAAGTGAAAAAGAGGCTCAAATAGAAATTTCTGCTTCTTTAAGTAATACATGCTGGTGTTATTCCCAATGTTTACCTGTGAAATATCTTAAGAACTGATAAATGTATAATTTAGAAATTAAATGTACACTGTCTGCATTAGAGACTGTTTCACTGTTGCCTTTCTCATCTCTCATAAGGTTCATGAGGACGTATCAGTCTCCAAGTAGAATAATTGTGGATATTAATGATAGATACATATATGAGTAAACTATCTGAATTTCCTAGTAAAAGCACTTTTCAGATAAGGCCAAGGCCATATAATTGATTTAAGTGAATCAATAATTCTTTTTCTAAGGAAAATTGTTTTTTTTTTGGTTACAGATACAGACCCTTGTCAATTATCAAGCAGCTCCACAAAACTGGTTCTAAGAGGAAATGGACAAAGGGTAGAGGAGGCTCCTGATATCATCAGTCACTCTAGGGAAAAAAAGACCCATTTCAAACCCGGAGGTGGTGGACCAGCAACACTACATTGGTATAAAAACAGAGAGAGGTATTTTTCATTGTTATATCACCTAATACACTAACTGCTCTGGTGGTAGAAGCAGAAAATCATGATGGAAACTTTGGTGTTTCGTTCTTGTGACAGCACAAATTAGCTAAGTGAAATGGAGCCATATAACATTTCAGAGACATATTTAACCCATTCATAGACTGAAAGGCTTGGTTTAGATAAACTTTTTATATTTTTTTTAGATAAACTTTTAAATTCCTTTCAGTTCTCAATTTATCTGACTCTATATTTTGCTTCTGGTTAATTCTCATATCTGCTGAATCCTCAGTGAGCACTTTGGACTTTTCATAATCTTCAACTATGTATGTATCCTAATTAAACTTTAGGTGGGGAAAAAAAAAAAAAAACCCTAGCATTTAAATTATACTGGTCCTTGATATCTGACTAAAAAGTAATCTTTTAATCTCAAATAAACAATGTAATCTACCAGATTAAGAAAAAAAAAATTCCCCTAACCTACTAGCTAAAACAGAAGAATAACAAAGCCCAAAGCCAGCCTAAGGGAGAAAATAATAACGATCAGAGAGGAAGTCAAAAGAGGAGAAATAACAACAAACACCATGTGTGCTCCGTTGCTTCAGCTGCGTCTGACTCTTCGGTAGTGTCTGAATCTACAGTCCTATGGACTGTAGCCTGCCAGGCTCCTCTGTTCATGGGATTCTCCAGGCAAGAATACTGGAGTGGGTTGCCATGCCCTCCTTCAGGGGATCTCCCTGATCCAGGGACTGAACCCACATCCCTTAATGTGTCTCCTGTTTTGGCAGATGGATTCTTTACCACATGCCACCTGGGAAGCCCAGCAGAGAGATACAAAAAATCATAAGGGAATATTATAGTTACATGCCAACAAGCTAGACAACCTAGAATAAATGGACCAATTTCTAGAAACATACAGCCTGCCAAGATTGAGTCAAGAAGAAATGGATACTTTGAGCAGACCTACCACTAGCAAGAAAATTGAATTTGTCATTAGAAAATTCCCAGTAAAAAAAGTCCAGTACTGGACAGTTCACAGGAAAATTCTACCAAACATATAAAGAAGAAATTATACCTATGCTTTTCAAAGTATTCCCTCAAACTGAAGGTGACAAAATACTCCCAAATTCATTCTAGGAGGCCACCATCCATTATCATGGTATGAACCAGACAAAGACACTACAAAATAAAGAAAATTACAAGCCAATATCTTTGATAAATACAGATGCAAGAATCCTCAACAAAACATTAGGAAGCCAAATGCAAAGCTATATAAAAAGGATCATACACCATGATTTATTCCAGGGACACAGAGATTGTTTGTTTCACAAAACAGTCTGTGATATACCACATAAACAAAAGGAAGGGTAAAAAGCACATGATCATCTCAATAGACGAAGAAAAAAGCATTTGACAAAGTTCAACATCTATTCATGATAAAAACTCTCCAGAAAGTGGGTATAGAAGGAACATATCTCAACATACTAAAGTGTGCGACCAACACGCTGGTCACAGCGAACACCATACCGAACAGTGAAAAGCTGAAAACCTTTCCTCTAAATTCAGGAATAAGACAAGGATGCCCAAATCTTTCCACTTCTATTCAACATAGTACTGAAGTCAGTAAAGTTGCAGGATATGAGATTAACATATAGAAATCTGTTGTGGACTTCCCTGGTGGCACAGTGGATAAGAATCTGCCTGCCAATGCAAGAGACACGGGTTTCATCCCTGGTCCAAGAAGATTCCACATGCTGTGGAGCAACTAAGCCAGTGCACCACAAACAGAGAGTGCCCACGCTCTGGAGCCTGTGGGCTGCAACTACTAGGCCTGTGTGTCACAACTACTGAAGCTCGGGTGCCCTGGAACCTGTGTTCTGCAACAAGAAAAGCCCCCGCAATGAGAAGACTGGGCACTGAATCCAAGAGTATCTCCTGACTGCTGCAACCAGAGAAAGCCTGCACACAGCAATGAAGACCTAGGGCAGCAGCAAAAAAATTTTGCTTTTCTATATACTAATAAGGGACTATCAGAAAGAGAAAGTTAAAAAGAAAGCATGCAAATGACAACAAAATTCTCCTTAAAATCATATCAAAAACAATAAAATACCTAGGAACAAACTTAACCAAGGATGTAAAAGACCTTCACTCTGAAAACTACAGTGGCCATACTGCTCAAAGCACTTTACAGATTTCATGTAAAAATACATATGACATTTTTCACAGAACTAGAAGAAATAATCCTGAAATTTATATGGAATGGCAGAAAGACCCCGAATTACCAAAGCAATTTTGGAAAAAAGAATAAAGCTATCATCATCTCAGATTTCAGATTATACTATAAAGCTATAATAATCAGAACACCATGGTACTGGCACAAAAGCAGACACATAGATCAATGGGACAGAGAACCTAGAAATAAATTTATGCACCTATGGTTACTTAGGGTAAAGGCTAATAGAGTTTTGACAAGAGAACACACTGGTCATAGCAAACACACTTTTTCAACAACACAAGAGATGACTCTACACATGGACATCACCAGATGGTCAATACCAAAATCTGATTGATTATATTCTTTGCAGCCAAAGACAAAGAAGCTCTATACTGTCAGAAAAACAAGACCAGGAGCTGACTGTGGCTCAGATCATGAACTCCTTATTACCAAATTCAGACTTAAATTGAAGAAAATAGAGAAAACCACTAGGCCATTCAGGTATGACCTAAATCAAATCCCTTATAATTGTATAGTGGAAATGACAAATAGATTCAAGGGATTAGATCTGACAGACAGAGTGCCTGAAGAACTATGGATGGAGGTTTATAACAAAATGCAAAAAGGCAAAAGGGTTGTCTGAGGAGGCCTTACAAATAGCTGAGAAAAGAAGAGAAGATAAAGGCAAAGGAGAAAGGGAAAGATACACCCATCTGAATGCAGAGTTCCAAAGAACAGCAAGGAGAGATAAGAAAGCCTTCCCAAGTGATCAATAGAGGAAATAGATAATAGAGGAAATAAATAGAGGAAAACGACAGAATGGGAAAGACTAGAGATCTCTTCAAGAAAATTAGAGATACCAAGGGAACATTTTATGCAAACACGGGCACAATAAAGGACAGAAATGGTATGGACCTAACAGAAGCAGAAGATACAAAGAAGAGGTGGCAAAAATACACAGAAGAACCATACAAAAAAGATCTTAATGACTCAGATAGCCACGATGGTGTGATCACTCACCTAGAGCCAGACATCCTGGAATGTGAAGTTAAGTGGGCCTTAGGCTGCTGCTGCTAAGTTGCTTCAGTTGTGTCCAACTCTGTGCGACCCCATAGACAGCAGCCCACCAGGCTCCCTCATCCCTGGGATTCTCCAGGCAAGAACACTGGAGTGGGTTGCCATTGCTTTCTCCAGTGGGCCTTAGGAAGCATCACTAAAAACAAAGCTAGTGGAGGTGATGGAATTTCAGTTGAGCTATTTCAAATCCTAAAAGATGATGCTGTTGAAGTGCTGCACTTAATATGCCAGCAAATTTGGAGAACTCAGCAGTGGCCACAGGACTGGAAAAGGTCAGTTTTCATTCCGATGAGAAAGAAAGGCAATGCCAAAGAATGTTCAAACTACCACACAGTTGCACTCATTTCACACATTAGCAAGTGAAAGTTGCTCAGTAGTGTCCAACTCTTTGCAACCCCATGGACTATAGAGTCCATGGAATTCTCCAGGCCAGAATACTGGAGTGGGATGCCTTTCCCTTCTCCAGGGGATTTTCCCAACCCAGGGACCGAACCTAGGTCCCCCACATTGCAGGCAGATTCTTTACCAACTGAGCCACAAGGGAAGCCTCAGAATACAGGAGTGGGTAGCCTATCCCTCCTCCAGCGTATCTTCCAGACCCAGGAAATGAACCAGGGTCTCCTGCATTTCAGATGGACTCTTTACCAACTGAGCTATCAGGAAAGCCCTTGCTACACACTAGCAAAGTAATTCTCTAAACTCTCCAAGCTAGGCTTCAACAGTTTGTGAACTGAGAACTTCCAGATGTACAAGCTGGATTTAGAAAAGGCAGAGGAACAAGAGATCAATTTGCCAACACCCACTGGATCATAGAAAAAGTTAGAGAATTTCAGAAAAACATCTACTTCTGCTGCATTGACTATGCTAAAGCCTTTGACTGTGTGGATCACAACAAACTGGAAAATTCTTTAACAGATGGGAATATCAGACCACCTTACCTGCCTCCTGAGAAGCCTGTATGCAGGTAAAAAAGCAGCAGTTAGAACTGGACATGAAACAATGGACTGGTTCCAAATCGGGAAATGAGTATGTCAAGGCTGTATACTGTCACCCTGCTTATTTAACTTATATACCTAATACATCATGCGAAATGCCGGGCTGGATGAAGCACAAACTAGAATCAAGATGGCCGGGAGAAATAACAACAACCTCAGACATGCAGATGACACCATCCTTATGGCAGAAAGCGAAGAGAAACTAAAGAACCTCTTGATGAAGGTGAAAGAGTAGAGTAAAAAGCTGGCTTAAAACTCAACATTCAGAAAACAAAGATCATGGCATGTGGTCCCATTACTTCATGGCAAATAGATGGGGAAACAACAGAAACCATGAGAGACTTTATTTTCTTGGGCTCCAAAATCACTGCAGATGATGACTGCAGCCATGAAACTAAAAGATGCTTGCTCCTTTGAAGAAAAGCTATGACAAACCTAGATAGCATATTAAAAAGCAGAGACATTACTTTGCTGACAAAGATCTGTCTAGTCAAAGCTGTGGTTTTTCCATTAGTCATGTATGGATGTGAAAGTTGGATCATTAAGAAGGCTGAGTGCCAAAGAAGTGATGCTTTTGAACTGTGGTGTTGCAGAAGACTCTTGAGAATCCCTCGGACTGCAAGGAGATCCAACCAGTCAATCCTAAAGGAAATCAGTCCTGAATATTCATTGGAAGGACTGATGCTGAAGCTGCAGCTGCAATACTTTGGCCACCTGATGCAAAGAGCCAACTCATTAGAAAAGACCCTGATGCTGGGAAAGATTGAAGGCAGGAGGGGAAGGGGACAACAGAGGATGAGATGGTTGGATGGCATCACTGACTCAATGAAGATGAGTTTGAGCAAGTCCTAGGAGATGGTGAAGGACAGGGCACCCTGGCATGCTGCAGTCCCTGGGGTCGCAAAGAGTTGGACACGACTGAGCGACTGAACAAGAATATGGTCAATTATTGAACAGCAAAGGAAGTAAAATATATGATTGAGAAAAGACAGTCTCTTCAATAAGTGTGGCTTGAAAAAACTGGAATAGTACATGTCAAATAATGAGATTAGAACATTTCCTCATACCATGTACAAAAATTAACCCCAAATGGATCAAAGACCCCAAACCATAAAAGTCCTAGGTGAGAACATAGGCAGAACCACACTTTGACATAAATTGTAGTAATATATTTCTGGATATGTCTCCTCAGGCAAACGACATAAAAGCAAAAATGAACAAATAAGACCTAATTAAATTTAAAAACTTCTGCAAAGCACAGGAAACCACTGACAAAATGAAAAGACAATCTACTGAACGAGGGAAAGTATTTTGCAAATATGACCATCAAGGGATAATATCTAAAATATGTAACTCATACAACTCAATATAAAACACACACACACACACACACACACACACGCACAATGACCCAAAGGCCTGAAAAGATATTTTCCAAAGAAGACATACAAATGGTCAACAGGTCCAGAAAAAGATACTTGAAATCAATAATCGTCAGAAATGCAGATTAAAACCACAATGAGCTATTACCTCACACCTGTCAGAATGGCTACATGCAATAAAAGTCTACAAAACCAAATGCTGTTGGGGTGTGGAGAAAAGAGAATCCTGTACGCTGTTGGTGGGAATGTAAAATGGTGCAGCCACTATGGAAAACAGTATGGATGTTTCTCAAAAACCTAAAAACAGAACTACCACATGATCCAGCAATTCTACTCCTGGGTATATATCCAGGAAAAACAAAATCACTAATTCAAAAATACACACATACCCCAAAGTTCATAGCAGCACAATTTACAAATATCTAAGATATAGAAGCAATCCAAGTGTCCATCAATAGAATGAATGGATAAAGCAGATGTGATACACACACACACACACACACAATGGAATATCACTGAGTTATAAAAAGGAATGAAATTCTGTCATTTTCGGCAATGTGGATGAACCTATAAGCACAGCAAGAATACTGTGCTTGGGGAAATAAGTCTGACAGAAAATACATATACTGTGTGATACTGGTTACATGTGGAATCTAAAATATAAACAAATCTAAAATATAAAACAGATTCACAGGTATCGGAAACAAACCAGTGGTCACCAGTGGGCAGATGGAATCAGGGAGGGTTGATGGGGATATGGGATTAAGAGATACACACTATCATGCATAAAGCAGATAAGCAACAAGATATATTGTACAGTACATGGAATTATTGCTTTGAAATAACAATAGATATTGCTTCATAATAACTTTTAATGAAGTATAAAATACTCTTCACTATGTTGTACTCTAGAAACTAATACATTATAAATCAACCATTATTTTTAAAAAAGAAAAAAAGGGCTTTTATACAATGTATCTTTTTTTGAAAGGTTAAGCAACCTTCTTTTGGGGAGGGGGGAGAAATTACAATTAATCAAAGGATTAGAATCCTTTCCATATTTGTTTCATGAGATTAGAAGTCTCTTGCCTTTTTTCTTTTATCCTCTAAGTTTCACACTCTTTATGGGTCTCTTAAAGTTGTAAAAGGCTGATTAAATTTTACTCATTGGTCCTTATATTAAGTGATAAATAATTCAGTATTACCTAATGCTCATTTCTAATTTTCTCCTAACAGTCTTGATGAGCAAAGAACACTGAAATTAGAATTTAAAAGTCCTATATTTGACCAATGGGCAAATAACTTTTTAATCTTCAGTTACCTTATTTGGAAAAACATGTTTGCCATGCTCTATTACGTCAAAACTCAATTCTCGACATTAATTCAGGGCTACTTGGACAGATTCAAGGAGAATCTTGAAGAAAATATAAACTTGTCTGTAAGCCAACAGGGGAACGCCTCCATGGAAAGGTGGATTGGTCCTGCTCTAGGGGGTAGGTGGGAAAATAAAGGTGCCCAGAGCTTTAAACATAGATCCTACTCTGCACAGGCTGTTCATTTCATATTCAGAATGTAAGTTCATATTCTTTCCTGTTAGAATCTAGGTAAAGAACACATTTCAAGCTCTCATTCTTGAAAAGGTTATTATCCAGCTTCTTTCAAAAGTTTAGCTGGGAAAAATAATACCTACAAATAATTAGGCCTTATTATTCTAGGAGACAGTTTAAAGGGTGGTTTAGAGTGTGGGCTCTGGAAACAGACACCCTGCATTTGAATCATGGCATCAGCTTCTGCCCGCTCCGTGACATACTGCGCACCTCAACCTTTTTGTTCTTTGGCATCTCACATGTGAAAAGGAAATACCATTAGATCCACCTCACAGGACCGTTGTAGGGACTGAGAGCTAAACATAACACATTTAGGAAAGTGTTTGGCACACAGTAAGCACTAAGGAACTGTCAGACAATAAGTACAACCATTACGGATATGTTAATAACTGAGTTCTTTTAGGTACAGAGGTATTCTAACTTCAGTCCATGAAAAACATTTGGTTATCAAAAAGCTATACAACGAGGTCTTAGTAACTTAGGCCCAAGTATAAGTTGACTAACTTTTTCTTTAACTGTATACCCTCAGATTTTTTGAGGATTGATACATTAAAAACTATGAAATGAAAAAAAAAATCTTTATTTGTTCTGAGTATTTAAGATATTATAAAAGTAAAAAGATTTACTTTGGGACACAATTTTGCTTCCCAAGAAAAATGTTCTTCTCTTCAATGTGTATTTGTATTTCTATTAGAGAATGAGAATTATACAAAATAACTTACTGGGATCTGACAGTTTTGGCCTACAAAAACAAGTTTAAATGGTTCAACCAATATTCATGCTTTTATTTTTGCCTTGGTTCTCAGGAAAATGAGAACAAAACTTAAAGTTTCACCAAGTTTAACTATATTAACACTTTTGATTAGCATATTTGCTTCCTTCTCATCAGGCTTCTGATTATTTCAACTTTAAGAATTTAAGGGTAAAACGTAAACATTTTTGGAGAAAAAACAGTGTATACATAGTGATAATAATATTCTTTAGACCCAGGAAAGTTGTTAGAAAAATAAAATAATGTACATGCTGCTGCTGCTAAGTCGCCCAGTCGTGTCCGACTCTGTGCGACCCCAGAGACGCAGCCCACCAGGCTCCCCCGTCCCTGGGATTCTCCAGGCAAGAACACTGGAGTGGGTTGCCATTTCCTTCTCCAATGCATGAAAGTGAAAAGTGAAAGGGAAGTCACTCAGTCATGCCCGACTCTTAGTGACCCCATGGACTGCAGCCCACCAGGCTCCTCCGTCCATGGGATTTTCCAGGCAAGAGTACTGGAGTGGGGTGCCACTGCCTTTTGAAAGTAAGCTAAATTCTAAACATTCTGAACCCACTGACTTTCAAATCATTGCACAAAGTTTTTTTCCTACAATTCTGTTTCTTCTCAGATTCTTTCTAAACTCTTTACCTCAACATTTAAAGTCTTCAGATTCTTCCCAAAAGATTTATGGTAAGATTCAACGATAGTCCACATTTAGTTCTTGACCTTCACCTTGACCCCAGCAACACCCCCAAGTCTGAGATTCGTACATTTCCTTGAATCTGGTTATCTTCTCCCATGTCTGTATGTCTTTGATCATACTATGTCCTTGGTCTGAAATACTTATCTATACCATTCTGCCTGAATAAATAAATACTCCTTTTATTTTAAGATTCAGCAGAAGTATCCCTTTCAAATAACTATCTCAGTTAAAGCTCTTTTCAATCAAAATTATCTCCCATTTAAGCTATCTTAGCTCCCCAATTAGTGTCCTTAGCTCGAATTTGTGACTTCACAGTAGTCTACATTATAGGCCCCTTCACATCATCAGTTCCCTTCAGTCCCTTCACATCAGTTTGTGAAAACCACAACTCTCCTTTGACTCCAATCTAAGGCAAGGCTTAAAATCCTTGGCATGGAATTGAAAATTATTTATTAGTAGGTCCACGATGCTTTTACAAGGTACAAGAGAAAAAATATGATGGAAATGAGGGGAAAAACATTTTGTAAACCTACCATTTTCTTTTAAGGGTACTTGGGATGAAGAATTTCCAGAACTATGCAAAGTCATTCCTGTAGTATAAATTACATTATTAGACAGTTTAAAAATGGTCAGATATTATATATAGAAGAAATTTCTGATAAAATAATAAAAATCAATAAAACATCAAGGCAGCAACAATTTCTGTTATTTACAATCAAAAAACTGTCTTCCCACAATGAACGGTTTTTAAAAACTACTTTTAATGTCCAAGCATATCAACTTGTTCTGCAGAATAAATTGAAACACAAATGTACTGTTTCTGACAATGACATTTTGATATGTCCTATACGAAATGATGAAACTAAAATGATTTTTAAAGCTATCTGTTCAAATGTTAAAAGGAAGTTCAATATTCAAAAAGAATGAATAATCAATCAAAAACAAATACAGAAATTTTCTTTCATGCTTGAATTTTACTTGTGCTTTTCTATGGAAATATTTACTACTCAGCACCTGATATGTGATGAATTTTTATAATGAACAAAGCCTTCCTAATTAAATAAGAGTCTATAAGAGATCTCATTATACATGAATACACTTTGAAAATTACTTTCTAAAAGATTGTATTGGTGGCTTTTTAGGCTATTTTCAATGCATAGGGTAACCTATAAGATGGAGTCTTGTCTTTCAGCTATTAAAAGTTTTTTTTTTTTTAACCAATTCAACTTAAATTGATGATAGTATAATCTTTGAAAGTTGTAGAAATCTATATTAATGAAGTAATGTGACATTTTCTATAAATATTTAACAACTATAGTGTACAGTTCTCTTTGACTTCATTTATTCCACTTATCCCCAATCCAATTACAGGGTGAGAAAATACTTTAACTCTGTGTGCTTAGGGCTAAACAATCAAATTCAGTTCTAAGGGGGAGTTAATTAGTATTATTTAATAAAACAACTGCAGAGGGCATCCTTGTTGATCTCTTGTCTCCCTAGTTATTTCCTATTTTGAGTAATCATTCAGACCTTTATGCTTAAATATTCAGTCTTTTAAAAGATGGATTCCCACGTTTTTTCCCTTTTAAGATGCACAAAATAACGGGAATCTTTATTTATAAGGTCGTGTGTGTGTGTATCAGCAACACAAATGACTTTTGTCTAAAAGAGTTCATAGCTAGCTGGGAGAATCTGAGAAAACTTAAATCAACTAGGAATTTCTACCTAACAACTATAGGACAGTTCATAAAACTTATCTCCTTTTTAGAGACAATTCCATTCAGAAAGTTTCCTAAATAAACTTTTGTCCATTGTCTCCATTCAGAAAGTACTCTACATAAACTGCTCTTTAAAACATGTAGCATTAGTGGAGTCTACTCTCACAGGCTGTAAGGAAAACCCAAAGGCTAGCCAGAGCCGTGGCACCAGACTGTCTGGGTTCTCTCCCTAAGACTGTCATGACTTTGAACTGTGACCAAGAGAAAGCAAATAGCCCATGCCGTGAGGCAATCACCTGTTAAATCAATTTTTTAATTTGACTTGGTGCTTTTTATTTTTGTTTTGGTACTTTTTAAGTAGTCTGAAATTTTATATTCACAAAAAGTTGAGACAATTAGGAAACAGGACCCCCAATTCTAACTTCCTGGTAATTAACATTATCTCATTCTCTTCATGATGAGCAAGGGGTATAGGAGAAAGAAGGTAAGCCGGTTTATGCTGACCTAGAACATATGCTTGACCAAGGTCTTCAAAGGATGAGGAGTCTGATTCATGTTTCCTCCTTTCAGGACTTCTATTTAAACTTGCAACAGACTTTGAACTAAAGAGGGAAAAGCAAAGGTAGGAAGGGGGGAAGTGTCAATGTAAAAAAAAAAATGGTGAAAATAAATCATCAAAAACAAAAGTATGAAATGTAGAATTTACAAGTAGGTAGTTTGGCTTAATTATGTCCTTACTTATTGAGTTTTGTGACTCCTGCCAGAGATTCTGTATCAGATCTCGCCATCTGGTGAAGCGGTTTTCCTACCAACTCCGCAATGGTTTGTGGTGGGGGTTCCGGGTTAACATTGACATTTTTCCGGTGAGGGTAGAGAGAGGCCTGACTGAGATCGTGGTATGATTTACTCATCCCTCTAGGCTTTTCCTCCCATGCAGTTTTGCCATTCTTCTCTTTTGCACTGTTTTGCAATGGCTGGTAAAGCGACAGCTCTGAGCAGGAGAGCCTCTTCAGAATCTCAGCTTGAACCGACAGAGGTCGAACGGCAAGTTTGTTCAGGGTGCTGCTGGCCAGACTACCAGTGCTGACTGCTCGTCCCATATTAAATCCTCTAACGGACTCTGCTTGGAGGTTCAGGCTCCTAAACGAAGCTCTCTCTACAAGGAAACAGGATTGCTTTACATGATGGAAACATCACAGAACCTTTAGGAGAAGAGCTATTTTAAGAAACAGAAAAGACAGCATGCAGTTTTTACTCATTTTGATTGCCCGCAGAAGTAGGCAGCTTTCAGAGAGTGGCAATCAAGGGTTTTAAAAAGTAGGTGGGAAGATCCTGGTTTCCAGACCATCTCTCCATCCTTGTAGCTTTCTCACAGCCAGGGAGGGGCCTGGTCAGCCTTTCTAACTTCAGCTAGTGATCTTCTTGGATTTACTAATGTTTGGGCTTCATTCAGGCTTGTTGACCCTAAGTTCCCAATTATAGTGCTCATTTACAAAGGAGAACCCGACATTTGACAGAGAATGACATTTAACCCTAGGGGTACCTCCGCTAAAACACCAGGGAACCAAGGATGGGGAGAGGGAGATCAAACCTGGACAGGCCGATATGGTGATTTCATGCCTGAAAAAAGTTGTGCAGAGGAGAGTTTTGCCTAGAGAAAATATTCTTATTATAATTTTAAAAGCTTATGGCAGATTGTGGTGGTGTTTGTACAACTCGGTTAACAATGAGGATATATGAAAAATCGCTAAATTGTGCATTTTAAGTGGATAAATTGTATGGTATGTAAATTAGATCTTAATAGAACTACTACCAAAAAAAGAAAAAAGAAAAAAAAAAACCCAAACAAAAAAACCTGAGACAAAAACCACCCAAAACAAAACAAAAACCTTTTACAGCAAATTTTCTGTCATTTCATTTCAATGTCAATACCACCCCCCTCCCCTCTTGTTGACTTCTTTCTTCACAGGATATGTTTCTGTTAATTAACACATCAATGAGCTGGGATTCTCTTTATGCTTAAATTCATTTCAGTCTTAAACACATATCCAAGTCTTCTTTTTGGGGCTAAATTTAGGGATACTTCCTAACAAGTAACTGACCATTCTATTTTGTAAGAGCCAATGTCCTGTTAGTAGTTGAACATTTGAGGCTGTAAATGAAAGCAATGAATCACAGAATTCTGGCATCAAAATCCTTTCATGTATATAAAGGATCAGGAGCACAGAATTTCAAATGATTTGGTTGTTCATGCATTAGTAATCCATATCACAAGGCACACGCATTGGTCCCCCCATGGAAAGTACCAGCCCTGTTTTTCACTCTCCAGGGAATTACAGCTTGACCACTATGTAAACAGTCGCAAAAACTTGTTTTTAAAAAGAAAATGTCAAATGCTGTTGATCTGGATCTTTAGATTCTGTTTCATTTATCTTCTAATTCCTAGGAAAATTAATAATCAGTATTTCATCTCAGACAGGAAAAACACTAAAATTCTTTCATGTTTATGCATCAGAATGAAGTTTAAATAAACATGTCTCACTGTCACCAGGAAAATTCATCATTTTTTCTCTAAAGTAGAAGTGGACAGCAAGTTAAAACATGATAATCAAAAAAAAAAGACTTTGGTTTTAAAATTCCCAGAATAATCTTAAGCTTAAAATAGATTTTCTTTTCCTTAGAAAAGATTAATTAATTCTATCTTTTCTGAAAGCAGAGTTTATTCAAAAATGCAAAACTGAGTCTGATATAGATTCAGCTGCTGGAAAATGCCTCTCTACCCAATACATTTCCTTACCCTGAAGGAAATGCAGACAAATTTTAGCAGGAATAGGATTAGACAGTTCAGTTTAGGTTATGTCTGTTTTGTAAACATACCAAGGATAATGCTGTTCAAATCCATTCATAGCTCACTCCTGGGCAGAACTTAAAATACGGCACATATTCATGGAATAGAATAATAAACCAACCACTTATCTACTGTCCTACTGCTTTTCACCTGGAATGGACTCCAACAAGGACCGCCAGGATGGGAAGGACATTAGAATGAACCTACATCCTATTACTAAGGTTTCAAATTTGAACTCAAAGGCCACACTCAGTCCGCAATCTACATGATTCTATTGTCTTTTGTACTTGTTTTGTATCTCTTTATATCATCAACTTAATTGTATGCTCTTTGGATTCACTTATTTTTGCTAACCCATAGCACCTAGCATAGTATTTTATAAGCAGTAAGTGCTCAGTAAATGATTATTAATCTTACTAGTTCTTTGGAAAGTTATCAAAAAGAAAGAAACTGGATTAGGAATTAGGAGATCAGGGTCCAGTCTTCTCTGACCTCTAACTATGAGGTGAAAGGAGACACTGTTTTCTCTGAAGCTGCTTCCTCAGCAGTAAAATTTTGGGCTTAATGGCTTGTGAGGTTCTAGAAAGAACCCATATTCTATGATGCTAAAAAAGCAACATACACTCGTGAGCCCCTATCAACCTCCTATAGACTACACCAGTTATTTTCACTAGTACAGACAGTTAAGTAGGCGGATGGTTACTTCTAAGCCGATTCCAAGCAGAAAATAATTCCTTTGAAAGCTTATCAAAATCAGGGAATAGATGTAGCTAATACCACCTTAAAGTCCTTTAACATTTGAGTTCGGGATACACAGTTGTGTTCCAAGGGGCAAAACAGAGTCGCTGAACATACTCACTTCATGGTTGAAGAAAACAAGATTTTGAAAAGTCAATTACTTTCCCAAGGTCATTCTACTACTACTGTTGTTGCTACTACTACCACTATTATTACTAGTGGTGAAAGTGAAAGTCACTCAGCCGTGTCCAACTCTCTGCAACCCCATGGCCTGTAGCCTACCAGACCCTTGTCCATGGAATTCTCCAGGCCAGAATACTGGAGTGGGTAGCTGTTCCCTTCTCCAGGGGATCTTCTCAACCCAGGGACTGAACCTAGGTCTCCCCCATTGCAGGCAGATTCTTTACCATCTGAGCTACCAGGGAAGCCCCTTTACTAGTGGTAGCTGTGGTAAAATAATGTTGAAGATGGTGATGTAATGATAATATTTATTCAAACCTTACTCTGTGCCAGGCACTTTTACATGCATGAATTCATTTCATCTTCACAATAACCTTATGATGCCAGTATTACTACTATGATAATCATTTTACAGATGGGGAACTAAGGCGGAGAGTTTGAGTGGCCTGACCATGGTTTCAGAGCTTGCAAGCTCTGAACACTGGTTTGAACACTGGCAGTGTTGTTCCATAGTCCAAGCTCTTAACTACTACACTCTATCACTGAAATGTTTTGAGGGTGGAAGGCTGGCTTCATGGTTTTGACTCTTCACTACAACACACTGTACCA
Organism: Ovis canadensis; assembly: GCF_042477335.2. Taxonomy (NCBI): domain Eukaryota; kingdom Metazoa; phylum Chordata; class Mammalia; order Artiodactyla; family Bovidae; genus Ovis; species Ovis canadensis. The sequence goes on along the minus strand of NC_091250.1, from coordinate 118,215,354 downwards.
CCATCTATTATGATGTAACCCTTAATTGTCGCAATTTTGATTGTATTGAATAGAATATTAGTCCAAGTAGGAATATGGATAGCTCTGATAAGTCTGATATTTTACTATCTTTTGAAAGTACGTAAGCGCATACACACTTTTTAGCAGAGCAAAGTAGGGAAAGAAAAGGAACAATAAGATCACAGTAGCAGTAGTTATCATCATATTTTAGCATGCATAAAAATCATTACAGAGGAAAGCCTGTTAAAATGCAGATTCCAGGGACCAAATGCCCAAAGATTGTGATTCACTAAGTTTCAGGTAGATTTCTGGAATCTTCATTTTTAATAAGTATACAGTCCCTGCCATCTTGATTCTGAAAAGGTGACAAACATCTATTCATAGGTTGCCATCACCCAAGTCTGACCCTACAGGGAATATACCTTTCTGTAAGATTTTAGGACAGGAGAAAGTTTGGATAAAGAATTCATAGGGCTCTACTGCACAAAGTCATCAGTGCCATCATATTTAATTTTTTAATCAAATTCTTCAGAATGCTTCACTAAAATCTCTAAGAACTGACTGCAGAACTAGACTTTCTACAACCTTAATCTCTACACGCGGCCTTGCAGAGTAAGCTTTAAATATTTCAGCTCTGATTATTTTCAGAGCTAAACTAGTTTCTTCTGTTGGTTCCTTTTCAAAAGTAAGTGAAATCACTCTCCTGAGCGTTCATGTTGGGCACTATAAGTTATTCACGTCAGCCTCAGAACAGGGACGTGACCAAGTTCAGCGGAAATGGATCACCCCTAAAACTGTATGGTACGTAACCCCCCTTGCTCCCTGCCTTGTTTCCCATGTTCTTCCCTCATCTGGAGAGTCCTTCCATTCATCTTCAATCTACTTAACTATCTTTGTCCTTCAAATTTCAATTCAAGTGCAACTACTCTCATACTCTCTCCTTTGATCTCCCCTTCCTCCTGTAATGTAGATCACAGAGGCTGTGCAATATAACCTGTTCTTAAAACTCTGACCCTCTCGTGTATATTATTGTTTCATGTATATTGACCTTATCTTCACAAATAGTGTGTAAGCTTACTATGGGTAGAGAATATGACTGAAAATTTTACAGTATTTATCGATACATGGGCTAGCTTAATGATAAGCACAAAATAGTTTAAAAGGTACTCCCTGACTCATCGGGTCTGTTTGTTTTCAAAATATCTATGAAATTGATGCCTCGGCTTCCTTTATGACAACTTTATGAATTTGACTCAGTCATCTGACATCTACGTACCTTGTCATTTTCATCCTAAACATGGAAGTCCTTTTAAAGTTTGTGGCAAAAATCATGCATTTACCCTGGAGTCATCTGACACAGTTTGCGCCTCCTTACCAATATCCTGGGCATCTTGGTTGCTCTGTCTTGCTCTCATTTGCAGCTGGAACTTATGCTGGGAAGAGCAGAGGTGCAGCAGGTACTGGCATATCTTACTGTTGTCTGTCTGGAAGGCATGCTTTATTCCATCTGAAGTATTTTGCAACGTGATTTTCTTTTTCTGCAGTATTAATCAGGGATATTAAAAATTAGGGTATTTCCCTATTTAAAAACAATTCTAGAAACAATAATGAATAAGTTGAGACATGATTTTTATTTCACATCATTAGGCATGCATATTCATTGACCCCTATCTAATATAAATATAGAAAAATATAATCCTGTATTGCTAGAAATTCAGAAAATAAATGAAATTAATATTGTTTGCCACTTTTAGAAACTGTAGCTTAAGTCAGACTATATATACTGTATACCAACCATCAACAAAGGGGTCCCCAGGTGGTGCAATGGTCAAGGATCTGCCTGCCACTGCAGGGGATAGAAGATCTGTGGGTCGATCCTTGGCTTGGGAAGATCCTCTGGAGAAGGAAGTGGCAACCCACTCCAGTATTCTTGCCTGGAAAGTTTCACAGACAGAGGAGCCTGGCAGGCTACTCTATGGGGTTGCAAAGAGCTGGACACGACTGAGTGACTTAGCACACATGCATGGAGCCATGAGCAAGGGAAATAGTTTCCTTTAAAGATGATTGATATTTTGAGTTTACCACAATGTTTACAAACACCAGAACTGTTTGAAAAAGAAATGACAAGAAATATATGTTCTAATCCTTTGGATAAAGAAAATGAAGTTCATCAAAAACTGGTATAATATCCAACAATAAGAACTGTGATTTAGTCAAGAAAAATCTTGATGGCATGAAGGCTGGAAGATGTGGGAAATTATGGAAAACGTTGGAATATAAAAGCATTGGATCATGTAACTGCTGGGCTCAGAGATGAAACACATGAATATTTAGAGACAGTGATTCTTGCTAAATTCAGGGAAGGGAAGAGAACCACAAATCACTTGTACCTCCCTGTTTCTTAAAAAAATGAATGTCTCTCATATAAGAGGACATCTTAATACCTATATGCTAGCTTGCAGCGATCCATGTGCCTTGAAAGATGCCGTAAAGACGAGCATTCATCACATCAGGGATCTAAGGCTAATGTCTCTGGAGAATGGCTCAAGCCCAGTTAGATCTGCTGTAGCTCCCGGCTTCTTCTACTCTATAATTATTCCCTCTATTTCATGTCCTTTGTCTTTATGTCAAATGCAGAAATATGCTCAGACAAGTCAAATTTCACAGGCTCACAAAAGATGTAACAGAATATTACTCAAACTCTGTTATGAAGAGATGGCAAGAGCCATCTCCATGATTCCTGGTCTTAAAAACAAAATAAGACTGTTAAATTCTTGCTAGATCTTGTTACCAGTGAGATCTGGGGGACCCTATTCACTCTGTGAAAAAGAGAAAAAAGGAGGTCAGCAAGTCTTAGAGAGGAGTTCAAGACACAGTAGCACCAAACTAGCATCCTGACTACCAGGAGTCTATGTAATAACTCTTCAAATAGTTGGGGAATTTTCTTCCTATCCAACATTGCCCTTTACCACTACCAAGTAATTCCCAAGGATGTTGAACTCCACTGCTGTACGGGTTTGAAACAAATCGTAAGAATATTGGTTCTAAACGTTAACTGATGGATGGACAAGAAATGTCCCTAGGAGAATTCAGTGGTAAGAGAGGAGAAGGGAAAAGGGTGACTTTTCCATCTCTCCAGAGGCCAGTGGAAGAAAAAAAGGAGAGTTTAAAAAGAGAGCTCTGTGCTAGCGAGAACTTCATGATAAACAAGCACTGTTGAAGATGGGAATAGTTTGTGGGGAAATGCGGTTTATTCTTTATTACTAGAGATCTTTAAAAATGAGCTCATCAGAGCTTGTTCTATTTTTATTGCAGGGCTGATGTGACAGCTGGCAAATGGCAGAGTGCTGAATGCTGGACGATTATTTGATTTGTTGCCTTTTCAAAACTGGTCCAAATTAGATTTATTTTTAATTAATCTACGGTTTCTTCTAGGCACTTGCTCTGCCAGCATTTCCATTGAGGAAGGTAACTTAAACCGAGGTGATTTCCTGGTCTTGACAATCTTGGGAAGATAAGGACGGTCTGGGCTTTCCTGAGAGAATACCTTATTATCTGGTTATCTTAGTGGTAACTCTGGGTTTCACAGGAAACCAACCAACCAACCAGACTGAGATCTAGAACTGATTTCAAAGTTCTCTGGTTTGAAGATTATCCACAGTCAGCTGGGACCTTCATATTGCATCCTTACAGACGCTGTTCTGCTGAGACCACTGTTGCTGACACTAAGTTGCGTCTGACTCTTTGTGACCCCACGGACTGCAGCACACCAGGCTCCTCTGAGCCTGAGACCATATTTCATCCAAAATATATACTAAAGATGTCAGTAGTCCCTGAACACTCTTAGGGAAACAGATACCTGAACAGATTTTTGGTTTGCCTCTGGGGTTTACTAATGGCACATCAATGTTCAGATTTTCCATCTATACCCCAAATCAAATATGCCTCACTATCTTTCATAAACACGATTTTCTAAAAACCACTTTCCTAACTTTATTTCCAGAGACTATACCCTAAAACCGAGAACTGTAGAAAATATGAGGCTAATTTTAAAAGCCAGTAAACCTCTGGACCACTGAGACTCAAATATAGTTGTTGTGAGGGGCCTATTACTGAGCTAGACCAAGTTCACTGTCGTTGAGGTAATCATCAATCTTAAATACATTAGTGGGTTTTCTCCATGTGAGAAGTTCTGAATTAACAGAGAAGTCAACTTGGTTGTAATTTAACTAAAGTTAACTGAGCATATAACCAGCTAAAAATTCTTTTAAAAATCACCTCCTGAGGAAACCAAAAACAAAACCTCAATAATACTTTCTACAACCAAGAAAGAAGAGTTAAATAGTATTAAGACATAAAGATAAGCCCTACTGAATGCTAGGGTCTAAAGTTCATTTAAGGAAAGTCAATTAATATGTTACATTGGAAATCAGCAACACCTATTAAAACGTAGAATCAAAAAGGTTAAAATGGACATACAGAAAAAGAAATCTTCTTGGTTTCCCGCCACGGAAATCGAAGGACCAGTGTGCGAACTCCATTGTGAACCTCAAACACGAGGACACCTTTAGAACAGACTCCAAGCAGTATTCCTGTTTGTGACTTTTTCTCAGGGTGCACCCGGTGAAAATGAACTCCGTATTCTGTCAGTCTTTGGCAGACCTGTTGGAACAATAGTATAACATAGCAGTGCACCCTGGCAAAAGGTGACGGAAAGAATCAGTAGTTATATTAGTGTTGTTTAATATGGAAAGGATGGTCTCCTAAACAAATGTTGCTGGAATTGGAAATTCACATGCCGAGAAAATGAATCTTGACCCTTACTTTAACAACACGTGAAAATTACCCCCAAAAGGATGAGACTTAAATATATGATAAAATTTATATTTTAGTTATAATTTATAATTTATAGCTAAAAACCATAAAATTTAGAAAATCTTCATGGCTGTGAATTAGATAAAGATTTTTTAGATGGGGCATAAAAAGTAGGAAGCATAGAAGAAAAAATTGGTAAACTGAAACTTCATTAACATTAGAAGCTTTTGCTCTTCAAAGGTCACTGAAAAGAAAACAAAGGTAAGTCACAGACCGGGAATATATTTATGTAGAATATACATCTGATAAAGGAACTGCATCTATAACATACAAAGAACATGCCCTTCTCAACAAAAAAACATATATCCAGATAAAAAATGGGCAACAGATTTTATTAGACACTTCAACAAAGAATATATACAAACAACAAATAAATACATAAAACGATGCTGAAGATAACAGTAATTAGGGAAACACAAATTAAAACCACAGTCATATACCTCTACTTACCTACTTTAATAGCTAAAAAGAAAAAAAAAAAAAAACACTGAACATACCAAGTGCTATTCAGGGTACAGAGGAACTGGAAATTCCATGTTACTGGCAGTAGTGCAAAACTGTACAATCACTTGAGAACAATTTGTTAATTTTGTAGAAGTTACACACATACTTTCCATAGATCCCAGCAAAGCTAATGTTAAGTATTCATTTGAGAGAAAAAAAAAACAAACAACCATATGTTCATGCAAAAATCAGTCTATGAGTATTGACATTAGCTTTATATCCATTAACCAAAGAAATGGTAAACAAAAATTGCTGCTTCTCTATACAACAGAAAACTGCTCAGTCACAAATAAGCAAACTACTATACACATCATGGGTGGTGGCGCGAGTGGTAAAGAATCCCTCTGCCAGTGCAGGAGATGCAGGAGACTTGGGTTTGATCTCTGGGTCAGGAAGAACCCCTGGAGGAGGGCAAGGCAGCCCACTCCAGTATTGTCTGGAGAATCCCATGGACAGAGGAGCCTGGCGGGCTACAGTCCATGGGGTCACAAAAGAGACAGACACGACCAAGTGACTGAGCGCCATACACACCACACCACAGATGAACCTCAAAAGTATTATTTTAAGTAAAAAGAGGCACACAGAAGACTAGGTGATATATGATTCTTTCAATGAAATCCTAGAAAAGAAAAAATGATAGTGATAGAACACAAATCAGTAGTTGCCAGAGTTTAGGAGTGGGGGAAGGGACTGACTAGAAAGCAACATGAAGGTACGTTCTGGTGTTGGAAATGTCTTATGTTTGGGGCTGGCAGACTTATTTAACGGGCCAGATATTTTAGGCTTTGTGGGTCATATGATATCTGCTGTAGATCCTTAACTCTGCTGTTGTAGTGTGAGAGCAGATACAGATCATATGGAAACAAATTAAGTTTGGCCAAGTTCCAATAAAGCTTTACATACAAAATAGGCAGGCGACAGTTTGCTAACCCATGCTCTTTATCACGATTGTGGAGTGGTTGCTCAACTGTATGTTGTTGCTGTTTAGTCGCTAAGTCACGTCCAACTCTTCTGCAACCTCATGGGCTGTAGCCTGCCAGGCTCCTCTGTCCATGGGCTTCTCCAGGCAAGAATACTGGAGCGGGTTGCCATTTCCTTCTCCAGGGCACCTTCCTGACCCAGGGACTGGACCTGTGTTTCCTGCACTGGCAGGTGCATTCTTTACCGCTCAGCCAGGAAATGCCCAATTGTACAAGTATCTTGAAAACTCGCTGAATCAAACATTTAAAAGTGGTCAGTTTTATTATATGTAAATTATACCTCAAGAAAGCAGATTTAGAAAAGGAAAAATTTTTCAAAGGCAATATGATATGTAACAGAAGGGTAACCTTAGAACAGTATATTAATGAGATTAAAAAAATTCTTATGTTAGAAGAAGCATGTTCAAGCTAAAGAGAAAAGGAAGAGGATACATTATTAGAAGGAGAAGGGCAACCTACTATGCACTGAGCACAATACTTAGAGAGGGACAACCGAAACTCAGAGAGATTTTAAATACGTTGTCCACATTCACCCAGCTGGCTGAAACAAGAATTCAAATGAAAGACTGTCTGAAAATCCCCATGCAAAATCATTCCAGTGTGCTAACGTCTTCTACCTTTGTTGACAAAAATATAACTTGATATTTATTTCCTGCAAGTGTAAAAAATGTAATAACTGAGGGAAACAAACAAGCACATAATGTAAAGTCTTTAAAAGTAGACTTACCTTAAATAAAACAAACCATGAATCCTAGATTAAATGTGGTATGAGTCTGTGAATGAAACCCTTTCACAGGTATTTGTAGGGCTGGGAAACCTGGCTCCCTTATTACAGAGCAGCAAGGTTAAGGAATACTGTTACATCCTGGGGAGCAGTAAGACAAGAATGTTCTGAAGTTTCTCTTCTCAATAGAATGTTATCATGTATTTGTTATTCATATTGGAAGCACTATCTTTTCTAATCATAAATGCACTATTATACATCTGATTTCCCCCATGGCTCAGCGGTAAAAGAATCTACCTGCAGTGCAGGAGATGGTTCCATCCCTGGGTCAGGAAGATCCCTTGGAGGAGGGCTTGGCAGCCCACTCCAGTCTTCTTGCCTGGAGAATCCCAAGGACAGAGAAACCTGGCAGGCTATAGTCCATAGGGTTGCAAAGAGTTGGACACGACTGAAGCGACTGAGCAAACACACACACACATGCATCTGAGGTCTTATAGGTAGCTGGTGGCAGAATTAGAGATACAAAGCACTTTTTCTAACCCCCAGTACCCTGCATGAATTAGTTGGCATTAATGGAAAGACTATTTTTTAGAAGATTTAACTGAATCTTAAGCTTTTTTTTTTTTTTTTCAAAAAAGCAAAACAACTCTAGAATTAGTTTGAACTTGCCCCTCTTATTCAGACAGTCACAAAATTGTTTATTCTTTACAACATATCTTGATTTTTTTTTAAATTATGAAAGTATAATAACACATTTACAGGAGACTTGGAAAATACCTAACAAAGTTACACATAGTTTCACTATATATTAAAATATATACCTTGATTTTGAGAGTATAAAAAAGGATAAAAGAATATAATCCCAACTCAGATAGACATGGGTTCAAATCACAGTTGTGATCCATATTCCAGCCACTGACTTTGGGAACACTATGTCTCTTCTCTGACCCCCAGATCCCTCTTTTACAAAATAAGAATTAAAATACTATGGTGTTAGCCAGGAATAAATAAGAGGAGATGAAGCACACAGCCTCAGTTATTGGCACCTGGATTTTTAGATATATGGCCTCTAACATTTCTTGTTTACTTTGAAAAAATACAGTTTATCGTTTGTAATCTGGCAGGCTTACCTTTAAAAATTCTATCTCTGTCTCTTTTTCAGAAGCTCCCATGTAGGTATTGTGCAATTTGGGTAGTTCTTCTTTAATATAGGACAGATCAAGTTTCTCCATCACTCTTGGAGGCAAGTAATGTTCCAGTCTAAAATACGACACACCATGAACCTAGAAAGGAGAGTGGTTTGGTAAGAAAGTCTGTTTGCTCTCTTCCTCCAGTCTTAAAGTTCTTGCCTCAACCAAGAGATCAGGTACTCCTATTCACTCTTCTCTCTGAAGAAGGGAGGCAGTGAGGCAGAAGAAAGACTGAACTGATTGGTAAGCTTGAGGAAAGACTACAATCTCAGACCAAATGTAGACCAAATGTCACTAAAGTTAAGGGCTACTGTTGTGAAGGGTGCTACTTGAGTGGCATAGTCTCTTCCAATTTCCTGCTTCCTCTCAGGTCCACGTATATTCAGGTGCACTTGGCCTTGAACATGTATTCCCATAGAGAGAGCTCTGCTAGGTTCTTGGCCACAAGGATCCATCCATGGGTGAGGCAGAAGACCCCTTTGATTCAGATTTGGCTGGAAACCCTTATGTCTAGTATCTGTGAGTTAGAAATAGGGAGCTAGGAAGGTAAGTGCTAGACGTCCCAAAACTCTGAAATGGGATAATTTTAAAAAGAAAGAAGGAAAGAAATCCCACACTATATGATTTTAAATAACCAATATACATGGGGAACTTTGTCATTCTGGGGCACTGAACTAGCCTCAAAAACCTCCGGATCTAAACAGTAAACACTCAACCAGGTTCAGTCTTTAACCATACTGAGGATAAGAACACCAATGCAAAATACTTGCCCCGCAGAAAAAAAACAAATCATACCTCTGGTTGATAATCCCCATACTCAGCTTGGAGAGCCAAGGATGCTAGCAATAAAGAAGTCTCATCATCACAGTGTATCCTCTCCTCCAAGATGTCTTTTCGCAGCTGAAGATAATACTGATGACAGGTCAGAGTGTGTCTGGGAAAATAAATACACACACAAAACATCCAGGCTATTGATCTTGAAGCCTGGGTGACTTTTTAAATTGGCATATAAGTTTAGTTGCCAAGACGGCTTATGATTAAGCATGAGAAATGAATAAACAATGCAGAAAGAAATATTTCTTTTATGACAAAGAAGACTTCATCATTGGTCAGAAGCAAATAATTCAGTATCAGTAAACTCAAGGGTCAGAAGACCAGGGGCCAAAAGAAAAACAGAGAAACTCTTGTGTACTCACTGTATCAGACTAACATCATCCATGAAAAATTTAATTCGGAAAAACAAAGTAAAGTTAACGGAGGCTTTGCTCTTTTTCTTTGGTTCTTCTTTCCATCCCTCTGGGGCCACTTTGGTTAATTTTAGATCAGCATCAACAAAGAAATACTCATTATCTAGAACAGAATGAGAAATACTCCGATAGAATAAAAATACTTTCATGTTGTCTTTTAATTTCTTCATTTTGTGGTCAGACTTGCACAAAACAGTTTCACACTATTAACAAGATTGTTAAGAAGTGTGGCAGGGAATTCTGATACACTTCATATCAGAAGACTCTTTAGAGTCCCTTGGACTGCAAGGAGATCCAACCAGTCCATCCTAAAGGAAATCAGTCCTGGGTGTTCCTTTGAAGGACTGATGCTAAAGCTGAAACTCCAATGCTCTGGCCACCTGGTGTGAAGAGCTGACTCATTTGAAAGGAACCAGACGCTGGGAAAGATTGAGGGCAGGAGGAGAAGTGGACGACAGAGGATGAGATGGTTGGATGGTACCGCCGACTCGATGGACATGAGTTTGGGTGGACTCCAGGAGTTGGTGATGGACAGGGAGGCCTGATGTGCTGTGGTTCATGGGGTTGCAAAGAGTTGGACACGACTGAGTGACTGAACTGAACTGAAGCTGAAGGAGTTGACATGGAGATTCGGAAACAGGGTCTTGCTATATATTCAAACTCATATTAGCAGGATACTGATTTCTAAAGTACATATATGGGTAAAATAATGATCCCCAAAATATAACAATTAAAATCTATTACATAGCCAATGCCAGAGACAAATCTTCATGGCTGGGTACAGAAGATGCTAAAAAGACACAGCTATTAAGACAATGCACCTAGTTAGGAAAAGAAAGACAGCTCTTAACTCCTACTTCTCAATGCTGACATATCCATGTAGTTAATATTTCCCAAGGGCTTCCCTGGTGGCTCAGTTGGTAAAGAATCTTTGTGCAATGCAGGAGACCTGAGTTCAATCCCTGGGTTAGGAAGATCCTCTGGAGAAGGAAATGGCAACTCACTTCAGTATTCCTGTCTAGGAAATCCGATGGACACAGGAGTCTGGCGAGCTACTGGCCCATGGGATCACAAACAGTTGGACATGACTTAGTGACTAAACCACCGCCAGTATTTCCCAGAAGAAGGTTAGGTAGAACAGGTATAGGAGGTCACTGATGCCAGGTTTCCACACTCTGCTGCTGCTGCTGCTAAGTCACTTCAGTTGTGTCCGACTCTGTGCAACCCCATAGACGGCAGCCCACCAGGCGCCCTCGTCCCTGGGATTCTCCAGGCAAGAGTACTGGAGTGGGTTGCCATTTCCTTCTCCAGTGCATGAAAGTGAAAAGTGAAAGTGAAGTCGCTTAGTCACGTCCAACTGTTCGCGACCCTATGGACTGCAGCCTACCAGGCTCCCCCGTCCATGGGATTTTCCAGGCAAGAGTACTGGAGTCGGGTGCCACTGCCTTCTCCGTTCCACACTCTACCCTGCATTTAAAATGTCTTGGTACCTTTGAGAGTAGCTAAGGCAAACAAATGATGTTCCACTAAGCCAATATGGGCCACGACCATATCAAGCACATCTTTGCATATTGTTTTGCTGTCACAGGTCAGCTCCAGTCTCTGTCCACTTAGGAGCATTACATTTACTTTTCTCCGGTTATCTTCAGTCTTCCCTTTCTTGGTCTACAATTGGGAAAAAATGAATGGCAGTTACCAATGTAACCATGATAAGAATTGTAACTGCTTAAAAAAATCATTACCAAAATTATTTTCTGAGAGTGACAAAGTGGTTTTATTACTTACAAGGATAGACCGTGGCAAATCCAAAGATACAAATGGTTCAATTGTCATTTTCACAAACTCAGGACCAAAGAAGTTCTGTGAACCACAGGAGAGGAATCAATAGTTATTATCACTTATTCTAGCTCTTTCCTTGAAAGGAAAATAATATAATAATAATAATATAAATAATAATAAATTAAAATATAAATAAAAATATAATAATCAAATAATAATAATAGTAGCAAACTACATGTAAGGTCATCATATTAGAACTAGAGATCTGAAACAAATGTATAACTTTTGATAAAGAAGTACAGCAGAATTATAATCATTTTTCAGAAATAGACAATCAGAAATTTGTTAGGCTCAAAGATATAATACTTAATGTATAAACTGGAAGTGCAATTAAAAACCAGTTTCACTGTTGTTCTGTTTCAATGTTGAATACTCTGCCATGTTTATAAGGTAAAAATATCTCAGTTTAAAAAAAAAAAGAATAAGGCTGAAATGTGCCTTACACTATAAATATTAATTTTATCAGCTTCGACTCCTACCAAATATAAAGCCCGGCTTTATACTGTTTTTCATAAATAAAGGTTTTCATGTTTTGGACTCCAGGTAGACCCAAACTCTCTCAAAAAAACAAAAAACCAAAAAAAAAAACAAAAAAAAAAACCAGTCTCATTTATTGAATATAGGGCTCTCAAGTTCATATAAGGATTTGGTTTTCTATTGCTAATGTGAAAAGTAATTGAATAGAATCTTATTATTTCAGAGAGTGATACTCAATTTGTCCTAAAACAAGTCTTCTAGTGGACCACATCTGCTTTGTGACTACAAAAGACACATTCACCTGTAACCAAGTTCTCACAACCCTGTACTGTTTTGTTCTGATTAGCGGCAATTAGGGATATTATCTGGAGAAGGCAGTGGCACCCCACTCCAGCACTCTTGCCTGGAAAATCCCATGGATGGAGGAGCCTGGTAGGCTGCAGGCTGTGGGATCGCAAAGAGTCAGACATGACTGAGCGACTTCACTTTCACTTTTCACTTTCATGCATTGGAGAAGGAAATGGCAACCCACTCCAGTGTCCTTGCCTGGAGAATCCCAGGGACAGGGGAGCCTGGTGGGCTGCCGTCCATGGGGTCGCGCAGAGTCGGACATGACTGAGGCGACTTAGCAGCAGCAGCAGGGATATTATCCCTGGAGAAGGAAATGCCAACCCACTCCAGTATTATTGCCTGGGAAACCCCATGGACAGAGGATACGGGTGGGCTACAGTCCATGGGTTGCAAAAGGGTCAGACATGACTGAGTGACTTCGCATGTATGCAGGGTTACTATAGGTGTCACGGTCTCTGCTCCACACTTCTGCCTCTACTATGAAAATAATATCTCGGGAGCTAGAAGTAGAGTCCACACTCTGCATTTACTGCTCTTCAGTCTACTCTTTCCCTTTATGTCTTGTACATCCAGGGGTTTCTGCCTAGAGGAACTGGTTGAAAAGAGAACTTAAAACAAGTTAGACTTCAGCGGGGGAGTAGGATTCAGAATAGACTGAAACACGACATCCAAAGGGGAAAAAGAGTAGAATGAGCACAGGGCTAATCTTGAGGCCAAAGGCAGGTGCTCTGTGCGTTTGTGTGTGTGCGCAGTCTTGTACACTCCATAAACATATGGAGATTTATTGTTGTTGGTTTCTTCTTTGCATCTTCTCTGTACAGTTCATTTGGTTACTTGATGTGGGAATTCTATCCAATCAATGGAGTGTCGAACATGTGACCCATACCACTTAGGTAAAAGCTGAACATTAAGCATTTGTTAATTTTCAGTGAACCAGCAGGATACATTTTAAATGGGAACAGAAACAGAGTAGAAGAAATGACAATGGTTTGCCATGTTAAAGACAGAATCTGATACAAATCAATTAAAGCAGCTGAGTATAAACACTAAAATGTGCCTACACCAAAAATAATCTAGAAAAAATAAAATGTTATGTTTTAGAAAAGAATATTAATTCAACTGTGAAATCGGTCCTCTGAACACTAAAACTCTTTATTCAGCCTCAAAAATGTATCCTTCCTCCTTTATGTATTTGGCCACACCCTGCAGTTGAAGTGTGGAATCCCAATCACTGGACCGCTGGGGAATTTTCCCTTCCTGTTCATTTTTTTTTTTTTAAAGAAAAAATACTTTGTGGTTCTTCAAAGATCAGCAGTTCAAATTCTCTAGTCACTGATGTAGCCTGTTGAAAAAAGTATTTTTTTTTTTTTAATAGCCAGACAGCATAGCCTAAAAGGAAACACAAGTTTTTAGTGAGATGACACTTCACAGCGGTATACTATAAAGGTACAGAATATAATTTATGACTCTTTAATGTAACAAAATTCTGTATTAGTTCTCTGAAACTATGATTTAGGAAAAGATATGGATATATGTGTGCCCCTTTTGCTTTATGTGTGCCTTTAATTATTGGAAACGCATGCTATCCTGACTACTGCTTAATTTTGACAAATGTATTATTTATAATGATAAATTGATGAAGTCTTCTGGAATTTCTTCCTTTTGGCTTAAAATAAATTGAGTTATATTTTATTGAACTCTAACAACTTTAAAACTGGAATCTGTCTTATACATTAAACTTAATTCCACATTTTAAAAATTGGCACAGTGAGACACAAAATGGTTTAAAAATATGCATAAAGACATCATATTAGAAATGAAATTATTAGAAATTGAATCCAAGTCTCTTAATTTGTAGTTCAGTGTAATTTTCACCATGCAACACTTTTCTTCTTAGAAAATTAGGAGAAAAAATTTGAATTTTGTCAATTTCAGGGTATACAAATTTGCTTTTTTAGAAGACTGTTTAAAATAAGCAACAAAACCCAAAATGGAATAGGTTAATATACTTTCTTAGCGTAGGACCAGAAACAAAAATAAATCACTTTAGATTTTATCACTTTTACTATTATTTACTTTGCTTTTGAAGAATTATTTGTAAAGCAACAGTACAATGAGATATTGCCTCATTTATCAAATTGGTGATGATAAAAAAAAGGATGACACTCTGAGAGTCAGTAAGAAAATGGTGAAACAAGAATGATCAGAGGAAACAAATTGGAAGAAATTTTTAAAGGGCAATTTGACAAGGTATAAAAATGTCTAAAAAGGTATTTGCCTTTGACTTGGCTATTCTACTTGGAGGAAGCTATCTGCAAAGATTTAAGTATCAGGATGTTCATAGTAACTACAAATTAGAAGGATTTTAAATGTCCAATATCTGGAAAATGATTAAATAAATTATGGTACATGGTAAGTTCACATAATAGAGTACCTCACAGCCCTTAACAATAATACTATAAAAGTTGTAAAATGTTCATGATATTTTATATGAGAAAAGACTATGTTCATTTTGAGCTTATGTTTTTAAAAATACAGAGGATATATGATGAAAGAAAAATAAAGCAACTAAACACATAGAAGAAAACTCCTCCACAGACAACAAGATTTGTTCATTCTTACCTTTGAATACTGTAATACAAGGATATGATACTTGGAGCTAATGTAGCCATCTTTTAACTATAAAGAGAATTACTGCCAAAATTCTGAGAATGGCAGAGCAGAAAGATGGAATGTACTTGATAGAATTCCTGAGCTTCTGAACCAATCTTGACCTCTCTAGCTCTGATCTTCTTGGTTTGTGGCATAATAAATATTAAAAGGTAATCCACCACAATACTGAATAAGGCCAGTTGACTTAAGGATCACAAATATACTTTTAAAAATATACAGTTGAGATATTATAAATCCATCTCATGCTATTGTAAAAGTGAAACCATGAAAAGAGCTAAATATTTTAATGTCAACCAACAAGATACTTAACATCAATGGAAACTTAAATATGAGATTTCAGAATTATACAATTTTTTAAAGTACTTTGCATAACATTTCCCTCTGAGACCAAGTTTAGATGCAGTAACCTGAGAATCAACTTACCCTCAGTTTTCTTTGGGTCATGGCTGTTTCTAGAGCTATTTCTCTTAAGGGATCCCTGGTGATGTCAAGCATGGAAGCTTTGATGGTGTCCCCTGGATACAGGCTCAACCGAGACTGTCTAAGGGCCATCCTGGCTTGCAGCTGCATCATTTCTTCTTCTTGCCGTTTTAGCATGATCTCTTGATTAATTAAGTTGCCTTCAAGGGGTGTTTCATATTGTCTGCCATTTAGAAAAGAAAAAAGTGGATTGAGAAAAAAACATATTAAGTCTAATCAAGAAAAAATATCAAGTAGCAAGGTGTCAAGAACTTAGACAAATTTTACTTTTTCATTTCAAAAGAACCTTTGAAGTAACTCCTCAGTCCTATTTTTAATGTATTAATATACTGTGGTGTCCCATTTTCAGTGGGCAGATCTATACCCTTTACCCCTTCTCTGAACAGCTCAACATCTGAAACTGTTCCCACTGTGGTTCTCTCAGATTGGGGCAGTTTTATCCTCATAATCCTGCACCAGTGGGCCTGAACATGAGACAGAGATTTCCTTGGATTTTTATTTCAGCTTCCAGATCATTACTGACTCCTCCTCCAAGAGCCTCCAGTTTCCTTGAATTGGAAGTGTTAGTTGCTCACTCATGTCCGACTCTGACTGTAGCCTGCCAGGCTCTTCTGTCCATGGGATTTCCCAGGCAAGAGTACTGGAGTGGGCTGCCATTTCCTTCTCCAGTGGATCTTCCCAACCCAGGCATCAAACCCGGGTCTCTTCCCTTTCCTTGAAATATGAGCTATGAAATCAAACCATTTACTGATCTGCTTTGCTCTAGACTTGGTTCTGTTGGCCAACTCTTCATTACGCATTATAGATTTAAGTGCCTGATGCAGTGGTCTTCCCTAACACCACTGCTGTCTTCACTCATGGTGGTGTTACAGAGACTTGGGAGTCTTCCAACACCCTGGCTTCCTCCATCTCAGCCAGAATTCTGCTCCCATGACAAGTCATGTTGGCTATAACAATAACTGTGCAGCCCCTAGAATGTCCTATTTCTACCTTCCAAAACCCTCTCCATCTAATCTCCTTGTTTTCTTCTAGCTCACTTCTTCTAACACTCTCCATCAAACCATTCATTGACTCTATCAGGAATTTTAGTTCACCGACTCAACCACTTCCTCTATGTTAAAACTTTCACTTTAAAAAATTTTTTACTTCCCATAAATGTGATATATTAATGCTTTAGAAATCTTGAATTAGAGTAAACACTTTTAATGTCAAGTTAACTAATGGATTAGTTTATGATCTGAAATTAGAAATGTTTATCTTCTAGACCACACTGCTTTATCATGTATTGGTATTACAAGTATTATGGTTCAGGGTACAACACAGTCTTCAGTAATTCATCTGATAGATGTCATTCCACTTCTGTCATAAAATCAGTTAGTATTGGGTAGGCCGAAAAGTTAGTTTGAGTTTTTCCATAAGATGTTAAATTTTCTATACCTGCTGCTACTGCTAAGTCACTTCAGTCGTGTCCAACTCTATGTGACCCCATAGATGGCAGCCCACCAGGCTCCCCTGTCCCTGGGATTCTCCAGGCAAGAACACTGGAGTGGGTTGCCATTTCCTTCTCCAGTGTATGAAAGTGAAAAGTGAAAGTGAAGTTGCTCAGTCGTGTCCGACCCTTAGTGACCCCATGGACTGCAGCCCACCAGGCTCCTCCGTCCATCGGATTTTCCAGGCAAGAGTACTGGAGTGGGTGCCATTGCCTTCTCCATTTCTATACCTGTTATACAGTAATTCTATTAACCCCCTCTAACCCTCACATTGCTTGAGTTGTACAGCCCATCATGAAAATCATTTCTTGGCATACGACCTGAACTCTCAAGAAACATGCAGAACCATGCTGACTGATCTCACTAGGTTCTCAGTGCTTCATGATGATTCATTTTCTTAGAGAACTATTTCATTTTTTTTCCTTTTCTTTTTTATCAAAGTTCTTTCAAAACTTCCTCCCTCATTCTCTCTCAACTGATGACTTCTCTTCAATATTTCTGGTGAAATAAGAAGCAAACAGGAAACAACTTCCTTATCCTTCTACCACCAGACTTCCCAGATCTATGTTCTGATCTTTTCTGTTACAATGGATAGATCTCCTGCACACTTACATAGGCCTCAAACCCCTATTGTGCATGGGGTTCCAACCCTCTTCCCTACCCAGAGGCTTCGCTCCGGCAGTTGCCCTCTCACATGCATCATCCGTCTTGTCCACTAGGTCATTCATGTTATACAAACATGCTGTACTATTTTCTACTTAGAACAAAAACACTCGTCTTTGGTGCCATATCCCCTTTTAGATTCTATTTCATTTTTCTGCTGTCCTTTAGAGTAAGTTTCTTCAAAACTGTGGGTCTTGTAAATTTTATCTCCACTTCATCTTCCACTTTCTCTTGGACTCAGACCCATAGTTTGAGTCCTTACCAGTTTACCAAAACCAGTCACAGAAAAGACTGCCTTCAGTGTAATCAAAGCCAAAGGGTAATTCTTAGTTTGCATCTTACTTGACCTCCAAGCACCATATAACATAGTTATTCAGTCATTAAACATCTGAATACTGGGGCTTCCCTGGTGGCTCAGTGGTTAAGTATCCTCCTGGCAATGCAGGAGACATGGGTTCGATTTCTGATGCAGGAAGATCTCACATACTATGGGGCCCCTGATCTCGTGAGCCACAACTACTGAGCCCATGAGCCACAAGTACTGAAACCCAAGCACCCAAGAGTCTGTGCTGTGCAAGATAAGCCACTGCAATGAGAAGCCTGTGTACCACAACTAGAGAGTAGCTGCCTCCCCTCCAACCACTGCTGCAACTAGAGAAAAGTGTGCACAGCCATGAAGACCCAGCACAACCAAAAATAAATATTCACTGGCTCCTCCTTACTCTTTTTTTCTGGATCTTTCTTCATTTCTAATCTCTTAATGTTAGACTGAGCACCGAAGAATTGATGCTTTCAAATTGCGTTGCTGGAGAAGACTGAGTTCCTTGGACAGCAAGGAAATCAAACCAGTCAAACCTAAAGGAAATCAACCCTGAGCATTCACTGGAAGGACTGGTGTTGAAGCTGAAGCTTCCAAACATTGGCCACCTCATCTGAACAGCTGACTCACTGGAAAAGACCCTGATGCTGGGAAAGACTGAGGGCACGAGGAGAAGGGGGCAACAGAGGATGAGATGGTTGGATGGCATCACTGACTCATGGACATGAGTCTGAGCAAACTCTGGGAGATGGTAAAGAAGGGAAGCCTGGTGTGCTACAGTCCATGGGGTCACAAAGAATCAGACATAACTTAGCGACTGAACAACAACAACATTAGACTACAACAGTGCTCAGACCTCCAGATTTTTCTAGTCTGCATATACAGTTCACACTTACCTGACCTCATGTAGCCACATGGCCTCGATTACCTTATATTTCCATAATTCCAGGCTCTCCCTTGCATTCTTATTCTACTCACCTGCTTAGGTGAGTGTTCTACTTGGATGTGAACATGCATCTTTAGCCTAAGATGTCTAAAACCAAACTCTTGATACTTGTTCCTTACGTGCAACCCTCTCTCAATCATTCACTGGTTGCTTCGGACACAATCTGGAGTCATTCTTGATTCCTTACAAATCCAGCATCTGAATGAGCAGCAAATTCTTAAAGGCATAACCTTGAAGAAATCTATTTCCAACTCTTCTCTATTACTAACAAACTAGTCTGTGCTGTATGCATCTCAACTGGAGCACTGTAATCACCTCCAAACCTCCAGAAGTCTTGTACTTCTGTAATCTGTTTTTCACAGAATAGATCAGAGTAATCTCATTAAAACGTAAATATGATCATAGCTCTCTCTGTCTCAACCATCCAATGGACTCCCATTATACTCAAAATAGTTAATCCTAATCCTAACCCTAACCCTTAGGAGATGCCTCCTCTGACCAGCCGACCTAAGTGAACTAGAACTTGGACATCATATCCTTGCAGTCTCTATCTCTTTATCATGGTTTATTTTTCTTCCAAATACCATCACATTCTGATGGTGCATTACTTAACTTTTTTTAGCGGTTTACCAGATATCTCTCAGCCCTATAACATCTCTGGAGGGAAGTTTTTGGTCTTGTTCATCTCATTTCCCGTTCACAGAAGTACCCTCTACAAGGTAGGTATTCAAAAATCATTTATTGAGCCAATGATTGAATATAATTTTATGGCTTGCTCTCATTTAATGGGGGTCAAGGCAAATGATAAAACTTTGAATCTATATATTTTAAACCACACCTGTGATTTTCATCAAACATATTAGCCTTCTTGTTCAAATTCTTTTCTACCAGAGCAACAAACAGATAACAAAAGTGACTGATCATCATTTTGTGTCCCATCATAATATCTGATTGCAACATTTGAGAAGCAAAACAAAAACGAACAAAATATAGACAAAACACATGCAAACAAACAAGAAACTCACAAAACCTAGATGATTTAGGAATGAATAAACAAGTTCTTTCAAGACAAAAAAAGGTTACATCATTAAACAGATAAGCATTGAAGCAGTAGGAATGGCAATATGTAAAACCGTACTTCAAAAGTTAACACAGAAAAAAAATTTAGAGATGCTCTTTGGAAAACAGCTTTGAATGTCTTTTTTTGGTCACTGAAAGACACTTTTGATAGTTCAAAATCCAAAATTACTCAGTCTGATGGATCTGACTCATAACTTCCTGTTAATCTCCTCCCACCCACTATGATACAAATCAATAGTGCTGTGTGGATCTGTTTTTCCATTTCATTCTAGATAAAGGAATGGAAATTTTTATAAAGAATCATGCAACATATCTAAATACAGAACTATTTATAGATCTCACAAATACGTGACCTAAAGAACAAACAGAACCTCCTGATTGTGTACTGGCATGTTAAAGATATTATCAGACTTTGTACATATACAGAAAACTCTGCACTTGAATAAGGAATTTAGACAATACCTCAGTTAATGTGTTTTTCCTTGGACAGGAAGAGATGGGGTAGTCTAAAAGAAGTAGACTTTAGCATCTTACATTAAATGTAACAAATACACAAATCTGGAATCAAGATGGTTGGGAGCAATATCAACAACCTCAGATGTGCAGATGATATCACTCCAATGGCAGAAAGCAAAGAGGAACTAAAGAGCCTCTTGATAGGGTGAAAGAGGAGAGTGAAAAAGTTGACTTAAAATTCAACATTCAAAAACTAAGATCATGGCATCCTATCCCATTACTTCATGGCAAATAGATAGGGGAAAAGTTGAACAGTGACAGATTTTATTTTCTTGGGCTCCAAAATCACTGTGGATGGTGA
Organism: Ovis canadensis; assembly: GCF_042477335.2. NCBI lineage: Eukaryota > Metazoa > Chordata > Mammalia > Artiodactyla > Bovidae > Ovis > Ovis canadensis. Next base: position 118,194,699 of record NC_091250.1, on the reverse strand, counting down.
CTCTAGCCATGAAATTAAAAGACACTTGCTCCTTGGAAGAAAAGCTATGACAAACCTAGACAGCGTATTAAAAAGCAGAGACATCACTTTGCCAACAAAGTCAAAGGTATGGTTTTTCCAGTAGTCATGTGAGAGTTGGATCATAAAGAAGGCTGAGTGCCAAAAAAATTGATGCTTTTGAACCATGGTACTAGAGGAGATTCTTGAGAGTCCCTTGGACTTCAAGGAGATCAAACCATTCAATCCTAAAGGAAATCAACCCTGAATATTCACTGGAAGCTGCATGCTCCAATACTCTGGCCACCTGATGTCAAGAGCCAACTCAGTGGAAAAGACCCCGATGCTGAGAAAGACTGAGGGCAGGAGGAGAAGGGGGAAGCTGAGGATGAGATGGCTGGATGGCACCGACTGTATGGACATGAGTTCGAGTGAACTCTGGGAGACAGTGAAGGACAAGGAAGCCTGGTGTGCGTAAGTCCATGGGGTTTCAACGAGTTGGACACAAGTTGGGACTAAACAGCAATAACAGTCAACTTCTCCTTGAAAGAAATATTTTTGTTTCACCTATATCTAATGCAGATGCTATGAACATCAAGTTGTGTTTTTTACCATCTTAAAGTGTGAAATAAAAGCAGCTTATCACTAAATTATGATCTGATAAGCCAACACTTTAATGTTATTGTTTCCTAAAAAAAAACCCTGGAAACAGTCAAAACTAATATTCTCTTATAATCCCCATGCTTTTGAGTTACCTTATCAAGAAAACTGAAGTAAGTCTCACAAAATGATTTAACTTTGTTTGGAGGAATATGTTTTCTAAATAACTAGCAAACTGACTATAAAATCAATCAATTTTAACATATAATTCCAACAATTCTTCCATTGCTCTCTATTCCTTCTTTTGACTAAGCTAAAAAGGCATAATATTAACTATAAGCTTTCTCTAAATTACATATATGGACAGGAGTGACTTCCTCAATTCAACACAGACCTTAGTGCAATTCAACATTTGCTTCTTATTGCTGGCCATCTCCAAACAGTTTTACTTCTTTAATAAACTATCTACTATCAAGCATAGATCTATCTTTGTCTCTAATCTCTTTGGTCAAAATTACCAAAATAGGGTCATTGCAATTATTATTCACACAATGGAGTTATAGTAATACACAATGCTATTATGTAAAGATTATATCATTTTAGGCAAATGAATACTGATTAGAACTTTCCTCATAGAAAGTATCACAGACATTTTAAAAAGGAACACAAGAAAAAGACATAAATTTTATAAAAACTGGAATATTACAGAATAATTTTAGTGCAATGTATGTAATTACTTGGAGTGTTAACCCTGGATAAACTGTCTGCTTTAATCACATGGGCAGGGTTACCTGGACTATTAATAATTTATGGGTATGAAACATTTGCCTGCCAGAATTAATCAGCTAAGGGGCAGGTTTTTGTTAATTTCCAAATGATCCTTTTGTATATAATGGTACTTAAATCAAATGAACTGAGGTATCAAATTTAAAAGTATTACTATAGTTTGGTAGTAAATTCTGAAGCAACTTCTGATTCTATAGTATTACACTATGAATTTCAAATTAATGCTTAACTTTAACAATATGCTTCTGTTCATGTAAGGGATCTGTGCACACATGAGGAAGACACACATTAATATATTCAGTACTGAGTTGACACATTTCACTTCAAACAAGGTAAATCAACCCATAGTTATAATACCACTATCTTAACCCTAGCACAAGAATAACTGCCATCTTATAAGTATGCTGAGTGTTTCAGTATGAAAATGAACTCTAAACAGTCCAAACTGGGCTTAAAAAAAGTTTAAGTGTAAGATAGCTTCTTTTAATCCAGTGAAGTAGTGAAAACTTAACTTTTTATATAGTAGATTTCACATAATAGGTTACTTAGTAGTAATCTAGTAATTATTCATTCAACAAATAGTACTGAAAGCCTACTTGTTGAGCCCATGTAATCTTTTGAAAAAAGCATTATTCTTTTAGAAATCAAAGTTTATATCTTCTCATAGATGTTTATTGCTATACCTTTAGAACTTCCTTACTGTTAGTTATTTTATATTCATATTGACAATTAGAAAAAATCAAGCATAAATGAAAATAATCAGGGCCAATTCTAATTTTAAAAGATTCCAATAACTCAAACAGCTGTAATATCTTTCACATAATTGAATTTGCAAGAACTTAAAGAGGAGGGAAGAAAAGGAAAATGGAGAAAACAGAGGGAAGAGAATAATTAAAAAATAATTCTCCTTGATTCTAATGAAGAAAGAAACCACAAGCAACTGGAAATATATTACCATTTTTTCATATTGCATACCTTGCTCTCTGTGGCTGGCCTTGACTTGGGGTTTCATCTACGCCTGGGAGACCACTATTGGATTCAAATCTCTTTGAAGTTTCACTTTTTCTCACTAATTGTGAATGAAAAGGAACAGCACAAGTCATAAAAATATGAAATAATCTTATTTAAAACATAAGCACTCAGAAGACACATAAGGTAATTTTCACAAATCATATTCACATAATCAAATCAATGATATAATGTCATCAAACTCTTTAGCGGCAGTCATTTTATTTTTGAAAACAATGAATTATGTCCTCATATGAAAATGACTACACTGCTGTTTGATGAAACTGCTATTAAGTTCCTATGGTGGTTTTAGTTACTAAATCATGTCCGACTCTTGCGACCCCATGGACTATAGCCTGCCAGGCTCTTCTGTCCAACGGATTCTCCAGGCAAGAATACTGGAGTGGGTTGCCATTTCCTTCTCCGGGGTATCTTCCTGATCCAGGAATTGAATCCAGGTCTCCTGCACTGCAGGCCAGTTCTTTACTAACTGAGCTATGAGGGAACCCCTTAAGTACCTATAACGGTTAAAATGAGTAATTGGAAGCTTTTTGTAATTTAAAATTTTTATATAGAATTATTCTTTTCACACCTTATATCTCAACACTACCGAAAGAGAACAAAAATCATAGCTTCTTTCTTAAATGTTTTTTTTTAATTGTGGTAAAAGTCACATAATATAAAACGTCCTATTTTTAACCATATTTAACTGTACAGTTCAGTGGCACTAAGTACATTCACATTGTTTTGCAAGACTCACCATCATACATCTCCCAAATTTTTCACCTTCCTAAACTGAAACTCTGTCCCCATCAAACACTGACTCCCCTTTCCCCTCCCCGGCATCTACAAAAGAACTTTCTGACAGTATTAATTTGACTATTCTAGGTATCTGGTATACTACTACTAAGTCGCTTCAGTCATGTCCGACTGTGTGAGACCCCATAGGCGGCAGCCCACCAGGCTCCTGTCCCTGGGATTCTCTAGGCAAGAACACTGGAGTGGGTTGCTATTTCCTTCTCCAGTGTATGAAAGTGAAAAGTGAAAGTGAAGTCACTCAGTAGCGTCTGACTCTTTGAGACCCCATGGACTGTAGCCCACCAGGATCCACCGTCCATGGGATTTCCCAGGCAAGAGTACTGGAGTGGGGTGCCATTGGTATCTGGTATAAGTGGAATCAAACAGCACAATCATGGTTCTTATGAATCTTTTGCTTGTTCAGATGCTTCTTACCTTGCCTGAAATCCGATTCAGAGGAAATAATAGATGGACTTTCACTGGACGTACTAAAGAGATCACTGTGGTAAGTTTTGTATCTTTGAACTGGTTCTGAAAGGATTAAAACAAAAACATTAGAAAGCAATCTCATTAGCTGTTCCACAATCATATAAAGCACTACATTTATTCTTGTGAGACCAGAACATCTATTGCTTTAAATTTACTAATCATTGGATGGTCCTTTAAAAATGTGATGACAATTTTGAGGTGGTTTGGCATCCTGGTTAGGGGCCTGGACTCTGAAGCCATATTGCCTGGGTTTGAATCTCAGGTCTACTACTCACCAAGTGCACGATTTGGGGATGGTATTTAACTTTCCTGTGACTCTTCTTCAATTGAAAAGAGGGGAGAAGGAAATGGCAACCCACTCCAGTAATCTTGCCTGGAAAACACCATGTACAGAGGAGCCTGGCAGGCTACAGTCTGTGGGGTCACAAGAGTCAGACACAACTTAGCAACTAAAACATCTACCACTACAAAGTGAATATATGCCTAAAGATAATGTGTGAAAAGGATATTTGCCATATACTAGCTAGTGTTTTGGTGGGAGTCAAGGAAGACTTGGGGTTATTTTTTCATCAATTTTCATTTTATACCTATTTATAATGGCCATTTTTTTTACTAATACTGTAAAACTATGAAAATGAATAAAATACTAAAAGTTTCATATAAAAAAAAAAAGAAAAAGAAAAGAGGGTATAAGGGAAATACGCATCTCCTAAGGTTATTGTAGCATTAACTGAACTCATATGCAAAGCTCTTAGAACAGAGCAGATGCTATATAAACATCATTCTCTGTTTCAGGTGCTATTAGGGACAGAAAAATCCAGAGACCCAGCCCCAGGCTCAAATAATATAAAATGCAGAAGTACAACACTGCTATGTTTAAAATGCATAACCAACAAGGATGTACTGTGTAGCACAAGGAACTCTGTTCAATGCTTTGTGGTAGCCTGGATGGGAGGAGACTGGGGGAGAATGGATACATATAAATGTATGGCTGAGGCCCTTTGCTGTCCACCTGAAACTATCACAACATTGTTAATCACCACTGGCTATACACCAATACAATAGAAAGTTTTGTTTTTTTTTTTTTAATGTAGAAATACAAAATACTCAAGATGGGACATTTAGTTCCACCAGAATGAGATAAGTAAGCACCGGGAGTGGGTGGGGGTCTGTGCAGGGTTGTGCAGTGTGTATGAGGGAGGAAGAACTCCACTGAAATCTAAATTCTACCTTCTGAATGTTTCTGCCTCAGCCCCTCATCGTCACACTTCTGTGATCCCTACCATAGATGATAATTCTATGATAAGTCTCATGCCTGGACTACTTTTAACTGCCCTAGATTCCCCTTTCTGCAGTCTTGCTTGTCTCACATTATAACGCACATTACAGAGAGTGAACTTTCCAGGAACGAAAATCTGAGCACGTTGCTGTATTTCTTAAACTCCTTCAAACTAGAGTTTTAAAGATAGGGTTTAACGTTTCCTTAGTATTCAAAGCCTTTCGTAAGTTGATCCACGACTTCATTCACAGCAGTAGCTCTACATGCTGTGAAGACACAGCTTCTGACTTGTTAGAATCGTGAAAAACATAGACCTCTCTCCTCCCGCAGCCCTAAGACCCACGGGCACACACACATTCACAGGGAACTTGAAAAACTCAGTCTAGGCGGAACCCTTGTTTCAGGGCATCATCACCACCCAGTTCTCCAAATTTTCCACTCTTGCTACTGAATTTACAAATAACCAAAAGCATATAAACTTTGAAATTCCTTCCTCAGATACTCTTCCTGCTAGAATGCTGTTCCTCCTCTTTTTCTTTTGAATCCTTTTTCTTTTTCCTTTAAGAGCAGACTTAAAGGAAAAAAAAACCTTTCCTGTTCACAAAAGCTTTCATGACCACCTAAAGACTGGGTCATACACCGTTTCTGATACTTTTACATTGCCTTATGCTTACGTAACTGTGACTCTTCACTGCTTTATAGTTCTTTCCCCACCTGTTTGTTTTCTTCTACCTAAATCACAAACTTAGGCAAAAAGGACTGTATCTTTTTCAGACGTACCTTTATTATCAAGCAAGTGTCTGATGCATAGCAAACATAAAATAAATATTTTCTGAGTGGATATGAATAAATGAATGAACAGGGGAATATAAGTGATATACAAAGGTCACTGATGATCTTTAAAGAGGACTATTTCCATTGCACAGACAGGTGAGAGGCCAAATCAGGCTGGAAGACAGGAAATTGAGAAAATGAGTAACACTATTCTTTAAAGAAGTTTGAAGGTTTGAGAAAGGAAAAAGATTTAAACAAAAACAAACTAAATGAGACTAAATGAGTTATTAGGGTCTTTTTGGCAGAGAGAAATGTTTGAGAATGTTTTTAAGCAGTGGATAATAAGACTGTAGATTGGAGGAGATTGCAAATGATGGTGGGGAATACAGATGGAAAAATGTGAAGGAAAAACAGGAGATGGGAAAAGACCCAACATACATAAGATGGCTAATGTAGGAGGAAGAACCTTTCCTTCTCAAGAGAAAGGAAACAAAGAAAGGAGTGAAAAAACAGAGGGAATCCTAAGAAATCTGTACTAGAAATATGCCTCACTCCTGGCAAGGAAAGTAAACCATTTCCCTAGAAGACTAAAGAAATTCTGCTGTGATAAGAATCAGCAAACACACGTGAAAGCTTTTATGTAGCAATGAGAGTTTAGATGAGGCTAGAATGCATGAATTTTACTGAAGCCAATCAGAATGGTTGTATGGCTTTTTCTAGGCACTAGAGAAAGCAGAAAAATGGGAAATACCCGAGGAGTGGTGTGGGATGCAAGGTAACAGATGATCAACAGAAGTGAGGGCTTCTTTTTTACTAGTTTGTAAACTTGAGGGCAGGTATTTCACAAAATGAATTATTCCCTTGTGCTAGAAGGTATTTTAAGAGAGCTTATTAAAAAGAAAAAAAAAAAAGAGAAGAATGAATGAAATCATCAAATGGCACCACAGAAACCAGGCTTGTAGAATCAGGATGAAAATGATGGCTGGAAAAAATGGGAGGTCATGCTGAGACAAAGGGTAGACGTCATGCCAGGAGGAGTAGGAGGATAAATGGCCATGGATTTGACGGAGAGGATATTGTGTATTGTTCTTGTAACAATGTTTACCTGGAAAAGCAGGCATAATATATGTGACTCCTACTTTGTCCAGCTTTGTATACAGTGGATGTGTGTCAAATAAAACTATAATTAAAAGAGCTTTGGAATTGAAAATACAAATACTGACCAGCACTTAAAAAAAAAAAAAGGATTCCATGCTACCACAGAAGTGACATGGTAAAATAAAAAACAAAACAAAACAAATTCCTCTGGTATAAGAGGAACATGATTTGAAAGGATTATAGAAGATATCAAATATTAGCTTTATCTACTACTACTTAAATTTAATGAACATAGTTAAATGATTATGTAAGAAGAATGCTATTTTCAAGGAGCGCCAAAGAACTTTTTCTTTTGTTGTACAGAACTTCCATGGAAAAGTTTTGAGGGATTTTCCCAAGATAACTTGACCAAATGCCAAACCTGGCATTGTAACCTATCGGACGGTAAAACCAACAAGGCCAAAGAGAAGACCCATGTGGATGGAGGCAATATAGTTTTACCTCACAAAGAAAAGTTGAAAGTTGCAATAACCTATTCAGTAGACAGAGTAGAGAACCTCAGTCATCTATGCCCTGCAACAACAATTTCATGAATTTACTGTTTCATAACTATTTCTGCAAAGTGGCTATACGAGAGTAAATTTTAGTTTCAATTTCTATTCTTTGGTGGTGCTTTATAATTGTTCTTGCATTATTTCACAGGTCCATATTCTTTGTTCTCAGCTTGCCTATATTTTGGTTCCTTTTTCCTCCTTGTTTCCTTTATTGACAACACTAGTAAACTTTTTTCAACCCTTGGATTCCTCTGTAAGGCAAATTAATGTAACTTTGACAAACCCTCTTAAAAATATAACAATAAATCATCTTCCCTAGATGAACTGTTATCTTTAAACGTTCTCAGTACCACACCAGGGGGAGGAAGGACATTGGCTCACAATGGTTTACCACTTCAGAGTAACTGGGCACAAGCACCCCAGAAACATGAACTGGATGACTAGCGTGGCAGGACAATTGAGGGTAGGAAGACCTTTTTATCCCTCTTCTAAATCACAAGGGATGGGATGACCTAGAGGGGTGGGATGGTGGGAAAGGAAAGAGGCTCAAGGGGGAGGGCATACATATATAATTATGACTGATTTGCATTGTTGTATGGCAGAAATCAACAACATTGCAAAGCAAATTTCCTCCAATTAAAACAAACATTAAACTCAGATTAAAAAACAAAACAAAACAGGAGTGGTGTATCTATGTTAATTAAGTGGTAGGGATCTTTTGCGAGCTTCTTGTATTCTGGAATGTATCTTAAAAAAAAAATGTTGTTAGCCATGTTCCTTTCATGCAACGGCACGGCAGATCTAACGATATTAAAGTTCCCAGGTAACATTTATTACTCAGTCATGCTTATAAGGCGGCTTTAATCAGATTTCAGTTTTCAGTCAAAATTTACTACTCAGTTGTGCTTACGAGAAAGGTTAGCCTTCTAAGCTTTCCATTTCTGAATAGTAAATGTAACAGTTTCATGAATTATTAATAAATTACATTTCCTTTACCAAGATCATCTGCATTGGTGCATGTGGAGTGGCATATTTTCCAGATCATCTGGAAAGAAACACTTCTTGACTTTCTGATGACCTACACAAAAGGCACCCGGCAGACACTAACTCTGGGCTTCCCTGGTGGCTCAGACAGTAAAGACTCTGCCTGCAGTGCAGCAGAGTGTGGCTTCAGCTCCAGGTCAGGAAGATCCTCTGGAGCAGGGAATAGCTACCTGCCCCAGTAATCTTCCCTGGAGAATTCTATGGACAGAGGAACCTGGTGGGCTATAGCTGATGGGGTCACAAAGAGTCGGACACGACTGAGCGACTAACACTAAAAGATACCAACTAGATAGATACAGGCTTTATTCCTCTGATCTAGTCGACAAAAGAAGGGTAATCTCTAATTTTCCACAAGATCCTAACATTATTAATAACTTCTTTTCGGAGGAACCCAACAACACAGATGTTTTCTGTCTACACTTAAATGTATATTAGCATTTAGGTTTGGTCCAGATCCTAGGAATGTGGTATTAACCAAGTGATTGAAAAAAACAAACACAACTTTTTATTATGAAAACTTAACAGACATGAAGACAAAGAGTATACAATAAGTTCTCATATGTACTCATCTCCCAGCATCAACAAAATCTATTAACTGTTATTTTAATTAGAAAGTTTTAGACTTTAAAAAAAAAAAAAAAACAAGAGATGCTCCTAAGTATTCATAGTGAATAGTGAAGTTGCTCAGTCGTGTCTGACTCTTTGCGACCCTGTGGACTGTAGCCTACCAGGCTTCTCTGTCCATGGGATTCTCCAGGCAAGAATACTGGAGTGGGTTACCATTTCCTTCTCCAGGGGATCTTCCCGACCCAGGGATCAAACCCAGGTCTCCCACATTGGAGGCAGACGCTTTAACCTCTGAGCCACCTAGACCATTACAAAGTTTTCTGAATGCCAAAGTTCTTAAGTCATGTGCAATGAACCTGTTAAGAATATTCAAATACCCATTTTATAAAATATACATGTAGTTACTTTCACAGCAGTGCTAAAACTGTAAGCAAAATTTTAAGCTGTCACCGTTACAATTGGAGAACTGAATTTATTTGACTTGTAGAGTAAAATTAGATTCAGTATCTAATTTTTGGTTTGCAACCTTCTCAGCTAGTAAATATTTAAATGAAATCTACATTGTAGAAATCCGTATACTAGAATTCCTTTAGGATTATGATTATTCCTCATTTCACTACATGATTTCCGTCTCTGACTTCCTACAAGGATAGTTTTTAGACATGGAATTTGAAGTTGGAATCAAGAATCTTAATGTAGAAATAATAATGAGTGCAAAAGAAAAAAATGGGAGAATAAAATTAGCCTGGATACATGTCACCAAAAAAGCAGCACCAAATTCAGTGTGTGTGTGTATGTGTGTGTGTAATGTAGATACATAAAGACAGAGGAACACAGTGTCTCCTGAAAGCAATCTGTTGAATAGTGAGAGGATGAGACAAATAGGGACTGCAGAAGAATGGCTTAAAGAATTAATGAGGAGAACAGACGTGGATGTGGGGGTAGGAAAGGGAGGGTGGGATGTATTGGGAGGTTAGGACTGACATATACATACGATACTACGTGTGAAGTAGATAGCTACTGGGAGCCCGCTTTAAAGCACAGGACGGTCAATTGGGTGCTCTGAGATTACCTAGAGGGGTGGGATGGAGGTGGGAGGAACATCCAAGAGGGAGGGGACATATGTATACATATGGCTGATTTACTTCATTGTCCAGCAGAAACTAACTCAATATTGTAAAGCAATTATATTTTAATAATAAAAAATCTGGATAAAGTCTAGTTATAGAGATTCTGTAATCATACATTCTCTGACAATATCTTTTAATTTCTAGTATTAATTTACCATAATTAAGAGTATACCATCTTTAGGCCAGATGACAATGTATAAAAATCCAACAAATATTTTACTGTCCTTTAATCTGGATTCTCTAAACGCCAACTCTAATAGAGCACTGACTCCACTTTTACATAGCAACGTTAAAAGGCAGTTTTTCAACAGGTTAGTATTCTATCATAAATCCTTGACAATTAAGAGCCACAATTTCCACCAACACTTAACACACTTAACACTTTAAACATACAAAGTTGTGGCACAGAGTTATGAAGACTTGCATGATACACAGTGCTTACGTAAAGCTGTTTTAGATGAAACACTAGAATCTACAATCTTCATGTTAAAATGAACCTAAGCCAGAACAAAGTGTAATCGAAAAGCACCATTTACAAGTGACACGTATTCAAGCTCAGACAAGCAACATGAAGAAATTGAGACTCGGGCAATTGCAACATCAGGAATTAAATAAGCACTTTTAACCTGACATTTCTTTATCTCCTTTAATACGTGACCCAAATTACAGAAAAAAGTTTCAAACAGAAATGCACTAAGATGGCTGGTTTTGTCGCTAGAATTGTTGGGGGAAAAAAAGAAAATTAAACTCCTGCATTTTGATAGCTATGGTTCCTAACAAATAAAATATTTCAGTATTCAAATAAGCAGACAAACAAAAGTAAGAACACTTACTTTTGTGTAAGTGTATTCGTGTGCCAAGTGTTTTTCTCTATGCTTTCTTTTTAGAGGGTTAACTTCTGGAGATTAGAGATTGTACCTTCTTTATGATCAATAGAGTCCAGTGTATTCTGTATTACATTACACTGCATGACACAAGAAGATAACATATCCTAAAATTCTTTGAGAGCCAGAAATGATCAATAAAATTTTTAACAAGGAGGAATGGAGCTCATGTAAGTATGAATATATATATATATATAAACAAGGAAGGTAAGAGAGGAATATTCTGTGAAATATAAATGACTTTATAGATGGAACATCTGTGCGGAGTAGGATTACTACAAGAGTGAGCAGTTCCTCTACAAGGGTTTTGTATAACATCGTAGCCACAAATCTAGGCCAGCTATACTACTCTTCTAGCATCCTCTAGCATCCTTTATTGTCATGACTTCAACTGCCCCCCTCCAAAGCTTTCAGACAGTACAGAGCTCTAAAGAAAAGTGACTGCATTTGCTGTTGATTGGTCAGGCTGTGACTGACAAGTATGTGATTTTCTCTTAGAGCTGGACAAAACAGGAGACGAAGGTGAGATTTCTCCTCACTATATAGTATAATTCAGAGAATATTATTGTATTCTATATCTGAAATAGCACCACTGAATACACTAAATATTTAGTGGTAAGAGCCATGTTGCAATATTCAGCTTAGATTAATTGAGTATCTATTATATGTCAGGCAGAGTGGTGGACACTAAGGATATAGCCATGAATTAGACCAGGGCAAAATTCCGGTGTCTACAAGAGGAGAAACAAGCTCCTCAAAACAAATAATTTCAGTGAAAAATACAGGCCATCATCCTGAAGTGTGAAGATGAGAGAAAGTTTAAAGTCTAAAGGCAGAAAGCTGCATTAATAAAATCATGATAATACAGAATGGCACGTATTAGGGGAGGAAGTGGGGGAAGGAGGGAGAGAGAACACATATATTGCTGGAGCAACTTGTGAGATGGGAAATGCAAAAGGGTAAGGCTGGAGAGAAACGATAATGGAGATAATGGAAAGCCTTAAATGCCATAACCTAAGGAGCTTGAATTTTATCCTGCTCAACTGATGAAAAGTTATTAACTGACTGCAGGCAGAGAAGAAATGTATTCAAATCTGCACGGCAGGGAAATGGAGGACAAATTATAGCTAAGAGATCAATTTAGAAAGCTAGTTCTACAGTCCATGGACAATAAAAGGAACTGAGAGCCTGGGATGAAATGAAGAAATATTTTGGAGGCTATAGCTGTTGGGGGACTATCTTGGTGGTGCAGTGGTGAAGACTCCATGCTTCCAATGCAAGGAGTGCAGGTTTAACTCTTGGTCAGGGTACTAAGATTTACCACATGCTATGTGACCACATGCTATGCTATGCTATGTGCTATACAACAAAGAAAAAAATAAATAAATAAAAACCCTGAATTTGGGACTTTCCTAGTGGTCCAGCGGTTAAGATTCTGAGCCCACAGATCCCTGGTTGGGGAACTAAGACCTCGCATGACACATGGTGTGGCCAAAAAAACCCCCAAACTGTTGGGTCTTAAAACTTGTGCTGATACTCATTACCAGTAAGCTCTATTTTAAATTTCCCTTAATACATATTAGTCCATGCTTTTCAGAAGGTTTCTATATCAAAGCCAAACTGGGTCTATGTTAACTATGTATGAGTTAGATTTAAACTAGGTCTCTAAATTTCTGATAAAGTAGCCATGGATTTCTGTGGACTCCAAAATCAGTATTATATTACTATGAATATAGACACTGGAACATTTGTTTTGGTTTCATTTTTAACTTTCCTTAGTGTTCAAAAATGCAGTTTCATTCTTCCACTTGGATAAATCAAAAAAGCAAATGTCTATTCTCTGTTGTTTTTGAGCTAAAGAGTAACTTACTGTGTCTCTCTTCTCAAATGCTTCTCAAGCCAATTTTTCCTCCATTGAACACTGGTATTTTTTTACTGGACTAGTCCTATATGAGAATGGTTTGAAGCTGCCCTATGTTACTATGTAATTTAAATAAAATATTCAGTTCCATAGTTGCATTAGCTAGAAAGCATATGCTCAACAGTCACCTGTGACCTGTAACCTTACGTCCAGTCTACTTAGCTGGAATTTGTAGATGCAGTACTTCTCCTCCACCGAAGAAGTTCTACTGGACAATGCTGGTCTAAAATATAAACCTCGGGACTTCTCTGCAGTCCAGGGTTCAAGACTTTGTGCTTCCAATGAAGGAATGGCAAATTTGATCCTTGGTTGGGTAATATCCCACATGCTGTGGGGTGAAGCCATAAATAAATAAAATAAAAATTTCATCAGCTGTGGAAACACAGTGGGCACTTGATTCTTTCCAGCTAAGTCGCTGAATCCATTTATACTAGTGTGTTCTTCAGAGATACTAAATGTATTTGTATCTCAGTGTAATTATTCAGTCATTAATACTTAAATACATGTGATATTTGACTAACATACAAAATCCCTGTTTATTCATATTTACTTCTATGGAAACTGATTATTTAAATTATTTAAGTTTGGGGAGTAATCCAAATAACAATCTTTATTTTTTTGGAGGGGAGGGGTGATATCCAGAGGGAAATATAGTGAAGGAAATAAAAAACAGAGTAGCTCATCTTTACTAGTTCAGGCTCTTAGAAAAGAAAGACAAAAATTTTTTAAATTGAAATTGAAATCATTTCTCTCTCTCCATAAAATGTCACTGTACTTAGTCACTCAGTTGTGTCTGACTCTGTGACCCCATGGACTACAGCCCGCCAGGCTCTTCTGTCCATGGGGATTCTCCAGGCCGAGAATACTGGAGTGGATTGCCATGCCTTCCTCTAGGAGATCTTCCCAAGCCAGGGATCAAACCCAGGTCTCCTGCATTGCAGGTGGATTCTTTACCGTCTGAGCCACCAGGGAAGCCTATAAAGTGTCACTAGTAGCATCCAATATGATGAACTGTAACATTTATGAATCCACCCTCTTGCTTTTCTGAAATGTAACTATAAAAATACATGCCCTTTCAAGTTCAATGGAATGAACATGAATGGAAAGGAAGTATTAGATGCTGCAATAATGAGAACAGCCTCACATACTTGAGTGTTTACATACTCTAGTTGCACAAGAGAGTTTAAGCTGCATTCACAGAGAAGTCACAGAAAAGCAAAACTAGGCTAGACCAGAAGACACAGCATTGAAAGAAGGGAGACAGCACTTAACTTAGACATGATGTACAATGGGCTGACTTTAAACTCCTTAAATAAGTCCTATTTAACCACAGTCACTTTCATAGAATTCAATTATATCTGTTGTTTACGCTCTCCCTTCTAGTATTACACAGAATGCAGGGGAGTCTTGACTGTTGTAAGCAAAATGCTATTCACGGTCCCCACCCAGGGTGTGGAGTGCTGTTCATACTATACTCACAGTACCGGTTCCAAGTCAGTCTCTCACAATCAGGAATGTGCTGCCAACCCACAGAGCGATGGACAGGGAGTGTGTGGTAATTACCCCACAAACAACACAGGGCCAGAAACTCTCATTAGAAAGCAGACGATTTCTCAGCTCTTGAGATGGAGCAGAGAGAGATGGAAAACAAAAGCCTGGAAATGAAGAAGGAAAAGAGCAGAATAGGACAGTCCTATGCTAACGTGGAAAGAGTGAAATGAAAAGAATAAAGCAAAAAACAAAAAAAGGGGGGGATGACATCAAATTTTAAAACTATGTTCTTTCTTGCCTCTCCTCTACTGCTTTATGAATGTTGTTGTTCGGTTGCTAAGTTGTGTCCAACTCTTTGAGACCCCATGTAATGCAGTATGCCAGGCTTCCCTGTCCTTCACTATCTCCTGCAGAGCTACCCAAGACAGATGGGTCATGCTGGAGAGTTCTGGCAAAACATGGTCCACTGGAGAAGAGAATGGCAAACACTTCAATATTCTTGCCTTGAGAACCCCATGAACAGTATGCAAAGGCTTTATGAATGTAGAAAATGATTAATAATCTTAGTAATAATCTTTTATTTATAATTTTTAAATTTCAACTACAATTTCTTCCTTGGAATCTTTCTTGTTCTTAACTTTATTTTGTTCCCAAAGAAATCAGAGCACTTAATAATAACCATTGCTTTTTGATAGCTTACTCTCTTATGTCATCAGGAACTGGATAACCATTTTACAGATCCTGCAATAATAGAGCCCCATCAAAACACTACCCCAAAAAGGAAAATAAAATCCCTCTGTCTGCTACATGGTAAAATGGAGCTCCATCTCAACCCCTCACCCAGAATGGTTTATTGAAGGGAGACCCAAATGAGCCTTTATTTCATAATAAAATACTTTTATTATATTAAAAATTATATAATGATATTAAGAAGAGACCTAAGGGGTCTGATGACGCCTGAAAATGAGATGTTTAAAATGGTACCCAAGTTCCTTCCAGCACTACCCCATGATTTTAAAGTCTGGTCTCCCTTGTGCTAGTTGGCTGGTTGGTTTTGTCAGCTGAGAAGATGCTGTGGAAGTGATTTAGGTACAGGTTCCTTTCAAAAGGATGGGGCCTGGGCTAAAGGAAACAGCTATCCATTTGAGGTGGAAGGAGATAACAGTCTTTTCCATCAGTTCATGAATGTTCATGTGCCCCTGAGAATGAACTGAAATTTAGCAATTTCTTTTCTTCTGGTTGTATATTATCCCACTGGACACTGTAATACATCTCTTTTAAAAATTAGGAGGTAACATGTAGTGAGAAATCCTTAGACTGGAATGCCAAATCTGTGATGGAAATTTACAATCTCCCATAATGATGGAAATTTTATCATTAACCAGTTATGTGATTCTGGGTATGCTATTAAATCTTCACATGCTCAAGCACATGTGCTCTAAAACCTCTTCTAATTCTAAAATTACTGATCCTCAGTGACAACTTTCAATTGTAAAGATCACAAAAACTGTACAGAGCATTGTAACTTTTAAATGCTTTAAAATAGGAATGTTTCAAGAGAAAGGTGTACAAGAAAATGGGCACATGAATAATGTCCACTGTTCTGCTTGATTTGTTGCACATGAAAGGGATCTATGAAGCCTATTTTTCATAAGAATTAAATAATAAGTGGTTTGTTATTTTCCATTCTTTTTTCTTCTTAGTATACTAGCTAAACTCTTCATATTAACAATCTGTACTTTGCACAGCCAACATAAATTATTTTACCTTTACAAAAAGACAGCATAGCATAAAACCAGCAAGTTACTCAACTAAATAACTAGTAAGAATTATTGCTTTTGAATTCCAAACCTCAAATGTTCCTTTCAAACAATGCTTTTAGTCAAAAACAAACATAATTTATTACTACTACATAATAATGCAGCTTATTTAAGGTGGTACAAGTATTTCTATAATAAATCAACATTTTCACAGTGTTCTACTTTGTTTACTTTAATTTGGTTATGAAATATACTCTAGGGAAAAAATTGGTAGATATTTTGTGGGAGCAAATGCTTCTGAAAACTCTTTTAATGCCAAAGACAGATTTCAGGATAAAAACTGTCCCACATCAAATAATTGAAAGCATATTTTATCTTACTTTTAAAAGGAAATCTTTTCCTTTTTCGTATCTCTTATAATAAACCTAAAATTTTTCAATTCAGGAGACAGAAAAAGATGGCGGAGGAATAGGACGGGAAGAAAATTTTTCAATTCAGAAATTTTTTTGGTGAGGGGCATAACAAGTTAGTATTTTGAACAAATAAGGGTCTATACAGATTATACTGGGTTGGCCAAAAATTTCATTTGGGTTGTAACCTTATGGCCAACTCAATATATTATCTTTACAGATATATATGTATATATGCATATCTGAAAACAAGTTGATCTATTTGAGTTTCTTTACACTTACACATACATGCATGCACATGCAAACCATGATGGAGTTTTGCTTATAGGAAATTCCTATAAATTATATATTCAAAGAAAACATGTTAAACTATTTACTGTAATATAATTTTAAAAAATATTTTCACCAAAGTTTTGATGTTTTTACTATTTAACTCTCAACCAAGGTTCAAATGTAAAAACACTTCTCTCAGACTTCACATATCCAAACTACTACCTGCAGAAGGGGGCAGCAAATGGTTAGCTAGCATCAGCAACTCAATGGACATGAATCTGAGCAAACTCCACAAGATACTGAAGGACGGGAGCCTGGTGTGCTGCAGTCCATGGGGTCACAAAGAATGGGACATGACTTAGCTACTGAACAATAACAACAACAATTTTAATATTCACATGTTAAGAAAAGATACCAACCTATGAATTAAAAACATTCAACTAGGACATTGATTTTAAAAATACTGAATACATATGACCCTTCATTACGTTACTACTCTCACTGAACTAGAAGCACCTTAAAGCCCCTTAATCAGTTATGTCCCAGGGGTCTAGTGATCAAGGGGCATATATAAAACTTTAATCTTCAAAACTGTAGAGGATGAGATTGAAAACACTTACTTTGCTTTTTGTTCCAGCTATCTGTACTAAAAGTAGCCTCTATCCATATGACTAGAACATAATTTTATTCTATTCAATATACTGTGCTTTGTGTATCAATCAAGTATTTTTGAAAGAGCATTCCCCTATAAATAATAAGAATTGGTAATTTATAAAGTCATTTTATGCCCCCATAGTAGTTTCATAATAATTTATTAATCATTTTACATTCATCACCAAATTAATTTATTTTTATTAAGCCCATTTTACACATGGGCTTCCCTGGTGACTCAGACAGTAAAGAATCTGCCTACAATGTAGGAGACCTGGCTTCAGTCCCTAGGTTGGGAAGATCCCCAGGAGAAGGGAATGACAACCCACTCCAGTATTCTTGACTGGAGAATGCTATGGACAGAGGAGCCTGTTGTGGCTGCAAAGAGTCGGACACGAGTGAGTGATTAAGCACACACACACATACATAGGCTAACCTAAGACCTGGCATGATTAAGCCCCATTGCTAAAGTAAGGATCACGTCACTACTGAATGGAGTACATAATTCAAGCCTAGGCTGCCTGACTCTAAGCTGATAAATACTGTGATTTCAAAAAACAGAGATCTAAACAAAAATAAATAAAAACATGGATCTAAGCGTCATTCCAGACCACTGCACTATCACCAGGCTATGCTGACTCCCTTGGATAACTGATTTTTATTAACTGTATCTCATTTCCATGAACCAGTCCTTTATGGAAGCCTCCCACAAGATGGTGCATGAAAGACGATGCTATAGAGGATTAAAAAGCAGTTGAAAACACGGCCCCTGCCTACCTAAAATACTGAGAGACTATATAAGGTGGCTGGACCGGGTATGTTTAGCAAAGATGACTTCTGGAAACAGTGTACTTTAGTTAGGGTTTTTGTGGGAGGAGGAACAGAAGCTGACAAAGAAGAAAGAGCCTGACTTGGGTACAAAGGTTTGGCAGTGGAAATAAGACTTATGGAATGGTTTCGTAACCCTTCTTTATTTCAAAACACAATCGTAAACATTTGATTCAATTCTCTCTCAAACACACACAGAATTACTAACCTTCTACACTCATGGCTTCCCTCAGAACCTGAAGTTTCTTTTGTCTTTCTCGGATTCGGTCCAAAGCGCTTGATATTGCCGAGGAGGTGGGCGATTCTCGTGTGTGAAATGCTGGATCCACTTTCTGAGGACCGAAGATATCCAAGGCTAGGCTTCCATCTGAGTATCTTGCCTCCTTTTTTCTAGGAGTGGTTGAAGTCCGCACTGTAACTGCCTCAGGGAGACGGCGTTGGTATCTGTCAGTCTCCCCAGAAGAGAAGTCTCTGTCACCTGTGCAAAGCAAGTCCATGGACGAAGCCCAGATCTTCTTCTTGGGAAGCACGTCAATGCCAGGGACAGCTTTTTTTTCTGGGCCACTAGATTTGAACGGGGAAGGGGAACAGGAATTTTCCAAATCTTCTTGTCCAGAGTTATTATCTGATGAAAGGTCCTTGAAATAATCTTCCTCATCTTGAGTGTCTTTGATAGATAGAAATCCCATGGATTTACTAAGCCCTTTGTTAAGAAAGGCCTGATGACAGAATGGAGACTTGTATGTGTTTAGAACATCAGAAGTAGAGCTTCTTCCTGGAATGATAAGAATCTATCATGTATGCACAGACTTTTTAGAAAATAATTGGAATGTAACCTTACTATTGACAATGAAAGTGGTGGCATTTTCCAGTTCTCCAAATGGAGAATCAGAGATGAAATGGGATGGTGATGATGATAAGGGAACTGGAAAAAAATTGCTATGTTTGTTAGTTGAATGCTATGTTTCAGAGTCCAATGTTTCTTACCAAATGGTATCAGCAACATATAGAACTTGGTTTCTAAAGTAACATTGTTTTATATTCAAAGGTGAATTATTTGGTTTTAAAAAATAGATAAGAGTTTCTGATACTATCCAGTTTGGTAGACATTAATTATTCATAAAATGATTTGGAGTTAATAATAGAATACATAGTATACTCTTTTAATGGTTAAAGATACAATTCAAATATGTATTATTTCAATATAAAGCCCTGCCATTTTCTGGTCATTCAAGTAAACGTGCTCAAAGGAAAAAAAAATTCCTGCTGTAGTATTTGGAATTATTGAGTATCAAAGTTTTATTAAGGTCATATATGTTTCCAAAAAAATTGATTATGTTTAAAATCCAGACGATTTGATTGTGTTTAAATTATGTAAGAAACTTAATTTTTCTACAGTAGACCATCATATCCTGAAATAGATTTTCTTCTCAAACATTATGTATCAATATTTGTTAACTGGAATAAATTACCCATTCTTATTCATGCATTGGTCCTTGATGTAGTTAAAACCAGTAAGCCATTCTAATGTTTTTTTTTAAGGTAGCAGTCTACAAATGTACTGAAGAGGAGCAAAAATGCCCAGCCAGAAATTTTTTGAATTCACAGACTCAACAACAACAAAAAAATCACACACATATATGGCTCCATTATTTAAAAGAGAAATGTAGAAAAATACTTTATAGTTACTAACATCAATAACCCATAAACACTGAAGATT
Source organism: Ovis canadensis (assembly GCF_042477335.2). Classification (NCBI taxonomy): domain Eukaryota; kingdom Metazoa; phylum Chordata; class Mammalia; order Artiodactyla; family Bovidae; genus Ovis; species Ovis canadensis. Next base: position 118,174,637 of record NC_091250.1, on the reverse strand, counting down.
TCCTCAAGGACCATCTGTGATCCCTCTTTGATAAGCTATTTGCTATGGATACAATATAAAATGATAACTAAAACCTTCCCAGTAACAATAAATTATTTATCAACACATTTGAATAAGTCAATTGCCTCTTCAGGGTAATAACTATTAGCTTTCTTCCCTCACCACACATTTTACCTTAAACATCATAGTCAATTAATTTCAGAATGTCAACACATAATTGCTTGAAAATTAGATTCAAATGTTTTGCTTTTCTTGGAATTCATCTTCCCCTGAACATGAATCTACTCAAGTGCAAGTAAGGATACATCATGTATCTGGGGCTCAGAATACTGGGAAATAGACCATCTCACATCTGGATGTATAGACTGCCACATACTTTGGATCCTAATATAAAATAATTTAAAACTGATAAACATATGTCTATGTTACAGTACTTCAGTGGTGAATTACATTCTTAAATCAGATATTGAAACTCAATTTAAAATCATATTAAAAAGTAGAGAACAAAGATATTTTTAAAAGTTGATAGGATACAATTGATAAAAAAATAAGAATCTAAAGGATTTAAGAACCATAGAAGCATATATGAGCTCAACAATCTGCCTCCTCCTATTATCTTGGCTACCAAGCTGAGTCAAACCTTGGAGAAAATCAAACAAATATTCCGGCAGCAACATAAATTCCTGGTCAACCATGATGGACACTCAACATCACTCACTTTTCACAATGACGGATTCACGTTTCCTCATTCTTTCCCACCTTAACTCTCTATCTGATGCTCTTGTCTCATATTCCACCAAGAAAAAAGAAGTTGTCAGAAGAGAGCTTTTTCACTGTTCCATGACTAATTCTATATATCTATTTGCCTCGGCAATCTTTTCCCTACTGTCTCAAGGGGTAAAACTTCCTACCAGTGGAAGGCCAATTCCCAGTATGTGTTCTATTCCCCCCTCCTCTTACTTTTATCAATGATTTTGCTTCTTTGGTTAATTTCTGCCTGCTCTGCTTCCATCCTCTAGTCTCCCATTTCTACTGAGTCCTTCTCATTAGTATACAAATGTTCCCTTATATCTCTATCACAAAACACACTAAACAAAACCTCTCCCCTCTGACCACATTTCCCTCTAGTTATTGCTGTCTCCAATTTCTCACTTCCCATTCATTATTCTACCCACTTTAGTCAACTCCCAGCTCCTCTCCAACTTGGTAGCTCCCATCATGTTACCACTCATGGCACCCATATTACCAAATTCAGTAGACACTTTTGTGTTCTCATTTTTCTTCTCAGTGACAACTAACAGTGAGAACAATCCCTTAAGGAATCACTTTCCTCTCTTTACAAGCCTGGTTTCCTACTCAGACAGCTCCTTCTAAGTCTTTTTCTTCCTTCCTCTACTGGATATCCAATTGTTGGTATTCCTCAGGTGTTGCTTTTAGAATCTTATGTTTTCACTCTATTAACAAGGCTTTAAATATTATCCACATATTGACAACTCCCAAATTTATATTCGTGGCACTGACTTCTTCTGGGAGCTCCAATCTGAAACAGAAACTGGAACTTCTACTCGTGTATCTCAGAAGCACCTCAAAGCAAACATGCTTAAAACTAACCTTATGCTTCCCACACCCAGAGATGTCCTTTACCCCACTCTTTGCAACTTGGATCAGTGGCACCATTATTCAGCTGATTGCTCAAAACAGAAATATGGGCACCCTCCTGAAACTCTTCATCTTCCTCATTTCCCATATTAAATTCATCAGAAAGTGCTGGCTACCTAACTTCTCAAAGATATGTTACTCCATGTGATTATTTCCAGTTCTACTGAAATCCCCTTATTCCCAATTAACACTGCAATGTCACCCTGCTTCTGTTTGCATCCACTATACTCCACTCAACAGCCAGAACCATCTTTTAAAAGTGCATTCCATGATGTCACTATTCTTAGTAAGTCTCCAAGGCATAATTATTGCACTCCAAATACAATTTAGACTCCTTCTGGGTGTGCAACTTGGATCCTTTTCAGGGATTCATCTCCACTTTCTTTATTCCATCCAGGCTACAGGTTTTTCTCTGTTAAGGTCTCTTATATGTTAGGGCCTTTGTATATACCATCTTATCTTCCCTGAGTGGTCTCTTCTAGACCTTTTTTGTAGTTGGTTGTTTCCCATTCTATAGTTTTACTTATGACTTCTTCAGTGAAGATACCCTGACCATTACTGACACATCATGAGACTATTTGGAACAAGTAAATTATCATCCCCTTTTCAGTTCAGTTCAGTTGCTCAGTCATGTCCGACCCTTTGAGACCCCATGAATCGCAGCACGCCAGGCCTCCCTGTCCATCACCAACTCCCGGAGTTCACTCAGACTCATGTCCATCGAGTCAGTGATGCCATCCAGCCATCTCATCCTCTGTCATCCCCTTTCCCTCCTGCCCCTAATCTCTCCCAGCATCAAAGTCTTTTCCAATGAGTCAACTCTTCGCATGAGGTGGCCAAAGTACTGGAGTTTCAGCTTTAGCATCATTCCTTCCAAAGAAATCCCAGGGCTGATCTCCTTCAGAATGGACTGGTTGGATCTCCTTGCAGTCCAAGGGACTCTCAAGAGTCTTCTCCAACACCCATTAGTATTTATTAGCGCTATATAAATGGGCCATGGTATTCTGAAAGAACCATGTCTTCTCACTAGCCATATGAAGTTTAAAACTAAAAAGCTAATAAGGTGGCTCTTAAGATTACTATTACTTTATAAATGCTAGCTTTTATTGTCTTCATGAAAATTGAAAATGAAAGTGAAAGTTGCTCAGTTGTATCCAATCTTTGTGACCCCATGGATTATACAGTCCATAAAATTCTCCAGGCCAGAATACTGGAGTGGGTAGCATTTCTCTTCTCCAGGGGATCTTCCCAACCCAGGGATGGAACCCAGGTCTTCCACATTGCAGGTGGATTTTTTACCAGCTGAGCCATAAGGGAAGTCCTTATGAAAATTAGTAGATATAAAAGTATTTCAGTTCATGTTTATTAAAAAATTCAGAAAGTTATCATTTTAAATTCTGTAGGGTAGTACAAAATTACAATGAAAATAAGCCATTTAAAAGTTTACACAAATATCAATCTTTGATTTGTTTTTTTAAAAAGTTCACACTAACTTCCTACTTTATTTCTATAAAATATGACTCATTTTGCTCTATATGTTTGAAAATCATATTATAACTAACCTAAGATCTCACGACTGTTACTTATAAAGGATGATTCTGAAGCACAGTTGAGGTCTCTTCTAGTAGCCATAGTAGCCAAGAGGACAAAGAAAGGCATGATGATACAGGAAGTGGAATGAGAAAGAAAGATGGTGGGAAGTGGAGGGCCAGAGGCATTGACACTCTTCAGGAAAACAGCAAAAAGTTGTAGAGGTGTGAAATAAGGTCCAAAGTGATCTGTATATACTTGTTACAGATGATCTAAAGTAAAATTGTAAGAGCTATGAGCTACAAAATTATTAAAGGGAGAAACAGTGTGGATGACCTTTTGAAGGAAGAGAAAGGAAGTGGGAGGAAAGAGATGTTTTGAGCTAAGTGGTTTCTCCAGTGAACCTTCTAGCCTAGGACTGCTCCTGTTTGCTTTTTGGGAGAAAAAGGAGATACATCATTAGGTAAGGACACAGAGAAGTGGGTTTCAGCTGGTCACAAACATACAATTCTTAAATCACATATTCCTAACTGGCAGGAGTCTTGATGTGTTTTATTATGTCAATGATGCTTGCTATCTTCAACCACATGAGACATGCAATTGCCTCATTAACACTTCACAGGTAGATAAAATACATATGGCATCATATACAGCAGAATAGTATCATGGCTGTTGTGATGCTAAAGTACTTAGGGAAAAAATTTCACTAATCTGAGAATTTAAAATTAGAGCTTAAATATAGAATCTGGCCATACAAATGAGGAGAATCATGGCATTCTAGGCCCATGTATTAGATGCTTAAGTCTACCACAACAGTGAAAACCATCAACTGTTAATACCAGAGCCACATCCTATATCTAACACTATATAAAATGCAGTTTCTTCAGCTGCTTTCCAGAGCTTCTAAATATGTACCCAGGCTATTATAATTACTTTATCAAACAAGCAATAAACAGCGCTGAAATCATTAAGTATACCTAACAGAGATGGCTGGATGGCATCACTGACTCGATGGACGTGAGTCTGAGTGAACTCCGGGAGTTGGTGATGGACAGGGAGGCCTGGCGTGCTGCGATTTATGGGGTCGGAAGGGTCAGACATGACTGAGCGACTGAACTGAACTGAACTGAATAGCTGTCAATGCTGGGCTGGAAGAAGCACAAGCTGGAATCAAGATTGCCAGGAGAAATATCAACAACCTCAGATATGCAGATGATACCACCCTTATGGCAGAAAGTGAAGAGGAACTAAAAAGCCTCTTGATGAAAGTGAAAGAAGAGAGTGAAAAAGTTGGCTTAAAGTTCAACATTTAGAAAACGAAGATCATGGCATCCGGTCCCATCACTTCATGGCAACTAGATGGGGAAACAGCAGAAACAGTGTCAGACTTTTATTTTTGGGGGCTCCAAAATCACTGCAGATGGTGATTGCAGCCATGAAATTAAGATGCTCATTCCTTGGAAGGAAAGTTATGACCAACCTAGATAGCATATGCAAAAGCAGAGACATTCCTTTGTTCGTCTAGTCAAGGCTATGGTTTTTCCAGTGGTCATGTATGGATGTGAGAGTTGGACTGTGAAGAAAGCTGAGCGCCAAAGAATTGATGCTTTTGAACTGTGGTGTTGGAGAAGACTCTTGAGAGTCCCTTGGACTGCAAGGAGATCCAACCAGTCCGTTCTAAAGGAGATCAGTCCTGAGTGTTCTTTGGAAGCCATGATGCTGAAGCTGAAACTCCAGTACTTTGGCCACCTCATGGGAAGAGTTGACTCATTGGAAAAGACTCTGATGCTGGGAGGGATTGGGGGCAGGAGGAGAAGGGGACAACAGAGGATGAGATGGCTGGATGGCATCACCGACTCGATGGATGTGAGTCTGAGTGAACTCCGAGAGTTGGTGATGGACAGGGAGGCCTGGGGTGCTGCCAATTCATGGGGTCGCAAAGAGTTGGACACAACTGACTGACTGAACTGAACTGAACTGACTGAATAGCTATCCTTGGGCTTCCCTTGTGGCTCAGCTGGTAAAGAATCTGTCTGCAATGAGGGAGACCTGGATTTGATCTCTGGGTTGGGACGATCCCCTGGAGAAGGGAAAGGCTACCAACCCCAGTATTCTGCCCTGGAGAATTCCATGGACTATACAGTCCATTGGGTTGCAAAGAGTCCAACACAGTTGAGTGACTTTCACTTTCAATAGCTATCCTTACTACTCATTTTGATCACAGGAAACTTAACTAATGGTATTTCTGAAAGGAATACCCACTGTAGCTACTCTTAAAAGATTTCAAGAGGAGCCTTCTGTGGTATTTTCCCATTCTGGTAGAGTTAGAAGTTCCTCCACCTAAACTCACAGAGCATGCTGGACCTCTATGAAGACATTTTTCCTGCTATATTAAAATTATCCATTATATTCTGCATCTGCCATCATTCCTACTCATTTTCTCACCTCCACCCCTAACTGGAATAATAACAGAAGGGATCTTACTTGTTTTTGTATTTCCAGTTCCCAATAAAAGAAATTTCGAAAGAATGTTTGTAGAATAGAATGAATATATAACTTACAAAACCTTTTTAAGCCAACTTAAGTAGCACAATCTACGAGAAAGATTACTGTCGAAAGGCGGGGTTTTAATTCTGGCTTTATCATTCAGTCCATGAGCTTGGGCAAGCCACTTAGCTTCTGTTTCTCACTGCCTTCATCTACGAGAATGTGGATGTAATTTGCTATGCCTCTTCTTAGAGATGACAGGATAAATAAACTAACCCATTTGAACGATCAAAAGCTCTTCTGAACAAGGAGCAGCATAAAATTCTAAATTTTGCCTCTTTTTTTTGTTGTTTCTGCTTTATTTTTCTCAGCATATAATTATCTACTGAGGGAGGATTTAAGTTCCTTTTGAAAGAAAAATCATAAAAACAGAAATCAAAAGATCTCCTAGAAAATTCTTAGATTCTATAATAAAAAATCAAGTTATTCAGAACAAGTAGTCACTGTAGGTACATTTTTCCATTTCTTAAGGATGTTTTGAGTTCAGAGAATTTACAGACAACATTAGATTACACACAATTTTAAGTATTCAAATTTAAAATGAAACCACAAAGCATTTTCCTTTCAGAGAGTATGTAGTTTGCTAAAAAGAGCAAACAATAAACTTTGAAGAGGAATAAATAAAAGATTTTAAGATCATAAAACATATTCATAATATAACATATTCCACTTATTAAATTAAAAAAACCTTCCTTGTAAAGTACACTGTTTTAACTCTTTTTGTTATTTATGATTAACATTATCCTTAAGGGGACAACATCATTCATCTTTCCCCTTACACACAGACTCAAATTCACAGCACCTCTTAGAAGCTAACTTCAAAACGACATTTCAGTATTAAAAGAGGCTCCCTGGTTCCCCATCTGTCCTCAAAAATGTGATCAGGTACGAAAAAAAAAGAAACATGGTATTATCAATATGCCTGAGTTCTGGAGCACTATCGCACTGATCTGATCAAGGTGTGGGTTTCTACCTTAAGCTCACTTGGCAGGAAATGCTTGATTTCTTTCTGCTTAGCGCAGCCATTACACTCAGTGCACTGACAGTATTAAATAACAAAGTCGGGGCACACAGCCCACTAGTTCAGGCCTTAGCTTCTGTAACAGATCTCAGAGGCAAGATATAAGGAGCGACTTTTCAAGTTCATTTACTCATAGATGAAAAATTTTATTGCTATGTTTTAATTGAACAATCAAATCACTTAGGTATGAGGCATTATCTCTAAAATTGTCCACTTCTTTTAATCTAATTCTATATCTCACTGGAAAATGTCAAAACTTGACATTTTATTTATCGAGAACAGTGGTCAAGAACTGAATAAACTACAAGTTATCACTACATCAAGGTTTTAGGTTCATCTACATCAAAGTGAATGCCTTACTACGAATGTAATATGACAATGTTGCTTTGCCAAGTGACCACTGACAGTTAAGAACTGGTACTGCCCCAAAGTAATACCACTGTCATGGAAGAGTATTTCTTCTTTATGAGTTAATTTTTAAAAAGATTTATAAGTTTATGCCACTATTAGCTCCTAACCTCTTCTGTCTGATAATGCCTATAAATTAGTATACTATATTAATTCTGTCGTTGAGATGTGGTTTTACAAAATTTTAAGGATAAATTAAAAGAGCCTTTGAGCATTATTACTATTGTGGTAAGCAATGGCTAAAATGAACTGAGGAATCCTCTCCCATTATAGCTGATTCAACAAAGGCTATTGCAGGTGGCTCAGTGCTAAAAAGTCCACCTGCCAAAGCAGAAGACTCCAGAGGGTTCGATCCCTGGGCTGGGAAGATCCCCTGGAGTAGGAGATGAAAACTCCCTCTAGTACCCTTGCCTGAAAAATTTCACAGACAGGGGAGCCTGGCAGGCTACAGCCCATGGGGTCACAAAGAGTCAGACCCGACTGAGCATGCAGACACACAGTCCAAAAAGGGGCTACTGTTTCTTTAAATACAAGAACCTCTAATTCTACCCTAAATTAAAGGAACTCATTCAGGTTTGTTCTGTGTGACAAACTAATTCCTTACAAAAATTCTCTTGAGTTTCGATATTGGGGACATTTTATTCTCCAATAAGGAGACAGGATTATTAGAGAATTAAAATCAATGGATAGGCTATTTAAAGATTTCTCTGTAAATTTTCTTAAGTTATTACAGTCAATTCTAGATTATCTGTATTCAACAGTCTATTAGTCATAATGATTCTAAAGCACTATTAGACAATAATATTGTTTCAATATTATAAAAACAAAATCATAAATAAAAGGCATTAATAATTTGGTTTAAAACTTCTATTTGTTGTTATAGCCAAAATAGTGAACTATAGTTTACTTTTTATTTTGAATGCAACTTAATGTTTAAAATAAGTTATCTAAAAAAATAATTGAGTCTCATATATTTATTTTTGGAACCATTAAAATTATATTATAGACATGTTATTATATCTTTCTCATACTCATTCAATCAACAAATATTTATTTAACATCTACAAAAAGTAATGTGCTTAATTTGGTAGATTTTCCTCATCTCTAGTATATACATGTCTAGAAAACTTAATTTTGTATATGGCTTTCATAAACAGTGTGGCTCAGCTGGTAAAGAATCCGCCTGCAATGTGGGAGAGCTGGGTTCAATCCCTGGGTTGGGAAGATCCTCTGGAGAAGGGAAAGACTACCCACTCCAGTATTCTGGCCTGGAGAAATCCATGAACTATACAGTCCATGGGGTCACAAAGAGTCAGACACAACTGAGTGAGTTATCTAAGATAAGTTAAATAACTGTTTATTTAAAGTATTGGGTTGGCCAAAAAGTTTGGTCAGGTTTTTTCTGTAATGTGGGAAAACCTGAATGAACATTTTGGCTAACCAAATATGTTATAAATAAAACAAATAGCCAGCAAAGACCTACTGTACACAGGGAACTCTACTCAACACTCTCTAATCCACCCTAACGGGAATAACCTAAATGGGCAAATAATTTGAAAAAGAATGGATACATGTGTATGTATACCTTTGAATCACTTTGCTGTACATCTGAAACTAACGTATTGCAAATTAACTATACTCCAATATGAAATAAAAATTTTAAAAATAGCTAACCAGAAAAAAAAAAGTATATTGTAGAGTTGGTATAGATTCAGTCTATTGCTACTTCTAAAATATTTGTAATACTTCATGTCTGAAAAAATAAAACTGAATCATTGAAAGTAATATAAACTAAATTATGTTAACATTTGTTAGTTTTCTAAATTTGATAAACTAAATATGACAGAGTGATAGTTTTCTTTAGACTCAATAAATTTATGATGCATAGAATTAGAATGAGGGGTTTCATATTTATAGGAAGATTGTTTATTCTTAAAGAAACTAAGCTTGTTTTAGTTTAAAAAAAAAACTATCTTTAAAATTAATCATCAATAATATAGCATTAAAATTACGAAATCAACAAGTAACAACCAAGCATACAAACTTCAATTTTATAACATGGCCAATTTGAAGCAGGAGATGATAGAGAACTACAAAAAGAGAAAGTACATAAAAGAGAAATAAGGAAGTAAGGAGCAGGGGAGAAAGGGAGGTAAGAGAAGAGAGAAGGAAGGAGTAAGAAATAGAAAGATAATAAATAAAAAAATCATTTCTTTTAAATCTAATGTTCATTTATCAAAGTATTCATCATGTCCCTTCAAAAAGGATTCATTTATTTCCAAAACAGGGGACTGATTGAAAATTGGATGGACTAACAAAGTGTTCCTATTTTTAGCACCAAGGTTCACACTATATCTCAAATCCTAGTGTCCTTTAAGACAAAAGAAAACAGACTGTTACCTATGAGAGGAAGGTGCGTCTATATAGACACACACACACACATATATATTTGAGGAATATTTATTTTTATTTATTTATATAAATATATTCTATATATATATATTATATATATATATATTTGAGGATGTAAGTATAGTACGAAAACAGAAAAAGGGTTAAAAATATTTTTTTAAATTTAAAGTCTGCCTTCTTTTCTGACCCGTGCATAAACTAACAATGTATGTATTAGAAACAGAACTTTATGCAACTCGAAGTAAATTAATTATATTGATGATATGAAATCTTGGTGCCTTTTCAGAAAAAAAATCCCTATTCACAATAAGTAAAATGAAAGCACCAAAACAGACACGTAACTGACAGCACTATGACAGAATCCCTCCATTCAGTTCAGTTGCTCAGTCGTGTCTGACTCTTTGAGACCCTGTGGACTGCAGCATGCCAGGCCTCCCTGTCCATCACCAACTCCCATGAGAAACAATCTTATTGCTTTTCTTGACTTAAAGTAACCAGTACACTTGCTTAGGGCACATCTGTCCCTCTTGGACATGAGAGCTCTGAATTCTGCAAAACGCTTAGTCCAGGTAATCAAATGTTTGTTTTTGGTTTTCACAATGAGAGTTTCTCATAGGTTTTAATTAAGATAGCTGAGTTTTGACAGTCTAATTAAATAAACATCTTAATTTTTAATATGACTATATCAATTAGTATGTTATATTAGAATATATTTAAGCAATATTTATATTTACTTTACCCCAGCTCCTAGACTTAAGACAAAATATTTCACTCACAAAACATTTTTGCTAATGTTTAAATGACCATGATTATCAATATTGCTTGATGAGAAGTAAAGAGAACAAAGATAATCAGCAAAAACAAAATTTCATTTTATAAATAAACCACGCTTGAAACTTAACACTGAAAAATAAACTTTCATGTAAAAAATTTACTTTTTCTACTTTTACTTCATGTGTTTTGAATCTGATTTTATATTCATTTCCTTAAAAAAATAAATTTAATAACTATGTAGACCCTATAATTATCTAATGCTATTGGCAAATAGCAAAACCACTCTTCATCAGTTTTTACTTACTAAGCATTGTATAACCTAAGACAGTATTTGGTAACTGCAAGTCATGAAATTCATTGGTCATGAAATCAATTTAGTGGGTTGAGATTAGCATTTAAAAAAAGAAATAGAAAATAGTATGTAACAAGAATAATGTTGTTTTCTGAAACTTGTGCTTTAGTAACATTTATGTTCATAAATTTGTGTTTTATCATCCTTTAAAATGTATTTTTAATATAAAATATCATGATAAAGTAAATAAAGATATTATTGCTATAACAACAATATCGGGAAAGAAATGATATACTGTGGGTGTCCTGACTGTATTAACATTTTCTGCAAAATGATCAAGGATTTATATATTAATACATCCAGTGTTCCTACCTGTTCAGTGCCTCCACTTTGCACACTTAGGATTATGATCATAATTACCAGATTTCCAAGCTAGGTTAACTAAGATTTTGTAAAGGAAATAGTAACAAATTTAAGGTCTAAAAATTTTCTGTTAACACACTCTTACCTGTTGGTAATCCTTTTCCTCTCAATCGGTCTCGGATAGCCTGGCTTCGATCAGGCTTTTGCTCACTGCTACGGGAAAGCTGATCCGTCTGTACACAGGTAATCAAAAGTCAAGTTTGACTAAAGAATCTCCCTTTTGTTCATGTCTACAGAATGACATCAACTAGATAGTTTTTGGAAGCCGTAATATTTGAGTAAAAACACTCCACATATGATACTGTTAATATATATTCCTTGGATAAGATTTATGTAGCTTAGTTCTGGCCAATTCATCTTCAGGGAATACAAGCCAAGAAACATCTATCAAAGCCTAAGCTGCTAACTAGTGAACAAAGTTAGTTAAAAGGAGTTCCATTTCAAAGCAATAAGCTTGAAGTATTCTTTTTTCCCCAAACTACTTTCATCTCTCAAGTGTGATTAAAATTTTAAAACCACATTAATTCTGGTATAATAAACCTTTCTCCTGATTGTAACTATGCATTGAGGGTGCTGATTTAAATTATTTTTGAAAATAATTTTCTAGATTTTCCCTGCCAGAAGTTACATTTGAAATACGCTTTAAACTAAATGGATATATTGAGGGATAACAATTTAAATCAATGCTCTTTTGAGACTCTTTTAGAACTAAATGTTTAAGTAGTCTTAAACTTTAGTAACTTCAACTAAGGGTACCTGTTTAAAATAAAACATGTCAAATTAGATCAAATTCCACATTATAAAGGGTGAAATGTTAAGACTACTAATGAATTTATTCAGATGATCAATTAGAATAGAAACTTCAAGAAATAAATGTAAGAAGAGAGAATGGTAAAGAAAAATTACTTAACTCTGGCACCAAGAGCATACAAACTTATCTGTTTACACACATACAATACATTTTAATATTTCTCCATGAGTGGAACTTGTTTAAATATGAATTAAAAATCCATTTAAGGTAGTATATTGAAGGCATTATGCTTCCTACCTATAAGAAGACTTAAATGGAAATATTTCTGAAATGATGGTATTGTTTCAATTATATATTAGTTCATATTGTACTGTATTATCAGTAACATAAGAGACAATATCCTGTATCATCTTTGGGTATTCCTGCATGAACACTACTATTAATAACAGTTGACATTTACTGAGCAATTACTATAAGGCAGGTACCACCTTAAGTGCTTTACATACTTAATGTTATTTAACTATCAAAAAAACCTCATGTGGTATATATTAACTTCACATTACAATAAAGGGAGAAATAGCAAATTTCTAAGGACCTTGAAGCAGCTCATCAATATTGAAATAATTATCTTTACAACTATTCACTAATATGGGTGGATGGTATGCACTGTTACTACTATTTCACAGGTAAGTGAAACTGCATTCAAACATGTTATAAGATTAAATCAGTGGAAGAACGCTGACAAGTAAGCTGGCCTACTGACTTTTACTCTAGGCTAATTAATTTTAAGTGAATTAGGATTATGGACACTTGTAGTGAATTTCATACTGGATGAAGGACTAAATCTTTCTATCAGCTACTGGGGAGAATGATAGTCTCAGAGGGGCGTGCTGGCTAACAGCATGGGCTTCAGGGTCAGAGAGATCCAGATTCCGATTGTGTCTCTGTCATTTACCACGTATGTGGCACGGCAAGTTATCTCATCTATTTGAGCCTCAGTTTCATTCTCTCTAAAAGGAAGATGAAATTCTCTCTTGTAACCCGGGGCTGTTTTGGTGAATAAATGTGAAAAAAAAAACCACATAAGTCATTCAGCACAAAACAAACTCAACATTTAAAAATGGTAGCTATGAGAGTTATCTATCCAGTGATATCCAGGAGACTCTCAAGAACAATGGATGGGGGAGTGTTATTATTTCTATTTTGAAATCTGCCTCTGGAAAGGTGAGCTTTCTCCCTGCTGATTCCAACTGACCTTTCTATGCTTCTCTCCCACTCAAAAGTCCCACAGCACATCCTGTGTCAGACTTATCGCTGTTCCTTGAATGTTCTGCTCTTTCCCATCTCAGGGCACTGATCCAAGTTTACTTCCCTCTGCCTGGATTACCCTTTCTTTTTATCCAGTCTCTGGAATCTAGTTTAAAGTGCTCTTTTTCAACTCAGTCATTACTTGTATCCTTTCCCCTCAAACTCTGATAGCTCTTAAGTTCCTGACTGATTCATAGGAAACGGAAGTCACATAAGCTTTTTGAGTCTCAATTTCTTTAAGAAATACATAGGATGCCCCTGGGGGTCCAATGGATAGGAATCTGCCTATCAATACAGGAGACATGGGTTCCGTTCCTGGTCCGGGCAGATCCCACATGCTGCAGGGCAACTAAGTCCACGTGTCACAACCACTGAGCCTTCATGCCTAGAGCCTATGCTCCTGAACAAAGGAAGTCACCCCAATGAGAAGCCCACTCAGCGCAACAAAGAGTGGCCCCCTACTGGCCCCAACTAGAAAAAAGCCTGCATAGCAACGAAGACCCAGCACAGCCAAAAAAAAAAAAGAAAAAAAAAAAAATCTTCAAAATGCTTTAAAAAAAAAAAAAAGCAAAAATGAACTGGGTAAATTATAAAGTGAAGGAGTTAGTACAGATCATTCCTCAGAGGGAGTTTTCACAAGAACATCAGTATTATGAGAAGATCTGTGAAAGAAGGCTCAAATAAGTTTGGGAAATGTTTCACCTATGTGCCTTTCCCTCCTGAGGGTTAGCAATACAACCTAATATATTAAAGGCTCTGAGAAGTTCTACAGTGAATATACATTTAACGTTCCTTAAAGAGTTTTCCCTCAACTCTATTTGAACATAGAGAAATTTTTCTAAACAAAAATGTACTTCAAAATATGAAGGATAGTTTGGTCTGAATGGAGTGGTGGTCCCCAACCTCTAGGATCTAATGCCTGATGATCTGAGGTGGAGCTGATCCAATAATAATAGAAATAAAGTGCACAATAGATGCAGTGCACTTGAATCATCCCCAAACCGTCACTCTCCCCACTGCCTGAGTCTGGAAAAACCTGTCTTCCACAAAATCTGGTGCCAAAAAGGCTGGGGACCTCTGGGCTTTCCTAAGTTTTTAGTATCTTTATGTTTCAAAAAAAAAAAAAGTCACACAAGAAATACAAACAAATAAATCAGCCCTAGTCAAGAAGGGGAAATACACAGCCAAGAACCCTCTTCACTTAGCCTCTACTACCTCAATTCCTCTCACTACAGTATCTCAAAGGATCCTTGGAGTCTACTTTATAAACCATTTGCCTAGAAGACTTTATGAACCTATCAACTGGCAAAGCATGTGGAATTTGGATATATCCTCGCCAGCCATACAACATCTTAGTTAAGGTTAGCAGAACTAAACCCCTAGGGATGAGAAATTAAGAGGAAGCCAGCAAGAACACTGCATGACAGTGACGAGTCTATCCAAAGTCACATAAAAGAGAGGAACTCAGGGAACCATAACGTAAGGGGCAAGAGCAGATGAAGGCCAAATCTAGACCAAACACCAAAAACCAAAAGAAGGCTTCCCTGATGGCCCAGTGGTCAAGAAGCCATCTGACAATGCAGGGGACATGGGTTTGATCCCTGATCCACATGCCGTGGAACAACTAAATCCCTGAGCCACAGCTACTGAGCCAGCACTCGAGAGCCCGGGAGCTGCAACAACTGAGCCCCTGAGCCACAGCTACTGAAACCGACGTGTCCTAGAGCCCGCGCTCAGCAGCAAGGAAAGCCGTCGCAATGAGAAGCCCGTGCGCCACAATTAGAGAGTAGCTGCTGCTTGCCACAACCAGAGAAAAGCCTTCACAGCAACAAAGAGCCATCACAGCCAAAAATAAATATATAAATAAGCAAAAATTATTTTAAAAAGAGACAGAAAAGACTTTCCTTAAAAAACAACAACAAAGGATGGCCAATCTATGGCAAATAGGATAGAATACAGCTTAAGAAAATACAGTGGAGGGATTATTAGATATACAGACTGTTAGTCTTGGGATTCTTCATATCTAAGAGAAGCGAGAAAATAAAGGTAGTCCCAGTTTTGGACTAATCTGGTAGGAATGCAAGCCTGTTTCCCCCTCACACACCAGAAGCCAATGTCCAAATAAGGTGGGGAAGGTGTAGAAATACTTAAGAGGTCCAGACTAAGTGGGCAAGAAAGAGGTCTAAAGCAATTGAAAATGCATGTCAATGACTCTAAAACCCATGCTGCATGTCCATATGGCTTTCACAATAGACAGACTCACTTACTGAAAGCTCCATAGGAAAAACAGAAAGAAAAGAGGCAAGAAGACATAACATGCTGTGATTCTACACTACTTGCTAGAATAAAGTTCTAAAAAAAGACTGTTCAAAAAGACACATGTACCCTAGTGTTCACTGCAGTACTATTCACAATAACCAGAACATGGAAGCAAATTAGATGTCCATCAACAGGTGAATGCTTAAAGAAGTTACGGCACATTATACAATGGGATATTACTCAGCCATAAAAAGGAACAAACGTGAATCAGTTGAACTAGGGTGGATGAACCTATAGCGTGTAATAGAGAGTGGAGAAAGACAGAAAGAGAAAAACAAATACTGTATATTAACATACATATACAGAATCTAGAAAAATGGTACTGATGAAACTATTTGCGGGACAGGAATAAAGGCACAGACATAGAGAACGGATTTACGGACACCACAGGGGAAGGACAGGGTGGGATCAATTGAGAAAGAGCACTGGCATGATCTACAGCACCATCTATAAAACAGATAGCTAGTATTATAGTTACATAACACAGGGAACCCAGCCTAGTGCTCTGTGATGAATTAGAGGGGTGGGCTAGGTTAGTGGTGTGTGTGCGAGGGAGGCTCAAGAGAGAGGGAATACATATATATTCCCTCCCTATAACTATATAAATACATATATAGTTATGACTGATTTGTGCTGTTGTACTACAGAAATCAATACAACATTGTAAAGCAATTATCCTCCAATTAAAAAAATTTTTTTATTTAAAAAAATTAAAAAGGACAAATTCTCATAAAATCTAGAAGACTAAATTATTGCCGTGGGCTTCTATTTTAAGTACTGTTTCAAATAAACAACTAACGTTTGAAAGAAATTCAGTCTTCTGTTCCTAGTCTTCATGGAGAAACACTATCCATATTTAAAGAAAATCTTGTGAAATGCTACTAAAGTATGACTATATGTACCAGTTGGAACTGTGGCTTACCCCAGAAAGATTTCCCAGAACCAGTTTTACCAACTGCTTCACGTAGGAAAATGAAGGTGCACAATTGCTATTCCTAATGTGGGCACTGCAAGCATCCAGGACAGTCCGAACAGAAACCCGTGCATAAATCACATCCTCGCACATTCCAAGTAGTATACTGTTGAGATGGTCTCCAAGCTTGATAGGCTGAAGACAAAGAAAGAAAAGGTCATGTTGGTCAGTGAGGGTAAATCGAACGAATGGAGACAAACCATTTCTAGAGTCACAGGAACCGTACCAAATTAATATACTTCAAATACTTGGAGGAAGTGAATTCCTTACGTAGTAGCATAAATGTTTGACTGCATTTTACCTTTTTTATAACATAAAAATTGTATTAGTGGAGGATGGTTAACATATATCTCCTAAGAATAGGAGTTATTCTAAAAAAAAAAACCTGGGGTTTTTTGTATGCTTAAGAAATGGAATGTTTTGATTAACCAAGAGTTTTGGTAAGCAGTTTATATATATGCATATACATGTATACACATATACAAACTGCTTATGTACATATATATGGGCTTCCCTGGTGGCTCAGATGGTAAAGTGTCTGCCTACAATGTGGGAGACCCAAGTTTGATCCCTGGATTGGGACAATCCTCTGGAGAAGGAAATGGCAACCCACTCCAGTACTCTTTCCTGGAAAATTCCACGGATGGAGGAGCCTGGTAGACTACAGTCCATGGGGTCGCGAAGAGTCAGACACAACTGGGCAACTTCACTTTCACTTCGCTTATACATATATATAAACATTTCACTTCATACATGTTTCACTTCACACACACACACATCCACATACAAACACGTGTGTGCTCAGTGGCTCAGTCATGTCTGACTCTGTGATCCTTTGGACTGCGGCCTACTAGGCTCCTCTGTCCACGGGATTTTCCAGGCAAGAATATTGGAGTGGTTGCCGTTTCCTCCTCCAGGGGATCTTTCCGACCCAGGGACCGAACTAGCCTCTCCTAACTCAGCAGGCAGATTCTTTATCACTGAGCCCCATGGGAAAACCCACAAACACATATGCACACACTATTTGGGGAGGAATAAACAATTTCCTAATATTTCATAAAAAGTAATAATAAATATAATTTTATACTCTCATGATAACCTAGAAGAGATTTCAAATATTGCAATGACTCAAGGTCATTTTAATATAAGTTCTCATTTTGCTGGTGAAACAGAAGCCGGAATGTGAAAATTTTTAAAAATTACTTGACATAATTTATAGACTATTATATCTAAATGTCCAAAGACCATACCAAGAAATGCAACATAAAACCATAAAGATAAGTCACTGCACACTCAGTAGCATGGTTAAAAATAAAAACACTGATAATACGAAGTAGTGGTGAGAAGAGCATTGCTGACTGGAGTCTGAAATAGTACATCTGCTTTGGTTTTAACATATGCTTTCCCTGTAACCCTTTCTTTCTACTTCTCATCCATTATGGATATTATACATCACCCTTTAGAGCTCAGCTTAGCAACAACTTCCTTTAATAAACCTATCCTAGCCCTCCAAGTCTAGTTAGAGGCTTCACATCTGGTTTTCCACGTGTGCGTGTCAGTTGCTCAGTCGTGTCCGACTTTTTGTGACCCCATGAACTGTAGCCCGCCAGGCTCCTCTGTCCATGGGATTCTCCAGACAAGAATACTGGAGTGGGTAGCCATTCTCTTCTCCAGGGGATCGCCCCAAATCAGGGATGGAACTTGGGTCTCCTGCACTGCAGACAATTTCATTCCCCTTAACACAGCATTTATCACATTGCATTGTAACTGGTTATTTGGTTGTTCATACCCATGACAGGACTCCACAGGCATGGGACATTATTTTCCTGGTGTCTGGGATAGTGTCTGTCATAAAGTATGTGCTTAATAAATACTTTTG
This sequence comes from Ovis canadensis, assembly GCF_042477335.2. Taxonomy (NCBI): domain Eukaryota; kingdom Metazoa; phylum Chordata; class Mammalia; order Artiodactyla; family Bovidae; genus Ovis; species Ovis canadensis. The sequence continues at coordinate 118,156,341 of NC_091250.1, read as the reverse complement.
AATTAACATTAAATATTTCTCCAAAACAATTAATTATATCTGATAGTAAAATAGAGGTAAAAGTTTATATATACTTCCCTTCCAATTTACACATGATAAATACTGACTTTATTTTCAGTTACCAGAGACAGAAAGTGTTAAATTATAGGATATGATCACATTTTACATGTAAGTTAGGTTGCATAAAATATGACACTATTATTTCCAGTAATAATTTAGCTTTCTTATTTATATTTATAGAATTGAAATGAGAGAAAGTAAATACACAGTATTTTTCATGATGTAAAATGAAAACCAAAAGAAGTTGAAGACTAGCATTCATCTTTCATGGACCTTAAGAGGTCTGAATTTTAGAATAAAAGCCTAAAATACTTACTGCTTCTTAATTTGATTATAACAAGACACACCTAGTTATTTTTGTTTTGAGTTCTAAATGCCTAAAATAAAACAATTCTATATGCCCATATCTTTGATGAAATATAGCTATTTAAAAAATTTCAATTACATTTACTACTATGTATTGTGTCTTCAGGAAATCAGTTATCTTAGAAAATAAAGACCAGAAGCAGCCCAATGGTCATCAGTGCCTAACACCCCAGAAAGTATGACTTTACTATCTGTGTCTGCTGCTGCAGGGGTTGTGAGGTATGATGTTGAAGTTCTGATATGTAGTTAGAGCTACTACTATTCCTATGGTTTTTGTATCAGAAAAGGCTATCACTTTCTATTCAAGTATGAATCATCAAAGACATTGACAATTCCCTTCTATCAGTCATTAAATTAGAAGAAATGAAGGGGACTCCTATTTCTCTTGCTCTAATTTTGAAAAGGCTACTATATTTCACTGAGTTGTTGAAACACAGCTGTGTATTTGTGCTTAGTCACTCAGTTGTGTCCAACCCCATGGACTGTAGCCCGCCAGGCTCCACTGTCCATGCGGATTCTCCAGGCAAGAAAACTGAAGTGGGTTGCCATACCATCCTCTAACGATGTCTGTATTTCTAAGAACATTCTCAGAAAAATAATTTCTTTAGTACTTTATTATTTCATTCTGAGAGAAGACATTATTAACTTGAACAACCAGTATAGAAATGCTGGTGTGCCTGACAACACACTGTAGAAATATACAGAAGAGCTTCTTAAAAAGTATAATATTGTACAAATGTGATGGCTTGACTCACTTGGCTCTGAGGTACTTCATGATCAGCTCCCCAATACAATGTCATTCCGAGAGAATAAATATGGATCTAGGAATAGAATTTAAAAAAAAAATCATTTTATGGTAAAAAGTTAATCTAGCAAGTACTATATATTCATCACTTTTTGCTCCCAAGAATATGTAACACATGATTTGAGAAAACCATCATTTCATATTTTGCATAAAAGAATGTGAGAGCTTACATTACCATATGTAAAACAGAGAGTTAGTGGGAATTTGCTGTATGACGCAGGGAGCTCAAATCTGGTGCTCTGTGACAACCTCTAGGGGTGGGATGGGGTAGGAGGTGGGAGGGAGGTTCAAGAGAAAGGGGACCTATGGCTGATTCATGCTAATGTATGGCAGAAACCAACACAGTATTGTAAAGCAATTATCCTCCAATTAAAAATAAATAAATTTAAATTAAAAATGTATGTGAGAGCTTAAAACAGAAAAGACTGGAAATGATCAGAACAGATTTCATTTTCCAACTCCTCAGTCTGTCTGCTATGAGTAATCATTTTTATCAGTCCTTTTTTTTTTTAACTCTAAACTTTTTATTTTGTATTGAGGTTAACCAATTAACATGCTGTGATGGTTTCATGTGAACAGCTAAGGAACTCAGCCATACCTTACATGTATCCATTCTCCTCCATTTCTTATTTAAAGTTTCTTTATGCAAACTCAAGAGAATATGAATAAACAGTCTGACTTTCCATTTCTTTTACAAAAGGTCAGAAATTTTAAAAAAATTACTCGACATCTTGCAGTTTTAATTTAACAAGACAGGTTATGAATGTTTAGAGATGGCATTGAGTCTCTTTAGCTTTGAATCTCTTAACTCTTTTCACTGCTGCATAGAACTATATTTTGTGGTCACTGTATTGTTTACTTAACTGATCTATCACTAATCAGCAATTAGAAATTTCCTAAACTTTTGCTATCATAAATAAAGTTTTAGCAAACAATTTTGGATATGTCATTTTGTACATGCAAATATTCCTCTTAAATTGACTCTCTTACATCATGAATAAAAGAGCAAATCATCTGTAGTTTTGATACATTTTTGTCTGATTTCCCCCCACAACGTTTTATCCTTTTGCATTTCTACAGCAACATATGAGACTTCCTTTCCACAAGCCTTATCCATAGAATGTGTTATGAAGCTGTTTGCTGAACTGAAAAGAGAAAAAAAATCTCGTTACAGTTTGATTAGCACTTTTCTTACCAAGAATGGATGGGGTAGTAGCACATGGAAAAAAAAGCTGGATCAGAAAAGGTTCCTTTTTCATTGTCTGTTGCTTCTTAAAGATTGGAAAAATGACAACGTATTTTTATGCTGATATGTGGATAGAACAGGGAAAACTGGAATTGCAGGAGAGAGGAGACAGCTGGGAGAGCACTGATGAGTAAGCAGGAGGAAGTGGAGGCTAATGCACAGATGAAGGAGTTGGCTTCCAGAGGAGCACAGACAGTTCTTAGGAAGCAGGGAAGCAAAGAATACGAAAATTTATGTGGGTAATCTGGTCATGGGATCTTGGGAGAAGTCTCCTGATTACTTCTACTTTTTTTCCCCTGGTGAAACAGGAAGCAAGATTATCAACCTAAAGAATGGACAGTTAATCCTTCTAAGTAATCATTTTCCAGCTCTCCTGTTAAGAGATTCAAAGCTAAACTTTCAGCAGGCTCTCTCAGTACTGAATAATCTTACCACAAACATTTTGTTTGCAGCCATCTTACTGCAATATCATCTTCAGTGTCTTTCCTTTTTTCCCATTTTGCTGTCATTTTCTCCTCTCTATTTTTAATTATACAAACTGTCTCAAACCTCTTTAGATATACACGAGATAAATCCATATAAAACTGGATATCCTTAGAATCTCACAGCATTTAAATTACAGATTAGAAAAAGTTCGTTCCTCTTTTTAAATATTTTCATGGCTCCTAATGTTCAAAATTCCGAATTCTTTATGATACACAAGGCTCACTCTGACTTGCCTCCATCTCCATTTTCCAAACAGATTTTTCAGTCTTCCTTCTCTTCTCCCTCCTTTCTCTATCACACCTAGACACTTCAAAACTAAAAGATAATTCTCTGCTGGCAAACCAATCTTTCTCTTTCCCAGCTTTTTTTGAAAGTTCCTCCTACCAAGAATTTCTTTCTTCATCTGTCAATAAAAGTTCTACCCATTATTGATAGCCCAAAGATGCTGTTATCTATTACAAATGTTATATAAATCTTCTCCAACAGTATAAAGCATTCTCTCTTATATAATACAGTCTTCATTTCATTTATATCTCTAATGAAACAGTTAACTAATACTACCTGCAACATAGTTAGGATGCTTGCTTGTTTGTCCTCCTTGAGGGAGCCTCGTTTTTTATACATCTTAATATCCCTCTTAGCAACTGACACAACTTGTACATAGTAGATATTCAATACATGCCTGGTGAATTCAATTAAATGTGCATGAAGTTCAAGGCAACATGTTGCAGACTATTTGTATCACATTTCTGTTTAGAATTCAAGGAACCTCATATGGGAACACCTTTTCAAAGAGCCTCATACGTGAAAAACATTTTTCATACCTTTAGCAAAAATGATGAACTGCATACTCAAATATATGTCTCTTAATATATTAACTCTGATTTGTGGTTCTTTGAGATACTGGTAGTACTTTAAGGTCCTTTATTATATTTACTTGTCAGTATGTGAATTGAATTACTTTAATAACATATAAGACTATATAAGATTAATAACATTTAAAAAATAGATTATAAACTTAATACATTTGCTGATCATATATATATATACATATATATATATATATATATATACACACACACACACACTATAATGGTTAATTTTATGTGTCAATTTGACTGGATGCCTAGATATTTGATCAAACCCTATTCTGGGTATTTCTGGGAGAGCATTTTGGATGAAAGCGCCATTTAAATAGGTAAAGTGGGCAAGACAGATTGCTCTCCCCAATACGGGTTGTCCTCATCCAATCATTGGAAGGCCTGTATAGAACAAAATGGTTTACTCACCCCCAGGTAAGAAAGAATTCTTTCTGCCTGACTGCCTTCAAACTAGGACATCAGCTTTTTATTGCCTTTGGACACGATCCAAAATATCAACTCTTCCTGGGCCCTGAGCCTTCTGGCCTGCAGAGTGGAACTACACCCTTGGTTCTCCTGGTTCTCAGACCAGAACTGCAGTGTTGCTCTCCTGGTCCCCAGCTTGCCAGCTCATCTTACAGATCTTGGGACTTGTCAGTATCCATGATCACATGAGCTAATAAGTCTCTCTTTACACACACACACCCTACTGATCTGGTTTCTCTGGAGACTCCTGCTTAATAAGTATCCAAATATGATATATATATATATATATATACACACACACACATATCATATATATATATCACATATATATATATATGTAGAGAGAGAGAGAGAGAATATATATGTATGAATCAAACAAAGAAGTGGTAAATTTGTACCGCTGCTGCTGCTAAGTCACTTCGGTTGTGTCCGACTCTGTGTGACTCCACAGATGGCAGCCCACCAGGCTCCCCGGTCCTTGGGATTCTCCAGGCAAGAACACTGGAGTGGGTTGCCATTGCCTTCTCCAAGGCATGAAAGTGAAAAGTGAAAGTGAAGTCGCTCAGTCATGTCCGACTCTTAGCGAAATCCAAAAAAGACAAGATTACTTGTGATTAGGGAAGAAATTTGAAGCAGGGCCAGTTTAAGCTCAGCCTTGAATACAGGGTATGTGTCCCCTTTCCATGTTCTCTTAATGTTTCGTACAGACGTACTATCCTTGTATTTTCATTATTGTTATTATTAATTGCTTTTTGTCTGTCTCTCCATTACTGATACTTACGTTACTACTTGCCCTTTGAGGGCAAAGGCTATTTTTTATTCAATATCTCTGTAAACCTATGGCCTAATATAGGATTGAATATCTAAGTCCTCAAGAGATGGTCATTGAAAGAATGGTTGGTACTTAGGATGTGGGTTTGCAGAAATGGGGAAGGGCACTGTTATACAAAAGAGGGAAGCCACAAAGCATAGAATCTCTTTAATAATCACTGACTACAACTTTTGCATATGAAAGAGAGGAGTTGAAATATGGTTGGAATCAAACTCTGGAGAGGTTTCCTAGGTTTTGCAAAGGAATCTGTACTTAACTGGGTTAAAAAAAGCAGAAGGTTTTTGAAGGAAAAAAAAAAAAGACATGATCAGAGGGGTTAATCTGACAGCAGTTGGGCAAATAGTCAAGAAGCAGAAATAAGTTAGAAGATTAGATAAAAGTTCAAGAGAAAGGAAATGGGGACCCTACCATAGCCCTGGCAATAGGGCTGAAGAGGAGAGGACAGAATGGCTGGACTTCGGAAGATGACTTGAGAGATTTAGGCAATTAAGTGGACTTGTGGAAAGGCAGGAGTCAGATAAAGATACAAGAAAATGTGACATTTAAACACACACACACACACGCAGAGTTGAAAGATCCAATATAATCCATGGGAAAGAGAAATATGCTTTTTGTCTTTACAGTTATAATGGGCTGGAATATGAACTCTGTGAATGAAACGACTTTGTTCTATCTATCATTTTATCCCAGGACCTAGGACACCACATAATAGTAACTGATAATACTCAGTGGATGCTTACTCTCTGCTGGGGACTGTTCTAAGCATTTAACAATCGTATTTAGCTTTCAGCTCTATACCAGTCATTCTCAAAGAGTTATTCCCCAACCAGCAGCATCAGCATCCCCTGGGAACGTGGGAGAAAAGCAAGTTCTCAGACCCTGCCCCAGACCTACTGAATCAGAAATCCTGGAGGCAAGCCCTGCAGTCTGTGTTTTATGAAGTCCTTCTGGTAATTCTGATGCAGGATAAAATGTGAGAACCACTGTTCTATGCCATACCTGCCAGTTACACCTTGCTTCGAGTTCTTTTGGACATACACCCAAAGGGAGATGCTGGATCACACAGTAGTTCTACCTTTAACTTTTTCGAGGAGCTGCCATGCTGTTTTTCATAATGACTATACAATTTACAGTCCCAGAAACGTAAATGAAAGTCCCAGCTTCTCTGTATCCTCAACCAACACGTGCTAGTTTTTGTTCTCTTAACAGTGGTCAGTCAGTCTAGTGGGTGCGAGATGATATATCTACAACCCTAGCATTTAAATTTTTAATTTAATTCTGTCATTAAATGTTGGACTCTAGAACTAGACAGCCCTGGAGTTTCTTCAAATGCCTGTAATAACTATACATTCAAATTTACAGATAAATGGGAACAAATGGAGGGGAGAAAAGGTGGATCAGTAAGAATTAATGTGGAATAAATGTAGAATAATGTAGTGTGGTTAAAGGCATTTGGTCTTTAAAACAAGTTCATTTGAGGTTTCTGCTATTTCCTCATATTATCCTTCTAAAGATGACTCTTGATTTTAAGAAGTATAGATATGGTGAAAGTGTGAGTAGCTCACTTGTGTCTGACTCTTTGCAACCCCATGGACTGTAGCCCGCCAGGCTCCTCTGTCCATGTAATTCTCCAGGCAAAAATACTGAAGTGGGCAGCTATTCCCTTCTCCAGGGGATTTTCCCAACCCCGGGATCCAACCTAGGTCTCCTGCGTCCCTGCATTGCAGGTGGATTCTTTACTGTTTGGTAGGAACCACAATTACTGATACTTACATTGTAAGTTAGTGAAAATAAACACTTAACCTAAGATCCCTTTAGTTCACCAGGGATATAGTTCGAATCCCTGGTGCATGTCCAATAATCTTGAAGAGAAAACAAAACGAGAATTTGATTCAGGTTCTAGTCCTAACGTTCCCTGGTGGCTCAGATGGTAAAGCATCTGTCTACAATGTGGGAGACCTGGGTTCGATCCCTGGGTCAGGAAGATCCGCTTTGGAGAAGGAAATGGCAATCCACTCCAGTACTATTGCTTGGAAAATCCCATGGACTAGTCCTAAGAAAATGATTTCAAAAGAATTGCCAAATTAACCATGTGCCAAGCAAGCAGGAAGTAAACAATTACTCACTGAAGGGAAAACCAGAGAATCAAAAAGCTTCGTGTGACCTATATAAACTTGTCTAGTTATTTAAATAAAGGGGCATGCTATCTGGAAAAGTAAAATTTTAGGGCAAATAAATGCAAAGTGTCTATTTATACAGCTCGTGGTAAGGTAAACTTTTTTTCATATAACTGAATAAGCAGTTTACAAAACAAGTTTCATTGAATGAAGGAAACATTTTCATGGGTCAAGATCTTACTAAGTATTCATTATTATTCATAAGCTAGGCTTTAAGTATCATATTTTTTAAAAAATTCATATACTATCAATAGCAAGCATTTGTTGAGAACAAGTTAAAAATGGTATATCCTTAACTCAGCAAACTATGAAATGCCTTTACCATCCTCTTTCTCAAGATGTCAGAATATAGTTGGCAACTTTGTAGGAATGGGACAACGCCTATCACATCCCCAACACTTGATTCTGAACACCTAGCCTAGTAATAGGGAGGCTTCAATCACTTTCCCAAACTCAGGATCTAACAGTTGTACCTAAATACATGGGAAGTTTACTGTCTGGGTATTCTGACATCGCAGGGCAAACTGGGAAAGCCCTTAGCAAGTCAGAAAAGCACTCATGCACCTATTAAGCAGTTTTTCAATTGTGGATTTTAAATACCTTGCAGGAAGAATTCATAAACACTTGTGCAAAATTTTTTCTTAACTAGAGAAAACTTACTTATAATTCAGCAGCAGTTTTTAAAACTTAGACACCTGTGACTCTACTGCAGAGATTCTTAGTTTTCCTTAGGTCACCAGACCCACCTGAGAGACTGATAACCCAGTCTGAAGGACACGCTGCCCCTAACGTGCTCAGACACGTAAAACTTAGTACATCATTTCATTGCTTTTTAGATATCCTGAAGCTCAGTTAAGACTCAGAAATCTCAAGGGTTAAATAATTTACACACACATCATGCCTATCTCCAATATTCCAGTTAACTTCTATCTTTAAAAATCTTATTATTGAAGGAATCAGAGAGTATACAGAATGAACGTACACTATTTAAATATACAGAGCTACACATATGCCATCCAGTTTAATAAAACACTACCAGGATAAACACCTTCATGATATAAAACTACCAACACTGCACATACTGTGTATTAAACAAAGGCCTTTGCAAATACCTCCTTGCACATAATGGGAAATTTCTTAGGGTTAATGCCTTAAGCATTACCTACACTTCATAGCTATGGTTTCTATTCACTGGTTGCTTTGCATGTACCATCCAAATTCTTAAGCAGCTCTTGGAATATAAAAGGCAGATAAAACTGGATTTTCTACCAATTCTGGTCAGTCTTATTTCAGATATATAATCAGTGGCTCAAATCAAGATATCTTTCTCACATTAGAAAGTCTGTGGAAGAGGCAGGCTTGGTTTTCTGTATCAGTGGTTCTGCATCTGCAGATTCAACCAACTGAGGATCGTGTAGTACTGGAGTATTCACTATTGGGAAGAATATTCACATGAGGGGGTCCATGCAGTTCAAATCAGAGTTGTTCAAGGGTCAACTACATGTCAAAGTTTTAAATGCACATACTCTGATTTAACAATTTTACTACTAGGAAATTATTAGGTTAGTTTTTGCATTTACATGCACTGATATATGAGAAATGATATCTATACCCAATTCTGAATTCTCCAAAGTTCCCTATCTATGTTATCACAGCTTGGGAATTCCCTGGTGCTCCAGTGGTTTGGACACTGTGCCTTCATTGCCAAGGGCCTTGGTTCAATCCCTAGTCAGGGAACTATGATCTCACAAGCCACGTGGTATGGCCAAAAACGAATAAAAATTATCACAGCTTGCTACACAAAATACACATATTTATTTCAAAATCTCTTTTCAGAGCCTTGACAATGAAATTAGATCTTCAAATATCAATGACACTGCTATCCTCAGACTGGATATTCCTATCATAAACTTTTCCTTCTTCATTGTTTCATCAAATCAACCGTGAAACTCTTTCAGCTTTGTTTCCACTATAACCCCATTATCCCCACCTTTATATGCCCAAGGCCTTATACAATTTTTAGTTCTTTCCCTCGATTATTAAAATGCCCTAGTTAGAGTCCTACATAGTTTTTCATCTCATTTATCCACTTGCATCAAACTTGGAGGTAACAAATCACATCAATCTCCTAAAGATATATCCCAGAAGAAAGTTTAAGTTTCTAGTATTCACTGTCTTCTTCATTCTGACCTCTTGTCTCCCTTTAACCATAGCCCTCCATGTAGGGGATGCTCCAGCCTAACCCGTCTGACCAAACACTCCCCATCAGAGGGCACAATCTCCGACTCTCAGCACGGCACAGCACAGCAACCCTGAGTGGAATCCCCATTCCTACCTGTTTTCAATTTTCTAAATTCTCAGTTTAGTCACTCAGTCATGTCCAACTCTTTGCGACCCCATGGACTGCAGCACTCCAGGCCTCCCTCTCCATCACCAACTCCTGGAGTTTACGCAAACTCATGTCCGTTGGGTTGGTGATGTCATCCAGCCATCTCATCCTCTGTCGTTCCCTTCTCCTCCCACCTTCAATCTTTCCCAGAATCAGGGTCTTTTCAAATGAGTCAGTTCCTCACATCAGGTGGCCAAAGTATTGGAGTTTCGGCTTCAGCATCAGTCCTTCCAAAGAATATTCAGGACTGATTTTCTTTAGGATGGACTTCTAAATTCTAGTCATTCTTCATACGCCAACACAAAACCTTCTCTGCCATACCATTTTAAACAGAAAACTGTTCCTCTTCTAAACTCTATCCCTCTATACAGCATTTATTTGTATTTACCTTATTGTTCTATATACATTGATCAGGATCTATCTTCTAGTTATTTTTGTATCTTCCTCACAAGCACAGTGTTTTATACATAGCAGGCTTTTAATAAGTATTTTAAACCTTGAATTAATAAAGGCTCACATCTTTTTTATGTTTTTTTTTCTTAGACCTATACATTTTGATAAAACTATTTTGAATTCTTAAAATAAATATGAACTTCTTAGAATACACGGTCATTTTGTTTTTTAGCTGAAGCATACTGTAATAGCAAGGGGGTTTCCTGGTAGCTCAACTGGTAAAGAACTCGCCTGCAATGCAGGAGAACCCGGTTCAATTCCTGGGTCAGGAAGATCCCTGGAGAAGGGAGAGACTGCCCACTCCAGTATTCTTGGGCTTCCCTGGTGGCTCAACTGGTAAAGAATCTGCCTGCAACACGGGAGATCTGAGTTTGATCCCTCGGTTGGGAAGATCCCCTGGAGAAGGCTACCCATTCCAGTATCCTGGTCTAGAGAATTCCATGGATTGTATAGTCCATGGGGTCACAAAGAGTCAGACACAACTGAGCGACTTTCACTTATAGTATAATACTACACCATATGATATAAGTTATAGATGTACAATACAGTGATTCACAGTTTTTCAAGGCTATGCTCCATCTGTAGTTACTATAAAATATTTGGCTATATTCCCTATGTTGTATAGTATACCCTTATAGCTTGTTCTGTACCTAATAGTTTGTACCTCTTATTCCTCTCCCCTTTTCTCATCCTTCCCCACTTTCCTCTCCCCACTGGTAATCACTAGTTTATTCTCTGTATCTGTGAGTCTGTTTCCTTTTTGTTTTATTCACTAGTGTGTTGTATTTTTTAGATTCCATATATAAGTGATTTCATGATTATTTAGAATTCAATGAGTGTTTTTCAGGGGGTTGAAGTAGGGTAGCCCAGTGTCTATTTTTCTTACACCCACCAAAACAAAATCAAGCCAAAAAGAAAAAAAAAGACTTAATGTTACCTTTTCAACATCGGAGAGAGAAGTGAGTGACTGACTCTGAAGAACCTCTGGTGCAGTGAATGCACGAAGATCCTGATTGGAAATATTTTCATCTGTAAATGACACACTGCCAGATGGCAGTAGCAGCAGAGACCATGGAGAAATGATGAAGCCAAGAGCAGCAGGGTCAGCTATGCTTACTGCTTTGTAACCGCACAGAATGAAAGGAAAAAAAAAAAAAAAGATAGGTGTTTAAAATTAAGCAATTATAGATCACTTAAATGAATATCCGAGCATAGTCACAGATAACATGCAGTTACATAAACTAAATCAACATGCCATAAAAAGAGACAAGGTTTCATGCATCCACTACTGTTAGCATTATCAACAACCACGGATCTGGATCTGGCTTAGTCTTTCAAACTTAGACTAGATGGCAGATCTAAGAAACTAGAGAACGTTCATTGTTACTCACAAGATTGAACTTGGTTCCAATACTCCATCACAGTGATACAGAGATATGAATAAGAATCAATAGTCCTTACATGTTGGTGGTAGGGGAAGGGATCATGGATTCCTTTGAGGATTTGGTGAAAACTATGATCAAGAAACCCTTTCAAGGAAACTGCCCATAAATATAAAACCCTATAAGCAAAAGGTGTTCATGGATCTCCTTAGAGCCCATTTATGGATCCCAGGTTGAGTCCCTGATTTATAGTATAGATTCCTAAAACGGACAGAAACTAATTCCCTTGAGAGTTCCTCAGATTTAGAAATAGTGAAAGTTTCCAGCTAAAATGAAAATCTCTTTTTCTGCATCAATATGTATATTTGTCTAGTTTCCATTTGTTCATCATCTCAGTAGAATTTCAGATAGCTTCTATGCTACCACATGGGATCAATGAGGTCATTAATTTTGTTTTGTTTAGATGTTTGTTTATATTGGCACCTAAGAGTTCAGTTTAAGAGTAGTTTTTAAAAAATCCTTACATTTTAATTTTAGTAGGCCTCCTTTAAAAGTAAAACTATATACATTAGGCTCAATAAAAAACAGACTTATTAGAGGGAATTTTATTCTGACCTCACATTTCAAAAGGAAATTAATATAGGTTTTAAGGTAACTGCTAAATGAAACTGAGTTACAGACTAAGAAATCTCTACAGGAAAGTCACAAAAGGCCTCTGACAAACAGTGACATTATTATTTGATCTTAATGGGTTATATTGCTATCTAACTCAAATCATAAGAAACTGACAGAAGTTTATGGAATAGTTTATCAAATATACAGTAAGCATATTTTCCTAAAATCAACTTCTATTAGACAAGAATCATTGATCTTTTTTGACTTTTAAACCTCTACCTGCGGTCAAGATTCTAACCATCAGAATTTGACTTATGTTGATAAAAAACTAAACTATTAAAATTCATTTCTCCTTTGAAGGTTAAAAAGGCAACTACACCCTCTCCTGCATTCTTATGAATTTGAAACATGTCTTTAATAATTGTGCCAAGGAAGAGAAAAGTGTTTGAATGCATCTTTATTCAGTCAGTATACCTTGTGCTGCCCTGAAGCCCAGTTACAGATCAGTGGTCCTCGTATTCCAACTCAACCACACCTCAGGTTGCTAAGAACAAGACTCACAATCCTCATGGCAAAATAAGTTTCAATGAATCATCATAGCTGTTAAGCCTAGGTATACTGTTACTTTTCAGCCACTTTACACATTTTCTTTTTAAAGCTTCTTCTTGGGTATCTCATGCACAAATATCACAAAATTCAGTCAGAGAAGAACTCAAACCAGGTCGAACAATATTTTCTTTGCCAAACCTTGCTATTCATAATATTGAGATTTCATGTGTGTCACAGACATAATAAAATAGCCTATGATCAATTCTTTCAAATTAGCAACTAAAGGCCATTCCCTTCTCCAGGGGATCTTCCTGATCCAGGGATCGAACCTGGGTCTCCCACACTGCAAGCTGATTCCTTACCAGGGAAGCCACCAGGAAAGCCCAAATGGGACAAACACCAGAACAATTCTGAAGGCAATGCACTGATACCTGGTACAAGATGATGATGGCCTGGAGCCACAGTGGTAGTGAGAACCTGTTAGAACGTGAGTGTATTTCAGAGACACTTACAATAAGAATTTCTTGACAGACTGGATGTGGAGTGAGAAAGAGGAGAATCAGAATGACTCCAAGATTTTGGTCTCAGTAACAGGAAGGATGGTGTGTCATCAACTGAGAGTGAGGAGACTATAGGAATAGCATAGGTTGCTGAGGCAGGGCTGGCAGACAGTGGTAGGAATTCAACTTTGCTTTGGGACCTATTAAGTTGAAGATATCTGTTACATATTCAAATGGAGGTGTCAAGGAGGCAGTTGGATCTCAAGTCTAGGAGAAAGATCTGAACTGGAGATATATTTTGGGAGTCATTGCCCTAAGAGATGGTATTGAAAACCCTGTAACTGGATGAGATGAACAAAAAGTCAGTTTTAAGATCGAAAAGAAATCAAGAACAAGGATTGCACCTTGGGCTACTCCAACATTATGACCAACTGCTCCTTCTCAGGCTTTCCTTCCAGCTTGCTGTTCTTTTCTGGGGCATCCACACAAGTATGGCATCGCAATCTCTCTCTTACAATTCTTCTGTGCATCACTGTTAAGCTCCACTACACCATTTTAATTGTTTATTTAATAGTCTTTCTATCAAGTGGCCCAGCATCCAATCCTGAACCTAAGAGAGGAAGTTGAAATTCCAACTCTCATGCCTAGTTCCTGTCAGCCTTATCTGGGGACAGAATTTTGATTTCTGGTATACTTATTGCCATTTGAATTTATAAATTATTAGGGATCACAGCTAATACAGAAGGAGGAGTGCCATCCTGAAGCCTAAATGCTCTGTCATGTCCCGCCATTCTTGGTGCTGGTATCCACTCAGACCTCTGGTGGCTCAGTGGTAAAAGAATCTACCTACAATGTAGGAGAGTGCCTGCACTGCAAGAGACGTGGGTTCGATTCCTGGGTCAGGAGGACCACCTGGAGGAGGGTGTGGCAACCCACTCCAGTGTTCCTGCCTGGGAAATTCCATGTGGAGAGAAGACTAGCAGGTCACAGTCCATAGGACTGAAAGAGTTTGGCATGACTTAGAGACTAAACCTCCACCACACTCTTCCTCCCTGCCCCAGGCAACAGACTGACTCTACCCTCTTCTTTACAGGGTGGCACACAACAGAAGCTGCTGCAGGTAAAACTTATCTACAATTGCTTATAGCTTTGAAATTAACAGGTTTGTTTATTCACTTATCAGCACAATGAAGGTCAAAAAAACTACACTGACAAGAAATGTATCTTTCAATTTTTGCTTTAAACAATAGATTCTTGTTAGTTTTTACTGAACATCTAAAGTATACCATTATTTTAGGTAGTATATATATCTAAATGGCTAAGAGGGTAAAATGTCTGCCTGCAGCGCAGGAGACTCGGGTTCGATCCCTGGGTCAGGAAGATCCCCTGGAGAAGGAAATGCCAACCCACTCCAGTATTCTTGCTTGGAGAATCCCATGGATGGAGGAGCCTGGTAGGCTACAGTCCATGGGATCACAAACAGTCGGACATGACTGAGCAACTTCACTTTCACTTTTTATATCTAAACATAATATTCATGAAACTTCAAGTCATTTGCTCACAGTTGTTGTTTAGTCACTAAGTTGTGTCCGACACTGCGATGCCATAGACTGCAGCATGCCAGGTTCCTCTGTCCTCCACTATCTTCTGGAGTTTGCTCAAATTCACGTTCATTGCTGACAGAGTCCATAGTATTACTGGAAACATAAAAGGTATTAAAAAAATAAAAATAAGACTGTAAGTGTAAGGTATCTAAAAGGGAAAAAAGAATATAAAAGAGGATTTAGAGGAAATTACTTCAGTAACAATGAAGAGAGAATTTTTTTTTTGTATGTGCCTTTAAAATGTGTACGATGGGAGGGATTGGGGGCAGTAGAAGGGGACAACCGAAGATGGGATGGCTGGATGGCATCACAGACTCGATGGACATGAGTCTGAGTGAACTCCGGGAGATGGTGATGGACAGGGAGGCCTGGTGTGCTGCGATTCATGGGGTCGCAAAGAGTCAGACACGACTGAGCGACTGAACTGAACTGAACGGGGAGATTCCAAAAAGAGGCAGCCAAGGCAAAAGTATGTGGTCAGGAAATTATTAAATTTGTACAAGGAACAGCAAGAACCTGGAGCAGAGGAATGGTAGAGAGCAGTGAGAAACACAATTACCAAGGTGGGTCATATTTTTACTTGTCAAAAAATACATACAAAGAAATGACACAAATATTATCACTGTTCTCAAGTTCAATTTTTAAATGTCTGGTAATAAAGTTAAAGCAGCTATGACAACAAACTACACTGTTGTCAAATTCCCAAAACACACACACAACATTTAAGCACCACGTTCTTTAGAAAACAAACCACAAAATATATTTTTAAATCATTTAAAGGGTTATGCAAACCTTCATGTGAGGAAACTTTTAAAGAGTCCTGGCTAAAATCTGTCTAATTCACCCTCCTTGTCTAACTAAGAGAGAAAGAATTTAAGGCAAATATATTCAAAATCCCTCAAAGAATGCTAACAAAAGAAGATTTAAAAACAGAATTCCAGAAGCTTGTAATTTGGTGTTCCCTAATGTTTTAGTTGTATGATGACTGTCCTCAAGAATGCTGTTGTTATGAAAGAGTAAACCTTGATGTGAACCGATTTCAGTACTCAAACGATTCTATTTAAAGGCTTTCACCAACATTCCTCAGAAAAAGCTGCTTACTCAAAACATTATGCAGTCAGAGGCAAACTTAGAAATCAGCAGAAATCTGATATGCAAAGAAACATCTTAGCACTTCTTTCTTATGTGCCTTTCAACTTAGACATATCTACACATTTTCCCTGCACTGAGGGATCTTCTCATTTCCTTTAGATTGTCCACTTCATTTCATTTTTTGGCCCTCCAATTACAGTATAAAATTAGAGAAATGATCGTAACTGGGTAACAAACATGATAAGGCAAAAGAACCGAAAGTATCAGGAAATCATCTAAAAACTCAGAATAACAATGAAACCATTTTGACCTGAAAAATCCTTTGGTCTATTTAAGCACATATTATGAGCTTCCCTGGTTGCTCGGTGGTAAAGAAGTCCTCTGCCAATGCAGGGGACACAAGAGATGCAGGTATGATCCTTGACTCTGGAAGATCCAATGGCAACCCATCCCAGTATTTTTGCCTGAAAAATTCCATGGACAGAGGAACCTGGCAGGCTACAGTCCGTGGGGTCACAGAGTCAGACATGACTGAGCAACTGAGCACACACACATGTTCTATTACAGTACTTGGCAAAAATCTAGGCAGAGTCCACTGTTTCAAACTCTGAAGGATCTGATGAAGTCAATCTATCATACAGAATTCACTTATAAACTCAGCTCACAGGTGCATTAAAAAAAGACACACAGTGTTAAGTCAATGATCTGGTGTAACAATGCACAAACAGAAAAATACATAGTTTAGAATAAATCCTCACTTTCCTGGTGGCTTAGACAGTTAAAAAGTGTCTGCCTACAATGTGGGAGAGCCGGGTTCAATCCCTGGGTTGGGAAGATCTCCTGGAGAAGGAAATGGTAACCCACTCCAGTATTCTTGCCTGGAAAATCCCATGGATGGAGAAGCCTGGTGGGCTACAGTCCATGGGGTCACAAACAGTCGGACACGACTTAGCAATTTCACTTTCACTAATAGTAAAGCTTTGTGATTAAATCATTTAAGATTCACTGGAACAAAAAAAAAAAAAAAAAGGACGGGGAGAGGATTCAAATAAATAAAATTAGGTATGAAAAAGAAGTTGCAACTGATACCACAGAAATACAAAGGATCATAAACAACTAGTCCAATAAAGTGGACAATCAGAAAGAAATGGACAAATTCTTAGAGAGAGACAACTTTCTAAGACTGAACCAGCAAGAAATAGAAAATGAACAGACCAATACAAGTACTGAAATTGAAACAGTAATTAGAATACTTCCAACAAGCAAAAGTCCAGGACAAGAGGATGTCACAGGCAAATTCTATTAACATTTCAAGAAGAGTTAACATCTATACCTCTGAAACTCTTCCAAAAAATTGCAGAGGAAGACTTCCCAAGCAGATTCTATGAGGCCACCGTCACCCTGTTACCTAAATCAGAAAAAGATACCACCAAAAAAGAAAACTACAGGCCAGTATCACTGATGAACATAGATGCAAAAATATTCAACAAAATACTAGCAAACCAAATCCAACAACATGTTAAAAAAAACTGTACACCATGATCAAATACAATTAACTCCAGGTATGCAAAGATTCTTCAATATCTGTGAATCAATCAGTGTAATACATTAACAAACTGAAGAATAAAAAACCATATGATCATCTCAACAGATACAGAAAGTTTTTAACAAAATTCAATACTCACTTAAGATAAAATATATCCAGAAAGTGGGAACAGAGGAAACTTAAGTGGAGTGGAGTCACTCAGTTGTGTCTGATTCTTTGCAACCCCATGGACTGCAGCCTACCAGGCTCCTCTGTCCATGGGATTTTCAAGGCAATAGTACTGGAGTGGGTTGCCATTTCCTTCTCCAGGGGATCGTCCTGACCCAGGTATTGAACCCGGGTCTCCTACATTGTAGACAGACGCTTTACTGTCTGAGCCACCAGGGAAGAGGAAACACACCTCAACAAAGTTGGAGAAAGAAACGGCAACCCACTCCAGTATTCTTGCCTGGAGAATCCCATGGACAGAGGAGCCTGGCAAGCTACGGTCCATAGGATCACAAAGAATTGGACACAACTGACCAACGGCACCCCACTCCAGTACTCTTGCTTGGAAAATCCCATGGACGGAGGAGCCTGGTAGGCTGCCGTCCAAGGGGTCGCTAAGAGTCGGACACAACTGAGTGGCTTCACTTTCACACATTGGAGAAGGGAATTCCTTGGAGAAGAGAATTCCTTCCACATTGGAGTGGAAGGCAACCCACTCCAGTGTTCTTGCTTGAAGAATCCCAGGGACAGGGGAGCCTGGTGGGCTGCCATCTATGGGGTCGCACAGAGTCAGACACGACTGAAGCAACTTCGCAGCAGCAGCAGCAGAAGTAACTTAGCATGCATGAACCTCAATATAATAAAGGCCACATACGACAAACCCACAGCTAACATCATTTTCAACAGTGAAAAGCTGTTGAGAAATTTACCTTTAAGATTAGGAACAAGGCAAAGATGCCCATTGTCATCACTTTTATTCAACATAATTTTGGAAGTCCTAGCCACAGTAATCAAACAAGAAAAAGAAATAAAAGGAATACAAATTGGAAAAGAAGTAAAATTGTTATTGTTTGCAGATGACATGACATTATACATAGAAAAACCTAAACATAGTTCCAGAAAACTACCAGAGCTCATCAATAAATTCAACAATGTTTCAGGATACAAAATATACACAAATCTCTCATATTCTTATATATTAACATCAGAAGATAAGAAAAAGAAATTAAAGACATAATCCCATTTACCACTGCATCAAAAAGAATAAAATACCTAGGAATAAACCTCCCTAAAGAGACAAAAGACTTCTACTCATAAAAACTATAAGGTGCTGATAAAAGAAATTGGAGACAACACAGATGGAAGAATATACCTTGTTCCTGGATTGGAAGAATCAATATTGTCAAAATGGTTATAGTATCCAAGGCAATCTACAGATTCAATGTAATCCCTATCAAATTACCAATGACACAATGAGAACAAAAAATTCTAAAATTTATATGGAAACATAAAAGACCCCAAAGAGCCAAAGCAACCCTGAGAAACAAAAACAGAGCTGGAGGAATCAGACTCCTTGACTTAAGACTATACTACAAAGCTACAGCAATCCAAACATTATGGTACTGGCACATAAACAAAAGTGCAGATCAATGAAACAGAATAGAAAGCCCAGAAATTAACTCATGCACCTATGGTCAATTAACCTATAACAAAGGAGGCAAAAATACACAACAGAGAAAAAACAGTCTATTCAATAAGTGGGTAATTACATGAAAAAGAATGAAATCAGAACACTCTATAACACCATGCACACAAAAATAAACTTAAAATGGATCAAAGACGTAAATGTAAGGCTGGATACTGTAAAACTGTAAGACGAAAATAGGCAGAACACTCTGACATAAATTGCAGCAGTATCTTTTTTGAGCCACTTCCTAAAGTGATGGGGAAAAAAAAAACAAAAATAAGCAAATGGGATCTAATTAAACTTAAAAGATTCTGCACATCAAATGAAACCATAAACAAAACAGAAAGACAGGCAATCCTCAGAATGGGAGAAAATATTTGCAAACGAAGCAACAGACAAGGGATTAATTTCCAAAATATACAAACAGCCCGTGTAGCTCTAGGTAAAAAAACAAAAACGAAAAAAACAAAAAAAAAACCAAGCAACCCAATCAAAAAATGCATGGAAGGCCTAAATAGACATTTCTCCAAAGACAACATTCAGATGGCCAACAAATACATGAAAAGATGCTTAACATCACTAGTTATTACAGAAATGCAAATCAAAACTGCAATGAGGTTATCACCTCACACCAGTCAGAATGGTCATTACAACAAAACCTACAAACAATAAATGCTGGAGAGGATGTAGAGAAAATGGATCCCTCCTACAATGTTGGAGGGAATGTAAATTGGTAGAGCCACTGTGGAGAACAATATGGAAGTTCCTTTAAAAACTAAAAATACAGTTACTATCAGTTCAGTTCAGTGGCTGTCATGTCTGACTCTTTGCCACCCCACAGACTGCAGCACTCCAGGCCTCCCTGTCCATCACCAACTCCCAGAGTTGGCTCAAACTCATGTCCATTGAGTCGGTGATGCCTTCCAACCATCTCATCCTCTGTCGTCCCCTTCTCCTCCCGCCTTCAATCTTTCCCACCATCAGGGTCTTTTCAAATGAATCAGCTCTTTGCATCTGGTGGCCAAAATACTGGAGTTTCACCATATGACCCGGTAATTTCACTTCTGGGCATATATCCAGAGAAAACTATAATTTGAAAGGATGTATATACCCTGATGCTCACTGCAGCACTATTTACAATAGCCAGGGCATGGAAGCAACCTAAATGCCCATCAACAGAGAACTGGATAAAGAAGATGCGGTACACATACACAGTGGAATATTACTTGGCCATAAAAAAGAATGAAATAATGCCATTTGCAGCAGTAAGGATGAACCCAGAGACTGCCACACTAAGTGAAGTAAGTCAGACAGAGAAGGACAAAATCTCATATGATATCATTCATATGTGAAATCTAATTTGTTTAAAGAAGAAACAGAAACAGAGATATCCAAAATAAACTTATGGTCACCAAAGGGGACACATGGGTGGTGGTGGTGGGGCAGATAAATCAGAAGCCTTGGATGAACACATAAACATACTACTATATGAAAGACAGATAGTACAAGAATCTACTCTGTAGCACAGGAAAAGTGAAAGTGAAAATTGCTCAGTGCATCTGACTCTTTGTAACGCCATGGACTATACAGTCCATGGAATTCTCCAGGCCAGAATACTGAGCTCTATTAAGTATTCTGAGATACCTATATGAGGAAAGAATCTTAAAAAGATAATGAACACATGTATATGTGTAACCAAAATACTCTGCTGTACACCAAAAACCAACATAACACTAAATCAACTATATTCCAATTAAAAAAAAAGATTTATATATATATGTATATATAAAATTACTTTCGTGATTACTTTGGCCATCTGATGTGGAGTTGACTCATTGGAAAAGACCTTGATGCTAGGAAAGACTGAGGGCAAAAGGAGAAGGAGGGGCAGAAGATGAGATGGTTGGATGGCATTACCGACTCTATGGACATGAATTTGAACAAATTTGTGGAGATAGCGCAAGACTGAGGAGCCTGGTGTGCTGCAGTCCATGGGGTCGCAAAGAGTTGGACACAACTTAGTGAATGAACAACACATACACACATATATATAAGATATACATATAATCTATATTAGCAAAACTAAATTGGTTATGACTATTAAAAGCAATAGGGCTTAAATGAACAATATGAATAGAAGGCAGCAAGTATCAAAGGATTTGCCCTCCTTTTCAGCAAATCTCCTTGGCCACCTGATCAGCATTAAGGAAACAGCTGCAGAAACATTTTTCCATTGCATTCTTATCATATTCTGAAAAAACAGCCCACATTGTTCCTTTAACATATTAACTTTTCCCTCTCTCATTTTTCTTCAGCATTCACCTTTCTCACCAATCTTCTTTATCCTCATTAATAAAAACTGCACACCTCAAATTATATTATATGCCAAAATACTGAACTTAATGCTTTTGTAACTCTGTTTCACACACTTCTTCTAGAATATAAGAGGCTTAAGAATAGGAAATATAAATTTCCAAAAAATCAAGTATAATGACATTATGATAAGGTAATTGCAATACTTAATATGAATTTGTTTACAATGCTAATTCTAGACCACAAGTCCAACGTCTTAAAAACATACTTCTGCCCTGCTCTCGGACAATAACAATTTACATTTTGAAGATCACAAAAATAAATATTATTTTGACTATTATAAAGAAAAGTTTTCTTTCAACTTTTGAACATCAAGAACTTTAACTTTGCATCTTCTTTTTATTCTCCAATCTTTATTACTTGCAGTTACATTTTCAAGTGTGAGGAAAGGAAGTGTCAGCTTTTTTGACAAATATTCACAGTCTCTGATTTTGATGGCTTTGGGGTAACTGAGAAAGCACAGAGGCCTTCTCTCTCCTAAAACACAGGATTTTTGTGCGAATTCTGGAGACTGGGTACAGGATTCTACACAGTACTTTCCAAAAGCTTCCTGGGGATTCAGATGGGCACATCAATCTACCCAACAGACAAATAAGAATCAATGCCCTTATTAGAGTCAATAAAATGGTACCATAGCTCAAGTAAGTTGCAACTTGACCTTGCACATTGCTCCATTTCTATGTCAATTAACTATTACTAAGGATATCATGAGATAGAATATGTATGACTTTATATCCTTCCTTAATGCTCAAATTTCTTTTTAACTTATAAAGCCACAAATGAGGCATTTAATAAGAGATATGGTAAGCCAGAAAGTTTTACAAGTAACTATTTTTATCAAATTATAATAAAGTCACTTTGATTTAGAAAGGCAGAATGACTATCAGAAATAATTTTAGACTAGAAGTGAGACTTAAATAGCTCTTCTCTATTTATAAGGAGGAAGCTGAATAAATGGCACGGAACTGAGGATGTCACTGATTGAGAACTTAGAAATAAATTGCCTTATGCAGCTAATAAAATTATCTTTGACTTCTTTCTATCTTGTTCCCAAAGGAAAGCAAACTACAAATGAACTTCCGATGCACTTTGCTTCTTTTCTGATACTTGCTTACAGCCAATGAATATCTATGTTGTATCTGTTCAAGCCTTGGGGTGAGCCACTTTGATCTCTTCTACCCTGTCTGAAATGTCAATGTGGTATTAAGCACACAACCAGTACATGGAAAAGATCCTGGGATTAATACCACTTTTTATTTCCCCAAGGAGAGTTTAAGCTTTGAGAGCAAAACTGTTTCTTATGTCTATGTTATTTTAGGCTATGGACTTCCAAGAGACACATTTGCTTGAAGGTGGTTTCTTTCTTAAAATGCACAAGTCATATCTTATTTGAATATTCCATTCCACAGTTGTAAAAATGTTAATCCTGAATGGGAAAATCTATTTAAAAACTTGACTTTCATTGTGAGTTTAACAATTTTGTCATGCAACCTTGGAATTAAGTGCTAAGCTGCTTAAAGCACTGGTGTTTGTGCTGCCACCTAAAAACTTCACGACAGCCTTTGTCGGTCACACAACTGCTGCAGTGTGTTCTGCCAGACAAAATAAACTATAACTGAAGAAAGTAGCAAATAGATGTAAGTTATATAGTAAAGGCCTTTTACCCAGTAGATGTTTTGGGGTTTCCAGCCAATACAAAGTTTCAGGTTAAAGATCCTCCACCCTTGCTATTTGCATAAAGCCAGGAGAAAAAAAGAACACAAAAATTTAAAAGATGAACTCAGCAACTTCTCTTTAGGTTTGAAGGACCTGGAATTTATACAAAGACTGGAAAACCAATAATTCCAAGGGTGACTGTCATTTATTTTTGAAGAACGAGATGAAAAGGTCAATGAAGATTACTGTATATTTTCAGCCTGAAGTGGAAGGAAATATATAGTGTTCCAGAGAGGAACTGGCTTTATTTACGGTGACATGATTCCATATAAACATGATCTGTAGCTACTTATCAAAAATATTTTATGCTCACTAATGCTATTCTCTGTGGCTCTTTAGATGATCACCCTCCTATTTGAAAGAAATTTTCCTTCTCAAAGGGAAAAGGAGGGAGGAGGCTTATTTAAATGGTAAACATCTATTTTTCAAAAAGAAATATTAGAATCTCTTATAAAAATGTTAATCATGACTGGTACACATCACCCCAGCACAGAAAAATCTTTACTTGTCACTAAATTATACAAGCATAAAACCCCCTAATTTCTATATTTGAGAAAAGAAATGTGAGAATTGTAAAATGTTTTCCTTAAAAAGTTTAGTAGATAATGTAGAAAAATCTCTGTCAAAATGTAGAGTGAAAGAAGTCAGACACACAAGAGTCCACACTGCATGATTCTATTTATAGGATGCTTAAAATTAGATTTTTAAAAACTTATTTATGTCATAATCATGATTACTCTTGGTAACCAAGAATTGATTAAGAGGAAGCAGGAGAAACCTTCTGGGGTGCTAGAAACAATCAAGGCTGTGGTTATACAACTATGAACATTTATAAAATTCATTAGACAGTACAATTAAGAATAATGCTGCCAACTATACCTGACTGGAAAAATTCCTGTATTAAATTTAAAAATATATATAGTAAATATATATTTGTCAGCAAAGAAGGGGCTAGAGAGCATGACCTGTAGCTGATTTCATCTCTAAATGTATGATTCTTTAAGCTTATAAAATGGCCTGTTTTCCACATCTAGAGCCAGAAGAATTTAAAATCAAAACATAGTATATTGACAATAGTTGTGGAGGAGGGATGGTTTACTACAAGGGCATTATACACTTGTTAACCCACATTATTCATTTTAAGAATGCTAGATACTAAATTAATTTCAGGTTTTATAGTTTGTTTCCAGGGAACATATATGGGTTAATTGTATCTGGTTCAAACACATTTAACTTGAAGAACCTGTTCATTCTGGCTTTATGAAGGCAGGACAAGACATAGCATGTCAAAGACAACTAGTAAACCCTGTTAATCAAGAAAATTATGATTGTAAATAACTAGGAATGTAATACAGAGAGACAAGTTAGGCTTTGGTCTTTTAAAAGCTGCAGAGACTATATCAAGATTTACTCAAAAGCTTTTAATCCACAAAACTTTCCATATTCCTTATAAAGGCTTAAAGAAACAAACCAACCAGTAAGTCAATTTGAAGCTCAGTACTTTGTCTCCCTTTTCATGAATTGAGTTACTTACTCTCCTTTGATTCCACCAGATTGGAAGTTCCACATTTTCTCTATTTTTGTTTTGTGTTACCATTACAAACTTTAAGGTCAAGAAACCAATCATTCTCATAAATAGAATCAAACCTGTAAGTTGTTTTACTCCTACCACCTATCCAAGTCTAAGTCTTACTATTTTATTTATAATGTTAAATTTGACATCATTATGGATGTTTCATATGGCCAATGTTTATTTAGATTTATTATCAAGTTGACTAATTTGCTTTCATTCCTTCTTCCTTCTGAATTAAATTTCTTACATCCTGAAATACATCTTTTAGCAATTTGCTCAGTGAGGGTTTGTTGATGGTAAATATACTTGAGTTTTTGTCTGAAAATGTGGACAAAAAAAGAGACATTTTTCTGTTTTAAAAAAATATTTATTTATTTGGCTGCGTTGGATCTTAGCTATGGTGCAAGGCCTCAGTAGTCATGGCACGTGGACTCACGCCACGTGAGTTCCTCAACCTGACTCCCAACCACTGGACCACTAGGGAAGTCCCTTTTCTTGAACCTCAGTTTAGAAGGACATTAAATTCTAACTGCATATTTTAGTAGCCACTAGCCACAGGGTCGCAAAGAGGAGTACCTGACTGAGCAACTGAACTGAACTGATAGCCACATATCACTGCTGCTGTTGTTCAGTCACTAAGTCATCTTCAACTCTTTTGCAACCCCATGGACTGTAGCCCATCAGGTTCCTTTGTCCATGGAATTTCCCACACAAGAATACCAGAGTGGGTTGCCACTGCCTTCTCCAGGGGATCTTCCTAACACAGGGATCAAACCTGGGTCTCCCAGGTGGCTCAGTGGAAGCCCTGTGGGCTCAGTGGTAAAGAATCCACTCGCAATGCAGGAGAGGTGGATTTGAACTCTGGATTGGGAATTTCCCCTAGAGGAGGAAACAGTTTCATCATTCTTGCTGGAAAAATCCCATAGAAAGAGAAACCTGGTGGGCTACAGTCCATAGGGTTGCAAAGAGTCAGACATGAGTGAGCAACTGAGCATGCACACACAACTACAAATGGCTTTTAAGAACTTAAATGTGGCTAACATAACTGAGGGATTAAATTTCAAATTTAGAGTACTTTTATCTATTTTCTACTGAAATATAGTTGAATTTACAATGTTATGTTAGTTTTCGGGGTATAACAAAGTGATTCACTATTATATATATACGTATACATTCTTTTCCATTATGGTTTATTACAAGATATTGAATATAGTTCCCTGCGCTACACAGTAAGACCTTGTTTTGTATCCATTCTATATACAACAGTTTGCATCTGCTAGTCCCAAACTCCCCATCCAACCCCTCCACCACTCTCCTCCTCTCTGGTAACGACAAGTCTGTTCTCTATGTCTGTGGATCTGTTTCTGTTTCATAGACAAGTCTGTGTCATATTTTAGGTTCCATATATAAGTGATATCATATGGTATGTTCAGGAGGCAACTAAATAGAACTGAACTGAATGTCTTTTTTGGAGGGATGTCTATTGAGGTTGGCCATTTTTTCATTAAGCTGTATAAGCTGTTTGTATATTTTGGAAATTAAGCTCTTGTCAGTCACATCATTTGCAAATATTTTCTCGCAGTCCAAAGATTGTCTTTTTACTTTTATTTATTACTTTCCTTGTTTTGCAAAAGCTTATGAGTATTTGATTAGGTCCCTTTTGCTTATTTTTGCTTTTATTTCTTTATTACACACTAAAGAATCAAAGCCATATGTTTCAGTAGATGCAGAAAAAAATTTTGATTCTTAGAGGTATAAAAGTTCTAGAAGAAAGCATGTTGTTGTTTAATTGCTAAGTTGGGTCTGACTCTGTTGTGACCCCATGGACTGCAGCCCTCCAGGCTCCTCTGTCCATGGGATTTCCCAGGCTATACCTGGGGGGGTTGCCATTTCCTTCCTCAAGGGATCTTCCTGACCCAGGGATCAAACCCATGCCTCCTGCACTGGCAGATGAGTTATTTACCACTGAGCCACCAGGGAAGCACAAAGAAAGCCTAGGAGACAGTAACTGTGACTCTGAGTTGGACAAAGATTTCTTAGATAATGACACTGAATGGATGATTCATAAAAGAAAAAAGGATAAAGTCACCTTTACTAGAATTTGTAACTGTAAGCTAAAACTTTCAACACAGCAATAATTTCATTTCTAAAGATTATCCAGAATGCATGTGAGAACAGCATTAAAAAAAAAATTTATCCAGAACTTAATCATCATGAGCCCCTACATGAGTTCATTCATGATGTAAAAGCTAAAATCTTAAGTATATATACATTTTCAGATATATGCTTTCCCAGTCAGTTAGTAAGATGAACTGAGAAATATATACATAATGAGAAGTCATGATACAAGTGGACCTCTGATTATGAAATTCCTCCAGAACTTTTATTTCAATGGCCACATTTAATTTCCTAATTAAAGAAATTAGTGAGGCAAAAAGGTAAAATTCAGCTATCTTATTATTTACAAATGATATATAAGTTACAATACAAATTATTTGAAAATTAAGGAAGGATTAAAAAACATACTAGGTAAATGGCAAGGAAGCACAGGTGACAATATTAAGAGCAGAGGAACAGGATTTTAGGCGATGAGTAGCAAAAATGGGAGAGGGGGAAGCTTATTTTACAGTGAAAAAAGATCCAGTCCATTTAAATTAGTCATTAGCCATTATATGTATCATAAAACAGCACAAAAACATGAAGACAGACAAAAACATCCTTATAGTTAAAAGTTTAAACTTTCCCTAAGAACAATAAGGATATAGGAAAAAAATTTAAAGCACAAACATCTAATAAGCTTAAGTTATACCTTAGAAACAGAAAAAACACATTCTTTTCAAATTCTCACAAATATTCTACAGGATATTACAAAAATAGACCATGTGGCAAGGCTGTGACAAAAATCTCAAAAAACTCTAAGAAGTAATCACACTTGATCTTGTTTTAAGATTCACAAGACAGTAACACTAAGGAACTTATAACAAAAAAACCACTTATCATCATCACCATCATCAAAATGTTTGGAATCACATTTGAATATGATATCTCTCAACAAGGTCATGCTTAGATATCATTATTCTATAAATATTTACCAAACAATTTTGTTTTTAAAAAGGACTCAAATTACTAGGAGTCTCAAAAACATGAAGAAATAATTTTCTTGGCCTTCTATTCAATAATCCCCCATTAGAAATGCTTATTTTCAGCCTTTATTTATACTAATAGGAATGTCAGTTTGCACTGAAAAAGACACAGTAGCAACACACAAGTTCAAGAAAATAAAGGGAAAAAAAATTCCATAAGAATTAAGAGATTATATAACAGACACAAAAGGACAAAAAAAATCTAGAGAGGAAAACACATTATAAAAAAACAAATTTCTTGGAGACCACTGTATTTTACCTGCTTTGTTCCCCATAATGTTCCCAGTATTATTCATAAGTGTGTCTACCAAGATAAACACCATTCATCCATAAAATAAGCAAACAAAATAGTTATTTTTATTTCAGTTTGTTAAAACAAAAGGAGAAGAACTTGTGGCAAAAAAGATACTGCTGAAAAGAAAAAAGGGAAAAAAAGACAGTGTGCTATCGAACAAAAGGAATAAAAAACCAGAGATTTCAGATGTGCTGTGCTCAGTCGCTCAGCCATGTCCAACTCTTTGAGACCCCATGGACTGTAGCCTGTCAGGCTCCTCTGTTCATGGGATTTCATGAACAAGAAATGGCATGAAATGTTGGAGTGGGTTGCCATTTCCAACTCCAGGAGATCTTTCCAACCCAGGGATCGAATCCATGTCTCCTATATTGCAAGTGGATTCTTAACTACAGAGCCATTTAGGAAACCCTTAGATTTCAGATAAACTAAATCAAATAAGCATGAGTTTCCTCCAAATAAATAGAAAATTCCAACTAGCAATCATAAGAGTTGGTAATCTCCAGAGTGCCAAAGAACACAAATTCAATTTCTCTGTATCACTGATGTTATTCTGTGAGTTGAACGGAAGGCTTTATGATAACCAGATCCCACTGGGCAGTGTTTAAGATATAGCTGCCTCACAATTAATTTTATTAACACATCCAATAAATCTCTTTATTGTAATGTGCCAATATGTTATACAATAACTGCATCTCAGTGACAAGGACGTAATATTCAGATGTTTGATCTCTACTGCAAGTTCAAGAATTAGTCACTCAGTTGTGTCTGTCTCTTTGCAACCTAAGGACAGTAGCCCACCAGGCTCCTCTATCCATGGGATTCTCCAGGCAAGAATACTGGAGCGGGTAGCCATTCCTTCCTCCAGGGGATCTTCCCGAGCCAGGGGTCGAACCCAGATCTCCTGCAGTGGAGGCAGATTCTTTACTGTCTGAGTCACTGGGGAAGTTTCAATCTCTATTAATGTTACAAAATTTGAAAGAAGGAAACCCTTAGGTACTCACAGTGTGCGAGATGCTTTATAGTCTATGAGTCATGGGCAGGGCAGTGATCTCCCCATTAGCATAATGAAAAAAGGCATTCTTTCTCCCTCCTCTGAACATCCCTAGTACTTCCTGTCTCTATCACACATCTGGCACACTGTTTTGAAGTAGTAAACTTTCCACAGGCACCTGGCTATTTGGTGCATATCCCTTAAGGGCAAGCCACACCTTCTACTTATTGGAATCCTCCAAACAATACCTCACAAGTAGGAGATGATTTTTCAACATTAATGGACTGTTGGTAATTAGCTGAGTAATGTCTTCCTTCAACAACACCTCTGCAGCACGGCTACCTGCTCTGTACTCCAGAGGGCCAATACTTTTCTGAAAATTCTCTGAAAAATTAACATGAAGCAAACAAGGTCCACTGAACTAGGTTCTAAGCCGCGTTAGATAAAAGGAATAAATTTCCTTTAAATGAATCCTAACTCTAATCAAAGATTGTCAAATATCTAGGTTATAAAAGAATCGTGCTTCTGTGCTTAGTCACTCAGCTGTGTCTGACTCTTTGAAATCCCATGGACTGTAACCTGCCAAGCTCCTGTCTACCCATTGAATTTTCCAGGCAAGAATACTGGAATGAGTTGCCATTTCCTACTCCAGGGGATAGAAAAATGGGATGGGTCCTAACCTTGTTTTAAGTTCCTGCCTCTGGATTGGAAAACAACAGCAGCAAAACCAGAGCATCACCATCTATCCTCACTCTTTCCCTGAGCTCCTGACTTTCCTTACTTAGTCAGCAGCCACCTAACCTCTAGACCTTTCAGAAGGTTCTCATGGCTCCTGGTCTTCAGCAATTCAACTATACAATGGCTCTCAAACTTTAACATGCATCAGAACATCCCTAAAGATTTGCTAAAACACAAAAGGCTGGGCTCCACCCAGAGGATTTCCTGTTCAGTGGGGGGTCTGAAAGTGAAAGTGAAGAAGCACAGCCGTTTCCAACTCTTTGCGACCCCATGGACTGTAGCCTACCAGTCTTCTCAGTCCATGGAGTTTTCCAGGCAAGAATACTGGAGTGGGTTGCCATCTCCTTCTCAGTGGGTCTAGGGTGAGCCTAAGTATCTGCATATCTAAGAAGGCTTCGGGTGACACGGGTGTTACCCATCCAGGAATCCACTTCGAGAACTTTGACTATCCTCAAATCCTCCCCTATTTCTGTTACAATTATTGTGCTTAATTAATTGCTGTTGTCGTTCAGTCCCTCAATCGTGTCTGACTCTTTGCGACCCCATGGACCACAGGACGCCAAGCTTCCCTGTCCTACACTATCCCCTGGAGCTTGCTCATACTCATGTCTGTCAAGTTGGTATGCCATCCAACCATTTCATTCTCTATCACCCTCTTCTCCTCCTGCCCTGAATTTTTCCCAGATCAGGGTCTTTTCCATTGAGTCAGCTCTTCGCATCAGGTAGCCAAAGTATTGGAGCTTCAGCTTCAGTATCAGTCCTTCCAATGAATATTCAGGACTGATTTCCTTTAGGATTGATTGGTTGGATCTCCTTGTAGTCCAAGGGACTCTCAAGAGTCTTCTGCAACACCACAGTTCAAAAGCATCAATTCTTTGGCACTCAACCTTCCTTATGGCCCAATACTCACATCCATACATGACTACTGGAAAAACCATAGCTTTACTATATATACCTTTGTTGGCAAAGTAATATCTCTTCTTTTTAATATGCTGTCTAGGTTAGTCATAACTTTTCTTTCAAGGAGCAAGTGTCTTTTAATTTCATGGCTGCAGTCATTATCTGCAGTGATTTTAGAGCCCAAGAAAAAAAGTCCTTTTGTTGTTTTCATTGTTTCCCCACCTATTTGCCATGAAGTGATGGGACCAGATGCCATGATCTTCATTTTCTGAATGTGGAGCTTTAAGCCAGCTTTTTCACTCTTCTCTTTCACTTTCATCAAGAGGCTCTTTAGTTCTTCTTCGCTTTCTGCCATAAGTGTGGTGCTATCTGCATATCTGAGATTATTGATATTTCTCCCAGCAATCTTGATTCCAGCTTATGCTTCATCCAGCCTGGCATTTCACATGATGTACTCTGCATGTAAGTTAAATAAGCAAGGTGACAACATATAGCATTGACATACTTCTTTCTCAATTTGCAACTAGTTTGTTGTTCTGTGTCCAGTTCTAACTGTTGCTTCTTGACCTGCATACAGATTTCTCAGGACGCAGGTAAAGTGGTCTGGTAGTCCCATCTCTTTAAGAATTTTCCACAGTTTGTTGTGGTCCACAAAAAAGGGTATGGCATAGTCAATGAAGCAGAAGTAGGTGTTTTTTTGGAATGCACTTGCTTTTTCTATGATCCAATGGATGTTGGCAACTTGATGTCTGGTTCCTTTGCCTTTTCTAAATCCAGCTTGAACATCTGGAAGTTCTCAGTTCATGCACTGCTGAAGCCTAGCTTGGAGAATTTTGAGCATTACTTTGCTAGCCTGTGAGATGAGTGAAACTATGCAGTAGTCTGAACATTCTTTGGCATTGCCTTTCTTTGGGATTGGAATGAAAGCTGACTTTTTCCAGTCCTGTGGCCACTGCTGAGTTTGCCAAATTTGCTGGCATATTGAGTGCAGCACTTTCACAGCATTATCTTTTAGGATTTGAAAGAGCTTAGCTGGAATTCCATCATCTCCACTAGCTTTGTTCGCAGTGATGCTTCCTAAGGCCCACTTGACTTTGCATTCCAGGATGTCTAGTTCCAGGTGAGTAATCACACCATATTGGTTATCTGGCTCATTGAGATCTTTTTCATATAGTTCTGTGTGTTCTCTTCTTAATATCTTCTATTTCTGTTAGGTCCATACCATTTCTGTCCTTTATTGTTCCCATCTTTGCATGAAATGTTCCCTTTTTTTGCTATTGCTAAGTCACTTCAGTCGTGTTCAACTCTGTGCGACCCCATAGATGGCAGCCCACCAGGCTCCCCCGTCCCTGGGATTCTCCAGGCAAGAACTCGGGAGTGGGTTTCCATTTCCTTCTCCAATGCCTGAAAGCGAAAGGTGAAAGTGAAGTCGCTCAGTCATGTCTGACTTAGCGACCCCATGGACTGCAGCCCACCAGGCTCCTCCATCCATGGGATTTTCCAGGCAAGAGTACTGGTTCGTATCTCTAATTTTCTCAAAGAGATCTCTAGTCTTTCCCATTCTATTGTTTTCCTCTATTTCTTTGCACTGATCACTTAGGAAGGCTTTCTTATCTCTCCTTGCTGTTCTTTGGAACTCTGCACTCAGATGGGTAAATCTTTACTTTCTTTCTCTATCTTTTGCTTTTCTTCTTTTCTCAGCTGTTTGTAAGGCTTACTCAGACAACCATTTTGCCTTTCTGCATTTCCTTTTCTTGGGTATGGTTTTGATCACCATCTCCTGTACAGTGTTATGAACCTCCATCCATAGTTCTTCAGGCACTCTATCAGATCTAATCTCTCAAATTTATTTGTCACTTCCACTGTATAATGTAAGGGATTTCATTTAGGTCATACGTGAATGGCCTAGTGGTTTTCCCTGTTTCCTTCAATTTAAGTCTGAATTTTGCAATAAGGAGTTCATGATCTGAGCCACAGTCAGTTCCCAGGCTTGTTTCTGCTGACTGTATAGAGTTTTTCCATCTTAAGCTGCAAAGAATATAATCAATCTGATTTTGGTATTGACCATCTGGTGATGTCCATGTGTAGAGTCGTCACTTGTGCTATTGGAAGAGGGTGTTTACTATGACCAGTGTGTTCTCCTGGCAAAATTCTGTTAGCCTTTGCCCCACTTCATTTTATATCCAAGGCTAAAGTTGCCTGTTACTCCAGGTATCTCTTGACTTCCTACTTTTGTATTCCAGTCCCACATAATGAAAAGAACATCTATTTTTTGGTGTTAATTCTAAAAGGTCTTGTAGGTCTTCGTAGAACCATTCGACTTCAGATTAATTAATTAAAATCCATTTTAAAGTTGAATTCTTTCTTTAGATGAAGTTTGGTTTCTTTATCTACTATTCTAAATTAGAGTTGGACATAAGGTGTGAATGGCAAACACCATCTTTGTGTGGAGCTTTTCAGCACAATATCAAATGGTTTTGAACAAATAAAGGGTGACTCACTCTGTAAATCTTCTAGTTTCAAACTGTCACACAACCCTTTGCACCAGGTAACCACCTCAGCAGGCAGCATCACACTAGTTATTCAATTTTCATTATTCTGGGGATGCACATATAATTCTTTCTGCCAGGAATATTTTTCCTCCCTCTTACCTGGTTAACTTTTCTTTTTTCAGGTCTAAGCTCAGGGGTGACTTATACAGGGAAGTCTTCTTTTGCTTCCTCTTCACCAGGTCAAAACCTCCTACTATGGGCTCTCAGAGTCAACTGATTTTCCTCCCTGGTAGTCCTTGTCATGATTGCATTTTTTACGTTTGCTTATAGAAGTATTTTATTAACAGGTATTTCCCACACTGGATTGTAAGTTCTAGAGAGATAGGCAAGATTTTCAGTTTTAAACACTATGATATTTTCAGTGCTTAGCATACATAAGATGTTCCAGTGAAAGCAGAGAAGATCTGAGCTTTTTCAGTCCTAAGAGAGATAAAAGAAAGCACTGCTTTCTACCGTCTGCCACAGTAGCTGCTTTTCTGCGACTCTCCCCAACCACCCCATCCACCTCTCCCACCACACACACACACACACACATACACACACACACACACACACACACACACTTACCTTTTCTGAATAGTTCTTGGAGGCTTTCGGCACTTTGATTTAATACAGCCCATATTTCTTCCTCCTGCAGTGGCCCACCCCGAACTTCCAGGGCCTCAGCTAGTGACACGTGCATATTACCTATGAAACAAAGGTAACAGATGGTCTACACATCAGCCACTTTACTGCATTTGCAGCAGTGAAAGTTCTGCATCGGTAATGAGTCTATGAAGTCCCTGTCCATCTAAGTTCTCAATATGGCCTTCAATATCTATACTACATAGTCCTACAGCTTCAAGTAGAAGACAGAAAGGACTTAGAGGAAAAGACCTCTCAAAACCACCATATGCCCGAGCCCAATACGGTCAACTTCAGAGACAGACCTGGAGAATGGCCATAGTGGTGTAACAGGGAAGAACAAAATCTGACTCCATGTTGGATCTGTTTCTTTAACTTTAACCTTTGCTTTTTGTTATGTTTGTTACTATAATCACTAGAAGGATGCTGTCTATAGCTAAAAGCATACACAATGGCCTGCCTCGAGGACCCCTGCCCCTCTGACTGAATGTTAAACTAAAGTGCCTTTGTTCAGTCCACAGGAAGACATTCTGACCCTGCCCACCTGTGAAAGGCTGCAGAAAAGAAATGAACACATCTCCTCTCTGATGCTGGCCAACCCAGGAGATATTTTGCAAGAATTATGGCTTTCTAATTTTACTTTCTCACCTCCTCCCCCTCTCTTATAAAAGAAACTGGCAACCAGACCCTGATAAGATGGTACTGGAGGACACCAGTTTGCCATCTTTTTAGACACTTGGCTTCCCGAATAAAGTTGCTATTTCTCCTCTCCTGATTTATGAGCCTGTCATGTGGCAAGCAGACCAAGCCTGATTTGGTGACAGTGGTGACTACTTAATGGGAGAAGAGAGACTCAAAGTACCAGAGACACCAAAAGTACACACGATTAAATCAAAGCAACCAGATGGAGTTCAGGTTTCATTCTATTCATCCCAGGTAAAAAGAATAGAAAGGAGACCCAATGATCATGGTGGAAAAAGTTAGAAATAAGACGGACACATTTTTCCCCATTCACTGAGTTCTATATTTCTAAAAATATACTATAATTTTGCACTAAATAAACTTAAATATTTCTAGACTCAGCTTTTGCTGCCAACTTACCATTTGCCCCTGGCAAAGTCATTTTACACCTAAATTCAGTTTTCCATATGTGACATGGGAATAATAACAAAACAGTAACAATAATGCCATTTTGAGGTGACTGTAGCAAGGAAAGAAGCTATGCTCGTAATCATGCTTTGTAATCTAAAACACTATAGAAGCTGAATTAACAGAAAATCAAAAAGGTGCCTCTGTTGTGACATTTTCAATTATTTTTAAAGCATTCAATGTGTAGGCAATATATTGATGAAGCAAGATTTTCCACGGGGCTCAATAATCCTTTTTTTCACTTTGGAAGAGGGAAATGCAGCTAGTCAAAATCTTCCTTTATACATTTTCCTAAATTAACCTTCCTTGAAAAGAAAATTGCTCTTTGTAATGATCACTGAGATTTCTACACTAACCAAACTAAATTAAGAATAATGTATATCTATTGATAGGCAGAAGCAGTGGGTTTGGAAAAGAAACTAGAAGGAGTAGAAAATGTTAAATACTTATTTTCTGTAGTTATATCCTTCATTAAACTTTAAGAGATGTTTTAAAAATAAACATCTTTTTCTGATAAAAGTTGACTTTGCTTACTCAGCTATCAAGAAAACCTAATATTTTCTTTTAATTTACATTTATGATACTTTAACCTAGATGGAAAAACATCAACTACAGTTCCATACAGGAGGCCAGCTTTGTCCCATTACTTTCCTTTTCACTTGTTTATTATAGCATTTAATTCTTAGAGTCTGCCTTGAGGGGCGTTTACTTAAATGAGCAATGTGGTGGTTAGAGGGAAAATGTAAGATAATGCTTTGAAAAAGTCACAGGGCTTTTATCCAGCTTGAACAAGAAAGGATCATTTATTCAGATCCCCTACCCTCCAACTCTTGAAGTTTCTCATGTACTTTATTATATAATAGCACAGTAATGGCACAGTTATTGAATTAAAAAAAATAGAAGCTTCATTCCTTTCTAAAAGGTA
This sequence comes from Ovis canadensis, assembly GCF_042477335.2. Lineage (NCBI taxonomy): Eukaryota > Metazoa > Chordata > Mammalia > Artiodactyla > Bovidae > Ovis > Ovis canadensis. The sequence continues at coordinate 118,120,239 of NC_091250.1, read as the reverse complement.
TCTGAATAATCTTCTACATAAAACACTATATTAAATTGGAAATGTCAACAGAAGATACTATTAGCCATCAGATACCAACGTGACTTGTGAGAAAGACTAGTCTGTAGCAAAGTTCCAAAGCAATATGAATGAGAACCAGTTAGATAGCTCTAAAACCTACACACAGGGTATAAACAGTAGGGAGAAAATTGCATAAAGAGAACTTCTTTGAAGACAGCTGTACTGATTCTCATGCCTCTTCCAGTGGGAGGCGGTGGGAAGGAGCCTTTGGATGTTTGGTATGTGTTCTCCGGAGGTAGGGAGGACACCATAGACTTGAGCTTGATACTTCAGGAATCTGAAGGCTTAGGCTAAGACAGCAGTGAGAGGGAGGACAGGGCACACAAGACAGCTGGCGGAGGAGGCAAGCTCTATTAACTCGGATATTAGCTGAGTGGGAGAGGAGAAGAGGGGCGAGGAGCAGAACACATAGCTCGGAGTTAATGAGATCTTATCCAGATGATGAAAATGTCCCCAACTTTGGATTGTGGCAATGGTTGCAGAACTCTGAAGGTATATTTTAAAAAGGTGAATTCTATGGTGTGTCAATTATATCTCAATAAAGCTATTAAAAAAAAATGGACTTTCCCTGGTGGCTCAGTGGTAAAGAATCCGCCTGCCAATGCAGGGGACACGGGTTTGATCCCTGGTCCAGGAAGATTCCACATGCTGTGGAGCAACTGAGCCCGGGAGCCCGCAACCTGCAACTACGGAGCCCATGTGCCGCAACTACTGACGTCCACACACCTAGAGTCTGTGCTCCACAAGAGAAGTCACTGCTATGAGCAGGAACTGGAGAGTAGCCCCTGCTGGACATAAACTAGAGAAAACCGGAAAACGAGAGAAAGATTTTCCTTCTAGCCAATACCCAATTCTTCTTCCTCTTCCTCTACTCCCTCTGCCCTCATACTTCCTTTTCTAATGCTTCCTCATTTCCTCTACCTTCTGGTCAGTACTCTGGGAACCTCAGGCGGTACTCCAGGTAGAATTTTTTTTAACAGCTTTGTAAGTAATTACTTAATTAAATTTGCTTTTGGCTGCACCAGGTCTTCGTTTCTCCAGGGGATCTTCCTGACCCAGGGATCAAACCTGGGTCTTCCACATTGCAGCCAGATGCTTTACCATCTGGGAACCATCAGGCAAGCCCTAATTATTGAAGAAGGGCATGGCACCCCACTCCAGTACTCTTGCCTGGAGAATCCCATGGACAGAGGAGCCTGGCAGGCTACAGACCATGGGGTCGCAAAGAGTCGGACACGACTGAGCGACTAACACTTTCTTTCTTCGAGCTTTTAGTTAAAGAAATATTACATTTTCAACATATGTGATTGCAGTTATTATTCTCAAAGGATGAACAGAGAAGCATGAACTTGAGTTTCATATAAAGGCAAAAGAATAACTTCCCCTCTCGAAGGTAAAGGAGAAAGAAAGACAGGAAGGAGGGAGGGAAAGAAGCAGGGAAGGCAGAAAGAAAGAAAAGTAAGGGGCAAAATAAGATGCTTATGATTACCTATTGTAAAGCAAATGCTATATTCTCACACACACCATGCTGCTGCTGCTGCTTACTGCTGCTAAGTCGCTTCTGTCGTGTCCGACTCTGTGCAACCCCAGAGACGGCAGCCCACTAGGCTCCCCCGTCCCTGGGATTCTCCAGGCAAGAACACTGGAGTGGGTTGCCATTTCCTTCTCCAATGCACGAAAGTGAAAAGCGAAAGTGAAGCTGCTCAGCCGTGTCCGACTCCTAGCGACCCCAGGGACTGCAGCCTACCAGGCTCCTCTGTCCATGGGATTTTCCAAGCAAGAGTGCTGGAGTGGGGTGCCATTGCCTTCTCCGACACACACCATATTAAATATTAAGATACTGGTTTTTGTTGGTTAGTCACAACGTTGGGTCTAACTCTTTGTGCCCCATGGACAGTAGCCTGCCAGGCTCCTCTGTCCATGGGATTTCCCAGGCACAAATACTGGAGTGGGGTGCCAGTCTCTTCTCCAGGGGATCTTCCCCACCCAGGGATGGAACCTGTGTCCCCTGCACTGGCAGGTGGATTCTTACCATGGAGCCACCTGGGAAGCTTCGAGATAGGTTTTTTAAAAATATTTTTTATTGTGGTAAAAAGTCTTCTAATATAAAACATACTATTTTAATCATATTTAACTATACAGTTCAGGGGCACCAGGTACATTCACATTGTTGTGCAACTCTGACAACACCCATCTCCTAATTTTTCACCTTCCTAAACTGAACTCTGCCCCCATTAAACAGTAACTCCTCATTCTCCCTTCTAACTCCCTCTCCCAAATCCCAGCATCTACCAATGTACTTTCTGACTGTATGAATTTAACTATTCTAGGTATAAAGAAATTGGTTGTTAAAATCTTCCCATAAATAAGAATAAGAAAAATTAAAAGTAACTACCAGACAACAGAATTTTTTCTGCCTACAAAAATTACACCTTTATTGCTTGATTCAGTCTGGCCTGATTTATATGTTATTAATCCTCTTTAAATTTTTAAAATTTTGCCTTTTCAGTGTAAGATCTGTATATATCGCTGGTTGGAATTTATTAGTCCACCGAAACATAGAAGGAATATATGTCTTTAGACGTAATATCATCTAGCTAACACAAGAGATTAGACACTTTAAATGTATTAACTTTGCTAGAAAAGAGGTTTACTGTTTTAAAAAACTGCTTCACCCAGTCTCAAAATAACATAATGTTAAAGTGGTTTTCTAAAATTCAAGCAAATGACACATAACTATCGATTATAAATTGTCTACCAGCACCAAGTCTGGCAACTACATATCATTTCTCTGTTATTTTTATTCACCTTTACTATATAGCTCTCCAGATCAGTAAGTCTGAAAGGAAAGAGAAGAAAGGGAATGAAAGAGATGCAGAAGTAGAAGAGGGATGCAACAAAAAGGAAGTAGAGAAAAAAAAAATCTTGAGAGGGAAAAAGTTATGAACATTCTAAAGAGTTTATTACTTTAATTGTTTCCTTTGGACACATTATGAGATAACTTGGGGTGCAGATAAATGACTGGCATTATTTTACTATCAAAAAGGTCTCGCTTTACAATACACATAAGCATAAAATTCACTTTTATTTCCTTGAAAGTGGTAGGTTACATGAGAACCACATTGTTGGAAAGACTATCAAATAAATAATCAGAATTTACTATCTGATAAATAATCAGAATCATCATTATGTTGATGATTTGCCCCATGAATCGCAGCACGCCAGGCCTCCCTGTCCATCACCAACTCCTGGAGTTCACTCAAACTCACGTCCATCGAGTAGGTGATGCCATCCAGCCATCTCATCCTCTGTTGTCCCCTTCTCCTCCTGCCCCCAATCCCTCCCAGCATCAGGCTCTTTTCAAATGAGTCAGTTCTTTGCATGAGGTAGCCAAAGTACTGGAGTTTCAGCTTCAGCATCAGTCCTTCCAATGAACACCCAGGACTGATCTCCTTTAGGATGGACTGGTTGGATCTCCTTGCAGTCCAAGGGACTCTCAAGAGTCTTCTCCAACACCACAGTTCAAAAGCATCAATAACTTGGCTCTCAGCTTTCTTCACAGTCCAAATCTCACATCCATACATGACCACTGGAAAAAACATAGCCTTGACTAGACGGACCTTTGTTGGCAAAGTAATATCTCTGCTTTTCAATATTCTATCTAGGTTGGTCATAAACTTTTCTTCCAAGCAGTAAGTGTCTTTTATTTTTATTTTTTGAATATCTATGGATTTTATTTGACTTATATTTCAACATACAATATACAGACAGAAAATACAAGTGGCCACCAAAGAACATTTATCTCCTGCATTCCTTCTGATAACATCACTCATGACTTTGAATCCTACTGGATGAAGGATGTTCAAGGATCCAACTCACACCTAAGCCCTCAGGTTGCAGGGGATCAACGTATAAGCAGTCTGTGGACAACCCGCTCTTGCACTGCTCTACCACACAATGTTAGTTTTCTAATGAAAACAAAAATGGATTTCAGGAACCATGCTGACTTTTTAATTTTTTTGCCTCTTTGCTTTAAATGGAGCCATAGGAATGGTTCTGAGTCTTGTTTGTACAAAAAAGAAATAAGGCTGCTCTACTCCAGTTAGCTTGTGAGAACTGTGCCAAGCACGAAGATCTCCTCCCAGCTCGATGGATTTCTGCCTGGGAAACTGGACTGGCCCCAGGGAGTGGCAGTTCCAACAGGAGGGTCAGCAAGGCTGGCCGTCACTTGCACTGTTCATGGTCTGTGTAGTCATCCATGTCCACGTCAGAGTCAAAGAGCGAGTGTCCGGTGAAATCTGTGTCTGGGGTTCTGGAAAAACTGTTCTCTGCTCCCTTGTCTTCAAAGGTCTCTGTCCTTGAGTAAAAGCTGAAGTCCAGCAGAGGCGTATGTGTTTTGCTGCCGTCACTGCTCTCCTCTGACTCATAGACGGTGTTGTCATCATCATGGTGCCACTCAGGCCAGAATTTTCTCCTTATCCTCTCACAGTACATAGCGAGATTGATCAACTCACCTTTAATCAGCCGTTCAGGTCTCGTCCCAGGTAAGGTCCACATCGCCTGGGCCAAGCGTCCAAAGACAGTAGCGTCGAGGGTGGAGAGCTTGGGCCCCATGATGTACTTCTTGTCACCAGTAGAAATGCTCCTCCACCATCTTAGTCACTGCCCTGGAGATGGCTCTTTCATGAGGACCAAGGTTTTTGTTTAAATTCACTCCAAGTTTCTCTTCCAGAAAGTCAATTATGAATTCTGTCCCGGAAACTTTTTCATGCTTATATTCAATGCAAGGCATTTTCCCTTGAGCAGAGAGTTTTCCACCAAAATAATTCTGATAGGGTAAGTCAGCCATCCTTAAATAAGTTTCCATTTTCAAACAGAAAGGAGATAAACTGGGGACACCATTGTTAGGTCTTGCAAACTGATGCAAAATAATAGCATCTTTGGAGTCAATCTCTTGCTGTTTCCTAATGACCAGGAGTTCGTGGAGCAGATACGCAGCTGCGGCCAGCAAAGCTCCCCCGGTCAAGTAAAGGGTTTTCTTCCACCAGGGATCGGAGCCCAGCCCTGCCATGATCCCACCATAATCCTGCAAAGGGAGAGCGATGATGTCCCCATAAAAGGAGAAGGGCTCCTCGGACCCGGCCCACCAGCCGAAGAAGGAGACGCTCTGGTTCCAGCTCAGATCCACCACGCACGGCCTGGACGAGGCAAAGCCAACCCCCCAGTACATGCTGCGCGGCTGGCTGTGGGCGCCCCTCCCAGGGCCCGCGCCACCCGCATAGGAAGGGGCCGGCGCGGCCGGGCGCGGGCGGCGCGGGCAGCGGTGACCGACGCGGCGGCGGCGACACAGGAGGAAGGGCACGGGCCGTGGGCGGCGGGCCTGGCCGGCGGGGCCCGGGGGCCCTGGGAGGCAGCGGCAGCCGCCGGCTCCCCCCGGGAGCGGCCTCTCCGCGCCGTTCTTTATGTTGGCGCCGGGAGAAGGCCGCGTGATGTCCAGTAAGTGTCTTTTAATTTCATGGATGCAATCACCATCTGCAGTGATTTTAGAGCCCAAAAAAATAAAGTCTGACACTGTTTCCACTGTTTCCCCATCTATTTCCCATGAAGTGATGGGACCGGATGCCATGATCTTTGTTTTCTAAATGTTGAGCTTTATGTTTTTGGTTAACATAGGTATTATTGTCATGACCTTAATACTGTGCCCACAGAGTCAGATAAAGTCACACAAAGATTCTAATGATGTCATTTTAATTCTGAAGGATTTGTGGCACTCAGCAAATAGGAAACATATAAAAGTGATTCCAAAAAGAACTAAACAGTAAACAGATTGACTTGAATCCACTCAAGTGATATGACAGCTTGTCTGATGATTGACTAATGAACTTGGACCATTTAAACAGATTCTAAAGAAACAGAACTATAAGAGTACATTACCTAGAGACAAATGAAAACAAAAGCTCAACAGTCCAAAACTTATGGGATGCAGCAAAAGCAGTTCTAAGAGGGAAGTTTATAACAATACAATCTTACCTCAAGAAACAAGAAAAAAATCTCAAGTAAACAACCTAACCTCACACCTAAAACAACTAGAGAAAGAAGAACAAACAAAACTTGGGCAGTCAGTAGAAGAAAGGAAATCATTAAGATGAGAACAGAAATAAATGAAATAAGAGACCAAGAAAACATGCAGAAAGACCAATGAAACTAAAAGCTGGTTCTTTGAAAAGATAAAATTGATAAACCTTCAAGAAAAAAAGGGAGAGGACCCAAATCAGTAAAATTAGAAATGAAAAAGAAGCAGCTACAACTGACTACACAGAAACACCAAGGATCATAAGAGACTACTATGAACAACTATATGCCAGTAAAACAGCCAACCTGGAAGAAATGGACAAATTCTTAGAAAGGGACAGTCTCCATATTGAACCAGGAAGAAATAAAAAATATGAACAGACCAATCACAAGCACTGAAATTGAAATCATGATTAAAAACCTTCCAACAAACAAAGTCCAGGACCTGATGGCTTCACAGGTGAATTCTATCAAACATTTAGAGAAGAGTTAACACTTATTCTGAAACTTTCAGAAAGTTGCAGAGGAAGGAAAACTTCTAAACTCATTTTATGAGGCCACCATCACCCTGATATCAAAACCAGAGAAAGATACCACAAAAGAAGAAAATTACAGGCCAATATCATTGACGAACATAGATGCAAAAATCCTCAACAAAATATTAGCAATTTGTATCCAATGATACACTAAAAAGCTCATATGCCATGATCAAGCAGGATTCATCCCAGGGATGCAAGGATTCTTCAACATCTGCAAATCAATCAGTATGATACACCACATCAACAAACTGAAGAATAAAAACCATATGATCATCTCAATAGATGCAGAAAAATCTTTTGACAAAATTTGACACCCATTTATGATTAAAAAAAAAACTCTACAGAAAGTGTACATAGAGGGTACATACCTCAACATAATAAAGGCCATATATGACAAACCTACAACTAGGTCATACCAATGGTGAAAAGCTGAAAGCATTCCCTCTAAGATCAGGAACAAAACTAGAATGCCCACTCTTACCAGTTTTATTCAACATAGTTTTGGAAGTCCTAGCTACAGGGAATCAGAGAAGAAAAAGAAGTAAACAGAACCCAAATTGGAAAAGAAGTTAAATTGCCACTGCAGATGACATGATACTATACATAGAAGATACTAAAGATGCTACCAGAAAACTACTAGAACTCATCAATGAATTTTGTAAAGTTAATACACAGAAATCTGTTGCATTTCTATACACTAACAATGAAAGATCAGAAAGAGAAATTCAAGAAGCAATCCTATTTACCACTGCATTAAAAAGAGTAAAATAAAATAAAAATAAATAAAATTTTTAAAAAAGAGTAAAATACCTAAGAATAAACTTACCAAAGAAGACAAACGACTTGTACTCTAAAAACTATAAGATGCTGATGAAAGAAATTGAAGAAGACATAAACAGATGGAAAGATATACCATGTTCATGGATTGAATGAATCAATACGGTCAAAATGACTATACTACCCAAGGCAATCTACAGATTCAATGCAATCCCTATCAAATTACCAACGACATTTTTCACAGAACTAGAACAAAAAAAATCTCAACACTTATACAGAGACACAAAAGACACTGAATAGCCAAAGCAATCTCCAAAAAGAATAACAGAGCTGGAGGAATCAGGCTCCCTAACTTCAGACTGTACTACAAAGCCAGTCATCAAAACAGTACGGTACTAGCACAAAAACAAAATAAAAATATAGATCAATGAAACTGGATAGAAAATCCAGAAATAAGCCCAAGCTGCTGCTGCTGCTAAGTCGCTTCAGTCGTGTCCAACTCTGTGCGACCCCATAGATGGCAACCCACCAGGCTCCCCCGTCCCTGGGATTCTCCAGGCAAGCACACTGGAATGGGTTGCCATTTCCTTCTCCAATGCATGAAAGTGAAAAGTGAAAGTGAAGACGCTCAGTCGTGTCTGACTCTTCGTGACCCCATGGACTGCAGCCTACCTCCTCCGTTCATGAGATTTTCCAGGCAAGAGTACTGGAGTGGGGTGCCATCACCTTCTCCGTAAGCCCAAGCACCTACAGTCAATTAATCTATGACAAAGGAGCAAGACTACTCAATGTTGGAAAGACAGTCTCTTCAACAAACTGTGCTGGGCAAAGTAGATAGCCACAAGTAAAATAAAATGAAATTAGACCATTTCTTAACTCCATACACAGAAATAAGCTCAAAATGGATTAAAGACCTAACTGTGAGACCAGACACTATAAAACTCCTAGAGGAAAGCATGGGTACAACACTCTATGACATAAATCACAGTAACATCTTTTTCAATCCATATCCCAGAATAATGGAAATAAAGGCAAATATGAACAAACGGGACCTATTTAAACTCAAAAGGTTTTGTACAGCAAAAGAAACAATAAACAAAATGAAAAGACAACCTACAGATTGGGAGAAAATATTTTCAAATGATGTGACTGATTAAGGGATTTGTTTCTGAAATTCACAAGCAGTTTATGACACTTAATAGCATCAAAGAAACAACCCACTCAGACGCCAGAGGAGAAGGATGTGTGCTCATCTCCTGCGAGAGCACCAAAATTGCAACTAGCTGTCGAACAACCATCAAAAGGAGGACACAGGAACCCACCGGTAGGAGGGGTGCAATCATGATAAAATCAAATCCCATACCCATCAGGTGGGTACCCACAAACAATAATACCAAAACAAACAATGACTCAAAAAATGGGCAGAAGATCTGAATAAACATTTCTCCAAAGAGGATATACAGATGGCCAGTAGCACATGAAAAGCTGTTCCACATCACAAGTTATTAGAGAAAGGCAAATCAAAACTACAATGAGGTATCACCTCACAACAATCAGAATGAAACGAAAGTGAAAGTCTCAGTCATGCCCAGCTCTTTGTGACCCCATGGGCTATACATTCCATGGAATTCTCTAGGCCAGAATATCGGAGTGGGTAGCCATTCCCTTCTTCAGGGGATCTTCCCAACCCAGGGACTGAACCTAGGTCTCCCAAATTGGAGGCGGATTCTTTACCAGCTGAGCCATGAGGGAAATTGACAAGTAATAAATGCTGGAGCGGTGTGGAGAGAAGGGAGCCCCTCCCACACTGTTGATGAGAATGTAAATTAGTACAGCCACTATGGAGAACAGCATGCTGCTGCCAAGAAGCTTCAGTCGTGTGACTCTGTGCGACCCCATAGACGGCAGCCCACCGGGCTCCCCCGTCCCTGGGATTCTCCAGGCAAGAACACTGGAGTGGATTGCTGGAGAACAGCATAGAGGTTCTTTAAAAAGCTAAAAATAGAGCTACCGTATGACCCTGCAATTCCACTCCTGGGCATACATTCAGATAAGAACATAATCTGGAAGGATACTTGCACCCCAGTGATCACTGCAGCACTGTTTACAATAGCCAGGACATGGAAGCAACCTAAATGTCCATCAACAGAGGAATGGATAAAGAAGATATGGTACATATACATATAGTGGAATATTACTCAACCATTAAAAAGAAGGGAATAATGCCATTTGCAGCCACATGGATGGACCTAGAGAGTGTCATACTGAGTGAAGTAAGTCAGACAGAGAAGGAGAAATACCATATGACATCGTTTATATGGAGAATCTAAAAAGAAATGATACAAATGAACTTACTTAAAAACAGAAAGAGACTCACAAACTTAGGAAACGAAGTTATGGTTGCTGGGGGGAGGGATAGTTAGGGACTCTGGGAAGTCATGTACACACTGCTATATTTAAAATAGATAACCAACAAAGACCTATTCTATAGCACATGGAACTTTCCTCAACAGTTATGTGGCAGTCTGGATGGGAGGAGGGTTTGGGGGAGAACGGATACATGTATATGTATGGTTGAGTCCCTTTGCTGTCCACCTGAAACTACCACAACATTGTTAATTGGCTATACTCCAATACAAAATTAAAAGTTTAAAGTTTGGGGGAAGAAAAAAAGAAACACAACTGTAAGAGCACCTGTCTCAAGAACAAAGCCAACTATAAAACAAAGATGTGCCACTAGCTTGGAGCATAGAGACACGCATCGTTGTGTCTAAGGACTAGCTAAGGTCATTAAGAAATCACAGTGAGTTGAGGAAGCAATCCCCAAAGTTACAAACATCTTTAATTCATGAAAATTTACAATGAATTTCATAAAATTTTAAGAGCAGAAAGCCCATATATTAGTATTTGTACATATTTGGTATTTTAGCTGTTTATAATGTTTAAGAAAAATAGGTCAGAATAACAGATCTGCTTGTGATTCCAATTTAAATAATGTAACTGAGAAAATGATTTCAGGCTTATTATGAGTTCAGTTCAGTTGCTCAGTCGTGTCCAACTCTTTGCGACCCCATGAATCGCAGCACGCCAGGCCTCCCTGTTCATCACCAGCTCCCGGAGTTCACTCAGACTCATGTCCATCGAGTCAGTGATGCCATCCAGCCATCTCATCCTCTGTTGTCCCCTTCTCCTCCTGCCCCCAATCCCTCCCAGCATCAGTCTTTTCCAATGAGTCAACTCTTCGCATGAGGTGGCCAAAGTACTGGAGTTTCAGCTTTAGGCTTATATAAAATATCACAAATACCACTGGAACAGAAAAGAATTTAAATCTTAGCATATTTACAAGTTTCCATTCATTAGAGACTTCTTTAAGTACTCAGGAAGAATTTTGCAGCGGCGGGGGGGAGGAGCGGGTGGGCGGGGGTAGTGGTGGTCAGTCAGACAACTGAAATACTTTTAGAAATCAAAAAATTTTAAATAAATGTTTCAGGGATTGAATCCATGCCCTCTGCAGTGGAAGCTGGACCACCAGGGAAGTCTCTAGAAGCCAATTTTTAACTGTATGAATGCAGTTTAAAACAATTGAGGCATTTTAATTAAGTTTGAAAATAGGATTATATACTCAATCAAAAGGTCCCCTAAAAGTGACTACTAATCTTTTCTACAAGTAAAATAAAATAACTGACCTTAGAAACTTAACAACTAGGTTTTAGAATCTGTAACTTAATGAGAATATTCATTTAAAAATAATTTTCAATAAGCTTTGCTATATACAGTACGTATTTTTTTAAAGTTAGCAGAAAAATCATTGTGTTTCTGAATCAGACAAATTTTTCTTAGATACAACATCAAAATGACCCTTAAAAAAATGGTTACGTGTTTGAACTTCCCTGGTAGCACAGTGGATAAGAAGAGTCTGCCTGCCAGTGCAGGAGACAGGGGTTCAATCCCTAATCCACACCCTGCAACTCCTGAAGGCCATGCGCCTGGAGCCTGTGCTGCACAAGAAAAGAGAACTCCAGTGAGAAGCCCATGCGCCACCAGCTAGAGTAGCTCTTGCTCTCCACAGCCAGAGAAAGTCATTGTGTAGCAACGAAGACCCAGCTCAGCCAAAAATACATAAATAAAAAATAAAAACAGCAGCGTGTACATGTTGAGTTAAAAAAAAATGTTAAAAATGTTAAGACTTCATCAAAATTAAAACTTCTGCTCTTTGAAAATAATTGATCAAAGAATAAAAAGAAAAGCCACAAATTAAAGGAAACATTTACAGATCACATAATTGATAAACGATTTATAACCCAGAATATATATGAACTATCACAATACAATAGGAAAACAAACAATTCAAATTTTTTACATCAAATTCACGAAAGACTTGAACAGGTGTTTCACTGAAGAAAGAAAATACATGGATGGCAAATGAGTATAAAATGATGCTCAACTTCAATAGTCATTAGGAAAATGAAATTAAAACAACGAGATACTGCCACATAGCTATCCGAATGACTAAAATGAAAACAAATGACCATATTCAGTGTAGCCAAGGATGTGGAGAAACCGGGACTCACACACAACTAGTCCGAACGTAAAATGGTACCTTTGGGGAAACTAACAGTTTCATTAAAAGTTTAATAGAAGCCTACTTACTATAGGATGTAGCCATTCCACTCCTAAGTATTTACCCCAAAGAAATGAAAGCTTTTATCTACACAAAGGGAACAGTTCTCAAAACTTTCTGAGATGCTCTTCCCAGGTTATAATCCTCAAATTCATCTTAAATAAAACATTCAATTTCTTAAAAAAATAAAAAGACTTATATACAAATGTCCATAACAGCTTTATCTGTAACAGCCCAAAACTGGAAACAAGCAACTGTCAACAAGTGAACAGATAAACTGATCTTAGAATATTCTCACAATGGAATATTAATCAGCCACAAAAGGAATGAACTAGTATTGATACATGCCACAACATAAATCTCAAAATAATTATACTGAGTAAAGGAAGCTAGATCAAGGAAAAAAAACAGAGAGTATGTGCTTTATAATTACATTTGTACAAAACTATAGAAAGTGACAACTGTAGTTATGACAAATAGCTCAGTTGCCTAAGGATGGCATTGCGCCATGAAGAGGCAGGTGGGAGTGACTACAAGCAAGCGTGAGAAAACATTTGGGGATAATGGATACATTCCCTACCCTCATGATGGTTCACAGGTAGGTGCAAACATAAGTCAAAAACTCAGCAAACTGTACACAATACGTATAGTCTATTATACGTCAGTTATGCCTCAATAAAGCTGTTAAAAAGAGAAAGCTAGCTAAACCTGACCAAAGCCAGGACAGCATGCCTTTTCTTTGTCCTGGGAAGCTAACTGCATTTTTTTCCCCGGAAGAAACCAAGCCCCGACAACAAGCAACATATGCTTTAAAAAGAAAAAAAAAATTTTTTTTTTCTAAAACAGGTCCGGGGCAAATTAGGAATCGGGTCACACAGCAGGAGGTGAGTGGCAGGCCAGAAAGTGAAGCTTCATCTGCCACTTCCCATCACTTGCCTTACCACCCTCTCCATCACAACTGTCTTCCATAAAACAGGTCCCTGGTGCCAAAATGTTTGGGGACCGCTATTCTAAAAGTTAAGAAGCCCTGGTGGCTCAGATGGTAAAGAATCCGCATGCAATGCAGAAGATCCGGGTTCGATCCCTGGGTTGGGAAGATCCCCTGGGGAAGGAATCTTAAAGTTAATTTCTCCCATTAAAATAAAATCTATTAGACAAAGAGATAAGAATCCACGGCTAGGCTAAATCTAAGATTTTCTCTCCTTAAACAGCCGAAGCATATCTAAGATGCTGTGTAGCTTAGATTATTCAAGCTAGAATATGTGGCTTGATAACACAATAATTTTGTAAAAACCTTTATTAAAGATAGCAAGCTCTTGTTTTTCCTCTCAACTTCTAATTTCCTAAAGCATTTAGACCTGAAAGTATAATTATGAAAATTATAGGCCATTTGAAATAATGTGAAATTATTTCTACCTTCTGTCAATCCAAAAAACAAAAGGTCAATACCAAGCCAGATGCACACAAAGTAGTAACAATAAAGGCACAGCTAGATCTCTTAAAGACTTAAAGCTAATCTCCCTAATTAAAATAAAAAAAATAGAATATTTCTCTTCCATTAGGGCGTATGTACAGATCGAGTAGTAGAGAAAAATGTTACTGCCCACTGTAATTAGAAAAAGACTAAGAAAGAGTTGAGATTTTAAGGAGAAAAAGAGATAAAAGTCAGTGAAGTTTTAATTGGACGTTGCTTCAAGGTAGAAAATAGCATGCGTCTGAACATTTTTATTGGCGTTAGAGGAAAGCTTAATATTTGTCAACTTTTCCATTATACTTTTCCAGTGAGAGAACAGAAACTAAAACAAACCCAAGTCTAAATTGCCTTTCTGGGCCTCTGGCTCAAGTCAACTACTTATCTAGATAGAAATCGTATATGCCTATTCCCTGTTTTTCAAAGGACAGCTTCAAAACACCGAAAGAAAAATTCCAGAACTCTTTTCTCTCTCTGGATCATTTAAATTGAGGAGAAAAGTAAATTGAGGGGAAAATCTCTAGTTTCACATGTGTTATATTATCCCTCACCAACTGGGATGTACCAACAGAAAACAATGTAACGGCAGAACTTTAGTTTTGAAGCTCGGCTTTTCTGCATTACCTCTCCTCTCCACCCACTGACTTTCCTTATGATGACTGCTTTAGAATACCTAGTTGGTGGTCTTCAAGAAATGTAGACTTCGGGGCTTTCCTGGTGGTTCGGCGGTAAAGAATCTGCCTGCCAATGCAGGAGACGAGGGTTCCATCCCTGATGGGGGAAGATCCCACATGCCAAGAGCAACTAAGCACATGCATCACAACTACTGAGCTGTGCTCTAGAGCCCAGAAGCCGCAAGCACTGAGCCCAGGAGCTGCTGCTGAAGCCCGAACACCTAGAGCTGGTGGTCTGCAACAAGAGAAGCCACAGCGATGAGAGGCCTGCTCTCTGCCACTAGCGAAAAGCCTGAGCAATGGCAAAGACCCAGCACAGCCACCATAAATAAACAATTCTTAGAAAAAAGAAACATAGACTTCAAATGCCTCAGGATAAACAGCCAATAAAGGAAACAAATACGATAAGGCACGAAAGTCCATGAAAAAAAAATTCCTGTTTGCTTTTCATACTCTAATAAACAAATTAATGTTGTAGGCAGAATTGAGAGATTGTCCTCAACGTTCCTTTCATGTTGAGAATCGCCTATGGGGAGGTACAGGACCAGGAGCTGGGAGTGGCCTCCCGGAGCTGATGGGATACTCCAACCAACAACCAGCAAGAGAATGGTCCTATGACCACAAGAAACTGAATTCTACCACCAACCAGTGAATGTGTCATGGGACTGAGTCTCAGATGATACCATATTCCCAAGCTGACACTCTGATTTCAGTCTGGTGAAATCCTGAAAAATGGAACAGGATCATGTGTACCCAGAATCCTGACAAACAAGAAGTGCAAGGTAATAAATGTGAGCTAAATTCGTAGCAACTGAAAGTGGGATTCCACCATGAATGAAAGCGTTGGTCGCTTAGTTGTGTCCAACTCTGCAGCCCTATGGACTGTAGCCCACCAGGCTCTTCTATCCATGGGATTCTCCAGGCAAGAATACTGGAGTGGGTAGCCATTCCCTTCTCCAGGGGATCTTCCCTACCCACATCTCCTGTGTTGCAGGCAGATTCTTTACCATCTGAGTTACCAGGGGACCCTGGGATTCCACTACAAAACAGTGACTGAAAACGGAGGAGAAGCTTTGGAACTGTAGTGAGCAGAAGCTGGAAGAATTTTGAGAAAGCCTAATTTGCCTCAAACAGATTTTTAATAGATGACTGGACTTCAACCTGAATATTGTTGGTGAGGGCTCAGAAAGAAACAAGGAACACGTTATTGGAAACTGGAAGAAGGGGAATCCTTATTACATAGTGGCAGAAATCTTACGACATTGTGGAAAGCAGAACTTCCAAGTGGCAAAACTGGACATACGATACGAAGGAGATTTCCAAAAGAAGTGTTAAATATGCTGTCCGGTTTACTCTTGCTCTTTACAGTAAAATGCAAAAAGAGAGAGAGAGAAATAGAGGAAAGTCCTGTTAAAGAGAAAGCAATCAGGACTACATAACTCTGAAAGTACCTAGCCTTTCCCGATAGCAAAAGATGCCAAAAACCAGAAATGGTTGCCAAAACTACAACAGACAAAAAATGACCTTCTGCTAAAATTTCAGAAAGGTCAAAAGGTCAGAGGATTCAGTCAGAGAGAGGACCCTGTCAAGATTTTAGGGGTCTCTGGTAAGCTTTAGAGTTTTCCCTTAGCCATCTCAGGAGGAGGCAAAGACAGAAAAAGGATTATTTTGAAGAGAAAAAAATAAAAATTCACAGGTGTAACTTCTGTCTAATGTAGTGAATCCCTGTGAAATCCACAGGAAACCCAAAGTTCCTGAGAAAATGGTTTCAGCATAAACACTGCCGGGCTGGACTAAAAGAAAGAATATAAAATGGAAGGAGGCTGTTGGATGCAACCTCAGTTCTCCTGCCAGGACAAAGGTTGGTTGCAAGAAACCACTCAGCAAATAGACACTACCACCCTAGAAAAAGGAAGACTGATCCAGAAGGCAGAACTGAGACTCAGAGGGCAGAGCTGACTGCCTTGAAGGATTATTCCCAGGCTTTGAAGCCCAACAACAACAACAACAACAAAAAGCCAATCTGCCCACGTGAATCTCAGAACTGTTATGGACAGTGGGACAGTGATGGACAGAGACTCCTTTTTGACTTTCCATCCTGCCGTCTCCCTTCTGGACCAGAATGTCTGCAATAGTTATCCCAGGTGTGTCCTACAATTTTATGCTGGGAATGTTTGGAACAGTCTCTTTAGTTTTATAGGTTCACGGGATAAGGGACACACAAGAGCCTCATCTATACCTAATGTAGATGATTCAGATGAGCCTTTGGACTTGGAGCTGATGTTTTAATAGAATGAGAACTCTGGGAACCAGGGGAGGGGGTGTATCTTGCTTGTGAGTGAGTATATGGGTTCAGAGGCAAAACTATGTTAAGTAGAATTCTGATATAGCTCCCTAAATTCCTATCCCCTTGGTATACCCTGGCATATATCTTAGTGTATAAAATCATCCCTTGCATTTGGATGGGACCAATAAATATCAAGGGATAGAGGAGCCCACTTGACTCGGCTGTGATATAGAACAGTGGTCCCCAACCTTTTTGGCATCAGGGACCAGTTTCCTGGAAGACAATTTTTCCACGGACAGGGTTGTTCTGGGATGATTTGAGCATATTACATTTATTGTGCACTTTATTTCTATTATTATAACATCAGGTCCACCTCAGATCATCAGGCATTAGATTGCAGAGGTTGGGGACCCCTGATATTGAAGACTCTGTTGGAGCAAACTGGAAAGGAATTCAAAGACAGGGAGCTTTCCCTTGCTCACCCTGATGAAGCCATCATGCCGTCAACTGCAACTGCCTAAGGAGGGAACCACGTGGCAAGGAGTTGGTGGTTAGACCGCTAAGCCGAAAGCACACCTCAGCTGACAGCCAGCAAGAAAATGGTGAATTTAGACTTTACAGCTGCAGGGAATTGAGTCCTACCAAATAACTAGAGAGCTCAGAAGAAGACCTCCAAGCCTCAGTTGATATTCCAGCCTGGTGTGACCCTGAGCAGGGCACCCAGTTAACCTGCACCTGAGTTCCTGACCCACAGGAACTTAGGATAATAAAACGTGTCATCTGGGGCTTCCCTGGTGGCTCAGTGGTAAAGAATCTGCTTGCCCATGCAGACATGGGTTCGATCCTTGATCTTGGAAGATCCCACATGACTCAGAGCAACTAGGCCCCTGCACCACAACTACTGAGCCCACATGCTGTAAATACTGAAGCCTGTGCGCCCTAGAGCTCATGTTCCACAAGACAGGAGCTCCTGCTCACTGACACTAGAGAAAAGTCCTCATAGCAACGAAGACCCAAGCACAGCCAAAGATAAATAAAATCAGATTATAATAAATGTGTTGTTTGAAGCGACTAACTCTATGGTAATTTGTTATACAATAGAAACAATAAAAAACAAATACAACCAGGTTACAGATTTTGAAGAAAATATAAAAAAGTAAGTCCTGTTATTATACTTCTACTAAAGTTTTCAGGATAATGCTTTCAGACCATTAAAGTGGATCTCATAAGAGAGGGAACATGCTGAGTAAATTAAGCTTGTCTTTCTAGACATCAAGGTTTATACAAACCTGTTACTTCATGCTTTAATTAACAAAGCAATGTGCACTGAGGTGCCTTTATCATACACTGTTTGGGATATAATGTTAGGTGATCCAGAAAAGTGGACCAAAGCTCACCCGACTCAGAAGTGAATGACTAATATAAGCAAAACAAATAGTGCCAGTTTATTAAAGAGGCTCTTGCTATATTTTCCTGATTTTCCACTAGTTAGCATTCTCAAGATCAGGCAATACTTCCACAGTTACAATCTAAATGAGCAGCAAGAAGTCAGCTATTAGAGGTGTTAGAAGGCAGAAGACAACAAACTCTACCTAACTGGCAAATAATGGGTTGGCCAAAAAGTTCTTTGGGGTTTTCCCCTACGATCTTATGGAAAAACCCAAACCACCTCAACACTAAAAGTTGAATACTGAAGGAGAAAGTGATGTTTGTCTTCTCCTCCTGACGTTTCTTACAAATATATCCAAATCTACTGAATCTAAAAATCGGGGGGTAAATTTATACTACAGCATGAGATAAGGCAGTAGATGTCTCTGTATTAATGTGGACAAATCAATTTTGACTCTAGATAAAAATAAATCAAGAGTAAGCCCAAATAACTGCACAAGTCACAGATGAAGCACAATAAACCTACGCATGCTCCAGTAATTACAAAAGTAATTTCAACTTGATGTTTGGAGACAGTCAAAATTCTATTCAAATTGCTCCATCCTAAAAGTGATTTTGACATTACCAATTTCCATTTTGAAACATTTTAAAAGTTGAAATGTGGTATAAAACATCTAAGTACCTAAAACAATAAATTCAATAAATCTAAAAACCGAATCTAAAATACTAAGCAGTGACACAAGAGATACTCATATTGAGTACTGCTGTTTATTATGCCATTTTTATTTTATCTAATATCATTGTGACAACTGAATGAGACTATTGCTTATACCTGAAATAATAACATGACTTAAAAAAACTTATCAACCCAATCCCATGAGGTAGGGTATTCCTTTATTTTGTGGCAATCCAACTAACTCCATAAAGATGTGTTTCTCAAGATGTAGTTTCCATATTTAACTTTTATTTTAATTAACCATACAGTGCTCTTGTGCAACTGTCTAAAAAAGAATCACTAACATGCAAATACAATGGAGCCTTTTTCACAGGAGAAGGTAAAGGAATTCATGTTTATAGACAAATAATG
Organism: Ovis canadensis; assembly: GCF_042477335.2. Classification (NCBI taxonomy): domain Eukaryota; kingdom Metazoa; phylum Chordata; class Mammalia; order Artiodactyla; family Bovidae; genus Ovis; species Ovis canadensis. Next base: position 118,101,262 of record NC_091250.1, on the reverse strand, counting down.
GTAAGATCATTTTGGGTAAATTATTCAAATTGAATACTAATGTACTACAGGTTAGAATAACCTAGAATAATGTACTCCCCTCTACAAGTCACTTGTCAAAATTCTGAGTTTAATTTCAGATTACATCACACCATCTCTTTTAACACTAATCAATGCCAACATCAAAATTAATTTTAATTAATATAATCTCATATAATCTCCATCTATTCTCATAAAGCTAGAAGCGTTCTCTACATCCAGTTTTTATTGAAGAATGCATCTGCTGCCAAGACTTTACCTAATCACCTCAGGGCAGATTATTCCTAAATCTATCTCCAGCCTTGAGAAAGCCCTGTTCCAAGTTCTAGATTTTTAAATTTAACTACGTACTACACTTTTTTTTTGGCCTGGGTACTCTTGTATCAAATTCAATACATTTAGGGAGTCCCCTGGTGACCTAGTAGTTATTCTTTCACTGCCATGGACCAGGTTCAATCCCTGGTCAGGGAACTGAGATCCTGCAAATGGAGTGGCAAAAAAACCCCTAAAATAAAATAATCTTTTCCTCCAAATCAGCCAATCTCATTATTCCAAGCAGATTAAGCCTAGCACTATTCCTCTAGCTAGCGGGCTTCAAGTCTCTCTTCTTTGACTTTTTTTTTTTCTCTTTCACCTTTGTCTCCTCACTAAGAACTGCTGCTTATTCATTCTCAATCTCTCTCAAATTAATCTTTCAAGTCTCATAAAGTTGAGGAAGGCAGATGAAGAAGATAGAAGAATTAGTGTTAAGGTCTTCCAGGCAAAGGAACACCCTGTAATCCTGAAAACAGATAAGAAACAGGGGTGGTGTTCAAATTCTGTAATGGGGAGGGGAGACATGAGGCAACAGCAGTGAGCAGGAGCCAGATCACGGAAGGCGTTTTGTGGTTCGGCTAAGCAGCTTGAATTTTATACTGCAACCTATGAAGAGGCAACAGCAAATATCAGGGTAAGGTGTAAAGTGACAAAATTTGAATTTTCAAAGGATCGTTTTAATTAGAGAAGGGAACAAACAGAGGTCTTGAACTATAGATTGGGAAATGGTTAGTATGTAAATGATAGACAAAATCACGAGTTTGGATAAAGTCACCCAGGAAAAGGGACTTATTAAGAAAAAGAGGCAAGTACAGAGATCTGGAAGGCACTAGCATTTAAAAATTATAGGAGGGCAAAGAGCTTGCAAACGTACCTGTAAAAGAAACAGCCAGAGAAATAAGAAAATCATAAGATGATTATGTTAGGGAGGATGGAAGAGGAGTTTCAAACAGGAGATCGGCAGAACGCAAGGTTAAGAATGTGAGGTTTTATGCCATGTTGTCTGGATTCAGATCACTGGTTCTGTAACTTTCCGCAAATTAATTATTTTTAGGCTCAGTTTTGTTTTTTTTTAAGTTAATTTTTATTGAACTATAGTTGCTTTGTAATGTTGTGTTATTTTCTACTGTCAGTTCAGTTCAGTCACTCAGTCGTGTCCAACTCTTTGCGACCCTATGAACTGCAGCACGCCAGGCCTCCCTGTCGATCACCAACTCCCAGAGTTCACCCAAACTCATGTCCATCGAGTCAGTGATGCCATCCAGCCATCTCATCCTCTGTTGTCCCCTTCTCCTCCTGCCCCCAATCCCTCCCAGCATCAGAGTCTTTTCCAGTGAGTCAACTCTTCACATGAGGTGGCCAAAGTATTGGAGTTTCAGCCTCAGCATCAGTCCTTCCAATGAACACTCAGAACTTATCTCCTTCAGAATGTACTGCTTGGATCTCCTTGCAGTCCAAGGGACCCTCAAGAGCCTTCTCCAACACCACAGTTCAAAAGCATCAATTCTTTGGTGCTCAGTTTTCTTCACAGTCCAACTCTTGCATCCATACATGACCACTGGAAAAACCATAGACTTGACTAGATGGACCTTTGTTGGCAAAGTAATGTCTCTGCTTTTACAGCAAAGTAAATCAGCTATGTGTATACATATGTCTCCTCTTTTGGGGATTTCCTTCCCATTTAGGTCACCACAGAGCATTCAGTAGTTTCCTGCGCTATACAGTAGGTTCTCATTAGTTATCTACTTTATATATGGTATCAACAGTACATATATGTCAATCCCAATCTCCCAATTCCTCCCCTCCCTTGCCCCTTTGGAATCCATACATTGATTCTCAAGGTCTCTGCCTCTCGTTCCGCTTTGTAAATAAAATCAACTTTCTTCTTAAAGCAAATTATAAACAATTCCTATCTTAAGGGACATTGGTAAGAGTTAAATGAGAAACATACGGCTCAGTACCTAGTATGCAGCATTAATAACTGCCCTTCAGCACTGTCCTTCTCAAACCACATAGGAAAGTCATGCAATATGAGAACATACGTATTTGGCTGTCTGGATGTCATCAGTAATTTTATCCTAAGAAGTTTTAGTCCAGTAGGATAGGAAGCAATTGATGCTGGATTTTAAACGTAGTCACATTTCTAGAAACTTGGTTGGTGACAGGAGTAAAGTTAGGATGATAAATCTGAAGGTGAGGATGGACGTTTGCTCTGACTTTAAATTATAAGGGACCCTGTGTATATGTTGAGGGAAAGAACCAGTCAAGAGGCTGAAGATACAACAGAAGGTGCGTGAGTAGTAGGCAAGGTCACAAAGGAACTGATTACCGTTTAGATGTTTCATCAGGTCCACTGAAGTCAAACGGAAAGTAGCATGTGAGCAGACAGAGGAAAGTCATGAGGAAGACTTCTTGCCTAAGGGCCTCCTGGGCTGAGTGATGCACTCCCTGTGACTTGTTTCAAAATGCTTGGTACACATGTGCATTTGCTTACATACTGTAAAAAGTGACTTTCTTTCAGGGTGTTTCAGAAATCTGTAACTCCCCTGCTAATTCTCATATGTAGTAATATTAAAGAATCATTGCACTAAACATCTTCAGATAAAGCTTTAACTCACAGTTCCAATAACTCCTATGATCATCCTGAAATTAAACAATTTTAAAAGAGGAGCAAACAGTGTCAGGCTTTCCGAATGAAGCAAAGATCAGCCAGTTGAGTACTTCCTTCCAAGTTAAGCCTTGATTTCTAGCAATTAGAGGCTCTTTAACTAACGAATGACAAAGGGCTATTTTAAGTCTACCCTTTCAGTGTAGAAAACTAGCAAACCAAAACAAAGGGACTGCTGGAGTTGCAGTCTCTGAGTACAGGATCACACATCCCATCATAATGTGAAGAAGGTCCCTAGGTGTCTCTTTCATGGTTGTCCCTGGAGTCAGAAGTCAGCTTCTCAATATGCTAGTGAATACCACAAAAAAGAAACAGACATACAGATACAGAGAATAAACTCATGGCTACCAGTGGGGCAAAGGAAAGGGGAGGGGGCATGACAAGGGTACGAGATTAAGAGGTACAAACTACTATGTATAAAATAAATATGCTACAAGGATGTACTGTACAACACAGAGGACTAGAGCCACTAGTTTGGAATACAACTTTTGGAAATTGTGAACCACTACGGTTGTATACCTGAACCTTGTAAAATATTGTATATCAACAAACCTCAATAAAAAAAAATTTAAAAAAGCTAGAAGAGAGTCAAATATATTAGGAGGGAATGAGATGATCCACCAACTAGATTATTTAACCACTCATTCATTCATTCATTTAAATATCTGTTAAAACTATTATGTGCTATTCATTGGTAGGTGCTCTATTTTTATTCATTAAATCAACAAATATTTATTGAGTTCCCTCTGTAAGCCAGACATTCTTTTAGACACTGAAGAAACAGCAGTGAACAGCAAACAAAAACATCAAGTCCCATGGAGTTAGAATATTAATACTAGAAGAGGGAGGCAATAAGTAAACAGAAAAGCATATAGCTATAAAAGTTATAGAGGAAATAACTCCACAAGGACGGCTAATGCACGCCAGAGAGGTAAAAGAGTACATTTTATGAAATGGTTTATCTAAGACCACACACTAAATTACTGACACTGTTTAAAAGAAAAATACATATGCCACCTCAAATCTTAAATATTACCTATTCATAAGAATTTTGATTATGCTGATAAGAATTATGAGTATTGTATACTCATAACAATCACTAAATTTTGGTTCTTTCTACTTATAACTCTACAGAATAAGGAAACTGTCAAAATGGCCAATAAGGAAACTTTTTTCAGTATCTCCAAAAACAGGAAAGAGAATAATCTTTAATCCTGTTTGTCCTGTTGTACAAACTTTACAAGTTTTTTTCTCTAATGCAAAAACAAAAACAAAAAAACCCACAACACCCCACCCCAAAAACCAAAATATCACAAAAACTGAAAAACAAAACAAAAATCAAACCAGTAAAGATTTGGCTTCTGAAATGAGTAAATGGACAGACTGACTATATTAAGCAAGAGACATTTAGCCCTTTAACAATTCTGTTCCGTAGCAGAGGAAATTACTGTTGTTGCAACAATTCTGTGAGGTAGATACTATGACTATTCCATATTACATATGAGGACCAGAGATTAAATAAACTGCCGAAGATCATACAGCCAGTAAATTGTGGAGTTGGGATGTGAACTCAAGTGCTATGATTTCATCTGAAAATGGGGGTTGCCGAGTTAACATATATGTAACAGTCTTTGAACATATGCCTGGCACATAATAATTGCTAAATAAATGTTCAGTTCAGTTCAGTCGCTCAGTCGTGTCCGATGCTTTGCAACCCCATGAATCGCAGCACGCCAGGCCTCCCTGTTCATCACCATCTCCCGAGTTCACTCAGACTCACAGATCAAGTCAGTGACACCATCCAGACATCTCATCCTCGGTCATCCCCTTCTCCTCTTGCCCCCAATCCCTCCCAGCATCAGTCTTTTCCAATGAGTCAACTCTTCACATGAGGCAGCCAAAGTACTGGAGCTTCAGCTTTAGCATCATTCCTTCCAAAGAAATCCCAGGGCTGATCTCCTTCAGAATGGACTGGTTGGATCTCCTTGCAGTCCAAGGGACTCTCAAGACTCTTCTCCAACACCACAGTTCAAAAGCATCAATTCTTCGGCACTCAGCCTTCTTCACAGTCCAACTCTGACATCCATACATGACCACAGGAAAAACCATAGCCTTGACTAGATGGACCTTAGTCGGCAAAGTAATGTCTCTGCTTTTGAATATACTATCTAGGTTGGTCATAACTTTTCTTCCAAGGAGTAAGCGTCTTTTAATTTCATGGCTGCAGTCACCATCTGCAGTGATTTTGGAGCCCCCCAAGATAACGTCTGACACTGTTTCTACTGTTTCCCCATCTATTTCCCATGGAGTGATGGGACCAGATGCCATGATCTTCGTTTTCTGAATGTTGAGCTTTAAGCCAACTTTTTCACTCTCCTCTTTCACTTTCATCAAGAGGCTTTTTAGTTCCTCTTCATTTTCTGCCATAAGGGTGGTGTCATCTGCATATCTGAGGTTATTGATATTTCTCCCGGCAATCTTGATTCCAGCTTGTGTTTCTTCCAGTCCAGCGTTTCTCATGATGTACTCTGCATATAAGTTAAATAAGCAGGGTGACAATATACAGCCTTGACGTACTCCTTTTCCTATTTGGAAGCAGTCTGTTGTTCCATGTCCAGTTCTAACTGTTGCCTCCTGACCTGCATACAGATTTCTCAAGGGGCAGGTCAGGTGGTCTGGTATTCCCATCTCTTTCAGAATTTTCCACAGTTTATTGTGAGCCACACAGTCAAAGGCTTTGGCATAGTCAAGAAAGCAGAAATAGATGTTTTTCTGGAACTCTCTTGCTTTTTCCATGATCCAGCGGATGTTGGCAATTTGATCTCTGGTTCCTCTGCCTTTTCTAAAACCAGCTTGAACATCAGGGAGTTCACGGTTCAAGTATTGCTGAAGCTTGGCTTGGAGAATTCTGAGCATTACTTTACTAGCATGCGAGATGAGTGCAATTGTGTGGTAGTTTGAGCATTCTTTGGCATTGCCTTTCTTTGGGATTGGAATGAAAACTGACCTTTTCCAGTCCTGTGGCCACTGCTGAGTTTTCCAAATTTGCTGGCATACTGAGTGCAGCACTTTCACAGCATCATCTTTCAGGATTTGAAACAGCTCAACTGGAATTCCATCACCTCCACTAGCTTTGTTCATAGTGATGCTTTCTAAAGCCCACTTGACTTCACATTCCAAGATGTCTGGCTCTAGATTAGTGATCACATCATCATGATTATCTGGGTCGTGACTCATTAGTATCAAAAGTTAGATTAGAGAGAGATTTCATTGAAAGAAATACCAGAAAATGAGCTGGATTTTTCAGTCTTTCTGGCAGTTCAAGGATGGAAATTTCATAAAGGAGAATGTATGCTGCATTTACAAGTTTACTAGCCACTAGCCTTACATGGGCTTACCCTACAGATGGAGAAAGAAAATTCAAGTTCTTTGATCTTTCAAATATCTAATACAAAGGAAAATTTTAACTTAAAAGAGGAAAAAAGGCAATACTTGCTGTTTTGGGTAAGTAAACATGCTGAAACTCCCTTAAAATTCAGATAAGGAAAAGAGACAATTCTGGAAGCCTTCCATATCCTAAGGGCTTTCATTTCTTAGGAGGAAAGACAGCAATAGGAAGAAACCCAAGATTCAACTTCTGTCACGATATCACATTTCTATCAATATATCCCTAAACATCTTTTCTAACATCTGATTATTACATTTGGATGAAGCAGAGCTCTTCTAAGAGTAATGCTAGTGGTGAGAGGATGTCTGCAGCTAAATTTTAGAAAACTGAATTTCACAGCAAGTAAGTTGTTCTTGTTGTCCAGTCGCTACACACGCTAAGTCGCTTCAGTCATGTCTGACTCTGTGACCCTATGTACCGCAGCCCACCAGGCTCCTCTGTCCATGGGATTCTCCAGGCAAGAACACTGGAGTGGGTAGCTATGCTGTCCTCCAGGGCATCTTCCTGACGTAGGGATTGAATCCGCATCCCTTCTGTCTCCTGCATTGACAGGCAGATTCTTACCACTAGAATCACCTGCTAAGTCACGTTCAGACCTCTGGGATTTCATGGACTGTAGCACACCAGGCTCTTCTGTCCTCCACTGTTTTCTGGAGTTTGATCAAATTCACATCAATTGAGTCTGCAGTGCTATCTAACCATCTCATCCTCTGCCACCCTCTTTCTCCTTTGGCCTTCAATCTTTCCCAGCATCTAGCTTCAGCTTCACCTACCACCACTTTCCCTAAAAGGGCTTCCCTAATAGCTCAGTTGGTAAAAGTCTGCTGGCAGTGCAGGAGACCTGGGTTTGATTCCTGGGTCGGAAGGATCCCCTGGAGAAGGAAATGGCAACCCACTCCAGTACTCCTGCCTGGAGAATCCCCATGGACAGAGGTGCCTGGCAGACTACACCCCATGGGGTCGCAAGAGTCGGATACGACTTAGTGACTAAACCACCACCAGCTTCAGCTTCAGCATCAGTCCTTCCAATGAGCATTCAGGATCGACTTCCTTTAGGATAGACTGGTTTGATTTCCTTGCAGTCCAAGGCCTCTCAAGAGTCTTCTCCAACACAATTCAAAAGCATCAATTCTTCAGCACTCCACCTTCTTTATGGTCCGACTCTCATATCCGTATGTGACTACTGGAAGAACCAGAGCTTTGACTACACAGACCTTTGTCAGCAAAGTGATGCATCTGCTTTTGAACATGCTGTCTACATTTGTCATAGCTTTTCTTCCAAGCAGCAAGTGTCTTTTAGCTGCAGTCACTGTCCGCAGTGATTTTGGAGCCCAAGAAAAGAAAATCTGTCATTGTTTCCACTTTCTCCTCTTTTGTTTGCTATGAAATGATGGGACCAGCTGCCATGATCTTAGTTTTATTAAATGTTGAGTTTCAAGCCAGCTTTTTCACTTTACTCTTTCACCCTCATCAAGGCTCTGTTTTAAATTCTCTTTCAATGTTCCTGATTAGGTCATGGAGAAAGTTCCAGTTTAGCACTAGGTAGTTTGTTTTATTTGCTAATCTCCCCTTTCAACAAATACAGACATGCCCTAAGCATGGAGCATTGCTGCACAGGCAGGCCACTCTATTATAGCTTGTATTTAATGACATTATTATGTTTTCAGGTTTCAAAATGATATTGACTTTTCCACTTAGTCTCTATTGGCAGGACATTTTACTGGTTTTCCATTTAAGAAAATAATACAGATTTAAGATTTTGTTTTTTAAACAAATTCAAACATAAAAATGAGATATTTAAAAATATTAAGTAAAGAGCATTAGGATATGACAAAGATTACGATGGTAGTACTCAAATGAATAAAGCACAGGAAACACAAGCTTAAACAAATTCTGTTCTTGAGGAAAAACTGACGACTCAGATGGTGCAGTTAATGGGCTCATTAACACTTATGGGTTATCTGTGTAGGAGAACAGAGCAAAAACATTCTAGAACCTCTTTCTCCAGATTTCATGACTCATAACTAAACTTCAGAACCTCCTGTCTAAACAGTCAACATTGCTGACATTATGAAACATAAACTATACCTCAGTTAAATTCAATATTACAATTACATCACAAAATAGCTATTTATATACATTTTATGTTTCCCTATATAACAGAATTTTTACAAGATGCTTTCCTGTAAATCAATGCATAGCTCTATCCTCTTTAGTGGGTCCAAATCCAGGCAGAGCAGTTCCCCTTCTGGGAATTACAGAAAGAACTGAATTGAGGCTCACAAAAAAGAGAGATGGTGAATTTCACTGGAACTGAATTGGCCTTATCGTGTAGGTAAGAGGTAATTCTTCGTAATTACCCCTTGTGTCCAAGGCAAAGGTAAAGAAATGGGAGAGGAAGAACCTGAAAGCGGCTCCTCCATATTTAATGTCACACTGGAATTCCCGCCACTCCCTCCTAATTATGTAAGACGTGTATCTGGGTTTCCCTCCTCAAAATTAAAGAAAAACAGGGGTTCAGCATAGAAGGAGTGCATGGTCAAGGCAATGGGGCATCTTGAATTTTCATTTAATGCTTTGGAAACTCTAGGCAGAAAAAAAATGATATACTATGTACAGTTTGAATCTTCATTGATTCAAATAATAACAGAATTACATAACCTGAAGCACTAATAATACATATTAAATCCTTCCGTTCCCATCATTGTTTCTATCACACATTGTACTCCTGCTTCCCTTCACGCCTGTTTCTGAGCCTAGGTACCTCCAGGGTTCACTGGGAAAAAATGGGTCTACCCTTTTCTATATTTCTATCTACACAGCTCAGTTGGTAAAGAATTCACCTGCAATGCAGGAGACCCTGGTTCAATTCCTGGGTCGGGAAGATCCCTGGAGAAGGGATGGGCTACCCACTCTAGTATTCTTGGGCTTCCCTTGTGGCTCAGCAGGTGAAGAATCTGCCCACAATGTAGAAGACATTGGTTTGATCCCTGGGTTGGGAAGATCTCCTGGAGAAGGGAAAGGCTACCCACTCCAGTACTCTGGCCTGGAGAATTCCACGGACTGTACAGTCCACGGGGTTACAAAGAGTGAGACACGACTGAGCAACTTTCACTTTCACTTTTCTATCCTGCTCATTTTCTGAGCTTGATTTCTTCTACTTTGCTTCCTCAGGTGCCTTTGCTCCAAGGATCATTTTTTAAAATTTTAACTTTTTCTAGAAACAGATGCCCCTTCATCTGTTCTCTTTATTGTGCATATGTGCTTAGTTGCTTTAGTCACGTCCAGCTCTTTGGGACCCTATGGACTGTAGCTGGCCATATGGACTGCAGCCCGCCAGGCTCCTCTGTCCATGGGATTCTCCAGGCAAGAACACTGGAGTAGGTTGCTGTGCCCTCCTCCAGGGGATCTTCCCGATCCAGGGATGGAACCCATGTCTCTTACATCTCCTCCATTAGTAGGCGGGTTCCTTATCACTAGCACCGCCTAGGAAGCCCTTTAACATTTTAATTTCTTTACTATCATTTAAGCTGAGACTTAAGATATTAAGTTGATAAATATGTTCAACCGTCTTAAACTGGATGTAATTTACACACAAACGATTGTATTCTCATTTTAGGAAAAGTACACAGACTTAATTATCACAGGGCAAAGAATAAAGAAGTATTTTGAAAAAAAAAAAAACTTAAGGGCATTAATGCCCATGTTGCCAAATTCCATGATCCTCGTCTTATACTCTCTCTAATAGGTATCAGTTCAGTTCAGTCACTCAGTCATGTCCGACTCTTATATAGCCATGTTATTTATCAAATCAAAAACTGAATTTCATCTACTAAACCTCTCCTCCCGCATTCCCATTTTGAAATGGAACTGAGCCAATTACTCAGGCCACAAACTTTGGAGTCAGCTGACTTCCATCTTTCCCTCATATCCCATATCCAATCAGTTAGAAAATCCTGATAGCCCTACTTTCAGAATATATCTTGACTATATTTGATAAGTTTCAAGACCTCTATTGGTTCCTCTATATTGTTTAGAACAGTGCTGTCCAGCAGAACTTTCTGTGATGATGGCTATATCTTACATTTGTGCTTTCCAGTATGATAAAGTCAACGGCCACACATGACCACTGAGCCCTTGAAATGTGGCCAGTGCACAAGAGGAACTTAGTTTTTATTTACTTTTTTAAAGTAAATATTGGCCATTCTGGTTTTAGAGTTTCTCCTATTTAGGTAAGTTTAATAACTTTTATTATTAATCATGTCATTAACTGATATTGAAAAATTTTTTTTCATGTGGACCAGTCCTTTGGACAGCAAGGAGATCAAACCAATCAACCTTTAAGGAAATCAACCCTGAATATTCATTGGAAGGACTGATACTGAAGCTGAAGTTCCAATACTTTGGCCACCTGATGCAAAGAGCCAACTCATTGGAAAAGACCCTGATGCTGGGAAAGATTGAGGACAGAAAGAAAAGCAGGTGACAGAGGATGAGTGGGTTGGATGGCATCACTGACTCAATGAACTTTAGTTTGAGCAAACTCTGGGAGATAGTGAAGGATAGGGAAGCCTGGCGGGCTGCAGTCCATGGGGTTGCAAAGAGCTGGACACAACTTGGAGACTGAACAACAACTAAAATATATGTTAGCATTAACATGTAGTTCAGTAGGATATTCGAACTTGTTAGTGAATAAGAAACTGGATGACAATCTCTTACTTCCACAAGTAATTAAATCTTAAGTAAGCAGTGCAATTATATTCCTAACAGATTTCTTTCTTCATTCAAAAGTGAATAATTTTAAAGTCTATTTATGAAGAACGTTTCAACTTTCTTAAACCTACACCTACATTTTAGCAGTCTATTGTCAGAGGTATTTCCAAAATCAACAATCCCTTATTGGAATTTCCTTCTTCATTAAAGGACTGTTCTGTTTCAATCCATGGCCAACATAGCACATGGTCAGGAATGGTGGCTCAGACAGTACCTGCAATGCAGGAGACTTGAGTTCAATCCCTGGGTAGGGAAGATACCCCAGAGAAGGGAATGGCAACCCACTCCAGGATTCTTGCCTGGAAAATCCCATAGACAGAGGAGCCTGGAGGCCTACAGTCCACGGGGTCACAAAGAGTTGGACACGCCTGAGCACCTAACAACATACTACAACCGTCATATTAGGAAATGAATTATGATGACTTTTGTACCACTGTAAAATCCCAAACTGATTACATTTCTCTGATAATTCCAACTGGTTTTCCACTTGAACTGACTATTTAATTGACCATGGCAGAAGCATTCTGTCAAACGTGAAGGAAATTCATAAACGTCAAACTGAAAAAGAATAACTTCACTGAGAAAAGATGAAAGTTCTTACGGTAAATAAGGTGACCCTTTTCGAAAAAGAGTATCAATTTGGAAAATCAACCATATAATAGTGTAGACAAAGACTCTTGTGTGAAAAGAAATGTGCAATATTGCAACAGTAAGCAACTCTTTAAACTCATGGAGCCTGTGTGATTCCCTTGGGAGAGGACTCTTAGAAGTTTGCCCCTGGTTTCCTTCAGGCTTTGTCTCATTGCCTGTTTCCCCTTTGTGGATTTTGCTTTGCACCCTTTTGTTGTGATCAATTTATTCTGTGGAGTCCTGTGAGCTATCTGAACACAGTACGGAACTTGGGTTGATCGTGGGAACCCCCAACATATCAGATGAACAGCAGGCTGAAAAAACAAAACCACCCCACGAACCTTATAAAATGCATGACTGAGCCACTGAACAAACCTTTGAACCTTCTACTTTATGTTTGCATGCGTGCTCAGCCACTTCAGTCGTGTCTGACTCTTTGTGACCCCGTGGACTGTAGCCAGCCAGGCTCCTCTGTCCACGGGATTCACCAGGCAAGAATACTGGAGTGGGTTGCCATTTCCTCCTCCAGGGGAGCTTCCCAAGCCAGGGATTGAACCGGCGTCTCCTGTACTGAAGGTGGATTCTTTACCCACTGAGCCACCTGGGAAACCCCCACCTTATGTTTAGCATTTTTAAATAAATCATCATTTGTAAGGGAAAAAAATCCATGTAAGTACTCTTCCAAGCTTTCTAAAGAACTGCTTAGGTAAAAGTAAAATAGAGTTATCTGAAGACATTACTCTTGGGAGGTTTTAAATTTTAATTTCTCCAGGAAAGCACAAAAGAAATGTATCATGGTCCTTTTTTTTTTTTTTTACCTGAAAGAACTTCTGGGCCAATCCAATAGTAAGGTTTGAGAGGGCCTATATTTCAGTAGATTTCATTGTCCCTTTCAAGTTGTTGAATTTTCTGGCATAAAATCATCGATAATATTCATTTATTATTCTTTCATTAAGTGCAGAATCTGTTGCAATGTCACCTCTCTCATTCCTTACATCAGTAGTGTCTTCTCTTTTTCCTGATCAGTCTGGCTAGAAGTTTATACATTTAACTGGTTTTTTTCGAAGAACGAACTTTAAGTTTCACTGATTTTCAATCCTTTTCTTCCTTTCTGTTTTGTTTGATTTTTCCTGACCTTAATACTTTCCTTTTTTCTACTTAGTGTACTCCTATTTACTACTTTGCTTCTTTTTCTATGAGAAACCTGGTGTGAGACATATTTTCTTTTCTGTGGTTGGTACTGAATGCTATAAGATTTCCCCCAAGTTTTGCTTTAGGAGCTTACATGCCATGCATTGTTATATACTGTGTCATCGTTTTTATCCCAAATAATATGCTTTCTCATTTCCTCTTTGAGCCATGGATTATCTAGAAGTGTGTTAGTTTTCAACTTCTTGAGAATTTCCCAGACATTTTATGACCTGAATAAATTTAAATGCATTAAAACTTGTTTTGTGACCCAGAATATGAACTATCTTGGTGATTATTCTATGTGCACTTGAAAAGAATGTGTTGGTTCTCCTGTTGTTGGGTGGTGTGCTCTATAAAAGTTAAGTTAGTTGATTATGTTGTTAGAGTCTTCTGTATTTTACTGATTTTCTACAGGCACACCTCACTTTATTGAGCCTTGTTTTACTTATTATACTTCAGATTTTGAATTTTTACAAATTGAAAGTTTTTGGCAATCCTGTATCAAGCAAGTTCATTACATTTTAATTAAGATAAGTACATTGTTTTTAAAGATATAATCCTATTGCTTTTAGTAGACTACAGTTAGTATAAACATAACTTTTGGAAAACCAAAAAAAATTGTGTGGCTCACTTTATTGTGGTGCTCTGAAACTGGGCCCACAATATCTCCAAGGTACATTTGTACTAATTTTGTCAGCTTCTGAAAGAGACATATTGATCTGTAGCTACCATTGTGGGTTTGTCAATTTTCACTTGTTCTGTTTTTGCTTTGAGTATTTGGAAGCTTTGTTATTAGGTGCATAAATGTTTAGAACTGTTATATTTTCTTAATGAATGGATCCTGTTGTCATTATGAAATGGTATTTTTTCAACCTGGTAACATTCTTTGTCCTGAGAAGTACTCTGTCTGATACTAATATAGCCAATTTTCTTTTAATCAGTATTAACATGGTATATCTTTTCCATCCTTTTATTTATTTTTTTGCTACACTGCACAACTTACAGGATCTTAGTTCCCTGACTAGGGACTGAACCCAGGCCACAGCAGTGAATGTGCCAAGCCCTAACCACTGACCCCTCAGGGAATTCCCATCCTTTAATCAGTTAAGATTGGATTTAAAAATCAAGACCAGATTGTAGCAATATGACAAGCTCTGCCTTTTAACTGGGGTGTTTTAACTATTTACATTCAATGTGATTATTAATATAGTTGGATTTATTATTTTGCTATTTTAAAAAAATCTGTCCTGTCTGTTTTCCCTCTCATCTTTTTTTTTCTTTTCTTGCTTTTGGATTAACAACAGTTTTCATGATTCCATTTTATCTCTTTTGCTAGCTTTTAGCTATAACTTTTTGTCATTTTAATCTCTGCTATATAGTTTATAGTACACATCTTTGACTTATTCCAGTCTATCTTCACATGATATTATACCATTTCATAAGAAGCCACAATGTATACAGACCCTCAAACAACACAGGGGTTAGGGGCACTGATCTTCCATGCAGTTGAAAATCAGTGTATAACTTACAGTCAACCCTTCATATATGTGGTTCCCCCATATCCACAGACTCAACCAACCACATATCACACAGCGCTATAACATTGCTGGAAAAAATCTGCATATAAGTAGACCTATGCAGTTTAAACTTGTGTTATTCAAGGGTCAACTGACTTTCATTGTCCCACTCTCAACCTGTGGGCCAAACCCATGCATTTTACTTTTACATGTATTTAACTTCCATGGTGAAAAAAGTAAAAATGTTAGTTGCTCAGTCATGTCCAACTCCTTGAGACCCCATGGACATACAGCTGGCTAGGCTCCTCTATTCATGAAATTCTCCAGGCAAGAATACTGGAGTGGATAGCCATTCCCTTCTCCAGGGGATCATCCCAACCCAGGGATTGAACCCAGGTCTCCCACATAGCAGGCCACTCCTTACTGTCTGAGCCACCAGGGAAATCTCATACTGCAACCTCCATACTACAGCCATACTCCATACTACATTGTTATTTTGTTTAAAATAAATTACCTCTTCTTAAAAAAGTTTACTACACGTAGTAAAAGCACATTAAAAAGTACCAATCTTTATATCCATAGGTATTTTTAAACCATTCCCCTGTGACCTAATCACTGTTATTACTAGCACAAATCAAATTAGTTTTTCTTCTGGCTAGCTGACCTTGCAAGTAAAGTGTTAAAATACTACAACTGTTATTTAAAAATGAAAGAGAAAATTTATTTAAATAACTTGGGCCTGGAGCCCAGCCAACTGGTGAGAGCTACTTGAAGTGATGCAAGAGCTGGCTGCCTGAACAGGGAGGTTCATCCCCTCCCTTCCGTAACTCCAGAGGGCATATTCTAAACTATGTGAAGCTAAAAACAAGACATCCGAACTCACTGGCTCCCACATCTGTGTAAAGCTTACATTAAAACAATATTAGAGTTAAAAGTGCCACCTTAGGGCTTCCCTGGTGGTCCAGTGGTTAAGAATTCGCCTGTCAGTGCAGGGGACCCAGGTTCAATCCCTGCTCAGGGAACTAAGATCCTACATGCTGTGGAGCAACTAGTCCAGCACACAACTACTGAGCCTGCCTGCCAGCTAGAGAGAAGCCTGCGGGTCACAATGAAGAGCCTGCCTGCTGCAACTAAGACCCGATGCAGCCACATGAATCAATAAATAAAATTTAAGAAAAATGCCACCTTCAGTAGCCTTGACCATCTAACTAGAAATAATCGGTGATTCATACATAACGAATTGATGAAATCTGCCCAACTCCCGCCTCTTTATTCCTTCCTCCTTAACTCCTTCCTCATCCTCTTTGACCTGTGATCACATGTTCTATACTCTTTGCTCCTTCCCTGGGAAGGCAGTGTAGGAAAACGGTGAAGTATCTAGGCTTTAGAGTCAGAATGAATTTAAGTTCCTGCTCATTCATTTAACAGTTGTGTGATCCTGGACAAGTTATTTCAGCCTCCTAACAACCTACTTTCCTCAAGGTAACAACAATGGTACTTAATTAAAGGACTGTCAGATGGATTAAATGAAACATGATATAAAACCTCTTGCCCATAGTAAGTGGCCAAAATATGTTAGCCATTATTATTTCATTTTTGCATTTGGGGATTCTTATATAGAATGGGCCTATGAATCTACTTTTCTCAGCCTTTTATAGATTACCTTTAAAACATATTTAAATAACAGGAAAAGTATCATATATATTTACCAGTGTCGTTAGTACTTTATTTTTTATCCATTTGGTATCACTTGCCCTCTGCCTGGGGAACTTCATTCTTTGATCTGCTGGTGATGAATTCTTTCAGCTATTATCTCCGAAAAAAAGTCTTTATTTAACCTCAATTTTCAAAGATTTTCACTGAGGAGAGAATTCTAGGTTGACAGTTTCTTTCAATACTTTAAAGACACTGCTACACCTGTCCTCCTCTCTGCATTGTCTCTAACAAGAAATATACTGTCAACACTTATCCTTATTCCTCTTTGCTTCTCTGGCTGCTTGTAAGACTGCCTCTTTCTCATGTTTTGAACAGTTTGAATACGATGTGCCTTGGTGCAATTTTCTTCATGTTCCTTATGCTTGGGGTTCATTAAGATTCTGAACCTGCATGCGTATAGCTTTCATCAAATTTGGAAGTTTCAGCCGTAAGTTATTCAAGTGTCTTTTTCATCATGGCCTTCTCTCCTTTAGGAACTCATATTTCATGTATATTAGCCCACCTCAAGTTATCTCACAATTGATGCTCTGTTAATTTAAAAACTATTTTCCTTTTTGTGTTTCACTTCGAATGATTTTTATACTGGTTTTGTCTTCAAGTTTACTAATCTTTTCTTCTGTGATGTTTCAGTTCAGTTCAGTTCAGTCACTCAGTTGTGTCTGACTCTTTGCGACCCCATGAATCGCAGCACACCAGGCCTCCCTGTCCATGACCAAATCCCGGAGTTCACTCAAACTCATGTCCATCAAGTCAGTGATGCCATCCAGCCATCTCATCCTCTGTCGTCCCCTTCTCCTCCTGCCCCCAATCCCTCCCAGCATCAGAGTCTTTTCCAATGAGTCAACTCTTCCCATGAGGTGGCCAAAGTACTGGAGTTTCAGCTCCAGTTTCATCATTCCTTCCAAAGAACACCCAAGGCTGGCCTCCTTTAGAAAGGACTGGTTGGATCTCCTTGCAGTCCAAGGGACTCTCAAGAGCCTTCTCCAACACCACAGTTCAAAAGCATCAATTCTTTGGCGCTCAGCTTTCTTTATAGTCCAACTCTCACATCCATACATGACCACTGGAAAAATCATAGCCTTGACTAGACGGACCTTTGTTGGCAAAGTAATGCCTCTGCTTTTCAATATGCTATCTAGGTTGTTAATGTTTAATCTGCCATTAATCCCATCCCTGTATTTTTCATCTCAGACATTCTAGTTTTCATATTGAGAAGTTCAGTGTGTTCCTACTAACTTTTGCACATATGGAATACAGTTATAAAAACTACTTTAATGTACTTTTCTGCTATTCTAACCTCTGTGTCAATTCTAACCTCTGTGTGCAGTCTAATCTATTTACTTTGTCATTACAGGTCATATTTTCCTGCTTCTTTACAAGCCTGGAAATTTTTGATTGAATGCCAAATATTGTGAATTTCATCTTGCTGGATACTGAACGTATTTAGACATATTCTTGAGTCTTGCTTAGGGATGAAGTTAAATTACTTGAAAACTTGTAAATTTGATCCTTTCAGGTCTAACTTTTAAGATGTGTTAGTCTGGCCCAGAGCAATGCAGGTCTAGGGCTCGTTTGGTGGGGTGCGTTCTTCTGTGTACCCTATCTAACACCCTATGAACCCTGAGGCCTTTCAGTCTGGTTTGTGGGAACAGGCACTATTCCCAGCCCCGCCAGCACCCACAAGCACTGCTCCTTTTCTTCCTTCTGTGCGGCTCCTCTACAGTCCGTCAGTTTCCTCACATGCATGTGTTTAGAGTACTCAGCTGAGCACTCAAAGAGGCCCCTCTGCAGGAACCCTTCTGGGGTTCTCTCTGCTCTGTTCTCATCTTACTACGCTGTCCTGTTAACTCTGGTTGCCTTAGTCTCCCCAGACTTTCAGGAATAAGTGCTGAATTCAGGGTGTACACCATTTTCCACCTGGTTTCCCACCCTGCACCACAGCCTAGAAACTCTCTCAAGTTAGTAACCTGAGCAATCCGAAGGCTCACCTTAGTTCTCTCTGTCGTGGATATCACTGTCTTTCACTGCCTGACATCCAGTGGCTTAAAAACAGTTGTCTCCAACATTTTCTTCGTTTTTTAGCTGGTGTGGACAGAATCTTGTCCCTGTTACTGCATCTTGGCTAGAAGCAGAAGTCTTGCTGCTTTATTATGCTCGTTTCTCTGTACTGAGCCACTGTAAACGGCATCTCAGTTCAACCATCCCTCCTGATGGCTTGGGGTCAAATCTTTCATGGTTACGAGCCTGCCCCCCTAGATTGCCTCTGTGTGAGTCTTTTCACTGTCTGCCTTAAAGGCAGTCATTCTTCTGTTTAAAAAGCACATTTGAAAGAAATAGTACTAAGGCTATGGAATTTTAATGCTATAGTGAAGAATGTCTAGAAGTTTGTGCAGCTTAAGTCAGTCAGAGAATGATTTTCATTCTGCAGAGTTTCTATACGAAGGATTTCTTTCATAATTCTTGCAAATGAAAAGAACATTCATGGGAAGAGCACGAAGATACTGGATGTGCAGGCAGGCAAAAGAAGAAGGACAGACTTTGAGAAAGAAAGAGATTGAGAACTAAATTTTTCTAAGAAACATCATAGAACCAAGTCCCTGATACATTTACACAGACATTGTCCTTGACACATTTTAGAAAACAGTCTTATTCTTTCCTGTCTTCTTACGCAAAAATCCAATGTTTATATAACTAACATGCTAAAGTGAAATATTAATCAAGGCAGACAGCTGGAAGCATTATCATTATTATCCCTTAATAAATGTCAAAACAAAATATGGCAAGTTCATACAAGTGTAAGGTTGTTAAAAGAATCTAGGGCACAGGGGGCACACCGTGGCCCATGGGCTCTATTTGGCCTGCAGACTTAGGCTTCTCCTGGACAGCAATGGCCCAGACTGTATTTTCCAAAGTGTGAAATTGTGCCAGTATTTATAAATTGGAAAATCTCACAAATTAAAGAAATGTCATATAAAAATCTTGGGAGAAAAGGAGATGGGGCAGGACTCCAGGTGGGCAGCAGATGTCCATGTTAGCTACAGTCTGAGCCCTTTCGTTCATCACAATATCTATCATTCATTACTGTCTTCCTCTCC
This sequence comes from Ovis canadensis, assembly GCF_042477335.2. Taxonomy (NCBI): domain Eukaryota; kingdom Metazoa; phylum Chordata; class Mammalia; order Artiodactyla; family Bovidae; genus Ovis; species Ovis canadensis. The sequence continues at coordinate 118,081,891 of NC_091250.1, read as the reverse complement.
CTCTCAACTATCTCTGACCTTTCTTGTCCCTACAGGTATGGAGGCTAGTGATACCTACTGAAGGGTATGTATAACATTATCCCAACAAATTAACTTATATTTTTTAACTTATAAAACAAATGTATAAAAGCATGGTGAAACTGTTTTTTTTTCAAAGGGGGAAGTTAGGATTCCTAAAAAGATACAATAAAAAGCATATTTATTTTCTACCAATTTTAGGAAAGCTGTATGTGGAGTACGTTTTAAGTCCCAAAATGCTTATTTTAACCAATTCATAAGATAATTCAGATACAGCTTGCATTTAGAAACTACAATCTACCCTATCTTTTGCCTATGTTTCAAAAGGTACACATAAAAGACAGCAGAATTACAAAGAGCGATAACAATGTTATCAGAAAAGTAGGCTCTTACTTTTTCTACCAATGCAGTCTAGGCAGGTAATAAATTTGAACTTCGAGTATAAAGTAAAAGTCCATATATGGTCCATATATAGTCTTCGGTTTTCATGCATTAACCAAGAAAACCAGAAGAGTAAGTGAATTTCTATATACCAAACATTTCTGTATACTAGGGTTTCTTTGTAACTCAATACTCCGTAAAAGAACCAAAATACATTTAAGTTGCCCTTCAACTGCAAAACAATCCAACTTCAGCTGTACCAAATATTTATCAACCTCAGTTAAAAGAAAATGTCCAACTTAACAAACAAAACAGTATATTAATGGTAAAACATTCAACTTTGCTTTTACTACTAATAGATTTCTAACTGGTAACAAAAGAATGGAGATGAACAGGTCAAAAATGTGAGACATGTTTGACTAATGAGGTAATTGGGGGCAGGGAGAAAATAAAAAAAATAAAAGTGAACCATTAAATATATAAAAAAGGAAGACTTTCTATAAATTATTTTCAAAAGCACAGAACTTTTTAGCATACTCAGAGGGTACACATAAAGCTTCCCATTAAGGAAAACTGAACCATTAGTTTGGTATATAATGTTTCCTCCTGGCTCTGATAACATTACTAAAAATGAAGGTTACAGCAAAGCACCCCAAGAGGGGACCTGGAGACAGGACTAGAAAGATGACTGACTTCTTAATGTTGGTACTTTTCAATCTTGTTCAATATGCATGTTTTGCCTACTCTGAAAAATAAGATACCTAAAATTAATAAAACACACTTTACCTGCTACTGTAAAGCCTGTGGAGCAACAAAACTTTTCACTGAGTGAAAAACTGTATGATCATCTAACTATTTGCATGAGAATGCTATGAAATTCTTAAGTGGGGGAAATAAAAAAAAGCTGTGAAAACAGTTAAGGGAAAGGGTGAATAGAGATTTTATGTTTCAAAGAACTCCAGAATATAAATTTCACTTCTCCAAATAAAGCAAATGTCAATCAATTTATATTGCAAATGAATTTTAAAACTGTATGGTAAACTAAAATTTAGAAATTTTGGAGTTCTCTTATCTCCCTTCTACAGCACCACATACAAGGCATGCAAGCTTACTGAAAGAGTCAATTCAAAGGAGAAGAAAAGAAACTTTGTTAGCAGTCACCAAGAGTTTGGGGCTCTGTAAACACAGCTGTCAACCAAACCAAAGGACAATTTTTAAATGCACTAAGAATGGAATGGAGAGTGGGTCATAAACTATTCTTAATGATTGCACCTTAATAAGATCATTACTTCTAACCTTAAACTAAAAGTTACAAATGATTTTCACTATTAAAATTATCTAGTGAGTAGGTCAGGAAGATCCCTTGGAAGAGGAAATGGCAATTCACTCCAGTATTCTTGCCTAGAGAATTCCATGGACAGAGGAGCCTGGTGGGCTACAGTCCATGCGGTCACAAGAGTCGGACATGACTTAGCAACTTAACAACAACAAATGATACACCATGCTTGCTCCCAGATAATAACAGTGTCTCCAAGACAGATCAATCTCTACCCAAGTGAATCCTTTGACTGAGCCACACTTTCTTAAAACTTGTACTGTATTGATTGTTTTGTAATATAATGGTTACCTATCTTCATTATTTGCTTTTTTTTTTTCCTAGATTTTAATTTTTTTGGTAGGAGCCATTTTCCTTTCCTCTTTTAGTATTTCTCAATGCTGTTGTTGTTTAAGTCGCTAAGTCATGGCTGACTCTTTTGAGACTGTAGCCCACCAGGCTCCTCTGTCCATGGTATTTTCCAGGCAAGAATACTGAAGTGGGTTGCCACTTTCTTCTCCAGGGGTTCTTCCTAATCCAGGGATCAAACCTGTGTCTCCTGCACTGGCAGGGAGATAATTTACCACTAAGCCACTAGGGAAGCCCATTCCTCAATATACCAAAAATAATTCCAAACACAGAGTAGTCAGTCAAATGCTTTACAGCTGTATAATTAGTTTAGTTAAGAAACAAAAGACCATTACAACAAAAATTTACATTACTTGTAAAACATTTTAAATTGCTGCTATTTTAACTATCGTCAAATAATTCTGTGGGTATTTTTTCTACCAGTTTTCATAGTTTTCACATATTCAAGGGGACATGGCAGGTTTGCCCATTTTATTTCCCTTAAGATGTCAATCATTTTAGCTTTAAAGTGACCAATGCGTAGTTACTATGTCTAAAAAGATCTTACTCGGAATACATCTGATAACCAAAGCATAGTCAGTGACCTAATCAAAACATACTTCTGAGGCTAAAATCTGCATGGATAAAGAGACAAGCCATGCTTTTTTCTCCATATAATGAATCATATTTCCTAGTTTGCTATTTTGTCCAATATATACAGATGAAAAGTGTGGTGAAAGGTAAAGAATTCTTATTAACTGAATCAATGGGCTGTGCCCAACCAATTTATATATGTAATGACTCAGGAATAAAGCTCATGGAACTTCCTGAGGTAGATATTATTTCCATTTTATATATCAAAGAGATTGGATAAATCACTTATCCAAAATGACTCTAATTACTAAAAGATCTAAAATACATTCCAAGGACTACCTAAATTTAAAATCTGTGCTCTTTCTACTATACTATGCTTCCAAACTTGTTTGAATGTAAACAGCAAATTATGACACAGCCTAGATTTAGTTTTCACAAAAGCTACACATTTGAGAATGAACATAAATATATTAATTTTGTCCTGTTAAAGGTTATCAGTAACTCAGTTTAATATTTCAATGGTAGGTTAAATAATGAAAATTGTGTGAATGATTCATATTTATTACAAGGAATTAAGTATCAAACCACACAAAGTATAAAATACTAAACAATCTCTGTGAACTAGCCTCCACAGACAGTAAATCCAGTTTTTAATTATTTTCTAGGTCAAGGCACTTTAATTAACATAATAGATGTGTTAGCTATCAAGTGATAAGTCAGTAAAACCAAGTCCAGTATTCACCCCAAAACCTAGCATAGGATCTATAATTTATCCATACCTACTACAACCAAATACCATTAAGCTGGAAACTAATGGAGATCAGGTGTCAGGAAATCTGAAGAAAACAATAATTGAATCCCCAATATCTACTCTCTTCAGTTGTCAGGTTGGGGACAGCCAAGTGCCCAGCAAAAAACAATTCCCAGCATCCCATGATGTATAGCATTGGGTAAGGAATTCAAGAAAAGTTTTTGAGAAGATCTGACTCAGCTGGGAGGCACACTCATCTTTTGTTATTTTTGCCATTTTCTCTATTTCTTCCATATTTTGTCTAACTAGAAGGATAACATTTTTAATAGAATGCTAGCAGCCATTTTGTCACCAAGAGGGCATCGTGAGGATGAAAGCCATGTTATAAGGAGGCAGAGAAGGAAAAAAAGATGTCTGGGTTCATTGCTATTTCTTGAAACAGTTATCCAGCAGCTCTGGAGTACTATGCCAAGATTTTATGTAAAAAAAAAAAAAAAAAAAATCCCAATCTTCTTTAGGCCCTGTTATGCCAGGGTTCTGTACTAGCAACCCAATGCAATTTCTAATTAGAAGAAGCAAAACAATTCATTGCAGTGGTTTTGGATAGGGCAAGCACACAGAATATTTCCCAAATCAATTCCCCTGTTACAAGAGATGCATTACAAATTCTGCAGTTAAATTGTCAAAGAAATGAAAATGATAAACAGTTGACCATCTGTAACCACAGGTTCCACAACCACAGATTCAACCAACCTCAGATGGAAAATATTTGGGGGGAAAAACATTTCAGAAAGTTCCAGAAAGCAAAATTTGAATTTGCTGCACGCTGGCAACTATTCACATAAGATTTATATAGTATTTACGATGATTTACACAGTACTTACATTGTATTAGATATGATAAGTAATTTAGAGATGATTTAGAGTATGTGGGAGGATTTGCATAGGTAATATGCAAATACTATGCCATTTTACATAAGGGACTTGACTAGTCACAGCTTTTATATTCCTATGGGTCCTGGAATCAATCCCCTGGAGAACAGTAAGGGATAACTGTATATGTTATTATCTTGGAGATTCATAAGGTACATTAGAATATTAAAGGGTCTAAAAGTGCACACAGTAACAGGATAAATGTCCAGTAATACTTACTCAAGAATTTTACGTTATGTTACAAAATGCTTACTCCTAAGAGCATAACAACATGTTGTTCAGTCACTAAGTTGTATCCAACTCTTTGTGACTCCATGGACTGCAGCAATATCCCTGTTTGCGTGACTGAACAGTTTACATATCTTGAGAGTGTTAACTTTCAAAATAGACACTTTGGGAGGATAGATACCTTTGGCTTCAAACACAGTATTATCAGAGACATTTCTGGGACTCTCCTTTCTAATCATGTTTACAGTCTCATTTTAAAATTGCTCCATTTACTTTCCAATCATTTTCCAATTTAAATCAGTAAATCCTCCTTAATCATTCACCTTACTAGAATATGAATGTATTATTTAACTGAAGCAAATCCGTTCTCAAAGAAGACATGTGCCACATGTCACATGATCTAAAAAGTAACTCCAAAACAGGAGATGTAGGATTCTAAAAGTGAGTAGTTTGCAGACTTCCATGGTGGTCCATGATTATGACTCTGTGCTTTCACTTGCACGGCCCAAGTTCAATCCCTGGTCAAGAAACTAAGATCTCACAAGCTACAAGGCATGGCAAAAAAAAGAGCAGTTTGAAGAAAATGACATTTATTTTCACAAGTTCCACGAAGCATGTGAAACTTAGGCACAGATAACATATATCAAGTCCAAGTAGTGAGCGGAAGAAACGGAAACACGTAACCCAAGGAACAAGCAGGGCCATGAACGCTGAAACAAAAAAACACATTTAAGTTCATATATTACCTTTACCCAATGTTTTAAAAAAAAAAAAACTGTTATAAGTAAAATGTACGTATATCAAAAACAATAATCTAATATTTATTAAATACCCATATGCATTAGCTGAGAACCCCATGGAGACTGCTGCGCTGCAGGCCATGAGAGTGCCGAGCCGGACATGACTTAGTGACTGAACAACGACATGTATTAGGTACTGCTTTGTTGCTTTACAAGTTTCAATGAATTAATCATTTAATCCTTACCACAAACCTATAAAAGAGGCTTAGCTATAATCCTTATTTTGTAGATGGAAAAAAAGTGAAAATTTGCACAAGGCCATAGAGCCTGTATATCAGAGTCAGCAACTAAACTCCAGGCAGCTTGGCTCCAGCGTCCGTGCTCGAAATTCTGTGCTATACTCTAAGTCAAAGAGGGATGGTCAACACCGTGCCCAACTGCAGCTAAAACCAACTCATGTCTATTCAAATCAGTACCCAGATGTTTGTACGATTTTCACATATCATTTTTATCTTCACAACTCTTCTGTGTCAATATATCCTGTCAACAGGCTGGTTTACTTGCCGTGATCTCAGATGATCAAATATATGCGGGCACAGACTATTCCACTTATCTGCTGCCTTGGAAATGTGATCTCTGTGTATCACCAGTGGCTAGCAGAGTGTCTGGCAGAGGCACTTACTGAACTTTATGTCGTGTACACTTACTGTACTCAATGTATACTTGCTGAATATAGAACAACTAAAAAGGGAGCAGGTCATCACAATAAGGTTATTACTCCAGATTCATCACTGTGGCTGTTAGAAAACACTCAACTGGCTTGGTCCATCAACAGTGATTCTTTAAAATCCCTTTAGGTGGAACAATATCATCTATTTTTAAGTTAAACCTCAGGACCTCAATACAGCCTTAAAATACCTTTGAATTTAGACAAAGTCTTTAAGCACAAACAAAGATTTAGATGAATTATTTTTTTAATATAGCTCTGCTTTGTCTTTAGTTACACAAGTATATGTGATCACATTAATATATTTTCTTTTAATAAAAACTGAAAATTTCCACTAAATTTTAATAATGGAAAACAATACAGTCTAGATTTCTTTGTAAGAATTATATAACAATGAACACTGAAGTATGTGTTGACTTGAATTATAACTGAAATAGCAATACTGTCATGTATTAAGTAATAACATATCCTACTTATTATTTATTTTTATATACCTCAAAGCACTGCCAGAATTTCAAAGCTCTGACTGAACTCAACTGAATGGTATATAACCACAGAACAGTTTTAGACAGTTTACATTTGATAATCAAGCACTCCTAAATTATATTTATTATATATTTTAAAATTTTTATCAGTTTTTTAATCTAAAATTTTTTTTTTAAACTCAAGTATAGCTCATCAGTTTTTTTTTTTAATAAAACATCTATTTCAGCTTTCATGAAGTACAGCTACAAGGATACATTTTAGCTTCTGTAAATTTTCATACAGTAGCTAGAAAATTGATATACGTTACATCTGAATCATTGTCTGAAGTTCATTCCTTCACTTCTAGAAACTAGCCATGAGAGTAAAATCAAAATAGACTCTGTGAAAAATGACTTTAATCAATACTGCATTCAAATAATCCTATGAAATTATACCTCAAAGTCAAGAATATGAAAGACTCTGAGGGAATAAATTTATCATTCAAAATATTATGATAAGGGAAACTCCTGGGTCAAAATACTGATTATTTCTTCACTTCAACACTATATATTCCAGAGAGGTATTTGACTACACAAAGACCTAAAATAAATAATCCCTTAATAATTTAAATGCTTATTTTAGAAATTACATTTTTCTAGAAAAAGTGTCTAAAACCCTAAGCCAATAAGAAAAACTGAATTTTGTTTTTTTTTTACGGTGCGGGGGGTGGGGGGGAGGCGGGGCGGTGTGCACCTGAGATGAACTAGAGTGCAGTTTCCTCTAAGTTGCGCCTCAGTAGTTAACAAGTGACAAATACCACTGAAACTGATGACGTAGTGTTAGCTTTCAAACATCTCAAACTGCTTAGGAACCTCGTTTTTGTTAAAGAGGATGCTTTCTTGTGGGAAGAAAAAGTCTCTGGTGCATGTTCATGTTAAAACTAAAGATGATTTTCTGTTGGAAAATTCAATCATATCATATGACAACAAACAGACTTCATTTGCAAAAGAAAAAAAAGAGCCTCCTCCAGAAAGAAAAACCTTGAGTCAAATTCCAGCACTTAGGCTGAATTGATGAATTTCTCTGTTTCCTGAATCTGTTTAGATTCGGAGCATACTGATATAAATGACAAACATAAGGACACTCAAGTTCCTCCTCTCAGTTAACTTGGAGAAAGAAAACCTCACAACTAGGCACAAGAAACCTAAGAAAGACGAAATATAAGCATCAAAAAAGCGGTATTTCTCCTTAAGAAACTATCAAAAATAATACTATATATACTTTCAATTATAAATCTGACAGAAACGACTCTATACATCTCATTTCAAAGGAGAAACTAGAATATAAATTTTAAAATCTCTAGGTAATACAGAACTTTCTGTGATGACAGAAATGTTCCATAGCTGAGCTGTTCAATACAGCGGCTACTGAGCCAAAAGTAGCTACTGAGTCCTTAAAATTTGGTTAGTGAGGGGAGGGAGTTTAGGATTAGCAGATGCAAACTATTATAGGATGGATAAACAACAAGGAATGATACTTTGTATTCGGGATAAACCATAATGGGAAAAAAATGGAAAATATATATACAACTGAGTCACTCTGCTATACAGCAGAAACTAAACACAACATTGTAAGTCAACTATACCTCAATAAAATGGTTTAAAAAATTCTTCAGTGAAATAAGAAACTGAACTTTAAATGATACCTAATTAAATTAATTTAAATTTAACAACATGCGCAGCTTTAAGGAACAGGCGGGAAGTATTTATACCTTACATTCTGATTCAAATAGTAAAAAGCCCCTAGATGGGTATAGACACAGAAGATGCAAGTTTATTTTCTTTAAATTCTTGTGATTTATGTAGAGGAAAGTACATAATATAACAATACTGGTGCTACATTTGTGAGAATCGAATTTTCTATGCTAACCTTCTAGAGAGGACTAGAATATTGGTTCACAAGTTGGCTCCACATTGTAATTTCTTAGGGAGCTTCCAAAAATATGTATGTCTGGGTCTTAACCCCAAAGATTCTCGTTTAATTGGTCTGAATTGAGTCCTGGGCATTAAGATTTTTAAAAGCCACCCAGGTGATTCTATCAGGCAGCCAGAGAATCACTAAACTAGAAAGAAAATAAGAAACTGTTTATTAAGCACAGATGCAGTATACAACCAAAGACGTTTATCTGCTGGTAGCCAAGAGGGCCTTTCAGCAACCCAGATTCAAGCTCACCCTGAGGACTATGGTGAGTTACATGTTGTAAACAGTCAGGAACAATTTGGGTGCACCATCATAACTTTTGCTATTAGTGAATGTTTTCAAATATGTAAAAGAGATTAAAAAAGGAGGAAATAAACTACTGTCCGTTTGTACTTGCCACCTTTATATATATATTATTAATTTCATTCTCAAAATACTATGAGAGGTAGGTATTATTAAATTACAGATGTGGAAAATAAAGATAAAGATGTTCCTAAGGATTTGGACACATGTGTCTCAAACGGTAAAGTCCACATTCTTTATACTACAGCAGAATTCTCTCTGAGGAAGTCTGTTTCAATCAAGTCTCATACTGGAATCAAAGAAAGAAAAATAAAGAAAAAGCAGGATTCAGTGGTGGAGCACAGGCTAAGGCAAACATCCTTAAACAGGTGCTTAGACCAGTTCCTGTATTTCCTAAGCAAACCCTGGGGGAAAAAACATGTGCATCTGTGGTTCAACTCTCCACCAGCCTCTGCACTAGCCCATACAGGAGTTGCTGTCCTTCTGCCTTAAGAAGTTAAACAACTGGTCTCGTACTGCCTCACAAGCTATTAGCTACTGTCATCCAGCCTCCATACAGGCTGCGTAGTCACAGGGCCTGACACTAAACAGGAATCAAACAGGGGTTTTCATTTTGCCCCCTAGACTCACAGGATTACTGGAACTCTTCCTCATAGAGCAGTTTACAGACCAGTTTTTTTTTTTTTCTTTTAACTTTTTATTTTGTATTGGAGTACAGCCAATTAACAATGTTGTGGTAGTTTCAGGTGGAAAGCAAAGGGACTCAGCCATACAAATACATGTATCCATTCTCTCCCAAAGTCCCCACCTATCCAGGCTGCCACACAACATTGAGCAGAATTCCCTGTGTTACACAGTAGAACCATGTTGGTTATCCATTTTAAATATAGCACGTGTACATGTCCATCCCAAACTCCCTAACCACCCCTTCCCCCATCCTTCCCCCTGCAACCTTTAAGCTCCTCCTTTAAGTCTGTTAATTACAGACCACAGTTTTGATGTGAGGTACCTACAAGTGAGTCTGTCATGGGATTTCCTGGGCAACAACAAACAAATTTACACTATGTAACTTTTAATTTAACTTCGACCATTTAATGTTCTATAATAATTTGCTCATTAAAAGCTTTTTAAATGCAGTTCCTGGGTTGTTCTTAAGTTTCAAATTAAGAAAAGCTGTCAGTGGAAAAAAATGGGAAAGAGTGCAAGAGACCCTCTCCCTTCCCCATCAGCACTAACTCTTCAGTCCTGAGACCAGATATCCTTTCTCCTTTTTCAGGCCCCAGCCTTGCAAAGAGACATCAACTCAAATGAGTCACACTTGGTTACATCAGAGGCCTGACAGAAGAAAACCTTCAACTCACTCTTCTAATTCATGGCACAGACTTCTCCCAAAGCATATTCCAAAATAAGAAAATGTTGACAGGAGTTAACTCCTAGATGCACAGGCTTGAGGTATAACAGTGTTTCCTTTCGATTTCAATTGGTATTAATTACAATTTAGTTGCACCACAAAAGTGTTTTGTAGTTTATTTGAAAATTACAAACTCTTGTCCAAAAGTAATAAAAAAGGAAGCAGCAGCAGGGGCTTATCCCCAGTAATCCCTTCTCTAGGAAGTCTGGCCTGAGCAATAAGATGAGCTGAAAAAATACATACTCAACTGATACGGAAGAAGTTACAATGTTCCTCATCCCATCCTTGACCTACTAAAGTAGAATAAAGCAAGGATTTGACCTGTTCATCTTAATTTAAAACAAAACAAAACAAAACATAAATTCCATTCAAGACTGGTATCTATCATTTACTAAAAACAACTGATTAGCTAATTTTCACATTCACTTTTCATTTGAGGCATGCCTCCAGAAAAAATAATGTAGGTTTTAAAACTTTTGATCGCATCATAGTCCATCCTTGCAATTGACACTGGTTTTTATGGTTTGTGTGTGTTACTTGTGACATGAAAAGCTATCTGTAAATATTTTAAAATGCTGGTAATCACTTTCCTAAAAATAAGTGGGCTTCTCATGCAAGTACAAATTTTGGTGGAACAAATGTTAATCCAAGACAAACTACATAAGAGCTAAAAAATAAGTTCTTGTAAAAGTGAAACACACTACAAATTAGTTCCTTTTCTTAATAACTAACCTAGATGTTTTTTCTATTTAATTCCTGCTTCCATTCTGCCATCTCCCCCACACATACTCCCACAAAGCCGCTAGAACATCAAAGTTAGAACACAAAGTTATTATGAAAAAGGTAAACTAAACCTAAAACTGGACCGTAAAGCAGACCATTGGCTTCTGTACGAATTTACTGAATCAATACATACAAGAACTTACTGATGCTGATGATAACAACACAAAAAATAATCTGTATCATAGCACAACACAAGCGAGCAATGAGCATGAAGCAAGTTTTCACGTTGATCCTGCCAACCCAGTCATCAAGAATTTGGGAAAATAACCAAGGCTTGTTTCAAAACACAGCAACTTCTTTCCTCCTCCCGTCCCCCCAATCCTTTAGTAACCTCTGCAGATCTAAATTTTAAAATCATTTTAATCAGTTACCTGTGCGCCCGTCAACCCACAGATCAGGTGTCCTACATTTTGTTTAGGTCCCCGCCTTGAAAACAAACCCGATTGCCCCATTTTCTGAGAGGTAAACTCAGCTCCAGGAAGCTCCCTATGAAGTCACCGCGTTTGTTGTTTCAAAGATGCAATTAAACGAAAATGACACAGGCTGTCGAACAGAAGAGCTGCCCCAGTGCGTGGAGGAGTCTATCATCTCTGGGTAAGGCCAACGAAAACTGTATTGCTGTAAATCTATTTTAGTGGTAATATTTATCCCAGTTCATCCTTCTCCAATATACTTAACAATACAGGGAAATTAAACTTCGTGAAAACTTTCTTGCCTCTACCAAACTTTAGCTTCCCCGCTTTCGGTACTACAGCATCTTGCAATGAGCAAAGGCGGGGGCGGGGAGAGGGCTGGTTAACTCCAGAACGCGGAGAAGAGCAATAAAAGAGCTTGCATCAGGCAGTGTCCGTCCCTCTGCACTGTTCCCCACCACCCCACCCCCTCTTCTTCGAACCCTCACATATACACATTCTTCTGGGCGGCCTCTAACCACACCATGTCCACAATCATTTACAGAAATGAGAAACAGACTCCGGGAGCCCTTCCACAGCACGCACAGAGCTGGAGTAGCACGATGCGGGTAAGGTCACTCTCGATTGCCCCACAATCTCTGTACTCATCCCCTCTGGGGTTTAATTCCTAAGGATCCGACTTTCCTCCGCCGAGAAGGCGGATCTACCTAATTCACAATCAGACACCATCTCATCCTTCCTACCCACTCCGCCACCCCACCCCCACCCTAACACACCACCAAAGAAAAGTTCCTTCCACCAGGGCCATAGAGAGGTTGATTTTGAGAGGCTGAAGCCAAAAAAAAAAAAAAAAACCAGACAGAGGAAGGAATAGAGAGCGCGGCACACTTTGTTTGGCACTTTGCGCCCCTCCAGCCCAGCGCCCAGGACAGCGCACGTCCTTACCTGCTCGTCCCGAGACCCGGTCCGGCTACTGGCGCGCGGAGCAGGGGCAGCGGGGACGCGGCGTCCAGGCGGGCCGCGGGCAGCCGCCGCGGGCGCCGAGAGCCACCACCTCCTCTCCCCCAAGAGGCTGCGGGCGTGGGCCGAAGAAGCTGGAGAGGGAGAAGAGAAGCAGCATCTCCTCCTCCTCCACGCCTCCGAAACGCTGTCCGGCGGCGACCCCGGCCGACCGCCAGACCCTGGAGCGCTAGCGCACCCTCGGCTGCCCCGCGCGCCTCCAAGGGCTTCCCCAAACCCTCCGGAGCGGGGCCGCTCAACTCCGGCCGCCGGCTCCGAGCGCTGCCGAGATACGCCTGAGGCAGACCGGGAAGCCGAGGAGCGCTGCTCGCCCGCCACGACGGTCTCTCGGGGCGGTAATCCCGGTGTGTCACCCTCGCCGCGCCGCAGCTGCCGGAGCTCCCGGCTCCTCTCCGGCTCCACCTCTGGCGCTCGCCCGGCTCCGCCCCAGTCCCTGTCAATCAACCCTCTTCGGACTTCTGGAGCCCCGCGGATCTCCGACCCCGCCGTTCCCTCGACCTCATTGGCCCGACGGCTCCTCAGCCCCGCCCCCTCCCTAGAGACGAGGTCGCCGGGGAGACCGGCGCCCAGGTTCCTATGACAACCGGTGCCTTAGGCCTGGCTTTTCGCGAACTTCTGGCTTGCCAGAAGCTCAAGTTGATGACCCCGCAGGAAAAGTTACTAGCTCCTCCGGGGTGGACTCCTAATTTCAGACCAAGTTGAAAATGCCGCCGACCGCCCCCACACTTCCAACTTCGGAAACAGAACTTTATGGCCCTGGGGAATGAGAGTGAGAATGGAAAAATGCCCTGCTCTTCCTCTGCGAATCTAAATAAACCCCTCCCCCCCCCACTTTGACTTCCCCTGTCTCCAGCCTTGTTTCCATATTCTCACCGGGCGGATTGGGGTTTTGAAAGGGTGAGGAGAAGAATGCGAGAAAGAGCGGGGCTGTGCCAGTTCCCTGCAGCAATATTGCAACTTGGAAATGGCGGGGTCGACGAAAACAGCCCGGTGAGTTTTCCCACAGTTGTAAAGTGATCTTCAGAGATGCTGTGGAACACTTGGTCAACGCCAGATGCCTTCAGGAAAACTCCCATTCTCATCTTTTTGAAAAAATAAAAATAAAGTATGTAAAATCTTGTTATTTTCCTTCTGAAGTTCGGATAATCCTAAAGTTAAAAAAAATAAAGTAAAAAGTTTGGCATAATGCAATAAAATAAAGACATCCATTTTTCTATAGAACTACATATTACAGCTTGGTAAAAGTTTGTCCTAGCAGCTGTGACCCTCCTGAAAGCTAAAAAATTTGGGTGTCCACAATTTAACCAGGAAGTCTTACTGAATTCATGAGCAAAGGATATCTCATCATTTGAGTTTCAAACGTTTGGGTTTACTCTCAGAAGTATAAGGTAAACCTGGTACAGCGGGACCTGAAGGTTAAGTTATTCTTGGACCCCCCGTGTTAAGCCCTAGATGAATCTGAACTTCTTGGCTGGTTCCAAAATAGAGAGATCTGAAGCAAAATAAGAGCTGCAAGCTTTAGGCTCCTTAGCCCCTGAGGCTGCTGTACATGTATGATGAATGAGGGAATTAATAATAATGATTTACCTTTGGCGAGTACTTGCGTTTTCATTATCTCATTTACTAAATGAATAGCTGTGATGGATGTATTCAGTCGACAATGCCTTGCAAATGTGAGCTGAGTGTGATTACTTACAGCACTAAAACAATAAAATGCACAGCAGAATTTTAAGATAAGGACCCTGCCCTCAAGGAGATAAACGCAAAGCCTAAGAAAAAAAACTAGCATTCTTGAAACAATTTGAGATTAGGGCCAGAATGTGCAGCCAAACACTGAGTGCAGTACAGTAGTCAATGAGAGCAAGTCTGTGGTATGTAGAATGGACTGGATTAGTCAGATTAAGGAGGAAAAGAATTTAAATTGGAAGGATAGGGAGTGGGATGAAGGAAGCAAAGATGAGAAAAGACATTTATTTGAAGGAAAAATGTAAAACCAAAATGCAACAGCAGGAATAGAGTGGTGAAAGTAAATAACAATGAGAAGATCAGGCCAGCTGACCTAGAGACAGAAATGAAGGCTTGGAGCAATTCCCTAGCCCTTCCCTCATTTTCCGAAATAGGAGGTTTTAAATGTTCTGGTTTAAGTATGGGTTGGGAAGGTAGAGTGGGAGAGGTCATTTTGTGAGAATAAAAGCTTTCATGGAACATCTGCCCCTGTTTTGCCACTGAAAGAAAAGTTCCTGCATTCATTAGAAAGAAAAGCAATATCCATAATACTTGGAATAACTTATGCATTCATGTCAGAAAGAAGGTATAAAGAGGATGGTTTGGAAATTTTCACAAAAGTAGTTAGAAAAACTAAAGTGTTGTGAGTTTGTGTGTGTGTGTGTGTGCATTAAGGCCTTTTCAGGTGGTTGCCCTCCAGGCTTTTTCTCAGTGATCCTTGTGTTTTATATAAGCTGAAAGGCTGGTTTTAAAATAAATGACTGTGATACCAGAACCTGATAGAGTACACAAAAGAGAAATCTATAGTTTAATCTCCTTTTTGGATATAATGTAAAATTAAAGTACAATATTAACAGTAGAACATGAACTATATTATGAATGTATGCCGAAGTTAAGAATTATGCCAAGTATATAAGAATGATTCTGTAATAGAAAACTTATTTATATATTAAGTCAAAGGAGAGAAACTGTGTGCTTTAATTGATACTGAAAAGGATTTTGTAAAATCCAGCATTGTTCCTTAATAAACAGTTTTGAAGAATGTATATTTTACATCAAAGTCAGAAACTTGCTGAATAATGAACCACTATGCTAATTCCTGCTGGAGTCAGGAGCAAGGCCAAGAATGCCCACCATCAGTCCATGTAAGGAAATGATAGCCAATGAAATTAGATATGGCATGTACTTAAGTCACTCAGTTGTGAATGACTCTTTCCTACCCTTTGGACTATAATCCACCAAGCTCTTCAGTCCATGGGGTTTTTCAAGCAAGAATATTGGAGTGAGTTGCCATTTC
This sequence comes from Ovis canadensis, assembly GCF_042477335.2. Taxonomy (NCBI): domain Eukaryota; kingdom Metazoa; phylum Chordata; class Mammalia; order Artiodactyla; family Bovidae; genus Ovis; species Ovis canadensis. The sequence goes on along the minus strand of NC_091250.1, from coordinate 118,066,460 downwards.
TCCCTCCAGGTGATCTTCCTGGCCTAGGGATCTAATCTGAGTCTTCTGTGTCTCCTACAATGCAGGTGGATTCTTTATCCACTGTTGTGAAATAGAAACAAGAAATTAAACACTGAAACTGTTAGGATTGTCATTTGTTTGCAAATTATATGCAAACTTAAGGACTAATAGAAAAACTTTCAGAAGCAATAAAAGATGAGTTAGAGTAACATTTTACGTTTTGATGGACAAAGCCAAGAAGTGGTACAAGTTACAGTCATTCTAATACAGATGGAAATTTTGAGAGTGCATTCTGTTTCTTTACATCCTCATCATTAAACTTTTTTGAACTTTGCCAATCTAATAGATACAAAATGCTATCACATTACATCTGTACTTTCAATTCTCTTATGAGCACTTTTTGTATGTCTACAAGCCAGTCTATTTTCTGTTACCAAAAATATTATCCCATATTTTCTTCTAGAACTTTTATAGCCTTCACAGTTTATTCTTTGATCCATATGGAATTTATTTTGGTGGTAGCAGTAACTACCCATTTGTCCCCCAAAACCTTAAAAGAATTTGTAAATTTAACTGTATAACCATGTAAAGCTTCTATAGAGTAATAAAAATGCTACAAATAGGAAATTTACAAAAGAAATTTTAAAAAGCAATAAATATTTAAAAATAAAACAACTGTATAGAGAAGTAAAACTAAAAATTATATATTTGTAACTATTGAATTGGAAAAATATTTTTAAAGATGTAATATCTGGTGTCGGTGAAAACACGTGAAATAGATATTGTCTCATCATTGTTGGTAGGATTATAAATTGAGTTATTCCATTTGGGAGTGCAGTTGTGTCTTTCATAATTTATGATGTTTATATCCTTTTACTTATTTTTTTGAAATTTATCCTATAAAAATATGTATACCCATGACCAGAGATGTGACCTCTTTGTGGGACCTACCTGGCTCAGTGGTTCAGATTTCAGGCTTCCAATGCAGGAGTCATGTGTTTGATCCTTGGTCAGGGAGGGAGTGAAGATCCCACGTGCTGTGTCACAAAAAGAAAAAAAAAAGAATATTCTTTACAGTATTGTTGATAGTCAGAAAATTTAAAAACAAAATAAATGTCCATAATGGTGGGATGATTAAGTTAACTATGGTTACTCAGGTATATTACCTGGTGACAAAATCAAGTGGCCATACAGAATGATCTTATTTCTGTTCAAAAGTACATATATCTATGTATTGATATATGGCGATATTTATACTGTTACCAATGGTTTCTATAAGAATTAGAAATCCAGAAAACATTGCATTTCTGAAATGTTTTAATTTAAAATCTTCACAAGATTGTTTACTTTTGTGTAGAAGGCCAAAGGGGTTAAAAAAGGCAAATTGCCCACTATAAAATAAGTCATGGGGATGTATAAATTCATGGATATATAATGTATGGCAAAGGCACTAAAGTTGCTAAGAGAGTAGATCTTAAAAGTTTTCATCATGAAAAAAAATTTTTTGTAAATTTTAATTAAATTGAAAATTCAGTTCTTCAGTCAAACTAGGGGTGTTTCAAGTGTAGCACAGATACAGAGCAGTAGAGACACAGAACATTTCGATCATGGCAAGAAGTCCTATTCAGTTGAGTCGCTCAGTCATGTCCGACTCTTTGCAACCCCATGGACTGCAACACACCAGGCTTCCCTGTCCATCACCGATTCCCAAAGTCCTATAGGACAGTACTATTTCAGAGGCTAGCATACCTGATTTTTCTCTAAAAGATGAAAGAAAATCTCTTTCTCTTTTGCTAGTTTCTATTAAAACTTATAAACAAAAAGGTCAACATAGTTTATCACTACTAACAATAAAGAAATTACATAGCTGGCCATAACACAAATTTAACTGGGCTCCCATATGGTCCAACCCTGAATATTCATTGGAAGGACTGATGCTGAAGCGGAAGCTCTAAAACTTTGGCCACCTGATGCAAAGAACTGACTCACTGGAAAAGGCCTTGCAGCTGAGAAGGATTGAGGGCAGGAGAAGAAGGGGCAACAGAGGATGAGATTCTTACATAGCATCACCAACTCAGTGGACATGAATCTGAGCAAACTCAGGGAAATAGTGAAGAACAGGGGTGCCTGGCATGCTGTAGTCCATAGGGTCGAAAAGGGTCAGACACAACTTAACAACTGAACAAGGACAACATGGTCTGTGAGCCTCAGAATGTTTATTACTTGAGGAGCATCCTAAGAAATATTTTCTGTGGGACCCAGGGATCACCCCATAACAGTCTCCTTGAGACTGTATTCCAAGAATGTGTGTTTTGTTTATTTTTATAGGGAAAGTGTCTAATAAACATTTCAACAAATTCAGAAAAGTATATATATCCCTCCAAAATGTTGCGATTGGGTGCTTTAAATGCCAATGATTTTAAAATATCACCTTTCAAAGGTTGAAATGAATTCTAAGCTAATCGAAATTTGTAAATAGCAATGTTTTCCCAGCTGACTTCTTGTGTTCATCTCAATATGAAATATTTGTATTCTGACTTGTACCAACTATGTTAGTGTTTTTTCCCACTTTAAGCCCAGGAACATATTATCCTTTCTTGCTTACAAAGTAAGGACTGCGATGGGAACTTTGCTCAGGTGAGCAGCAGAAGGGAGATAAGTAATCCACCAAAACACGAGCAGGTAATTGGAGCACAGACTCTGACAGTGTTTAAGGAAGACTTTGTGAGGCAGTACTAACACTTCCAAGTGAACCAAGAATTAGCTAGCGAGAAAATGCAGTGATGGAAACCAGATAGGACTACAATTACCCTCAGCTCCACTGAATAAGCAGGTTGTTTTCTTTTGGTGGTAGCTGAACTCTCTGTAAAATGTGAGAATTCCCCTAGGATGAGGAGTTACGTGACAGCAATGGCAAAGGTAACTCCAAGCATTGGGAGGCAGCCTGGTAGCTCAGTACAATGAAGAGCACAACATTTGCACTCAGAAGACTCGAGTGCAAATCTTGGCAAGTTACCAAACTCCTTTGAGCATGACTTTCCTCCTCTAGAAAGTGAAGGAAATAGGAATAGCTGATATGTTCCACATGTTGTTCAGTTGCTAGGTTCATGTCTGACTATTTACAACCCCGTGAACTGCAGCATGCCAGGTTTCCCCGTCCTTCACTATCTCTCAGAATTTGCTCAAACCCGTGTCCATTGAGTACTAGCCTGTAATGTTCTTTCAGTGTTCAAGTAAATGAAATACATGAAGTAAATGAAATACATGTATGAAAGCTATTTGTAAACTTTATAGCACTGTTTTAAAAAATTAAATAACAGCAACAACCAAAACTGTACAGATATTTGCAATTAGTGTTGAGCTTAATGAGACAGAAATTATTAATAATCTCTTTCATTCTGAAGAGAAACTTTTGAAAGTATTTATTAGGTGCCAGGGTCAGGTAATTCTATGAAAGATCGTCAGAAAAATTTAACTGTGGTGCTCCTGTAACTTCTGCTTTTTTTTTTTTTTTTTTGCCAACCAGATTCTTGGCTCTTTTCTAATTTCCCCCTGTACTGTTTAGTTGTAGCTGGAATCAAGATTGCTGGGAGAAATATCAGTAACCTCAGATATGCAGATGACACCACCCTTTTGGTAGAAAGCAAAGAGGATCTAGAGAGCCTCTTGATGAAAGTGAAAGAGGAGAGTGAAAAAGCTGGCTTAAAACTCAACATTCAAAAAACGAAGATCATGGCCTCCGGCCCCATCACTTCATGGCAAATAGATAGGGAAACAATGAAAACAGTGAGAGACTTTATTTTCTTGGGCTCCAAAATCACTGCAGGTGGTGACCGCAGCCATAAAATTAAAAGATGCTTGCTCCTTGGAAGAAAACCTATAACCAACCTAGATAGCATATTTAAAAACAGAGGCATCACTTTGCTGACAGAGGTTTGTCTAGTCAAAGCTATGATTTTTCCAGTAGTCGTGTGTGGATGTGAGAGTTGGACCATAAAGAAAGCTGAGTGCCAAAGAATTAATGCTTTTGAACTGTGGTGTTGAAGAAGACTCTTGAGGGTCCCTTGGACTGCAAGGAGATCCAACCAGTCAATCCTAAAGGAAATCAGTCCTGAATATTCATTGAAAGGACTGATACTGAAGCTGAAGCTCCAATATTTTGAGCCACCTGATGTGAAGAACTGACTCATTGGAAAAGACCCTGATGCTGGGAAACACTGAAGACAGGAGAAGGGAATAACAGAGGAGGAGATGGTTATATGATGGTTATATGATGGACATGAGTTTGAGCAAGCTCTGGGAGTTGGCAGTGGACAGGGAGGCCTGGTGAGCAGTCCATGGGATCACAAAGAGTCTACCACACTACTAGACTACTGACTACACACTACTGTGTAGTTAGTAGCTCAGTCGTGTCCAGCTGTTTGCAACCCTGTGGACCATAGCATGCCAGGCTTCTCTGTCCATGGGGATTCTCCAGGCAAGAATATTGGAGTGAGTTGCCATGCCCCTCCTCCAGGGGATCTTCCCAACTAAGGGACTGAACCCAGATCTCCAGCATTGCAGGTGGATTCTTTACCATCTGAGCCACAAGGGAAGCCCAAGAATACTGGAGTAGGTAGCCTATCCCTTCTCCAGGGGATCTTCCTGACCCAGGAATCGAACCAGGGTCTCTTTACCAGCAGATTCTTTACCAACTGAGCTACCAGGGAAACCTTGGCTCCCAAACTTGACCACAACTTATTAGCCACTCGGATGAAGGCTGGTACCATGTTAGGCTAAAAGCATTCACTCCCTCCTACTTGACTTGCCAGGTGCACCACCTGACTCAGAATATTTCTCTCCCCTGAATGCCTCAGCTGGTAATTCTCACTTTTAGTCACTAATGAGTTAAACTGCAAGGTGTTAACTTTAGAAGTGTGAAGTTAAATTTGCTTTCCCTTCCAACTTTCTCTCTTCGGGCATCTGTGTGATTGATTTATCAAATTAGGTAGCTGTCACTTTAAACCCTGAGGGTGAGAGATACTGGGGAGGTAAATTTTAATTAGTGAAGGAGAAAGAGGAATGAGGGGAAGCTAGTTTCAGCGTGAGTAGAAGTGGAACTGGTGAGAGAGGAATTTGGTGGGGAAGAGGTATGCAGTGTGAGGGTGACCCTCAGGGCTGCCGATACCAAGGGAGGGGCAGAGAAGTATATAGTACTCAAGGGGTGTGGCGCTGAAGTCAAACTGCCTAATTCACAGGTTTCACCAGGGCCAGTCCTCTCTGACTCATTTCTGCTACTTGTCCTGGCAAGTTTTGGAACCACCTCTTCACTTTGGTTGAAGGGAGTATGGCAAATAAGCATAGCCCTTCTGCTTTTTGAAACTTGGCCACGTCTGAACACACACAAGGTAATTTAATATGAATATGCTGTCATCTAAATCTGACCTAAAGGACTTGCCTTAGGGTTCATGACTGTTAATCTTGATTTTTTTTTTGTTTTAAAGTGTTCCCAGAAATGGAAACCAAATCAGAAGTTAAGCTTTCTAGTTTATGCTCTGTCTTAAAGAACATAAACTAAAGTCTGATGAGACTGTGCTGCTGTGCAGGAAAGTTGATCATTAAAGGCTTTGTAAGGTGGAATCAGAATGTTTAATGAAACAAAGCATCACTTTGTAAGAAATTCCCCAAAAGTTGATTGCCTTGATTTTTGCATTCTCTTCTGTAATGTTTAAAAGAAAATGTAAGAGGAAAATGATCTAATTAATGGAAACTGGTTACCAGTTTAGGGCCCTCTCCTGACTTAGAATATCATGTAGTGGGAGAAACACTGAACCCGCCACAGTTGACAACCACACGAAGAGAGGAAGTTTATCTTAGAGAGTTGAAGCTGCGCAGTCCTTTAGTTCATCTACAAACTTAAAGTAGGAAAATGTAAAAAAAAAAAATTATACGTATATAATTTAAGTGCTTTACTTTTACGAAAAAAATCTGTCATTATACATTCATTAGCAAATCTTTTGATGCTGGGCCAATCTTTGATTCTGACCAGGAGTCTGCTGCTTTGATTCTGACCATGAGTTCCAGGTTGTCTTTTTTACATAAACTCTTTCCAAATCAGAATCAAAAGCTACAATTTTCTGTTTTGTTTTATGTTAAAGGAAGTATGGAACCTAAATGATACTAGCACAGTAATATGACTTTAGAGTACTTCTATATTTGTATAGTATATTCCAGTTTTTTTGCTTCTGGTAATTTGTGGCAACAATTTGTCTTTCTGAAGCATTCAACTTCATTTTTTAAAAATTATGGCAAAATATATACATAACAAAATGAACCATTTTAACTACTTTAAAATTTCAACTTTATTTTCAATAGGAAAATGTCTTTTACACTTAAGTATATAAAAATTAAATTACCTAGTTACATTAGCAAGAATAACTTACATTAAGAGTTTGGAAAACTAAGACAATTGATTTTTATGTAAGCTTCATTAAAGTAGGATTTTTGTCTATTTTATTCATTGCTATGTCCCTAGCTCCTACAACAGTGCCTGTCACATAGTAGGCACTCAGATACTGTGAAGGGAATGAGTGAATGGCCTTTGGTGGTTTTAACTCAGCTGGAGGAAGGATAAATGTTCACATACCATGATTTGGCTCATTAGTAAACATTCAAAGGCAGTGGGTATCAGTCTGTGTGTCTTATAGAGGGAATGGAGAACATTAGTTAATCTCGTGGTTTGACTAAGTGAAGGTCATTTAATAGTGCTTCTATTTTATTTTGAAAAATCCTGGTATAGTGCTTAGCACAGTATCTTATACACCAGAAGTATTCAGAAAATATTAATCTTTGTTGATTGTCAATTGATACATTTATTCTTGTCACTCTATTGAGGGAGGGAGAGGGGAAAAGGGGAAAGGGCAAATAGCAGAGATATTAATATTCCATGTATAGTGTTGGCGGGTGGGGGGGGGGGAAGAGACTTTTTACTCTCTCAAAACAATTCAGTTCTGTTCAGTCGCTCAGTTGTTCCGACTCTTTGCGACCCCATGAGCTGCAGCACACCAGGCCTTCCTGTCCAACACCAACTCCCGGAGCCCACCCAAACTCATGTCCATGGAGTCAGTGATGCCATCCAACCATCTCATCCTCTGTTGTCCCTGGAAGAATAACCCCTGTTGCCTTTGATCAGAGAATATACTTCAGTTACTCAGGTTTCCATAAACATTCTCCCACTTCATTGTACTTTGAATGATCTTCCTTTCTCTTGTCCAGTTCTCTTAATGGGAAAGTCTTCTCAGTCCCACCATTGGCAATTTGAATTACGTGAAGAGTATCAGTTAGCTAACAACCCATTAGCCAAAAACCACTCTTTAAAGCTCACACCAGCCTGGGGTATGAACTGATTTCCAGGTATATTAATAATATAAATTTAGCCCCTTCTGCTTCCACTAGGCCCCTAGACTCCTGAAAACGTCGTACCTCTTTCCCATATTTCCAGAATTCTCCAAGAGACAGTTCCTATGTGCCCTGTAATGTTGTAATGTTTGTCTTTGTTCTTGTCCTCAAACCTTCTCCTGAAAGTCTAGTGCTGAGTATCACTTGCATTAGGGAGCTTGCCACTTCCACTGCTGCTGATACCCTCCATGAGGGAATCCACGCTGGAGTCAAGGGGATTATCTCTGAGTGCTCTCAAAGCTGCTCACCAAGAGCGAGAGTGGGACTGAGCTCAATGGCAGGGGCAAGGCCAGCTCTGTGCCATACTTTGTCACCTGGTTCTTGAAGCAGCACTGCCTATGTTCATTACATCACGAGGTCTCTGATGAAATTATTTCATGTGGATGTTGGGAAAGAGAGGTAGTCACCATGCCATGCCTTTCCCTTTACTGTCGTCACCCTACATACACTCACACACATACTACTCTTTCCCTTCAACGGAAAGTAAAAGCACTTTTGTGCAAAAACTCATTCAAAGAGATGCTTTGAAAGATCACCAGACCTCCCTTTCAGCAAACAGCCAGTGGGTGGTGAGAGAAGGGTGAACAAGCACACAGCTGTAGTAACAATGAGTTTTTCCACGACTCTTTCAGTAAACAAGCAAGAACTTTATGAGCTATTTCAACGTAAAACAAATTGTAAAAGCATTATCTGTATTTTAATAATGCAATAGTTTCATAAAGTATGAATTTTTGTATCACCTCAACAATTGTATTAATAACATGTTCAACTATAACTACAGTAGTAAAATTAAAATGTACATATAAATTATGAACTAAAATGTAAAAATCTTATAAAAGAGATTATTTTAGTTTTTGGTTTTAAAAGAGTTTAAAGTATCCTTAATTTGTATGTTACTATAGAAAATTTCCTATCAAATTACTAGTCTTTCAGGGTCCATTGGTTTAGTTCCCAATTTCTGTTTGATGGTCATCAGCACAGGTAACTGCCTCTCTCTTCCCCCACAGTGTCCTATAAATGAGTTTTTTTAAGAAAACATACATAATTATTTCAGTCTTGCTCTAGATATAGATTAAACTAAGTAAAATGTAATAGCTTTGAGACACAAGAGGCCTGTTTTAGAGGGGGAAAGCAAAGAGCCAAGGTAGTTATTTTGATATGATCATGAATGAAGTTAACTTGTGTAGTTTTGGTAAAACCAAAGTCTTGATATAATATTTGCATTATATATGCAAAAACCTGTTGCTTACTACTATTGTCTTTTACTTCTGTTACTTAACTACAATAGTAGTTACTACTGCAGTAACTACTCTGTTGCTACTGTTGCCTGTTCCATACTACTACTGTAATCATTCTCTGAAAATCATATATTTATATTAGTGATAACAGCATGTTCAGTTTAGCCACTGAGTCATGTCCAACTCTGTGACCCCAGGGACTGCAGCACCCCAGGCTTCCCTGTCCATCACCAACTACCAGAGCTTGCTCAAACTCATGTCCATTGAGTCAGTGATGCCATCCAACCATTTCATCCTCTGTCATCCCCTTCTCCTCTTGTCTTCAATCTTTCCCAGCATCAGGGTCTTTTGCAATAAGTCAGTTCTTCACATCAGGTGGCCAAAGTATTGGAGTTTCAACTTCAGCATCAGTCCTTCCAACAAATATAATAGTATGTAGCCCTTGAAAATAATATAACTTTATAATGTACTTCTAAGGATATAAATATGTATTAAAATTAGCCATTTTGGCTTTTACATGTAAGTTTCTTCTTCCCAATAAGGACTGCTTTTGACTTTGAAAGAGCTGAAGATTACTTTTAGCTTATTTTTTCATAAATGGATTTCACGTTTGCTTTTACCTTCACAGATGATAAATATTTCTTATGCTTTTGAAGAGAAAGGAAAACAATTTTAGATTTACTATGATGTTTCCGAGAATTCCTATTATACTGGATATACCTGATTAATGATATTTTAACAATAAATTAGTTCCTAGTTTGGCATCAGTTGTGAAAATCATTTGGTTCTCATGCCGCTTCAATGTTTGAAGAATGATTCATTATATTTTCATAATTTCTAGAAGCTTATCAATGCCAACTAGTAACATACAAGATCATTCAGTTCAATTGTTAGGTTATGCTTTTATTCCTATTGATAATATTTTTAAAATTGTCTGTTCAACGCTTCAGATTTATAGATTATATGAAGAATTTCAAATTCATACATCTCTGTCTTCAGCAATAAAGGACACATACTAACAAACAACTCAAAGGAAGATAAGTTGGCTATGCAAAACTGAACAAGAGTGAACATACATATTTGTTCAGATGGAACACCCACTTGGAGGATTTGATGCAATTGAGATATCACTGATGGAGTTTCGATAAAGTTCTTACTGCTTTTCTTTGTTTCTAATGTCCTGCTTGTGAATATACACAATCTTTAATGGATTTAATTTTCTTAAATAGAGAGCTGGTAAAATCTATATCTGATGGTTTTGTCATATTTTTGATAAGACTTTTTTTTTTTTTAAACCTCTGGGAAGTTGTAAGGGGCAAATGCCTTCTTTGCTTATAGTAGTGATTCAATACATGTTTAATTTCTTTTAATTGTTTTACATATGTTGACATTTTTTCTTTCTCTGTTTTAAGGCATGGAGATGATCTTTCTGTATTTTTTTGTTTGAAACAAGCATATGTCCATATGCCTTAAGAAATTCAAACGGATGTGATATAATAACTTCTGACTGTCTGCTAGGTCACCTCTCTATTTTCACAATAATTTTTTTTCTCACTCAAAATAAAAGGGGCCCATGAATTTAATATATACTCCAAAAATAGTATTAATTTACATTGGAATAGAAAACTGTTTATTCAAATACCACTCACCATAGAATAGTGATTTTTCCGGTGAATACGAAATAAGGTTTGCTGTTGGAAAGAATCTTGGAAAGGCCACGGAGAAACTCACGCATTCCTTATTTCACAGTTCCAGGCCAAATCTGCCTGACTGAAGCAATGTGAAAAGGCATATTCCTGAGTTAATTTGCTTGCTAAATTGCTTCAGGACTGTCTGACTTTTTGTGACCCTATGTACTGTAGCGTGCCAGGCTCCTCTCTCCATGGAATTCTCCAGGCAAGAATACTGGAGTGAGTTACCATTTTCCTCCTCCAGGGAATCTTCCTAACCTGAGTATCGAAGCTGTGTCTCTTATGTCTCCTGCATTGGTGGTCAGGTTCTTTACCAGTAGCACCACCTGGGAAACCCTGAATTAACTTGGTGGATGGTTGTTATATCCTGCATTTTTCTTTCTCTCCTCTGCCAAGTCTCCATTCTGACCTCCACTCAAAGAAATATGTTTCCAACTGAGCATCCAGGTTGCATGGAGTTGTAAGATAGGACATATTGGTAGAAAATTGGAAGTGTTTAATTATTTACACAGTTCTAAGACCCTTAGCTTCCCATTGAAATATTGTTGAATAATATTTGAATTCAGTGTGTTTACTTAAGCTTTTAGCATTTATTTTATGATCCTTGACTACACCCAGAGTGATTTTCTAATATAAGAAATTAAAATCTGTGATGAAGCAGCACATTGTTGAAATTTTAAGTAATTACTGTTTAGCAGTACAGAAAATGCTGCAAAGTATAGCCAATTTAAAACCACTGACTTCTTTTGATACAAAGAATATTGTTAGGTCTCATGATGACTTTGTTTCCAAGCCCACTATTTGTTAAAGTACAAATTTTTATTTAGTTGGCTAAACTAGTAACTTTTTAAAACGTTTAAAGATATCCTAAAGACATAGATAGTATACATTTAATTTTACAAATATTTTTATTTTAGTGTACCAGAGAACTGAGAAACATTTTAAGATTGTTAAATAATTATTTAGCAGTTGTTTAATAATTGCTAAATATAATTACATCCCTTTAATAGAGATGCAATGTTCTTGGACTTATATTTTCTCATTTGTTACAGGATGAGTGTTTCTAAGATGGCCAGACTTTAACATATCAAATTTTATTTAGAGTATTGCTATGTGAAAAAAAGCAAGAAATAGAACAAGGCATATGAGAAATATATGCATATATGTACATACCTAGGTTTGCTTGTATTTACATAAAGAAAAGCTAAGAAGACCCATGCTGTTACAAATAGTTACCTCTAGGGGACAGGGAGGAATGGACTGAATGTGGACAGTAGCAGGAGTAAGACTTCTTACTGCACACACTGATGTCCTTTTAGTTTTTGAAAATGAGAAATTATATGGGTGAGGGGTGGGGGAAGCACAGATAGAGAACCTCAAACAGAGATAGCCAAAGAAAGAAAACAGAGATGTGGGGAGAAAATAGAGATGGGGAAGAGTCTTGCTTTTGTTTTCTCTGAGAATAGAGTTGAGATAATCTGTTGATCCAGTCTATTGCTCTGGTAGTGACATGAACTTGGCATCTTCTTTTCCTCTGCAGTATATCCTCTTAAGGTAAAAATATATTGTTACCAGTATAAGCTACTGGGGGGTTGGTGAGTTTCCAAGTTAGATTTGTATGTTCTGTACAGATTTTTAAAGATTGCACAATATTTATGAGTTTAAAAAGAGTTATTAAGAAAAGCAGTCATCTTTCAGCACGTTCTCTGCTGGGACCTGGGTTCAATCCTTGGTCTGGGAACTAAGATACCATAAGCCATGTGATACAACTGAGGGGAAACTAAAGAGAGTAACTGTCATCCTTATTTCACCTCTTTTCAAGTTAAAAAAAAATAAATTACTTCCTTCTTCCTCTATTCTGGATGCTTTTATATATGTAATGATAGAGCTGATAATCTATCATTATCTAGTAAAGCTATTTTTTCTTGATTGCTTATAATTAGGTTTGAAATAGCTTTTCTGTTAGGAATCTGGATCTTCAGGTTTTTCTGTCTGAAATGCTTCATTATGTTGCAAGTTGGAGCTTGATATGCAAGATGTCAATCAAGATGGAAGTTCTCATTTTGTATATTCTGTCCTTCATAAATATTTTTATTTCTTTTGATTCATTCAACTAAAATTCACTGAGAGAAAACTCTGATAAACTGGATATTACTGCTAAGTTGCTTCAGTCGTGTCCAACTCTGTGTGACCCCATAGATGGCAACCCACCAGGCTCCCCCATCCCTGGGATTCTCCAGGCAAGAACACTGGAGTGGGTTGCCATTTCCTTCTCCATATTACTTCTGCATATTACTAAACACTTCAAAAATATGAGAAACAATGGTCAAGCTAAAATTTGTCTATGATTTGAATATTATTAATCATTTGAACACTTAAAAATAAATAAAATTCAAGTACTTCTTCAGGTCTTCTTAAAGAACAACGAAAAACAGAACCAACAAAAAAAACATACACAAAAATATTCTACTGCCCTTTTTTCCCACCCGATGTTATACCTCCACAGAAGCAACTGCTTTCAATTTTTCCAGTTCTTTCTTCTGATTTTGTTGTTCAGTCGCACAGTCCTGTCCGACTCTTTGCGACCCCATGGACTGCAGCGCACTAGGTTTCTTTGCCCTTCACTATCTCCCAGAGTTTGTTCAAACTCATGCCCATTGAGTTGGTGATGCTATCCAACCATCTCATTCTCTATCACCTTCTTCTCCTCCTGCCCTGAATCTTTCCCAGCATCAGGGTCTTTTCCAGTGAGTCAGCTCTTCGCATCAGGTGGCCAAAGTATTGAAACTTTAGCTTCAGTATCATCCCTTCCAATGAATATTCAGGGTTGATTTCTTTGAAGATTGACTGGTTTGTTCTTGCTCTCCAAGGGACTCTCAAGAGTCATCTCTAGCACCACAGTTTGAAAACATCAATTCTTCAGCATTCTGCCTTCTTTATGGTCCAACTTTCACACCTGTACATAACTACTGGAAAAACCATAGCTTTAACCATCACTTTGTTGGCAAAGTGATGTCTCTGATTTTTAACATGCTGCTTAGGGTTGTCATAACTTTTCTTCCAAGGAGCAAGCGTCTTTTAATTTCATGGCTTCTGTCAACTTTGTTGCGAGGAGCTATCCTTGCATTGTAGGTTGTGTAGCAGTGGTGTTGGTCTCATTAGATTTCAGCAGCATTCTCCCCCTCACCTGTAATAACTAAAACTATCTTCAGGCATTAGCAAATGTCTCCTGAAAGGGACAAAATCACCTCCAATTGAGAACCACTGATCTTGGGAAAGTTAACTAAGTTTTCTGACACTTGGTTCCCTCATCAGCAAATTGTAATTAATAGTAATACCAACTCATAAAGCCAATATGAGGATTAAATGAATGGCATTTGTGAAGCATTTATTGCCTAGCATATAGTAAGTAGTCTATGGTGGTGGTGGTTTAGTCACTAAGTTGTGACCAACTCTTGGGACTCCATGGACTGTAGCCTGCCTGGCTCCTCTGTCTATGAGATTTTTCAGACAAGAATAGTGAAGTAGGTTGCCATTGCCTACTCCAGGGGATGTCACGACCCAGGGATAAAACCTGTCTCCTACATTGCAGGCACAAAAAGGTACCCACATATCTGTGGTTAAATGGTTTTCAACAAAGATGACAGGATGATTTAATGATGCAAAAGATTTTCCATAAGTGGTGCTGGTACAATTGAACATCATATGCAAAAAATTGAACCTGAAATTTACTTCCACTATATAAAAAAGGGGATGACAGCAGATGAGATGCTTGGATGGCATCACTGACTCAATGGACATGAGTTTGAGTAAACATCAGGAGTTGGTGATAGACAGGGAAGCCTGGTGTCCTGCAGTCCATAGGGTCACAAAGAGTCTGACACGACTGACCCATTGAACTGAACTGACTGATATAAAAAAGTTAAGTTTAAATGGATCATAGAAGAAAATGTGAAACCTATAAAATATCTAGAAGAAAATTCTTGTGACCTTTTGTTAGCAAAGATTTCTTAGGACATAGAAAGCATGAACCATAAACAAATAAAAAAATGGATAAATCTCATCAATATTAAAATCTCGTGTTCTTCAAAAAATATTCTTGCAAAAATGAAAAAACAGGCCACAGATTCAGTTCGGTTAAGCCACTCGGTCATGTCTGACTCTTTGCGACCCCATGAACCACAGCACACCAGGCCTCCCTGTCCATCACCAACTGCTGCAGTCTACCCAAACCCATGTCCATTGAGTCGGTGATGCCATCCAACCATCTTATCCTCTGTCATCCTCTTCTCTTCCTGTCCTCAATCTTTCCCAGCATCAGGGTCTTTTCAAATGAGTCATCTCTTCACATCAGGTGGCCAAAGTATTGGAGTTTCAGCTTCAACATCAGTCCTTCCAATGAACACCCAGGGCTGATCTCCATTAGGATGGGCTGGTTGCATCTCCTTGCAGTCCAAGGTACTCTCAAGAGTCTTCTCCAACACCACAATTCAAAAGCATCAATTCTTTGGTGCTCAGCTTTCTTTATAGGCCAACTCTCACATCCATACATGACCACTGGAAAAACCATAGCTTTGACTAGACGGAATTTTGTTGACAAAGTAATGTCTCTGCTTTTCAATATGCTGTCTGCTGCTGCTAAGTCACTTCAGTCGTGTCCAACTCTGTGCAACCCCATAGACGGCAGCCCACCAGGCTTCCCTGTCCCTGAGATTCTCCAGGCAAAAACACTGGAGTGTGTTGCCATTTCCTTCTCCAATGCATGAAAATGAAAAGTGAAAGTGAAGTTGCTCAGTCATGTCCGACTCCTTGCGACTCCATGAACCGCAGCACATCAGGCCTTCCTGTCCGTCACCAACCCCCGGAGTGCACCCAAACCCACATCCATTAAGTTGGTGATGCCATCCAACCATCTCATCCTCTCTCGTTCCCTTCTCCTCCTGCCCTCAATCTTTCCCAGCATCAGGGTCTTCTCAAATGAGTCAGTTCTTCTCATCAGGTGGCCAAAGTTTTGGAGTTTCAGCTTCAACATCAGTCCTTCCAGTGAATATTCAGGACTGATCTCCTTTAGGATGCACTGATTGGATCTTCTTGCAGTCCAAGGAATTCTCAAGAGTCTTAACACCACAGCTCAAAAGCATCAATTCTTTGGCACTCAGCTTTCTTCACAGTCCAACTCTTACATCCATACATGACCACTGGAAAAGCCATAGCCTTGACTAGACGGACCTTTGTTGACAAAGTAATGTCTCTGCTTTTCAATATGCTGCTTAGGTTGTTCATAACTTTCCTTCCAAGGAGTAAGTGTCTTTTAATTTCATGGCTGCAGTCACCATCTGCAGTGATTTTGGAGCCCAAAAAGATAAAGTCAGCCACTGTTTCCACTGTTTCCCCATCTATTTCCTATGAAGTGATGGGACCAGATGCCATGATCTTAGTGAATGTTGAGCTTTAAACCAACTTTTTCATTCTCCTCTTTTAGCTTCATCAAGAGGCTCTTTAGTTCTTCTTCACTTTCTGCCATAAGGGTGGTGTCATCTGCGTATCTGAGGTTATTGGTATTTCTCCTGGCAATGTTGATTCCAGCTTGTGCTTCCTCCAGCCCAGCGTTTCTCATGATGTACTCTGCATATAAGTTAAATAAGCAGGGTGACAATATACAGCCTTGATGTACTTCTTTTCCTATTTGGAACCAGTCTGTTGTTCCATGTCCAGTTCTAACTGTTGCTTCCTGACCTGCATATAGGTTTCTCAAGAGACAGGTCAGGTGGTCTAGTATTCTCATCTCTTTCAGAATTTTCCACAGTTTATTGTGATCCACACAGTCAAAGGCTTTGGTATAGTCAATAAAGCAGAAATAGATGTGTTTTCTGGAATTCTTCTACTTTTTCAATGATCCAGCAGATGTTGGCAATTTGATCTCTGGTTCCTCTGCCTTTCCTACAACCACCTTGAACATCTGAAGTTCACGGTTCACATATTGCTGAAGCTGGCTTGCAGAATTTTGAGCATTACTTTACTAGTGTGTGAGATGAGTACAATTTGCAGTAGTTTGAGCACTCTTTGCCATTTCCTTTCTTTGGGATTGGAATGAAAACTGACCTTTTCCAGTCCTGTGGCCACTGCTGAGTTCTCCAAATTTGCTGGCATATTGAGTGCAGCACTCACAGCATCATCTTTCAGGATTTGAAATATCTCAACTGGAATTCCATCACCTCCACTAGCTTTGTTCATAGTGATGCTTTCTAAGGCCCGCTTGACTTCACATTCCAGGATGTCTGGCTCTAGGTGCGTGATCACACCATCATGGTTATCCAGGTCATGAAGTTCTTTTTTGTACAGTTCTTCTGTGTATTCTTGACACCTCTTCTTAATATCTTCTGCTTCTGTTAGGTCCCTACCATTTCTGTCCTTTATTGAGCCCATCTATGCATGAAATGTTACTGTTTAATTGCTAAGCTGTGTCTGACTCTGAGATCCCATGGACTGTAGCCCACCAGGCTCCTCTGTTCATTGGATTTCCCAGGCAAGAATACTGGAGTGGGTTGCTGTTTTCTTCTCCAGAAGATCTTGCCAACCTGTTTATCAACCCACATCTCCTGTATTGTCAGGTGGATTCTTTACCACTGAGCCACTAGGGAAGCCCTGGATAAATGTATATATGTGTTCTATTCACAATCCGTTACTGAAAATAACTAAAATTTGGATGTCACTGTAAAGAGTATTTTTTTCAGTTCATTTTATTCTCTACAGAACTTTGTCACTAAAAAAATTAATTATTTTACTTTTTGTATAAAACAATGCAACTTTTAAAAATGAACAGTGAACACACTAAAGAGATAAGTTAGAAAGTTAAGTTGCTCAGTCGTGTCCGACTCTTTGCGACCCCATGGACTGTAGCCGACCAGGCTCCTTGGTCCATGGAATTTTCCAGGCAAGAGTACTGCAGTGGGTTGCCATTTTCTTCTCCAGGGGATCTTCCCAGAAGAGAACATATAACATGTACCATATCCATAGGTGGGATAGAGACTAGTGTCTTCTCAGTAGAGATCCCTGCTCCCACTCACAGAGCCGTTTCTCAGCTGGTTATATGCACCATCAGGCAGCTGGTTATAATTGAAATCTAGTCCATGGCAGGGCATAGAGTTAAGCACCATGAACACCTAAACTAATCCCATGAAATCCCATCTGGGCATCTGCTTACCTGAGGACCTGAGCTAACCCACCGATACACTTTGATGACCCTTCTGCTCACCACTCTTTTTTTTACTTTTACTTAGTTTTTCAGATTCAGTCTTGTTGCTTCTATTCCCAGAAGTCTACCCTGATACCATGAGTTGACCAACCAAAGCAGCATATTAAAAATCAGAGACATCACTTTGCCAACAAAGGTCCCTCTAGTCAAAGCTATGGTTTTTCTAGTAGCAATGTATGGATGTGAGAGTTGGACCGTAAAGAAAGCTGAGTGCCAAAGAATTGATACTTTCACACTGTGGTGTTGGAGAAGACTCTTGAAAGTCCCTTGGACTTCAAGGAGATCACACCTGTCAATCCTCAAGGAAATCAATCCTGAATATTCAATGAAAGGACTGATGCTGAAGCTGAAGCTCCAATAGTTTGGCCACCTGATGAGAAGAGCTGACTCATTGGAAAAGACCCTAACGCTGGGAAATATTGAGGGAAGTAGAAGGGGGCAACAGAAGATGAGGATGGTTGGATGGCATCACTGACTCAATGGACATGAGTGTGCACAAACTCCAGGAGATAGTGAAGGACAGAGAAGCCTGGCGTGCTGCAGTCCATGGGGTCACAAAGAGTTGAACATGACTTGGCGACTAAAAACAAAAGCTAATTTAAGTGTTTTCTCAATAACTTAAATTCTCAAGTTGCAGTCTCTATCACTATATCTACCACATTATATGTTTCATTATTTCAGAAGTCAGCACACTGCTTCTATAAAGTTTATGGTTGGTAAATATTTTTAGCGTTCAGACCAAGAGAGAAACTCAAAGATATGGTATAGGTATTTATATATAAGAGAGAGAACAAATTTTAATGACTTTTACTGAAAAAAATAACATTTGAGTACAGTTTTTGTGATACAGATAAACTTATCAGAAGAATAGAATTCTTTTCGAAGAGATAACATTTCTCTTAGTTGTGGTTCAAAGTTAATGTTCTCATATATCAAATTGATGGCAAGTGTTTTTCTGTAAAAATCATTCTTAGCTTGTAAGCTTGCGAAAACAGGCAGTGAAGTTTCCTGACCTCTGCTCTATTTGTTTAACTCTTTGTCTCTACTCTGTTTTGAGATCCAGAACCTTGGTCGTATTTATCTTTGAATTCCAAAGCAGTGAGCTACCTGACACATTATAGGTACTTAGTGACTTAAAATTTCCTTTTCAAGCAGGGAAGATATTTGCTTTTTATCTTAATGGATAATTCTTTGACTTTATGTGTTACCTTTCATGAAAGGATTTTCAGATCTATTGTCTCCTATCTATTATCTAATATGCAATAAGAAAAGGATTGGTTTTATTATTCCTATTTTACTGATGGAAAAGTGACACAGAAGTATAGCCAAGACTAGAATTAACAAATTCTAGTCTCAGCTATAGAAGGTTTTCAAAGGATTATAGTACATTCTCAGGTGTATATGTCTCTTGTCTATTTCGAGCATTATCAATTATCAGAAAATTCAGAGGTGTAAGTAAACCCTATGGGCTGGTATGGACAAGGAAATTACTATAGCATCTAGCTGGGGCGGCGGGGAAAGTGCTAAAAATCTGACTATAACTTAAAATTCCTAGAAATAATGTTCTGTGCTGAGTTTTCAAGTGGGAGACATCATACTTTTGAATAATATTTTTATGTATAGTATATAATTTTTAAATGCAGTCTTAAGAGAGATATACCAAAATGAATGTAATTACCATGAAGAAATGAGCAAACATGTGATTATTAGTCAAAACATGGTATAAGTTACTTTTATATCTGGTGAATTTAGCGAAGGAATAGGGTGTTTTCATGTTTTTGTGGTCAGTAATTTCCCAAGAGATTCCACCCTAATCTTTGTTTTCCATAAGTCCATTATCATCACATCAACATTATTATAGGGAACCCTCCTACACTGTGGGCTTCCCTGGTGGCTCAGAGGTTAAAGCGTCTGCCTCCAATGCAGGAGACCCGGGTTCGATCCCTGGGTCGGGAAGATCCCCTGGAGAAGGAAACGGTAACCTACTCCAGTATTCTTGCCTGGAGAATCCCATGGATGGAGGAGACTGGTCGCAAACAGTCGGACACAACTGAGCGACTTCACTCACTCACTCACTCACTCACTCCTACACTGTTGGTGGGAATGCAAACTGATACAGCCACATTGGAGAACAGTATGGGGGTTCCCCAGAACACTGTAAATAGAGCTACGATATTATCCAGTAATCCTACTCCTGGGCATATATCCAGGAATAAACCCCAAATTTGAAAAGAGTCATGTACCCCAATGTTCATTACAGCACTGTTCACAATAGCCAGGACATGGAAACAACCTAAATGTCTATCAATAGAAATGGAAAAAGAGGATGTGGAACATTATTATCTACAATGGGATTATTCTTTTTCCTTTAAAAGATTTAATTTATTTTTTATTGGAGTATAGTTGCTTTACAATGTTTTGTTGGTTTCTACTGTACAGCAAAGTGAATCAGCTATATATATTCATATATCCCCCTTTTGGGGGTTTCCTTCCCATTTAGGTCATCACAGAGCACTGAGTTGAGTTCCCTGAGCTATACAGTAAGTTCTCATTCAGTTCAGTTTAGTTCAGTTCAGTCGTTCAGTCGTGTCCAACTCCTTGTGACTCCATGAACTGCAGCATGCCAGGCCTCCCTGTCCATCACCAGCTCCCAGAGTTTACCCAAACTCATGTCCATTGAGTCAGTGATGCCATCCAACTGTCTCATCCTTTGTCATCCCCTTCTCCTCCCACCTTCAATCTTTCCAAGCATCAGGGTCTTTTCAAATGAGTCAGCTCTTCGCATCAGGTGGCCAAAGTATTGGAGTTTCAGCTTCAACATCAGTCCTTCCGATGAACACTCAGGACTGATCTCCTTTAGGATGGACTGGTTGGATCTCCTTGTAGTCCAAGAGACTCTCAAGAGTCTTCTCCAACACCACTGTTCAAAAACATCTATTCTTCGGCGCTCAGCTTTCTTGTAGTCCAACTCTCACATCCATACATGACTGCTGGAAAAACCATAGCCTTGACCAGATGGACCTTTGTTGGTCTCATTAGTTATCTATTTTATACATAATGTCAATAGTGTATATAAATCAATCCCAATCTCCCAATTCCTCCCACCCCACCTCCTCTCTTGGTGTCCATATATTTGTTCTCTCCATCTGTATCTCTATTTCTGTTTTGCAAATTAGCCCATCTATATCATTTTTCTATTTGGATTCCATATATGTGCATTAATATACAATAATTGTTTTTCTCTTCCTGACTGACTTCACTCTGTTTGACTCTGTTGGTCCATCCAAGCGTCTACAAATGACCCAATCTCATCTGTTTTATGGCTGAGTAATATTCCATTGTATTTATGTACTCCATCTCCTTTATCCATTCCTCTGTTGGTGGACATGTAGTCCTACAGTATTATTGAGTACTTTTTAGTTCTAGTTTCTGGGGGTAAAAATAGTGGACCTGATCCTTGATCTTGAGAAGAGAGTATAAATATAGGCAGTATAGCAATGGATGGAAGCATGAAGTAAAGACCAAAAGGTAGGCCAATAGTACTTGTCAGAGGAGTACAGGCAAGAGGATGTTCTGCAGGGGTGTGAGTGTGTGTGGATTGGCTAGTAGCAAGAGGGTGGGGAAGGGCTTCCTGGAAGAGGTAGCACTTAAGCTGGACCTTCCAGAAAGATAATGGAGGGACTTCCCTGCAGTCCAGTGGTTTAGAATCCATGCTTCCAAGGTAGGGGGCTGGGGCACGCACATGTTTGATCCCTGGTTGGGGAACTTAAGATCCCACATGCTGTGTAGTTTTGTTAGGGGAACTCCACAGACTGAAGCTGCCCATCCTGGCCAGGCACCCTAACGATTTGCATGAGTTGTTTTACAATAGGAGGTCCTGGTAAGGAACACGGAACCAATAAGCCACCACCAACTGAAAGAGCTTGGGAAAGGTCAAAAGGAGACACCACGTATCCGACCACCTCTCAGAATCCTTCTTGCTGGCATCCATCTTGGCTGAGCGATGTGGGCACCACCAGAAGGGACTCTTGAGTCAAAATAATTGGCTAAAGACAACCCAGAAACTGATCCCATTAACATAAAACCTGAGACTGCGAGCCATGTGGCAGAGCGGTCCTCCTGGTTTCCCTTACCCTACTGCTCTGCGCCTGGGCGCCCCTTCCCGATAAAATCTCTTGCTTTTTCAGCACATGTGTCTCCTTGGACAATTCAATTCCGAGTGTTAGACCAGAGTCCACTTGCAGGCTCTGGAAGGGGTCTCCCTTCCTGCATCAGCTTGGAAAAAATACTAAAAAAATTAAAGAAAAAAAAAAGTAATGGAGAAAGGATAAAACTCATAGAGAAGGGCTTGAGCAAAACCACAAAGGTAGAAAGAATGTGAATGATGTGTTCAGGAAGCAATAAATAGATCAGTTTATCTTGAGCAGAGTTTTATGTAAGGAAGTAACTGGAATACATTTGAAGTGTTAGGAATGTGAGGAGAAAGGCCAAATGAAAGAGTTAGAAAGTTTATCGGAGGAAATGGTGAGCTGTCAAAGAAGTTTAAACAAAAAAATGGGGATGGCATAGGCAACAAGCATTGTAAGCAAGCTGAATCTTATCTCTTCCTGGACTGGAGCACTGAATACTGGATTATTTTTGCTGTAGCATGTGCTACATAAAAATGCAACATTTATGTCTTTGCCTTTTCATTGTGCTTTTTATTCAACAGAGTTGGTTTTCGAAAAAAAAAATTTTTTTTTTATCTGCAATGATTCAAGAGGAACTTGAAGATCTTTCAAGTGCTTCAACTCTGTGTTCCATTTTGGGATCAATTATGATACTGTGGATGAGCCAAAGTACAGCTTTAGAGAAAATTTTGTGTGACTGACAGCATCTTAATAGTTCATCATAGTGTTAGGAGATATATGATATCTACTGCATTTAAGATTTTTACATCCTGTTCACTTTTTAAATATCATTGCAAAGCAATATTAATAGAAATCCTGGGAATTAAAGCTTTCAGTTTATTTTAACTTGGATTTGTTTTCCCGAGCAAAGTGAGAAATAAGTTATATGTGTACTTTGAAAATATACTCTGGATTTGCTCAATAAAAATGTTGCTCTGAGCTATTAGAAGACAAAGCTGTGTACAGATGCGCTTGATTTGATGAAGGTGTTGTGGGTGTCCAGTTGGAGGCTGACCCATCTTCCCTCTGTCCCCACCACCTCATATTCTGAGTTAACTGGGAAGCCATCTGGCTGCCACATGTGCGGCCAGTTGCATTCTCAACAGGAGTGGGAAATGTTAGAATTCTCCCAGAAGCACACTTGTAGAGTTCGACTTCCTCCCGCTAGTGTGGAGAAGTTCTCAGGATGCCAGATCATTAAGCACTCTTTCCAGTGTGGGAGGCCCTCGAGAGTGGGAGGCCTCACCCTCGCTGGCTTGAATAAATTCAGATTGTTCCGCAAGCCTAGGCAAATACTCCATTGTGTTTTTCCCCAGAGTAGTTTGACCTTGTACGCTTGAAGAATTCTTCCCCAAGACTTTCTTGCCCTCCCGGAAATTCACCCTTTTCAGAACTTTGAGGCCTAAATCCAGCCTGAAGAACATACACCCTGTTTCATCTCCTCTTAAGGTGGTGGTGGAAGAGGGGAAAGGGTCACCCCACCCCCCGACACACACACAAGCTCCAGGCCCACATGGGGTCCCGCAGAGTGGAGAGAACAGGATTCATTGGGTGGCATCTCAGCACTTCTTATTTGCATCCATAGAAAAATAAACACTTTATACAATGCTTTCTTACCTTGATTCTTTGGCCAGCTGGCATTCCTTTTGAATCAAGTGCTATATCTTAAGGGAGGGGAGAACGATGCGATGGAGAAGCAAGCAAGGGCCTCTGAAACCAGCTGTTTTGAGGGGAGGCAACTCCTATGCTGCCTCTGACAGTTGCAGTCCCTTTCCTCTTCTCTCCCTGTGTTTGTTTCTTTTTCAAAACACTATGCATCTTTCTAGATTGCATATATATGCATTAATATATGATATTTGCCTTTCTCTTCCTCTAATTTAAAAAATATATATAAAAAACCACTATGCATCTAATACCTTTTAATGGTCAGGAGACTGTTCACGTTAAAACTATGTGAACCAGGGACTTACCCTGGTGGTCCAGTGGTTAAGAATGGGCCTTGCAATCCAGAGGCCGCAGGTTCAATCCCTAACTGGGAACTAGAATCCCACATGATTTGGAACAACTAATCCTGTATGCTGAAACTGCTGAGCCCTCCACCACACCTGGAGAGTCTGTGCACCCCAGCAAAAGATCCCGCCCCACATAACACACTGAAGATCCCATGTGTTGCAACTAAAACCCAACGCAGCCAAATAAATCAATAAATATTAGAAAACAAAACCGCTAAATGAGCCAGAAGAAGTAGGTTACATGTATCAAATAATCAGAAAAGTCACTCCAGTCCCAAATGGACCTACTTACCATGTGAAATGAAAATGTTAGTTGCTCAGTTTGTGTCCGACTGTTGGTCACCCCATGGACTGTAGCCAGCCAGGTTTCTCTGTCCATGGGGATTCTCTAGGCAAAAATACTGGAGTGGGTTGCCATGCCCTCCTCCAAAGGATCTTCCCAACCCAGGGATCAAACCCGGGTCTCCACACTGTAGGCAGATTCTTTACCATCTGAGCCATCAGGGAACTCCTGATACCTTAATACAGAAAACAAAAGTAAACAGATATTTTAGGACATACAATCTGGTCACTTGATTGCCTGAACTGCAAATAATGCTGCTACCATGGACACGTTTTCTTTCAGGTATTCTAAATTTCCTCTTTCCTGACATTTTCACAATAATTTCACCTAGTGACTTCCACCCTCTTTTGCACCTCCCCCATATCTTATAAATGAATGAAATGCTTATGTGAGAAGCTGGAACTTTCTTGTAAGGAAACAGTAAATGGACACTGTTTGTGAGGAAGAAAGAAACACAACAATACAAGGTAGTATTTGACTGGTGCCATAAGAGTGATACAAAGAAGTCAAAGCATTTAGATCACACACACACACGCGTGCACACACACACACTCACAGAAGTAAGAGTGGCTTGGGGGTGCCTGCATGAGCAGTTTCGGCTAGAGGAATTCTGGGTAGGCTTTATGGTACAAGTGGAACATGAACTTAACCTTAGATGGGTAAGATTTCAACAGAGGGAATTCTAAACAAAGGACAGTGTTATCCAAGGTAGGAATATGGAAATATGGGAAAGAATGTGTCATAAATAGGGAATGATTTGCTGTATAGTTTAGCTTATAGTATGGGAATATTACAGCAGTTAGGACTGGTGAGTAGATTGGCGTCAGATTTTAGAAGCATTAAGAAATTAAAACTTTATTCCAAAGACATTAATTCTTAAGCTTTTCGAGCAGGATTACACAATCCTGCTTTAATTTTTTTATTTTTATGTTTTAAGGGAGAGGTAGAATGAATAGGCAATCCAGGAAGGATCAAATAGGGGGATTTATCAAAGGCTAAATCAAATTAGCCTCTTTTTCGAGATCATTGTGGTGATCTAAGCAGGAAGTGAAAAGTGCCCAAACTAGAATGATAAATATTAGAATTGGAGTGGCGGGGATGAGTGATCCATCATGACCTGCAAAGGAAGAAGCAATTTCTATTTAATCTAACTAGACTGAGAGCAAGGATTGTGTCTGCATCTTGTCTCCCCAGTGCCCAGTACATGCCTTGATCCAGAGAAATGTTTTATGGTGAATAAATATCCTCCTTTATTATCTACTTCATCAAATTTCATATTGTCTGCTTTCAAATAATTATGTCTTCATAAGCTACTAATTAATATATATGTACTTTTTCCCCCAGCAGAGCTAGTTTTCTGTAAAGAACAGAACTCCATAAAGTTAGAGCAGCTTTTCATTCACTGTAAATCAAAAGAGAAACAACAATGAAGAGCCGATTCTGGAAAAGAGGGTGGAGGTTTTGGTGAATTGCTCTCAGTAAGAATAATGAAAGCGCTTTTGAAGCTGAACTCATTTGCCTGGAGCACATGTGAGTCTGGTTTATTAAGGCATGATAGAATGATTATTAGAAAGACTACTGCTACTAATAATAAGTATCATATTATTCACATTATATCCTTAAAAGTCATGATATACAGCAACAGAGAGTCACCTAGGAGATTGAACAGGGTTTTTACTACAATGAGAGAAGAATGTAACATGCTTTGCTCTATTTCTGATGTGAACTCTGTAAGAGCAAAAAGATTTCATTCCTTCTTGCTGTTGTTTAGTTGCTAAGTTGAGTCCGACTCTTGTGACCCCATGGGCTGTAGCCCACCACGTTCCTCGGTCCGCGGGATTTCCCAGGCAAGAGTACTGGAATGGGTTGCCATTTCCTTCTCCAGGGGATCTTCCCAACCCAGGAGTCACACCTGTGTCTCCTGCATTGGCAGGCAGATTCTTTACCATTGAGCTGCCTGGGCAGCCGTTCATTCCTTGCACAGTTCATTAAGTATATTCTGTGATGTTTTAGTCCTGCACAGGAAAGAATCCACTAACAGTATAAAAATGGTCTTAAGTTTATTTTGAATTGAAAATAGTTTGCCAAGCTTTCTACCATGAAATCAGTGAGGATTATTGCATGCTATTGGTTTTTTTCTCTCTTTGTTTTGTAATGCTTGCTGCATCAGTTAAAAAGAGGAATGTCAATAAATTACTACTTAACTACTTCAGATTAGCTGTTAGCAAGATAAGGGTGCTGAATGGTGCTTAGCTCCAAATGGTGAAATTGACCTCATTTAAACTACCAAATAGAACAGGCAGATTTATCAGGTACTCCGTAAAGTAAATATTTAGGAGTATTTGACAAGTAAGTATAACTGATTCTATCCAAACCTTACAATAAGAATTCCATTATAAGTTGCAATAAATATTGAAAGAAGATGTGTCCTTCAATTGAAATATTTCATTTTAGGAAAATAGAACATATTTCTATTTTAAGAGGGAAAGATTATTTTATAACATATTTAAACTGAATAGGTACACACTGGTGGACTTTGGAAAATATTTTAAATATCTAGCAATTGAGATTTGCTAACTACAGGGTTCTATCGAACCTGAGACTTAGGGTAAATTATTCATTCATATTGAAAAGTCTTGCTATTCTTCTTGAAATGTATGTATATATATTTACATGGGTTTCCCGGGTGGCTCAGGGTAAAGAATTTGCCTGCAGTGCAGGAGATGTAGGTTTAATTCCTGGGTTGTGAAGATCCCCTGGTTAAGGAAATGGCAACCCACTCCAGTATTCTTGCCTGGGAAAGCCCATGGACAGAGGAGCCTGGCAGGGTATAGTCCATGGGGTCACAAAAGAGTTGGACACAACTTAGCAACTAAACAACAACAAAAATATATAATGTACATATGTGTATATATACATATTTTATACACAATATGGTGATCTTTATGGAGAAGGAAATGGCAACCCACTCCAGTAGTCTTGCCTGGAGAATCCCATGGAGGGAGGAGCCTGGTAGGCTACAGTCCATGGGGTTGCAAAGAGTCGGACATGACTGAGCGACTTCACTTTCACTTTATTATAATTTAGGAGAGCAGAATTTTTTACTCTTTTTAAAAGTATTTTTGCTTTATACTGGAGTACAGTTGATTAACAATGTTGTGTTTCAGGCGCATAGTAGGGTGATTCAGTTATGCATGTATTTATTTCAAATTCTTTTCTCATTTAGTTTATTACAGAATATTAAGCAGAGTTCCCCGTGTAGTATAGCAGAGTTTTGAAACAAAATGTTTACTGCTGGTAACATATGACTCTGTGTGTGTATTAGTCGCTCAGTCATATCCAGCTATTTGCTTCCCCACGGACTATAGCCTGCCAGGCTCCTCTGTCCATAGAATTCTCCAGGCAAGAATACTGGAGAAGGGTTGCCATTCCCTTCTCTAGGGGATCTTCCAACCCAGGAGTGGAACCGGGTCTCCCACATTGCAGGCAGATTCTTCACCTTCGAGCCACCAGGGAAGCTTTATCATATGATTAATAATGTTCTAAACATAAAAACTGGTGGTATTATATAAGGAAAGTGAGTGGGTATGAAAGGTAAAGAGCATAACATACTTAAATAGTGTAGTTTCAAAAGTTTCAAAGTTAAAATGGTGTGTTTTTGTCATTCCTCTCTTTACTTTTTCCTAAACAGTAAACACTGCATTATATTTTATACAAATGGTTCAAAGCTGAGCAGGGAAAAGAAGAGAGACCATTTGTTGGAAGCATGAGGATCTGGTATGATTTAATGGGCTGGTAGGACAGCACAAGAAAATCACACTTGAAATAAATCTAATAATAGAGATATCTCCCAATAAGCATTTCCATCTAGACAAGACATTTTTGTTTTGAAAGAAGGGCATTATCTCTCTTAATAAGACATGCTGGTCATGGAAGAGCTAGAAAAGCAAAGCTGCTGGATTTGGTTAAGCCTGAAGATAAACTTTTTGGAATGTCTCAACAGAAAAAGCAAGGAAAAAAAGTGTTCATTTTCTTTTCTCTTTTCGCTTCAGTAGCAGACATGTGCCACTGGGCTCTGATAGAAAAATGGATACGCACATTTTACTTTCAGAGTCAATGTGAGACATAATGCAAAGGACAGGGAAACTAGTCATGACTGGGTTTATGGCAGACCTTCAGTTCACAAAACGCACAAGCCTGAACAAGCCAAGATGAGTCACTTCGTGAGGTCGTATCCTAATATTGCATAAAGATTTCTGGTGAATGGCTCTGTGGACGCTAAAATATCCCTGAATGATCGAAACTGTCCTGAAAGTTTTATATCTCATTGAAAGTAAGGTATACTCTATAATTTTCTCAGGGTATCAATTTATACATTTAGTTGCAAAATATCAAAAATATACTTTATAACAAAAAGAAAGCAGTGAAATAAATCTTCTAAGAGGCAATGTAAATTTTTGAGAATGAGAAAGTGGTTCAGCTTAACTCTGGTAAATGAGAAACTTTTTCTGTGCAGAAGGTTAAACCACTGATGCTGATAGGAAGGAAAAATAAAGAGCCAACAGCTTGGTTATCTGTTGAGGAGTTTTGTAATCACCCTGAGTGAGTCCCTGGTTTTTCCTATGTCAATGGGCAAATCTCATACTAATTTCTTTTTGTCTTCATTTCCTCAACTATAAAAAGGGGATAATAATACAAGCCTGTCTCAGAGGGGTGTGGTGGGAATCAATTAAGACCCATAAAATGTTTCAAAGGCCAAAGATAAAAGACAACAGGCTAAATACAAAGCTTTGTTATTGGCCCTGCAGTTGATGGAATATAAAAGCTCATTTAATGTTGACAAAATTATGAAGCATCTAAATTTTCAAATAAGAATTCTGAAATAAGAGTATACTTTCCCAAACCTATGTGACTTAAATATATGAATTGATTCAAAAGTGTGGTTTATTTAAGTGCTCTATATTTAATTTCTCAACCTCAGCTAATCAAAGAATAGAAGACTAGTTTGAAAATAGTGATTATAACCAGTTAGAATTTTAAGAATATGTTTTATTCATTTTTTGTTTCACCTCTGCATGTTCTTTGTTGTCTATTGTTATTTAGTTGCAAAGTCGTATCTGACTCTTTGCAACCCCATGGACAGTAGTCCCCCAGGCTCCTCTGTCCATGGCATTTCCCAGGCAAGAATGCTGGAGTGGGTTGCCATCTCCATCTCCAGGGTATCTTCCTGACCCAGGGATAGAGCCCACCTCTCCTACATTGCAGGTGGACTCTTTACCACTTAGCCACCAGGGAAGCCCTGTATATTCATCAATACGTTAATCAGTTGTTTGTTTCCGAAGAATGACCAAGTCCAGAGGAACTTCTTTGGTTGTGGTGGGGGTGGGGTATGTGGAAGAATGAAACATTTAATGTGTTGCCACCGTGTAGCATCAAGACAACAATGATTCAGCTTAGAATAAAGTTGATATTAAATTCTGCTTGAGTCAGGGCATTTAATCAAGGAAAACATATTTTCTCTAAATGTTTGAATTTAAGAGCCAACAGAAAGAATATATGAAAACAACATTTTTCATTTTCAGAAACATGGCTCCTATTGCACAACCGCCCATGATATATTAAGTTTCTTGGATGCTAAATGGCTAATGTGAAAACAAAGATAATGATGAATCAGTTACCTCTATGTTCTGTATTAAGAAAAAAATACTTGTCACCTATTTTAAATGAAACCGAAATACAATTCGGTTTCATTTAATTTCAACCAGCGGCACTAAGTAAATGAATAGTTTTACCCCTTGAAATATCCTTAAGTTTATCAGTAGTTTGTAAATGATTACAACTAGAGCCAATAAGACTCTCAAGGTATTATTTCCTAATTAAATAATTGCTCAACTGGATGTAAGCTTGGATGACATACATTAGCAATGAAACTGTCATACCTCAGAGCTCTACCTTTCTTAGGCATTTAAAAATTAGTATGAGCCTTTAGTGACAATCTTTCCTTGGGTTGATTCATGGGAAGAATTTCTTACTGATGTTTATTTTGCTTTGGGTTGGGCTGTAAAACTACTCTACAATAACATAACTTAGGAGGTTGTTATTTTAGAATTATTATATCCTGTGCTGGTTGTGGTCAAGAAAAAAGACAGGCTGAAAAACAAGTAATATACCTTTAAAACATTGACTAGTGCCATCAAAAAGAAAAAAAAAAAAAGATTTAGTTTCTTTCCAGTTAGAATGTCATTAATAATTCACTTCATATAATTTTTGTCATTGTTGTTAAAAACTCATTTATCCTTTACCCCAAATTCTGAATGTAAACATTAACTGTCAAGGTTGATAGCCATGCAATTACCCAGCTTAATTTTGGCTAGAAGATGAATGATTCACTGCTTTCTTGTGTGTGATGAGACTGCAGAGCTCTGTATTTTAAGTGGCTCTCTCCCAGAGGGCAAATCTTGTGGGTTTCACTGCCCAGCCCATTCAGAAAAAAATAAAACTCATGGAGGTTATGGCTGAATACTGACTGAAATGACATTGGAGGGACATCTTATAACTTGTCAGTGCTATTAAAATGGTTTTTCATTTTTCACATTGTTACATTTAAATTTTTAAAGGATTTTCAGGCATTAGGAAATATTGTCAAAGTTATCTTTTGGTTTAGTTGTTTTGCATACCCAAAACTTTAAAAGGTTCCATAATAAATAAACACCTTATTTTTGCTTTGCCTGGCATCTAACTCTTTTTGTATTCACAGTTCTGTAGTCTGTGAAGCAAAAATATTTCTCCTTTCCCTGGGTCTGTTATGTACTATCTCTTTTAGTTGACAGAAGTAAACTGTTTTTACCTCCAGTGACTGAGTCTGCAATTACTCTGCAGGTCCCTCTGCCCGAAGAGTGCCGAAAAACATTTCTCTATTTATTTCTGCTAAATGGTACACAAGAGTAAAAGCAGATCTTTTCATTCTTTTTGATGCACATGTATTTTATTATATCAGATAGCTGATGACTATGCCTGATTAGAATATCATCTAGAATTTTGTAAAGAAAGACTGAAGTATTCCATTTAATACATTTCAGCAAAGGTGTATTCAGAATGATTCACCTGGAGAGGAGAAGGGGTAAGAAGAAGTTAGTTCTCTGTCCTCAAGGACCTTGACGTGTTTCTGAGATAGTGCAGGAGGTATTTGTTCAGTTTGATAAAATGACAAGCTATATATTGCAGTAGACTATAAAATGCTAAGGCCCGAACCAATGAAATCCACACTCAGAACAGAATATAATTTTGTATACAGAGTAGTCTCTTGGGATCTTCAAATTAAATTCTTTTATTTTATTAATGAAATTCCAGATATTATAAGGAATGATGTGATCAGTAATACATTTGTATCTAGTCAAATGGTCACATTCTTGATTTTTCATAACCCCAAGGGATGCAAAGATAATTCATAGATACTCCTCATCCTTAGTTTAGCTAATAGCATCTGTATTTTCCCTTCCCAAACTTCTTAAACTTTTAATAATGAATAAAATTTAAATGTATTTTTTCCCCAATGTGATAGTTACTATGTTTGTTTAGGTGGTAAAGAATCAACCTGCCAATGCAGGGGACATGAGAGATGTGGGTTTGATCCCTGGGTTGGGAAGATCCCCTGGAGCAGGAAATGGTAACCCACCCCAGTATTCTTGCCTGAAAAATCCCATGGACAGAGGAGCCTGGCGAACTACACTCCATGGGATCACGACTGAGCAACTGAGCGTGAGCATGAAGTAACCTAAAGAATAACGGGTTCCAAGAATAAAATTTATGTAATATAGAATATGGAAAATATATAAAATAACAGCATTTAGTTGCTCAAGAATTGACTCCAGGCTAAGGCATTCACTGGACCCTGATTTAACATAAGAAATTGTTATTAAGCTAGTGAGCATTTTTTTGAGCCACATTCAAGACCTTATGCATAGGCGTTTAGGACTCAAAAATGAAAACCTATGATCCTTACTCTTAAAGAATTCAGTCTAGTAGATGGGGTAAATGCATGAGGAAATAAATTGAATACACAGAAAGAAGTGCTGTGGTAGACACGGAGAACATCAGGGATGGCTTGAGAGAGGAGCTGAGTCCTTTTTATAAAAAAATGTTTCCCATTTCTTATTTTATTTCTCTTTTTAAATTTTATGTTTTAATTGGAGAGTCACTGCTTTACAATGTTGTGTTGGTTTCTGCTGTATAACGACACAAATCAGTCATAATTAGATATCTATTCCTTCCCAACCCCCCATCCCATCCCTTTCAGTCATCACAGAATGCCGGTCTGGGCTGCCTGTGTTATACAGCAGCTTCCCACTAGCTATCTGTTTTACACATGATAATATATATATGTCAGGGTTACTGTCTCAGTTCGTCCTACCTGCTCCTTCCCCACTGTGTCCAAAAGTCCATTCTCTACATCTGTGTGGGAGGTGAGCTCTTGATATTCTTGAAGACAGAATGGAAATTTGCTGTATGAAGTAGAGGGAGAAAGGGCATTTCAGGCAAAGAACAAAATGTGCAAAGGCATCGCGTTTTGAAAAGATATGTGAGAAGTTCATTGTGGCTTGGACCTTGGGGTTGTGGTAGGGAGTGGGAAATGAAATTGGAACAGCATATGGGTTACACCATGAAGGGCATCATACCCAGACAAAAGAATCTGGGCCTTTATAGAGCAGCTAGTGGGAAATCAAGGGAAACTGTTAAACAAAAGGAAGGGTGTAATCACATTTGGTAAGAAGATAACTGTGGCAGGAAAATGGAGTGGAGGTGAGATTGAGGTGAGACTGAGAAATCAGACAGAGTACCATGTCATTAATTTGAGATAGGAGTCAGAAAAGCCTGAATTAATTAGTGGCAGTAGAAATTGGGGCTAAAGGTCATACTTTGAATGTAATTCTGAAAAAAAAAAAAAAAGGTAGAATTTGGGTATAGATGGCTAAGAAGAGGAGGGACTCCAGAATCAGTTTTTTTGCTTGAGAGATTTGAGGATGTTGATTCCATTAACCATGAAAAGAAAGGAGGGAATGTTTTCATTTAATTGCTCGATCATGTCCGACTCTTTGTGACCCCATGGACCTTGGTCCGCCAGGCTCCTCTATCCATGGGATTTTCCAGGTAAGAATACTGGAGTGGGTTGCCATTTCCTTCTCTGGGGAATCTAGGGATTGAGCCCAAGTCCCCCGGATTGGCAGGTGGATTCTTTACTGCTGAGCCACCTGGGAAGCCCAAGGAAGGAGTGAAAAGATATACTTATTTCAGTTTTTTTTTTTTTTTCAAGTGCCTGTTGAAATAGCCAAGTTGACAGGCATTTCAACTGGTCTAGGACTTGAAGACAGGATAGAACCAGAGATACAGACTTGGGAACCATGAGCATCTAAAGTGGCTTCTAGAATGTGGATGAAATCATATATCTAAACGTGTAGATGCTGGCAAAAGACAGGAGATTCCTAGGTCAGAGAACGAGGGCTATTATGTATAGCACATCAGGCAGCCCACAAGCCTTAGGCAGCTGATGTGCAGTGGTCCAGGCAAACACTACACAAGCAGGGGGGGTTCCATCACAGTGGAGGGACCCTGAGCTTAGGAACCTCCAGTCAAATATAAGGGAACTGCAACCTTTGCCCAACATTATCTTAATTGTGCTGTGCAACAAACAAACCTGCCCTCTGCTCTAAAGAGACATACTCCTTCATTCTTCCAAGGTTGTTCTCTTAGAAACATCCTTGAAAAGATTATCCGGTGGCGTGTGGGTCAGGGGAGTCAGTTCCTTTGCTTGCACAATAGGCAGAAATGTGAGAGTTCCATGGAGGACAGTTTCCCAACAAGCAGTTTCTAAGTATTCTTTTCTTCCTGTCTCTCTTAAACCTTCCCTGCAACTTTTTTTTTTTCTTGGCCACACTGCATGGCAAGCTGACCAGGGACCCACCCTGTGCCCCTGGGTTGGAAGTGCAGAGTCTTAACCACTGGACCAGCAGAGAAGTCCCTAAATCCTTCCTTTTTGTGTTTCTTATTGTCTCCTCTTTATTTGCTTTTAAGATATGATTTGATCCACCAGAAATATTTTTTAGTAATAGGTATCTCTAGTGACAAAATTCAGCAGAAATAAAAGATATATCTTTAAACCTATGAAAATAAAAATTCAGGCCCCAAAGTGTTACGGCAGCAATGGGTTGCAAAAGAAATATTTTTGAATGCACTTTTGAAGTAGATACTTCACCATCTCTAATAAAAATTCAACATCAGGAGTGATAGGCTTTTAACATTTTTATTTTTTAAATTTATTTTTGGCTGCGCTGAGTCTTTGTGGCTCCAGCGGACTTGCTCCAGTTGCCGAGAGCTGGGGCTCCTCTCTAGTTGTGGCACGTGGACTTCTCATTGGTGTGGCTTCTCTTGTTGGGGAGCATGGCTCTGGAGTGCCAGGGCTCAGGAGTTGTGGCACACAGGCTTAGTTGTCCCATGGCACGTGGAATCTTCCTGAACCAGGGATCAAATCTGTGTCCCCTGCTTTGACAGGTGGATTCTTAACCTCTGGACTGTTAGAGAACTCCAGGAATGATCTTTTTGACAAAATCTCATTCACTGTTTATGATTAAGCTTAATTACAGTTATGCTTTGAGTAAAGACAATTTCTAAAATCACAACAATTTTATGCTTAGTGAAATAAGTCAGACACAGAAAGACAAATACTGTACCTTACCACATATCTAAATCTGGAATCGAAACATTAAAACGAATGAATAAATATAACAAAACAGAAACAGACTCATACGTGTAGGAAACAAACTAGTGGTTACCAGTGGGATGGGGGAAGAAGGGGGAAGTAGAGGTAGGGGACTTAGAGGTACAAACTACTACCTATACAATAAATTATCTACAGGGATATATTGCACAACACAGAGAACCTGCCAATATTTAGAGGAGTATAGTCTATAAAAATATTGAAGCACTATGTTATACACCTGAAACTAATACAATGTTGTAAATCAACTATACTTCAATTAAAAACTTCATTAATTAAATTACTAAATAAAATTTAAAAATGAGTGTAAATAATTGGTATAAAAGTCTGCCACACAGGAGATGCTCAAGGGAAAGTGAAAGTCACTCAGTCGTGTCCGACTGTGGACAGTCCATGGGATTCTCCAGGCCATAATACTGGAGTGGGTCGCTGTTCCCTTCTCCAGCGGATCTTCCTAAACCCAGGCATTGAACATTGCAGGCTGATTCTTTACTAGCTGAGCCACCAGGGAAGCCCGTAGATGCTCCAGTGTACTTCTTAATATTACTGTTGTGGCTGATTTGTGGTATTGTGACAGTCTAAGTAATTTCCAATAATACAATAAGAGTATTACAAAAAGTAAAAAATAAAATCACAACAAAATTATTTTATTTGGTTTTGTCTTAGTTAGAAAATTCATAGGCAAAATCAAAATAAAACAAAATAATTATTACTGAATTTAATAATATGTGATGTGGTCATTAATAGCAGAAGTCATAAATTTCTATAAGAATGTCAATGTATTAGTTTTACTTGATGGGCACACACACATAATTTTCACTGTAAATATTAAAAGATAAAGGTCAAAATACAAACTGTCCCAAATCTGGATGACTGTATTGCACTATGGATAGCATTATTGCTATTTATTTAGTTATTCTTTCTATTTTTAGGCAAGCAAGAGCATTGCACTTGCCTACCTCCTTGAGATGAGGTGTAGCCATGTGGTTAGTTTTGGCTTAGGTAATTGTGTGTAGAAGTGATGTATGTCACTCTCAGGAGGAGACATTTATCACTAGTATTGTGGAAGCATGTGCTGATAAGGAGGTGTCGTAATACCAAAGCGGAGTCTAGAAAGTGGACCACAAAGTAAAGCAAGCCTCAAAGGGTTTCATGTGGGCAAGAATTAAACTTTAATTCAATGAAACCCCTGACATTTGAGGTTTTGCTTTTCTTTTTATTTCTTCTTGGCTGAATATCTACTTTATAATGCTGCTGCTGCTGCTAAGTCACTTCAGTTGTGTCCGACTCTGTGTGACCCCATAGACGGCAGCCCACCAGGCTCCCCCGTCCCTGGGATTCTCCTGCATCTTTTTAATTCTGAATTCTGATCATATTGAATGCTATAAGAGCCTTGTATATCTAATGCCTCCATGCCTGTTCCCCTTGTCCCCCCAGTTGTCCATTGTCATATTTTAATGCCACTGGATTTTACCGTGACATCCAGACTCAGTGGTATGGATAGTGGCTATGTATGTTTGTGCTTTTGAGTCCTGAGAGCTAGTTCGTTTGGGCCCAAGCTCAGAATGTTTGTGAGAAAGATGTCTCTTAGTATATATCTATATGGAAAAGCTTTTGTCCCTGAAGTAGATGGTAAACCTATATACCAGGCCACTGTGGTGACTTAAATGCAATCCTTGAAAGGTACTGATAATAATACATAATAACTTATAGATTACTTCTGAGATTTATTTATTTTCTTCCCTGAGAAGTTATGAGATGCCTGACTTTTAGAGTATATGTCTTATGCCTCTTTTTTTTTTGGTAATGTGCTCTTCTTTGGTAGAATATAGTTTTTGAGGAAATTATTTTGTTTAAATAAGCTTAAATGAACTTAAAATGTTGTGTTATATTGCTTCTGATTCTTTTTGTATCCTAAGTATTTCAAATAGAATATTTACAAATGAAAAAAATAGATACAAATGGATTAACTCTTTTCACCAATCTTTACTGAGTCCTTTTTGTTGTTCAGTTGCTCTGTCGTGTCTGACTCTTTGTGACCTGCCAGGCTCCTCTGTCCTTCACTGTCTCCCAGTCAAAATCATGTCCACTGAGTCAATGATGTCATGCAGCCATCTCATCCTCTGTCATCTTCTTCTCCTGCCTTCAATCTTGCCCAGCATCAGGTCTTTTCCAGTGAGTCAGCTCTTCCCATCAGTTGAGCAAAGCATTGGAGCTTCAGCTTCAGTATTAGTCCTTCCAATGAATATTCAGGGTTGATTTCCTTTAGAGTTGACTGGTTTGATCTTCTTGCCGTCCGAGGGAATCTCAAGGGTCTTCTCCAACACCATATTTCGAAAGCGTCGATTCTTCAGCACTTAGCCTTCTTGATGGCCCAACTCTCACATCCGTACATGACTACTAGAAAAATCATAGCTTTGACTATAAGCACTTTTGTCAGCAAAGTGGTGTCTCTGCTTTTTAATATGCTGTCTTGGTTTGTCATAGCTTTTCTTCCAAGGAGCAAGCATCTTTTAATTCAGTGGCTGCAGTCACCATCTGGAGTGACTTTGCAGTCCAAGAAAATAAAATCTGTCACTGTTTCCATTGTTTCCCTGTCTATTTGCCGTGAAGTGATGGGACCAGTTGCCATGATCTTAGTTTTCTGAATGTTGAGTTTTAAGCTGGCTTTCTCACTCTCCTTTTTCACTTTCGTCAAGAGGCTTTCTAGATCCTCTTTGCTTTCTGCCGTAAGGGTGGTGTCATATGTGTATCTAAGGTTATTGTTATTTCTCCCTGAAATCTTGATTCCAGCTTGTGCTTCATTCAGCCCAGCATTTCTCATGATGTATTCTGTAAACAAGTTAAATAAGCAGGGTAACAATATACAGCCTGGATATTCCTTTCCCAATTTTGAACTAGTCTGTTGTTCCATGTCCAGTTCTAACTGTTGCATCTTGACCTGCATACAGATTTCTCAGGAGGCAGGTCAGGTGATCTGGTATTCCCATCTCTTGAAGAATTTTCTGGTTTGTTGTGATCCACACAGTAAAAGCCAAAGAAGATGTTTTTCTGGAATTCTCTTGCTTTTTCTTTGATCCAACTGATGTTGGCAATTTGATCTCTGGTTCCTCTGCCTTTTCTAAATCCAGCTTGTACATCTGCAGGTTCTCACTTCATGTACTGTTGAAGCCTAGCTTGGGGGATTTTGAGCATTACCTTGCTAGAATGGGCTTCCCTGGTGGCTCAGGTGGTAAAGCATCTGTACCAGAGGCAGGAGACCCAGGTTCAATCCCAGGATCAGAAAGATCCCCTGGAGAAGGAAATGGAAACCCACTCTAGTACCCTTGCCTGGAAAATCCCATGGACAGAGGATCCTGGTAGGCCACAGTCCATGGGGTTGCACAGAGTCGGACACTGCTGAGTGAGTTCACTTTCACTTTGCTATAATGAGAGATGAGTGCAATTGTGCAGTAGCTTGAACATTCTTTGGCATTGCCCTTCTTTGGGATTGTTATTTTTAGCCAAGAATTGTGCTAAGCACTGAGAATACAATAGAAAGCCAAAACAGATACTGTAGCAATTTTCACAGACAGACATAAATTAAAGTGAATATATAGTTACAAGGTAAGACTGTCATCTAAGAGAGAAATATAATTCCATGAGAATATGTAATGTTCATATATAATATACAGGAGGTCAGAAAAAGCTTTCCTAGTTTCCAGAGTATGAATAGGAGTCAACTGGGCAAAAAGAGGAGGAAGCGAAGGCCCTGAAACACAGATGGGGAGAACAGCATAAGCAAAGGCCCTCTGACATGAGAGAGCATGGCACATTTCATGTGGCAGGAACACAGAGAGTAAGGGATGAGTGGGCTAGACAATGTAGAGTATTATGGCCCTTTAAATGGAGACTGGCTTTTACCTTAAGAGCAATAAAAAGCTATCCAAAGTTTTTAAACCTGAGGCTTATGTGACCGGATTAAGTTTCAGAAAAGAACATTCTGTTGCCAGCATGAAAAAGGTACTGGAATGAAGAGGCTGGATGAGACTATCATAGTAGATCAGAGTAGAAAGGAAGATGTGTTTTGTATGCTCAGTTTTGTCTGACTCTTTGCAACCCCATAGGTTGAAGCCCACCAGGCTCCTTTTTCCATGGAACTTTCCAGGCCAGAAGTACTGGAGCCGGTTGGCATTGCCTTCTCCGGGGGAATCTTCCTAACCCAGGGATTGAACCTACATCTCTTGCATCTCCTGCATTGACAGATGGATTCTTTACCACTGTGCCACCTGGGAATATTCCAGAAAGGAAGATGGTTACGACTAGAGTGGTCATCGTGGTGGAGTAAAGTGGAGCAGTAGAGAGAGAGTTCAGATTCACTTTCTAGAACTTCATGATGAATTGAGCATTCTGGGTGAGGGAAACGTGAATGTCAAAGAATACAATACATAGTCTCCTGGCTTGTATAACTGGATGGATGGTAGTGATTTCACTGAGAATACAGTGGAAGATAAACTGGTTTGAATGTGGGTGTACGTAGGAAAGGATCACGAATTCAGTATGAGACCTGTAGATTTGAAATGCCTTTGAGATAGCCAAGGTGAAATGTTAAGTAGATGTTTGAGAATATACATCTGAAATTCAGATGAGAGGTCTGAGATGTGAGACAGAATTTTTAAAAAGGTATTTGTAGATAATTTGTTATGATGAAGTTCAATTGTGAATGACAGAAAATCTGAAATAACAAGGGCTTAAGAAAGAAGATTTTTCCCCCATAGAAGTTTAGTACAAGGCTGTTCAATGGAAGTACAGTGCAAATCACATATGCAACTGAAAATTCTCTAGCAGCCATGTTAAAAAAGTAAAAAGAAACAGTTGTAATTAATTTTAGTGATATATTTTAGTCACTCAATGTATACAAAATGTTATAGCTAGACATGTAACCAATATAAGATTATTGAGATATTTTACATTTTTTTATAGAAGTCTGATATGCATTTTACACTTTAAGCTCAGTTTGAATTTGCTGTATTCCAAATGCTCGATGGCTACATATGGCTGAATACTTGTGTAGACATAATTTTTTTTTTGCATGAAAACTCTGGTATCTCTTGGTAGCCTTTGAGTTCTGCTCATTTCTCGTCACTCAGCTAAGGGTAGCTAGGGAGTCAACTGCAGCAACAGACAGGCTGGAGAAGGCAAAATTCTTAAACCCATCTCTTTAGCAACTTTGGTAAGACAGGGTATATGCACTGTTAAGATTGTGGTTTCTAGGCAGTGAAAATGTTAGTCACATTAGTCACTCAGTCGTGTCCGACTCTTTGTGACCCCATGGACTGTAGCCCACTAGGCTCCTCTGTCCATAGACTTCTCCAGGCAAGAACACTGGAGTGGGTTGCCATTTTCTACTCCAGGGGATTTTCCCAAGTGAGGGATTGAACATGGTTCTCCTACACTGTAGGCCGACTCTTTACCCACTGAGCTGCCAGGGAAGCCCTAATTGATCAGATTTTCAGATCCCTTTGTTGGCAGGCTATCAGCAGAGTAGCTCTCTCTCAGCAGAACTGAAGTCCTTTCCAGCTTTGCTTGAAGTCTGGCTAGCTGTAACTGAAGCTTGTAAGAATTTGACATAGCCAACCAGTGTTCTTATATTTTCTGACCATTTTCCAAGTACCACATTCTTAATTAGCAAGTGGTCGACATTCTGAGTTATTGCAAGTAACAGTTTTATTAAATATTTTCCAAGACCAAAGAGGCTTCCTTGATAGCTCAGTGGTAAAGAATCTGCCTGCCAATGCAGGAGATGTGGGTTGATCCCTGGGTCAGGAAGATCCCTGGGTTGGGAGAAGGAAATGGCAACCCATTCCAGTATTCTTGCCCGGGAAATCCAAAGGACAGAGGAGTCTGGTGGGCCGCAGTCCATGGGATCACGAAAGAGTGACTTAGCAACTGAACATCAACAAAAGCTGTAAGAAGGGCTGCTACCTTTCCAGACCATGGAAAGTATCCCCATTACTTTCGCTAACCAGTACCACATAGTTCAGGTTCTGTGTTTGAAGCAGCATACTTGGTACACAGAATTTTGTCTTTTCAGCTTGACTGTGTGTGGCAGAAAATCTCAGATAACAATGACCTAGAAAAAGTATTTTCTCTCTTGTAAATGTCTTGAAGTAGTCAATTCAAGGCTGCTTTGCCTGTCCCCTGTGTCAGGGATCCAGGGTCCTTTTTTCTTGTTCTATTGAGAGTGAACCTCCATTCCCAAGGTTACTTCATAACCCAAGCTGGCTGCTATCAGAGTATGAAGCATGAGTTGATGATGGAGATGCTGTGTCAATGGTGTTATGCTCTTTGTCATACTGTTGCCTGGTCTTAACTTGGAAATATTTCTTGATTGTTCACTGATCAGAAATTTAATTATGATAATTCTAACCTCAGGTTTTTGATACTACAGCATGTTTCTACTTCTCTCAAAGATAACCTTGGAATTCTCAAAATAAATCTGACTTTTGTATATACATGAGAGATTGGGTCACCACAGCAAATGAACCATAACAATGATGGCAAACTGATGTTTGGTAACTGCTACTCATTTGTGTAGTGATATTTGTAACGCCCTTGTTGTTATACAGTCGTGCAGTCATGTCCATCTCTTTGTGACCCTCATGGACTATAACCCCCTACATATTGATTTTTTGCTTGTGTGATAACAATGTTCTATTGTTTTGAAAAAAAATTATTGTTTTTCAAAAAATTTAATTTAGCTCATAAAAAATTATTGAATCACTTGATTTGAGATCAAGAACAATGACCCCAAAACTCAATTTATACAGAAAGATAACTACTCCAGACAGGTTTGTGTTTATGAGAGTCTCAGTGAGTAACCATAATGTAGAAGTGGGAAACTTCTATTTAAAAATTAAATTTTACCCTGAGTGCAAAGATTTTCTGTACAAATGGAATGTAAAAGTACTAATTTTGAAACTGATACAGCTCTATTTGGGAATCTTCATTTATACATAATAAAATTAAAGAAAATGAAGATGAACTTGAAATACTTTCTTTTAAAATATCAGTAAAACAAGATAATCATTATCAATCAAAACATTGTAGTCTCTGAAACAAAAAATTGCTTTCAAAGTTCATCTGAAAGTTATCAACTAATAAACAGAGTTAATTGAGAATGAAGGGCCAGAGAAAATTATTTGGAGATGACACATGTAATTATTCCTTTCCATTTCTTCCAACTAATATATAGTCAGAACCCTTTTACAGCAGCTGGAAAAAAAAAAAACTGTAGAAAATTTTGTTCAAGGATTAATCATGACAAGTAATTGATGACTTCCTTCTTATGGCTTCCCAGGTGGTGCTAGTGGTAAGGAACCTGCCTGCAAATGCAGGAGACATAAGAGATGTGAGTTCAATCCCTGGATTGGGAAGATCCCCTGGAGGAGGGCATGGCAACCCACTCCAGTATTCTTGCCTGGAAAACCCCATGGACAGAGGAGCCAGGTGGGCTATGGTCCTTAGGGTCACAAAGAGTCAGACAGGACTGAAGCGACTTAGCACACATGCACTTTGTTCTTATAAAGCATTTTTATTAAAAGTGTATACTTTATTTCTTAAAAGGGATCCAGACTGGAAAAGAAGTAAAGCTCTTAGTGTTTGCAGATGACATGATACTGGGCATAGAAAACCCTGAAGATAGTATCAGAAAGTTACTAGAGCTGATCTGTGAATTTAGCAAAGTTTCAGAATACGAAATCAATACATAGAAATCACTTGCATTTCTATAGACTAACAATGAAAAATCAGAAAGAGAAATTAAGGAATCACTCCCATTCACCATTGCAACAAAAAGAATCAAATATCTAGGAATAAACTTAGTAAAGGAGACAAAAGAACTGTACACAGAAAATTATAAGACACTAATGAAAGAAATCAAAGATGACATAAATAGATGGAGAGATATTCCATGTTCCTGGATAGGAAGAATCAATATTGTGAAAATGACTGTATTACCAAAGGCAACCTACAGGTTCAATGCAATCCCTATGAATTACCAATGGCATTTTTCACAATTCATATGGAAGCACAAAAGACCCCAAATAGCCAGCACAGTCTTGAGAAAGAAAATGGAGCTGAAGGAATCACCTTCCTGACTTTAGATTATATTACAAAGCTACAGTCATCAGGACAGTATGGTACTGGCACAGAAAGAGAGATATAGACCAAAGGAACAAGATAGAGAGCCCAGAGATAAAGCCATGAACCTATGGGTACCTTGTTTTTGACAAAGGAGGCAAGAATATACAATGGGGCAAAGACAGCCTCTTCAATAAATGGTACTGGGAAAGCTGGACAGCTACTGGTAAAAAAGTGAAATTAGAACACTTCCTAACACCATACATGAGAAACACTGGGCTGGAGGAAGCACAGGCTGGAATCAAGG
Organism: Ovis canadensis; assembly: GCF_042477335.2. Taxonomy (NCBI): domain Eukaryota; kingdom Metazoa; phylum Chordata; class Mammalia; order Artiodactyla; family Bovidae; genus Ovis; species Ovis canadensis. The sequence goes on along the minus strand of NC_091250.1, from coordinate 118,023,116 downwards.
TTGCTGGGAGAAATATCAATAACCTCAGATATGCAGATGACACCACCCTTATGGCAGAAAGTGAAGAAGAACTAAAGAGCCTCTTGATGAAAGTGAAAGCGGAGAGTGGAAAAGTTGGCTTAAAGCTCAACATTCAGAAAACTAAGGTCATGGCATCTGGTCCCATGCTTCAAGGCAAATAGATGGGGAAACAATGGCTGACTTTATTTTGGGGGGCTCCAAAATCACTGCAGATGGTGACTGCAGCCATGAAATTAAAAGATGCTTACTCCTTGGAAGGAAAGTTATGACCAACCTGCTGCTGCTGCTGCTAAGTCACTTCAGTTGTGTCTGACTCTGTGCGACCCCATAGATGGCCTCCTACCAGGCTCCTCCATCCCTGGGATTCTCCAGGCAAGAACACTGGAGTGGGTTGCCATTTACTTCTCCAATGCATGAAAGTGAAAAGTGAAAGTGAAGTCGCTCAGACGTGTCTGACTCCTAGTGACCTCATGGACTGCAGCCTACCAGGCTCCTCCATCCATGGGGTTTTCCATGCAAGAGTACTGGAGTGGGGTGCCATTGCCTTCTCTGATGACCAACCTAGACAGCATATTAAAAAGTAGAGACATTACTTTGTCAACAAAGGTCGGTCTAGTCAAGGCTATGGTTTTTTCCTGTGGTCATGTATGGATGTGAGAGCTGGACTATAAAGAAAGCTGAGCACTGAAGAATTGATGCTTTTGAACTGTGGTGTTGGAGAAGACTCTTGAGAGTCCCTTGGACTGCAAGGAGATCCAACCAGTCCATCCTAAAGGAGATCAGTCCTAGATGTTCATTGGAAGAACTGATGTTGAAGCTGAAACTCCAATACTTTGGCCACCTGATGCAAAGAACTGACTCATTTGAAAAGACCCTGATGATGGGAAAGATTGAGGGCAGGAGGAGCGGGGGACAACGGAGGATGAGATGGTTGGATGGCATCACTGACTCGATGGACATGGGTTTGGGTGGATTCTGGGAGTTGGTGATGGACAGGGAGGCTTGGCATGCTGTGGTTCATGGGGTTGGAAAGTTTCAGACACAACTGAGGGACTGAACTGAACTGAACTAACACCATACACAAAGATAAACTCAAAATGGATTAAAGACCTAAATGTAAGACCAGAAACTGTAAAATTCTTAGAGGAAAACACAGGCAGAACACTCGATGACATAAATCAAAGCAAGATCCTCTATGACTCACCTCCTAGGGTAATGGAAATAAAAACACAAGTAAACAAGCAGAACCTGATTAAACTTAAAAGCTTTTGCACAGCAAAGGAAACTAAAAGTAAGGAGAAAAGACAACCCTCAGAATGGGGGAAAATAATAGCAAATGAAACAATGGACAAATAATTAATTTCCAAAATATCCAAGTGGCTCATACAACTCAATGCCAGAAAAACAACAACCCAATCAAAAAGTGGGAAAAAGACTTAAACAGACATTTCTCCAAAGAAGACATACAGATGGCTAACAAACATATGAAAAGATGCTTAACATCACTCATTATTAGAGGAATGTAAATCAAAGCTGCAATGAGATATCCCCTCACACTGGTGAGAATGGCCATCATCAAAAAGTCTACAAACAATAAATGCTAGAGAGGATGCGGAGAAAAGGGAATGCTCTTGCACTATTGGTGGGAATGTAAATTGATACAGCCACTATGGAAGATGGTATGGAGATTCCTTAAAAAACTAGGAATAAAACTATCATATGACCCAGAAATCCCACTCCTAGGCATATATCCTGAGGAAACCAAGACTGGAAAAGACACAAATATCCCATTGTTCATTGTAGCACTATTTACAGTAGCTAGAACATGGAAGCAACGTTGATATCCATTGACAGATGAATGGATAAAGAAGTTGTGGTATATATACACAATGGAATATCACTCAGTCATTAAAAGGAACACATTTGAGTCAGTTCTGATGAGGTGGATGAACCTAGAACCTATTATACAGAATGAAGTGATTCAGAAAGAGAAAGATAAATATTGTAATCTAACAGATATATAAGGAATCTTGAAAAATGGTACTGAAGAATTCATTTACAGGACAGCAATGGAGAAACAGACATAGAGAATAGGGAGGAGAGGATGAGATATATAGAAAGAGTAACATAGAAACTTACACTGCCATATGTAAAATAGATGGCCAATAGGAATTTTCTGTATGGCTCAGGAAACTCAAACAGGGGCTCTGCATCAACCTAGAGGGGTGAGATGGGGAGGGAGACAGGAGGGAGGTTCAAAAGGGAGGGGATATATGTATACCTATGGCTGATTCATGTTGAGGTTTGATAGAAAACAACAAAATTTTGTAAAGCAATTATCCTTCAATAAAAAGATAAATTTAAAAACAGAAAATTGTATACTTTATTTCTGACTTTTCATGGTTAATTCATTTATCTTTTAAAAATATTTATTTATTTGGCTGCACTGGGTCTTAATTGTGGCATGTCGGATCCTTGATCTTTGTTGCAGCATGCGAATTCTTAATTATGGCATGTGGGATCTAGTTTCCTGAGCAGGGGTCAAACCCATGCCCCTGCATTGGGAGTACAGAGTCTTAGCCACTGGACCACCCTTAATTCAATTATCTTAATTCAAATATAGTGTTTAACATATTTTTAAATATTTTGAACAATTTATCTATGGAAAATTTTTATCACATGGATAATGAATGTTTAACATTTATATTTTATAAATTTTCATTTTTATTTGATATCTAATAAATCTATAAACTTTTATATTTAAAGATATTCAATATTTAATTTAGCTAATTTTTAACCTTTAAAATAAAATGATAGCATTTATGCTGGTGTTTTAGAAGTGCTTGAAATAAAGAGTGAATTATATCAGTAGTATTTTCACTTTACTCCAGAACCGAAACTACTAATTCATAACAATAAAAGCATAGATTTACTTGGGACTCACAGTGTTATAAAAGTATTTAAAGAGAACTGAAACTATGTAGAACACATTTTCAGCCTTTTCCGGGTTTGAGAGCTGTATATGATGTCCTTCCAAGCTCTCATTGTTCATAGTGAGCAGGCTGTGATCTGGTGGAATGGTAAAATACCAGGACTGGAAGTAGAATCGATGGCATCATCCTGACCTATTGAAGTTCAGATAAACGCAGAGGGTAACTGGGTGTGCTTTCAATAGTCAAGCTCTCCCTCTTGAACTTTTAGAGTGGGAGTTGACATCTGGGATTTCCCCCTCACCCTCAATGCTTTATTGAATCCATCCAAATCTGATCTTAATTGTTGGGCAGCATTGGCTTCTTGGGTGTATGTCTAGAGCAGTCACACAGGACCTGTACTCAGAAGGGCCCCTTGCCTGATTTAACGCTCTGCTGTTGCCCTCTTGGAATTCTTTGTTTTGAGCCCTGCATTTTCATTTTGCGCTGGACCTTGCAAATTACGTAACCAGTTCTGTTTCAGTGATTTGCTTCTATTTTCAAAGGAAGAATGATACAGTTACTCTCCAATGTATGTCTAATATATGACTAATTCCTTTTTTTAAAACCCGAAGCTGGGGTTTATTCTATTTAGGTATTAAGGCAAACTGTCCCCAGTCGGAGTTGAAGCAAAACGAATGCCTGATTACTAAACTGAATTCTCTCTTCTCATTAACATCTCTCTTCTGTGCTCCTTCCTGGACTTGCGTCAGGTCTTCTCCCTGATGTCTCATCATGAAAAATGCAACAAGCATCTATATTTTTCACTTAGAGACATACCTATCAAGACATACTTGCTTTCTCTTCCAGTACCGTACAGATCTAGGCTGTGCCATTGGAAAGTAGCCTCAGGTGATCCACAGTAATTCCTCCGGGGTTTTTCCATCATGGCTTTAACCACTCTGGGAAAGGGGTTGTCTGTCATAGAGAAAGTGCTCAGGGGAGAGCACACCTGCTTTAGGACCTCCTGATCCTCACTACAGTGACCCGTTTTATTCTATCTACCAATGACACCCTCAACACCAAGGACAAAAGAGAAAGGAAGGATATGAAAGATAAAGTATCCTATTTTTTTTTCATGCATTCATTCCCAAGATTCAGCCTTTTAACCTGAAACATCCATTCAACTTGTTAAAACATCTTTCAGGTGAACAAATCCTTGCATTCATTTCCAAACCCTGCATCCTTGACCAGGTGTGGGCTTTGCCCCTTATTCTTAGCCTTAAGGTGATATCCACATGGGCTTTGTAACATTTGTAGCTTAGGAAGTAAGTCTAAAGATTTCTGTTACCTCTTGAAATAGTGAAATTAAGCAACAACATCAACAACTCACTTCTGAAGGATGAAATTTGCAGGCTTGTCTCTGTAACCATGAAGTTGCCATGTCAGCAAAAGCCCTTTGTTCACTACAGGAAGCAATCTGGTCATAACAACTTCCTTTCCAACAGCTCAATACAACTATTGTTTTTGAAGCTTATCAGATAGACCCACTACCAGAAATTTCCAGTGGCAACAGAATAGAAATGATCTTTATAATCAAGAAACTAGAGTTCTCTCAAAGTGGCTACAATTTTATTTTATACTTTGTTTATTAGCTTGTGCTGTTCACTGATTTTGGTTATGGGCTTGAAAGTAGAGAATGTGAGTAGGTGACACTTTCATTCACTGAATTAAAGCTATATTTGTGACTTGAAGCAACTTACAAGAGAGAGAGATAAAGGACGATTTAGAAGATGTTTGTGGCTTTCTGTCCTGCAGAATAAGGACAGAATAAGTTGGTAGGCAGTTAACTATGATGCAGTCTGTAATGTCAGCCTTGTCTGCAGAGTCAGGACTTTTTCTACAAACCCCACCCCCCCCACACACACACACCCATTTTTTAAAACCATAAACCACTGAAGTGCCCTCCTTTTTTTGAGGAATTGAAGAGGGGATCTTTATGAAGATATTAAAACCTTCATACACATTCTCCTTTGAGTTTGCTCCTAACAACATAATGAACAGAGCCCTCGTATTTTTAATTTGAGGGATCTTCATCCTTTCCTGCTCCCCTACTTCATACTAGATTTTCTTTTCTTTTTCTTTTTTTTTTTTTTCTGCTCAGCGATTATATTAGTAAGCTCCAGAAAGACAATGTATGACCTCTTGGGTTATTTAAGAATAATGACTTAATCTCTTGTGGAAAAAAACCTTTCTCAGGCATTCTTTGGGGGAGATAACCTCCTTATTGGAATTCTTCAGTCCCTCCCACATTCCTCATTCCAGTCCCTCCCCATTGGCAACACTGAACTGGCAAAGAGACAGATGGCTAATTTTTTTCTCCCTCTTTGCTTTTCTTCACTTTTAGTTTAAATAGCATTTCTACCCTTCAAACTTCCTCATTGCTGGTTCCAGGGTTTCTTTCACTGGAATGACTATGTCTTCTGGTGTTTCCTGTTCTTTCCCTTCTTCGCTCAGTGACACACTCCATCTCTTTAGATCCCATCTTGAAACATTCCCGGGCTTGTCTTCTTTGGACTGAGCCTGACTCCCACGCAGTCTAATTCCCTTTACGCTCCCTGTAATGTTCCTGCCAAGGTTGCAAGCATGCTTTATTGTATCTTTTCTGCATTCAAATTTTACTTCTTCTCTTTTTAAGCATTTAACAAATTCAAGTTTTTCTTAGAAAAGGTTACCCAGTCCATTCCCATTCTATTTTCTTCCCTCAGATTAAAAATGAAGATGTACAGAAAACTGGGCCGTTGGTGTTTACAGTAGAGAATTAAAGGGCTTCAGGGCTTCTATTTTTCTTGGAGACCTCAGAGTTTGGTGTCCCCTGGGACGTGATGGAGAGCCTCCGACCATGCATCACTCTGCCACATGGGAAGTTTGTCCCCAGGAAGCCAAAGAGGACTTTTAGATGTGTGTAAAAAGAGGAAGCAGATTCCCAGAGGAAGTTGCCAAACATAGATATGAGAATGGAAGAAGAAAAAAAATAGCTGAGAAATTAGTTTTGTGAAGTTATGGTTTGTTTACAACAGATGTAAAAGTTACTAGTTTGATCTTTGACATCCTTACAGCTTCATGCCTACTGTACTCTTTTCCTTTTTTTTTTTTTTTTAAACTTTTAATTTTGTGTAGGGGTGTAGCCGATTAACAGCATTGTGATAGTTTCAGGTGAACAGAGAAGGGACTCAGCCATACATATACACACGCACCCTTTCTCCCCTAGACTCCCCTCCCATCCAGGCTGCCACATAACACTGAGCAGAATTCCCCGTGCTGTGCAGGAGGTCCTTGATGCCTGCTCTCCTCTTTGTGCATGTTCTTCATCTGGGCTTCATCCAGGTCCCCTGCCTGGTCAAACTCGCCCGCCACACACCCGCTCCCTGCCAACTGAGGATATGGTGTGAGATACAGCTCCGCATTCCTTTGGGCTTCCTTCACATTGTGATTTCCCGGGATTGAAACAGCAGAAGCAAGCCTGCCCCTCCCTGGATCCCTCCATAAGCCCTTTCCCGCTGTCTGTGCCTCTGGTAACTGACCGCATGACGAGGCAGTGTGCTAACGGTAGGGAGAGAGATGGCAGCATCTGGGTGCGTTGGCTCATCTGGGGCTGCGTCAGCGCCAGGTGCCCGCTGTGCTCTCACGCTGGTGGCAGGCAACGCGGGGCTGCTTTCTTCCAAGAGACAGCATGAAAACCAGATGAAAAACATCCAAGTGGTACTGTTAGGTCTTGGGCTCAGAAGCAGAACAAGCGGTATCTGTAGCCTTCTCTTGTGAGTATTCTGAAAGATAAAACGCGGCTGGTCCTACAGGGACATCTTGTCCCATCTCACGTGTATCTGAGAAACGTTGGGAGTTGGAGCCTGAGCCTGGGTCTGGTTGATAGGTCAGTGACCTCTATGGTTTTATAGGCAGTTCAGTCCTTCATTTCACAGATGAAGATGCTTGGGGCTCAGGGAGGTGAAAGACTTATTGAAGGTCCACAGCCTGGTAGGGGCAGAGCCAGACCTAAAACTCAGTCTGTAGCTCCCTGGTGCTGCCCTACAGATCTTAGGCTTGCAGCTGCTGGCTGGCCCGGGATGCCAAGAGACAAAGCCCGATGGCATGTCTTTTTAATAAACTGGACTTCCTAATGTTATTTTCCAGAACACTATGAATAATGCTTCTCTGAAGGTGAAAGTGTTAGTAGCTCAGTCGTGTCTGACTCTGTGACCCCATGGACTGTACCCCCCCAGGCTTCTCTGTCTGTGGGATTCACCAGGCAAGAATACTGAGTGAGTAGCCATTTCCTTCTCCTGGGGATCTTTTCAACCCAGGAAATGAACTCTGGTCTCCTGCATTGCAGGCAGATTCTTTACCCCTTGAGCCACCAAGTACTTCTCTATCTTTTCATATTCTGAATAAAAATACAATGTGTACTCATTATGGAGAGTAAAAAATTTAGAAACAAAGAGAGAAGAAACTAATGATATTTTATAATCCTATTACCCAGAGATGATCACTATTAACATTTCATTGATTTCTTTCGCATCTTTTCCTTGTGTCTATGTGTGTGTAGGTGTTGTGTGTGAGCTCTTGTGCAGTTACTAACCTGAGGTTATATACTTTGTATCAGCTGGTATCCTTTAGTTGCAAATAACAAACTGACCTACTTTCAAATTTAAAGGAAGGAAAGGACTTTTCTTGGCAGGCTACAAAATCAAAGAAACACCCAGGCCTTGGGAAAAAAGCACCAAGGGAAGCTCAGCTGCTTTTATCAGAAGAGAGAATAAATACTGGATAGGCCTAAATAACATTGGATATAGAGGTCTTAGTTTTGAAATTTACAGTCACATCTCAGATGAATACGTGAATGACTCTAAATTTCTTTGTAACTGAGGTCAATCTGTTACTAGTTGAGTATTTCTCTTCCAGGTCATTACGGCATTCAAAGTTCAAACTCCCATTCAGGATTCTCCTTCCTCCTACCCTCCTCTGCCCAGGCAGCGGCCTCTGGGAATAGAGGAAACTCATGGTACTGTCCGGCTGGTAGGGGATGGGTATCCTGTCCTTGTGTTACCCTCCAGTCCTTTCGGGCTGCATCCTGCCTTCTGTAAATGTCGCCTGTGGGTCCCTGGCCCCGCTGGTGTACTGAGGATGCAGCATGTTCTTTATATTCTGGGCATGGGCAGTGCGGTACAGAGCAATTGCTGCTGGGAGTTTTAGTATCTTCCCTGCTGCTGCTGAAAACCACCTGCCTCAAGTTTTAGTGTGGGGCCTCCTTATCCTCTGAGGTGGTCATTCCCCACTCCCCACCTGCCTGCAAGCTAGCTGTCTCATTAGTCCGAGCTCCCTTCCATTTTCCTTGTGCAGAATCACGGAGGTTATGCAGGCTGGCCACTCTCTCCATCTCTAGCCCTGACCTGCTGCCTTTCATACCCCTCTGCAGCCACCTTGGGTTGTCAGTGGCTCTTCTGAAAGCGACTCCTTTGTTATCTCATGGAGGAAGTAGAACAAAAGTACCTGCTTTTCTCAGATCTAGAAACCTATTTGGAGCTCAAGTGTCCATGTTGAATTTCTGCCCAGGAAAGGGGACAGTCCTCTCAGTGACTGCAGGGGTCCTGACCCTTTTTCACCCTACCCAGTCTCCCATACCCTGAGCCCGGCACCCTCATGCTTGGACATCTTCCTTCTTGTCCGTCTCCAGCATCCTTGCTGGGTCTTCCTTCTATGCAGATAGATTCTCATATAACATCACCCAGGGTCACCATGACTTCCCCTATCCTGCTTGTCTCCACCTAACGACTTTAGGACTTAATTGTTTTGGGAAAAAAAAAAAAAAAGAGAGAGAAGAGAAAGTGGAAAGGAAGAGCTCTCTAGATTTCTATGGTTTCTTTTCAGCCTTTGTTTTAAATTGTGTTGGCCAAAATGTTCATTCGAATTCTTCCATACCATCTTAGGAAAAACCTGAACAAATATTTACTAAATAGTTATTTATATCCCCATATAAATACTTTTGATTAGCATAATATACAATGTTGAAATAAGATACAATCTTTGCAGAAAGTGGTAGAAAGGCAACCCTGGGAGTAACAAAGCAAGCGAGGTTTTGTCTACAACTAAAAGAAGAGAAGTTGAATTTTAGCAAGGTTGAATTTTTCCTTTAAGAAGATGGTATGTAAAGTATAACTCAGGAGAATTTTAAAATTAAATAGAGAAAGCTATTCCCTAAAATCTGAAACCTCAGGATGAATAGATGTAATATTGTCTGGGCTCTGTGACTGCAGTGCATTAGTTACTCATGACAGATTGTTCTCTAATACACATCTGTTTCCATCTAGAAAAACAAACAAAAAAGCCCTTTCTTACCCTTGGCTCTACTTCTTTGAATTATGTCAAGTAAAATTAAACACTGAAAACCAAAAACTGTCCAAAGAAAGCATGGATTTATGTAAGCCTATTTACTATTATAGGTATTATTGTAGAAGACTGCCTGCTGAGTGTTTTTAGTGTAGATTATATTCTTCTATCACTAAATTCTTTAGTAGATAGATGCTGTTATTGCTTCAATTTTGCCTTGAATCAGACTGTCTTTTTCTAGTTTTCCTACATCAATTTTTCAGTTGACTAGAACCTCACAGTTGTCAATATCTGGGGACATAGAGGAATAAAATGTCCTCATTACATTTTTTCCTTATGATATTACTGTAGATTTACTATGAACTTCCTCTAGGAAACTCTTTTGGGAATTTCCTCTGGACTTCCCTGGTGGCTCAGACAGTACAGAATCTGTCCACAGTGTAGGAGACCTGGGTTTGATCCCTGGGTTGTGAAGATCCCCTGGAGAAGGGAATGGCTACCCACTCTAGTATTCTTACCTGGAGAATTCCATGGACAGAGGAGCCTGGGGGGCTTCAGTCCGTGGGATTGCAAAGAGTTAGACCTGATTGAGCGACTAACACTTTCAGTTTCGCTGTGAATTTTCTCTGGGATACATCCCATAATTCTCTTGGATCTACTTAATCCTTAAGAGTGCAATGGCCATAGACTTGATAGAAAATTTGTGGGATTATTTGCATCACAGTTGATACCATGCTTTGAAGTATCCTTCGGTACTTTGTTACAATAGACAAGCAAACGTTTCAAAATTTCAACCCTGGAAATTTGGTGGGTCCAACGGTTTTAACTCAGCTTGTTCTGATTATTCCCATTCAGAAGTGGTGAACTACTAAAGTAGATTAAGAAGTTTATGAAGACATAGTTATCTCATAGCATAAAGAGCACATACATTTAAATATATTCCTATATTAATTAAGTATATTTAAGCAAGGGATTGAACCTGGGCCCTTGGCAGTGAGAGCACAGAGTTATAACCACTGGACCACCAGGGAATTCCCCTTAATCAAGTATATAGTTGTTGATAGAAGAGAGTATAATTAATTTGGGTTGTGTCTTCATATGATTCTTGGGTTCTCGGTTTTGAATAAATTGCCAAATCTGTTTCAGCAGTAATTAACTTGAATTATTTGCTCGTAAATTTTAGCATTTTATAAATGTATCCTGGAATTTAGTTTTGGCAGAAGAATCTTGGGTGCTCACTTCTCAGAAATGGAGTTCAAGGGGCTGTTTCTTTCTTTTCACCAACCAAACTCAAAATGGAAGTAAGACCCCCAATCCAGTCATGACAAGGTTGAGAAAAAGCATTAAGCCATGTTAAGCCATTTACACAGAGGGGCATAAGTCTATAGTGTTGATTTTTTTAAGTCTCAGGATAGAAAAGGAGCCTCTTCCATGGCCAGGGGAATATTTCTCTATTTGCTTCTAAAGATGACTAGAGAAGGTATTAATGGATTTTTCAAAATTAACTTTTTATTTTGGAAAAATTTTAATTCACAGAAAGTTGCAAAGATAGTACGGAGTTTCTGCATATTCCTCATCAGTTTCCCTGAATGATATCCTTACATTACCATCGCACATTTGTCATAACTAAAACACTAGCACTGGCGCATTTCTACTCATTGACCTTCATACTTTATTTGGATTTTCCTCATTCTTCCAATATGTCTTTTTTTCTGTTCCAGGATCCACTCTGGGATACCACAGTCAGTCATCATATCTCATTGCTGCTAAGTCGTGTCAGTCGTGTCCGACTCTGTGCAACCCCATAGATGGCAGCCCACCAAGCTCCTATCCCTGGGATTCTCCAGGCAAGAACACTGGAGTGGGCTGCCATTCATTAATCCCCTCAAGTCTGTGGCAGTCTCTCCATTGCCTCTTGCTTTTCATGACCTGGACAGTTTTGTGGTGTACTGGCCAGGTGTTTTGTAGAATGTTCACTAACTCTGGTTTGTCTAATGTTTTTCTCATGAGTAGAGTGAGGTTACAAGTTTTGGGAAGAAAATCACAGGGGTGAAGCACCCTTCTCTTCACATCCTATCAGGGGTACACGCTATCAACATGACTATTCCTGGTGATGTTAACCGTGTCAGTTTTTGTTTGCCAAGTTTTCCCGTTGGAAGTTTACTATTTTTCCATTTCTGAACCCTATTCTTTGGAAGCAAGTCCCTACGTCTAGCTCACACCCAAGAGGAAGAGAGTGTATGGGGAATTAATATTCACTTCCTGGAAGGGGGAGTATCTATCTATCTGTCCATCTATCTATGTTTGGGAGTCATTTGTAACAAAATTTTATTTGCTCTGTTTTATTTGTTTATTCATTCATTCATTTATATGACTGTGGACTCATGTGAATTTATTTTGTACTTTGGATTGCAATTCCTTGCCATGTTTTCTATTTTGTCGCTTAAATTTTTCTAGTTTGGTCCATTGGGAGCTTCCAGATTGGCTTATGAGTACCTTTGACATTCCTCTATCTTTCTGTGTTTTGAGCTTTCTGGCACCATAAGATGCTCTGGGCTCCTCATATATTTGTTCTAATCTAGCCCTAGAATCAGCATGTCTCTAAGAAGTTCTCATTTGTTTGCTGGAGAATGATATTTGGGTGAAATTTTCTAATGGGTTATAGCCTAGACAGAGCTCAGACAATTTTCACAATAGTGATCAAAGGCATGATCCAAAGTCTAGGAATTTTACCGGAAACCACCCTACTGAGGATTTTTATGAAAAGGCATTTAAGTGAATTATAGGATTGAAGAACAGTACTCATATTATATCATCTTGGAAATTTTCATTAGAGTGAGTAGGATTTATCAGACTGACATATATTAAATCTCTATGATTCATACCTGAGGGACGTTGCAATGGAATTCAGTGAACTCTGCGAATAGCCTGCATGAACTTTATGGGAATTAAGGAAAAGAGGAGCAACATTTAAAAGTAATACATAGATTCAAGCTTAAAAGAAATTCTGTGGTTAATTAAAAATTTTTTTTCTGGGTTAATAATTATGATTCCTTAAAGTGTCTGACATTCTAGTTATATGTATATTTTAAATGTGGCATGCATAGTTAAAGTCACTACAAAGTATATAAAGATATATGAGAAAGTACTTCTGCCTTCCAGAGAGGTAAATATTACAAGAAAACACTATGTGGTGGAAAAGACAAGTATTAATGAAGTGTCTTGGGAGCTGTATGGTAAATAAATTCAGTGGTTATGGCAACAGGATCCCTGTGGAGGCAGTAGAAGGCTGTATCTTTAGAAGCCATGATTCTAAGCATATGGTTGTGGTGTGTCCGTGAGAGGGGGAGGGAAACTGAGATAGTGAAAGAGATTGGTTCCTCTCTTTCTCATGGGAGAAATATACTCACTAGTCAGGGAGCAAATGAGGTTGAGTCGACAGGACGTGAAGTCCGAAGAGGGTGGGAAAATCAAACAGTAGGACCATGAGCAGGAAGTCATACCTTGGTGAACTTATTTGTTTAGAAACCCTTAGCTCTAAATTGCTCACACACTTTATTTTAAAGTGTATTATTCAGAGTCAGGCCACAAAGTGGCTCAGAAGAAACCAAAGCCAAGTACTAGAGAGAACAAAGGTATATCAGAGCAGATATTCAGTCTTATGAAATCTTAGTAGGGGAGATACTTAGCCAGCTAGTTAGGAATCTCAAAAGAATGAGTGCAGATAGAGTTCTCTATTTTGATTTTCCACCAAACTCTCAGTGCCTTACTTTTTCTCTTCATGTTGTGAATAATTCATTTTAAAATTAAATTTATTTATTTTATCGTGGTAAAATATATATAACATAAAAGTTACCATTTTAGTCACCTTTAAAAAATATTTATATATTTGGCTTTACTGAGTCTTGGTTGGGACACGCGGGTTCCATAATTGCTGCACTTGAACTCTTAGTTGTGACATGTGGGATCTAGTTCCCTGACCAGGGATCAAACCTGAGCCCCCTACATTGGAAGCACAGAGTCTTAGCCACTGGACCACCAGGGAAGACCTTCCATTTTGATCACTTTTAAGTGTACAGTTGAGTGGCACTAAGTATATTCACATACCCATCAAATAATTACCTCCCATTTCTCTCTCCCTCCAGCCCTTGGTAATCACTATTCTAGCTTCTGTCTCATCCCCTGGAGAAGGAAATGGCAACCCACTCCAGTACTCTTGCCTGGAAAATTCCATGGACTGAGGAACCTGGTAGGCTACAGTCCACGGGGTCGCAAAGAGTTGGACACGACTGAGCAACTTCGGCACCTCATCTAAGCCGAATAATATAGTATCTGTTCTTTTGTTGTATGGCTTATTTCACTTAGCAAATTAAAAGACGCTTACTCATTGGAAGGAAAGTTTTGACCAACCTAGACAGCATATTCAAAAGCAGAGACATTACTTTGTTAACAAAGGTCTGTCTAGTCAAGGCTATGGTTTTTCCAGTAGTCATGTATGGATGTGAGAGCTGGACTATAAAGAAAGCTGAGTGCTGAAGAATTGATGCTTTTGAACTGTGGTGTTGGAGAAGACTCTTGAGAGTCCCTTGGACTGCAAGGAGATCCAACCAGTCCATCCTAATGGAGATCAGTTCTGGGTGTTCATTGGATGGACTGATGTTGAAGCTGAAACTCCAATTCTTTGGCCATTTCATGTGAAGAGCTTACTCATTTATAAAGACCCTGATGCTGGGAAAGATTGAGGGCAGGAGGAGAAGGGGACGACAGAGGGTGAGATGGTTGGATGCCATCACCAGCTCAAGGGACATGAGTTTAGGTAAACTCTGGGAGTTGGTGATGGACAGGGAGGCCTGGTGTGCTGCGGTTCATGGGGTTGCAAAGAGTCGGACACGACTGAATGACTGAACTGAACTAAATGTCTTATTTCACTTAGCATATGTCTTTCAAGTCTCATCCATGTCGTCATGCTATACTTTCGTTCCTAATATCATCTCAGTCAAATTCTGCTGAGTTTTTGCTTTTTTTCCTGAGGCAGTTTCGTGAAGGTGAAGGCGAAGTTGCTCAGTCGTGTCTGACTCTTTGCGACCCTGTGGACTGTAGCCTACCAGGCTCCTCCGTCCAGGGAATTCTCCAGGCAAGAATACTGGAGTGGGTTGCCATTTCCTTCTCCAGGGGATCTTCCCAACCCAGGGATCGAACCCAGGTCTCCCGCATTGGAGGCAGATGCTTTAACCTCTGAGCCACCAGGGAAGCCTGAGGTAAATAGGAAGACACATGGAACGCATGTTGGAGGGGAGAGGGTGTGGTCTCTATAGTAGGGGCGGGATGGTCTCCGAGGTTGAAGACCAGGCATAGCACTGGGGATGTGGACCATGAAGCGCTGGATTGCCAGGCCAAGGCCGGTGGTTAAGGCTAGGATGCTGGACTGGGGCAGAGATATTAGATGGGAAAGACCCAGAATCCTGTGCGTCCTGGAGATGGAGTGCATGCGGAGGTGACTGTGGACACAGGGAAAGAGTCCAGCGAGTGACTCAGGTGCTGAGGAGAGGAAGGCCACTCTGGGTGGTTGATGCAGGACAGCCTTCATAGAAAAGTTGGTATATAAAGTGGGTAGAATCTGGACAGGCAGAGAGGCCTGAGCTGGTGATCTCCTCAGAAAACATGGCATCAGAACAGAGACGGGGGCAGACACAGCAAGATACTTTTGGAGCTAAACAGACCGATTCAACCGAGTCTGTAAAGATCTCAGGAGACAGCAGTAAGTTGATGGTGCCTATTTATGACGTACACTGGATACATGATTCAGATTCTTTTGTAAGCCATGGGAATCATCAGAAAAGGAACCAGCTTCTTTCTTTCTTTGCCTTGACTGCCATAGCCTTAATCTTAACCTTAAATAGAATACTTTAGCCTTAAAATCAGAGAAGGCAATGACACCCCACTCCAGTACTCATGGAAAATCTCATGGATGGAGGAGCCTGGTAGGCTGCAGTCCATGGGGTCGCGAAAAGTCGGACACGACTGAGAGACTTCACTTTCACTTTTCACTTTCATGCTTTGGAGAGGGAAATGGCAACCCACTCCAGTGTTCTTGCCTGGAGAATCCCAGGGACGGGAGAGCCTGGTGGGCTGCCGTCTATGGGGTCGCACAGAGTCAGACTCGACTGAGGCGACTTAGTAGCCTTATAATAGGGCTTCCCTGGTGGTTCAGACAGTAAAGAATCTGCAAAGCGGAATACCTGGCTTTGATTTCTGGGTTGGGAGATCCCCTGGAAGAGGACATGGCAATCCATTCCAGTATTCTTGCCTGGAGAATCCCTATGGACAGAGGAGCCTGGTGGGCTACAGTTCATGGGGTTTCAAAGAGTCAGACAAGACTAAGCGAATAACACTTTCACACTAAAGTAAATGGACAAATATACTATGATTGTGGATAAAACATTCAACATTAGATATCCATTCTTCCCAATATGATCTATAGTTCTAATGCAACCTCAAACAAAATTGTACAAGTTTTTCTTTTTTAATTTATTAGTATTTTGAAACCCTGAGCGACTAAGCACCGCCTTATAGTAAGTTAGCATACTTTGCCCTGTAGTAGGTTGGAAGATGTCTGCATCTCCTTTGAGAATGTAAACTGCCTGAAGGCAGAGCTGTCTTCTTCAAGATCTTATCTCAGAGTATTAAGCACAATGTCTTTAACTTCCTGATTCCTCATTCAGCATTCTTTGAATGGAATGGTATTAGATTAGGGGGTTTTGATGGGAGAATTGGATAAAATGGCTAAGGTTCTGATTTAGGAAGATTAATCTAATGACAGTGTATAGAGAAACTGGACAGGCTGACTGATGGAGGAGCTATAACAGCAGTGGAGTGAGGAGGTAACTGAAGGCATTTCTCTTCCAGGCCTGGACAAGAAGGAAAGGATTGAAGAGACATCCATTACCAGATAACCCAGGCTTCACATGCCAGACGCCTTTCAGTGGCAGCTCAAAACAAAGGTTAGGAAGAAAGAAAGTTAAAAAAAAAGCAAAAAAAAGCTGAGAGGTGAATCATCAGTTACGCCTGCTGCATATTTTCTCCTGTGGAATCCTGAACAAGTCGCTTAACAAATATCATTTCCTTTTCTCGGAAATCACAGAAGCTGGTGCTTCCATGGAAAACTTCATTAGTCAGAAAGTAAAATTAACCTAGCTCTTCTCATTTTTTACTGGGACTTGTCTGACTAGTTAGTGACCTCGTGGGTTCTTTGTAAATGTGTTACCTCCCATCTGTCCGTGAACAGTACAAAAAAAAAAAAACCACACACACACACACACAAAACCCACACACATTATATTTGAGGAGATTTTTGTTGGCACATGGAAGCACAGTGAAGTGTTTCCTAGTTATATAGAAATAAGATTGCTTGCTGAGAGTTAAGCCTATAAAATTCACTCACAAGCAGTAGATTAGCCACCTGTACAAGTAAACCATGAGAGATTGCCTGTAAATCTGGATCTAAAGAGTTTGGACAAACTTTAGGGCTTACACATTTCCCTGCAATGCTTTGGCACAGGAAAAATCACAGCACTTAATTTTCCAAATCTGATGAAACCTGGCTCCAAGCACCCTCTCATGGAGTGGGGAGCGCGGCGGTGGCCTGGCAGTGAGATGCATGCAAGTGTGTTAAATCACTTCAGTCCTGCCTGACTCGTTGTGACCCCATGGATGGTAGCCCACCAGATTCCTCTGTCCATGGGATTCTCCAGGCAAGAATACTGGAGTGAGTTACCATGCCCTCCTGCAGGGGATCTTCCTGACCCAGTGAGATGCCAAATATCAATCAGTGTTGAGGGTTCCTCCCCTTTCCTAAGGGCTTATATTTAGTAACTATCCAGAAACTTGTCATTGAAGCCCCTGGGATCCTTTTCGAAGACGAGTGCGTCCTCTCACTCTCTCTTGCTGGTTGCCGGGAGCTTTTGCTGAGGTTCCTTGGCCTGTTGTCCAGCCTCCTTCTCACTCCATGTGGTTCCAGCCTCCCCCAGCGCTGGGCTCTTTGGGCCAGAAGAGCCCGTGGCTTGGCAGCTGTGACGACCCCCAGTACTGTCTCTGTTCCCTGCTGGAAATGCTCCCCTCCCCAGTGGCATCTTCTACCTTCTTTCCTCCACACCGCCTCCACTGGGGAATTAAGCTGAATCTCCTCCAGTCTACCTCAAACACATAAGCTGTTTACTTCCTTCCTGATGAGGGAGACAGGGAGCTCAACTTTTAAAAAAATTTTCATTGGAATATAATTGTTTTACAATGTTGTGTTACTTTCTACTGGACATCAAAGTGAATCAGTTATACATATACATATATCCCATCTTTTATGGATTTCCATCCCGTTCAGGTCACCACAAAGCACTGTGAAGTTCCCTGTGCTGCACAGCTCTCATTAGTTAGCTAATGTGCATCTGTGCTCAGTTGCTTCAGTCGTGTCCGACCCTTTGCGGCAAATGCAGGGTTCCAAAGAATAGCAAGGAGAGATAAGAAAGCCTTCCTCAGCGATCAATGCAGAGAAATAGAGAAAAACAATAGAATGGGAAAGACTGGAGATCTCTTCAAGAAAATTAGAGATACCAAGGGACCATTTCTTCTCTGTATAGTTCTTCTGTGTATTCTTGCCACCTCTTCTTAATATCTTCTGCTTCTGTTAGGTCCATACCATTTCTGTCCTTTATTGAGCCTATCTTTGCAGGAAATGTTCCCTTGGTATCTCTAATTTTCTTGAAGAGATCTCTAGTCTTTCCCATTCTATTGTTTTCCTCTATTTCTTTGTATTGATCATTGAGGAAGGCTTTCTTATCTCTCCTTGCTATTCTTTGGAACTCTGCATTCAGATGCTTATATCTTTCCTTTCCTCCTTGGTGTTTTGCTTCTCTTCTTTTCACAGCTATTTGTAAGGCTTCCCCAGACAGCCGTTTTGCTTTTTTTTGCATTTCTTTTCCATGGGGATGGTCTTGATCTCTGTCTCCTGTACAATGTCATGAACCTCCGTCCATAGTTTATCAGGCACTGTGTCTATCAGATCTAGTCCCTTAAATCTATTTCTCACTTCCATTGTATAATCATAAGGGATTTGATTTAGGTCATGAAATGCCTGGATGGCATCACCGACTCAATGGACATGAGTTTGAGTAAACTCCAGGAGTTGGTGATGGATAGGGAATTGGCCACCTCATGCGAAGAGTTGACTCATTGGAAAAGACTCTGATGCTGGGAGGGATTGGGGGCAGGAGAAGAAGGGGACGACAGAGGATGAGATGGCTGGATGGCATCACTGACTGGATGGATGCGAGTCTGAGTGAACTCTGGGAGTTGGTGATGGACAGGGAGGCCTGGGGTGCTGGGATTCATGGGGTCGCAAAGAGTCGGACACAACTGAGTAACTGAACTGAACTGAGGGAGGCCTGACGTGCTGCGATTCAAGGGATCGCAAAGAGTCGGACATGACTGAGCGACTGAACTGACAATTGACAGAATGGTCTAGTGGTTTTTCCCACTTTCTTCAATGTAAGTCTGAATTTGGCAATAAGGAGTTCATGATCTGAGCTACAGTCAGCTCCCGGTCTTGTTTTTGTTGACTGTATAGAGAGAGCTTCTCTATCTTTGGCTGCAAAGAGTATAATCAATCTGATTTCGGTGTTGACCATCTGGTGATGTCCGTGTGTAGAGTCTTCTCTTGTGTTGTTGGAAGAGGGTGTTTGCTATGACCAGTGTGTTCTCTTGGCAAAGCAGACCTTTGCCCTGCTTCATTCTGTATTCCAAGGTCAAATTTGCCGGTTACTCTGGGTATTTCTTCACTTCCTACTTTTGCATCCAGTCCCCTATAATGAAAAGGACATCATTTTTGGGTGTTAGTTCTAAAAGGTCTTGTAAGTCTTCATAGTACCATTCAACTTCAGCTTCTTCAGCGTTACTGGTCAATAAAGGAAAGAAATGGTATGGATCTGACAGAAGCAGAAGATATTAAGAAGAGGTGGCAAGAATACACAGAAGAATTATACAAAAAAATCTTCACGACTCAGATAATCACAATGGTGTGATCACTCACCTAGAGCCAGACAACCTGGAATGTGAAGTCAAGTGGGGCTTAGAAAGCATCACTATGAACAAAGCTAGTGGAGGTGATGGAATTCCAGTTGAGCTGTTTCAAATCCTAAAAGATGATGCTGTGAAAGTGCTGCACTCAATATGTCAGCAAATTTGGAAAACTCAGCAGTGGCCACAGGACTGGAAAAGGTCAGTTTTCATTCCAATCCCAAAGAAAGGCAATGGCAAAGAGCACTCAAACTACTGCACAATTGCACTTATCTCATATGCTAGTAAAGTAATGCTCAAAATTCTCCAAGCCAGGCTTCAGCAGTACGTGAACCATGAACTTCCAGATGTTCAAGCTGGTTTTAGAAAAGGCAGAGGAACCAGAGATCAAATTGCCAACATCCACTGTATCATTGAAAAAGCAAGATAGTTCAAGAAAAATATCTATTTCTGCTTTATTGACTATGCCAAATCATTTGACTGTGTGGATCACAATAAACTGTGGGAAATTCTGAAAGAGATGGGGATACCAGACTACCTGACCTGCCTCTTGAGAAACTTATATGCAGGTCAGGAAGCAACAGTTAGAACTGGACATGGAACAACAGACTGACTCCAAACAGGAAAAGGAGTACGTCAAGGCTGTATAGTGTCACCCTGATTATTTAACTTATATGCAGAGAACATCCTGAGAAACGCTGGGCTAGATGAAGCACAAGGTGGAATCAAGATTGCTGGGAGGAATATCAATAACCTCGGATATGCAGATGACACCACCCTTATGGCAGAAAGTGAAGAGGAGCTAAAAAGCCTCTTGATGAAAGTGAAAGAGGAGAGTTAAAAAGTTGGCTTAAAGCTCAACATTCAGAAAACTAAGATCATGGCATCTGGTTGCATCACTTCATGGGAAATAGATGGGGAAATAGTGGAAACAGTGGCTAACTTTATTTTTGCAGGGGCTCCAAAATCACTGCAGATGGTGATTGTAGCCATGAAATTAAAAGACACTTACTCCTTGGAAGGAAAGTTATGAGCAACCTGCTGCTGCTGCTAAGTCGTTCAGTCGTGTCCGACTCTGTGTGACCCCATAGACGGCAGCCCACCAGGCTCCCCTGTCCCTGGGATTCTCCAACCAAGAATACTGGAGTGGGTTGCCATTTCCTTCTCCAATGCATGAAAGTGAAAAGTGAAAGGGAAGTTGCTCAGTCATGTCCAACTCTTAGCGACCCCATGGACTGCAGCTTACCAGGCTCCTCCATCCATGGGATTTTCCAGGCAAGAGTATTAGAGTGGGGTGCCATTGTCTTCTCTGATCACCAACCTAGACAGCATATTAAAAAGTAGAGACATTACTTTGTCAACAAAGGTCTGCTAGTCAAGGCAATGATCTTTCCAGTGGTCATGTATGGATGTGAGAGTTGGACTATAAAGAAAGCTGAGTGTTGAAGAATTGATGCTTTTGAACTGTGGTGTTGGAGAAGACTCTTGAGAGTCCCTTGGACTGCAAGGTGATCCAACCAGTCCATCCTAAAGGAGATCAGTCCTGAGTGTTCATTGGAAGAACTGATGTTGAAGCTGAAACTCCAATACTTTGGCCACCTGATGCGAAGAGCTGACTCATTTGAAAAGACCCTGATGCTGGGAAAGATTGAAGGCAGGAGGAGAAGGGGAAAACAAAGGATGAGATGGTTGGATGGCATCACCAACTCAATGGACATGGGTTTGGGTAGACTCTGGGAGTTTGTAATGGACAAGGAGGCCTCTCGAGCTGTGGTTCAAGGGGGCACAAAGATTCAGACACAACTGAGCGACTGAACTGAAATGAATGGATGTTGCCTGCCAGGCTCCTCTGTCCATGGGATTCTTCAGGCAAGAATGTTGGAATGGATTGCCATGCCCTACTCCAGGGGATCTTCCCAACCAAGGATCCAACTGGGCCTCCTTTGTTTTCTGCATTGCAAGTGGATTCTTTACTGCTGGGCCACCGGGGAAGCCCTATTCTATATGTAGTATCAGTAGTGTATACATGTCATTCCCAAGGGGTTCAACTTTAGAAACCAGTGCTTCCTGCATTGGGGTGGGGAAAAGAGATTGTTATCTTTCCTTGGTGAGTCTACAGTAATAATAGTAATATTTGCAACTATAGAAAAATATCCCATAACAGCAACAAGTACCACCTCAAAACAATCCCAAGGCATCAGTTTTGTTTTTTTTTCTTCCCCTTTTATTAACTCATCTGATTGAACAATACACACTGGTAATCAAGGGGATGTGAACATATTCTCAGAGTGACGGATATTACACATGACTCTAATGTAAAGGCGCAAATACAATCAATTGTTTTATAACTTGCTTAGACAAAGACTGGTTAACTACTGAGTCTGATAAACAGAATGGAGTCTAGAGAAAAGACAGCCAGTGAGAGAGAATTTTTTTCAGTAAATCTCCAGCACTCTTTAATTTAAATGGCTTAATCATGTTTGGCAGGTTACATTACGTATTTGTTTTGTTATGGTGGGAAAGGGTGCACCAAGCGATGTTAGCTCGACAATCATGGAGCTCTTCTAACTTTCTTTGTTTGGATTTCATCCCTCCTGGTCAGTTCTAGGTCTTGCAAGGCTGAGATCTTGTCATGGTGTCAGGCAGCCCTGAGAACTCTTACCCCAGTGGCCAGTCAGCCTAAGTAGTGTTTCTCATCTTACCCAATTTAGCTAGATCCAAATTTAAAAAAAAAACTTCTTTGTTTATTTTACAATGACTACAGAAAAAAGATACGTTTTCTTTTGGTTAGACTCTTGTTTTCCCACTGTGTGATGTGGTACATGTTTGTGAGACTGGTAGTTGCTTTTCCCATGAAAAGGAAATGTTCCAGTCACCCATTCATTCATGCGATAAATATTTACTGGAATTCTAGTATATGCTAGGCACTGTTCTAAGTATTCAGTTCAGTTCAGTTGCTCAGTCGTGTCCGACTCTTTGCGACCCCATGAACCGCAGCACACCAGGCCTCCCTGTCCATCACCAACTCCCGGAGTTTACTCAGACTCATGTCCATCAAGTCTGTGATGTCATCCAGCCATCTCATCCTCAGTCGTCCCCTTCTCCTCCTGCCCCCAATCCCTCCCAGCATCAGAGTCTTTTCCAATGAGTCAACTCTTCGCATGAGGTGGCCAAAGTACTGGAGCTTCAGCTTTAGCATCATTCCTTCCAAAGAAATCCCAGGGCTGATCTCCTTCAGAATGGACTGGTTGGATCTCCTTGCAGTCCAAGGGACTCTCAAGAGTATTCTGCATCACCACAGTTCTAAGTATGGGAGCTATGAAAGTGAATCAGATAGATATGGTTTCTGTCCATGGGGCTTATATTTAACCCAAATAATTTCCTGACGTTTTGTCAAAATCACTCTCTTTATTTTCCCTTTTTTCCTTTTTTATTTGTGTTCTTAATTACAAGTTCTAAACATCAGACTGCTTGTATTTGAATCAATTGCAAATTCCCTGATCCTAGCCCTTGACATTCTAATCAAGTGGTTCTAAGATAGATATCTATATTTTTTCAAAAAATGCTTCTAGGTTGTTTGATGTGACCTAGATTTGAGAACCATTATTACCAAGACCTTTTAATCATTTAGAACTAAAATTGTGGTGGTATCTTAATCATACATGGATGATAGAAGCCATCAACAAATATAGGATGCCAACTAGGAATTTTCTTTTTGCCATGGAACTACTGTTAAGACTCAAACTGAAGCCCAAAGTGCAATGTGGTTCATTTCCTAAATTTATAAAATTACTAGCAATTGAGGCCAGCCACCCTCCTGGAGGACTCAAGTCTATGAGAGGCCCAGAGTTAGAGAAAGGACCCAACCACCCATGACTCCCAGGGAACTTTTGGGGAGAGGAAGACAGCTTTTTAGGGAGTGGATGTACAAAGTCATTCCTTCTCTCAAGTCAAGTGTGTGAAGGAGGGGAGCTCAGGCAAATCACTGGAAAGTAAAAACTGTTGTTCCCTGACGGCATGACCTTCTCAAGCAGCAGACTTGCTGATGCACCTTGTGAGTGATGGGGATGTGGGGAAAGAGACCTGAGTGGAAATGGCATGAGGGGAACAAAATCCAGCTGGTGAGGGTTCCTCCTTCTTCAAAGTGCAGACGAGGGAGCCCTCACATGCCTGCAGACCCGGAAGTGGGCTCTGAGAAATAATTAATATCTGAGCCTGGGAGCTGCAGTTGTCCCAAGACTGATGCAGTGTTGGGGCAAAGAGGGACCCACACGTGGGGGAAGCCTCCAGGGCAGCATTTGCTAAAGATGTAACCAAACCTCTCTCCAGAGGGGAGGCCTGGAGCCACCACTGGTCCTCCTTGAGCCCATAGATGGTAGTCTGCTGCTGCTGCTGCTGCTAAGTCGCTTCAGTCGTGTCCGACTCTGTGCGACCCCAGAGATGGCAGCCCACCAGGCTCCCCCGTCCCTGGGATTCTCCAGGCAAGAACACTGGAGTGGGTTGCCATTTCCTTCTCCAGTGCATGAAAGTGAAAAGTGAAAGGGAAGTCGCTCAGTCATGTCTGACTCTTAGCGACCCCATGGACTGCAGCCCACCAGGCTCCTCCATCCGTGGGATTTTCCAGGCAAGAGTACTGGAGTGGGGTGCCCCTGCCTTCTCCAAGATGATAGTCTAGGAGAAGTAACAATCCACCGAGGAGAGGATGACCGTTTGCTCAGTCACAAGAGGAGATGCTCATGGCTTGCTCCCTGATCCAATTCCAAAGGTGCTCCCACTGAGAAGTAGGCAGAGGTGCATGGGCCACAGAGCTAGAATCCTACCTCATGACCCGCCCCCCCACCCCCACGCCAAAACAAAAGGTCTGACGTTTTCTGGGTCATGCGACAAGTTGAGTTTTGATGGAAAATATAACTGAAGTGTTTGGGTGAACAGCACAGAGTCTGATATAGTTGAATGAGATAGTTGTAATAATCATATTTGTTTTCAAAGCACATGATATGTTTGGGGAGCTGCGATGCAGTAGGAAAATGGTGTGGGTTTGGGAAACTTATTGGAAACCTGAAACTATTATATATCCACGTGAAAGTGAAAGTGTTAGTTGCCCAGTTGTGTCCAACTCTTCGTGAACCCATGGACTGAAGCCCACCAGGCTCCTCTGTCCATGGGATTCTCCAGGCAAGAACACTGCAGTGGGTTGCCATTTCCTTCTACATTGGATCCTCCCAACTCAAGGATCAAACCTGGGTCTCCTGCACTGCAGCAGATTCTTTACCTCCTGGGAAAGCCACTGGGGAAGCCCCAGTATATGTCCATAAAGAGCTGATATTCTTTAACAGTGTTTTTGTTTTAAAATTTTTTGAATAGTTATATATATATATATGCTTGTGTGACAGAATTTAAAACCTATAAAAAGCTAAGAATAGAAGATATGCTTTCTCCCCTTTCCTCTCCCTCAACCATGCAGTTCTTATATTTCTTTCTTAAAATAACACAGAACTGCTTTATAGTAAAGTGTCCAGAAATAGTATTTTTTCTTTTTTAAAAAGAATTTTAATTGGAGGCTAATTACTTTACAATATTGTGGTGGTTTTTGCCATACATTCACATGAACACATGGGTGTACATGTGTTCCCCATCCTGAACCCCCCTGCCCCCTCCCTCCCCATCCCATCCTTCATGGTCATCCCAGTGCACCAGCCCTGAGCACCTTGTCCCATGCATTGAACCTGGACTGGCGATCTATTTCACATATGATATTATACATGTTTCAATGCTTTTCTCTCAAATCATCCTACCCTCACCTTCGCCCACAAAGTTTCCAAAAATAGTATTTTTTAAATAAAATTATATTATAGTCATATAATTCTTCTATAGCACTGATGAACATAAATAAGAAATGTGTGGGCTAGATACATTTCTACAATCTAGGGTTAGTTTTCAGAAGCTGCTGTCAGGCAGCACCATCTTGTTCTCATGACTTCTTTGTGACCCAGTTAGTCTCAGTGTTTGAAATTCCCCAGAAGCAGATATTCAGAATATACTCAGGGGTTTGCCTTTAAATTTTGGATCTTTGAAACAGCTATTCCCATATTAATTAAGTCTTATTGATTTGCTTATTCATCACTATGTATTGCTTATTCAAATAAAATCACTTTATTCATTAAAGGTTTTATTTTTATGTATTTATTTGGCTGCACTAGGTCTTAGTTGGGGCATGCAGAATCTTCAATTTCTGTGGCAGCATTTAGTTGCGGCTTGCAAACTCTTAGTTGCGGCATGTAGGATCTAGTTCCCTGACCTGCGGTCAAACCCAGGCTCCCCGAATTGCGAAGGCAGAGTCTTAGCCCACTGGGCCACTAGGGAAGTCTCTCCTCAAAGATCTGAAGTCCTATATAGCTTCAGAAAGTTTGTTTAGTCACTGAGTCGTGTCTGACTCTTTGTGACTCCATGGACTGTAGTCTACCATGCTCCTCCGTCCATGGGATTTTCCAGGCAAGAGTACTAGAGTGGGTTGCCATTTCCTTCTCCAGAGGATCTTGCCATCCCAGGGATCAAACCTGGGTCTCCCACATTGTAGGCAGATGCTTTACTGTCTGAGCCACCAGGGAAGTCTATATAGCTTCAGAAGGAACGCTAAATGTACCTTCTGCCTCCTCTAATCATTCAGGATTCTGTATAAATTATGAAAACTATATACTTGGTTTTCTCAGCTATGGAACTGAATAAAGACATCTTGCTTTCTTCTGCTTTATATAGTGGGGAAAAGCTTTGTTAGCTGGCTTTGTCACAGGCTAAAGATGAATGTCAAGAAGTTGACTTGTTTAAGTGACTTTTTTAGGATTAGTGTGTGGGTGGGGTTAAAAAAGCTTTCATTGGCCCAAGGCCAAATTCAAATTTAGGTAACAAGATTATAAAGCTGAGAATCTCCTCAACTCTCATCTCTCAAACTAAATTGGGTTTTATCACTCTATATTTGCTTGTTTCTTCAAGTCAATAATCATTCTTTAGCATGCAAGCTCCTTACAGAGACTGTAAATTATTTATTTTGCATACTTGACAACACAATCAGAGCATTTTGTGCACTGTGAGTAATGGATAAAATATTTGTAGAGTGAGAGGCTGAAGAGTTTAGCTTTAATTCAGTAATGGACAGGAAACTAAAACAACAACGAAAACTAAAAATAAAAAACTCAGTAATAGAAAGGGAGAGAGTTTAAATAGGAGCATTACACAATCAGAATTGTGTTTAGAAAGGTGAGTGTGGTACATGGCTACCAGATTCAGCAAATAAAAACACAGGATGCCCTGCATTTTACCTGACGTCTCTGGTAGGGTGTTAATACACTGTATAGATTGAGTGGGCTTCCCAGGTGGCACTAGTGGTAAAAAACCTGCCTTCCAAAGCAGGAGACCTAAGAGACTTAAGTTCATTCCCTGAGTTTGGAAGATCCTCTGGAGGAGGGCATGGCAACTCCTCCAGGATTCTTGCCTGGAGAATCCCATGGACAGGGGAGCCTGGCGGGCTACAGTCCATGGGGTCTCAAAGAGTCAGACAGGACTGAAGCAGCTTAGCATGCACACATGCAAAGATTCAGTAGAAAGAGAATGGGCTTCCCGGATACCTCAGACAGTAAAGAATCTGCCTGCAATGTAGGAGACTCAAGTTCAAACCCTGGGTGGGGAAGATCCCCTGGAGAAGGGAAAGGCAACCAACCCGCTTGAGTATTCTTGCCTGGAGAATTCAATGGACAGAGGAGCCTGGCAGGCTATAGTCCATGGCGTCACAGAGTCAGACATGACTGAGCGACTAACACTTTCAGGAGACTACTGAGATTACTGTGGGTGAGGAGGTTGCTGCTGACAGTGGATATGCAAGGATTGGATTTGGGGCACACTGTGAAAGTAGAATGGGCAGGACTTTTTGACTGTGTGTGGGAGATGAAGGAGAAGTGAAATCCAAGTCATTTCTGCAAGGGTTTATATGAGTTGATGATCTCCAGAAAGCTGAGAGGTGACCAGGTTTGGGTAGGGAGAGGAAAAAGATCAAGATAGAAAATAAGTTCGATTGAAACCTTTTTGAATTTACAGTTGGACATGACCAGAAGATGTTTAGAAATACTGATTTCGAACTAGGGAGAAGTTTGGTAGGTTCAGACACAAGAGCCTTTTAAGAAGAATTCCAAGAAGCAGTAGGTAGAAGGATGTTTACTGGAGTATACCTGGTTGTGGATTAGGATGAAGACACGTGTCTCTTAATGCTGAATTTAATCAACAAACAGGAGCCAAATGTATTTAAACATTCCATTAAGCGATGGTGTATATATTGGTGATTGTTTTCAAAACAATGTCATCCTGAGTATAATAGGGCCGTTAGTGAAGCAAAAAATTTTTCTTGCCAAACCTTAACAGAAGCACTGACAGCTTTGTCCTCAGGGTAAGAAACAAAGGCCAAGGAAGGGTCCTAACAGATGATGCTGTTCCTGCTTGAGTCTCTCCTGGGTTTCCTAGGTTGTGTATTCTTGAATAAATTTACTGAGGACTTAGAGGAGGAGGTGTGTGTGTGTGTGTGTGTGTGTGTGTGTGTGTGTCTGTGTCCCACCATAACCTTTCTGCAATTTTGCAGTGGTGATCAATAAATATTTATTGGAAAAAAAGTCAATAAATGAATGAATTGTCAATTAATAGGCAGAGATACAACTGTATTAGTAATATCAACATAATGGTAATAGAGTGGATATTATGGAAATTTAGAAAATTCATTATTTTCTGGGAGTCTTTAGCAGTCTCAAGGAAGACGTCTGTGGATTTATGCTGGAAAATCATAGATGCTGGAGAACTGTCCCAAGTATTGATTCCAGCCCTGCCAGGTCCTCTTCCCACAGCACACCAGTTCCTGCATGCACATAGTGACAAAGTCTGGGTGTAGCAGGGTTGGAAGCATGAGATGTTGGCGCCTGTTTAGAGTGCGCTTTTCTATTTTGAGGAGTTCCAGATGGGAAGAGTTGGATAAAAATGTATGAACCTAGTGCATGGAACAAGGAAGTCCCCAGAGGCAGAAAAATCTGACTAAAGGGTAAACTTCCCCTATAGTCACTCCTCCTATCTGCTCTGTCAGCAATTGGATTTTGATCATCTGAGAACTAAATACAAATGGAAGAGTTTAAGTGGCAACCAGAACTCAAGAAACAAAACCACAACCTCTATGAAGAGGTTAAAAGAAAAAAAAGGTTTAAATGTTTGGAGCTCCATCTTCTGGTCATGAAATAAGATAGAATTGAAATGTGAAGTGGAAGTTGCTCAGTCGTGTCCGACTCTTTGCGACCCCATGAACTATACAGTCCATGGAATTCTCCAGGCCAGAATACTGGAGTGGGTAGCTGTTCCCTTCTGCAGGGGATCTTCCCAACCCAGGGGTCGAACCCAGGTCTCTCACATTGCAGTCGTATTCTTTACCAGCTGAGCCACAAGCGAAGCCCTGAAATATGATGTTGATCATAAATGCTAAAATGTATCAATAGCAACTGTGCTAAATGTATTGTCTCATTTATCTGTTATGTCAAACAAATTGCAAGCTCACAAACCCAGAAATTAAGGTTCTTCATGATCTGACTCCAACTTCCTGTTTCATCCCCATTCATTCATCCATTTTTACAAGCGTGTACTTGAGCCTACCAGGTACTGGTCGGACTCCATGGGAAGTGCCAAACTATGTCTTCAGTCTTGGCCTTGCTTAAGGAACGATTCTTTTATTTGCATACCATCAAAAAACACATTGGCTATTTTACATGTAGTGTAAACTACATTAAGAGTACATGGATAATGCTTCTTTTCCCAAATTAAAAGTTTGACAGAAATGGGTCAGTTTTCCGCTGATTGGCACCCCAGACATAATACACTCTTCCTCCCTCCAGCAGCCACAGCTGTAGGTTTGTGGATGCTGTTTAAGCTGTGACAGATATGCAAATACATGTTTGGTACTTCTTGTGAATTTGAGTAAGGACAAATGTGTGTATGAGTGTTTTTTTTTTTTAAAAACAAAAAATAGTAAAATACTGTCCCTCTGTATGCAGTTGCTTACCACCCCAAGATGCAACACATAACATTTCATAATATTTAGCCTGTCTCCTTTTTAGGCTTGTCTGTAGAATTACAAGCAATGCTTACAAAGATTCTTACGCTCATGGGTGTTTCTCCAGAAGAGATACTGAGA
Source organism: Ovis canadensis (assembly GCF_042477335.2). Taxonomy (NCBI): domain Eukaryota; kingdom Metazoa; phylum Chordata; class Mammalia; order Artiodactyla; family Bovidae; genus Ovis; species Ovis canadensis. The sequence goes on along the minus strand of NC_091250.1, from coordinate 117,993,527 downwards.
AGCGGGATTATTGGGCCCTGGGGTATGTCTGTTTTGGGCTTGACAGACACTGGTCATTGCCCTGTGAAGTGGCAGTTGTAATGAAAGGGCTGTTTTTCCACATTTCTCTGTCTGTACACCTGCCAACACTTGATATAGTCAAACTCTTTATCTTTTTGGTCATTCCGATAGCTAAGCACTTGTATTTTACTATTGTTTTCACTTTTATTTTCTGCTTGTTCATCCTTTAATGCTTATTGACCATTTTGTCTTTTCTTCTGGGAATAGCATTTTATTCTTTCTGTGCTTCTATCCATTACCCATTTTTACTGGACTGTTTTGTGTATGTTGAATATATAGGAATTCTTGGTATATTACAGATTATTGTTTGCTACATATGTGGAATTTTTTTCTGTATTATTGCCCCTTTATTTCATTTTACTTTATTTTTTATGAAAGTATAGATGGCATCACTGACTCAATGGACATGATTTTGAGCAAACTCAGGGAGTTAGTGAAGGACAGGGGAGACTGGCATGCTATAGTTCATGGGATCATAAAGAGTTGGGCTCAACTTAGCGGCTGAACAACAACAAATAGTTGATACACAATATTGTGTTAGTTTCAGGTGTACAACATAGTGGCTTGACACTTACATTATGAAATGGTCACCACTATGAATGTAGTTACCATCTGTCATCATACAAAGTTATTACAATATTATTGGCTATATTCTCTATGCTGTATATTACATCCCTTTGACTTATTTATTTTATGATTGAAAGTTTGTATCTCTTAATCTCCTTCACCTATTTCTCTGTTCCTCCATGCCCTCTTTCCCTGTGACAACCACCCGTTTGCTCTCTGTAGGTATGAGTCTGTTTTTGTTTTGCTTTGCTTGCTCATTTGTTTTGCTTTTTAGATTACACATATAAGTTATACAGATAGCTTTTGTCTTTTTCTGTCTGACTTATTTCACTTAGCATAGTACCCTCTAACTCCATCCATATTATTGCAAATGGCAAGATTTCATTCTTTTTTATAGTTGAGTAATGTTTCATTGTATTCCTTTTAAAAACATTGCCAGTGGTATTATTTATAATGCATAAGTTTTTATTTTGGCTTCCCTGCTGGCTCAGATGGTAAACAATCCACCTACCATCTGGAAGACCTGGGTTTGATCCCTGGGTCAGGAAGATCCTCTGGAGAATGGGATGGCAACCCACTCCAGTATACTTGCCTGGAGAATCCTATGGACAGAGGAGCCTGGCAGGCTACAGTCCAAGGTGTCTCAGAGAGTTGGGTACAGCTGACTATGAGTTTCAAGTTTTTATTTGTCAATCTGAATCATCAATCTTTTCCTGATATATATTTGTTCTATATTCTCATGCATGCATGCGTGCATGCTCAGTTGCTTCAGTATAAGGAGCTCTTTTAGTCTCTGACAATAAAGCTGTAAAAGAAACAAAGGCCTTCCTATCAGGGCGTTTATATTCTAGTAGGAAGAAACAGATGATATAGAATGTTACACAAATAAAATATTTCAAATGATGCCAAGTGTTATGGAGAATAGGGAGTGGCTGGGTAGGCTGGGGGGAATGTTAGTTACACAGAGTGGAGAGAGAAGAGCCCTTCATTGTGGTGATATTGAATAGACATTTGAATGGGTCTGAGAGAGCCATGCAGCACTCAGGTCAAGGGAACTGCCGTTGCGCAAAACCTCAAAGGTGAGGGTACTACAGCTTTGTCCTTTAGTACCACCAAGATGACAGGTGTAGCTAGAGTGGGTTAAAAAGACGGAGGCTTGGGGCAGAGGATGAGGTCGGAGAGGTAGACCCACGTCATACAGGGTCTTGCAGGCCATTGCACGTGCTTTGAATTTTACCCCAAGTGAGATAGAAAGAAGCCATTGGAGGACTTTAATGAGAATAGTGACATAATCTATGTTTTAAAAGTATTACCATAGCTGCTTATGAAATCAGTTATCAAGTAAGGATTGAAATAAGACTAACTGCAGAAATTCAAGTTAGAGATTAATTGTCCAATGCTCTTGATTGGTTTAATAAAATAAAGACTGAGACTTGATCCCTGGATTTGGCAATGGGGAGTTTACTGTGGAGTGTGTACTCAGTTTAACAGGTAATACAGAGCCTTTGAAGATTTTATAGGGAAGTGATATCATCAACACTGTACTGTATGAAAATCTGTTTATTGGTCGATGGGAAGGATTGGATTAAATGAAAAAAAAAAACAAACCTGAGGATAGAGAGACATGTTAGGTGCCCATTTTATTGAAAAATTATGGGGTAGCAAAGAGAAAGGACATTTTAGAGCCTGAAGTGAAAGAACTAGCCAACTGAAGGAATACAGGGTAAGATCAAGACAGAAGAGTCAAAGGCAAATTTTTTGAAATTGTGTGACTAGAAAACTCAGAGTTCCATTAACAGAGATTGGACTGTCAGGAACGGAAGATGATACCTTTAATTTCATGTATAATGACTTTGAAGTTCTACACATCTAGGTTCATTTCAGTGTTCCTGTTTATTCATTTATTTATAGTTATTTACTTGGGCTTTCCAGGTGGCACTAGTAGTAGAGAATCCTCCTGCCATTGCAGGAGATGCAGGAGACCTGGGTTCGAACCCTGAGTCGGGAAGATCCCCTGGAGAAGGGCATGGCAACCCACTGCAATATTCTTGCCTGAAAGATTCCATGGACAGAGAAGCCTGGTGGGTTACATTCTGTAGAGGTGCAAAGAGCTGGACAGGACTGAGCATTTATTTATTTGGAAGTGCTGGGTCTTAGCCACTGGATCACCAGGGAAGTCCCTCAGTACTCTGAATTGTTGTTTTGCAACCCCTATCAGCAGTGCCTGCTTTGGGACTTCAGAGGCATCTGGTAAACCACGATCTTCTGACAGGCAGAAGGTCTTTTCACATCCTTGGAAGCCTTGGCAATTGAATCCTACTCTTCTTCCTAGTGTAAACCTTTGTTACTTTACTCTATAGTCCATATTGTTGATTCACATGGAATAGGAGCCTCGCAGAATAGGCCTTATTTTCCTTGGATTATGTGCTAATTTTGAAGTCTGTCTGTGTGATAAGTTTTGGTGAAGATATCCTTCAGAATGGAAATGTCAGTCCAGAATATAAAAGAGAGATAAAAGTTGACGATTGAAAGGTGGAAGTTATATGCTCTCCAACTGGATAAGAATCCCAAGGGAAAGAATGTAAAAAGAGAAGACTGTTAATTACAGATGCTGAAAGAAATCTATGTAGAAAGAAAGTTAATTTGAAAAATTGATGGGGTGGTAGGAGAAGATGTACATTTAAAAGCTATTGAGATCTTTTTTTTAAAAAAAAAAAGATTTTAAGAAGATTTATTTATTTGGCCATGCCAGGTCTTAGTGAGGCAGGCAAATCTTCACTCTTCTTTGTGACATGAAGGATCTTTTAGTTTTGACATGAAGGGTCTTTAGTTGCAGCATGCAAACTCTTAGTTGTGGCCTGTAGCATCTAGTTCCCTGACCAGGGATGGAACCTGGGCCCCTGCATTGCGAGTGCAGAGTCTTAGCTACTGGACCACCGGGGAAGTCCCCAAACTGTTGCTATCTTAAATGTTCTCACAACAAGAAAGAAATGATAAATACTTATGTGGCAGAGGTGTTAGCTAATGCTATGGTAGTAATCATCTTGTAATATAAATTTATCAAATCAACATGTCATATACCTTAAACTTATACAATGTTACATTGTCAACTATATCTCAATTTAAAACATGTTTAAAAAAATTGGAAAAAAAGAGAAAGCAAGGAGGAAAAACAAAAGCCATTAAAAAAATTTCTCAAAAAAGAAAATGTTTTCTTTAGTCGGTCACCTTGATGGGCCTTGCTGTAGTGGAAAATAAAATTCAGAGCACAATAGTGGTCTACGGAAGACATAGAAACAAGGTTTGTGAGGCCTACAGGATCAATATAGAGGAAGAATGGGAAGAACTCCAAGAACTGGGGAAAATTGGGAAACAGGAAACGATGGGAGGGGATGGAGTGGATGTTGGAGTGAAGAGGGATGAGGAGATCGGTGAGAAGTTCCTGACTGTGGGTGTGGCTTTGGACTTTTAAGACCACAGGTGGCTTTTTTAAAAAATCAAATCCCTTTGATTTTAGGATACTGTGGGTAATGTGATATACTGTCAATTTAATAAAATCTTTTCAAGAGAAAATATGACAGCACTTTAATTGTACAGATTGATTGTAAGATATATCAAAATTCCAAGCTCATTAAAGTGGAGAGAATGTCTCTTTGAATGGCAGGAATACTGAATTCATTTTTAAATCTTTTGGTATGTTATGCTGTGATACAGCACACCCTCTTACCTCATGTTGTTACTGAAACTTTAGTAAAGATATATGATCACAGCTATAATGTGACTAGATCTTAAGGGATTATTGTTTGCGGGAAATTAGTGTTTTGGAATATATTCTATACTGAGTCAATGTGGATTAAACCTAAGGAAAGACAAAGATGCCACTTAAGAATTCGGCAGAGGCAAGAAATCTGAGGAAGTGACTCAGAGTAACGTAAGTTCTTTCATTGTTCCTGAAAGTATTAGGGATGAGGTGGGTTTTCCATCATATACAGGATAGGGATTCTTTCCATTTTAATTCACATAATGTATATAAAAATATGTGGAAATAGAAGGGGGTGGTGTCTATTTTGGGAACATCCAGCTAGTAAATATATGGGTCACAACACACTTAAAGCAGAAAAGAAGAAATGGAGATGAGAAAAGTAATCATCAAAGAAGTAGAAGAAAATAATTTTAGATTATTTCTAACACTTCAGTGACTAAATCTGGACTGGTTAAGATGTCATCAAATCCTCTGACCTTTAAAAGTTGCTCTTGTCCTGTAATGCAATTACCTACTCCCTCTCTCTCTTTTCTCTCTTTAGAAAAAATTTTATAAGAAGTTAATTGTCTCCAGAAAGCTTTTCCTTTCAACTCAGAAGAATGTTGACTTTGTGCTTTTGGGGGATGAAATGAATGTGTCTTTTTATCTTCCATGTAAACCCAACTAGATCATAAGTTTCCAAACTGACCAAATTTTGTGGAAGTTGGAAGAGGAGGGCAGTCATCATCTCATTCTCTGAGACAATGTAATGATGAATCCCATTGCAATGTCTTTCAGAACCACGTGGGGTTCATCCTTTGTGCAGTTAGTCTATTGTGCATGTTCATTGTGTGGGTTTGTGTGTGTGTTGTATTTTCACTCTTAAGACTATTAGTTCTCTTTGAAACTCTACATCCAGGGTAAGCTGTGGATGGATAGTATGGACTTACCCCAACTAATTGCAGAATGAGCCCTGCTTGTTAGCAGGGCTCTTTCTATTTCCTAATTCTCTCTCTGTTACACAGCAAGGGGAGCATTAGGATCCAGACTTGAAAAAGAGCTCCATGTTGCACAACAAAGTGATAGTTTTATATACCAAAATAGAGCATATAGTGTGAATGATTCCTTGGTTCAGAAATATATAAAATCTTAATAAGTACTTATTATCTAAATGTAGTTGTATATTTAGTTGAAAATTGTTGAAGACTGTATATAAAATAGTATGTATGTATCTCATCATATTGCACATTTGAACTCAAGAAACATTGTACTGAATTTCAAGGTTATCAGTTTATTTTTAAAATTTCCTATGAAATTCAGAGTATTCTTTTTTAAAAAAACATATATATTACATATATATAAAACATATACATATATTTATTTATGTATTTTTTTGGCTGCCCTGGGGGTTAGTTGAGGCATGCTGGGATCTTTTGGTCATGTCATGTGGGATCTAGTTCCCTGACCTGGGATTGAACCCAGGCCCCCTGCATTGGAGCATGGGATCTTAACCATTAGACCACCAGGAAAGTCCCGAAATTTTCTTGCTAGTTTCAATTGTGGAAGAATCAAAAGTTTCTCCAAGTTGTATGGAGTTTCGCATCGCTACAGATTGAATCTTTATCTTCATATTAAAGTATAAAGAACTTTAGATGTTACCCAAATATATCATGTCTTCATTGTAACCTTAACCTTCTAATCAGTTTCTATTCTTAAAAGCTAAGGGGTTTCAAGTAAATACTTGTTAGAAGGGGAAACAAAAAAGCACATTGCTCTAATAATAAGGAGCTTCAGGTGTTGGCTTTGTGGACCTGGCATACAGATTTAAATCTCTCTGAGATTTATATTTGACCTAATGTGTATTCATAACTATTTTAGCTGTAGCAACATGACTTTCGTTTTGCATACCTAATAAGGGTAAGTGATGAGTCAGACTAATGATACTACTTTATGCTTCTTTAGCATCTTTCATCTACAGCTTACTATATACTTTGTAAACATTAATTAAACATCACAACACACCTTGGAGGAAAGGTAAGTATTATTATCCTTCTATGGATACAGATATAGAGGGCTTAGGTAAGGCGAATATTAAGTATATAGAACTGAGTTCTATAGGATAAGGCGCCAGTAAACTTCTTGGTGGATACAGAGAGAAGCATGGGCGTAATTACCACACAGTTATCAAAGTTTATGGGGGAGGAGAATGTGAGTTTCTGGAGGACCGGAACCCTTTGTGAAATTACTTTCAGAGATTACATATTAAACTAAAGCTTCTGGTTAGAATGGTGTGTATCACCTGGCACCTAGACTTATCTTTTTCTGATGAAGTGGAAAATGAGGTCAGGATTACTTCAGCGTGCTTGAACTTAATAACTCAAGTAGAATCATAGGATCTGGGTGTTCTAGCACAGCCTGGCTTTCAAATGAGCTGATGATCTGCTTCTCCCATAAGTAGATTCAAACTATTCTTATTGTGTGACCTAATTTTTGGCTTGAGAATCAAATCACCCATAACTATCACAGTTAGTTTGAAAGCTTTGTTTCTGTATCCCCAAATGATTTAACTGGGTACTGGGGCAGTTTCCAGGTAACTTGGGTAATTTGTAGAGCTGACATATTAGTTGTAAATTTCTTTCAATTGCTGATAACACAGATAGGAATTTAACAAGATGGGCTTTTGTCTTTTTTTTTTTCTTTTATAAAGGAAGGCTGAAGAGAGATAACCCCAGGCTTTAAATGGGGCATCTAAAGTGGAAGTAAGGACCAGGCTCTTTCTGTTATTTCTCCACTGTTGATAGCATGTGGTTCCCATCCCCAAGGTTGTCTTAAGGTCTAAGATAGTTGCTAGGGTTTGAGACATCACATGTATGTTCTAGGAAGGAATCAGGAAGGACAAAGAGGCACACTCTAGCTGTCTGCCTTTAGGATTTTTTCTCTAAAGCTCCACTTATTGTTCTTCAACCATCCCAAGCTGCAGGAGAGGTCAGGAAAGGCAGTCTTTTAGCTGGACACACCACTGCTTGGAATAAAGTCAAAGCTCTATTATTAAGGGAAACCCTAGTGGCTCAGATAGTAAAGAATCTGCCTGCAATGTGGAAGAACTGGGTTCGACCCCTGGGTTGGGAAGATCCCTGGTGAAGGACATGGCAACCCACTCCAGTGTTCTTGCCTGGAGAATCCCCATGGACAGAGGAGCCTCGTGGTCTATAGGCGATGGGGTCACAAAGAGTTGGACACGACTGAGCAACTAAGCACGTATGTCAGATAGGTGACAAGTGGTTTATAGCAAGAAACCAAAATCAATTATAAAAGCAAAACCAAAACAATTCTCTCTGGACAAGTGAATTATCTGGGTAGCCTTTTGTCTAGTTCATATCGTCTGAACAACCTACCCGTTTTTACTGCATTTCGTGATCTGGAGACACCGCCTATGGGTGTGTATGTACGGCCCTGGCAAGAAAAGAACCGAAACAACCAGTGCATCAGCAGAATCATTTGGAAACGTTCTTGCTGAATTCCTCCCCTCCCTCCCTTTGGTCATGAATGCAAGTCTGGGTTTCTGATGTGCTTACAACTCAGCTGCCTCTGATCCAAGTTAGGCCGAGACAGTGTAGAGTAAATCTCCCCTTTAATGTTTGATTCCAATCACCTGAGATACAGAGCCACTTTTCCTTTTGTGCAGCTTTCTGCACTGTGTCTTCTGTGAGTGTGTCTGTCTCTCTATGTGTTATCCTGAGGTCCAGCTATTCCACACTCTCCAGACACTGGCTGGGAGGAGTTTGAAAGCACAGGTGGCAGCTAACTTGCTGGAAAGGAATGTTTCATTTCAAATTCTAATTGCAAAAGGGTGTGGACATGCTCAGTTGCTGTCATGAAGGATTCTTTGTGACCCGTTGGACTGTAGCCCACTAGGCTCTTCTATCCGTGGGATTTTTCAGGCAAGAATACTGGAATGAGTTGTTGTTTCCTTCTCCAGGGGATCTTCCTGACCCAGGGATCAAACCCACATCTCCTGTGTCTCCTGCATTGCAGGCAAATTCTTTACCCCTGAGCCACTAGGGAAGCCTCCAAAGGGTGTGGCCATCCAGTAGTAATTTTTTCTCCATCCCTTTCTCCCTCCTTTCCTTCCTCTTTCTCTCCCCTTCTCTTTCTTGCTCTTTCCTTCCTTCCTTCCTTGCTGCCTCTCCAGGAATGCTTCAGAGCTACTTTCCAAACAAATTTTGATTATACAATACAGTATTATTGACTAGAATGGCCAGGCTGTGCTTAGAACTTACTCATCGTATAACTGAAAGTTTGTACTCTTTTACCGCTTTCTTCCCATTCCCTGCAATTCTCCTAGCTCCTGGTAGCTAGTGTTCTACTCTTTGTTTCTATGAATTTGACTTAAAAGAAAAAGATTCCACATGTAGGTGATACCGTGCTATTTGGCTTATTTCACTTTGTCATTCTTTGACTTATTTTATTTAGCATAATGCCCTCCAAGACCATCCGTGATGTTGCAAATGACAGGATCTCTTGATTTTTTTTAAATTTTTATTTTTACTTTATTTTACTTACAATACTGCATTGGTTTTGCGATACATTGACATGAATCCACCACAGGTGTACGTGAGTTCCCAAACATGAACCCCCCTCCCACCTCCCACCCCATATCATCTCTCTGGATCATCCCTGTGCACCAGCCCCAAGCATCCTGTATCCTGCATAGAACATAGACTGGCGATTCGTTTCTTACATGATAGTATACATGTTTCAATGCCATTCTCCCAAATCATCCCACCCTCTCCCTCTCCCTCTGAGTCCAAAAGTCCACTCTACACATCTGTGTCTCTTTTGCTGTCTCACATACAGGGTCATCATTACCATCTTTCTAAATTCCATATATATGTGTTAGTATACTGTATTGGTGTTTTTCTTTCTGGCTTACTTCACTCTGTATAATCGGCTCCAGTTTCATCCATCTCATTAGAACTGATTCAGAGTATTTTTTAAGGTCAAATAATATTCCAGTGGGTGTGTATGTGTGTGTGTGTGTGTGTTGTCGTGCATGCGTGCTAAATCGATTCTGTCGTGTCTGACTCTTTGTGACCCTATGGACTGTAGCCCTCCAGGCTTCTCCGTCCCTGGGATTCTCCAGGCAAGAATACTGGAGTGGGTTGCCATATTCTCCTCCAGGGGATCTTCCTGATCCAGGGATTAGTCTCTTATGTCTCCTGCACTAGCAACCAAGGTCTTTACCACTAGTGCCACCTGGGAAGCCTGTGTGCGTGTGTCTCACATCTGATTTATTCATTAATTCACTGATGGACACCTAAGTTGTTTCCATATTCCAGCGCCATCGTGAATAATGCTACAATGAACATGTGAGTACAGATAATCTCTTCAATATTCTGTCCTCATTTCCTTTGGATATACACTCAGAAGTGGAATTGCTCACCAAATGGTAGTTCTATTTCTAATTTTTTGAGGAAATCCGTGTTGTTTACCACAGTGGTTGCACCAATTTGCATTCCTGCAACAGGTGCACAAGGATTCTCTTTCCTCTGAATCCTCAGCAACACTTCTTATTGGTCTTTTTAATATAGCCATTCTGACAGGTGTGAGATGATATCTCATCATGGTCTTCATTTGCATTTCCCTGATGGTCAGTGAGTTGGAGCATCTTTCTATGTATCATTTGGCCACTTGTGTATCTTTGGAAAATGTCTACTCAGTCCCTCTTCCCATAATTGTTTTTTTTTTTTTTGCCATGGAGCCGAGTGAGATCTTGTGTATTTAGAATATTAGCCCCTTACCAGATATATGATTTGAAAAAAGTTCCTGTCATCCATAGGTTGTCTTTTCATCTTCTTGGTGGTTTTCTTTGCTGTGCAGAAGCTTTTTAGTTTGATATAGTCCCACTTGCTCATTTTTGCTTTTGTGACATTTGCTTTTGGTGCCAAATACAAAAAAAGAAAATCATTGCCAAGACCCATGTTGAGGAGCTTACCCCCAACATGTGTTTTCTTTTAGGAGTTTTACAGTTTCAAGCCTTAAATTTAAATCTTTAGTTCATTTTGAGTCTATTCTGGTGTATGGTAGAAGACAGTGGTGCAGTTGTTTTCTTTTGCATGAAGCTGTCCCCTTTTCCCAACACCACTTATTGAAGAGATTATCCCTTGTCCTTTGTATAGTCTTATCTCCTTTGTCATGATTTAATTGACCAAACATCCATGGATTTATTTCTGGGCTCTCTATTCTGTTCCATTGACCTATGTGTCTATTTTTATGCCAAAACTGTACCATTATGCTTACTATAGCTTTGTAATATAGTTTGGAATCAGTAAGTATGATGCTTCCAGCTTTGTTCTTCTGCCTCAAGATTGCTTTGTCTGTTTGGGGCCTTTTGCACTTCCATACAAATTTTAGGATCATTTTTCCTTTTTTCTGAGGAAAAAAAAAAAAAAGAAAAGAAAACATTGGAATTAAAAAGGTTTTATTGGAATATAGTTGTTTTACAGTGTTGTGTTAGTTTCAGATATATAACAAAGTGAATTTGTTATACGTATACGTATATTGTATCTGTTCTTTATAAGATTCTTTTCCCTTAGGTACCATTACAGAGTACTGAGTAGAGTCCCTTGTGCTACACAGACATTTGAATTTTGATAGGATTGCATTGAACATATAGATCAGTTTGGGTGGTTAAGTGAAAGTGAAGACGCTCGGTCATGTCCGACTCTTTGTGACCCCATGGACTGTAGCCTACCAAGCTCCTCCGTCAGTGGGTTTCTCCAGGCAAGAGTACTGGAGTGGGTTGCCGTTTCCTTCTCCAGGAGATCTTCCCAACTCAGGGATCGAACTTGGGTCTCTCGCATTGCAGGCAGACTCTTTACCATCTGAGCCACCAGAGAAGCTCAAATTTCAAAGTGAAAGTGAAGTCGCTCAGTCGTGTCCGACTCTTTACAACCCCATGGACTGTAGCCTATCAGGTTACATGGAATTTTCCAGGCAAGAGTACTGGAGTGGGTTGCCATTTCCTTCTCCAGGGGATCTTCCTGACTTAGGGATCGAACCCAGTCTCCTGCATAGTAGGCAGACGCTTTTACTGTCTGAGCCACCAGGAAGGGATATTTAAAAATATATATAAGCTCTTTCAATCCATAGCCATGAGTGTCTTCTTTGGTTAGAGAAGGACTTCCCTGGTGGCTCAGATGGTAAAGCGCCTGTCTAGAATGTGGGAGACCTGAGTTCGATTCCTGGGCCAGGGAAGATCCCCTGGAGAAGGAAATGGCAATCCCCTCCAGTACTATTGCCTGGAAATTCTTCCATCAGCATCTTATAGATTTCTGCATACATATCTTTACATTGTTAGTTAAGTTTAACCCTAAGTATTTTATTCTTGATACAATTGTAAATAAGATTGTTTTCTTAATTTATCTTTCTGATAGTTTATTACCAGTGTAACGAAATGTATGTCACTGATTTTTGTATGCTGAGAGTTTACTGAATTTTTTATTAGTTTTAGAAAGATGATAGACATCCTAACAGATGTGACGTGATTTCTCACATCTGTTGTGATTTTGATTTTCATTTCCTTGATAATTAGTGATGTTGAGTACCTTTTCATATACCTGCTTGCCATTCATATATCTTTTTGGAATAGTGTTTAGTCAGGTCATTTGTTCATTTTTAAATTGTGTTATTTATTTTCTTGCTGTTGAGCTGTATGAATCAGTTGTGATTCTTTGTAGTTGGGTGTGATCTTTAAAGGGTTTCCCAGGTGGCTCAGTGATAAAAAAAAAAAACCCACCTGCCAATGCAGTAGACATAGGTTCCATCCTTGGGTGTTCAAGATCCCTTGAAGAAGGAGGTGGCAACCCACTTCAGTATTCTTTCCTGGGAAATCCCATGGACAGAAGGAACCTGGTGGGGCTACAGTCCATGGGGTTGTAAAAAAGAGTGATCTTTAAAAAGTAAGTATTCAATTCCGTATTTGAACTAAATGTTTGGTCAGGTGGACTTTGATTTAAGATGAGAAGGTAGTTTAGATGTAATTCTGAAATAGCACGTATTTAAGTACTTCACAAATATGCAGAGCTTTATAATTTTACTCTGAGTGCCACTTGGGTGTTCCGCAACGTCATCTATGTAGATACACAGGTAGGGGGCTGAAGAAAGTGGAGTTTATTTGTAGGGCAAAAGGGCAGTGAAGGTTGAGGAAAAATGATGCTTGGAGACAAGCAGGTCCCTCCAACAGTAGCTAACATAAACACACTTGTGTGTGTTCTCAGTCGCTCAGTCGTGTCCGACTCTTTGTGACCCCATGGAGGTGTTAATGATTGGTGAGTACAAGCACATATATGATGGCCATGAAAAACTCCAGCCTTTATACAATCTGAAGGCCTCTCAGAGATATAGTCCACTGGGTCTGCCCCGGGTCCTAAACAGTTGCAGTGCTCTGAGTCCTCCGTACTGAAAGAGCCAAGGAGCCTGGACTGTGCCTTCCATTGGCACCAAGACTGGCCATTCAGTACAGGCTTCTGTAGTTCCTTGCCAAGTTCACTGAGGTGGAAACCATCAGAGTCACTTTGATGCTTTTAAGAGTCTTACAGGTATTGATACAGGAAACAAGTCAGTGCATGGGGGAACTGAAATTGTTTGCAGTGGTTTTTTTCAGTGGAGTCACAAAGTGTGTGAGTTTTAGAAGTTTGAAGTTCTGGATTTGAGTCCTGTTTATGTAGACTACAGCTGTGGAACTTCCCCCTAAATATTTCACTGCTTGGAATGTTTGTTTTTCTTGAAGTGGGAATAAAAGTTTTCGATTATTAAGTTTTGAGGATAAATGAAATAGCACATGAAAAGGAGTTATAAAGCTTAAAGAGCTATTTAATGTAAAGCATAATAAGGAGAGTGCATGTTTTGCGGCAAAAGAAGAGGTAAGTGGGTTCTGACATTTTTAGCTAGTTATTTGCAGGATAGGATAACACAGCTGGCTTATCCCAAAGCTGGTGAAGCACAAGCTTGTTGTTGTTTAGTCACTCAGTCGAGTCTGACTCTTTGAGACCCCGTGGGCTGCAGCTCGTCAGGCTCCTCTTTTATTCTGTCTCCAGGAGTCTGCTCAAATTCATGTCCATTGAGTCAATGATGCTACCTAACCATCTCATCCTCTGCCGCCCCTTCTCCTTTTGCCTTAGCCCTCAAGCAAAGGGGTATTGACTTATTTTTTGGAGAGAAAGAATTTGATATCTCCCCCAGTCCCTCCAAAATATATTAGTTATCGTTAGAAGAAAAATATAAATTTGTTGAATTTCCTTATGCTTCTTTTACAGCTTAATGTTTTAAAATTATAATTTGAAAGGGAGTAGGGAATATTGCATTCTTTAAGAGTGCTTAGAATTTCTTTAAGAAAAACTCACATGAAATAGATTCTACTTAGGTTCTTATACGTCTTCTTGTCTTGAAAAGGACTGGGGTGAAGGAAGCCTTTAAAGGTGCATTTTGTGTCAAACACTTTGTACAGAACTCATAAAGGCTATTTTTTTTCTTCACAATACAGGCAGATATCAGATATAAAATGACTTTAGTACAATGTTTCCTCGTAAAATGCAAAATGTGAAAAAGTGAGTCGCTCAGTCGCGTCTGACTCTTTGCGATCCCATGAACTATACAGTCCATGGAATTCTCCAGGCCGGAATACTGGAGTGGGTAGTCATTCCCTTCTCCAGGGGATCTTCCTAACCCGGGGATCAAACCCATGTCTCCTTCATTGCAGGCAAATTCTTTACCAACTGAGCTATCAGGGAAGCCCAAAATGCAAAATAAATAATTCTTAATATTGAATTTTGATGTGTGGCAGAAACTTGAAATCTTTCAGGTTTGAGGCCTCGTTTCTAAGTGGTTTTTTAGGTGTATCTCGGTCTCCCTCTACTGGTTGCTGAGGTGAACTGAACCAAAACCTGGGGGATGAAAACTCCATTCTTTGAATCAAAAATAGTTTTGAACATCTAAGCCTTCAATTTAAACGGCTAGAAAGTGTGTCATTAATCCAGGTTTGCGCATTTCTTAGATGCTAAGTGTTGTTGTTGTTACTTGAACTTTTCTTGTGTTTATTTTTGGTGGTGGTCGTGTGTGTGTGTTATACTCTTTTCCATGGAGATGCAGAGTCCTATGTCTAAATATAAATTATAGGTTCTTGGTGCTTTATGCAATATCTTCTAGTATAAACTCTGCAAAGATTTTGGCTAAGTATTTGGCCAAAACTTGAGATTACTCTAGTGGACACTTTTTTTTTTTTGGTAGAAATTAATATATTGCAAAAAAATTTTACTAAACTTGATTTTGATCAAACTTCTAGATCCAACTACCAACTTACAGGCAATCCGTAGGACAGAGGGTTTACTGGTGGCTCAGCGGTAAAGAATACCTCTGGTGGCTCAGTGGTAAAGAATACCTCTGCAATGCAGCAGACACGGGAGATGCGAGTTTGATCCCTGGGTCGAGAAGATTCCCCTGGAGAAGAAAAAGGCAACCCATCCCAGTATTCTTGCCTGGGAAATCCCATGGGCAGAGGAGCCTGGTGGGCTACAGTCCATGGGGCCTCAAAGAGTTGGATGCAACCTCATGACTAAACAGCAACAATATAGGACAGAAGAATATGTTAGACTGTACTGAGGAGATGTAATCAAATTCAGACTGTGAGAAATTCTACAAGACATAAAAGCACAATTCTTCAACAAATAAATTGCAAGAGGAAAAAAGAAAAAGATGAAGGTGAAAAGTCAACATTAAAAGAGATTCAAAAGACTATCATCGTTTATCATATCTGGTTCTTATTTGGATCCTGATTAAAATGAGTATGGTAAAGAAAACCTATTTGTCAAATTCAGGAGACAAATAGTTGATAAGATGTGTTTGATATTATTAAGGAATTAGAGTTCCAAAGAATAGCAAGGAGAGATAAGAAAGCCTTCCTCAGCAATCAATGCAAAGAAATAGAGGAAAACAACAGAATGGGAAAGACTAGAGATCACTTCAAGAAAATTAGAGATACCAAGGGAACATTTCATGCAAAGATGGGCTCGATAAAGGACAGAAATGGTATGGACCTAACAGAAGCAGAAGATATTAAGAAGAGGTGGCAAGAATACATAGAAGAACTGTACAAAAAAGATCTCCATGACCCAGATAATCATGATGGTGTGATCACTCATCTAGAGCCAGACATCCTGGAATGTGAAGTCAAGTGGGGTTTAGGAAGCATCACTACGAACAAAACTAGTGGAGGTGATGGAATTCCAGTTGAGCTATTTCAAATCCTGAAAGATGATGCTGTGAAAGTGCTGCACTCAATATGCCAGCAAATTTGGAAAACTCAGCAGTGGCCACAGGACTGGAAAAGGTCAGTTTTCATTCCAATCCCAGAGAAAGGCAGTGCCAAAGAATGCTCAAACTACCGCACAATTGCACTCATCTCACATGCTAGTAAAGTAATGCTCAAAATTCTCCAAGCCAGGCTTCAGCAATACATGAACCGTTAACTTTCAGATGTTCAAGCTGGTTTTAGGAAAGGCAGAGGAACCAGAGCTCAAATTGCCAACATCCATTGGATTATGGAAAAAGCAAGAGAGTTCTAGAAAAACATCTATTTCTGCTTTATTGACTATGCCAAAGCCTTTGACTGTGTGGCTCACAATAAACTGTGGACAATTCTGAAAGAGATGGGAATACCACACCACCTGACCTGCCTCTTGAGAAACTTGTATGCAGGTCAGGAAGCAACAGTTAGAACAAGACATGGAACAACAGACTGGTTCCAAATAGGAAAAGGAGTACGTCAAGGCTGTATAGTGTCACCCTGCTTATTTAACTTCTATGCAGAGTACATCATGAGAAACACTGGGCTGGAAGAAGCACAAGCTGGAATCAACATTGCCGGGAGAAATATCAATAACCTTGGATATGCAGATGACACCACCATTATGGCAGAAAGTGAAGAGGAACTAAAAAGCCTCTTGATGAAAGTGAAAGAAGAGGATGAAAAAGTTGGCTTAAAGCTCAACATTCAGAAAACTAAGATCATGGCATCTGGTCGCATCACTTCATGGCAAATAGATAGGGAAACAGTGGAAACAGTGTCAGGCTCCAAAATCACTGCAGATGTTGATTGCAGCCATGAAATTAAAAGATGCTTACTCCTTGGAAGAAAAGTTATGACCAACCTAGATAGCATATTCAAAAGCAGAGATATTACTTTGCCAACAAAGGTCTGTCTAGTCAAGGCTATAGTTTTTCCAGTGGTCATGTATGGATGCGAGAGTTGGACTGTGAAGAAGGCTGAGCGCCGAAGAATTGATACTTTTGAACTGTGGTGTTGGAGAAGACTCTTGAGAGTCCCTTGGACTGCAAGGAGATCCAACCAGTCCTCCCTAAAGGAGACCAGTCCTTAGGGTGTTCTTTGGAAGGACTGATGCTAAAGCTGAAACTCCAGTACTTTGGCCACCTCATTCAAAGTGTTAACTCATTGGAAAAGACCCTGATGCTGGGAGGGATTGGGGGGCAGGAGGAGAAGGGGATGACAGAGGATGAGATGGCTGGATGGCGTCACCGACTCGATGGACATGAGTTTGAGTGAACTCCAGGAGTTGATGATGGAAAGGGAGGCCTGGTATGCTGTGATTCATGGGGTCTCAAAGAGTCGGACACTACTGAGCGACTGAACTGAAATATTTTTAGGTGTGATAATAGTATTAGAGTTCCCTTTAAAGACAAGTTGTTGTCTTTTAAGGATTCCCACTGAAATATTTATAGATGAAATCATATGATATCTGGGACCTGCTTCAATATAGTGGAAAGGAAGGAATGGATGGAAGTGGGCATATGGCAGCATTGGTCCTGGGCTTATAGTTGTTGGCACGAGATGAATACCGGGGAACTCACTGTATCGTTCTCTCTACATTTGAGTATATTTGAATTTCTCCATAATAAAACAGTGCCTTTAGTAACAGTTATGTAAATGAATACAGGCTGTCAGACTATTAAAACCATTCCCTTCACCCTCCTCAACCCAACATAAGGTCACCTTGAACTTCATTTTGTATTGAAGGTACACCATAAACTTCTTAGGGCAGCCTTGAGAAGTCAGGCTCAGACCAAACTGAGCCTTGAGTTCTTGAACTACTAGAAAATTGGGTTAGTTTTATCTGGACCCTAATTCCAAATTAAACCAAAGGAGACTTTATACTAAAGGTCAAGGGTGGGGATCCTTTGGGAAGAAACAATGCGGTAAGCTCATATTACCCAATTCCTTGAGATAGTGGCAAGATCAATTAAGGATTTGCAAGCAAAGGCTTTATAAACAGTTACTACAGCTGAAACATTTCAGGCATTTTAAAGTTAGAGTAGTGGCAGGTTGGGGTGACAAAGAATGACACTGACTGACTGTGGTGTTCACATTCCACTTAGCTTCAGGGTTTCAGAGGGCCTTCCCTGATAGCTCAGTTGGTAAAGAATCTACCTGCAATACAGGAGACCCCAGTTCGACTCCTGGCTTGGGAAGATACCCTGGATAAGGGAAAGGCTACCCACTCCAGTATTCTGGCCTGGAGAATTTCATGGACTCTATAGTTGATGGGGTCTCACAGAGTCAGACATGACTGAGTGACTTTCACTTCACTCAGGGTTTAAGATTTGCCCATATATCTCTCAGGTTTCCTTGGTGGCTTAGATGGTAAGGAATCTGCCTGCTGCCTGCAATTCTGATAGGTTTGATTCCTGGGTCAGGAAGATCCCCCAAAGAAGGGAATGGCAAACCACTCTAATATTCTTGCCTGGAGAATCCCATGGACAGGAGAGTTTGGTGGGCTATAGTCCATGGGGTTGCTAGAGCTGGACATGACTGAGTGACTCACACACACACACATATACCCCTCCCCAGCTATCTTCCCTCCTCCTCCCACCTGACCCTAACCTCAGCACACGTGGGAAACCCCTCCCGTTCTTGTTCCAAGGAGGCTGAGTACAGCTTGCCTACCTAGTGTTTCCCTGGATTTCCCTACATGAACACACTGTTCATGTAGACCCAGGATACTGCCATCCCGCCAGGCTTGCATTGTTGCTCTTCTGATGTAATGTTCCCTCTCTCTGCCCACAAACAGACAAGACTAAGCCTCACTGCACCCTAAGGTCAGTCTGAAATAAGGCATGATCCTTTGCACATTTTAAGTTAAATTATTTCCCCTTGGAAACTCCAAGTTAAGCCCCAACCACTCCCTAATCTCCCACCTAGTGATTTCATAATTCATTCAACAAATAGCCTACTGAATGCCTAAAATATGTTAGGCTCAGAGGTAGGCAATGCAGATAGAAAGGTAAGCAAAAAAATAAAATAAAATAAAAGAGAGAGACCAGGTCCTTGTCTTCAGGAGACAGAGCAGTAGGCAGGAAATGTCTTCCGTACCAGCTCAGGCTAGCTTCCTACTTCTGCCCTCTTGGTCTAGTTCCCTTTGTGTGGTGTGGTAGTTTAGTCACTAGGTTGTGTCCGACTCTTGTGACCCCATGGGCTGTAGCCCATCAGGCTGTCCATGGGGTTTCCCAGGCAAGAATACTGGAGTGGCTTGCCATTTGCTTCTCCATTCCTTTGTGTAGGGGCAGCTTTTTTTTCTCACCACTGGAATTGTTCTGGACCATTTCATGACTCATAATCCAGGACAAACTCCAAGGACCCAGAGAGAGAATATTTTTCTACAAACTCCGTTAAATCTACTTTCTTAAATCCTCATTTCTTACCAGGATTAACCTCTTTCCAGGAAACTTAGAAAAAGTAGAATTTCAAGATAGGTGATCAAAAATTTGCAAGTTAGAATAAAAGAAAAGCATGTAGAGACAAGTCTCAACCTTTTGTAAGAAAGAATTTTCTAACAACTTTTCATGTTCAAAATGAAGGGAGTCACCTTGTGATGTTGTCCTTGGAAACATAAACAGGTAGGATGACTATTTTGTCAAGGCTGTGAAAACTCCTGTTTAATTGCTAAAAATTTCTTTGAACAGTGAAAGTGGGAATAGTGAAGGCACTGTAATATCTGGAATGGAGAGGAATATCAGGTCAGAGGTGTTTTCCATTTATAGCTTATATGTTAGATGTTGTGTTGTTGTTGTTTAGTCACTAAGCCGTGTGACTACTGACTCTTTTGCGACCCCATGGACTGTAGCCCACCAGGCTTCTCTGCTCAAGGGATTCTCCAGGCAAGAATACTGGAGTGGTTTGCCATTTCCTTCTCCAGGGGATCTTCCTGACCCAGGGTTCAAACCCAGGTCTCCTGCACTGGCAGGCAGATTCTTTACCACTGAGCCACTAAAGAAGCCCGTATATAGGATGGGTGTAGATAGAAGTTTAGGCATCAGGATTACCATATGTGTCAGTTGGTAGGGTCCTGACCCTAGACTGTGGGAGCAGTGACGAACATATCTATCACAGGTCCTACATTCTCAACAGAGACCTGAGCAGAATCTTTATGGAGAACATTTTTTTTTTTTTAACTGCAGCTTCCAAAGTGTTGATATCTTCTGGGGGCGTCTGAAGACATCCAGGATACTTTGAGTCATCTCTTAGGCCATTCTCAAGGGGATGGTCCTGGCTATGTTGCCAGTTATAGAGTTTGACACACCAAATTGATGTACTGCTTAGGTCTAGATCCTCTTGAAACAGCCACCGCCACGACCAGCAGCAATCATTGTGTTAGATAATGATAATGCTGGGTAACAAACAACTGTGAAACTCTAGTGACCTAAGACAACAAAATTTGCTTGCACTTTACACTGCGTGCTCATTACAGATTGGCTGAAGTTCTGCTCAAGTCTCCTCCTCTGGAATCCGTGCTGATGAAATTTGTTGTTCCTTGTTCAGCCGCTCAGTCACGTCCAACTGTTTGAGGCCCTGTGGTTGGCAGCCTGCCAGGCTTCCCTGTCCTTCACTGTCTCCCGGAGTTTGCTCAACCTCATGTCCATTGAGTCGATGATGCCTTCCAACTTTAGCATAGCCAGTGAAGCAGAAATAAATGTTTTCCTGGAATTTCCTTCCTTTTTCTATGCTGATGGAAAAGCCCCCATCTACAGCTTTGCCAGCTACCGTGGTTGAGGGAGTAAGAGAATATAAACATTGTTTACCAGCTCTTAAAATTTCCTATTGAAATTGGATGTTTGGTTTCTGAGTTGTGATTAAGATGGTATTTTGACCATATTAGATTTGAGATCCCAGAAAACCTGGGTCCAGCCTCCCACTAGCAATTTTCTTTACCAGATCCTTAAAAAAAAATATGTGAAGAAAATAATAAGAATCCAAAACAAAAACAGACTTGCAGACATAGAAAACAAGTTTGTGGCGACTGAAGGGGAGGAGGGTGTGGGGAAGGGATAAATTAGGATTCTGGGATTAGCACATATAAGCTACTTTTCATAAACTAGATAAACAATAAGATCCCACTGAATAGCAAGGGCTTCCCAGGTGGTGCTACTGGTAAAGAACCCACTTGCCAATGCAGAAGACATAAGAGATGCAGGTTCAGTCCCTGGGTCGGGAAGATCCCCTGGAGGAGGCCAGGGCAACCCACTCCAGTATTCTTACCTGGAGGTTCCCATGGACAGGAAGCCTGGCAGGCTACAGTCCATAGGGTCACAAAGAGTCAGACACGACTGAAGTGACTTAGCACGCACACACACATACAGCACAGGAAACTATATTCAATATCCTGTAATAAACCTAATGGGAAAGAATTTTTAAAAATTATAAGAAAATACACTGTCTTTCCACAGATGTGTGTGTATAGCCCCGGTGAAGAATTTCAGTGAGCTAGGAAGGACACCACCAGGAACTCTACATAAGCCTGGGAAGCTGAGGACTATAAAAGGGGTTAATTACCTGTTCTGCTTGCTTCTACTCCACAGCCTGGATCAGAATCTTATTCTTGTAACTGCACGTATGCCAACAAGAGGCTAAAGTGAGCACAAGATAGAGGGGAAGGAACTAGAGAGTGTTGGTCTCAAAATCCAGTGGAGAGCTGGTCTAGGGTGCATGTCCATCACCAAGCCCGGTAGGGAAAGAAGCCGGAGAACCCAGAGAGAGAAACAGCATGAGCCTGCCAGTGGAGATCACAGAGGGTGTTGGGGTGGGTGGGTGGGTGGCGGGCTGTCTCAGGGAGGATGGGCTGAGAACATACCTTCATCTCTTGGGTGCTGAGGAAGAGAGAGGAGAAGGGACCACATCACATGGTACATGTTCCCTTTTCAACCATTTCAACATCTCCAGTCGAACACCATAGCCCAAAAAGCCATCTTCATAAATCCATAGCAACCATCACAGGTCAGTACTAAAGAGGAAATCATGAGCAGATGGGGTTTCCTAACCATGATTTCCCTCTGGGCAGGGTTGGAGGTGAAGTGGGAGAATGAGGAGGGCTTTAATATGGTATTCTTTCCCCTCGACCTTGTTATCTGATAACAGTGGCCCTAAATTAAAGCATGTAGATGCATGTAGGAGATTAGTTAATAGTCTGTTTTTATTTCTTGGTAAGAAGGTGTGTCACTTTAATGCTTAGACTTTAAAAAGCTTTTTGTAGGTTGTTGGTTATGCTGACTCCTTACAATTTTATTCTGTATTTTTCAAGCATGTACCCCGTCCATTCTAAAGGAGATCAGTCCTGGGTGTTGTTTGGAAGGAATGATGCTAAAGCTGAAACTCCAGTACTTTGGCCACCTCATGCGAAGAGTTGACTCATTGGAAAAGACTCTGATGCTGGGAGGGATTGGGGGCAGGAGGAGAAAGGGACAACAGAGGATGAGATGGCTGGATGGCATCACCGACTCGATGGACATGAGTTTGAGTGACCTCTGGGAGTTGATGATGGACAGGGAGGCCTTGCGTGCTGCAATTCATGGGGGTCACAAAGAGTCGAACATGACTGAACTGAACTGAACTGACAAGTATTTTTAGTTTTTCTTAAAGGTGAGAAGTGGTCTATTTTTTACCTTACACATAGCGTGTGGTTAGGGACTGTGACTAGGTGTGAATGTCCTCTCCAGCTTCTAATTTGGTTCTCTAGCTACTTCTTTCCAGCCAGGATTCTTAACAGCAAAGAGAAAAAGTAATGTAGTCTCAATAAATAGGATATTTTAATTTTTTGCACACAGTGATTTGTTAATAGCAGGCAACTCTTGTTTTTTCTTTCCTTATTTTTTTAATTGGAGGAAAATTACTTTCCAATGTTGTGTTGGTTCCTGCCATACAACAATGCGAATCAGTCATAATTATATATATATTTCCTCTCTCTTGAGCCTCCCTCCCTCCTCTGTTTCACCCCTTTAGGTCGTCACAGAGTGCCAGGGTGGGCTCCCTGAATTATACAGCAACTTCCCATTAGCTATTTGTTTTACACGTGATACTGTATATATGTCAATGCTACTTTCTCGATTCTTCCCGTCCTCTCCTTCCCTTGCTGAGTCCACAAGTCCATTCTTTATGTCTGTGTCTCCATTCCTTCCCTGCAAATAGATTCATCAGTGCTGTTTTTCTAGATTCCATATATATGCATTCATATGTGATATTTATTTTTCTCTTTCTGACTTACTTCACTCTGTATAATAGGTTCTGCTGCTGCTGCTGCTAAGTCACGTTAGTCGTGTCCAAGTCTGTGCGACCCCATAGATGGCAGCCCACCAGGCTCCGCCATCCCTGGGATTCTCCAGGCAAGAGTACTGGAGTGGGTTGCCATTGCCTTCTCCAGTATAATAGGTTCTAGGTTCACCCAACTCAGTAGAACTAACGCAAATTCATTCCCTTTTTGTGGTTTCGTTGAATAAATGTACTACATTTTCTTTATCCGTTCATCTGGCAGTGGACATCTAGATTGCTTCCATGTCCTGGCTATTGTAAGTAGCATACTTCCTGTTTTTTCTTAGCAACAGATAAGTTTCATTTAGACTTTCAGATATGAAATTGATCATGAAATCATAGTATGTGAGCTTATTTCTGAGGGTAAAAGTAGTCAGAATACTTTAGTAGATTCTGAGAAATGAAGTTGCTTAGTGGTGTATGATTCTTTGTGATCCCATGCAGTATAGCCTACCAGGCTCCTCTGTCCATGGCATTTTCCAGGCAAGAGTCCTGGAGGGGGTTGCCATTTCCTTCTCCAGGGGATCTTCCCAACCCGGGGATCAAACCCAGGTCTCCCTCATTGCAGACAGATGCTTTACCCTCTGAGCCATGAGGGAAGCCCCCTAGCAGATTCAAGGCATGTAAATTACCCTGATGGTAGGTGCTGAGAAGGACTGATGAGGGCTGATTATTTCATAATCATACCAAAAAAGAAGTGCTCAATATTACAGCCAAAGTCTAAATCCATATTTCTGGTTAATAATTAATGTATTTAAAAAAATTCACCTGTGTTATATTTGGACAGGGCTTCCAAGGTGGCACTAGTAATAAAGCATCTGCCTGCCAGTGCAGGAGACACAAGAGATGCAGGTTCGATACCTGGGTTGGGAACATCCCCTGGAGAAGGAAATGGCAACTCACTCCAGTATTCTTGTCTGGAAAATTCCATGGACAGAGGAAGTAGCCTGGTGGGCTGCAGTCCAAGGGGTTGCAAAGAGTCAGACATGACTGAACTACTAACAGTTTTGCTCTTTGTATAGCCACAATTACTATGGGAGTCAACTTTCTCAAGATGACTTGATTTTTATGCAGTCTAGACACACTGTAAAATCATAAGTTTTGTTTCTTGGTTCAGGAATTCTGTTACTTCTAAGATGAAGGAGCGTGATAACTGCAGTTTAAAAAGGAATGTTATCTATGACGGATGTCAAAATGAAGTTCTCATCTGTTCAGTTGATCTTAGCTTCTTACACTGGGTCAACATATTTCTGAAAAACAAATAAGTAGGTAAAAAAAAAAAAGGAAAACAAAACCTCTCTTTATAACCTCTGCATATTCTAGGGAGTTGCTCAAGAATCCTCATCTCTCTTGTATTTCCTTCCTCCCATTCATTGTTCCCAGATTGTAGCTGGGCTCCCTTTGCCTGATCCTGGATTTGAGGCTTTGACATCACTTTGAAATTTGCTTCTGGCTTTTTCAGATTTGATAACCTTCAAGACAGCCTTCCTGCCATTTTGGGCCTTAGCACCCCTCACCGTGTCTCAGCTCTTCTCATCTTTTTGGTCATAGGTTCTCCCTCCTGATTGCAGGAGTAGACCTTGGTGGCCCTGAGCCAGAGCTGCTGGGAGACCTTCTCCCAGGACATGGACCTTTGGTTCCCCCTGCCTGGCACTAAGCAGCAGTGTTTCAGGCTGGTAACCCTGGTGGGCAGTCAGATTCTTAGAGTCTCCAGAACTGGGGTGGAGTCAACGGATGTGAAAAAGCTCCATGAATGAATGAATGAAAGTCACTCAGTTGTGTCTGACTCTTTGCGACCCCGTGGACTGCAGCCCGCCAGACTTCTCTGACCATGGAATTCTCCTGGCAAGAATACTGGAGTGGGTTGCCATTGCCTCCTCCAGCGGATCTTCCCAACCCAGGGATCAAACCTGGGTCTCCTGCATTGCAGGCAGGTTCTTTACCATCTGAGCCACCAGGGAAGCAGAAAAGAAGCTTCCTGAGGGACACAGAAGGTCTTTTCCTGAACAGGTGCTTAGTGATCATCAGTCAGGTGGGCGCCTCTGACTGGCAGGGTTGTGTGCTCCTCACTCTGGCTGTGCTGCTGTCTCAGCTGCCCTGAGTCGCTGTTAGTGTGTAAAGTAAACTTTGCCATGCACCTCTATTTTCTTGTTTTGTTTCCTTTTGCAATTTTTAAAAAGTTTTAATTATTTTAGTTTTGGCTGAGCTGGGTCTTCGTTGCTGTGTGGGCTTTCCCTAGTTGTGGAGCTGGGGCTGCTTTTCCTTGCGGTGCGCAGGCTTCTCGTTGCAGTGGCTTCTGTTGTGGAGCACAGGGTCTAGGGGCAGGAGCTTCAGTAGTTGCAGCTCCTGGGCTCTAGAGCACAAGCTTATTAGTTGTGGCACCAGCTTAGTTGCCCCTTTTCTTGTGAGATCTTCCTGGAGCAGGGATTGAACCCATATCCCTTGCACTGGCAGGTGGATTCATTAACACTGAACCCCCAGGAAAGTTCATGCACTTATATGTGAGGAACTTGTGTCCATTCACATCAGCCACAGCTCTGTCACCCTTGTGACCGCTGTACACAGTTCCCATCCCTGGTTCACACAGCTTAACTCATGCCTGGGAGGCCCCTCAAGACCCTGAGTGGGAGCCAAGAATGCAGACATTCAAAGGGACAGGCCATTGAACTTTCTCTCTCTATAAAAACAAACAAATACTCAGTGGTTTTGGGAATTTACCTAGACAATGAGCTTTTTAAAGTCAAGGACTCATCTTACTCATGTTCTCCCTCCACTCCTTCCAACGCCTAGCACAATACCTGGTCTAATACCACCTGCCTAGCAGTGGTACTGGAATTTTAGGAGCTAAATTAATGACACTTGCTTTCCTTCTTAAGTTGGGAACCAATCAAGAAATAGACAAAGGAATCAGATAGCTGGAAATCAACCGTCTGCTGGTAGCTCATAAACTGCCTTTGTTCAGATTAGAAAGAGGCATTTCTTTTTTTTGCTTCTTTTGGACAAATGAACTAGAAGAAAACTTCCACTGCAGGAATATGATATGAAGATAGACTGACTCTCTGGGTGGATAAGCTAGAAGAACGTTGTAGGGAGCTGGCTTGGTGTGCAGGAGTTGGGCTGGATTTAGTCCTTGCTTGTTCCCAGGGCAGGTACTTTTGTGCAGGTGCCTCTGGAGATCAAAGCAGAAGGGTGTTTTATATATATATATATATATAAATAATAAAAGTTGAACTAGAGCATATTGCATAGATATACCACTGCAATGGACTTTCTAATAATCTGTCGTTGGGAATTCCCTGGTGGCCCTGTGGTTTGGACTCCACACTTCCATTGCTCAGTGCCCAGTTCAATCTCTGGCTGGGAAACTATGGTCTCGCAAGCAGAAACTAAGGTCTGTTACCTCACCATCAACCAATCATAGGATTGAGTACACGCTGTGAGTACATCGTCTTTGAAACCCTGCCTCGGAAGTCATCGAGGAGTTTGGGCCTTTGAACATGGGCTGCCCGTGTTCTCCTTGCAATAGACGCTGTAGTTTAGATTGGCTTTGCTGTGTCAAAGCAGGCCCACGTGTGGTTTGGTAACACTTTCTCCCAAAGTCAGCTATAGTATACTTCGTTTTTCTGTCTTGGATGGAGTGAGTGAGCAGGTGGGAAAGAAGCCATGGAAATTATTGTTGCAGAAGTTCTTACCCTTGGAATCATGAGACCAGGAGAAAGGAGGTTCTCAGTGACATAGTAGTTAATGTTTCCCGAATGAGTGAATATGTTTTAAGAAGAGGCAGATATGAAATTTACTGTATAAATATAGTTAAGAATGAACAACGGTAGAACAGTTAGGTGGCAAGTTTGGTGGTCTAAATGAATGTTTTGTGACTTGCCGATGAGTCAGGAATATGTAAACCATATTTGACTCTTTATCTGGAGGGCTTTGTTAACCTTTGACATTGGAGGTGGAGAGAATGATTACTGATAAAGGAACAGAAAAATGGTCTTTTGAAGGACTTAATTGTTCAGAGAGTGAGTTGGGAAGTACTCAAGATATATCCATTTTAGTGGAGAAAGATTAATCAACTCATTTGGAAACCATTCAAATCTGACTAGAGAGAGGAGAGATAAGGAATGAGAGTAATGATTTCTTAACTTGGGTGCATTTGAACAGACTTTATCTCTAGAGGATAAAATGAGAGTTAACTTTTATTCCTTGCAAGGGGAAAAAAAGAGGTAGACCTATGAATTCTCAAGTTGCTGCTTGAGAGGGAGATACCTGACGGAAGAAATGTGAAGGCTTATGCTGCCCCTTTTGTAAGTACTCTGTATGTTATCTTATTTTTTATCCTCAAATTACATTAATTAGGGTTAATTCATATTATAAGTTATTTGACTCATATTAGTTGTTGTTCAGTCTCCCAGTTGTGTCCAACTCTGTGTGACACTGTGGGCTGCAGCACACCGGGCTTCCCTGTCCTTCACCATCTCATGGAATTTGCTCAAACTCATGTCTGTTGAGTTGATGATACCATCCAACTGTCCCATCCTCTGTCTCCTTGTTCTCTTCCTGCCCTGAATCTTTCCCAGCATTAGAGTCTTTTCCCAGCATCAGGGTCTTTTCCCCATAGTGGTCTTTGCAGCTTAGTGTCAGCTACAAATTGGCACTTGCCATGGGCATTTGCCATCTGCCTGTGCTGCTGCAGCTGATGACCTTCGACATGCCCTGAGCGAGTTTGGGGTGGAGAGTAAGGCATTCTGTGCTTCAGGGAATCTGGTGTATTGACCTTCTCCCACTGCCTCTTTGGAGCAGTCTTTCAGAGCTATCTGAGGTGCTGTCTCCTGGGCTGCAGTCCTCATTTTGCCCTCAAATAAAACTTAACTCGTAACTCTCATGTTGTGCATCGTTTTAGTCAACAGTGCTGCTAAGTCACTTCAGTCATGTCCAACTCTGTACGACCCCATAGATGGCAGCCCACAAGGCTCCCCTGTCCCTGACATTCTCCAGGCAAGAACACTGGAGTGGGTTGCCATTTCCTTCTCCAATGCATGAAAGTGAAAAGTGAAAGTGAAGTCGTTCAGTCGTATCCGACTCTTAGCGACCCCATGGACTGCAGCCCACTAGGCTCCTCCATCCATGGGATTTTCCAGGCAGGAGTACTGGAGTGGGGTGCCATTGCCTTCTCCATTTAGTCAACATTAGTCCAGGATTTTGAGGTCTTAAACCTATGAAATGAAATTTGATGGTGGAAGAAAAGATCAGCTTTTGGGTAACCAGGAGGCTGGGTGATAGCAATACCTTCTTGGAGGTATTTGAGACTAAATTAGTAATCTATTGCCCCATGAACAACTACTCCAAGATTTAGTGGCTTGAAACAATAGTCACTAGTTAGCTTATAGTTAGGGTATGGGATAGCTTGGTATTCCTGCTGGTCTTAGCTGGGCTTACTCATGAGGCTCTGGTCACCTGCTAGATAAGTTAGTGAGTCAGCTGGGGAATTGGTTGGTCTCAGATGGCCTCCTTCACATGTCCAATAGTTGGCTGGCTGTTAGCTAGGGTATCTCTATGTCCTCCTCCATTGGCTTCTTGTCCTCTAGCACATTACAACCAGCCTGTAGAGACAGTTTTGGGTGTTTAGGTGCAGCAAGGGAGCCAGCACCAGCACTTTTAAGCCTCTGCTATACCTCTTGTTTGCTTATGTCCCACTTGGCAGCTCATGTGGCCAAATGATTCAAAGAGTGGAGAAATCAAATCTCTCTCTTATAGGAGGCTCCACATTGCCACTGGGTGGGGAGGGGCTTGATGCAGTTTTTACCATCTGCTACAGGACTTCAGGTTGCTGTGAAGACAGCAGGTTTGAAAAAAGAGAGGGATGTGAAGAAGGGAAGGGTAAAGATGATCTTTGTCTACTTCAAATCTTTTCCTGGGATTGCACCTAGCTTGGGCCAAGCACCATTGTGTAGTAAAGAAAAATCTGGCAGATGTGGAAGCTAAAGTTCATACCAGAAATTATTGGAAAGGGGAAAACTATTAGAACAAAGGGGTTTGGTTGGGAAAAGGGAAACTTATTAGAGGAAAGGAGTTTGGTTGATTTGAGGATACATGTTGCAAAAATTGTGGTTGTTGTTTAGTCACCCAGTTGTGTCTGACTGTTTGCAACCCCCTGAACAATAGCCCGTGAGGCTGCTCTGTCCATGGAATTTTCCAGGCAAGAATACTGGAGGAGGTTACCATTTCCTACTCCAGGGGATCTTCCCGACCCAGGGATTGAACCCACATCTCTTGAATTTCCTGTATTCACAGGCAGATTCTCTAACATTGAGCCACCAGTTCAGTTCAGTTCAGTCGCTCAGTTGTGTCAGACTCTTTGCAACCCCATGGACTGCAACATGCCAGGCCTCCCTATCCATTACCAACTCCTGGAATTTACTCAAGCTCATGTCCATTGAGTCGGTGATGCCATCCAACCATCTCATCCTCTGTTGTCCCCTTCTCCTCCCACCTTCAATCTTTCCCAGCATCAGGGTCTTTTCCAATGAGTCAGCTCTTCACATCAGGTAGCCAAAGTATTGGAGTTTCAGCTTCAGCTTCAGTCCTTCCAATGAATATTCAGGACTGATTTCCTTTAGGATGGACTGGTTGGATCTCCTTGCAGTCCAAGGGACTCTCAAGAGTCTTCTCCAACACCGCAGTTCAAAAGCATCAATTCTTCGGCGCTCAGCCTCCTTCACAGTCCAACTCTCACATCCATACATGACCACTGGAAAAACCATAGCCTCAACCAGACGGACCTTTGTTGGCAAGGTAACATCTCTGCTTTTGAATATGCTATCTAGGTTGGTCATAACTTTCCTTCAAAGGAGTAAGTGTCTTTTAATTTCATGGCTGCAATCACCATCTGCAGTGATTTTGGAGCCCCCCAAAATAAAGTCAGCCACTGTTTCCACTGTTTTCCCACCTATTTGCCATGAAGTGATGGGACCAGATGCCATGATCTTCATTTTCTGAATGTTGAGCTTTAAGCCAACTTTTTCACTCTCCTCTTTCACTTTCATCAAGAGGCTCTTTAATTCTTCTTCACTTTCTGCCATAAGGGTGGTGTCATCTGCATATCTGAGGTTATTGATATTTCTGCCGGCAATGTTGATTCCAGCTTGTGCTTCCTCCAGCCCAGTGTTTCTCATGATGTACTCTGCATATAAGTTAAATAAGCAGGGTAACAGTATACAGCCTTGACGTACTCCTTTTCCTATTTGGAACGAGTCTGTTGTTCATTCCCCATTACTCAGTCCAGTAATCTAGATCTGGTATTACCCTCCCTTTATCTGGATAGGAATACTGGGTTATAGGATGTTACCCAACTCATAAAATTGTATGTAAGAAGCTTGAAAAAAAAATCATGCTTATTAAACCTGAACCTGACATTGATGAAAAAGTGTCTTTTCCTTTATTGCTGTGGAAACCTGAGGTAAGGGCAGACATCTTACCACAGTTTCTTTATTATCAGCTGTGTCTGGAAATAAGAGGCCAGTATCACTTAACTGCACATGCTGGAGCCTTATGAGATAATTAACGATCTCAGCAGAACATCATTTCAGAAATGGAGGAGGTGGGGAATGGTGTGAGGAAACTGCTTTCTTCCCTTCAGTGAGCTCATCTGTCAAGGGACTAAATTAAGAAAGGAAGTAGAGCCGAGGAAGGAACTTGGCTCATTTTCTTCTCATCTGGGTCTTATCTTCTCTAGCCTCAAATCTTGAGGCCTCTTAAAGTCCCAACTTCGTCTTAGTAAATTGAGGTTGTTATGATTTGTGTTTTAGACTATTCAGGAATCTATCTTAAAATCAAGGCTTGGACTTCACAACATCCCGACTCCTCTACATCTTGTCTTTGTGTTTATTCACCTGATATTTTCTTTAAAAATTTTTTTCTTTTGTGTTGGGATATAGCCGATTAACAACGTTGTGATGGTTTCAGGTGAACAGCGAAGGGACTTAGTCATGCATATACATGTATGATTTTTTCTAATTGATATCTTTTTTTAGAGAAGTTCGGCTCACAGAAGAATTGAGGGGACAGTGTGGAGATTTTCCATATACCACCTGCCTTCACTCATGCAAAGACTCCCCCAGTTTCAACATCCCCTGCCAGAGTATACGTTTGTTTAAAAAAAACAAAAACAAAAACTTTGTTATTTTGAAACAATTTTAAACATAGAAAGGTTGAAAGAATAATAGGCGCCTATGTACCCTTTATACAGATTTAAAAATTTTTAATATTTTGCCACATTTGCTTTTTTTAATATTCTCTGTCCACCCTTCCCCCATGAATATATATAAAATCATTTGAGCGCATATTACAGTATGATTCCCTTTGACCTCTTAATACTTTATTATGTGTTTCCTGATAAAAATGATACGTTTTTTAACACTATCATAGTATGGTTGTCAAGTTTAGGATAACACTGACACAATACTTTTTCCCCCATCTATAGTTCATAATCCAATTTGTCTATTATCCCAGTAATGTCTTTTTTCTTTCTAATACAGGATCCAATTCAGGTTCCTGTATTGCAATTGGTTGTCCTATCTCTGTTGTGTCCAGATAGATTTCTTCAGCTTTTTAAAAAAGTTCTTTAATAACAAATGATTGATATTTTCAAAGAATACAGGATAGGGTGTTCATCACTTTGGGTCTGTCTGGTGTTTCCTGATGATTAGACTTAGATCATGTGTGCCTACCCATCCACAACATTAATATATTTCCCCTTTCAGAGTACCACATCATCCGTTTGCCCTTACTGGTGATGCTAATTTGGTCACCTAACCAAGATGTTCTGGTTTCTCCATGTATGGTTATTATAATAATTTTTTTCTTTCAATGCTAAGTCATCTGTGGGGAGACACTCTGGGACTATGCATATATGCTTCTCCTCATTGAGCTCCTCTCACTGGGAGGCAGTGAATGAGTCTTTATTATGATAGTTTCAGGGTGTTTTTTCCCTATCTCATTACATAATTTTATCCTTCTTTTCCCACAGTTGTGTTTTGTTGAAAGATTTACTTTTGTTTCAGGTTTGGAGGATTAATTAACAGAAGAAACTACTTGTTACACATAAACAGTTTCCATCTTTAATAGATTATTTTACTTAATTTTAATATACAGTCATTAAAGGAAAAGAAATAGAAGCAATAGAGAGAAGTAACCAAGTATACATCACCAAATTGGGCCGATACCTATGGGCTTACTTGGTGGCTCGGCTGGTAAAGAATCCCCCTGCAATGCAGAAGACCTGGGTTTGATCCCTGGGTTGGGAAGATCCCCTGGAGAAGGAAATGGCTACCCACTCCAGTATTCTGGCCTGAAGAATTCCATGGACTGTATAGTTCATGGGGTTGCAAAGAGTCGGACACGACTGAGCAAATTTCACTTTCATTAATCCAGACTTGAAAAGTGCTGGAAAGTACCAAATGACAGCACTCTGGAGTTCTAGTTGGGAAAGGGTCCTGGCAGTGTATCCACTCCATGGGTGAGATTTCAAATTGCATCTTTGGGGGTTCCTGCTTATAAGCCCAGGCCACAAACTGATACTGTTATCAGTTCGCTTGCAAAAATGCAGCTCCAGTTTTTAACTTTTACAAAGCTGTTTGTTTCACCTCTTGAGTCATAAGATTCCTTCGGCCGTGAGGGATTGGCTAGGTCTCCAGGGGCTGAAGAAATTTAAAGGTTCATTTGCTTTCTTATCCAAAGTGCTGTTTGACTTGCTGGAAATGATTGATGTGCTTGCAGGCAGGTGTGTAGTCTAGGTAGGTCCAGGCGAGGTCAGAAGTCAGTCAGAGCCCTGCTCCCCTAAAGCCTGAACAAGACTATCCTCATTTTAATTTTCCTAACAAGTTGAAACGTAGCTCCCAAAATTATCATCAAATTATTTATTTTCTCAATCTTACACTATACCCAATATCATGATGAAAAACCCAGCAGAAAGAGCTCAAGATTCTTTTGTAGCTCTTTTATTCTCTAGATTGTGGGTATAATGTCAAAATACTGTGCGCAAAAGTTACTTGGATTGATTCTCTTTCCTCCCCTTCTATGTGGTATTTATCCTTTGATTCCCTGGATTGGGAAGATCCTCTGGAAAAGGGCATGGCAACCCACTCCAGTATTTTTCCTGGAGAATCCCACAGACAGAGGAGCCTGGTGGGCTACAGTCCATAGGATCACAAAGAGTCAGACATGACTGAAATGACTTAGCGTGCACGTACTCAATATGGTTATTAAACTGCAGTGTATTAATTTGTTTTTGTGTCTATTAAGTTTTAGTTTTTTTTCCCCTACTTTCACTCCATTCTTTCAAACTTAAAATCTATAGCTTACCTTTTTAGCCTCCCAGGAATGCCATAATAGAGTACCATAGACTGGGTGGCTTGAAAACAGAAATTAATTTTCTCACAATTCTGGAAGATGGGAGTCCAGGAAAAAGGTGCTGGTAGGGTTGGTTTCTCCTCCTAGTTTATAGAAGGCCGCCTTCTCCTTGTGAGCTTGCATGACCTTTCCCCTGTGCTTAAGCCCCCCTGGTGTATCTTCCTCGTATAAGGACGCTGGTTCTATTGGATTCTCATCCTTTGACCTCATTTAAGCTTGGTTACACCCTAAAAGTCCCATCCTCTAAGTGATATTGAGTTTCAGGACTTCATATGAGAATTTTGAAGGGTACACAATTCAGTCTATAATACCCACAGCCTTTGGCTCTCTGGTGAAACTCTTAAATCTGTTTTTGAACTCATTGAAGCTGCTGACCCTTTTTGATTGGGTTCCCTCCTTGTCCACCTGTTTATATGCTTCCTTATTTATTATTTTCACAAATTCATCCAATCATTCATTTTTGAGTAATTTACTCATTCAAAAAACTATTTCTTGAACACCTACTAGGCATAGGCTCTTTGCTAGACATAGGAGATATAATGGTGAGGACGAAAGCAGAGAAAAGATAAATTCTAAGAGTTTACAGTCAACTGGGGGAGTCTGACATTGATCAAAGAGTAATCCAAATAACAATTGCATTTTTAATTTCCTAAACATGTAAGATGACAATGCAACTGTGCTCCAAAGAATTGTATAAGAAAATGTGAAAGTGAGTGTTAGTCACTCAGTTGTGCCTGACTCTTTGTGACCCCATGGATTGTAGCCCGACAGGCTTTTCTGTCCATGGGATTTCCCAGGCAAGAATACTGGAGGGGGTTGCCATTTCCTTCTCCAGGGGATCTTTCTGACCCAGGGATCGAACCCAGGTCTCCCACTTTGTAGGCACATTCTTTACCATCTGAGCCACCAGGGAAGACCATAAGAAAGTGTAAGAGGAGGAACTGACATATTTGGTGTAATCAGGGAAGGCATCTCCAGTAAAATGATATCTATGCTGCATCTACTGGAAGGCCAAGAGTTCACTGGAGAAAGAGAAATAAAGGAGAAGAGGAGGTGGTCTAATAGGGAACTGATGGTTCCAGCAAAGGAAC
The DNA here is from genome assembly GCF_042477335.2 of Ovis canadensis. Classification (NCBI taxonomy): domain Eukaryota; kingdom Metazoa; phylum Chordata; class Mammalia; order Artiodactyla; family Bovidae; genus Ovis; species Ovis canadensis. Next base: position 117,959,011 of record NC_091250.1, on the reverse strand, counting down.
AGAATACCCTAAGGACTATCATTTTAATAATCTGCACCAACGCTGTCAAATTCTTTGCCAATAGTGATATTAATACTCCAACAGAGAATTAGTTCAACTATCTAAGAATAACGTTGCTATGAGGCATTATGGCAACTATGTGGATTAGTTCCACTGCAGATTCATTACCTGCAGTAATAGTAGCCTTTACTACTATAGTTTGCTGATGTTTCTGTGTTTCTGGGCAATTCTCTTTCTCTTGAATGTGAAAGTGAAAGTCGCTCAGTCATGTCTGACTCTTTCTGACCCCACGGACTATAATGTCCATGGAATTCTCCAGGCCAGAATCTTGGAGTGGGTAGCCTTTCCCTTCTCCAGGGGATCTTCTCAACTCAGGGATTGAACCCAGGCCTCCTGCATTGCAGGCGAATTCTTTACCAGCTGAGCCACAAGGGAAGCCCAAGAATACGGGAGTGTGTAGCCTATCCCTTCTCCAGCGGATCTTCCTGACCCAGGAATCAAACTGGGGTCTCCTGCATGGCAAGCGGATTCTTTACCAACTGAGCTATCATTGCTGCTGCTCAAAAGCTAATTCAAACCTGGCTAGGTTTCCTTAAGCAACCTTGCCCATTATATCCTATGAATGAATTTTCCTAACATACAGCAAATAGAAGCTGTTACATGAGAACATCCTAAATATTAATATTTATTAGTATTTAAAAATACTATATGGTGAGGAGGAAAGCAGAAAAAAAGATACATTCCAAGAGTTTATAGCCATATGTTTCTCTAGCTCCCTGATTTCCCAGCATCCAATTTGTCATCCACTCTTGTTCATTCAACCTTGTTGATATCTTTTAAGCATCTTTTTTTTTTAACTCTACTTATTTCAGACTCTTGCCATCTCTCTCTTACATTTCTGTAAAAACCTGTTTAACTATTCTAGTCCTTGCCTCCTGTCTTATCTCCTTTTAATTTATCTTTTATAGGGCATCAGGGACAGTCTCTGATTCACTATATTCCACATTAAAAGAACGAGTGTGGGCTTTGGAGCAGAACAAGCTCTCCCATATATTAACAGTTATATGTCTTTCTGTGAGTGACTTAATTTCTTTAAGTTTCAGCATTTAAATAGAATCTGCAGAATGAAGATCATAACACCCATACTTGGTTCTTGTATGTAAAATGTGCTCAAGCATGACCTGCTATCATGCTGCTAATGGTTAGCATTCAGCTGTGGGGTGGGCACTGTACTAACTGCTTTATGTTCACTATTGCATTTATCTTTTCCAGAAGATGAAATATTTGCACAAAGTCGCACAGAAAATAAAGTGGTGAAGAATACATGTTAGCCTCCAAAACAGCTGCTCTTCACCACACAACTATAGCTATTATGAGCGAGAGAGTGGGAAACTGAGAACATTGTGAAACGTAGCTGCTAGATGAACTTGGACAAGTTTCTTAAAGATTTTGAGCATCAGTTGTTTTATCTGTAAAATGAGGATATAATACGTACAATATTTATAGAGAGTTACATAGAATTAATGTCAAAGGTAAAAGGCATGAACTATTAATGAAGAATATCTATGACAGTCTTTATTTCTAGACTAGAAATACAGTTTTTGAGCTACTCTGTTTAAAAATTATGTTGCTCTCTCTCTGTAGGGTCTGCATAAGGCCCACTATCTTTAGCAAAGTCCACTAAGCTGTATATTAAGGTCTTTTTCCCTTGTCTTCCATTTTGAAGTTTAATGATGACCATTTGGTGTTCTAAACATGTGTTGCTTTCATAGAACTCCCTGCCTTTGTTTGGCTGTGAGATCTTAGTTCCCTGACCAGGGATTGAACCTGTGCCCCCTGCATTGAGAGCTCAGAGTCTGTACCACTGGACCAGCAGTGAAGTCTCTCTGCCCTTTTAAAGGCTGCTTTCTTGACCTGAAAAAACTGCCCCTGCTTCTCTTGTTCCCACCCCAATATTTTCTCTTCTGGCTAACTTAGGTTTTTCAGTACTTGCATCACCTCCTGCCCCTCCCCCTACTTTTTTTTTTTTTAATTTTTTTACAAATCTGTATTTGCTTAATATCTTCAACTCCCTCAATTATAGTTGAATGACTTTTCTCAGATGACTTTGTAAGTGGGCATGCATCCATTGAATTCATTTCGCAATTTTTTTACCAGTCATTTTTCCTCACTAGACCGTGAGCTATCAGAGGGGTAAATATTGTGTCTTTCTCATCTGTATGACAGTACTTAGCACAGTGTGGGTGCAAGGCTGAATGCCTGATGTGTGAGGATTAAATACAATGCTTGAAAGTATAGAGCCTGGGTCTTGGCAGGTATTTAATAAATATTTTCTGGCATTTTAATAATTTTTAATATTGGTTACAGTCATAAATATCTATTAATAATATTTATTTATTTATAATGTGAGGGTGATGTTTGTCTCTTTGTTCCCTTGTACACATTTCAGAATTTGCACAACATATTTAGGAAAGTCTTTCTTCTACAGTTATCCTATTATCAGTTGAAGTAATTAAAAGGTGTTTCTGCAGCACTGTTTATAATAGCCAGGACATGGAAACAACCTAGATGTCCATCAGCAGATGAATGGATAAGAAAGCTGTGGTACATATACACAATGCAGTATTACTCAGCAGTAAAAAAGAATTCATTTGAATCAGTTCTGATGAGATGGATGAAACTGGAGCCGATTATACAGGGTGAAGTAAGCCAGAAAGAAAAACACCAATACAGTATACTAACACATATATATGGAATTTAGGAAGATGGCAATGACGACCCTGTATGCAAGACAGGAAAAAAGACACAGATGTGTATAAAGGACTTTTGGACTCAGAGGGAGAGGGAGAGGGTGGGATGATTTGGGAGAATGGCATTCTAACATGTATACTATCATGTAAGAATTAAATTGCCAGTCTATGTCTGATGCAGGATACAGCATGCTTGGGGCTGGTGCATGGGGATGACCCAGAGAGATGTTATTGGGGAGGGAGGTGGGAGGGGGGTTCATGTTTGGGAACGCATGTAAGAATTAAAGATTTTAAAATTTAAAAAAATAAATAAATAAATAAACAGCTCATTGCTGCTAAAAAAAATAAATAAATAAAAGGTGTTTCTGCAAACTACTTATTTTCCTCATTGTCCGGACATGGTGAGAGTCTCCAATTACGATGATTATTTTTAAAGCACACCTGTTAACCAAATGTGACGTCTTTTGTTAAGTTGTTAGCTGACCTAAAATAAAGGCATTTCCATGAAATCAAACTGGAAAGAATCAGCAAGGGTTAATGCAAAAATGACATACTGAAATAAACATGACAAGCAACGCAAAGAAGGTTGGAAATCCTTTTAGAAAGATACAGTTTGCCAATCTGACTGTCTTCTCTTTTGACAAAAATTCAGTGCTGGGGGCTCCTGCTGAGGAGATTGTGGAGGAGGGAGGGAGGAAAGACAGGGACACAATTTAAATGTTTTGACAGCTTAGTCAAAGAGAGTGATGTGCCGCAGGCATTTGCACATTTTAACCCCAGCTGTAACAGCTAGAATTCTTATTGCACCACCTAAATCCAAGAATCGGCTGTTTGGAAAACTGTCTCCTGACTGCTACACACACACACAAAAGAAAAAGTGAAAAATATCAGGTAAGCAAGAAACTGAATACACTCAAGTCTCTGTTAAGTGACAGTAGTTAACTTGATTTTAATTTTCTCGTGTCCATTTTTCATTACATTTTTATCCCAGATAGAACCAAGAGTGCCACAGCACTGTGTCTTTATTCTCTTGGGTCTCGTGTTCAAAATTTCAACGCATCCTGGCAGCATGAGCAGGTTTAATGGTAAGGAATTAAAAAGTTCACTACGATTTAGTTCCGAAGTTGATTGAATCAGTCCATTGTAATTCGAAGATGCCTCATTCAGGTCATGTCTTTTGTCTACACAATGCTTATTGGAAGAGGCAAGTCAATCCACAATAAATTTCTCATTGTTGGGAGAAGGCGTGGTCTTCTAGGATAGCAGCAACTTTGCTCTGTGTCTTTCTCTTCCTCCCCCCACTTCACACAGGCACACACACATTGTGACCCTTAGCTAGAAATGAATGGGTGCCACTGAATACATATTGCCTGCCGTGTCAGTGAACAAAGGATGTGTCCGCCCCTCCCCCATCATGTACCCTGGGGAGACTCAAGATGAGAAAGCACAGGATATTCTGACCCGAAAGAGAGCTGAGGTGCATATCAAAGGAATGATTTCAGTGAGCCCATACTCTTGCATCTTTCCATGCATAGAAAAGCACTAAATTCCTTAAATTGAGATAGCTGGTTTTCTTTCATTAATAGTAATCTTTTGATATTCTGACTACCTGGTCTTTGTTGCAAAAACTCCTGTGTATCCCAGCTCCTCCCATACCTCTTCGGAGCAGTATTTCAGAGGTTGTATTCCAAACTTAAGTCCTCAGTTTTGTCCAGTGAATAAAACATAACTCTCAGCTTTCAGGTTGTGCATTTTTGTTCAGTAGACATTGGGGAAGAGGCATAAAGGAAAAGAGGAATGTGGTGTTTGGGACGTGACTTCATATAGCATTTCGTTCTACAAGCAGGATTTATGTTGTTGGACTGACTATTGTTTGAAATGAAATGAAGCAGCACTAGGTTTTGGGTGGTGTTATTAAATTTCAAATCCCCAGTCACAGTCACCTATCACTGTTAGGCACATGGGAGAATTTAAGAGCGACAAAACAGCGTCAGGCTGCCCTCTAGCCCTGTAAATGAACCAGGCAGGAGTGTGTGACTTGGCAAACAAAGCCTCTGTTTTATTAAGCTAACGAGTTTTTGTGAATAAGCAAGGCCAGCATTAAATCATTTAAAATGAATTTTCTCCTAGATTGAAACATTGTACCCACTGTATTATGAAATGAATTTTAAATTTTGGGTAAAGTTTGATTTCTAATAACATGCAATATTTTCTTCTTCTCTTTCATTGCTTTTCATTTAGAATTACTAAAGCTACATGACTTACTTCCTCTTGACTTTGAAGTAGTAAAAGAAAATAACTGAAAGTGCCAAGAATCTGGAGAATCAAGCTGTCCAGAGTCGAGCAGAAAGTGCTTATTGTTTTGCTTGTCTGAGTGGTGGTTTCCAGCAGAAGACTTCATGGGGTTAATTTGAATTTCTTGCCTTCTTAAAACTGTAAGACAGCCACATTCTTTTGCATCTGTTTTTAGCAGTACACACTTGCCTTGAAATCGCTGTTTCCATTGTAATGGACTAAGTGGTTGCTCAGCCTTGAGAATAAATAAGCCTCCTTAAGCACTTAAATCCCTCCTGGGGAGACACTTCCAGAAAGGTTCATTTTGTGTCACAGCTAGGGACAACACTCAAATAACAGGCGAGAACAACACCAATTATTTTAAAGGAGACTAATTAGGGGATACACAAGAGGAATTTCAGCTGAGAGCTGTAGAAACAATTTAGAGGTGGGAATCATAGCGGTAAAAGTTTTTACTCCTCCACTTCCATAACTTTTACGGTAAAAAGTCTCTGGCTTCAAAGCTGTCTCCCACAAATTGAACTCTGGCAGGGATTAGGGCGACTGGATGTTGATGCCCGTGGCTACACATTTGATCACTTGCGTTTCCAAACGTTTGTTTTCTTCATCCCGTGTCAGAGTAGAAGAGAGTATTTACAGACAGAGGCTCCTGAATCTCTGTCAAAATGTGTTCACTCACTTACCTGTCCCTTCATTTATGTCTGGTCAGGCTTTGGGGAATGCTCACTTTGTGTCAAGCACTGGATTAGTCAATACTTTGTCGTCAGCGCACTTTGCAGCTTTGTGAGCTAAACTGCGGTGCAGTGGGGTGAGGTGGTCAGCGGTGATGACGAAGGAAGAAAAAAAAATAGTTTCAAGGACCAGTATGACATTGTGTGCAAGAAAATATTCGCAGGATATTCTGCCAGAGATGATAGGTAATAGAAATTGTGGACACCTATTCAGCTCAGTTCAGTTCAGCCGCTCAGTCATGTCCGACTCTTTGCCACCCCATGAACCGCAGCACGCCAGGCCTCCCTGTCCATCACCAACCCCCAGAGTCCACCCAAACCCATGTCCATTGAGTTGGTGATGCCATCCAACCATCTCATCCTCTGTCGTCCCCTTCTCCTCCTGCCCTCAATCTTTCCCAGCGTCAGGGTCTTTTCAAATGAGTCAGCTCTTCACATCAGGTGGCCTAAGTATTGGAGTTTCAGCTTCAAAATCAGTCCTTCCAATGAACACCCAGGACTGCTCTCCTTTAGGATGGACTGGTTGGATCTCCTTGCAGTCCAAGGGACTCTCAAGAGTCTTCTTCAACACCACTGTTCAAAAACATCATTTCTTCGGCACTCAGCTTTCTTTATAGTCCAACTCTCACATCCATCAGACACCTATTGTGTCTCTGTTAATAGTAACTCCAACTTCAGTATTTTGTTTGGGTTCCATCTTATCATATAATCATAGCTAAATTAAATTGTTTTTAAAAGCAGTATATTGACCGCTCGTGTCATGTGATCGACTGAGGGGCCCCTGACACGAGTGTGGCATAGAAGGAGGCAATGCGTGGCGGGATGGAGGCTACCTTGCAGCAGCGCTTGGAGGACTCAGTGGAGAATCTGTCCACTATTGGAGTCCTATGCACAGATTCACAAGCATTTACAAGTCTGGGCTGCCACAGATCTTGTCAGATGAGCATGCTGGGGTGATATCTGTTCTAGCCCAGCAAGCAGCTAAGCTAACCTCATACCCCACTGGTATTTCTGTGGTGTGTCTAGAATCAGATAATGGGAATATTATGCTCCAGAAACACAGTGGCAGTGTTCAAAGTGGCCTCCTGATGTCTTGTATCAGTGCTCCGAAGCCTGTCACAGGCCCTCAGTGGTACCTTATGTTAATTATCTTATAGATAATATAATATACTAGAGTTCTGAGTGACTTCACTTTCACTTTTCACTTTCATGCATTGGAGAAGGAAATGGCAACCCACTCCAGTGTTCTTGCCTGGAGAATCCCAGGGACAGGGGAGCCTGATGGGCTGCTGTCTATGGGGTCGCACGGAGTTGGACACAACTGAAGTGACTTAGCAGCAGAGTTCTAGTAATTAGACCGTTCATGTACTAGGCATTGGTCACTTTCCTATTAAGTTTAGAGTAAGCCTTTTGACCCTCTGTGGCTTGACTTATCAAATATTAGTTAAGGAAAGTACCATATTTTGAAACAGCAGGTTTAAGTCACCTTGTATATAGAATTTTGTTATGTTTAATAATCCTGGTTGGAGGAAAAACAAGCAGTATATTGATTCCAACATTATAGATTCAGTCTTGGGATGTCTCAATTATTATATATGAAAGCTATTTTAATACTGATTAACCTCTGCCAACAATTTGTAGAACTTTCCATATCAATCAGAAAAATGACCATATGTAGTGATAAATTAATTGAATGTGAGACCATTACACTTTGGTGGCTCTAATGCCATGGTGGCTTATGTAAGCAAAACAGAATCTTAGCCTGCAAATGCCTCAAGGTCACAAAATTGAAAATATAGGGATGACCAATCACAAACAATTTAGGCTTTACACTGTAACCAATCAAGTAGCTTCCTTTGTTTGTATCTGTACTTTCTCTGTATGTCTTCCCCTTGCCTCCTGTCTGCCAAGAGTCTGTCTAAGAGTACTCTTAACCATTTCCTGTTTGGTGCTGCCTCATTTCAATTAATTTTTGCTCATTTGTCTAAAATTTAAAATATGCCTCAGTTTATCCATCAACAGTTGTTTTGTATAGCTACTTCATTCATCTCTAACAAATAATAACGATTTCTGTGATGTGCCAGAAACATTCAAAGATGCATATGTGCTCAGCCCCTTAGTTGTGTGCGACCCTCTGTGACCCCATGGACTGCAGCCCATCAGGGTCCTCTGTCCATGCGATTTTCCAGGCAAGAGTACTGGAATGAGTTGCCATGCCCGTCTCCAGGGGATCTTCCCAACCCAGGGATTGAATCCATGTCTCCTGCATTGCAGGTGGAGTCTTTACTTGCTGAGCCATCCAGGAAGCCTACATATACATAGATCTCCTCCCTTTTCCATTTCCTCTTTTTTTTTGTTAATTTTAATTTTTACTTTATTTTACTTTACAATACTGTATTGATTTTGCTCTTTTTGAAAAACTCAGTCCCACTGCTCTAAGGTGAATCACTTTGAATCATTTTTATGGGGAATTTCTTCCAGGTTTCCTCTGGCCAGTCATCTTGCTTTGTTTGCCTGGTTCTGAGTCTGTATTTGGTATATATTAATATCAAGGTCCCTTCCTCTGTGCATTCAAGATGGTTTCTAGTGAAGATGCCTAAGAACAGGTTGACATCATTACTATGAGGTGACTCCCCCTGTCTTTTTGACCTTCAAGGAGCCTTTCTGTGTTGTTGTTGTTCCTCAGTCACTCAGTTGTGTTGGACTCTTTGTGACCCCATGGACTGCAGCACGCCAGGCTTCCCTGTCCTTCACCATCTTCTGGAGTTTGCTCAAACTCATGTCCATTGAGTCGGTGATGCCATCCAACCATCTCATCCTCTGTCGTCCCCTTTTCTTCCTGCCTTCAATCTTTCCCAGCATCAGGGACTTTTCCAATGAGTTGGCTCTTTGCAGAAGGTGTCCAGGTATTGGAGTTTCAGCTTCCTCATCAGTCCTTCCAATGAATATTCAGGATTGATTTCCTTTAGGATTGACTAGTTTGATCTCCTTGCAATGCAAGGGACTCTCAAAAGTTTTCGCCAACACCACAGTTCAAAAGTATCAATTCTTCGGCGTTCAGCTTTCTTCACAGTCCCACTCTCACATCCATACATGACTACTGGAAAAACCATAGCTTTGACTAGACGGACCTTTGTTGGCAAAGTAATGTCTCTGCTTTTTAATATGCTGTCTAGATTTGTCATAGCTTTTTGTCCAAGCGTCTTTTAATTTCATGGCCTCAGTCACCATCCACAGTGATTTTGGAGCCCAAGAAAATAATGTTTGTCACTGTTTAAATTGTTTCCCCATCTATTTGCCATAAAGTGATGGGACCAGGTACCATGATAATCATTTTTTGAATGTTGAGTTTTAAGCAAGCTTTTTTGCCCTCCTCTTTCACCTTCATCAAGAGACACTTTAGTTCCTCTTCACTTTCTGCCATAAGGGTGGTGTCTTCTGCATATCTGAGGTTATTGATATTACGCCTGGCAATCTTGATTCCAGCTTGCACTTCATCCAGCCCAGCATTTTGCATGATGGACTCTGCATATAAGTTAAATAAGCAGGGTGACAATATACAACCTTGACATACTCCTTTTCCGACTTGAAACCAGTGTGTTGTTCCATGTCTGGTTCTAACTGTAGCTTCTTGACGGGCACTCAGATTTCTCAGGAGGCAGGTAAGGTGGTCTGGTATTCCATCCCTTTCACAATTTTCCAGTTGGTTGGGATCCACAAAGCCAAAGGCTTTGGTGTAGTCAGTGAAGCAGAAGTAGATATTTTTTCTGGAATTCTCTTGCTTTTTCTGTGATCCCTGGATGTTGGTAATTTGATCTCTGGTTCCTCTGCCTTTTCTAAAACCAGCTTAAATATCTGGAAGGTCTCGGTTCAGATACTGTTGAAGCCTGGCTTGAAGGATTTTGAGCATTTCTGTGCTAGCATGTGAAATGAGTGCAATTTTGAGGTATGGTGAATGTTCTTTGGCATTGCCCTTCTTTGGGATTGGAATGAAAACTGACCTTTCCAGTCCTGTGGCCACTGCTGAGTTTTTCAAATTTGCAGGCATATGGAGTACAACACTTTCACAGTGTCATCTTTTAGGATTCTCTGTATGTATGTAGTAGGGAAGTTCTCCTTGACTTCAAGAATAAGGAATATGTGGTCATTTATCTCTTATCTGAGCAGGGTTCAGCTTCTTTTCTTGCTCCTCATTTGGGATATCCATCCACAAGGACAAATTCTGGCTGCTTAGCCTGGGGCCCATCTCTCTCCTGCCTCAGTATGTGGTATCTGTTTAAATATGGCTGATTTTGACCCCCTCCAAAGAGAAACACAACATTTATGAGCTCAAAATATAATAAGATAATTATTTCTAGGTAAAAATTTTGGAAGGACTTCAGTTTTCACAGGCCCTGGACAGAACATCTGAAGAAACAGCAGTTTCATTGCCAAATATAAGTGAATCACAAATGACATAATTTCCCCTGAAAAATGCCAGGAATATTTCTCTGTATATGGTTGTCTATATCGTGCTCTTACATATTTCTGAATCCCACTTTGTGTTTAAAGTCTGCAACTGTATCTTTTATCTGTATTCTACACTTAAAAATCTTTTATAAATACAATGCCAAACCATTCCTCTCAGATGTGTACCTATCGATAATTGAATAAAACTATTAAGGCATAAATACTTGATTTCTTAAAATCCATAAATATAATTAAGAATCACTTTTACTGTTTTAAAATATTGTGAGAAAAGGTTGTAGGAGACATACTATTACTCTACTGAAAAAATTTATTTAAACGAACTAAAGTGAACTATTGATGACTTAAGTTTGTGTTCTTAGAGTTCTCGTTTTCTAAAAAGGAGAACTCTTGAATTTGGTGAAACTGAAAGTTTTAGTCACTCAGTCATGTCTGACTCTTTGTGACCCCATGTACTGTAGCCCACCAGGCAGCTCTGTCCATGAGATTTTTTCAGGCAAGAATACTGGAGAGGGTTGCCATTCTCTTCTCCAAGGGATCTTTCTGACTCAGAGATTGAACCCAGGTCTCCTGCATTGCAGGCAGATTTGTTATCATCTTAGTCATTGGATGGAGAAGGAAATGGCAACCCACTCCAGTATTCCTGCCTGGAAAATTCCATGAACAGAGAAGCCTGGCAGGCTATAGTCCATGGGTTGCAGAGTTGGACACAACTAAGCACACACATGTAGCCATTGGAACATTCATCAATTTAAAATTTAAAAATAGCTGAGATTAGAATTTACTATAATGTACTCAGCCTCCTGTCCTGTAACTCAGTTTGATACATACAAGTTTATTGTGACAATTGGTTTATTTCTGATGAATATTGCTAGGAAAATTTCTTCATAACTATAACAGGCCCCCTAAACTCTTAAAAAGCAAATGACTGTAATTGTATTCAAAGGCAAAGTTCTAAAATTACTCTGAATTCCACATATGTTATTTACATTTTCATTTTCTACAATTATCCTTCTTGATTCATATTAGAGTACCCAGAAATCACCTGGGTTCATCTTTGAAAAAAAAAAAGTGAAAACATAGCAGATGCATTAGAGTAATTATATAACAATTTCTGCTGCAGGCTAAAAGCATCTTTCAGGCATTTTAATTAAGCCAGGGGTGTTGCAGCATGCTAGCAAATATACTCCATTTGGTCTTCAAAAAATACATATTATGACATGCATGATGACAGAATCAATGCTTTACACTTTAAAGAAACAATCTTTTTTCATATAATCAACTTTATTTTAAATGGTAAATTTCTATGTATAATTTAAAGAAGACAGGAGACGCCAATTATTTTGAGGAGAGATGGATTTGGGTGCAGGCTTCCACTGTATTTACTTTTCATGGATTTCTTTTTATTTTGCAAGAAGAGATTAGTAGAATACTTATGAAGTAAGATTTTCTTCTTGAAGAATTCTCCATAGTATCCAATTTTATTGCCAATGTACTATAAGAACTAAATATTTTGATTGATTAGTAATAAAATGTCAATAGCTATTTTAGGAAGAATGGAACTGTCTTTGTTTTGGTGACTGTAATAACCACTAATCTTAATTTCTAGATTTGAGTAGTTTGACTTTTGGGTTATTTTGGCCATCTTTTATTATTTTTTTACTTCACATTTGACTGTCTTCTATGATGACACTTTTTAGAAGTGTCTTTCTATAGGAGGGTCTTCTGTATGCAAAGTAATTCCCCCCACTGGCATTCAGTTCTTTTCCTTTGTAGTGAACAATTATGAATCCTTTTGGTTGCAAAGATAGAATAAAGAAGGAGGAAGATAGGTAATAAGAGAAATGGAAAGGAGTGGAAAAATAAAGGAGATACAATGGAAGCAGGTGAAGAATTTTAACCGAGGGAGTTGTAACTAAAAACACTTAATTCTGGAGAAAATGAATGGATAGAATGAATGGACGAATAGATAAGTATTAAAATAAAAAGATAGTATAGAATAAAGCAAATAGCAAAACAAACATCCTGTGTTATTCATTTTAGTTAAAGAAAATATAATCTCATGCCTAAAAAGAAATTAAATTCTCTTGGAAGATGTTAATGTCAAAATATCTATTCAATCTTGTCATACTTTAGATAAAAGCATAATCTTGCAGCTTGAACGTATTCTGATGTATTTCTTCTGTAAACAATTTTCTGGGACAGGAAACTCTAAATGACATCAACTACATGTTTCAATTACAAACCAAATTAACATTATTTTAGAAGAAAAATGGGTATCTTCATTTAGAAGCCAGGTGTCTTATTAAATACAATTTCCTCTGTTGGCTGCTTTATATTAGGGGCAGATTTAAAATAAGAACAGCTTCTGTGAAATATAATTATACCCTTTGTGTGGCTTTCATGGTCCTGGAGGCTGGAGTATGAAAATCACTGACAAACAGATCTGCAAAGCAGTTTTTTTTTTTTTTTTTTGCTCTAAAGAAGTTGTTTAAATCCAATCAGCTGTCATTTTCTTTTTGGCTGTCCAGAACCTTGTTATTGTCTCAGTTATGTTTGATTGATTGATATATCCATTCAGAGTTTCCTGTTATGGCTTTCAGAAAAGTCTCTCATTGCTCTATCCAATGTTCAGCCATCAAATACTTCGTTGGTGGAGAATTTACTTTTTTTTTTTTTTTGGTCTCATAAATGCTTTAAGACGGATGCAGTTAAGAAGCATAAGCTACGTCTGGTGTTTCGGAGTTAGAGTTCTTTTTGTATCTGTCTCATGTGGACACTCTAATGAAAGAATGACTTCTTTTGCTTATTGATTATTCTTATTTTATTCTTTCCCCTCTTAAAAAAAGTTCTTAATGCCTGTATCTTCCAATGGGTGGCATTTACTTTTTTTGGCTCCTTATATCTAATGAATCGGAAACTATTGGCAGTTGGAAAACATGGGCAGTAAGTGACTGCCTGCTCATTAAAGTTTACTCAGATGCTCTCTGCATTATCCAGTAGGTAGAACCATGGAATCCAGAAGCCAATGGGTTATCTGGTCCAACAACCTGTCTAACACAATTGGTCTAGCGGTTCATACACATAATGTCTGGACCTTGGCACTTGCAAGGAGCCCATTCCATCTTTGGACAATGCTGTCAGACAATTCTTCGGTAGATTGTGCTGAGATTTTCCTGACGCTTCCATTTATTGATCACAATTCTACCTAATGGCAACGTATAGAAACTTCCTTGCATTTCTCATGTAACTAACCCATTACATATCTGAAGGCAACTGTTTTGCTCATTTGAGTCTTAATTCCCCAGATTTAACTTTCCTAGTTCCTTCACTTGTATTTCATAGGGGTCCCCTGACCGGCCTGGTCAATCAGAAATTCTCATCCTACCTCTGCTAGAAGGTTGATACAACTAGAGTTCTGTTGCTGTTTTCATCAAGACATTTTGAAAACTATTCTTTTTAAATAACTATTGTTTCTACTTAATAAGTCCCTCTTTAAAATCTCTTTTATATTATGAAATAGTCAATATGTGAGAAAGTAGAAGTACTTGAGTTGTCAAATAAAAAACAAATCCAGACTTAGTAAAGACTTTATTATTTTTTTAAAAACTTTGCAAGGTATCTTTTATTTTTATTTTATTTTTTTCTTTTTATAAGCAACACACTTTATTATTTATTTGTTTTATATTTAAAATATTTATTATTATTTTATTTTATTTTTTAAATTTTACAATACTATATTGGTTTTGCCATACATTGACATGAATCTGCCATGAGTGTACATGAGTTCCCAATCCTGAATCCCCCTCCCACCACCCTCCCCATATCATCTCTCTGGGTCATCCCAGTGCACCAGCCCCAAGCATCCTGTATCCTGTATCAAACCTAGACTGGCGATTCATTTCTTACATGATGGTATACATGTTTCAATGCCATTCTCCCAAATCATCCCACCCTCTCCCTCTCCCACAGAGTCCAAAAGTCTGTTCTGTATATCTGTGTCTCTTTTGCTGTCTCACATACAGGGTTATCATTACCATCTTTCTAAATTCCATATATATGTGTTAGTATACTGTATTGGTGTTTTTCTTTCTGGCTTACTCTGTATAATCGGCTCTAGTTTCATCCACCTCATTAGAACGGATTCAAATGTATTCTTTCTGATGGCTGAGTAATACTCCATTGTGTATATATACCACAGCTTTCTTATCCATTTGTCTGCTGATGGACATCTAGGTTGCTTCCATGTCCTGGCTATTATAAACAGTGCTGCGATGAACATTGGGGTACATGTGTCTCTTTCAGTTCTGGTTTCCTCGGTGTGTATGCCCAGAAGTGGGATTGCTGGGTCATAAGGCAGTTCTATTTCCAGTTTTTAAAGGAATCTCCACGCTGTTCTCCATAGTGGCTGTACTAGTTTGCATTCCCACCAACAGTGTAAGAGGGTTCCCTTTTCTCCACACCCTCTCCAGCATTTATTACTTTAAGACTTTTGGATCACAGCCATTTTGACTGGTGTGAAATGGTACTTCATTGTGGTCTTGATTGGCATTTCTCTGATAATGAGTGATGTTGAGCATCTTTTCACGTGTTTGTTAGCCATCTGTATGTCTTCTTTGGAGAAATGTCTATTTAGTTCTTTGGCCCATTTTTTGATTGGGTCATTTATTTTCCTGGAATTGAGCTGCAGGAATTGATTGTATATTTTTGAGATTAGTTGTTTGTCAGTTGCTTCATTTGCTATTATTTTCTCCCATTCAGAAGGCTGTCTTTTCACCTTGTATATAGTTTCCTTTGTTGTGCAGAAGCTTTTAATTTTAATTAGATCTCATTTGTTTATTTTTGATTTTATTTCCAGTATTCTGGGAGGTGGATTATAGAGGATCCTGCTGTGATTTATATCAGAGAGTGTTTTGCCTATGTTCTCCTCTAGGAGTTTTATAGTTTCTGGTCTTAATTTTATTTATTTGTTTTATTTTTCTCTGTACTGTCTTTGTTGCTGCGTGGGTTTTCTCTAGTTGGGGCGAGCAGGGGCTACTCTCCAGCTGTGTTGATGGGCTCTGGAGTGTGTGGGCTCCAGTAGTTGCACATGGACTCAGTAGTTGGAGCTCCTGGGCTGAAGAGCACAGCCTCAATAGTTACGGCACATGGGCTTAGTTGCTGTGCAGCATGTGAAATCTTCCTGGACCAGGGATGGAACCTGTGTCTCCCACACTGGCAGGTGGATTCTTTACCACTGGACCACCAGGGAAGCCCGAGAAAGACTTTATTTGAGGGGATTATTGCACAATGGGGAAAGAGACTATTGCAATTCGTAGAAGACTTTGACCATCAGATCTGCAAGCATTATACAAAAAGGGATCTTCTTTAATAGAAAGAATAGGAAGGTGAGAGGGACTGGTGTGTGTGGAAGTGGGCTGGAAGGGTAGCCAGATGGGATAGAAGATTGGAGACTCTTCTACCCTAAGGACAGTCTGTTCTCCAGGGACCTCTAAGGGAGGAGCTGTATGCTGGCCAGAGTCAAGAGACCTTGGGATAGGAGAGGAGTTAATCACAGGTTAACAAGCACTTTCTTCTGCTGAATCAGTGGGGACAAGCAGTTCCGTGAATCATTTCTGAGGTGGAGAATAGGAATTTGGAGGGTCTGTATCTGGCCACGGTGACGGTAAACCAGAACACTGTCTGTGAGTCTTATCTAGTTTACATGGGGACCAGTGGTGGTTTGAGCTAAGCCGTTTTCCAGTACACAAAAGAGTGAGTGGGGGGGATTTCTTTAAACATTGCTGTTTTCCAGGATCACAGGGCTCTGATGAAGCTCAACATTGTTACTATTCACTGCTGGATTTCACAGATGTCAACATTTTGGGCCATATTTGCTCTAAAAACAAAAGAAATCTATACTACAGATACAGTGAACCCATGCAACCTACTTCATTTCCTTATTTTTCTCCCCAGAGTTTACCACAATCCATTTCTCTTTAGATGTTGCTGCTTCTGTGTGATACATCAGACAGACAGACAGACGCACACACCCACACAGAGTATGGTTTGTTGTTTTCAGTTTACTAAATGGTTTCATACAATATATCCATACCTGTCAATCTCTAACCTATCCTCTATCTCTGTTTCTTTATCTATATCTCACTTTTTCTCAGTCAGTGATGAGTATTTGAGATCTTCACATATTGGTATATGTCTTTCTATTTCATATATTTTAATTAAATATAATCATATTTAATTATTTTAATTTATTTAATAAATTTACTATTTAATTACTGGGGAGCCTGGTGGGCTGCCGTCTATGGGGTTGCACAGAGTCAGACATGACTGAAGTGACTTAGCAGCAGCAGCAGCACTACCCTATTGGAATATTTAATTTTAAAAAATCCATTCTTCTGTAGATAGGCACTTAGATTGTTTTAATTTTTCCCTATTAAAACCAATAAAGTCTTTTGTGTGTATCTCTAAGCTTGTGTATGTGTTAAAAAGTTTCTTTAGGGGGTGAACCTAGAAGTGGAGTTTCTGAAGCTTTACTATTAATAGATACTATCAAATTTTTCTCTAAAGCAGTTGTACAAATTTATACCCCCCTTTTTTCTCTAGCAGCCTGTGACAATTCCTTCTGCTCCACATTCTTATAATATATTTTAGTGGCAGAATAAAATTTTTGCCATATTGCTAGGCATGGACTATGGTATCATTTTGTGTTAATTTTTAGTTCCTGATTAGTAATGAGATTGGGTTTATTTTCATGGTTATAGACCATTTGGTTTTTATTTTTGCGGTATGGCTATTCATAGACTTTGCCCATTTTCCTTGAGTTATTTTTCTCATTAATTTGTAGATATTCTTCCTGTTTTCTGTATACCAGTTTCTTTGTCAATCATATCCATTGAAAAGATCTGTACCTAATCTGTTTGCTTTCATAGTTTTTTAAAAAAGATATATATTTATTTTCATTTATTTATTTGACTGTGCTGGGTCTTACTTAGTTGCTGTCCGCAGAGTCTTCAGTCTTCATTGCAGCATGTGGGAGTTGTAGCTGAGGCATGTGGGATCTAGTTCTCCAGTGATCGAACCCAGGCCCCCTGCATTGGGAGTGCAGAGTCTTAGCCACTGGACCACCAGGGAAGTCTTGCTTTCATAGTTTTTATGTTTGAACGTAGCTGTTTCAGTCAGCTTAAGGTAAATCATGCGATGGTAATAGAGCTCCCAGATCTCAGGGTTTATTGCAGCAAAAGTTCTGCTTTTACTCACATTCACCTGGGTTGACAGGCCCTGCTCCACAAATTTTTCACTCCAGAGATCAGAGTTGAAGATGCAGCTCTTATCTTAGACATGTCAGTCTTGCAGCCTAGAGAAGAGATTACAGACCCACAGGAAGGCTCTTAAAGCTTCTGTTTGCCAGTGGCACCTGTCACTTTATACCCACATTTCAGTGGCCAAGGCAAATAGCATGGGGTGAGGGGGCGCAGTTGTGTTCAGAATGGTACAGTCTGTCGCACCAAGACACTGGTCCTTTTCTTTGTGGTCTGTGTGTTTCATGACCTGTTGAAATAATTCCCTGCTGAAGGTCATAAAGATATTCTATATGTTCTTTGGAGGGCTTGATTTTTACATTTATGTTTTTGATATATCTGAATATATTTGGGATGTAGTGTGAGTTAGATATCTAAGTTTAGTTTGTTTCTATGGATATTTATATGGATATTTTTATTTATATTTATGGATAGTGAAACATGCCGATCAGCCTTTTCATCAGCCATCCCGGCCTTTTTCCTCTGATGGTTTTAATGTGATCAGTGCCATGTATCCAGTTCCCATATATGTGTGGTCCCTTTCTGGTGTCTCCAGTTACGTTCTATTTGTCTATTTGTGTACATCTATGCTAATTACACCAAAGAATTGATGTTTTTGAACTGTGGTGTTGGAGAAGACTCTTTTTTTAATTTTTTAAATTTTTTTTAATTTTAAAATCTTTAATTCTTTCATGCGTTCCCAAACATGAACCCCCCTCCCACCTCCCTCCCCATAACATCTCTCTGGGTTATCCCCATGCACCAGCCCCAAGCATGCTGTATCTGAAGACTCTTGAGAGTCCCTTGGACTGCAAGGAGATCCAACCAGTCCATTCTGAAGGAGATCAACCCTGGGATTTCTTTGGAGGGAATGATGCTGAAGCTGAAACTCCAGTACTTGGGCCACCTCATGCAAAGAGTCGACTCACTGGAAAAGACTCTGTTGCTGGGAGGGATTGGGGGCAGGAGGAGAAAGGGACAACAGAGGATGAGATGGCTGGATGGGATCACGGACTCGATGGACGTGAGTCTGAGTGAACTCCGGGAGTTGGTGATGGACAGGGAGGCCTGGCATGCTGCGATTCATGGGGTGGCAAAGAGTCGGACATGACTGAGCTACTGAACTGAACTGAACTGAATGCTAATTACTCTCTCTCTGTGTCTCTCCATATATTTATTTTATATATTTTTAAATTTAGAAATATACCCAAGCATGCTTCAGCCTTGGGGCTTTAATTTACTGAGGTGGAGTTAGTTTTCACCCCTTAGGTTTCCTATCTTGGAGACAGCCTCTTCCAGGACTTGGTTTCCTTGCCTTCTCTCCTGGCTCCGCCCTCCAGATCCATGCCATCCACTTCTGTTGTCACCCCTCTGGTTTTGAGTTCCTGCTTAATTTCTGGCTCTTAAGATTTACCTTTCTTATTTATTATTATTACCCAGCTTTGTAAACTAATTTTGGGATATATATAGACTTTCCTTATGGGTCAGCTGGTAAAGAATCTGCCTGCAATGTGGGAGACCTGGGTTGGATCCCTGGGTTGGGAAGATCCCCCAGAGAAGGGAATTCCTACCCACTCCAGTATTCTGGCCTGGAGAATTCCATGGACCATAGTCCATGGGGTCACAAAGAGTCAGACCTGACTGAGTGACTTTCACTTTCACATATATATATATATATATATATATGTTTTTCTGGAACTCTCTTGCTTTTTCAATGATCCAATGGATGTTCACATGAGTTTGAGCAAGTTCCAGGAGTTGGTGGTGGACAGGGAAGCCTGGCATGCTGCAGTCCATGGGGTCACAAAGAGTCAGACATGACTGAGTGACTGAACTGAACTGAACTGATATATATATCTCTGCCTATCCAGGAATTGAATATATATTCGATTCCTGATCAGGAATCGAACCTGCGGCCCCTGCAGTGGAAACACTGAGTCTTATTATTTTATCTATTTATTTTTTGTCTGTGCTGGGTCTTTGTTGCTGTGAGGACTACTTTCCAGTTGCATGCCCAGTCTTTTCATTGCAGTGGTTTCTCTTGTTGCAGGGCATGCGCTCTAGGGTACAAGGGCTTCAGAAGTGGTGGCACGGGGGCTCAGTAGTTGTGGCTCCCTGGCTCTGGAGCAAGGCTCAGTAGTTGTAGTGCAGGGGCTTAGGTGCCCCATGTGGAGGCACTGAGTGTTAGCCACTGGACCACCAGAGAAGTCCCTGGGGGTTATATTTTATCCAGCGTTTTGTTTTTTGGTAACATGAGGGGAGTCTGTTCTGCTGAGTCTATCTCGTTGCTGAAACTCATAGGAGACTCTTTAAAAGTTGAAAGTATTCAAATGAGAGAAAATCTAATAGTAGATTTAATAACCTGATTGACAAAAGAAATATTTTATGGATCACAAGCCTTCCCAGGGAGTCTCAAATTATGTACTGAAGCAACTTTTAAAATTTATTAAAAAGCTATCTGTTACCTAAGCTATTTTGATGGGTGAGCTTTAGCTTATAGGAAGTTCTCTTGACATGGTTCCTTGCTATGGTGTGTTGAATTTAATATCTCAACTAATTTTCTCTAATTATTTTCAATAAATATCAGAAACAAACTGCAGGAAGCTTTCAGATCTCAGTGTGTGTGTGTGTGTGTGTGTGTGTGTACATGCACATACGCATGACAGTGTGTACAGAAGGAGAAGGTGGGGAGTTAGAGAGGGAAAGGGAAGTGGGAGGGAAAATTGTCTTATGTTCCTTTCCTCTCCCTACAGCTACTTTTCTGCCTGCGATAATTTCTCTCCCCTGCATGCTTAGAGAGAACGTGAATGTTATGTGTAACTCAAGGATCTGATGCCCTTATTAGTAGAAAGATCTCATTACCACCTTCCCCCAAACAAGGATCGTCTTGCTCTAGGGTATTTGGGCTGCATCTTAGTCATTTCTGGTTCTCCCTGTTCTCTATTATCGCTCAGTTCCTAGCCATGGTTTTGTTCTGCCTTTGGTCTCTGTATGTTCTGCTCTGGTGCTTAACTTAATCATATGATATGTACAGACTCTGGAGGCAGATGATCTGGTGTCAGGTCTTGGCTTGACACTTACCAGCTGTAGGATCTTGGGTATCTCACTTAATCTTTCTGTATTTCAGACTCCTCACCTATAAAATGGAAATAAAATAAGTAGCTATCTCTTGGAGTTGTTGTGAGAATTATGTAGCAAGTGGATTGTCCAATATCTTCAGATTTTGTTTCCGTTTCTGTGCATGCATGTTCCAAATGAGCTGTCATTCCAGAGCCAGCACTGGCTGTCTTTATTGTCAACTGCCCTTGACTGTCAGAACCTGCTTTGTAAAGTTTTTGGGAATTCCCGAAAGTATTTGGGAATTTATGTCTGTGGTCCCTAGTCCCCTCCAACTCTGCCCCAGCCTTTTAATCAATGACTGATTAAATGGTTTTTAGAGTATAAATAGGGGCTTTGGGCTCCCCTTGTGGCTCAGCTGTTAAAGAATCTGCCTGTAATGTGGGAGACCTGGGTTCAATCCCTGGATTGGGAAGATCCCCTGGAGAAGGGAAAGGCTACTCACTCCAGTCTTCTGGCCTGGAGAATTCCATGGACTGGATAGTCCATGGGGTCACAAAGAGTTGGACACAACTGAGTAACTTTCACTCCCTGGTGACTCAGTGATAAAGAAACTGCCTGCACTGCTGGAGACACAGATTTGATCCCTGGGTCAGGAAGATCCCCTGGAGAAGGAAAGGGAAACCCACTCCAGTATTCTTGCCTGGGAAATCCTATGGTCAGAGGAGCTTGGTGGGCTACACTCTGTGGGGTCATAAAGAGTTGGACATAACTTAACAACTGAACAAGAACAACAAATTAGTAAGAGAACTGCTAACGTAAAGCTGTTGTGCTGTGATGTTCTTAGTCGCTCAGTCATGTTTGACTCTTTGTGACCCTATGGACTGTAGACTGCCAGGCTTCTCTGTCCATGGAGATTCTCCAGGCAAGAATACTGGAGTGGGTTGCTGTACCCTTCTCCAGGAGATCTTCCCAACCCAGGAATCGAACCTGGGTCTCCTGCATTCCAGGCAGATTCTTTATTGCTGAGCTACCAGGGAAGCCCATATAAGGCTGTTATGTACCAGCTTTCCAGAAAGTTTGGAACTAACAGTGTAGGACATAAAAATTTAAAACTGGATGAGGAATACAACTTATTTGTTAAGAGGACTTTTCAAATAAATAGAGTCTGGCCTTGCCTTCTTCTCTGGTTGTCTGTGCTTCTCTCTGACCCTGAATGGGGACTCCTTGAAGTCTGTGGTGTTAATCCCCATCCTCTTGAGAAACTCCATCTACTCCAGGGTCTTTCCAAAATGTGACTTTGGACATGATCCTTTTCTTTGAGTGACTGAAGGATTTATATCCAGGTAGACTGTCAGATGCTAATTTTGTAGGCTTTTACAATACATGGAGAAGAAAAAGAAAAAAAATTTTAATAATAAAAGTAATTTTGAATTCAAGGACTTCAAGCATTGAAAGGACTTGGTCAGCCAACGTATTGTTTTGTAAGCCAACATTTTAATGTTTTTTTTTTTTTTGAAAGAGATGAAACAGTTTGCTTTAAGCCTTGAGACATTAAATGTCAAGTTTGAACCCATATGCTGGATTGTAAGTGTTCAAATAGCTGTATTATGCGAAATTTTAGGAAACTGGATTTGCCATGGAAATGTTATTGTAGTTATAACTATGGGCAGGCTATTGTGGTTTTGTTTCTGACCATAAAAAAAGCACTAAAATTTATACCCCAGGGGTTAACTGAAGAAGAAAAGGCAGAGATAAATGAAACATTTCAATTTATTCTAAAATAAGACTCTGTTCTCTCCATTGTCAGTTATAAATTAATATAATACTTTGATTTTTCAAACAGACTCTTGTACATATGAAAGATTTCAGTTTCAGTCAGGTCAGTTCAGTCACTCAGTTGTGTCTGACCGTTTGTGACCCCATGGACTGCAGCATCCCAGGCTTCCCTGTCCATCACCAGCTCCTGGAGCCTGCTCAAACTCAAGTCCATCAAGTCTGTGATACCATCCAACCATCTCATCCTCTGTTGTTACCTTCTCCTCCTGACTTTAATCTTTCCCAGCATCAGAGTCTTTGCCAGTGAGTCAATTCTTTGCATCAAGTGGGCAAAGTATTGGAGCTTCAGTTTCAGCATCAGTCCTTCCTGTGAATATTCAGGACTGATTTCTTCAGGATTGACTGGTTTGATCTCCTTGCAGTCCAAGGGACTCTCAAGAGTCTTCTCCAATACCACAGTTCAAAAGCATCAGTTCTTTGGTGCTCAGATTTCTTCATAGTCCAACTCTCATGTCCATACATATTTCAGTTTAGACAAGTTCTAAATGCTGGTGAGTAATATTTAGTTTAGGTTTTGAAGTATGTGGTATGAAAGAATAATGTCAAAGCTTTGAGTTTAAGGAGTGTCTGGGAATAGTCTGGAATTCCTTACACAAATCTAAATTTAGAAAGAGAATGAAACTGTAGTATACTGATTTTTTCACTCATAAGTAACTTCACCACAAATTTGCCGATCTATGAGATATTTGCTTTATGTAGCTGCAACATTAGGGCGTAGGCTTTGACACAGTGTTTATTAGCTTTTTATTGCTGCTGTCACCAATTACCACAAACCTGAAGCTTAAAACAACATTCGCTTATTGTCTCACAGTTTCTATAGATTAGTAGTTCAGGTACAACTTAGCCAGGTCCTTTTCTCAGAGCTTCACGAGATCTCAGTCAGAGTGCCAGCTGGGCTGCATTTCTCTCTGGAACTCAGGGTCGTCTTCTTTTTAAATTTAAGATTTAAATTAAACGTTTGTTTTTGGCTGTACTGGGTCTTTGTTAGTTGGGCTTTCCCTAGTGGTGGAGAGCAGGGGCTATTCTCTAGTTGCCCTGTGCGGGCTTCTCACTGCGTTGGCTTCTTTGGTTTCAGAGCACAGCCTCTAGCTGCATGGGCTTCTAAGTAGTGGTGGCACATGGGCTGAGTTGCTCTGGGCCATGTGGAATCTTCCCTGACCAGGTACTGAACCCATGTCCCCTGCATTGCAGGTGGATTCTTAACCACTGGACCACCAGGGATGTTTAAGATCCTTTTTCAAGCTCCTGCGATTACTGGCAGAATTCAAGTCCATGAGGTTATAGAACTGAGGGCCTCATTTCTTGCTGGTGATTATCCAGGGCGACTTTTAGCTCCTAGAGATCTCATATACTGCTTGGCACATGGCCCTCTTACAACATGGTAGCATACTTCCTTAAGCTGGAGGGGGAATCTCTCCCTCCATTCTGAAAGACATTCTTACATAATGCAGCGCAGTCACAGGAGTGACTGTGCTAGCGTTTTGCCGTATAATGTAACCTAACCAAGGGAGGACTTAGCCTATTACCAGTGCTGTATTCTGTTGACTAAGAGGCAGGTCATAGTTTCTTCTGCCCTGAAGGGGATTATGTAAAGGCATGTATCACTCATTGGAAGTCATGTTTGGGATAACCTGCTGTTCTTGGTATACCGAAAACTATATCAGTAGGTCATATAGCACATTAAAATTGAGCTAGGGCGCAGATGACAGCACCCTTATGGCAGAAAGTGAAGAGGAACTAAAAAGCCTCTTGATGAAGCTGAAAGTGGAGAGTGAAAAAGTTGGCTTAAAGCTCAACATTCAGAAAATGAAGATCATGGCATCCGGTCCCATCACTTCATGGGAAATAGATGGGGAAACAGTGGAAACAGTGTCAGACTTTATTTTTTTGGGCTCCAAAATCACTGCAGATGGTGACTGCAGCCATGAAATTAAAAGACGCTTATTCCTTGGAAGGAAAGTTATGACCAACCTAGATAGCATATGCAAAAGCAGAGACATTACTTTGCCAACTAAGGTCCGTCTAGTCAAGGCTATGGTTTTTCCAGTAGTCATGTATGGATGTGAGAGTTGGACTGTGAAGAAGGCTGAGCGCCGAAGAATTGATGCTTTTGAACTGTGTTGTTGGAGAAGACTCTTGAGAGTCCCTTGGACTGCAAGGAGATCCAACCAGTCCATTCTAAGGAGATCAGCCCTGGGATTTCTTTGGAAGGAATGATGCTGAAGCAGAAACTCCAGTACTTTGGCCACCTCATGAAAAGAGTTGACCCATTGGAAAAGACTTTGATGCTGGGAGGGATTGGGGGCAGGAGGAGAAGGGGACAACAGAGGATGAGATGGCTGGATGGTATCACTGACTCTATGGATGTGAGTCTGAGTGAACTCTGGGAGTTGGTGATGGACAGGGAGGCCTGGTGTGCTGCGATTCATGGGGTTGCAAAGAGTTGGACACGACTGAGCGACTAAACTGAACTGAACTGAACTGAGGGTCTGCTAGTTTTTCCATCTCATGTCATAGTATGGTAAATTGAAATACAATTAAAAAATATTATATTATGGAAGCCCATGAGTTCACTGAAACCACTGGTAGTCTTGAGTAAAGCATTCTTTAGCTTTGAATTTGTATTTTAATTTCAGAAAAATAAATAAGAGGTCCATGCTACCCCCATGACCATGGTGACATTTGTGCTGTCTTTTGATTAGTATTTACTGGTCAGCCCAGGGCTTCAGAAGATTTTGATGGATTACAGGGGTAGAAAACTTTCATAGAGGGTTAGATCTGGAAGCAATAAAATGAGGCCCCAAGCACAATAGATAAACAACAGCCAGTTAGAAGATGCAATAGAAAAAATGCTCATTAATAATAGTGATAAAAGATGAAATACCTAGAAATGAAATTAAGAAACATTTACAAGATCTACATGAAAAAATTAAAATATTACTAGAGAACCCAAAGAAGACTTGGGGAAACAACGAGGCATGTCATGTTCAAGGAAAGGAGGATATAATGTTACTAGGCTGATAGTTCTCCCTAAATTAATCTATAAATCTAAGCTAAGATACTACCAGGATTTTTGTTTTGGTTTAACAGACTAGTTTACTCTGAAACTCATATGGAAAAATGATCAAGAACCTATAGCCTGGAAAATTCTAATACACTGAAAGAGGGAGACTGGCGTGCTGCAGTCCATGGGGTCGCAGGGTCAGACACGACTATGTGACTGAACTGAAACGAAGGTGATTTTGGTAGGACTTGCTCATCTCATATTAATATGTAAATGCTACAATGAAGCCACATAATTTAAGTGTAGTACTGCTTTATGAATAGAAAGAATAGAAAGCTGTGAAATAGACTCAAGTATATATATAGAATTTTAACGTAAAAGTGGTATTTCATATCAATGGAGAAAAGATGAGACACAACTGAGCGACTGAACAGCAACATGCTTTATAGCACTTATTTTCACTTATATTAAGTTGCCAAAGAAAAATTGGATAATACTTGGTAGCAAGACATAGGGAAACTTACTGTCCTACTGATTATTGATGAGAGTATAATTTGATACAAGTTATCCTCAAGGAGGTTATCTTAGCCATATCTTGCTAACTGAGAAATTCATATAGCCTTTCATCTTGCTATATATTTTTGAGGTATTGATCCTAAGGAATATTCATATGTGGGAAAAAGGAATGTACACAAAGATCTTCATGGAAGTATTGTTTGTTTATAATAGAAATATTTGGAAGCCACTTTAATTCCCTTTAATAAGATATCATTTAAATAAAATATGATTTATGAGGATAGTAAGAGTTTTTCTGAATGTTCAGTGTGTGCTAAGTACCATAGTGGGCTTCCTGGGTGGCTCAGCGGTAAAGAATCTGCCTGACAATGCAGGAGACAGGTTCGACCTCTGGGTTGAAAAGAGTCCCTGGAGAAGGAAATGGTAACCCACTCCAGTATTCTTGCCTGGCAAATCCCATGGACAGAGAAGACTGGCAGGCTACACTCCATGAGGTCACAAAGAGTTGGACACAATTTAGCCACTAAACAACAACAAAGTACCATAATATGCACTTATACAATCTTATTTAACTCTCCTAAGAAATAGATGAGGAAGGAATCATTATCCTCTTTTCGCAAAAACGGGAAACTGAGACACAGAACAACTAATTTGCTTCTCATAGAGGAAAAGTGGAGTCACTCAGTCATGTCCGACTCTTTGAGACCCCATGGACTGTAGCCTACCAGGCTCCTCTGTCCATGGGATTTTCCAGGCAAGAATACTGGAGTGGGTTGCTATCTTTCTCCAGGAGATCTTCCCGACCCAGGGATTGAATCTGGGTCTCCCGCATTGTAGGCAGACAGTTTGTCGTCTGAGCCACCAGGGAATTCCTCCTAATAGGGGAGCTGGAACTCAAATTGAGGCTCTCAAGCTGACATATTCTTAACTAGGCTATCGTTTCTCTCATCAATGTGGAATTCTAGGATGGTTTGAAAAAGAAGGAAGCCACTCTATGTGCTTTACTATTATCCTAGAGTGTCTAGAAACACAAGCATTTTATATTTCTTTTTCTTTTTTTTTTCTTCCCCCCTCCCACCTCCCTCCCCATAACATCTTTCTGGGTCATCCCCATGCACCAGCCCCAAGCATGCTGCATCCTGCGTAAGACATAGACTGGCGATTCAATTCACATGATAGTATACATGTTAGAATGTCATTCTCCCAAATCATCCCACCCTCTCCCTCTCCCTCTGAGTCCAAAAGTCCATTATACACATCTGTGTCTCTTTCCCTGTCTTGCATACAGGGTCGTCATTGCCATCTTCCTAAATTCCATATATATGTGTTAGTATACTGTATTGGTGTTTTTCTTTCTGGCTTACTTCACTCTGTATAATCGGCTCCAGTTTCATCCATCTCATCAGAACTGATTCAAATGAATTCTTTTTAATGGCTGAGTAATACTCCATTATGTATATGTGCCACAGCTTTCTTATCCATTCATCTGCTGATGGACATCTAGGTTGTTTCCATGTCCTGGCTATTCATTTTATATTTCTAAGACATACATTTTATAGGAAAACTGCAAGGAATAGCATGGTGTAGCATATTATCATTTTGTGGGAAAAAGACTATAGTGATAAATGTTCATAAGTACATGGTTTGTCTTCACAGATACAAAAAATTTAGCACTAGCATTTGCCTCAGAGGAGAGAAACTATGTATTTTGGGGGGAACAGAGAAAGGAAGAAGATTTATTGTTTATATATATCATTTTGTATATTTTGAATTTTGTGCTAGGCATGTATGCTATTTACTAAAGAAAAATATAATAAATAACAATAACAAAAGCAGTAAACACAGGGAAGAGGCCTCGTTCATATACCCTGTTTCTGCAAGTATCTTACTTCCACTTATAAGGATAGTTTATGTTATAAAAATTTAATGTGCACCATAAATAAGTGAAAAGGTGAGTTCCAAAAACTGAGAAGAGATATTTATTTATAACACATAGAACCAACAAAGGATTCTTAGCTAGGACATATACGGGACTCAATAAGAAAAAGACAAACAAACTAATAGAAAAAATGAGCAAAGAAATGAGCAGCTAATTCATAGAAGAAGAAGTTCAGGCTAACAAACACATGAAAAGATGATGAATCACATTAATAATTGTAGAAGTGACATTGCTCAGTCGTGTATGAGTCTTTGCCATCCCATTGACTGTAGCCTACTGGGCTTCTCCTTCCATGGCATTTTCTAGGCAAGAGTACTGGAGTGATTTGCCATTTCCTTCTCCAGGGGATCTTCCTGATCCAGGGATTAAACCCAGGTCTCCCACCTTGTAGGCAGACGCCTTACCCTCTGAGCCTCCAGGGAAGCCCAATAATTGTAGAAGGCAAGTTAAAATGATGTATGTCATCTCATACCCCAAATTTGAGAGTTTAACACTATGGAGTATCAATAAGGATGGAGAGCAATAGCAAGAACCACTGGTGGAGTGTAAATTGGTTCAAGCACTTTGGGTGTTGCCTAGCAGAATGGAAGATGCTCCTGAAGACCTTGTGGCTCAGCAGTTTCATCCTCATCTGCTCAGGAAGAACCATGCAAGGATGTTCAGAGTAACATTTTCTTTTAAATAAAATTTTCATTGGACATGTTAGATAATACACTTCTCAAATATTTTATCTTAGAATTTCTAAAGCACTTTTCAATTAATGCCCATGACATCTATGAAATTGGCATTGCTACCACGTTTTTACTTTCTTAAGTGGTTGCCCTGGGCTTCCCGGGTGGCTCAGTGGTAATGAGCCATTGCAGGAGATGTGGGCTTGATCCCTGGGTCAGGAAAATCCCCTGGAGAAGGAAATGGCAACCCACTCCAGTATTCTTCTCTGAGAATCCCACAGACAGAGGTGCCTGGTGGGCTGTAGCCCATGGGGTCACAGAAGAGTTGGACAGAACTTAACGACTAAATAACCACAGTGGTTGCTCTAGAATTTGCAGTACACATTGACAACCAGTCCAAGTACATTTTCAAACAACATTGTGCTGCTTTCTGAGTACAAGTACCTTATTGCAACCAAGCCTGATGATTACTACTTTTGTGTCAGCTTGATTGGCCAAAAGAGAGCCAGACTAAACATCTTTTCTTAGTGTGTTTGTGAGGGTGTTTCTGGATGAGATTAACATTTGAATTTGTGGCTTAAAGAAATTATTTCCCTCCCTAATATGAGTGGGCATCATCCAATCCCTTGAGGGCTTGAACTGAACCAAAGGCAGAGGAAGGGAGAATTGGCCCCTTTTTTTTCCCTACCTCACCATTTGGACTAGGACAATCCATCATATTTTTTTCTGCCTTTGACTGGTATTTACACAAACACCTTCTTTAATTCTCAGACCTTAAGGATTCAGACTGAATTCTACTACTGGTTCTTTTGAGTCTCCAGCTTTTGGATAAGAGGTCTTGAGATTTCTCAGCCTCCATAATTGTATAAGCCAATCCCTCATTTTATATGTACATATACAAATGGGGTTCCCTGGTGGCTCAGATGGCAAAGAATCTGCTTGCAATGCAGGAGACCCAGGTTTGATCCCTGGGTGAGGAAGATCCCCTGGAAATGGGAATGGCTATCTACTCCAGTATTCTTGCCTTGAGAATTCCATGGACAGAGGAGCCTGGTGTGCTACGGTCCACAGGGTCACAAAGAGTCAGACATGACTGAGCAATAAACTAGTAGACACACACACCCACACACACAAACACACACACACACTCTCTCTCTCTCTCTCTCTCTCTCTCTACTCATTCTGTTTCTGGAGAACCCTGATTAATACACCAAGTATTCCTAATTTCTCCCTCTCATCCCTTGTATCACTGCTGGCATTCATTTCACTTATACATAAGTAATAATCACCAAATATATTGTTGTTATTATTATTTTGAACAAACAGTTATCTGCTAGATCAACTAAGAATAAAAAAATAAAAGTTTCTATATACCTTCACTTGTTCATCCCCTCTAATCTTCCTCTCTTTATGTAGATCTGAGTTTCTGACCTTGTATTATTTTCCTTCTCTCTGAAGAACTTTCTAAAAAATACTTTGCAAAGCAGATCTCCTGTCTTTATTTTTGTTTGTGTGAGAAAGTCTTTTTTTCTCCTTTACTTTTGAAGGATAATTCCAGAGGATACAGAATTCCATTTTGGTGTTTTTGTTTCTCTCAGTGCTTGAAATATTTCACTTCATTTTCTTCTTGACTGCATGATTTCTGAAGAGAAGTCAGATGTAATTCTCATCTTTGTTCCTCTGTGTGTGCGCACACTCCATCATGTCTGAATCTTTGTGACCCCATGGACTATAGCCCTCCTGGCTCCTCTGTCCATGAAATTTTCCAGTCAAGAATGCTGGAGTGGGTTGCCACTTCCTACTCCAGGGGATTTTCCCCCACCCAGGGATGGAACCCTCATCTTTTGTGTCTCCTGCATTGGCAGGCAAATTATTTACCACTGTGCCACTTGGGAAGCCCTCTATAGGTGAGGTGCTTTTTCTTCTGGCTTCTTTGAGGATATTTTTGTTTTTCTTTACTATTTTTTTTAAATGGACATGTAATCGACATTTTAAGATTTTTTTCTTTATTTTGATTTTCTTCAATTTGAATGCGATACGCCTAGGTGAAGTGGGTTTTGTTTCTGTTTGACATTTTCCTTGCTTGGTGTTTTCTGACTTCTTGGATCTGTGCTTTGGTGTCAGCCATGAAACTGGAAAAATTCTCAGTCATGTTGCTTCAGATCTGGCTCCTGTTCCCCTCTTTGTTCTCCTTCTGGTAGTCCATGGTGTAGTTACATCTTTTGTAGTTGTTCCATAGTACTTGGATATTCTCTTCTGTCTTTTTCAATCAATCTTTTTTATTTTCCCTTTTTAGTTTCTACTGACATATCCTCAAGCTCAGAGATTCTTTCCTTAGCTCTATCTAGTCTACTTATGAGCCTATTGAAGACATTCATTATTTTTGTTACAATATTTTTGATTTCTAGCACTTCTTTTCAGTACTGAGAACTTCCGTCTCTGCTTATATTGCCTATCTGTTCTTGTATATTGTCTGCTTTTCCCATTAGGCTTCTTAGCATATTATTTGTAATTGTTTCAAATTAATGGTCTGGTACTTCCAACTGTCTTGCCATATCTGAGTTTAGTTCATTCTCTTTAAACTGTGTTTTTTGCCTTTTATTACACTTTGTCATTTTTTATTAAAACCAGATATGATGTATGGGGTAAAAGGAACTTCTGTAAACAGCCTTTAGTGGTCTGGTGGTAGAGTGTTGGAGGTGGGGGTGGGATGGGTTGATCTATAGTCTTATGATTTGGTCTCCGTCATTTAGTGAGTCTGCACCCCTGCTCTGTGAACTTCACACGTGCCTCTCAGTTTTTTTCCCCTGGCTTAGGCGGGACAGAACGGCTAGAGGGGGCTGGAATTGGGGTTGAATGGCTGGAGTTCCTTTCCTCCAAGTAGATTCAGTTCAGTTCAGTTCAGTCGCTCAGTCGTGTCCGACTCTTTGTGACCCCATGAATCGCAGCATGCCAGGCCTCCCTGTCCATCACCAACTCCCGGAGTTCACTCAGATTCACAGCCATCAAGTCAGTGATACCATCCAGGCATCTCATCCTCTGTCGTCCCCTTCTCCTCCTGCCCCCAATCCCTCCCAGCATCAGGGTCTTTTCCAATGAGTCAACTCTTCTCATGAGGTGGCCAAAGTACTGGAGTTTCAGCTTTAGCATCAGTCCCTCCAAAGAAATCCCAGGGCTGATCTCCTTAGAATGGACTGGTTGGATCTCCTTGCAGTCCAAGGGACTCTCAAGAGTCTTCTCCAACACCACAGTTCAAAAGCATCAATTCTTCAGTGCTCAGTCTTCTTCACAGTCCAACTCTCACATCCATACATGATCACAGGAAAAACCATAGCCTTGACTAGACGGACCTTTGTAGGGAAAGTAATGTGTCTGCTTTTGAATATGCTATCTAGGTTGGTCATAACTTTTCTTCCAGGGAGTAAGCGGTTTTTAATTTCATGGTTGCAGTCACCATCTGCAGTGATTTTGGAGCCCCAAAAAATAAAGTCTGACACTGTTTCCACTGTTTCCCCATCTATTTCCCATGAAGTGATGGGACCAGATGCCATAATCTTCGTTAGGCTCTGATAAAACTCCAGTCCTATAGAGTCTTGTAAAACAGTTTTTTGAGGGCAAGATTTGTTAAGAACAGAATGCTCGAGTGAGTTAAAAATGGTTACTTTTCTCCTCCTCCACAACAAGAAGCAATTTTTTTTTTCCTTTCAGTCTTCACTGTGAGAACTTGGTAGAAATTCTGATGGTAAAACTCACAAAAATGTGGAGAACTGGAAGATGAGGCTCCCTGGAAATTTTAACTTTTGGCTTGTCCACACTGAGCCTCCAGCCATTCTTCAATTACAGTTCAGATTTTCCTACTCTAGCATGGAGGTTTCTGCTCATGGATTTCTGTTCTGGTAAATTGTAACTCTCTGAATGCATTTCTCCAATTTTTGAGGGCAGCAGTTTGCCCTGTGACCTTACTTCTTTGATGGATCTCAGGAGAGTTGTTGATTTTTAACTTTTTACTTGTTAGGGTCGACTGCCAACGTCCAAGCTCCTTGGAAGGACTTACTGAGAATGAGAAATCTGCTCAGTGTCATTGTTTTTAGTACTGAAAAATTTGAAACATTGTAAATATCTATCATTAGGAGAAATAATAGTTAGATTGTGATATATTTGTATAATGGACTACTATATTGCAGCTAAGTGAATGCCGTGGATTTATATGATTTAAAGTGGCTATATCACAAAAACATACAGTAAAAAAAAGCAAATACAGAATGATATACAGAAAACAACCCTACATATTATAAATAAATATATATGTAATAAAGGTACAATAATGTAACAAATGATACATATCTTTAGGATACTGATTTCATCTAGGACGTAAGAAGAAACAGAATCACTGAGGACTGAAACAGGGACTTCATCTATGTGTGTAATATTTTATTTCTAAAACTGACAAAAGATTTAAAGCAAATGCAACAAAGTCTTAACAACTGTTAATTATGTGTGATCTTAGGAAAGTTAAATAACCTCCAAGTACTTTAGTTTTCTTTCTTTGACATAGAGGCAGTTGTGAGGGTTGAATTGATTGCATGCATGTATTTCTAATACATCAAAAAATTTTTATAATAAAAATGTAAAGAAAAGTTACTATAGAAGAAGATTGAAATATTTTAAGAATTTGTATGAACTAAAAAATGATTGGATTATTATTGTAACAAGTTCTACCATATTTGACTCAAATTAGAACATATACATCTGTTAGCATTCCTTACTGGAGCAGGGGTTTTGTTTTAAAAATGCCACTGATGCTCCCGCTTTTGGTAACCAAAGGTAAAATGGAAAAACAAAGCGTTAGTGTTACTTGTTCTTCCGGAGTCAGAGACTGATTTGGTTTCCATCATCATTTCCTGGGGAATGAGAAAAACTTTTCTGAGCTCACTTGATTTTTGTCTCCATACTTTAATAACACACGAAGATACCTCCTTTTGTGTCCCTAGAATGAAATAAAAGATATTTTCAAGCTCCTAGTGGAATTTACTACTCTTCTATTCATTAACAAAATACCAGAAAAGAACAGGAGAGCCATCAGTGGGTGTAATAGAGGGAACCAGAATCATCCTAGAATGTGCTGCTCGGGTGTCTTCCTCCTGGTCCTCTAGTGTGGGTGGTATTTCTGATCTGATTGACATTTTGGTTGATGTTTTCTAAATCACTACAGCTTCATGGCATATCAGATTACTATGACCTTCATTGAAACTGCTTTAAGAAGTACAGTATTTTTGAATGACTTGGAAACTACTTTCTGTTTGGAAAAACATTTGTGTTCTGGGTGTCAGTAGGCTGAGGTTATTTTTTAAAAATGAAGAAGATAAAGTCCTCTGGGAATCATTTTTCTAACTTTAAGTGAAAAGAAGTCTACACAACTATATGGGCTATGAAAGCCTGAAATTTCTATTGTGAAATATCATGTCTTTGGGACACATACTTTGTGGCTAAAAGATTCCTATAGTTCCTGTAACTATGTAATGCAAAAGTAAGTCTCTTTGACTCAAACTGAGGGAAACTGTTAAAGTGTGAGTTACTCTGTGAACTCAATTCTTGTAGCAAAATAAGAATAAAAAACATTTCAGCAGTTCCGGTTCAGGCTTTGGGATGAATCAGAAGGTTGCCCTCCAGGTCAAATATTCTCTATGACTAAGTGGGAAAGGCTAGGGAGTCCCAGGCTGACTTTGTACAATATACATACAGACAAACACACTTTCATGACTGCCGCTAAGTCACCTCAGTCGTGTCCCACTCTGTGCGACCCCGTAGACGGCAGCCCACCAGGCTTCTCCGTCCCTGGGATTCTCCAGGCAAGAGCACTGGAGTGGGTTCACTTTCGTGCATATGCGCACAAATATGCACACAACAATATACCTCATCTCCTTCTTCATAAGAATGAGTTTTTTTCTGTACAAATGAAACATATTCAACTCAATAGAATATTTTAATATTTAATATTGAATCTGCCTTCCTTAATAAGTATATCAAACACATTTAAACTTTTTCTTGATGATTCATCCATCATTATTAATAATTAAATATGATGTTTTTATTTCTCTGTAATGCTTTGCTTTCCTTCCTTACCCTTTCCCCATTACGAAAGCAATATTCATTACAGAAAATCAGAAATACACAGAGGAAAACATCAGTTATTACAGTTATCAAAAGATAACCAATGCTCACTCTTGTGTAAGTATTTTCAAATGCACGCTTATAGGCACACATATACTAAAACAAATAGGAACGTACAGTAATATCTTTAGTGACCTGCCTTTTTCTCATAGTAATTTATCATGAATACTTTTTTTATATCTGTAGATTTGTACCTGAAATATTTTGAATGACTGTATGATACATTATATAGATATATTATATTTATTTCAACAATTCCATATTGTTGAAATTAGATTATGTTCAGCATTCTTATGCCACAGATGACATTGTATTGAATGTACACGTGTGTGTTGGTATGTATATATGTACACCTATATATATATATATATATCTCTTTATGTATATTCTCAATTATTTCCTTGCTGTGCTTAGTTGCTCAGTCGTGTCTGACTCTTTGTGACCCCATGGACTGTAGCTCACCAGGCTCCTCTGTCTATGGGGATTCTCCAGACAAGAATACTGGTGTGGATTGCCATGTCCTCCTCCAGGGGATCTTTCCAACTCAGGGATTGAACCCAGGTCTCCCGCATTGCAGGCGAATTCTTTACTGTCTGAGCCACTAGGGAAGCCCAATTGTTAGATACAGAATTTATAGTTCAAAGAATTCATTCATTCCTTCAGGAACAGGAGTTATTTCTCTGAAGTGATGTCAGTTTTTTTCAGCCGTTAGCCTATTCTTTTGGAAGACTTCTATCTTCTGGAGACTGGCTAAAAAAACTCTTCAAACTGGATCCTCTAGACCAAGCTTCCTCCTTAAGATTGGCTAGGAAGGGCTTGGAAGCTGTTTACATTGAGCTGTTGTGCTGTAAGTTGTTTGAGCTTTTGAATCTTGTTTTTAAAAGCTTCTGCACAACAAAGGAAACTATAAGCAAGGTGAAAAGACAGCCTTCGGAATGGGGGAAAATAATAGGAAATGAAGCAACTGACAAACAACTAATCTCAAAAATATACAATCAACTCCTGCAGCTCAATTCCAGAAAAATAAACGACCCAATCAAGAAATGGGCCAAAGAACCAAATAGACATTTCTCCAAAGAAGACATATAGATGGCTAACAAATACATGAAAAGATGCTCAACATCACTCATTATCAGAGAAATGCAAATCAAAACCACAATGAGGTACTATTTCACGCCAGTCAGAATGGCTGCGATCCAAAAGTCTAAAAGCAATAAATGCTGGAGAGGGTGTGGAGAAAAGGGAACCCTCTTACATTGTTGGTGGGAATGCAAACTAGTACAGCCACTATGGAGAACAATGTGGAGATTCCTTAAAAAACTGGAAATAGAACTGCCTAATGACCCAGCAATCCCACTGCTGGGCATACATACTGAGGAAACCAGAACTGAAAGAGACACGTGTACCCCAATGTTCATCATAGCACTATTTATAATAGCCAGGACATGGAAGCAACCTAGATGTCCATCAGCAGATGAATGGATAAGAAAGCTGTGGTACATATACACAATGGAGTATTACTCAGCCATTAAAAAGAACACATTTGAATCAGTTCTAATGAGATGGATGAAACTGGAGCCGATTATACAGAGTGAAGTAAGCCAGAAAGAAAAACACCAATACAGTATACTAACACATATATATGGAATTTATAAAGACGGTAACGATAACCCTGTATGCTGTTGCTGCCGCTAAGTCGCTTCAGTCATATCCGACTCTGTGTGACCCCATAGATGGCAGCTCACCAGGCTCCCCCATCCCTGGGATTCTCCAGGCAAGAACACTGGAGTGGGTGCAAGACAGAAAAAGAGATGCAGATGTATAGAACAGTCTTTTGAACTCTGTGGGAAAGGGAGAGGGTGGGATGATTTGGGAGAATGGCATTGAAACATGTATAATATCATATAAGAAATGAATCGCCAGTCTAGGTTTGATGCAGGGTGCAGGATGCTTGGGAAGGTACACTGGGATGACCCGGAGGGATGGTGTGGTGGGGGAGGTGGGAGGGGAGTTTGGGATTGGGAACTCATATACACCTGTGGTGGATTCATGTTGATATGTGGCAAAACCAATACAATATTGTAAAGTAAAAAAAAAAAAAAAAACACCTGAAAAAAGAAAAAAAAAAAAGAAAATTGTTCTTTACTCTAGAGGAAAAACCTCTAGGAAATGGGATCCCAGTTATCTAGGTATTTTGAGGGCACTCCAACCCCCAGAGAACTCTGGCTGATTTTACGTTTAAAAACCACAACCCTTCCTCATGTGCATTTCTAACTAAATGGCTGTGTCTAGCAAATGCATCCCTCCATCTAATGGATATGAATATATTTGAGCAATCATCTGTATGTTTTCACACTGGACTGAAGCCTGCCCTTGCAGACAGGCTGCCACTGCTTCTTTTATGGCTAAAATCCTTTTGGGAAATGTTACCTCTACCTGGAGAACTCCTCTCAAACTTCATGTTAATCGAGGAACCCAACTGGCTGGGTGCTTCAACAAGTCTGTGCTGTTGGCTTATTTTACAACACTGTCACTATGCTTTCCATCCTCAAACCTCTGGTTTACTCACATGCACTAATGGCATTATTAAGTAATGGCATAATTAAGACTCAATTAGCAAAATTGATAGAGGCCCTGCAAATAACGTTGCCAAAAACATTGTCATCAGTCCGTCTACATCTCAAATCCACTCTTTTTGGAACTCATAAGCTCTCATCCTTTGAGATAGTCACTGGATGCCCATTGCACTTGACTCCTTCTTTTGACTCATGACTGACTAAAGGAGAGATACTCCAATATTGGAGGACCTTGATGTTGAAGCTGAAACTTCAATACTTTGGCCCCCTGATGCGAAGAGCTGACTCATTTGAAAAGACCCTGATGGTGGGAAAGATTGAGGGCAGGAGGAGAAGAGGACGACAGAGGATGAGATGGTTGGATGGCATCACTGACTTAATGGACATGGGTTTGGGTGGACTCCAGGAGCTGGTGATGGACAGGGAGGCCTGGCGTGCTGCGGTTCATGGGGTCACAAAGAGTTGGACACGACAGAGTGACTGAACTGAACTGCTTCTATTAAAAATAACCATGTTTTGGTAGACCAGTCTTTTCGCTGTGTGTTTTTGGGAAACAAAGACCTTAAGCATTATACTTTGCATCCTGGAGATTTCATCTGCTGGAAAAGACAACTGCAGAAGAACACTCTTCAGCCTCACTGGAAAGGACCAATCAAGCACTGCTAACTAACCCTCGTGCTGAGAATCTTCAAGGAGTTGACTCTTGGATCCACGTGGCACACCTAAAGAAAGTGTCAAATCCCGACTGCACCCGAACATCATCTGGTAATCTGAAAATATATATTCCCTGGGATTGGAGTAGACAACATCTGATGAGACAACATCCCCAAGACATCCTGACCAGGTAACAACCTGGAAATTTGTTGCCAAGCCTTCAAAGATGACATAATGCTTCAGATAATCTCTAATGTTTTCCTATGATCTTGATTGCATATGTAGATAAAAAGTGCCTTAAAGTTCTCCTTCCTATCCCTTACTGTTACTTGAATGTGATGGTAAATAGATTTCCAATGTGTGCATTTTCCCTCTGACATGAGGCACAACACTCAGTCTATCCCAAAACATATTTGCAAATACTTACAGTGGCTTTATCCATAAATACCTCAAATGGGAAACAAACTAAACATTCTCAATTGATGGATGGATTAAAAAAAGTGTTGTATATCAATATAGTGAAATACTCCTCAGAAATAAATATTAAAAAAGAAATAAAAAAATACTGATGCATGTAAGAATATGGATTAGTTTCAAATGCATTAAGACTCAACAGGCTACATAACATGTGATTTCACTTACAGTCTAGAAAAGGAAAAAATTATAGGGGCAATTGTGGCCGGGGCCTGGGGATGGGGTCAGGAATTTTTAGGGTGATGGAACTGATAAATTTCTTAACAGCGGTTGTGGCAATATGATTATGTATTTGTCAAAGCTCATAGAACTATCCCTAAAATCAGTCAGTTTTGCTGTATATAAATTTAAAAAGTGGATAAAAATTTAGAAACTAAAAAAAATATATTTTAATAAAAAAGAGAATACTTTGCCGAAGTGTCTGTAGTGTCCATAAGAATACGTATTGCACGCATCCAACACAGGGAGCTTGATGGAACAAAGGGTCTGCTACTGTGCTTGAAATACTTTGCTGCATTTGTCGATGACTAAGCATGGCAGGGGCGCTAAGGCAGGCCTATTCTTGAGAGTCAGGGGTCTCCCCCATGGCCTTGTCGAACCTTCTGTAGGCCACACTGCAGTGGAGGACGCTTCCACCCAACCTTCTTTCCTTCTTCACTCACTTCAGACTTGCATGGTGGCTATGGCCCTCCCAGCCCCACTGGCTCTCTTCTCAGTGTCTCCCACACAAGTGTTACCCTGAATAAAACCCTTGCATATTTAATCCCGTCTTGGCAACTGCTCATTGTAGGACCTGAACCGACACAACCTCCAGTTTTATGCTCTATAATATGATCACAACAGAAATAAGATGCATAATCACATTTTAGTTTTACCTAATTAATCTTTTAAAATAAATTATTGAATATAGTATATATAAAGAGAAACGTATAAAATGTAAGTGTACCACTCTATGAGTTTTCACAAAGTGAAAATATTACACAGATCAAGAATAAGAACATTACTAGTAATTCAGAAGCAACCCTTCTCATTCCCCAACAAATGCCCTCTTCCACTGATTGATTCTATCGCAAAGGCAATCAGTGGCCTGAATTCCTAACACCATAGATCTGTTTTGCATATTTTTGAATTTTAAGTAAGTAGAATCATTCAGCATATACTTTTATTTTGGTTTGTGTGTGGGTGCTAAGTCACTTCAGTCGTGTCTGACTCTATGTGACCCACTGGACTGCAGCCAGCCAGGCTCCTCTGTCCATGGGATTCTTCAGCCAAGAATACTGGAGTGGGTTGCCATGCCCTCCTCCAGGGGACCTTCCAGACCCAGGGATCGAACCCATGTCTCTTATGTTTCCTGCACTGGCAGGCGAGTTCTTTACCACTAGTGTTCCTTTCAATTATTATTATGTTTGTGAGAATCACTCATGATGGTATGTATGTAGGTTGTATATGTAAGGCTACATTGGTACTTATACTGAACAAGAAGGGAATGGCAACCCACTCCAGTACTCTTGCCTGGAGAATCTGAGGGACAGGGGAGCCTGGTAGGCTGCAGTCCATGGAGTCGCTAAGAATCAGACATGACTGAGCGACTTCACTTTCACTTTTCACTTTCATGCATTGGAGAAGGCAATGGCAACCCACTCCAGTATTCTTGCCTGGAGAATCCCAGGGACGGGGGAGTCTGGTGGGCTGCCGTCTATGGGGTTGTCCAGAGTCGGACACGACTGAAGTGACTTAGCAGCAGCAAGAGGGTTTAACAGAGAAGGCAATGGCAACCCACTCCAGTATTCTTGCCTGGAGAATCCCAGGGACGGGGGAGCCTGGTGGGCTGCCATCTCTGGTGTCGCACAGAGTCGGACACGACTGACATGACTTAGCAGCAGCAGCAGCATAAACTGCTATGTTTTGGTGTCCTCTTATCAGAGTTTTGACAGTTTTCCTATTTCTCATCTTAGTGAGTTGTTAGCTATCATTTTTATTGCTATCACTATCCTTATATCTAAGTGAAACATCTTTTAGTAATTTTCTGCCTTAAGTATGCTATGATTGGAAAATCAATAACAATGTAAAACGGGTAAAAATTCTTCTAATAAACTGAAAGGATTTTGGCACCTAGACTATGTGACTTTTATTTTCACTCTTTAGGAGTTGCTCAGAGACTTTTACTCTTAAAATCAAGGTCTAATTTTGCTCAAAGTGACTTGGATTGCCAGAAATGCAAACTCCAGGGAAGAGGGATGTTATTGTGTATCCATATTTCTTTAGATGGTAGAGAGGACTGATGAAATCTGTAGTTCCTTACGTGAATAGGACAGTTTTTGAAGTGTTCTATGAGATAATTTTAGCTTGAAAGGTAAAGAAAAAGGAAAGTTGGTTTCAACTTCTGTATAGGAATTTTAAATAAAATATTTTGATTATTTCCCTTAAGGTAAGAATTTGGTATGTGTTAGTCACTCAGTCACATCCAACTCTTTGTGACTCCATGGACTGTAGCCCCCCAGGCTCCTCAGTCCTTGGAACTTTCCAGGCAAGAATACTGGAGTAGGTTGCCATTCCCTTTTCTAGGGGATCTTCCCAACCCAGGGATTGAACCTGGGTCCCCTGCCTTGCAGGCAGATTCTTTACTATCTGAGCTACCAAAGAAGCCTTAGGATTTGGGATAAACCTTATCACTAAGTTTGGGATTAGTTATTGACTCTGATGTGATTTAAAAAGCACAGCTCTTAGATATGTGGCCTTGGCTTTGAGAAGGCTTTGTTTCTAGTATTAGTTGAATTTGGCTTAGCTTAGTAAGATTAGAACCTAAAAATACTCTTAACCAAATAAGGCAATATATCATCAGGACCCCACTCTAAAAAACTGGATTTCAGAAGAGTGTAATCCAATAAGCATCGAATCTCTGTAGATAATTTAACAGAAGGAGCAAAAGGGACTAGTGAAGATCTAGTCTCCTCTGCTTGACAGGAGCTATTGGGACTGGCTATGTAATTAATTATTTGATCTCTAGTCATATCCTGTGGGTGCTGTGCCATCTTCTACTTCTTCCGTTCTGCTGTAATTTGTTCATTTCATTTAAGAAATACTGGTGGTAGTTCCATAAACTGATTTCATTGCTCATGAACTTTAATTTGGAAATCACTAATTTACATGACACCAAGAAGAATCTTATTCTTTCAGCGCTCCCTTGAAGTGGAGCCTTGGTACTGGGTCCAGCCCCACTCACTCATGGTCTAGTAGTTATCAGTTCTCCATTCCATCAACCATGCATCCCTATAATAGAAAGCTCAGGCTT
The DNA here is from genome assembly GCF_042477335.2 of Ovis canadensis. Lineage (NCBI taxonomy): Eukaryota > Metazoa > Chordata > Mammalia > Artiodactyla > Bovidae > Ovis > Ovis canadensis. The sequence goes on along the minus strand of NC_091250.1, from coordinate 117,917,277 downwards.
TGAAAATATTTTCACCCTGCACTACAGATGGGGAAGTGAGATGATGTGTAATTAGTGCCATGTCTTTCTCTGTTCACAAAGCTCTATTTATTAGTCTACTTTCTACTTCTAAAATGATTAACGTAAAACAATGGTAAATTTTATTGTAACCTATGGGTAGGCTCGAGAAGATTCTAACAAAATGATCCAGGGACAAAAATGAGAATGCAACCCTGATCCAGAATTTGTGAAGTGGGACTGAAAATCTTTTTCCTATGCCATTATTATAAGGATAAATGACCTGATGAATATGTGTAAAATAGGTCCATAGACCCTAGGGTGAATGATTGTAAAGATAGCCAAACAGATTTTTCCATCCCTGGCTTCTTGCCCCTTTGTAGCATGATTTTCCATTTATTCTAAGACAAGAAGTCCATTTTCCCCATCCATCTGCCTCACCAACTCCCACTGGAGTTTGGGCTGAATTTTGACCTTTGACTAATAAAATGTAGTTGAAATGATGTTGTGGTGCTTCTGTGCTTAGGTAACAGGAGACTGTGTGTTTTATATCTTCTTGAAACTCCTTGACTTTCATGTGAAGAAGGCTCCTTGAAAATGAGAGGCCAGGTAGAGAGAGGTCCAATAGCCCATGCCAGTCACCAGACATAGGAGGGGGGCCATGCTAGCCCACCCAACCCAGTTGCTATAGACTGAATTTTATGCCTCCCCCCACATTCATATGTTAAATCCTAATACCCAATATAATGCTATTTGGAGGTGGGGCATTTAGTAGGTGATTAAGTCATGAGGTTGGGATTGGTGCCCTGGCTCCAGAGAGATCCCTTGCCTCTTCTGCTGTGTGAGGACAGAGTGAGAAGACAGCCCGTCCACAAATCAGGAAGCAAGATACCACCAGATATCATACCTGCAGTCAAGGCCAGATCTTGGACTTTCAGCCTCTAGAACTTTGAGAAATGTATGTTTTTCAAGTCACTCAGCCTACGGTATTTTGTTAAAGCAGCTCAGACAACAGATAGTCAAACCTATCTGTTCCTGTAGCCCTAGAGGGACTCCATGTGAGACCAGTGAAGAACCACCCAGCTGAATATAGCACAAACTGCTGATCCACAGAATCATCAAAAATGTCGGGGTGTTATTTTAAGCTACCCTGATTTGGAATAGTTTATGACGTTGGTTAGATAAATGATAGATTTGTAATGAGTGTTCAGTAAATGGACATAAATACTTGCTTGTTGTGTACTCAGTGACGGAATCGTGTCCGACTCTTTGTGACCCCATGAACTGTAGCCCAGTCCACCAGGCTCCTCTGTCCATGGGATTTTCCTGGCAAGAATTCTGCAGTGAGTTGCCATTACCTTCTCCAGGGGGATCTTCCCAACCCAGGGATTGAACCCATGTCTCCAGCATCTTTTGCATTGGCAGGCAGATTTTTTACTATTGAGCCACCTGGGAAGTCCTTGCCTCTTGAGGGTAAATTTAATTTTGAAGCACAGTTTCAAAGGTAATCCTTTTAAAGTACTGAGATTTATTTCTTAGGATTAGGTGGACAATATTTTAGAAAGTTATTTGGCTTATTATTGTTCTGATTGTGTGTTTATCCATTTCCAGACCAGTGTGTGAAGCTCAATTACTCAGTCGTATCTGACTTTTTGTGACCCCAGGGACTATAGCCAATGAGGGTCTTCTGTCTATGAATTTTTATATATTTAGACAAAAACTATTCAAGACAAAATTGAGTTTGTTGAAAATTTGTAAATCATGAGGAAACTTTGCTCTTGATTAGTTAGGGTCCTTACAGAGGTTAAAGTGTCTGCCTCCAATGCAAGAGACGCGGGTTTGATCCCTGGGTCGGGAAGATCCCCTGAGAAGGAAATGGTAACCTACTCCAGTATTCTTGCCTGGAGCATCCCATGGATGGAGAAGCCTGGTGGGCTATAGTCCACAGGGTTGCAAAGAGTCGGACACGACTGAGAGACTTCACTTACTTACTTACTTACATGGAATGGTTGCTGGTGACCTAGCTGGTAAAGAATTCACCTGCAATGCAGGAGACCTGGGTTCTATCCCTGGGTTGGGAACATCCCCTGGAGAAAGGAAAGGCTACCCACTCCAGTATTCTGGCCTGGAGAATTCCATGGACTGTATAGTCCCTGGGGTTGCAAAGAGTCAGACATGACTGAGTGACTTTCGCTTTTACATAGACATACATGTTGGCTAAATGGAATGCCAATATCAGAGCTAGGAGTTGGGGATAGGTCTATATTGAACAGTGCTCAGGATCCAGAGATGAGCAATTTTTAAATCTCTCTCTGAGAAAACAGTAAGGTAGATGCTTTCTTTGAGCCCAATAGAAGTTGTTGTGCAGTTGCTAAGTGATGTCTGACTTTTTGTGACCCCATGAACTGCAGCACATTAGGCTTCTCTGTCCTTCACTATTTCCCAGAGTTTGCTCAAACTCATGTCTACTGAGTCAGTGATGCCATCCAACCATCTCATCCTCTGTTGCCCCCTTCTCCTCTTGCCCTCAACCTCTCCTAGCATCAGAGTCTGTTCCAATGAATCAGCTCTTTGCACCAGAGGGCCAAAGTACTGGAGCTTCAGCTTCAGCATCAGTCCTTCTAGTGAATATTTAGGGTACATTTCCTTTAGGATTGACTGGTTTGATCTCCTTCCTGTCCAAAGGACTGTCAGGAGTCTTCTCCAGGACAACAGTTCGAAAGCATCAATTCTTTGGCACTCAGCCTTCTTTATGGTCCAACTCTCACAACCATATATGACTACTGAAAATCATAGCTTTGACTATACAGATCTTTGTTGGCAAAGTGTGCAAGGTGAACAAGTAAGTAAAGTGTGCAAGGTGAATAATTTGTTCTTTAATTTGAAGAAGATACTTGAGTATGACCCAGACCAGTGGACTCTTAAATATTTTGCTGATGAGATAGGCCCTTGAATCTTTGCAAGGTTTATCTCCTACCCTCTAGAGCACATTAATTTCACTATGGCACTCAGAATACTAGCTACTTCTGGCTAATCAGGCCTGATTTATATGATATCATGAATATAGTGAATTAATGTGATGTTCTATAGAATGTCCAGATGGTCCAGGTGCTTTCGTTATAACTGGGAGCAGGAGGTTTATAGCCTTACGTCAAGACATTGAATTGATATTGTCTGTCTCACATGAATGATAACCATGAGACAGACTTGGCCAGAAATCCATTTATTGTCTCATTTCCATAATGACACCAAATATCAGCATCAGCTCAGACCCCGTGTACAACAGCCTTCAAAAGATCTGGATTTTTCTTCTTCCAGTATATCATGAACTGAGTGAATTGCTATGGTTCCCTGGGGGAAAGAACAGGGAATTACTGCATACATTTTCCATGCTCTTTTACAATTTTTTCTAATGTAATCCCAGCCTCTACTTATGGTAGGAAGCTCTGGGTCTGAGAATTGGCTCAGGTCTGGAAATTAGGGAAAGCAGCATGACTTTTGTATTGGAGGTCTGACTTCAGCCTTCTGCTCACCCATTTATGATCCCTTTGGTCATATAAATTAAGGATTATCCTTATTTGGCTGTCCATTTGTTTCCCCCTAGGAGCCCTGTGTTTTATTTCCATTTTCATTGATCCTTTTGAGTCAGGCCATTCAGTCCTCACTGCTCATCATGGTAATTACGCCTTTCTTGCATCTGAGGGTTAAGAGCTGCCCTCAGACTCTTGCTCTTCTGGGATCCTGTCATCTCCCTGAAATAAAGAATGAGTTCTGTAGCATCACTTCTGTTATCAGCCCTCTTGCAAGGCAACCAGTCCCCAGTAAGCTGCCTAGACATGCAGATCTCCACTGAGAGCTTGCTCTCTGAAGACTCAGCCTGCAGCACTGGGTTAAGCCAAATTAAATGTAATTTCTTTACTGAAGGGTTTTTAAATGTATTTCTTGTGAGAGTAGAATGTGAATTTTCACCAATAGTAGATAACATTTTGAGGAAAAAGTCTATTTAATAATTTTGTCATGCAGCACTTCTTAAACTCCCAAACTGACCTTCACTGGGGCCTTCAATGTTGCTAATATAGGTGAAAAATATCTCAAAATGTTTTTTAATTCTCTAATTATAAACATTTAAAATATGATTTTTACAACATTTGTATTTTCATTTCTATAAAGTGCTCATTGTTTGCTGCATTTAAACATTGAGTAGCTAGTCTTTCGTTGATTTGTAGAAGTTCTGTATATGTGGTGGGAATTGATTCTTTGCCTAATATGGTAGAAAATATATTTTTTTATTGTTATTTGACATTTGAAGTTAAGAGTTTTCTTTTTCCTCCCTCCTTTCCTCATACTTCAACCTTTCCCCTCCTTCCTTTCTTTATTTCCTGTCATCTTTTCTATCCTGCAATAACCTTCTAACAATAACAGCCTAGCTTTCATTCCTGTCCCTGTCAGGTTTTTTTTCCTTCATACAGCAGATAGAATGGTTTTTTAAGAAGCACACTTGTGAATATTTCACACCTACTGCTTCAAGTACGTCAGTGGTTTCCAGTTGCTCTTAAGATGAGGCACTAAGTTGGTCACAAGTCTTCTCTAATCTGGTCCCCGCCTGCTCCTGTAACCCCAACTCTAGCCACGTGCCCCTTTTCCCTCTCATTGTTCCCCTCAGAGCCTTCACACATAGTCACTTGTCCCTCTTCATGTCTCTAACTCTGCCTGGATGGGAGGCCTGGTGTGCTGCGGTTCATGGGGTCGCAAAGAGTCGGACACGACTGAGCGAATGAACTGAACTGAACTGAACTCTGCTTGGATAATTTCTTGTTCTTGTTTCTAGATCTTCAGCTAAGATCTTTAAGATCTTAGCTTAAATGACACCTCTGCAGGGGCAGCTTTTCTACCCCTCAGATTGGGTCTCTGTATTATGCTCCTGTTGCATCCTGTGATAACCTTTGTAGTCCCTGACCCAGCTACGCAGTATACGTAATTAAAGGCAACTTTTTGTGTCTTCTGCTAGAGTCTAATCTCTGCTGTCAGGAATTCTCTCTCTCCTCCTCACCCTCTGTTTGCATTCCTAGCACTTAACAAAGAACCTGGCACAGAGTGGATGCTCAGTAAGTAATTGGTTAAAAACTATTGAAAGAAACAATGAGGTTTGAGAAGCAGGCAGTAGAAAAAATGGTAAAGATTTTTGTGTTATGCCGATAGATTTATACTGTATGCTATGGAAAAAGGAGAGTCATTGAAACATTTAATAACAGATAGTTTTATGTTTGTTCTGTTCTTCCCTCTCTTCTTGCAAAATGTTGGATTTTCAATCAATAATTATTTCTTGAATTTTTTTTATATGACCAGAAATCTGCATGAGTACAAGTGGGGCATCTGTAATTCTGTAATTAAAATGAAATGTGTTTTTTTTCTCCATTGGTTTAGGGAATGGATTTTAAAGTTAGAGCAGTATCTCTATATATCTGATTTTTATTTTTATTTATTTTTACTTTTATTTTATTTTTATTTTTTTTAAAAATTTTATTTTACTTTACAATACTGTATTGCTTTTGCCATACATTGACATGAATCTGCCACGGGTGTACATGAGCTCCCATTCCTGAACCCCCCTCCCATCTCCCACCCCATATCATCTCTCTGGATCATCCCCGTGCACCATCCCCAAGCATCCTATATCCTGTATCGAACATAGACTGGCGATTTATTTATTTTATTTTCTGCAAGTAATTTTAAAAAGAGACTTGCTGTTTCTTCTCAATACTCACCCAATCAAAAGAACATGCTGTGGTCCAAGCCATACAACAATGTTTATGAAACAGGTCAACATCACTGGGTTAGGAATCACAAATTTGAGTGGTAATAAGGAGAAGGGCATGGCAGCCCACCCTAGTATTCTTGCCTGAAGAATCCCCATGGACAGAGGTGTCTGGCAGGCTACAGTCCATGGGGTTGAAAAGAATTGGACACAACTGAGCGACTAAGCACAGCACAGCAATATACTCAGTGGACTTCCTTGGTGGCTCAGTGGTAAAGAACCCCTCCTCTAATAGAGCAGATGTGGGTTTGATCCTTAGGGCAGGAAGATCCCCTGTAGAAGGAAATGGCAATCCACTCCAATACTCTTCCCTGGGAAATCCCATGGACAGAGGAACTTGGTGGGCTGCAGTCCATGGAATCACAAAAGAGTTGGACACAACTTAGCAACTAAAGAACAACAACGTGATCAATGCTACTTTTGTGAAAGAGGGAAACCCCTATGTGAGTGTCAGGTCTTAAAGAAAAAAAAATGTCATTTGTTGTCTTACATTTTTAAATCTAGAAATTATTAGATAATGATCTAATAATATACATGATAATAATAAAAATAAAGACAAAAATAATAAGCAGAGACTATGTGCTTTTTTACAGAGTAGCTCAGTAATTTCTGTTTTAATATTAGTACCTACTTTCATTTGTGTAATGCTTTTCATGTTCAAATTACTTATCCAAAATTAAGTAATTAATCTTACTACTAGACCGTGCAAGGCAGATAAGAAGTATTTTCATTTTATAGATTAAGTCAAATGTACCATATTCCAAGTGATTAATGTTTTAAAAATCTCCAGTACCAAATGGTCTGTGTTTCTTTGGAAGCATGTGGAAATCCACATTTACATAGTAATTATGTGTTCAGTTGTGCTGAGGAAGCAAGTGGCAGGCCCAGATAATATTCCAAAGGAAAAAAAATACTGGTAATATACAAAATAGAGGGGAGCAGTTTTTCATTCCTGTTGAATGATAATATCATTATTCATACATGGTGTGTTTTCCTCCTCAGAAGTTCTCCAAAGCCGAAACAAACACAAAAACCCAAAACCACACAAAGCTTGGTAAATGCTGTTTAATGTACAGAATCAATGAAATGAGATGTTGAATTTGCATCTTGACAAATGCGAAAGAAGCTACAGTCTATTTGGAGATAATAATGGTGCACAGCCATTTCCTTATCATTTGGTACATACAGAGTAGTATTGGCTTCCCACATAGCTCGGTTGGTAAAGAATCCACCTGCAATGCAGGAGACCCTGGTTCAGTTCCTGGGTTGGGAAGATCCCCTGGAGAAGGGATAAACTACCCACTCCAGTATTCTTGGGCTTCCCTTATGACCCAGTTGGTAAAGAATCTGCCTGCAGTGTGGGAAACCTAGTTTTGATCCCTGGGTTGGGAAGATCCCCTGGAGAAGGGAAAGGCCACCCACTCCAGTATTCTGGCCTGGAGAATTCCATGGACTATACAGTCCATGGGGGTCACAAAGAATTGGACATGACTGACCAACTTTCACTTTCCTTCACTTTCACTTTAGTAGTATTGCGCTGCATTCTGGTTGCTGTTAATGCACCTTCTTCATGAATAATTTTTTTGTGAGGAGAATATGTGTTCAAAAATAAATGATAAAATATTGTTAGAAAGTAATTCTTTAGCTTGTGGAAAGCCTCTGATCGATATGTCATTTTTACTTCTTAAATAGACATAGTACTTTCCCTCTTTTTTTTTCACGGTGGAGAGAAAAGTCCTAACTGTCAGTGGAAAAATGAGAAAAGTTTCTCTATCGATCTATCTATCATTTTCTCAATGCAGTGTTCCACTGTATTCAGATGAAAGGCCATCCCCGTTCAAAAATAGAAAAGGAGGGTTGATGGTATTTTAGTTCAGTGAGAACAGTTCCTTCAACACTGCCTGATACTGTGCAAAAGTGCCAGAAACATCCCTATTTATAGATTCAGGAACTTCTATTTCTGGTAATATGGTGTACCAGATATCTGGAGTAACTCTTCTTGTAAAGGACATCTACAAGTCCAGTATAATATTTAAAAAAATTAATGTTTAGATGAGCCACTAGGAAAGTAAGGGAAATTACCAGAGAGAGGACAAGAAGGCATGAATCAGAAGGCAAAGACAGTCAGTGTCACTTTCATGAGTTGTGAGAGGACCATGGAGACCAATCTTGGGACTTGCCCAAAGTGAAAGATTGGGCCATAAAGCTAACTCCTCCACATCCTTGGTGGGTAGACCAGAAAAACCCCTGTCTCCTGGAGGGTGGTACACGGATTCTTGCCTATCTCTGCCATGGCTCTTGGAAAAGCAGGAGAAAATATGTCTCCTGAGAAGTCTCTATGAGGCCCACCCTAACATAGATTTTTTCCTTTATTGCGGGGGTGGGGGGTGGGGTTCCAAATCCATACTATTGAAAAACATTTGAAAATTTAAGTGCTCTACGGTTTTGGGTTTTCCTATGCCCTAAGCAAAATCAAAGGCAAATCTACCTGGAGGAATTCATTACAAACTCAAGCTTCAGTGCAGTCCTTCAGATAGAATTCCTATGCATATAAGCAGATAATAAATATCATAAAATATATGTAGAAGCATGCATGTGCATGCTAGGTCACTTCAGTCATGTCTGACTCTTTGCGATCCTATGGACCATAGCCCACCAGGCTCCTCTGTCCATGGGATTCTCCATGCAAGAATAGTGAAGTGGGTGCTGTGCCCTCCTTCAGGGGACCTTTCTGATCCAGGGGTCAAAACACACATCTCTTAAGTCTCTTGCATTAGCAGGTCAATTTTTTTTTTTTTAACCACTAGCGCCAACTGGGAAGTCCCGAATCATGAGCGAAGGCCAGTTAAAAAAACCTACAGAATCAGACAAGCAAAAACTGGATATTTGAATTTATCAGATGCCAAATGTAAGTAAGAATATTTAATATTTTTAAAGAAGATTCAGGATACTATCATAAATACCACAGAAGACAACAGTCTACCAAAAATAAACAATCAGATTTAAAAAACAACAACAAGGGCTTCTGGAAATTTTATATATATATATATATATATATATATATATATATGTATATATATATATATAAATTTATGAGAAACTCAAAGAACCATTTATACAGCAGACTTGACATGATAAGGAAAGGAAAAATGAATGTAAAATATCTTGAGGAATTGAGGTATAAAGTTGGAAATATGAAAGAGAGGTGCATGATATGTAAGAGAGAGTAAGAAGGCATTATCTCTATCTAATTGGAGTGCCAGAGGGGGCTAGAGAAAAGGAGGAAGAGACAATATTCTGAAGAAATAGTAGAGAGGATTATACAAAATGATGAAGGTATGATACTCAAATCCTAGAGGCCCAATGAACCCCAGAAGGATCTATAAAAATAAACCCACACTGAAATCTATCCTAGAGCAACTGCAGAACCTCAAAGACAAGGGAAGATCTTAAAAGCTGCAAGGTAATTATTTACAGTTAATTTCTATATAGTAACAATAGGAGCCAGAAGACATTATAATAGAACTTTGAACAACTGAGATAAAATCGCTGTTAATCTGTGGACTTCTCTGACAGTCCAGTGGTTAAGACTGCATGCTTCCACTTCAGGGAGCAGGGGTTCCATCCCTGGTTCAGGAACTAAGATTCCTTATGCCGTGCAGTGTGGCCAAAAAACAAAACAAAATAAGATCAGTGTTAATCTAGAATTCTATGCCACGTGAAACTCTCTCAAGAACAATTGTATAATAGATGCTCATTAGAGGAAATTCTTGAAGATTTACTTCAAGAGGAAGCAAAATCTCAGAAGGAAGAGCTGAGAGGTAAAGATGAGCAAAGAACATGGTAACCATGAAATCTAAATGACCATTAAACATATTAAACATCAATAACTATATCTAATTTGTGGGGTAAGAAAGATAAAGCTAAGTTAAAATACCAGGAAACTGTAGCTTTCAAGATGAGCAGGCATAGCTTGAGTTAAAGTAATCATTGTTTACTCGTTAAGTTATGTCTGACTCTTTTGCAACCCCATAAACTGTAGCCATCAGGCTCCTCTATCCATGGGTATTTCCCTGGCACGCATTCTGGCGTGAGTAGTCATTTCCTTTTCCAGGGTAAAGTAGTTATAGTACTTAGAGGAGGGGAAGAGTATTATATCATCTGATATTAAGATAAATATCCATTTTTTATTTTAGGGTAATCACTAAAGTAACAGAATTAGAGCATAACATTTCCAACATATTCAAGAAGAAATATGAAATGAGAGCTATACTTAACGTGAATTAGGTCAATTTGTTTCAGCTGTCAGTACACTGAGAACCTTGCACAGTCTATTTTTCACACATTAAAGCAAAATATATATTTTAAAAATGTATTTATTTATTTTAATTGGAGGCTAAGCAAAATATTTTATCTAACCTTCTTTCTCTTCTTCTGTTCTTTCCTCTCTCCTTTTCTTTTTTCTCTTCTTAATTATTCTTTGGGTATCTTATATGTTGTAGGGTTTAAGTAGATGCTGTGGATTCAGAAATAAATAAGACAAAGCCTTTGTTTTCAGCAGTTCAATGACCTCCTACTCTCTGATGAAACAAAGGAGAAGTAATTTTGATCCATGGGAATGAGTGTAGCTACAAAGAGGGCAACTATGAGAAAGAAGAGAAGATTAGGCTGATACAAGACCCAGGGCTACCAAAATAGCTCTGAGTTGCAGTTATGAGAGTGATATAGATAGTATTTATGACCTGGAAACCACATTTAAAATTTTCTTATTATTTTAAATATTTATTTATACTTATTTATTTGGCTGCCCTGGGTCTTAATTGCAGCTTGTGGGACTTTTAGTTGCGGCATGCAGGATCTACTTCCCTGACCAGGGATTGAACCTGGGTGCCCCATGCATTAGTAATGCAGAGTCTTAACCTCTAGACCAGGGAAGTCCCTGGAAATCACATTTGAGCATTTAATATTGCCAGGGGCCAGTGTGAGGAATTCCGCCCACGGCAAAGGTCATGAGGAAGGAGGCTTGGCATACGCAAAGGCATGATCAAGCCTCAGGAAACCCCCTGTTCCCGAGCATCTACCCCAAAACCAGAGTCTGTTTTATGCTCTCACCTACACCTCTGACTTTACGGGGGGCTCTCCCCCATAACCGTTTCTCTCGGAGAAGGAGTAAACGTGCAGCTCCAAGGCAATAAAAATTCTTGGGCGTGACAAGAGTGTTTCAGCTTATGGACTCCTCTGAAGGTTATCTAGCCCACCTGTATAGGTTCGTCTGGCCACATGTGATTGTTTACAGCCTCCCAATCTGAGAGGCATGAGATGTTTTAGACTTACTAAAGGCAAATTCTTTTGGGGAGTTAGAAATTATTAGTATAATGGGTTGGTTAGGAATTATATTAGTGAAGGGTTTTTCATTTGTTGTGTCAATAATTGCTGCTAATTCCCTGCTCTGGGTGGGACAAGGATGTCTCAGGTCAAACCTCTCTGCTGACAGACTAGCTTGTGTGACAGGATTATCCATACTGCTGCCACTAGGCACATGATTGTTTACTACCTCTTAACCGTAAACAGCACAGAGAGTTTTGGAGTATTTTGAGAGTCTTAATTAGCATAGGACTTTTTCTTCTTGTTGAGTCAATGATTGCCGCCAGGCCTCCATATCCTTAGGCACTTGGGAATATATTAATCAATGTATTTGGAGTATAGCAAAGGAAATATAGTAGTTTTTGATGTTAGCAATACTAGACTTTTTGAGTTAATGGATTTTCTCTTTTGTAATAGATCACTGTACTTTGTTATAAATCAGTGTCCTTGCTATGTAAGAATGTAACTTTATCATATCTTAAGACTAAATAGATCTTAAGGGGAGCATTGGTGAAAGGATTTTCATTTGTTGGGCTGATGTTTGCTGCTAAATCTCCATGTTCCCTGCCCTTATAATGAATATAACTAGCATATAGGAGAAATAAGTATTAACCTTTAAGCATATAGGAGAAATAAGTATTAACCTTTAAGATTAATCATGTTAACCTTGGGTTAAATAAATTCCTTTCTTGACTGTAACTCACTACACCCTCACCCTATAGGAATGTAACTTTATTTGGAGGGTGGTGCCTGGTTTAAGAAAAAACACCCTTGGAAAAAATAAGTTTTTTGGTTATCAGAAAGAAAGGATCATAAAATGTCAGCAGGTCTCACTCATGGCCAGAAGATGATGTAATATCCCTAAGACCTTTTTTTATACATTTATGTGAAGCACCTGATTTTGTAAAGGTCAGGACTGCTGACTCCCGTGTGACTCTGTATTCATCCCTAAGTGTAACAAAAGGTATATAAGCAAACCCCAAAATAAAGAGATCGGATCAGTTTCCAGAAGGACTGATTCCCCCATGTCGCTTCTTTCTTGCTCCCGTTTTTCTGGCTGAATTCCCATCTGGAGCATGGATGCTATTCCACGTAATCCAAGTTATTCAGCCTCTTTTTTTCCACTAATCTTCCTACTACACTATCCGTTTCTAATCTCTCTCTATATCTGTGATTAAATATGTATTTTTCCAAAGACGCCGACTCTGTCCCCCCACCTTCGAATCACCCTGGATCCACTGGGGCTGGATCCCGGCATAATACAACTTTAATATTTTCCTTGATAAGAGTGATCAAGTTGAAAAAATGAAAAAACTAGGTACCAACTTTCTGTGTTTTCCCCTCCTTAGGATTTGTAGAATACTTATTATATGCTAAGTACTTTATATACATTGGACTGTTTCATGCTCTCAAATAATATATGAGGTAGGTATGGCTATTGTCACCCTGCTTACTTAACTTATATGCAGAGTACATTATGCGAAATGCCCCGCTGGATGAAGCACAAGCTGGAATCAAGATTGCCAGGAGAAATATCAATAACCATAGATACGCAGATGACACCACCCTTAAGGCAGAAAGTGAGGAAGAAATAAAGAGCCTCTTGATGAAAGTGAAAGAGGAGAGTGAAAAACTTGGCTTAAAATTCAACATTCAGAAAACTAAGATCATGGCATCTGGTCCCATGAGTTCATGGCAAATAGATGGGGAAACAGTGGCTGACTTTATTTTTTGGGGCTCCAAAATCCCTGCAGATGGTGACTGCAGCCATGATATTAAAAGACGCTTGCTTCTTGGAAGGAAAGCTATGGCAAACCCAGACAGCATATTAAAAAGCAGAGACATTACTTTACCAACAAAAGTCTGTCTAGTCAAAGCTATGGTTTTTCCAGTAGTCATGTATGGATGAGAGAGTTGGACTATAAAGAAAGCTGAGTGCTGAAGAATTGATGCTTTAGAACTGTGGTGTTGGAGAAGACTCCTGAGAATCCCTTGGACTGCAAGGGGGTCCAACCAGTCCATCCTAAAGGAGATCAGTCCTGAGTGTTCACTGGAAGGACTGATGCTGAAGCTGAAACTCCAATACTTTGGCCACCTGATGCCAAGAACTGGCTAATTAGAAAAGACCCTGATGCTGGGAAAGATTGAAGGAAGGAGGAGAAGGGGACGACAGAGGATGAGATGGTTGGATGGCGTCACTGACGGTTTGAGTAGGCTCCCGGAGTTGGTGATGGACAGGGAGGCCTGGCTTGCTGCGGTCCATGGGGTCACAAAGAGTCAGACAAGACTGAGCGACTGAACTGAACTCAGTTCAGTGATTGAACTGAACTCAATTCAGCTATTGTCTCTATTTCAAAGATGGAGAAATCCGGGCTTAGCTGGGCAAAGTGACTTGCACAAGAACTGATTCCAGAGCATAGACGGTAAGTGAACAGAAAGGGAGATACGCTCAACCAAGCTTGGGGTGTGTAGGGCTAAAGAAAGCTAAGCAGGCAGCTTTCCTGCTGTGTTTTTCAGATATTTTATGTGTCCCTAAAATTCCCCTGTGACTCAGCAGGTAAAGAATCTGCCTGCAATGCAGGAGACACGGAAGACTAGGGTTTGATCCCTGGGTTGGCAAGATCCCCTGGAGGAAGAACGGGCAACCCACTCCAGGATTCTTGCTTGGAAAATCCTATGGACAGAGGAGCCTGGCGGGGCACAGTCCAATGGGTCACAAAGGGTCGGACATGACTGAGCGCCTAAGCACAGCACAAAGGGAAACTGTGGACTTTCTTGGTGGCTCAGATGGTAAAGAATCTGCTTGCCAGGCAGGAGGCTCAGGTTTGATCCCTGAGTAAACACACACAGTATGCACCATTTCCCAAACTCGTGGAGCTGGTGTGTTTGACCAGCACAACCTGTCGGATGCAATCCAAATACAAATTTAGTTTTGTCTCTTACCATCTCTCTACAATTTTTTTTCACAGGGGATGTACTTCCCTAGCCCCTGGATGAAAACTTGACAGGCCTAGATTTTCTGGTCACTTAGTGAACAACAACAACAACAACAACAACAACATTGCTTTACTTTAAACTGGATGCAGCATCTTAGATCAGTTATTAAAATCTTTTCCCCTCCCGCAGCTTGAGCTAACCTTGGGGCAGTATCTCTCTCCCCTTCCTCGCTACTTTTACAAGGTCTTCAGTATGAGCAGAAGGAGGTAAGGATGGAGTGGAAGAAGGGAAAAATTCCTTTTTTAAGCTTTTTATTTTGTATTGGAGTATAGCTAATTAGCAATGTTGTGATAGTTTCAGGTGAACAGCAAAGGGACTCAGCCATAAATACACACATATCCATTCCCCCTCAAACTCCCCTCCCATCCAGGCTGCCACCTAACATTGATCAGAGTTCCCTATGCTATACAGCAGGCCCTTGTTAGTTATCCGTTTAAAATTTAGCAGCATGTACATGTCCATCCCAAACTCCCTAACTATCACTTCAAAGGGGGATAGAAAACTCTTAATTTACATTGCCATAGTAGGGCTTTATGCTGAATTTGGCAGGTGTCTGATGCTATATCTTTCTGGGACTTTGGAGGCTTCCCTGCATCTTTTCTGGAACAGACAGTGATGTTCTATTTTTCCTGCTGTGGTTTCCCCTCTCAGCCTTGGTTTCTGCTGATCTGCTTTATGTTAACTCACTCTGTTGAGGCCTATCACTCTTGCAGGTGGTCCTCTTACCAAGTTTAATTGGCTGCAGGCCACTTTTTTTTTTTTTTTCAGGTGGCCCACTTCTGGAATTCATGTTGGCCTGACAAATTTGAGGTCTTGAGATCAAGCCAAGGTATTCACTTGTCCCTCTTCCCTGCCACAGCAGCCAAGCCTGGCTTCATGCTTATTGTTTATTCAAGTGGGAATCACCCTCGGTTAACTGTGTGCCCAACTACAATGCTGACATGCCCTCTGACTGGTAATATTAAAACCACTTTCATAGACTTGAAATGAAGCACAAGCACCTCCATCTTTCTCAGTCCTCTTTGGTGATGATGGTTTCATGGAGGACATTTTTTTCAGTGGACTAATGGGCAGGGAACGGCTTGGGGATGATTCAAATGCATTAATTGCACACTTTATTTCCATTGTTATTCCATCAGCTCTACCTCAGAGCATCAGGCATTTGATCCTGGAGTTTGGGGACCCCTACCCTAGAGGGTCTCTTGAAATAAATCCTTCTCATGAATCTTCTTTATTCTATTTTATTGAATCTAAGAGACCATCTATGTTAGTTACCTATGGCTGCATAATAAATTATTCCCCAAATTAGAAGACATTTATTAACACACACAGTGTCTAAGGGTCAGGAAACTGATTCTGGTTCAGGGTCTATTGTGAGGTGGTAGTCACAGTGCCACCCACCCGGCAATGACCTGTCACGTTCACCAGGGCTGAAGATCTGCTTCCGAGGGAGCTTACTCAGAAGGTTGCTGATGGGAGGCTTCCGTTCCTGGCTGACTGTTAACAAAAGGCCTTAGTTCCTTGCCATGTGAACTCTCCATAGCGTTGTTCACAACATAGCAGCTGACTTCCTCAACGTGGAAAGTGAGTGATGTGAGACAGAGATACCTAGACAAAAGCAGCAGCTTCCTTTATAAACTCGTCTTGGGAATGACATACTATCACTTCTACTATATTCTGTTGGATACACAGACCACCCTGGTATGGTGTTGGAGGAGTCAAGGCCGTGAATGGCAGGACATAGGGGTCACTGGGAGCTACTGAATACTGGCTACCATCCTGTCTATTGTAAACGCACCATTTATTTTCTAGACCACGATCCAACCAGTCCATTCTGAAGGAGATCAACCCTGGGATTTCTTTGGAAGGAATGATGTTAAAGCTGAAGCTCCAGTACTTTGGCCACCTCATGTGAAGAGTTGACTCACTGGAAAAGACTCTGATGCTGGGAGGGATTGTGGGCAGGAGGAGAAGGGGACAACTGAGGATGAGATGGCTGGATGGCATCACGGACTCGATGGACGTGAGTCTGAGTGAACTCTGGGAGTTGGCGATGGACAGGGAGGCCTGGCATGCTGCAGTTCATGCGGTCACAAAGAGTCGGACATGACTGAGCGACTGAACTGAACTGAACTGAGAAAAGAAAAAAGGTATTGAGGATTATGATATGAAATCAAGTTTAAAACATATCTAATTTCAGAAATGTTACAAGGTGAAAGAAATGAGTGCTACAATTGATGACACATAGAAAAATCTCACTGTGGGTAAGAATATTTTGAAATCATAAAGTTGATTTCTGACTATCTTCATTGAAATTGCATCTTGGTCCATCTATCCTCCACCTTTTTTCTTGAAGTATTCTCAGGCACTAATTTTCTGTTGAATCCTTTATGGGTTATTCCAGTTTGAATGCTAGTTAGGTCTCTCTGCTTGTTTCTATGGTTTAAATCCCTTTATTATTAAATATTAATAGAATGCCAACATTGAGCAGAACTGCATGAAATCACAGGAGGGCATAGGTGGTCTTTAAGTGATTCTATAATCTCATTTCCTAGAGAGGATAAGATAGCAAATATAATGAAAATATCTGCTTAACTGGATAGTAGAACAAATTTTTTCTTAATTTTAAATAAGCAATTTGAAATATTAGCTCAAATATCTAAATGGCATCTTTGAGGATCTTATACACTATACAGTTTTTAACACTGTTTACTTAAAATGTCTGCTTAGGTGAATTCAGGTTAATAGTCATTGCCATTTTAGTATCATCTACCAATGTAATTTGGTATTTTAAAACTATAACAAAGTTCAGACATTTACATTGGCTATTTATACTATTTTTCAGGTTATAGGGTGATTTGCAGGGGAGGGCATGTGTACAGTTGAAAATCTGCACTCTGAAGTTAGGCAAAGCTAGGCTGAACAAAGATTCCATTAATAACTAGTGGTATAACTGAGTTCATGTTAACCTCTTTGAGTTTTAGCTACTTTTTCTGTAAAGTAAGAATGATATTACCCACTCTGTTAAGAAGTAGTGAGCATTAAATAAAATGGTGTGTGTAAAGCCCTTGCCCATTTCCTGGCACACAGTGGTCCTAACAAATGGTAGTTATTCTTGTTATTTACCAATAGGCAGTGTAGAATTTGATGTGTTGTTCTGACTTCATATCTGTCTGAGGTTTTAAGAGCCCTCTATAGAGAAAGTGGGAATTTGGGTGTTGAGCAAAGTTCATACTCTGCCTGCACTTATATTCTGAAAAAGGCTTAAAAACCCAGTTCATAGTGGCCCACCAGTTATTCTGAATGTAAGTGCTTTGATCATAATCAGTTCAGTTCAGTTCAGTCACTCAGTCATGTCCAACTCTTTCCGACCCTGTGGACTGCTGCACGCTGCGCTTCCCCGTCCATCACCAACTCCTGGAGTTTACTCAAACTCATGTCCATTGCGTTGGTGATGCCATCCCACCATCTCATCCTCTGTCATCCCTTCTCCTTCCACCTTTAATCTTTCCCAGCATCAGGGGTTTTTCCAGTGAGTTGGTTCTTCACATCAGGTGGCCAAAGTACTGGAGTTTCAGCTTCAACATCAGTCCTTCCAATGAACACTCAGGACTAATTTCCTTTAGGATGGACTGGTTGGATCTCCTTGCAGTTCAAGGGACTCTCAAGAGTCTTCTCCAGCACCACAGTTCAAAAGCATCAATTCTTCAGCACTCAGCTTTCTTTATAACCCAATTCTCACATCCATACATGACTACTGGAAAAACCACAGCTTTGACTGTGTTTGTCGGTAAAGTAATATCTCTGCTTTTTAATATGCTGTCTAGGTTGGTCATAGCTTTTCTTCCAAGGAGCAAGCATCTGTTAATTTCATGGCTGCCGTCACCATCTGCAGTGATTTTGGAGCCCCCCCAAAATAAAGTCTCTCACTGTTTCCATTGTTTTCCCATCTATTTACCATGAAGTGATGGGACCAGATGCCAAGATCTTAGTTTTCTGAATGTTGATTGTAATAAAAATGTACATTTAAAGATAAGAATGTAGGAATTCCTGGTTAGTTGGGAAATCAGTGGTTAGTTCTTGGCGCTTTCACTGCAGGGCCTGAGTTCAGTCCCTGGTGGGGGAACCAAGATGCTGCACAGAAAAGCAAAAACAAACAAAATAAACACCCCCAACACCCCTCACCAACCAAAACCAAACAGCAAAACAACAAAGAAATGCTGACAAGAAAAGAAATACAAAGACTTTTTGAAGGAACTATTTGAAATATAGGAATTTTTAGCATGGCTTAGTTTAGACTGAGTCTAGAAAATTTTTTTACCTGTGACATAGATTTAAAATACAACTCTCTGTGGGACATTGCTGTGGAAGAAATGAGTTCAAGAAGAGAAGGAAAGGCATAGGTTAGGCCCAGTGCTTGAGTCATAAAACTGGGTCATTTGAAGAAGGTCTTAGAAAAACTGAAATCTCCAACAGACAAAACAGATATATTTTTAGTAGTTTAGTGAAAATACTAAAGTGAAAATTTCTTTTCATTTGGAAAGTAGGAAAATATTTGGAGTTATTTTGTATATATATATATAGTGTGTGTGTGTGTGTGTATATATATATATATAAACTTTTAAAAAATGAACTAAACCAATACATGCAGCTTCCAGAAACACATTTCTATATTAGACGTCATGTTTGAACTAATAGTCATTTTGTTCTAGGACTACCACTCTATTATCTACCATTAAACCAACAAGCATTGTTGTGGGAAGTTAAACTCTATTAGGAAAAAGGGATTTTATCAGTCCTTAGTCTCTTTAAAAAAATTTTTATTTGGCTGAGCTGGGTCTTAGTTTCAGCATACAGAATCTTAGTTCCCTCTGTGGAAAATTCTGAAAGAGGTAGGAATACCAGACTACCTGACCTGCCTCCTGAGAAATCTGTATGCAGGTCAGGAAGCAACAGTTAGAACTGGACATGGAACAACAGACTGGTTCCAAATAGGAAAAGGAGTATGTCAAGGCTGTATATTGTCACCCTGATTATTTAACTTATAAGCAGAGTACATCATGAGAAAAGCTGGGCTGAAGCACAAGCTGGAATCAAGATTGCCAGGACAAATATCAATAACCTCAGATATGCAGATGACACCACTCTTATGGCAGAAAGTGAAGAACTAAATAGCCTCTTGATGAAAGTGAAAGAGGAGAGTGAAAAAGTTGGCTTAAAGCTCAACATTCAGAAAATGAAGATCATGGCATCTGGTCCCATCACATCATGGCAAATAGATGGGACAACAGTGGAAACAGTGGCTGACTTTATTTTGGGGGGCTCCCAAATCACTGCAGATGGTGACTGCAGCCATGAAATTAAAAGACGCTTACTCCTTGGAAGGAAAGTTATGACCGACCTAGATAGAATATTGGGCTTCCCTGGTGGCTCAGAGGTTAAAGTGCCTGCCTCCAATGCGGGAGACCCGGGTTTGATCCCTGGGTCAAAACAGAGACATTACTTTGCCAACAAAGGTCCATCTAGTCAAGGCTATGGTTTTTCCAGTGGTCATGTATGGGTGTGATAGTTGGACTATAAAGAAAGCTGAGCACTGAAGAATTGATGTTTTTGAACTGTGGTGTTTGAGAAGACTCTTGAGAGTCCCTTGGACGGCAAGGAGAGCCAACCAGTCCATCCTAAAGGAAATTAGTCCTGAGTGTGCATTGGAAGGACTGATGTTGAATCTGAAACTCCAATACTTTGGCCACCTGATGTGAAGAACTAACTCATGGGAAAAGACCCTGATGCTGGAAAAGATTGAGGTGAGAGGAGAAGGGGACGACAGAGGATGAAATGGTTGAATGGCATCACTGACTCAATGGACATGAGTTTGGGTAAACTCCAGGAGCTGGTGATGGACAGGGAGGCCTGGTGTGCTGCGGTCCATGAAGTCGCAAAGAGTTGGACAAGACTGAGTGACTGAACTGAACTGGACTGACCAGGGATCAAACCCAAGCCCCCTGCATTTGGAGCATGGAGTCCTAGCCACTGGACCACCAGTGAAATCTCTATCTGTTCTTATTCTTGTTGCCCTCTTTGCTGTTTTCAGAGCCCCTAAGTTTTGATTCATTCTTTTCTTGGCTTTCGCTATCTAAATGCCTGCTTGCCTCTGTCCTCTTGCTGGCCGATTGCTCTTCCTCCTGACACTGAATGTGGGCTTAGTCCTTGACACTCTGCTATTTCCTCACAAGTCTTTCCTTACAAGGCTCACTGAGATGCTTCTCAATCTTCTGGCCTTGATGCCCTGAGATTTATTTCTTGACCTTTGTCTGCTGTGGGCATGTGTCTTATGGCCAGCTATGGTTGAGTCACAAAGTCAGCATTAGCTTTTCTCTCTCCCTTGTCTCCAAATCAAATGAGTCACAGTTTCTCTCTTCTGATTCATTTTCAGGTTAGCAGGAGTCCAGAGCTCTGGACTCTGGGTTTCTCTTTTTTTTTTTAAGAGAAGGATAAGATGGGCTAGGGCAGGTGGCCAAGCATGATTCAATAGGCAGCTTCCTGCAGGGAGTCTGAGTGAGAGCAGACAGCCAGCCTGCCAAGGGGTCCTTCACAAAGATGCTAGATATAGTATGAGCATCTAAGCTGAAGCAAAGCAGTGAAAACAAGAGATGTACAACCTGAAGAGAGGGTCTGAAGTGGAGGGTGGGAAGTGAAGCTTGGTGGAATTCCACCAGCTGTCAGAATATCACCATAAATGTTTTCATAAGGCTTCTTCAGTTTTGTAAAGGGCAAGTCATGTAAAATGCACTTCCTTTATATGAATATTACAAGTTTCCCCATTGGTTTGTGGATCTCTCAGTTCAGTTCAGTCGCTCAGTCGTGTCCAACTCTTTGCCACCCCATGAATCGCAGCACGCCAGGCCTCCCTGTCCATCACCAACTCCCGGAGTTCACTCAAACTCACATCCATCTAGTCGGTGATGCCATCCAGCCATCTCATCCTCTGTTGTCCCCTTCTCCTCCTGTCTCCAATCCCTCCTAGCATTAGAGTCTTTTCCAATGAGTCAACTTTTCGCATGAGGTGGCCAGAGTACTGGAGTTTCAGCTTTAGCATCATTCCTTCCAAAGAACACCCAGGACTGATTTCCTTTAGAATGGACTGGTTGGATCTCCTTGCAGTCCAAGGGACTCTCAAGAGTGGATCTCTCAAGTATTCACCTTTTCAATGCATCTTGTATGCTACTTTCAGATTTATATATATATATATATATATATATATATATATATATATATAATTGTTAGGCGCTCAGTCATGTCTGACTCTTTACAACCCCATGGGCTTTAGCCCGCCAGGCTCCTCTGTCCATGGGATTCTCCAGGCAAGAATACTGGAATGGGTTGCCATTTCCTTCTCCAGGGGATCTTCCCAACCCAGGGATGGAAACTGTGTCTGTTACATCTCCTGCATCGGCAGACGAGAGTTTGCAAGTTGGAACAAGGTCCCTTCTGAGGTCTGGCTCTTACAGTCCCTCAGGAACTGGAAGAGGAAGGAGCTATTTCCTTGACGTGTACATTTGAAAAAGCTGGCTCTCAGGATCTTGAGACATTCCTGCATCATAAAACTGATTAAAAAAAAAAGATGGGCTGACAAAAGACCTATTTAGTATTTAGATACATTTTTTTCTTTAAAATTTTAAAATTTATTCTTGGCTGTGCTGGGGTGCTGGGTCTTAACTGATTTGCCCAGACTTTCTCTAGTTGCGCGGAGCGGGCGCTATTCTTCATTGCGGAACTCAGGCTTATCATTGGGGAACTCAGGCTTCTCATTGAGGAATTCAGGCTTCTCATTGTGGTGGCTTCTTTGGTCGTGGAGCCCTGGCTCTCGCTGTGTGGGCTTCAGTAGTGGTTCTGCACAGGCTCAGTAGTTGTGGCTCGCAGGCTTAGCTGCTCCTTGGCATGCGGGACCTTCCTGGACCAGGAATCGAACCTGTGTCCTCTTCATTGGCAGGCAGATTCTTATCCAGTGCACCACTGTGGAAGTCCCTTTAGCCGGATACATTTAAAGAGATGAGAATGCACTTAGAAGCCTTCTAAGGCATATACTCAGAAAAATAGAGAGATTCTTTCCCAGTTTTCAACAGGGAGAATGAAGCCTCTTTTAGAAAACTTAGCATTTGACTCATCTGGAAACACAGAGTGTGACTATGTTTTTACAGCACACAGCCACACCTTTGAGGGTGCCTGATTATGACACTCCAGCACAGGTGCAGACCTGGAGGGAACCCTGTGTGACATGTGTGTGATACTGACATATTTCAGCACAACCTGGGGACACCTCATATATACCCTGGGGACCTAGTGTGACAGGTGTGTGATGCTGTCGTCATGTCATATGTGACAGGTACGAGGTCTCCAGATTTTCTAGGCCATAAAAACTATCTACACCTTCAGTAACCTACCACCTAACTGCCATAACCATGAGCAAGGACGTCCACTGCCCTTGCTGACATTTGTTGATTTTTATAATATGCTGCTGCTGCTGCTGCTAGGTCACTTCAGTTGTGTCCGACTCTGTGCGACCCCATAGATGGCAGCCCACCAGGCTTCCCCGACCCTGGGATTCTCCAGGCAAGAACACTGGAGTGGGTTGCCATTTCCTTCTCCAATGCATGAAAGTGAAAAGTGAAAGTGAAGTCACTCAGTCGTGTCTGACCCTTAGCATGGACTGCAGCCTACCAGGCTCCTCCATCCATGGGATTTTCCAGGCAAGAGTACTGGAGTGGGGTGCCACTGCCTTCTCCTTATAATATGCTAAATACTTTAAATACATTAACTGGTTTAATCCTTAACTTACTGAGTGATAGTCGCTCAGTCATGTCTGACTCTTTGCGACCCATTGACTGTAGCTCGCCAGGCTCCTCTATCCATGGAATACTGATCTTCCCAACCCAGGGATCAACACATTGCAGGCAGATTCTTTGCCGTCTGAGCCACCAGGGAAGCCCACTATTACTTACTAACATTATATTAATAGATGGTAAGCAACCTATCCAAGATCATCCTGCTAGTAAAACTAAGGTTGGCCTGCCTTCACTCTTTCCTTTTATGCCTTAATTCCTTCATCATCTAAATCCTATGGTTGATTTGCTATTGACTGCAAGCACGTGTATGGTTTGTGTTCCTACCAGGATATTTTGCTCATCCGACAGCAAGGCTTCTGCCTAAAATTCTCTGCATCCTCAGAATTTAAAGGGAAGCAACAGATGCGCAGTCATTATTCACTGCTGTTTGTTGATGCTCCAGTATTTCCAGAATGAAAAAGCAATTGAAGCCTGGCTCTTTAGATTATTTTGTCCCACCTGAGTTTTTTTAATAGAACAGTTTGTATGATAATAACGAGGAAAATTCTTAGAACATTCCTATCCCATAATGCTTTTCTCTTTACATTGCTTCTGTAGGTAAAATACGTTTTACCCTAAGCTATTTTGATTTCATTGTGATATAAATGTGTTTGTAAGTAGTGCAAGGGGAAATATAGACAGTATTCGTTTTAGCTGTATGTATTTCTGAAGTGAGGGTCTATGAAGAGTTGATATCTGCCTGTGGAAAAGAATAAAGCTAATGAGAAAATAAATTCTAGTTTTCTACCTTCGGAAACTACATTAGCAAATAACAACAAAGGCTCAGGAAAGAATTAAAATTCATTACAATAAGTCTCTTATGCTTGCCTTAATGTGTTTCTTTTCCTAGTATAATTCCTGTTTGCTAAAATTTTCCAATTTTCATAGTCTGCACAGGCTGTTCTCATTTTGATAATATACCCAGTTGAGTTTCATATAACCTCTGCTGTATCATATACCCTTAAAACTTCCCACCCTTTCATTTATATGCCTGCCGTTCTCTTTTGAAATTTACTTTAGTGAGTGTTAAAAAAAATCCTACCTTGTGTGAGTCCGTGAAAGTGAAAGCCACTCAGTCATGTCCAACTCTGAGACCCCATGGACTATACAATCCATGGAATTCTCCAGGCCAGAACACTGGAATGGGTAGCCTTTCCCTTCTCCAGGGGATCTTCCCAACCGAGAGATCGAACCCAGGTCTCCAGCATTGCAGGTGGATTCTTTACCAACTGAGCCACCAGGGAAGCCCAAGAATACTGGAGTGGGTAGCCTATCCCTTCTCCAGCGGATCTTCCTGACCCAGGAATCAAACCGGGGTCTCCTGCGTTGCAGGTGAATTCTTTACCAACTGAGCTATTATGGAAGTGTACACTTAAAGTACATACACTAAAGAAATCTATGTACTGATTGGTTTGCCAAGGGTGCCAAGAAATTAATATATGTGGTGCTTAAAAACGTGTATTATTTACTTTGCAAAAGAGAAACAAGCTATTCTGTTTTTCTATAGTATTTTTATAGGCACACTAGGAATCATATAGATAGTCATTTAAAAAATTTCATTATTCACATCTTTGGTAAGTATAATGGAGTGAAGGACAAGAAAGATATCATTACCCTAAATCAAATAAAGAATTGACTAATAATGTATATAAAGTACTTGGCATGTGATATTATAATTCAACAGATGATGACAGTTGATTGTTTTCGCTGTTGTGAGTGTCCTTACTAATGGTCATGGCAGTTAAGTGATCAGCAGAATATATCTTCAGGTAAAGACTGAAGTATTTGAGAGTCTCTTTCACACCAATGCTTCCAGTTTAATATTAGAAGATTATTTCCACATGTTAAACATTGCCTTCTGCTTTTATCTTCTTTAAAAATGCAAGTCTTCTTGGAGTGTAGTACATTCAGTGTAGTACCTTGTCTACCAAAAAATGTTAGGAGGCTGCAAATAAGAAAAGATTGATTGTCTTAAGAATTGCAATTTGAGAGGAACAGATTCAGATAACTTTGAAAGACAGTTGGGGGAAGGAAAGGGGTCAGAGGTTTATATAAAAAGCTATGAAGTTGTGAAAAGTTGCCTAACGAGAACTGTGATTGACTGATGCGAATAAGAAAGTATTTGTTCTTAAGGAATCAAGAATTGTGTTAGGATAGGGTCTGATAAGTACATAGACTCTCATGCGTTATGTTAGGGTCTTGTAAGGATCTTGAAGGCCTTCCCTAGTGGCTCAGTGATAAAGAATCTGCTTCCCAATGCAGGAGGCATGAGTTCAGTCCCTGGACTGGAAGGATACCCCTGGAGAAGGAAATGGCAACCCACTGCATTATTCTTGCCTGGGAAATCCCATGGACAGAGGAACCTGGTGGGCTACAGTCCATGGGGTTGCGAAAGAGTCAGACACAACTGAACGACTAAGTATCTTGAGTTTCTGACAGATGTTCTGGATGCATTTGTTAAGACAGTTAGTGGTCAAAGGTCAGATTCTGTCCAGACTGAGATGTGCATAAGTCAGAGTTCTTGTGGCCTCCAAGCTCCATCTTCGAGGGTCCTCTTAGCAACTCCATGATGCTTTTGCTTTTATACCTAACACTTGACTCATTCAGGTATAATTCATAAAACACCTGTATTTTGCAGGTTACTTTGCTGGTAAGAGCAATGTGTCTGTGAACATTACAGTTAAGGTTCTTGCCCTTGAGGGCTCACATTCTGATGTTAGAGCCAGATGACCAATAAATACACAACATAAATACCTAAAATAGTTAACTGAGGGGATGAAGCTATAAGCGACCTAAGCAGGGTGCTGGGATAGATAATTCAGTAGAGCTGGGGGTGGGGAGGACTTTAAGCAGAAATGTTCCTCTCTGAGGAACTGAGAAAATATGTGAAACTCAAAGTTGGCCATAGAGGAGAGTGAGGCTGAAGTGAGCATGGGGCTGGAGACAGGGGCAAAGCTGATCCCATGGGGCCTTGTAGGTCATAGTAAGGAATTCAGGCTTTATTCTAGGACAAATGGAAGACCACTGACACGATTTTGTCGGAGGACTGGCCTGGCGTCACTTTGCTTTCGAAAGCTTCTTCTCACTGCAGTGTAGGGAATATTTGCAACTGGTTCAGTTCAGTTCAGTTCAGTTCAGTCTCTCAGTCATGTCTGACTCTTTGCAACCCCATGGACTTCAGCACACCATGCTTCCCTGTCCATCACCAACTCCTGGAGCCTACTCAAACTCATGTCCATCACATTTGTGATGCCACTAACCATCTCACCCTCTGTCATCCCCTTCTCCTCCAGCCTTCAATCTTTTCCAGCATCAGGGTCTTTTTGAATGAATCAGTTCTTCTCATCAGGTAACCGAAGTATCAGAGTCTCAGCTTCAGCATCAGTCCTTACAATGGATATTTAGGACTGATTTCCTTTAGGATGGATTGGTTGGATCTCTGTGCAGTCCAGAGGATTCTCAAGAGTCTTCTCCAACACTACAGTTCAAAAGCATCAGTTCTTCAGTGCTCAGGTTTCTTTATAGTCCAACTGTCACATCCATACATGACTACTAGAAATACCATAGCTTTGATGAATCTTTGTTGGTAATGTCTCTGCTTTTTAATATGCTGTCTAGGTTGGTCATAGCTTTTCTTCCAAGGAGCAAGCGTCTTTTAATTTCATGGCTGCAGTCATCATCTGCAATGATTTTGAGGCCCCCCAAAATACTCTCACTGTTTCCATTGTTTCCCCATCTATTTGCCATGAAGTAATGGGACCAGATGTCATGATCTTAGTTTTCTGAATGTTGAGTTTTAAGCCGACTTTTTCACTCTCTTCTTTCACTTTCATCAAGAAGCTCTTTAGTTCTTCACTTTCTGCCATAAGGGTGGCATCATCTGCATATCTGAGGTTATTGATGTTTCTCCCGGCAATCCTGATTCCAGCTTGTGTTTCTTCCAGCCCAGCATTTCTCATGATGTACTCTGCGTATAAGTTAAATAAGCAGGGTGACAATATACACCCTTGACGTATTCCTTTTCCTATTTGGAACCAGTCTGTTGTTCCATGTCCAGTTCTAACTGTTGCTTCTTGACCTGCATACAGTTGTCTTGGGAGGCAGGTCAGGTGGTTTGGTAGTCCCATCTCTTTCAGAATTTTCCACAGTTTATTGTGATCCACACAGTCAAAGGCTTTGGCATAGTCAATAAAGCATAAGTAGGTGTTTTTCTGGAACTCTCTTGCTTTTTCCATGATCCAGCAGATGTTGGCAATTTGATCTCTGGTTCCTCTGCCTTTTCTAAACCCAGCTTGAACCTCTGGAAGTTCACGGTTCACCTACTGTTGAAGCCTGGCTTGGAGAATTTTGATCATTACTTTGCTAGTGTGTGAGATAAGTGCAATTTTGCGATAGTTTGAGCATTCTTTGGCATTGCCTTTCTTTGGGAATGGAATGAAAACTGACCTTCTCTGGTGACTCAGACAGTAAAGAATTTGCCTGCAGTGTGGAAGACCTGGGCCAAGAAGATCCCCTGGAGATGGGAATGGCTACCCACTCCAGTATTCTTGCCAGGAGAATCTCATGGACAGAGGAGCCTGGTGGGCTACAGTCCATGGGCTTGTAAAGAGTCGGACACGACGGAGTAACTAACACCAACTACTAATTTTAGTGGCTGGCTGAGATCTGTCTGCAGGTTTTCTTTCCCAGTGCCCAGGTCCTTCTTTCCTGAGCTGGACTCCTGAGCTGGTGTTTTGAATTCCTTTTGCCTGGAGCAGACTTCTTCCTGAACCACACATTCTCTAGCTGGCAACCTCCCATTTGCTTTTTTTTTTTTTTTTAATTGGTGTTTAGTTGCTTTGCAATGTTGTGTTAGTTTTTGCTCTATAGCAAAGTGAGTCAGCTATACATAATCTTCTTTGGATTTCCTTCCCATTTTTTTTTTTAAATGTAAGCCCAAATGCAACCTCCTCTATGAATAGGATGACCATATAATTATTATCCTCTTGAGATATTTTGAGGGGCACTGGTAAAAATTATCCTAGGAAAACATGAGTAAAATAAAGTGTTCCAAGCAAGAATGAATGACTCTCTGTGACCCCCTGTTGCTTTTACCTACATCATCACAGCATTCCATACTATTATTTCTCCTCTTGGATGCTGTATACCCAATGGTTAAGACCATGGGCCCTGAAGTCAGGCCACCAGAATTCACATTTCAGCTCCATCCACTGCTCACATTGAGCTGTGTGACTTTGGTCAAGTCCCCAAAACTCTCCAGGTTTCAATGTCTTCATTTGTTTAATGCAGGTGATGATGGAGTTTCCTTAATGATTATTTTATTGTGGAGAAAAAAAATTAAATAATACATGCAGAATACTTAGCACAGAACCTGGCACATACTTAAGATTCATTAAATATTAACTATTATTGTCTTTTTCAAATAAGACTACAATTATGTTTACAGTTCTCTCTTCCCTAATAGACTCTGACCAACTTAGGGCAGAGGCCATGTATTATTTATTCACCTTTGTATTCTTGGTTTAAAGCCCAATGCATAGTGTACAAATAATTTTTTAAAAATGACAAAAAATGCAGAAAAGATGAAAGGTGACTTAGAGATTAAAAAAAAATGTCCCCACTCCACTTTTTACATGTGAAAGAAGAAAGATAAGAGTATTTCTTGAGTCACAGAGAGAGAATCAAAACCTAGTTCACTTGATTGCTTGACTACTATGCAAAGGTGTCTGATTTGATCATGGTGAGAATAAATAGATATTTGTGTATAGGTGTGCGTGCTCAGTGGTTCAGTTATGTTTGAGTCTTTGAGACACCATGGACTGTAGCTTGCCAGGCTCCTCTGTCCATGGAATTTTCCAGGAAAGAATACTGGACTGAGTTGCCATTTCCTCCTCTGGGGATTTTCCTGACCCAGAGATTGAACCAGAGATATCAATGTACTGTCAAGTTAATACCAAAATAATTAGAAGAATCTTTTTCTCAAAATATGAAACAAGTGTAAATGTTTATTCAGTTACTACCTAGGAGTACTAATATTTTTAGGTAAATTAAATAGCAGCTATTTATTATTTTTTGCTTAGTGCTGTTTTGCTTTGTAAATTTGCTTAGAATTTTAATCATACAGCTAAAAATTAATTTTTTGTAATTTGCTTAGAATTTTAATCATACACACAGCTAAAAATTAAAATAAAACAGTATATCTAGAATTATTCAAAATATAACAATGGTTAGAATAGGTCAAGATAAAAAGTCAGAAAGGCTTATGTTGTTACATGTTTTTCTTTAAAACTAGGAATTTAACGTGTTCTAAAGGGAATAATTTATTTCTCTTACACAAAAGAAAATAAATATAATTAGAGTCATGTGTACTTCTGGATTAGCCAGAACAATGTGAATCAGTTGCCCAATTCTACTATAGGTGCATCAAGAAGCCAAAAAGGGAAATAGAACTTGGTGAAATGACCCAGAAGATAAGAATTCTTATTGCACATTTAAATTAATCAGATGCACACCCACACATGCACACGTGACACACTAGATTGCCTCATCACTTTCCCTTTCAAGTTAATGGCAGTCCCTTACCAAACATTCATGGTATCGCCATTGTAATCACGTTTATGACCCATTTCCCTTGGTAGCCTATAGCCTCCTAAGCAGAAGGAACTGAGTCTTATTCTTTGTTTACCCCAGTGGTGGTGCAGAACTTGGCACATATTTGCTGGCATTCAGAATTGTGATGGCATGAGGGAGTGAGTACAATTCAATTGAGAGCATCATGTTAGGAGATACAGGAGCCACCATTATGACCAAGATACAGTTAGAACATCTTCCTTGGGTCCTCACATCTTTACATAAGACTTTCTATTAAAAAATCAGTGAAAAATTATTATCCTGGATGTTATCTGATGCCACCAAGTCAGATTCCTAAGAAGGGGTATAAGAGGAAATAAACTAGAAGATGAAACACACGTGATTTGAAGTTTTAGGGGTTTTTCTCAAATCTCAATGAGTATTCTTGTATGAAACATTATTTCATTTTCATTGAAGACTCACTCATCAAAATCTATGAACTTGAAATTCAAGTCAGGTGTATTATAAAATGCTAAGTGATTATTAAGCAATTTGGTTTTACTGCTAATGACCACACAAATTTTATGGAAATGAATTGATTTAAAATGTGATCTCCAATTTGATGGTACAGTCTATTTGATTTGAGTCCTATAGAGTAATTAGGTAAGATCAGGTTGTATGGTAAATTGTTATATATCTAATTTTTGTGTTCATAAACGTATGTGCTGTAGAGATCAGTTGTTAAATGTATATGAATAGCAGTATTTTTCATATTGTATTTAATTTGTGGAATTGGTGTTTCAATTATTTTACTACTGTCAAAGGGAGAAGGAAAACAAAACCAGCAAAACTGATAAAAGCACAAAGAAATTATGATAAAGAAATAATTTTTCATTTAGAAAAAGATTTATATTAATAGTCAAGGCTACCCTTCAAAAGCCAGTAGAAGAGATGTATTTTTAAATTTGTGAAAACTTCTTAGATGTAAATCCTTGCAAATATTCTACCATTGCTATTTTTTGATAAATAGGATTGATTGATCTAGCCTTTAGAAAAGATTGTTAAAATCAAAGGAGTATTTTATACTAGGATGCTTTGACTAGTCTGCAGTTGCTAATTTTTATCAATAGTTTATAATTTATTAAGTCTTCATGACTTTCAGGTTACTGCCTTGGTACATTTCACAGCAAATGATTTAGCAATAAGTCTATAATAATCTGTTGTTTTAATTATAATCTCTAACTGATGTGTGGAGAGGCAATGGCACTCCACTCCAGTACTCTTGCCTGGAAAATCCCATGGACGAGGGAGCCTGGTAGGCTGCAGTCCATAAGGTCGCGAACAGTCGGACACAACTGAGCGACTTCACTTTCACTTTTCACTTTCATGCATTGGAGAAGGAAATGGCAACCCACTCCAGTGTTCTTGCCTGGAGAATCCCAGGGACGGGGGAGCCTGGTGGGCTGCCACCTATGGGGTCACACAGAGTTGGACACGACTGAAGTGACTTAGCAGCAGCAGCAGCAGCAACTGATGTGTGAAAGTAAAACACTTTATATGACTTTGGATAAAAGTATATGAGTGTTTTAAATGCAGGGTTTAAAGTGAAAACACATTTGAGTTGCTGATTTAGAAATGACAAACACCACACATTGAGAAAATAACTCCAGATTAGAAGAAAAAAATCATTTTTTCACTCTCAATTTGCTGTTAAATTGAGTTATTTAATGAGTCTTTACTGACTACTGTGTGCCTTAAATGTTCATACTGTTAATCATAATCTCCAATAACATTTATTGAGTGTGTACTGTGTGTAGATTACTGTACTAAAGGGAGCTAGTAGTTTGAAATGATTAATAGTTTGTTCATTTGCAGTAGAGCCAGGCTCTGCTCTGTGTTGTTTGGGGTTTGATGGTTCATGAGGGAAGCTGCAGGATGTTCATAGAAAAAGGTTGCTTTAAGGTCATTTGAAACAAGGAGGTAACTATGGAATGAAGAAAATTTTCTACATTTTAGGTCAAATTTTGGGAAAGGTATCTTACATATTTTTCTCTAACATTCTTCGCTCTACCTCTTGTATGCTTACTGTGTACCATGTATACATACGCAATGCATTATGTGAGTAAAAAGATCAATAAAGCATATTAAGACTTCCCTAGTTGCTCAGATGGTAAAGAATTTGCCTGCAAGGTAGGAGACCCAGATTCGATCCCTGGGTTGGGAAGATCCCCTGGAGAACGAAATGCCAACCCACTCCAATATTCTTGCCTGGAGAATTCACTGAGGGGACTGGTGGGCTATAGTCCATAGGGTCACAAAGACAGACTGTGTACTCTATATACATATGCAATACATTATGTGAACACAAAGATCAATAAAACATATTATCCATGTATAAAATGCATTTATTATTTATCTGCCATTGAGATAATTCACAAGTACAGTATGAATGATTTTTTACTATTTCTTCAGAAAAGCAAGAACTTGTGGGATAAGACCCCAAACAAGGAAAGTCTTGAAAAGAGAGAAGAGGATTTGCAAAAGATCAGAGACTAGAGATCCTCTGGGTAGTGCAGCAAGAATGGCCTTGAACACACTGGGAATACAGTAGGATCTCTCAAGAGATAAGCAGGCTCTAGAGGAGGATCTCCAGATTAATTAAAATAATCTCAGAAATCATCTGTAAGGGGATATTAAACATAATACCTTAAGTCATCCTTGTTCAACTCCATCAAAATTCAGTTTCTGTGATTAAGTAACTCATGCTGAAATAACTATAGCAGCCTGGGGCTATAGCTTTAAACAAGTTGTTCAAGGGTTATTTTGAGTTATAAGCAGAAAGATTGAAGAGGAGATAGATTTGGGAAATGGTTTATTTAAGAACTTAAGAATCTAAGTTTTAAAAATTGAATCCACATGCACAAAATATCATGGAGAAGCACAACAGCTTTTTTTGCATAATTAAATGAAAATAAATAACAATATTAAAAACCCCTCCATTACAATTCTTTAGTGATTCAAATAATCAATATTGAAGGGTTTTATTTTTTCAGGGGAATATGAATCTTTTATAAAAGCTTTAGGATGGCTTCCCTGGTGGCTCAGTTGGTACAGAATCTGCCTGTAATGCTGGAAACATGGGTTCGATACCTGGATCAAGAAAATCCCCAGGAGAAGGAAATGGCAACCCATTCCAGTATCCTCTGTCCTGGAGAGTTCCATGGACAGAGGAGCCTGGTGAGCTACAGTCCGTGGAGTTGCAAAGAGTTGGACGTGACTGAATGACTAACTTCACTTCTGCTTTTAAAATAACTTCAAACATTATGCAAAAAGCACACATCTATCATACAAAATTAACAGAAATAAAAGTCCAAAAAAAGAAAATTTTTATAAAGCTTTAATAATCTAGTAAGCGTTAGGAAGTCACTGTTAATACTTTGATGTGTTTATGTACTTCTATCTGTGTGTACATGTGGACATAAATAGATGAAGCATGTTTTCCCTGAGTTAGAGAAATGAAAAGGAGGGGAATGTGTGGGCAATGTGAAGGTGGACAGTTTATTTTACATATAACCTACCTATAAGAGCGATTCCACTAGAAGGTTCTTAAGAGAGAGACCCTTAATACAGTGGGGGATGGGGGAGAAAACTGATTCCACCCTTGGTTTGACCTTCTATTCTTCCCATGGTTCGAGAACTGGATATTTATTAGCTGTCAGAAATTTGTCCCTTGGGAGAATATGACCGATGGTGGGTTAATATAGGGGACACCCTCTGGACCATGGTTTAGCTACTGCTGGACCTTCATATTTGTTGCATGTGTTAGGAAATGAGGAATGCAGTTTGGATCCCAGTGTCATCTGAAAAAGGAAGATGTGCATGAAGATAGCTTCTTGCTGTGAACCAAATCAGTTGATGAGTATAGAGTCTAGGGCGTGGAAATGCTCATGAATGTTTCTTCCTGTTATTTTTATTAATTCATAAACAATGAATGAATGAATTGTGCTGTGCTTGGTCACTCAGTCGTGTTCGACACTTTGCGACCCCATGGACTGTAGCTTGCCAGGCTCCTCGGTTCATGGGATTCTCCAGGCAAGAATAGTGGAGTGGGTTGCCATGCCCTCCTCCAGGGGATCTTCCCAACCTAGGGTTTGAACCCAGGTCTCCTGCATTGCAGGCGGATTCTTTTCCCTCTGAACCACCAGAGAAATCCCAATAAATTAATTAAATAATTGTAATCAGTTAATAAACAAGACCATGTGGAAAAGGGTGGAAGAACACTTTCTACATCCCTCTATATCTGTCCCAAAATTCCTTTGGTAAGTTAGCCAAGGAAGATTAATCCCCCATTAACTGAGTTAATTCTCACAACAGTCCATGAGGGTAGCTGTATTTTTTTTCTAGGGCTGCCTTAATAAAATGCCACAGATCAAATGACTTAAACGTCAGAAATTTATTTCTAACAGTTCTAGAACCAAGATCAAGGTATCAGTAGAGATGGTTTCTCCTGAGACCTCTCTCCTTGACTCAGAGATGGCTGACTTCTCACTGTGTGGTCACATGACCTTTTCTCTGAATGTACATCCTTGGGATCTCTTCTTCTTCACTTTTAAAAATTAAATTATAGCTGGTTTGGGCTTCCCAGGTGGTACTAGTGGTAAAGAAGTGAAGTGAAGTGAAGTGAAGTTGCTCAGTTGTGTCCGACTCTTTGTGACCCCGTGGACTGTAGCCCACCAGGTTTCTCCATCCATGGGATTCTCCAGGCAAGAATACTGGAGTGGGTTGCCATTTAATCCACCTGTCAATGCAGGAGACATAAGAGATGCAGCTTCAATCCTGGGGTCAGGAAGATCCCATGGAGGAGGGCATGACAACTCACTCCATATTCTTGCCTGGAGAATCCCATGGACAGAGGAGCATGGCAGACTACAGTCCATAGGGTTGCAAAAAGTTGGACATGACTGAAGTGTCTTAGCACATAGTTAGTTGACAATGTTATATTAGTTTCAGTTGTACAATATAGTGCTTTAGTATTTTTATATACTACACTTCATTTAAAGTTATTACAAAATAATGGATACTGTATTATACAGTGTACCCATGCTACTTATTGTATACCTAGTAATTTGTATCTCTCTCCTTTTTTGTCCATGCCTTGTGGCATGTGGGATCTTAGTTCCCCAACCAGGGATTGAGCCCATGTGTTAACCCCTGGACCACCAGGGAAGTCCTGATAGTTTGTATCTCTTAATTTTATAATCCTATCTTGCCTCTCTCCCTTCCCTCTTCCCACTGGTAGCCATTAGTTTGCTCTCTGTATCTGAGTCTAATTCTGTTTTTTAATTTTTATTTTTTTATGCATATGGATGAAATTTTTATTATTTGTGAATACAAATTTAAAGAATAGATTATATTTATAGCAAAACTGATAAGAGTAGACTTTAATTTTATTTAAGAAAATATGTCCAAGTTACTAGTCTAACCGATCTAACATCACAATGAAGCAATAACTGAGGTCAGCAGCACTGACCACGGAGACTCCAGTTTATTTGGTGATTATGATAGGTGGGAGGATTTTTAATTTCTATATTATATGAAATGAGATGAAATCAATTTTAAAACGCAAATATACATTTGTTTTATTTTTCAGATTTCACAGGTAAATGATAACAAAGTATTTGTCTTTCTCTGACTTATTTCGCTAAGCATAGTAACCTCTAGGTCCATCCATGTTCTTGCAAATGGCGGAATTTCATTCTTTTTTATGGCTAAGTAATATTCCATGGTGTGTGTGTATACATATATAATATATATATACATTATATGTGTGTGTGTATAATGACTTCTTTGTCTGTTCTTCAGTTGATGGATATTTGTGTTGCTTCCAGATCTTGACTATTGTAAATAATGTTGCTATGAACATTGCATGTATTTCTTGCATTAGTATTTTCATTTCCTATGGATATACACCCTATGGTGGAATTGCTGGATCATATCTATTATTTTTCTGGCTCTATCTTTGTTGTTGTTGTTCAGTTGCTAAGTCGTGTCTGACTCTTTGTGACTGCCTGGGCTGCAGCATGCCACTGTCCTTCATTATCTCCCAGTTTGCTCAAACTCAAGTCCTTTGAATCGGTGATGCCATCCAACCGTCTCATTCTCTGTTATGCCCTTCTCCTCCTGCCCTCAGTTTTTTCTAGCATCAGTGTCTTTTCCAGTGAGTTGGCTCTTTGCATCAGGAGGCCAGAGTATTGGAGCTTCAGCTTTAGCATCAGTCCTTCCAATGAATATTCAGGGTTGATTTCTTTGATGATTGACTGGTTTGATCTCCTTACTGTCCCAGGGACTCTCAAAAGTCTTCTTCAACACCACAGTTAGAAAGCATCATTTCTTTGGTGCTCAGCCTTCTTTATGGTTCAACTCTCACATCCGTACATGACTAATGGAAGAACCATAGCTTTGACTATATGGACCTTTGTCAGCAAAGTGATGTCTCTGCTTTTTAATATGCTGTCTAGTTTTGTGATAGCCTTTCTTCCAAGGAGCAAGTGTCTTTTAACATGGCTGCATGAAGTTAATTTTTAGTAGCATGTTATTTAGTGTCCATGTGTTTCAGCTTTACCATTTTCTTCCTGTGTTGATTTCTAGCTGCATACTATTGTTGTGGGGAAAAAAAAATGCTTACTATAATTGCTGTCCTCTTAAATTTGTTGAGATTTGTTTTTTGTCCTAGTATGTGATCTATCCTGGAGATTGCTCCATGTGCACTTGAAAAGAAATGTTTATTCTGCTGTTTTTGAGTAGAATGTTCTTTTGATATCTAGTACAGCCAACTGATCTATTTTATCATTTAAGGTCAGTGTTTCCTTATTGATTTTCTGTCTGGATGATTTGTCCATTGATATATATAGGGTGTTAAAGTTCCCTACTGTTATCTTAGTATTGTCAAATTTTCCTTTTATGCCTTTAACATTTGTTTTATATATTTCTGTGCTCTTGTATTAGGTTCAGTTCAGTTGCTCAGTCATGTCCGACTCTTTGTGACCCCATGAATCACAGCACGCCAGGCCTCCCTGTCCATCACCAACTCCCAGAGTTCACTCAAACTCATGTCTATCGAGTTAGTGATGCTATACAGCCATCTCATTCTCTGTTTGTCCCCTTCTCCTCCTGCCCCCAATCCGTCCCAGCATCAGAGTCTTTTCCAATGAGTCAACTCTTCCCATGAGGTGGCCAAAGTACTGGAGCTTCAGCTTCAGCATCATTCCTTCCAAAGAACACCCAGGACTGATCTCCTTTTGGATGGACTGGTTGGATCTCCTTGTAGTCCAAGGGACTCTCAAGAGTCTTCTCCCAACACCACAGTTCAAAAGCATCAATTCTTTGGTGCTCAGCTTTCTTCACAGTCCAACTCTCACATCCATACATGACCACTGGAAAAACCATAGCCTTGACTAGACGGACCTTTGTTGGCAAAGTAATATCTCTGCTTTTGAATATGCTGTCTAGTTTGGACATAACTTTCCTTTCAAGGAGTAAGCGTCTTTTAATTTCCTGGCTGCAATCACCATCTGCAGTGATTTTGGAGCCCCCAAAATTAAGTCTGACGCTGTATTAGGTACATATATGTTAATAAGTGCAATATCCTCTTTTTGTGTTGTTCCTCAGGAATCTTGTCTTCTTATAAGGACAGCAGTTCAGTTGGATGAGGACCCCATGCTTATGACTTCTTTTAACCTTAATTACTTATTTAAAGAGTCTATCTCAAAGTACAGTCACATTGGGGTTATGGCTTCAACATATGATTTTTTTTAAGGGGATGAGTGTCACAGTTCAGTCCCCAGTAGTGGTACTATTATTATCCCCATTTTATAGAAAATAAAATTCATAAATTTTAATTTACCAGGTTCACCTAGCTAGATAATGATGAAATTCAACCCACATTTGTGTGATTTGGATCACATGTTCTTGACCACCATGCTATATTGCTGTGAGATGCAACTTAGGGATATTTTCCTCTGTCTAGCTTCATTTTACACTCTAACTACTTAATTTAAGATTCTGACATTAAGCTGTCTTTCAGTTTTAGTTTTCAAGGTTGTTTTAAATTTTTATGACTCTTTGCTGTCTTCTGAGTGTTTTTGTGAGAAGATGAGAGAAATTGAATTAGTGACTAGTAAATGATTTTGAGCCATTTGGACTAGCTAACTTCTGATCTCAAGTATATTTTATATGCTTAGAAATAACTGACTCTGGAATGGTGTCAAATCTTTTCTTGTCAGATTACAGTAGGCATATTTTTCCCAAAATAAAATGTTTACTTATCAACTGTTTCTTATTGACTATAGTTAGGAAGATTAAGAAAACAAGGCATAAGAGATTCAGTTGTCAGAAAGGGTAGAAGGTTTCAGATTTGGGCACTAGTTCAGAGTTGAATAGGCAAAAGTGACTGGTCCTGGGTCTTAAGAGTTTGGGGTTAAGGCAATGAGATTTCTGCTGTTTAATATCATGTTTTCTAGAGTTCATAGGAAGGGCTAATACATTAGTTAACATACATATGATTCTAATTGTTGAAAGAGAAAGGATACAGAAGCTGGGATAGATTAAGAGTTTTGTTAGGATCAGAAAGTATTAGCTTGCATCAAAGGAAAAAATCAGCACGGACTGACCAAAATAATAGGAAACTTAACTGAAAATTGAGCAACCTGTGGGGCCCTAAATGGGAAACCTTGAAAAAAGAAGGGCTAGTTTTGCGGTTTAGAGCTAAGATGGCGCCTGGCGGAGGAGATGAGGGCGTGGCCTAAGTTGTCTGTTAAAACTTTTGATTGGCTCTCTTGATTTCCGTGACCGTGGACAGCGGGTGATCACCATAGACTCTTGTTACAATGAAGCGCATGACGACTTGACCTTTAACGTGATTGGTGCAACTATGGAAAGTCCATCATAGGGCCTCCCTTTGCTTGCCTATATAAACCAAGAGTTTGTGGCAATAAAGCGGAACTGCTTTGACAGAACCCCTGTCTCATCTGATTGATTGTCTGTCGCTCGCCGAGGGGCTGGGTTGGCGGACAGCAGGCTCACCTCTCCTCAGGACCCCTCAGCTTTGCTGAGGGAAGTTCCACTGCCTCTCTCTTTCTGCGGAGTGCCCCCCGGAGCAACCCAGCAGTAATAATGGACTTCAAAAAAAGTTTGATCAAGACAGTTGTAATGTGGTTATTCTGGTTCTACCCTCCTCTGTGTATCTGCTTCTTCAGGTTACTTTTTTTCATGATAGTAAAGTGGCAACAATTTCATTTATTGTACCTGCACATCACATACTTCTGAGAAGTAGAGATTATCTTTATACCAGAATTTGCAGCATAAGGTCTGATACCCACTTTGACTACATTAGTCTAGATTTCATGTCCGTGAATGAGCCAATAATAGTGCTCAGAGTGCAATGATTACCTTATGCTAGGTTTTGTACTCCCATCCTTGGGCTGAGGGTAAAGCAAATTTTCTAGAACCACATGGGTATAACATCAGGGATGAAGGGTAGAATGGTTAGTAGGATGATAACCAAGCTGTCTGTTATATTCACAAGTTCTCTTTTTATTGGACCCAAACCAAAATGTAAAAACTAAAGGGATTCCTTGAGAATAAATCATGTTTGCTATGTTTATTAGGTGGCACTTTATATAGGATGCTCTAGTGGGTAACAATCTGAACAGCATCCCTCCAGCTATTGCAATTTTTAATGCTATTTCTTACCTTGCCTTTCAGTGGAAGCCAACAATCTAGAGCCAAAGTTCAAATCAGTAAAAGCTGTTGTTACAGGACAGGATAATCCCCACTTCCTTACCACATCATATATTCACAGACATAAAGGATGGACAAAACAGGAGTTGCATTTCTCCTTTAATATATGGGAGGCTAATGGTAATTTCTTTCTTCACTTCAGTATTTCATATTCATTTTGACTTGAACTTTATTGTCTTTCCTGCAGTACATCACTTTAAATATATTTATAAACCTATTAAAGAAATAGAGACAAATCTGAAATGAAATTCCGTTAATAAAACGTGAAGCCAGATATACTAATTCCCTTAATTTATAGTTCTGTAAATTATAATTTGTTTAACTATGAAGAAGTTGACTTAGTGACTTACATTTGATTTTTCAATCTATATTCACTATTCATGTATATGTAATCACTTCATGGGAAATATATGGGGAAACAGTGGAAACAGTGTCAGACTTTATCTTGGGGGGCTCCAAAATCACTGCAGATGGTGACTGCAGCCATGAAATTAAAAGACGCTTGCTCCTTGGAAGAAAAGTTATGACCAACCTAGATAGTATATTCAAAACCAGAGACATTTCTTTGCCGACTAAGGTCCATCTAGTCAAGGCTATGGTTTTTCCTGTGGTCATGTATGGATGTCAGAGTTGGACTGTGAAGAAGGCTGACCGCTGAAGAATTAATGCTTTTGAACTGTGGTATTGGAGAAGACTCTTGAGAGTCCCTTGGACTGCAAGGAGATCCAACCGGTCCATTCTGAAGGAGATAAGCCCTGGGATTTCTTTGGAAGGAATGATGCTAAAGCTGAAACTCCAGCACTTCGGCCACCTCATGTGAAGAGTTGAGTCATTGGAAAAGACTCTGATGCTGGGAGGGATTGGGGGCAGGAGGAGAAGGGGATGACAGAGGATGAGATGGCTGGATGGCATCATGGACTCGATGGACATGAGTCTGAGTGAACTCTGGGAGTTGGTGATGGACAGGGAGGCCTGGTGTGCTGAGATTCATGGGGTTGCAAAGAGTCGGACATGACTGAGCAACTGAACTGAACTGAACTGAAGCACATAATCAGAATTAATATTTACTGGATCGACAAAACTCTTTAAAAAATAAAGTGAAAGTTGCTCAGTTGTGTCCAGCTTTTTTTGACCCCATGGACTGCAATCCATGGAATTCTCCAGGCCAGAATACTGGAGTGGGCAGCTGTTTCCTTCTCCAGTGGATCTTCCCAATCCAGGGATTGAACTCATGTCTTCCGCATTGCAGGTGGATTCTTTACCAGCTGGGCCATAAGGGAAGCCCAAGAATACTGGAGTGGGTAGCCTGTCCCTTCTCCAGGGGATCTTCCTGACCCATGAATTGAACCAGGGCCTCCTGCACTATATGGTGATTCTTTACCAACTGAGCTATCAGGGAAGCTGCCCCCCCCCAAATAAAAGTAATAATGGTCAATTATAATTTATGGAGGAATTAGTTTATGAGTACATTTATGGTAAAGCCTCTGAACTTTGCCACCAAAATGTCATTGAATTAGAAGGAAGTAGCTTCCAAAGAAAATGCAGGGGAGCAAGGAAGCAAATACCACCATTAAACTCTTCTTCCAGAGGGTACCATCTGTTACATGTTGAGCGATAGCTTATATAATTAGGAAGCTCATTATAACTTTTTTGGTGAAAAAGTGAGTTGATTCAAGCAAATTTATTATAGAAATTAAGTCAACTGTTAACACTATCCTGATTTGAATACATTCATATGGGCGTTGGAATAA
Source organism: Ovis canadensis (assembly GCF_042477335.2). NCBI lineage: Eukaryota > Metazoa > Chordata > Mammalia > Artiodactyla > Bovidae > Ovis > Ovis canadensis. Next base: position 117,876,103 of record NC_091250.1, on the reverse strand, counting down.
AAAGATATTTTCTGTTGTGCTGTCGCATCTTTGTGGTAACTGACTATTCCTAGTAGCTAAATCTCTCTACAACTTGAAAGAAAGGGAAGGAAAGAGAAAGAATAAAGAAAGAAAGGAAGGAAGGAAAGAAAGAAGAGAAAGAGAAAGAGTGGAGAGAGAGTAAGAGAGAGCAAAGGAAGGAAGGAGGGAAGGAAAGAGAGAGGGAGGGAGGAAGTCATTGATATCCCTTGCTTATTTTTCCTGTACATTACCACAGTAATGTTCTCAGGGCTTGAAAGATGTCTACTCTCTTTTAATATGACTGTTTTTTTTTTTTTTGGTCATAAGAAACTGCACTAAACATGGATGTGGAAAAGAAAAGCATTAGCAGAAAGGCGAAATAAATAACACTAAGTAAGAGGAAAAAATAATAATGTAAATAATGTCAGAGAGGAGGTGAGCTTTTGTCAGAAACTTATCTAACCCTAAGGCATATCATTAAAATTTCTAACAGAGTGGCAAAATAATAATAGTTTAGCAGAAACTTTGAACCTGATGTGATTGTAAGATGTGAGAAGTATATTTATAATTCTGCATGAGAGTGTGTTTGTATATTTATGTATTAGCAATATATACCACAAAAGAATTCTTTAGCTGCATCATGTTTTTCAGTGTTACAGTTTCCTATACTTATTTACATCTCATCTAAGTGACTTTCTTTGTAGAAACTCTTCCATGGGGTTGCCAGATTTGGGCACAACTTAGCAACTAAGCCACCACTACCATACAATTTTATACGTACCATGAAAGTGAAAGTGAAAAGGTTAGTTGCTCAGTCACGTTCAACTTTTTTGCGACCCCCTGGACTGGACTGTAGCCAGCCAGGCTCCTCTGTTCATGGAATTCTCCAGGCAAGAATACTGGAGTGGGTTGCCTGTCCTCCTCCAGCAGATCTTTCCAACCCAGGGATCAAACCTGGGTCTCCTGCATTTCAGGCAGATTCTTTACTGTCTGAGCCACCAGGGAAGCCCATATGTATTATGGACAACTTAAAGTTGTCTGTGTGTGTTTTGGACAACTTTAAATAAATATCTCTAAGCTGTCAAGTTTTCATCCTTTTATAATATTGCTAAGTCGAATGAATTGTTTCCTTCTCATTGTATTGCTGTCGTACTACTAAGACAGCATTTGTCAAAATGTATTACAGCTAAGGAACCACCTCCAACTGTGAAGACATGGACAGAGACTGTCTTGCCCATCGTATACCCTCAGCATCTGTTTGGGCATCTAGTGCCTATTGGGTGCTCAGTATTGGATTTGTTGAATGACTGAATTGATAAAACCACTTTGAGGGAGGGTTGCAACTGCAAGTGATTCTTGCCTTCAGGCTATTCATAATATAGAAATGGAGATTGTATGTTACTTATTAATAACAAGGGTCACTAATATTGGGAAGAAAACCATGGGCTAAGTAAGAATCTTGACTTAGATTTGAGTTCATCCTTCAGAGATGCAGAACTGTGCAGGGACTGGGAGCACATATTCTACAGACATTATCTGAGTTCAGTCTCAGCTCTGCTGTTTGCTAACAAATATCCTGGCCAGCTGGCAAGTAAATTAATTTTCTGAGTTTTAGACTCCCATCTTAAAGGGGCTTGTCGATAATAATATACTATCTACCACATAGCTATTGCTGCTGCTTGGTCTCTTCAGTCGTGTCCGACTCTGTGCGCCCCTATGGATTGCAGCCCGCCAGGCTCCTGTGTCCATGGGATTCTCCAGGCAAGAGTACTGGGGCGGGTTGCCATGCCCTCTTCCAGGGATCTTCCTGGCACAGGGATCGAATCCGCGTCTCTTACGTCTACCTCCACTGGCAGGCAGGTTCTTTGCTACTAGTGTCACCTGGGAAGCCACATAGAGTTGTTATGAATTTAAATGAGTTTGCTCTCTCAGTGTGGTGAGAACAGTATCTGGCATATAATAAATAGTCGTAATAAGCCACGAAATCTTTGGGCTTCTAAAAAAAAGTCTTCATAAATAATATGCTTTTGGCATTTTTCTTCTGAATTGAACTTCAGTGTTTTTTTTTTTTTTAAATTAACTAAAGGGCACAGTTTTTGTTGGTTTATTTATCTATCTAACTTGTATCTATCTACCTACCATCTCTCTCTCTAGGACTGAAATGAAGATTATTATTAGGGACGATAATATCTGGGCACACGGAAAAAGAGGGAAAAGTAGATAGATTTTGCGCTTGCTTCTTGAAAAAGAATCATTTTCTCCACATGTGTTTAGTTGAAACTGGAAAAGCCTGGAAATTTATTTATTTTGGAATAGCATGTTCAGAGCTTATGTAACTATCTGTGAAATTCATTTGTCACAGTCTATTTCCACCTTTTCTTCCCTTATCTTTAGCTATCAGAGTAAATTTAAACAGAATGGAACTGAATGCCAGGACTAACTTTCAAATGAATGACAATCGATAAGGTAGGACTCTAAATAAAAAAGAAATGACAGTATTTACCCAGGGAGGGTGATAGTAGGTGTAGCTGATCCGCAGGGTAAGGAAGTTATCTCATACTGGGGAGCCCAGAGCAGATAGAGAAGCTCCCCTGGAAGTTCCTGATGTCTTGAGAAAGGGTGAAGATGTCAAAGACTATTACTCCCTTCTTCAAAAATGTTTGGAGATCTTTAAAATAGGAGAGTTCACCATCTGTCTTGAGTGATGATTTGTTCACTTTCCCTGAAAACATAGTTGGAGTAATTGGCTTTCTAGACCTTGGCAAATCTATATAAAGTATACAGTTGTAATGTGGCAGAGTTTTCTTGTGGATCTTTTTTGCAGTTGTCACTTATTCCATAAAGAAGAGATATCTATCTATCTATCTATCTGTCATCTAAATATCTATCAAAATACTTGAAGGAGGAATGTATAAAAGTGATAACTAAAGACTTCATTTAAAATGACTAAATTCATGTTACAGGCTGAGAACATCACACAATTAAGTTAGTTAGGCCAAACACAGTGGGCGACCTAATTTATAATTTCTCCTCACTGAGGAATTAATAGAAACTTTTTTGGTGTGCTTATTAGAAATGTCTATTTCCTGACCTATTCCAGAGCATCTTCTTTTTCCATCTCTGTGTTCATTCCATCTTTCTCTTCTCTCATACATAGTTTGTGCTCTAGGCCAGCACTATCAAGTCCAAGTATAATGTGAGCCACATCAGCTCAGTTCAGTTGCTCAGTTGTGTCTGACTCTTTGAGGCCCCATGAATCTCAGCACACCAGGCCTCCCTGTCCATCACCAACTCCCGGAGTTCACTCAGACTCATGTCCATCGAGTCAGTGATACCATCCAGCCATCTCATCCTCTGTCATCCCCTTCTCCTCCTGCCCCCAATCCCTCCCAGCATCAGAGTCTTTTCCAATGAGTCAATTTTTCGCATAAGGTGGCCAAAGTACTGGCATTTCAGCTTTAGCATCATTCCTTCCAAAGAAATCCCAGGGTTGATCTCCTTCAGAATGGACTGGTTGGATCTCCTTGCAGTCCAAGGGACTCTCAAGAGTCTTCTCCAACACCACAGTTCAAAAGCATCAATTCTTCAGTGCTCAGCCTTCTTCACAGTCCACCGCTCACATTCATACATGACCACAGGAAAAACCATAGCCTTGTGTCTCTACTATCTAGGTTGGTCATAATTTTTCTTACAAGGAGTAAGCGTCTTTTAATTTCCTGGCTGCAGTCACCATCTGCAGTGATTTTGGAGCCCCCCAAAATGAAGTCTGACACTGTTTCCACTGTTTTCCCATCTATTTCCCATGAAGTGATGGGGCCAGATGCCATGATCTTCATTTTCTGAATGTTGAGCTTTAAGCCAACTTTTTCACTCTCCTCTTTCACTTTCATCCAGAGGCTTTTTAGTTCCTCTTCACTTTCTGCCATAAGGGTGGTGTCATCTGCATATCTGAGGTTATTGATATTTCTGCCGGCAATGTTGATTCCAGCTTGTGTTTCTTCCAGTCCAGCGTTTCTCATGATGTACTGTGCATAGAAGTTAAATAAGCAGGGTGACAATATACAGCCTTGATGTACTCTTTTCCCAATTTGGAACCAGTCTGTTGTTCCATGTCCAGTTCTAACTGCTGCTTCCTAACCTGCATACAGATTTCTCAGGAGGCAGGTCAGGTGGTCTGGTATTCCCATCTCTTTCAGAATTTTCCACAGTTTATTGTGATCCACACAGTCAAAGTCTTTGGCACAGTCAATAAAGCAGAAATAGATGTTTTCTGGAACTCTCTTGCTTTTTCCATGATCCAGTGGATGTTGGCAATTTGATTTCTGGTTCCTCTGCCTTTTCTAAAACCAGCTTGAACATCAGGAAGTTCATGGTTCACGTAATGCTGAAGCCTGGCTTGGAGAATTTTGAGCATTATTTTACTAGCATGTGAGATGAGTGCAATTGTGCGGTAGTTTGAGAATTCTTTGGCATTGCCTTTCTTTGGAATTGGAATGAAAACTCACCTTTTCCAGTCCTGTGGCCAATTCTGAGTTTTCCAAATTTGCTGGCATATTGAGTGCAGCACTTTCACAGCGTCATCTTTCAAGATTTGAAACAGCTCAACTGGAATTCCATCACCTCCACTAGCTTTGTTCATAGCGATGCTTTCCAAGGCCCACTTGACTTCACATTCCAGGATGTCTGGCTCTAGATTAGTGATCGCACCATCATGATTATCTGGGTCATGAAGATCTTTTTTGTACAGTTCTTCTGTGTATTCTTGCCACGTCTTCTTAATATCTTCTGCTTCTGTTAGGTCCAGACCATTTCTGTCCTTTATCGAGCCACATAGATAATTTTAAATTTTCTTGAAGCCATATTAAAAAATAATGTGGTGAAATTAATTTTAATAGTATATTTTATTTAACTCAGTATATCTAAAATATGGTGCTTCCCTGGTGGCTCAGTTAGTAAAGAATCTGCCTGCAACGCAGGAGGCTGCCTATAGTTCAGGACACCTGGTTTTAATCTCTGGGTCAGGAAAATCCCCTAGAGAAAGAAATGGCAACCCACTCCAGTATCTTGCCTGGGAAATCCCATGGACAGAGGAACCGGGGGTGGGGGTGGGGGGCTACAGTCTAAGTGGTTGTAAGAGTTGGACACAACTTAGTGACTAAACCAAAATATTTTAAGTTCAGTTTGTAGTCAGTATAATACTAATGAGCTACTTGATATCTTTTGGCACTAGGTCTTTAAACTAGAATGTGTATTTTTCACTTATGTAGTTCATCACAATTAGGCCTAACCACATTTCATGGCTACTGTTTTGGGTCAAGGAGCTCCAGACCTTCCATGTTGTAAGGATCGCTTACTTAGGTTTGCCCTAAAAATGCTTGCAATGTACAGATATAAAGAATATAATGCATGCAGTGAAACATTAACTCCACTCTCTGACACCTTCATCTCTCTCCAGCTATATCTTCTCCAACCTCTACAACTACTTTTTTTTTGTGTGTGTGTGTGATTTATAGTCTAACCATCTTCTTCATAATGATTTGGTCACATCTTATATTCTTTTGTTCCTTCTCTTGGCATTTTTTATATTACACTTAATCCTTGGTTGCTACATGAGAGTCTGGTTTTAGAAAATGTTGACATGTTAGCTAATAATTACACTTGTTGAAATGGCTAGCTAAAAAATAGAAGTGACAGAAAGAAAGCATCTACTTTATAGCTAGAGATTAATTTTGGTTAATTGTCCAAATATTGTGTGTGCTCAGTTACTCAGTTGAGTCTGACTTTTTGTTGCCCCATGTATTGTAGCCTGCCAGCCTCCACTGTCCATGGAATTTTCCAGGCAAGAATATTGGAGTGGGGTGCCATTTCCTACTCTGGGGGATCTTCCAGAACCAGGGATCAAATTTAAGTGTTTGCATTGGCAGGCAGATCCTTTACCACTAGGGCCACTTAGGAAGCCCAGTCCAAATATAAGATAGGTGAATTTTTAAAATACATTGGATATGAATCAAAAATATGGATTTAAAAGGCAAAGGAGAAAAGGAAAGTTATATGCATCTGAATGCAGAGTTCCAAAGAATGGCAAGGAGAGATAAGAAAACCTTATTCAGTGATCAATGCAAAGAAATAGAGGAAAATAGTAGAATGGAAAAGACTAGAGATCTCTTCAAGAAAATTAGCGATACCAAGGGAACATTTCATGCAAAGATGGGCACAAAAAAGGACAAAAATGGTATGGACCTAACAGAAGCAGAAGATATTAAGAAGAGGTGGCAAGAATACACAGAAGAATTGTACAAAAAAAGATCATCATGACCCAGATAACTATGATGGTGTGATCACTCACCTAGAGCCAGACATCCTGGAATGTAAAGTCAAGTGGACCTTAGGAAGCATCACTATGAACAAAGCTAGTGGAGGTGATGGAATTCCAGTTGAGCTAATTCAAATCCTAAAAGATGATGCCATGAAAGTGCTGCACTCAATATGCCAGCAAATTTGGAAAACTCAGCAGTGGCCACAGGACTGGAGAAGCTCAGTTTTCATTCCAATTCCAAAGAAAGGCAATGCCAAAGAATTCTCAAACTACCGCATAATTGCACTCATCTCACACACTAGCAAAGTAATTATCAAAATTCTCCAAGCTAGGCTTCAACAGTAGCCGAACTGTGAACTTCCAGTTGTTTAAATTGGTTTTAGAAAAGGCAGGGGAACCAGAGATCAAATTGCCAACATCCATTGGATCATAGAAAAGCAAGAGAATACCAGAAAAACATCTACTTCTGCTTTATTGATTACGCCAAAGCCTTGACTGTGTAGAACACAACAAACTGTGGAAAATTCTGAAAGAGATGGGACTATCAGACCACCTGACCTGCCTCCTGAGAAATCTGTTTGCAGGTCAGGAAGCAGCAGTTAGAATTGGACATGGAACAACAGACTGGTTCCAAATTGGGAAAAGAGCACGTCAGGGCTGTGTATCGTCACTCTGCTTATTTAACTTGCATGCAGAGTACATCATGAGAAACGCTGGGCTGGATGAAGCACAAGCTGGAGTCAAGATTGCCGGGAGAAGTATCAGTAACCTCAGATATGCAGATGACACCACCCTTCTGGAAGACAGTGAAGAGGAACTAAAGAGCCTCTTGATGAAAGTGAAAGAGGAGAGTGAAAAAGTTGGTTTAAAACTCAACATTCAGAAAACTAAGACCATGACATCCAGTCCCATCACTTCATGGCAAATAGATGGGGAAACAATGGAAACAGTGACAGACTTTATTTTTCTGGGCTCCAAAATCACTGCAGATGGTGACTGCAGCCATGAAATTAAAAGATATATATATATATATATATATATATATATATATATATATATATATTTGTAAGCAAAGCTATACCAACTTGGACAGCATATTAAAAAGCGGAGAGATTACTTTGCCAACAAAGGTCCGTCTAGTAAAAGCTGTGGTTTTTCCAGTAGTCATGTATGGATATGAGAGTTGGAGTAAAAAGAACGGTGAGCACTGAAGAATGGATGCTTTTGAACTTTGGTTTTGGAGAAGACTCTTGAGTGTCCCTTGAAGTACAAGGAGTTCCAACCAATCTATCCTAAAAGAAATCAGTCCTGAATATTCATTGTAAAGACTGATGCTAAAGCGGAAACTCCAATACTATGGCCACCATATGTGAAGAACTGATTCATAGGAAAAGATTCTAATGGTGGGAAAGATTGAAGGCAGGAGGAGAAGCGAACTACAGAGGATGAGATGGTTGGATGGTATCACCAACTCAATGGGCATGAGTTTGAGCAAGCTTTGGGAGCTGGTGATGGACAGGGAAGCCTGGGATGCTGCAGTCCATGGGGTCAGAAAGAATCAGACACAACTGAGTGAGTGATCTGAAAAACTGAGTGCTTCTTTATTCATATAATTATGAAATGAAGATAATTGCCCTTGTTTTTATATGCAAGTCTTGAGCTTATAGTATACCTTGGCCCTCAAAGATAGCTTGTATGGAATATTTAATGCTGCAATAAGGTAGTGGATTTTTGTGAATGGTGCACTTTGCACTGTTTTCCAGAAGAGGTAGACGATTTATATGACCTTTCATTTTGGGGACTAAACTTTCCCTACACATGACACAACAGTGGACACAGATGTATGGAGATATTGATCCACTCAGCCACTAGAGTAACTGGCTTTTGCCTGGGGGTGACCCAAAGCCTTTGCTGTCATCTCAGCTTGCAGCAACCTCTTCCGTAATCCCAGAGCATTGTGTAAATGCTGTTTCCTATGTGAGCCAAGATTTGGTAAGTTTGGGAAGCTCTGCCATAGTAGATCTAAATGTCACTTCAATTTTAAAAGTACATGAGATTCTACTTAAGGTGGAAAATGTGTTAAGTAGGAAGTTTAACCCAGTACTCTGTGACAACTTAGAGGCGTGGGATGGGATGGGAGGTGGGAGGGAGGTTCAAGAGGGAGGGGACATATGTATACTCACGGCTGATTCACGGTTATTGTATGGCAGTGAGCAACATGACATTGTAAAGCAATTATCTTCCAATTAAAAAAAAAGATGTTTAGAGATAAGGTACTGAGTAAATCTAATAATAATAATGAAGTTGAGAAATCTGGGGAACAAAAAGAAAATGTGTTTGGATGTTAAAGAAATATAGTATTTTCCCCCATATCCCTTTCCATAGGTAATTGTGCCTCCTTGAACTCCTTTCAAGTTTCCAAGTAAAGTTTGCTTTAGTTTTTGATTCTTGTTAAACCTACTAAGTTTGGTTTCCCAATCTGCAAAAATCATATCAGTTCAGTTCAGTTCAGTCACTCAGTTGTTTCTCTTTGTGACCCAAAGGACTGATGCATACCAGGCTTCCCTGTCCATCATCAACCCCTGGAGCTTACTCAGACTCATGTCCAGCGAGTCGGTGATGCTATACAACGTATCATATACTGTTAATTATTAAAAATGTTTAAAAATATTATTTGCAAGCATTTTAGAAGCAAAAAGAAAGTAGTCAAAACAAAGGGTAAGTAGTTATTTTATTTTCAAACTTACATGTTTTCCAATTTTGATATATTCTTCTGGGATATATCCTCTCTAAAAAATAACTAAAAATAATTTTGAAATATTGATAAAGCAAGCATGAAAAAATGTCATATTATTATTTGCTCAAAGAGAAACAATTTCAAATATTATCAATTCCCATTTCTTATTAGTTATCTTATGTTCTCATTTTCACTAACATGTTTTAAATGTTATGCTCTTAAAGCTGCAACAACAGAGTGGATCTTTAATACCCTTAAAGAGGACCTTCACCTATGCAAGTCAGTGAGACATGAAGAGAGCAAGAAAGATATTTAAGGTCACACAGAGAGTTGCTATGGAACTTAGAGTCGTGTTTCTATTGTTATCCCTGGTGTCATGGAGAGCTTTCAGTTTTGTTTCCGTTTCTGCCATTCTGCTTAAAGTCTTCTAGTATGAACAGACCCATAGATTTAAAGATAGTGTCTCACAGAGATTAAGTAAAGGATGCTTGTATTAGCATCACAACATAGATTGGTTCTTTCTTAAAAAGCTTTGAAAATAATCCTTGATGACTGTGGGAAAAAATGGAACAAAAGCTATAATGGCAGTATTTAAAATATTTAATATAAAATTTAATATACAATATTAAAATAATAATATTCAGCTTGCTAATGTTTGCCTGGTAGTAATTCTATTAGAAACATTATTTTTGGTCATAAACATTACTGAGTTGTAGATAATCATGAATATTTTTTCAATTATGAAAATTATAGGACTGTCAATTTACATAATAGCAACATTTTTTTATTCTCTAATTTACCTTTTTTTTTTTTTAAAGGAATGCTTTATTTATTTATTTTTGGCCACAGCCCATGACATGTGGGATCTTAGTTCCCCAGCCAGGGATCGAACCCATGCCCCTTGCAATGGAGGCATGGAGTCTCAACCACTGGACCTCCAGGGAAGTCCTACCTTTTCTTTTTATTAACAAAGTCTAGTAAATTATTCTTTTAAGAAAAGAATTCCCTGATTTCCCAATGGTTAGGACTCCTTGCTTCCACTGCTGGGGGCCAAGGTTCTATCCCCAGTCAGGGAACTAAGATCCGTGGTGTGGCAAAAAGGAAAAAAAAAAAAAAAAAGAAAGAAGCTTGATATAAAAGAGGAACCTATAAGAAATGAACTTAGATGGCCAAAAATTTGAGTTGAATTTCTTGAAGTAAATAACCATAGGCTTATTGGGTGCACATTTGGAATTATCTTATTAAATGATTTTAACTTTCTAATCAAAGCTTTTCTTGAAGGGAAAAAGGGTTGATTTTTTCTCTTGATAAAATGTCAAAATATGCCTATTTTTATCAACACATTTGAATTTGACTTCTACTTAAAGAATTTAAATACATATGGGTGTGTGCTAAGTTGCTTTAGTCATGTCTGACTCTGAGACCTTATGGACTGTAGCCTGCCAGGCTCCTCTGTCCATGGGATTCTCCAGGCAAGAATACTGGAGTGGGCTGCCATTTCCTCCTCCAGGGGACTTTCCCAACCCAGGAATCGAATCAGCGTCTCTTATGTCTCCTGCATTGGCAGGTAGGTTCTTTACCACTGGTGCCACCTGGGGAGCTGAGGATTACACGTGGGTAATTCTGATTACACCTGGCAAGTGTGCTCTGTCTTGAAGTCAGCCTCTGCAAGAGCTCTCTGTCAAAGTCATAAGTCTAACTCCCAAAGCCTTGAACAATGGACTACAGAAACTTAGGTTATGTTTTCTAGGAATCTTACATGTAGCTTATCTTAGAGCATAACTTCCTAAAAGTTCTTTTTATATCTCTCTTGGAGAAAGCAATGGCAACCCACTCCAGTACTCTTGCCTGGAAAATCCCATGGACGGAGGAGCCTGGTAGGCTGCAGTCTGTGGGGTTGTGAAGAGTCGGGCATGACTGAGCGACTTCACTTTCACTTTTTACTTTCATGCATTGGAGAAGGAAATGGCAACCCACTTCAGTGTTCTTGCCTGGAGAATCCCAGGGACAGTGGAGCCTGGTGGGCTGCTGTCTATGGGGTCGCATAGAGTTAGACACGACTGAAGCAACTTAGCAGCAGCAGCCATCTCCCCAAGTGCCATACTCATATATGAAATCTCTGAATCACCAGAGAGGAAATTGACTGACTAGAGATCTAGCTTACTCCTTGGAAGGAAAGTTATGACCAACCTAGACAGCATATTAAAAAGCAGAGACATTACTTTGTCAACAAAGGTCTGTCTAATCAAGGCTATGGTTTTTCCAGTAGTCATGTTTGTATGTGAGAGTTGGACTATAAAGAAAGCTGAGCACCGAAGAATTGATGCTTTTGAACTGTGGTGTTGGAGAAGACTCTTGAGAGTCCCTTGGACTGCAAGGAGATCCAACCAGACCATCCTGAAGGAGATCAGCCCTGGGTGTTCATTGGAAGGACTGATGCTGAAGCTGAAACTCCAATACTTTGGCCACCTGATGTGAAGGGCTGATTCATTTGAAAAGACCCTGATGCTGGGAAAGATTGAGGGCAGGAGGAGAAGGGGATGACAGAGGATGAGATGGTTGGATGGCATCACTGACTCAATGGACATGAGTTTGGGTAGACTCTAGGAGTTGGTGATCACAGGGAGGCCTGGTGTGCTGTGGTTCATGGGGTTGCAAAAAGTTGGACACAACTGAGTGACTGAACTGAACTGAACTGAAAGAGAGCTAGCTGGACTCTAAGCTATGGAATTGAGCCTCTGCTCATTTTGCACTTCATACCTGGCTTGATGTGGCATTGCAAAAATAGTTGTGAATGCTTAGAGTAGATAATTCTATTATTCTTCAATCATAATATACTTGAAAAACTTGCATGTAGACATATGCATGATATTGCTAAAGATTAAACTCTGGTTAATATGACCAGAAAATAAAAATCTAAATTGTTTCCATTTGGTCTTATCTGAAAGGATAATTATTCAAGCAGAGCTTTTTCTTACAATAATTAAAGTGATGATCTATGATAGTATTTATAGAGCCTTGCATTCTGATGACATGCAAGTTTGAGAAATTCTAATATAATTTCATGGACTAAAACCTTCCTTAAGGGAGATGCCATTAAATGTACAAATAGGCTCGGATGTAAATTATGCATGTCCAGTTTCATCTTCCTCAGATTCATATCTGATTTTGTATATAGGCTTTCATGTCTTAGATGAGGCCAAATGTGGAAAAAAGGGGTCTTTCCTAAAAAATATTCTATTATTTTCAAAAAGAATGCACTGGTAATGTAAATAGTGAAAATAATGAAACCTCTGAAATAGCAACTGTGTGGCACATTACTTTGAGAGCCAGTTTCTAAAAGAGGCAAGCCCAAGAAAATACCTAGGTTAATTTCTACATGGAGAGATTGGTAGCTTGATTCTCTGGCCCTAAGTGTTTCGGAAGGCGCTAAAATTGGACTACTTGGGAGAAGCTATAAGGGCCTTAACACAGATGTATTGTTCATGTATATTGAACAATGCTGAGTTGCTAAGTAGTTTGTTTTTCTTTATAGTTAACTTTTTAAAAAAAATTTTAATTGGAGGATAATTAATTTACAATATTGTGCTGGTTTCTGCCACACATCGACGTGAATCAGCCACAGGTATAGATATGTCCCCTCCCTCTTCAACCTCCCTCCCATTTCCCACCCCATCCCACCCCTGCAGGTTGTCACAGAGCACTGGGTTGAGCTCCATGTATCAAGCAGCAAATTCCCAATAGCTTTTTTTTTTTTTTTTCACAGATGATAATGTATATGTTTCCATGCTACCTATTCTTGAATAACAAAGTTGAGTCTTAGAATCACTTGTTTCAGATGGAAGCAAGAGAGTAAATGATTTCCCTAGGGTTATACTGAGTTAAAGGTTAAAATAAAGAAGTAGGTCTATGGATAATTCTGTAGGAAACACTGTTTTTTTTTTTTTTTTTTCCCTTTCTTTTGAAATACTGTTTTAACCCTTGCCTCCACACTGGGGGAAATTTATGTAAGGGCAGAGATGGGGTTTTCTCTGTTCACCCATGATGTAGCTTCTTGAAAAATAGCTCACAGTAGCTGATTGGTGGAGAGAGGATTCTTGTAAGAGACATGAGCCTGTTTGCCTTATAATGCGCTGCTAAGGATATGCTGAAATATATATTGCTATTTGTAAAATGTCAGTCAAATCATTTATAAATACTTACAATTGCATTTACTTTGCTTTCCTGAAAAAGAACCAATTGCACAAAACAGTTACATAAAGGAGTTTTTTTTTTTTTTTCTCTCCTAACAATGGGTGCTGCTGCTGCTGTGTAGTTGCTTGGTCCAGTCCAACTCTTTGCGTCCCCATGAACTATGGCCGGTCAGTCTCCTCTCCCCCTGGGATTTCCCAGGCAAGAATACTGGAGTGGGTTGTCATATCCTTCTCCAGGGGATCTTCCTGACCCAAGGATGGAACCTCGTCTCCTGCATTGGCAGGCGGATTCTTTACCACTGAGCCACCTGGGAAGCCGCTAACAGTGGGTATCACTGTTTATATAAAGATGCTCTCAGCTTTAAGGGCTTCCCTTGTGGTTCAGCTGGTAAAGAATCCACCTGCAATGCTGGAGACCTGGGTGTGGTCCCTGGGTGAGGAAGATTCCTTGGAGAAGGGAACAGCTACCCACTCCAGTATTCTGGTCTGGAGAATTCTATGGACTGTATAGTCCATGGGGTCGCAAAGAGTCGGATGTGACTGAGTGACTTTCACTTTCAGTTTTAAGCACCTGTCTGAGCATTTCATCTATTAGTAGATGATGAAAGCTAATATTTGGAAATCTGGCCAGGATACATTCTAATATCTGAAAATGAATAGTACAGGTATTATGAATTCAGATATTTAGCATTTTGGGCCACATTAGGTTGTAAAGAAATATTATTAAAGCAATATTTCATAATTTGAAATAAATTTATTAAATATTTATATATTTTTAAATTATAAAATTTATAAAAACTTAAATTTTTAAATAATTTTGTAAAATTATAAAATTTATAAAAACCTTTTATAAAAATGGTTACTTTTTTCTCATCGGCCTAATCATCACTGCTAACCTTTGTAAAGTGTTAAAACAAAGTTCAAGTAGGAAATCAGGTATATGCTAAGTAAGAGGAAACTATTGGCATCTTGATTTAGCTGTAAACTTCCGGTAAATAGGGGCTTTCCTGGAACCTCAGCTGGTACAGATCTGCCTTCAATGCTGGAGACCCCAGTTCAATCCCTAGATAGGGAAGATCTGCTGGAGAAAGGATAGGCTGCCCACTCCAGTGTTTTGGGGCTTCCCTGGTGGCTCAGCTGGTAAAGAATCTGCCTACAATGCGGGAGACCTGGGTTCGATCCTTGGGTTGGGAAGATCCCCTGGAGAAGGGAACAGCTAACCACTCCAGTGTTCTGGTCTCGAGAATTCCCTGATTGTATAGTCCATGTGGTCCCGAAGAGTTGGACACGACTGAGCAACTTTCACTTCTCTGGTAGTTGCGTTTAGTCACGCTGAATGACACAAAATTATGCTCCGGGTCAAGACCTTTTGTTTTTCTGTACTCTTCTCAAAAGAGTTCATACTTCCCACTCCATCAGGATGTAAGAGAAGTAACATCTAAGTTTTGTTCTAGGCATCTTGAGACAGTAGATGAGTGATTCTTGGTGGGAAAAGCTATGTCACACTTACCCAGGAGAAGTTTTGGAGGTTTTGGGTTTCTTGGTCTTTGTTGGGTATTCCAGTGATTAGGGGTCCAATTGGCCTTTAACTCACAGGGAGGAGAGGGCTGGATGTTTCGCAGTGTGTGGGACAGCCCCACACAATGAGAAACTGTCCCATATTCTGTGAGACTTTTGAATATATCACATGGGACAAACCTTTATATTTTGTCATGATTTTCATATGCCCTGAATTTTCTAGGAATGCAATTACTGTGTAAGTGGAGGAAAAATTTTATACAATCTTTTTATGTTTTCAGAGTTCCTAGGAGTTGGCAAAGAATTCACAATATGTCACTGACGGCAGTGTCACTTGTGGAATTTGAATTGTTAAAGTGGATCATTTTGCATTTATAGCTCTTGAATCCATGTTGAAAGAGCCTTTTTCTCTCATCTGTCCAACTCTGAATATATTTATTTATCCCCTACTTTAAAATGACAAATACAGAGAAGAAAGGTTGACAATATTCAATTGAATATTGCTTTTTCTTAAATACGCGTTTATTCACTGAAGTGAGGGCAAACATCTGGCTTCTTCGTTTTCTTTTCTGGTAGAGCCACACCTGAACATTTAAATACTGAAATGTATATGATTTTAGTATGTGTATATTAAAATATTATTTATTTTCTATTTCACATTTGATGCATTATATTGATTCTTTGAAATTGTATATGTTGTATTATTTACAAAGATAAGTTGTGTTATTTACATTGAGTTAGAGAATGAACTTACGGTTGCTGAAAGGGTGATGGGGGATAAATGGGGAGGAGGTGGAGAGAGTTGGAGAGTTGGGGATGGGCATGTGTTGTGTGCTAATTCATTCAGTTGTGCCTGACTCTCTGTGATCCTATGGACTGTAGCCCACCAGGCTCCTCTATCTGTGGAAATCTCCAGGCGAGAATAGTGGAGTGTTGCCATGCCCTCCTCCAGGGGATCTTCCTGACCCAGGGATCTAACCCGCATCTCTTACCTGTCTTGCACTGGCAGACGGGTTCTTTACCACTAGCACCACCTGGGAAGCCCTAGTGAAAGTCGCTCAGTCATGTCCGACTCTTTGTGACTCCATGGACTATACAGTCCATGGAATTCTCTAGGCCAGAATACTGGGGTGGGTAGCCTTTCCCTTCTCCAGGGGATCTTCCCAAACCAGGGATCGAACCCAGGTCTCCCACGTTGCAGGTGGATTCTTTACCAGCTGAGTCACAAGGGAAGCCCTGGGAAGCCTTATTCTCAGAGAACACTTTCTTGAAGGATTATCTCCTATGCAGAGTGAGATCCCACCCATGAGCAGAGGTCTTTGGACTAGTGATCTTTCTTGGAGAGCTTCTTGTCCTCAGAAGTTTAAAAGCCACACCCTGTATCTGCAGTGAGTGAACATCTCACCTGGCTTCACTGGGGCAAACTTTTGTTTCCTGCGGAATCTGTGAGCTCTCCTCTTGCTGCTGGAGTTTCTGTGTCTCTAGAGCGGCTGACACCACTTCTTCCCAGCGTGCTGTGAGGCTGAAGTGCACACCCAGAAACTCCCAAGACTACACTTCCTTCAGCTGACTCTGGGTTTGTAACCTTCTGGTTATTCTCAGAGAAAAACTTTAATAAAGGCAGATTTTATTTACCACAGTTATAGAGTTAGGATTCCAAAGAAAACAAGGTGGTGATTGTTGTTGTTCAGTCATTAAGTTGTGTTCAGATCTTTGAGACATCATGGACTATAGCCCTCCAGGCTCCTCTGTCCATGGGATTTTCCAGGCAAGAACACTGGAGTGGGCTGCCATTACCTTCTCCAGGAATGGACATGTCCACACTGCTATATTTAACATGGATAACAAACAAGGACCTACTGTATAGCACAGGGAACTCTGCTCAATGTTGAGTGGCAGCCTGGATGAGAGGGGAGTTTGGGGGAGAATAGATACATGTTTATGTATGGCTGAGTCCCTTTGCTGTCCACCTGAAGCTATCACAACATTATTAATCGGCTATACTACAATGGCGTGCTGCGATTCATGGGGTGGCAAAGAGTCAGACACGACTGAGCGACTGAACTGAACTGAACTGAACAATACAAAATTAAAAGTTTAATAAAAAAATAAAAAGAATCAGAAAGTGGAGAGGGGAGAGAGAATTTGTTTAAAAAAATGTCTTTGAAGAGAAGTATAGCCTTTAGGTCCCCACTCCCTTACTCTGGGTTACTTGGGTAGGAGGCTGCCTCGACTTTAGGTCCAGGGTAGGAAGCTTCTTTGGAGAAGGCAGGGGCACCCCACTCCAGTACTCTTGCTGGAAAATCCTGGTAGGCTGCAGTCCATGGGATCTCAAAGAGTCGGACACGACTGAGTGACTTCACTTTCACTTTTCACTTCCATGCATTGGAGAAGGAAATGGCAACCCACTCCAGTGTTCTTGCTTGGAGAATCCCAGGGACTGCCTGTGTGGGCTGCTGTCTATGGGGTCGCACAGTGTCAGACACGACTGAAGCGACTTAGCAGTAGTAGCAGTAGGAAGCTTCTTGAATATTCATTGGAAGGACTGATGCTGAAGCTCTAATACTTTGGCCACCTGATGCAAAGAGCTGACTCATAGGAAAAGACCCTGAGGCTGGGAAAGATTGAAGACAGGAGAAGAGGGTGACAGAGGATGAGATGGTTGGATATCATCACTGACTCAATAGACGTGAATATGAGCAAAGTCTAGGAGATAGTGGAGGACAGGGGAGCCTGGCATGCTGAAGTCCACGGAGTCGCAGAGTTGGACATGACTTAGCAACTGAACAGCAACAAACCACTAGCCTCTCTCCCCTTGCGGGAGATGGAAGAGCCTGGGGGTGGGGCTGAAAGTTCCAATGCTGAAACTTACAGGTTGTTTCCCCTGGCAACCTCCCACAGAAGAACTTGTTTTCTTGGTTAAGCCTTGTAAATCTAGGAAATCTAGGCTTATATTTTCAGAATGCCTTCTAGTTTCTTCTTATAATATTGTACTTACAATTTTTGTTTGTTTTACTTTTATTCCATATCTTTTAGTGCCTTAAATGCTTTCTATGCAGCCACTGTCTTCTTAGATAATTCCAAGAAAAAACAAAAAGAAATCATGCTGATTTCCTCTCAAACTGACACCACATCTCTACCAAGGGAAGTTGTCTTTAAAGATGCATTAAAACTGTGACAATTCTTGTTGGTTTCTTGTGCAACTTTGGCTCAGGGAGGACTGAAAGGGAGGTATAAGAATGATAGTTTCCACACTACTAGTAAAAGACTAGTTATTTTTTAGCCATAGTAACAAGTAACCGTTGGAGCTGGTGACAGAATCAACAACAATTGACCTGAGTGAACATACTTCTGTGGGCCAACCAAGCAGAGTAAGAGCGTCTAACTTCTGAAAGTCAGCCAGACTCACTACAATGAATTTGCTTTGGACAATCAAACTGAGCAACAGTGTGACTCAAGTAGTCTTGCTTCCGCACTTAATGTCAACTCACTTCTGCTTCTGGAAATCTGCCCATCTCTAAACTGTGCTTCCTGAAAGTCCGCAATGTCAGTGGTCTCTTCTGTGCATAGGCAGAATAGCGCTCTGTAAGCAATACATTTAGCTTTGAGGTTTCGTTGCAGATTTTGCATAGTGCTATCATCCTTTGTCTCTTACCATCGTATCTCCTGAATCTCATTTGCCGCTTAGATGCAGATAGTCTAGCAGTTATGAACTTGGGCTCTAGGCTGATTCTGCTGCATTCTGGCTGTGTGATCCTGAGTAATTCACCCTGATTTTTTCATTTGTAAAATCAGGAGACTTATAGCATCTACTTTACAGGATTGCATTAAATATATGAATCACTTTAAGTGGTTTATAAATATTAGTTAGTATTACTATTTCTTGCTTTTATAAATACCTAGCGTAAAGTAAAAGTTAAAAGGAAGTGAAGGGTATCACTGTTGCTGCTGCTACTAAGTTGCTTCAGTTGTGTCCGACTCTGTGCAACCCCAGGGACAGCAGCCCACCAGGCTCCCCCGTGCCTGGGATTCTCCAGGCAAGAACACTGGAGTGGGAAAAAAAAAAAAAAAAAAAGAACACTGGAGTGGGTTGCCATTTCCTTCTCCAATGCATGAAAGTGAAAAGTGAAAGTGAAGTCGCTCAGCCGTGTCCGACTCTTCTCGACCCCATGGACTGCAGCCCACCAGGCTCCTCCGTCCATGCATTTTCCAGGCAAGAGTACTGGTGTGGGGTGCCATCACCTTCTCCGAAAGGTATCACTCCCTTACAATTCAAGGCTTTGCTTGTACTTTCCAACATCAATATTTTTAAAGTATAAGCTTAATACTTTTAAAGCTTGGAGGAGTTGTGCTTGTGTTTATGTGTTTGTGCATGTGATATATGTGATACAGACATACATATGTATCATATATATGTGATACAGACATACATATGCCTCTGTCAATTTTGAAACTATTCTCATTGTTTGAAGAAGAGCTCATATTCAGACTTCATTCATAAGGGAACAAACATCTGTTTAATATAGGGCATACAGCCACAGTAGTATTGTTAATAAACATGTAGATGTTTCTTGTTAAGGACTAGCATATTGAGTTCTATATTTTAATTATTTTACCAAGAATATTACATACATTGTATTATTTTATACATTTATTAAATCATTTGACAAAATTTTATTATGTGTCTGTTTTGTGCCAGGCAGTGTTCTTGAGACTAGAAATAAAATGATGAACTGTGGTACTGAATAAATTCCACTCATCTAGGTTTCCTTTTGAAAACAGAAATGTCATGGGTATAATTAAATGATTTATTATTACTTATCTTGATATGTGTTTATATTTATGCTTATATTAAAGTTGTTGTTTATTTGCTAAGTCGTGTCCAGCTCTTTGCAACCCCATGGACTGTAGCCTGCCAGACTCCTCTGTCCATGGGATTTCCCAGGCAAGAATATTGGAGAATATAGAATATTGGAGTTTGCCATTTTCTTCTCCCGGGGATCTTCCCCATCCAGGGAGCGAGCCTACATCTCCTATGTCTCCCGCAGGCAGATTACCCACAGAGCCATTACAAAACTAAAACCAGTAGGAGTGTTGTTTTGTTACATGAATTCTGTTGCCGTTGTTGGAATCACTTGTTATACAGTGACACCGGAAGCACAGAGAAAGCCTGGCAAATGTTTGTGACATTAAGTTGGTGGTCAGGATTTCCAGGGGCAGCAAGTCACAGACACAATGTTTCCTGCTCTTTTAATCCAATTTCCCATAAAGACCAATGAATAAAGTTCACCTCGTATATCATTTGGCAAATAACTGAATTGGCTCTGTGATAATCTGCTTGATTCTTCTTGTGTCTATGTTTTAATCTGTAGTGTTTAGTGTTAATATTTGTTAGTTATTAATTTTAGAGTTGTATGGAAAAGTTAATACTATATGAGGGCTTCCCAGGTGGTGCTAGTGGAAAAGAAGCCACCTGCCAATGCAGGAGACGCAACAGATGCGGGCTCAATCCCTGGGTCAGGAAGATTCTCTGGAGGAGGGCACAGCAACCGACTCCAGTGTTCTTGCCTGGAGAATTCCATATACAGAGGAACTTGGCAGGCTACAGTCCATGGGGTCGCAAAGAGTCAGGTATAAATACTCATATATATTTTTATATCTTGGTCATAGCTATAATGTGTATACACATTAACTGACGAAAGTAAGTACTCTACAATGCCCTATGGGAGTGGTGGCATGTTTTATAGGAATTGTGTGTATATTCTGCAAACACACTTTTTTTTTTCTGAACTGTATGAGGTAAACTACAAGTTATATTATACACTATGGCTCTTTTAATACTGTGAATTTTCTAACATGATTACAGAAGTTATACAGTTCACAAATTTACATTGATAATCTACCATTTGTTTAGTAATTTCATTAGTTTTTGATCTTAAACTTTTCTCGCATATTTATGTGTATATACTTTAAATAATCTTTAAATAAAAGAACTTTCTCATTATGTTAAGTAACTGCCTTAAACATTAGTTATGTTCAAGTAGTATACTGTATTTTGTGTAAATAAGAACCAACTAGATTCAGTTTAAAAAAAACAACTGGTTTTAGGAGGCATTTGGCTATGTGCTCAGTCGTGTCAGCTCTTTGTGACCCTGTGGACTGCAGCCCACCAGGTTCCTCTGTCTGTGGAATTTTCCAGATGAGAAATACTGGAGTGGGTTGCCATTTCCTTCTCCAGGGGATCATCCCAACCCAGGAATCAAACCCACATCTCTTGCATCTCTTGCATGCAGACAGATTCTTTACCACCTGTGCCGCTGGTGGAGTCTGACATTATGAGAGCCCTAAAAAATAACTCAGAAAACACTAATTGGAGAAGAAGGTTCAGTTTACCCTTTTCATGTCCACATGAACTCTGCGGCTGTTTTTTCCTTTCACTTTTCTTCTACCATATGAGGATAGTAAAAATAATAGCTTCCAAACAAGGTGACCGAGGTTTTCCCTTCCCTTCCTTTCCTCTGTTGAAGAGATTGAATGGAACCACAGTGACCACAGTGACTGCCAGCTGCCTGGAGACAGGTGCTCAGGGACTCACTCTGGCCCTGAACCTTGAGAACAAATGACAGGAAATGCTTTTTTTAATGTCAAGATTCTGGCTGTATGGATAAAAGTAAGTATTGTGTGATTTGGTAAAGGCTTGCACCTACGTAGTTGTTCATTGTGAAAGGAAACCCTAATTTATTATTTCATGTTTAATACAAGGCGTTTTAATGAGTACATTTTGGTAATAATACCCAGGAGCAGAAAATCATTGGCAAAATTAAGTTGAAACAGGCCAGATATGATCTTTTTTCTTGTTCAAGTAAAATGCAATTTAGTCCGTTTAAGCTTGAGGGATATCTTCCCTGTCGACTGCTGTCCCCTCAAAGCCAGCCAAACAAGTCCAACTTAACCTACTCCCCTCTGCTTCCTCCCTACCCCAGCTCCAGTGACAGAATTTATAATAAAACACACTGCAGCTGTTTGCAAGTCTGATCGGAGTATTTCTCCAGAACTTCTCCTCTCCACAAACCTTTATTCTAATCCATTTAGAATGGATTACATGTGTGTGTGTGTCCCTGGCTTTTATCCTTTTGGCTTCATACCTAGATTTTTAAATCTGTATACCTCCTTTTAATTGAATAGACAGCCCACTTCTCTTCTCTACTGAAGTCCTAAGTTGAATGATGTTCCATATTCAGCACAGCCTCCTAGCCTAAAAGGATCTCCTAGGATATGCTAGGAGATATGTCAGTAGATATCTTCCTAGACACCAACAGGATATCCCAGCCCAACCTAGGTCTCAGGACTCCAGACCACTCTGTTATTTTATCTGAAAAATGGACTTTCAGCTGCTAGGCCTTAAGCCTTCAAGTTTCAACCAGTAGTACACTAATTCATCTTGTTGGCAGAGGACTTCAGTTGCAGAATCAACCTTTTGTATTAATCTCTACAGTCAATCAACAAATATTTGCTAAGTGACTACAGTAAGTCAGATATTGTGCGGTGTAGGAATTCAAGAGAGCCAAATAAATAAGAACTTCTTCCTCCCTGCCTGAATTCTGAATAATTTAAGAAAAAAACCAGCACAGCAGATAGAAATAAAAATATCACCTCTGTTCTCATAGAGCAGGAATGAAGGCATAGATTCGTGAGAGAATCAAGTGGGCTGATGAACTGAATCTCAGAATCAGAAATACCTATTCGCATCGTCCCTCCAGTCCTAGACCAGGACAGAGCTTTCCTGCTCAGGAACTTAGGTCCTAGAGGGGAAGTGAAAAACGCCCTCTTGCATGCAGGCAGCTCCCAAGAGAGAAAACAGTACAACTGAGAATGCCCAATTGTTCTTCCCAGTTTTCGTTTCTCTCACACAAGTGCACACTCAGTCGCTAAGTCATGTCTGACTCTTGTGACCCCATGGACCGTAGCCTGCCAGGTTCCTCTATCCATGTGCTATCCCAAGCAGGAATACTGGAGTGGGTAGTCATTTCCTTCTCTAGGGGATCTTCCCAACCCAGGTATCAACCCCATGTCTCCTGAATTGCAGGCAGATTCTTTACTGCTGAGCCACCTGGGAAAGTCCTCTCTTACATGAGGGATGTGAAAAGGGACAGAGAGATGCCATAATTGTGTGCGGGGAACTATATCTCTATGTCATCCAGGAGTGGAGTAATGGAATTCCCTTCTGACCAAATGCACTGTGGATACAGTGGTGTGCAGATGTGGTCCCTCCCCTCATGGAGTTTATAATCCAGTGGGGGAAAGGCAGATATTAAACATGCAATCACAAATAATGAAGAAGGATGGAATATTTTTTTCCTTTACCAGTTCCTTTGTCTCTCTTATCTGATTAAGACTGGGTAAATATTCCAACCCTAAGATTTTCTTTTGTGTTCTTTAGTCTAAATATCCTGTTTCTATTCATAGTCTTTCCTTACATTAGACACAATGCAACTGATTGTCTCATTTCACTAGATTATAGGCACTTTTCCAGGTGGCGCTAGTGGTAAAGAATCCGCCTGCCAATGCAGCAGACATGAGAGACACGGTTCAATCCCTGGGTCAGGAAGATCCCCTGGAGGGGGATACGGCAAGCCACTCCAGTATTCTTGCCTGGAGAATCCCATGGACAGAGGAGCCTGGTGGGCTACAGTCCATAGGGTCACAAAGAGTTGGACATGACTGAAGCAACATAGCACACGTGCATAACCACTTTTCTGACATCCTGGAGATTATACCCAAGAGTGCTGCATGTTCCAAACTTTTCAGCTTCGTATTTGCAATCTCTTAATTTCCCCTTAATTTTGGGAGCTCATTATATTCATTGTGTGTGGGTTTTTACAAGTTTAAATCATAGATTTGTTTTCTTTAGTTTAAAATTTGTGGGCAGCCCTTGATGGAAACCAAGTAGATTTTCAGAAATAACTAATCTTTATCAGTTTGTTTTGAAGATATATGATTAATTTGTAAAGGATCAATGATTAAATGGTTTATACTGTAAAGAAAGACAAGGCACATAGGAAATGTCATCAAAGCTGTAAGTTGAAGGAAGTGATACTGCTGAAGTCAGTCACAGGGCTTTTAAAATTTTTTTAAAAAATTTCACCAGGTGTGAGGAAATCCTTTGGAAAGCTTTGGTCATTTCTGATAACTGAATGATTTTAAAATGGTAGATTAACAATAGTTGTTAGAATGGTAAAAATGATCAGCAGTGATTGGTAGATTAAAATGGTTGAATGTTGTTGTTTAGTTGCTAAGTTGTGTGTCATTCTTTGAGACCCAATGGAGCCCACTAGGTTCCTCCATCCATGGGATTTCCCAGGCAAGAATACAGGAGTGGGTTGTCTTTCCAAATAGAAATTTGCCAGTTGTTTCTGCAGTGGCTAATCAGCAGAATATTTGGTGATACTTCTATTCATTAATTACAGGAAATATTTATGTTACACTGAAACATTTTTTAATCTAAAATTGAGAAAGATAAGTAGTAAAATGTATGGAGATCAAAATATGAACAATTTTGTTTTTATGTACTTTAAAATTCCAATAAATTCTACTATGCCGGTGCTATGCCCAAAAGCATTACATGTATAAGAAAACAATTTAGATGTAATTATTTGAAAATCTGTTTTTCCTTCTGTTTAGGTGGATATTGTTAAAACTTTAGTGTTTTCTTTTAGTACATGTGTGCATGACAGTTTCTTGATTGACTTAAACTTTGCAAGATGCGTTGTTGGAATTTTATGAACCATTCATAAATAAAAAACAAGTATTTATTATTATCCCATGCTTTCCATCCTACAGTCAACAAATCTGTTGTCTCCACATTCAGAATGTGTTCTGAATCCAACCACTTCTCTTCTTATCTGCCCTTACTCTCTTCATTCAACTCACCATCACCTCTTAGCTCAACTAATAATGAAAAGGAAAAGTTAAAATTTTACATGACCTCCTTCTCCTTCTGCCTCTGTAACTCAGCTTGCCGCTTGCAAAGTCTAGATCATGTAGGTCACGTAGTCTCAGAAAGTGGGGACCTGCAATACTAGGAGCTGGAGCTTATCTCACTCATCCTTGTCCTGCTCTTTGCAATTGTCCAGCCCCTGCAAACCTGCTTAGTCATGCCTGTCCATGTAAAGGTCGGGCATCCCCCTCCCCATCTTGACTACTGTTCCTGCGCGCATGAAACCCCTTAGTGTAAACCAGCCTATTAACAGCTAGTGTTGCCCACTACAGTCTGTCTATGAGAACTCTGTAATCCCTTTGTTCGGGGCTCAGAGCTTGGAGTGTTAACTCCTCTGGGCCTGCTGGCATAATAAACCTGAGTTCTCCAACTCTCTGAGTGTGGTTCTTGGTTTCTCGAATACTGGTTTCTGCAACAATAACATCCTAATTTCTTTTTTTAATTGGAAGATAATTGCTTTACAAAGTTATGTTAGTTTCTGCTGTACAATGAAGTGGATCAACTATATGCATACATATATCCCCTCCCTCTTAAACCTTCCTTCCACTCCCATGCTACCCTACTAAGTCATCACAGCGCACTGAGCTGAGCTCCCTGTGCCGCACAGCAGCTTCCCACTAGCCATCTATTTTATACATAGTAGTGTTTATACGCCAGTTCTAATACCCTAATCATTTCATCCTCTCCTGTGTCCACCCCACCTGTGTCCATTCTGTATGTCTATATCTCTATTCCTGCCTAATTTGTTTCTTTGTCTCTTGCTTTTTCCATTTACACTGTGAAGTGAAAGTGAAAGTCACTCAGTTGTATCCGACTCTTTGTGACCCCATGGACTGGATAGTCCATGGAATTCTCCAGGCCAGAATACTGGAGTGGGTAGCCTTTCCCTTCTCCAGGGGTTCTTCCCAACCCAGGAATCGAACCCAGGTCTCCTGCACTGGAGGTGGATTCTTTACCAGCTGATCCACAAGAGCAGCCCATTTACACTGTGGTCTCCACATATTTCCTGCTCCCAGAATGATCCGCAGGTGTGAGCCAGGGTCTGTCAAATCCTGGCTTTCAGTTCTCCAGCGCTTCCCGTTACACAGAAGACAATTCAAAGCCCCTAGCACACCTCCCGGCTACCCCTCTGGCCTCATTTCCTACTGTTCTCGCTTTCTTTCCAGGCTTCCTTGCTGTTTTTTGAATATATCATGTTCTGTCTTAACATATGGTTCTTCCACTGGTTATTCTTTCTGCCTTGAATATGCAAAGTTCTTTGCTTAAAGGCCTCTCTGTTCTGTCCCTGCAGATGGAATATAGCCTTTATGTAGCAGGAACTTCTTGCTATTTTTCAGCTCCTGGTATAGGAGTCACTCGATAAAAATTGCTAAATGGATAAACAGGCTGATGACAAAATCAAAGCCAACATTCTATATTGTAGAGATGGCCCAGATAAAAGACAGTAATGGTGATGTGTAAGGAGAGCTTTCATGTTCTTCAATGCTTGTAATGTTTAAGTGTACTGTAGAAACCAGTGAGTGCTAAATAGTCCGTGAAGCTTTGGGATATAATGATGAAAGAAATGATGTGTTTTAGGTTGTTTAGAAATGAGAGCAAAGAGATGTGAAGATGAAAAATTAATCAAAGAAGATAAACCAGGCCATTTAGTTCTTTACAATTATTATGCACTTTAGTCATAGGTATTCCCTCTTTTGCCTTTCAACTCTATGTAAGGTACAATATGTCGTGTCTATTTATGATTGTCTAAGTTTTCTTAGAAAACTTAAAAATCATTTATATTCTTGGTACTTCCCCCAACTCTTTGTAATGGTACTTAAATTTTTTTTAAAGTAAATTTTCTGTATCTTCCTCCTATATTAAATCTATGTTTAAAGGATAACATACAGTTGAAGAAGGGAATACTTACTATTTTATTCTTTATTGAAAGCAAGCAAAATTTCATGGTTTTGAAGTCATATATAGATGGTGATTGCAGCCATGAAATTAAAAGACGCTTACTCCTTGGAAGGAAAGTTATGACCAACCTAGACAGCATATTCAAAAGCAGAGACATTACTTTGCCAACAAAGGTCCGTCTAGTCAAGGCTATAGTTTTTTCAGTGGTCATGTGTGGATGTGGGAGTTGGACTGTGAAGAAAGCTGAGCACCAAAAAATTGATGCTTTTGAACTGTGGTGTTGGAGAAGACTCTTGAGAGTCCCTTGGATTGCAAGGGTATCCAACCAGTCCATCCTAAAGGAGATCAGTCCTGGGTGTTCATTGGAAGGACTGATGCTAAAGTTGAAACTCCAATACTTTGGCCACCTCATGTGAAGAGTTGAGTCATTGGAAAAGACTCTGATGCTGGGAGGGATTGGGGGCAGGAGGAGAAGGGGACGACAGAGAATGAGATGGCTGAATGGCATCACCGACTCAATGGACATAAGTTTGAGTGAACTCCGGGAGTTGGTGATAGACAGTGAGGCCTAACGTGCTGCGATTCATGGTGTCGCAAAGAGCTGGACACGACTGAGCGACTGAACTGAACTGAATAGGTGTTTTAACTCGTTTATTTGTGGTTAATGGTTCATCTTGAGTTGACCTAAAAGTACAATGTTTATTGGGTCACATCTAGATCATATTCTTCTGAAATTAATAAATGTTGCCCTTCCAACATTAAGATGTTCTATGGAAAAATGTAAAATTAAAAAACCAGGAAGGGAGTTGAGTTTATCAATTATTTATCAACCTGCCCATCGTATGTCAAATGGAAAAAGAGGCTCAAAGAATTAGTAAGAGAAAAGGTGGTGAGGTTCTAGCCTTGCCTGAACAGAGCTTGCTCCCTCGGACAGCAGGAAGATCCTGACAGCTATTGTTGTCACAATGCACAGACAGACCTTTGGAAGACTAAAGGATTTGCCACTTGCTGGCTACTTGGCCTAGAGTAAATGCACAATACCTCTTAAGGGAGCAGTTTGTTAGAAGAAGGATGGACTCTTTCAGTCTTATACCCAAAGGGAAGAAAAGTAAAAGAACAAGACTTCAAGGAAAGGAAGCCTCATGTACGTCTGAGACTGCATTTATTTTATATATTATATATATATATATATATATATATATCTTCTAAGCACTTAAAAAAATCTTAACTCAATTCTTATAACCACAGAAATTTTTTTCAATGATTTTATGAAGTATGTAGTATTGAAAGAGTCAATTCCTAGGCTGATAAGAGGGTTGATAAGAAGTTCGGGGTCCCTGAGGAGGAGAAAGATGTCTGGAGCTCTCAAAATGAGATAGGGGTCTGGAATTCTCAAGAAGGAGGAAAGGACAAACATCTTTTTTTTTTTTTCTTTCTCTGCATTCCTTAGTCTTAGTCATGTAAAACTTTTTTTTCTTTAAGCCTGGAACTGATGATTACACAACACACTCAGTTTAAACTCTGTACTAAGGATTATATAACAACAACATATCCTGCTTGAGGAAAGTTTCTCCTTCCTGAAAACCTTCTGGCTAATCCTGTTATCTTAAAATATAAATTATGGGAGTGGGTCTAGTAAGATCTTTACAACCTTGAGACATTCTTTTGATTTATTGTAATAACTAATTTAAAAAGTATATAACTCCCTTGCTCACACTAGCGAGGGGGGCACGCTCGATTCCCCGTCTGATGTCAATGTCAGAAACTTTCTCTGTCCCTTTTTCACTTTAATAAAACTCTGCTACACAAAAGTTCTTGAGTGATCAAGCCTGGTCACTGGTCCCTGGTCCCTGTTCCCGAAGCTAAATCTTCTTCGGATATCACGAATCCAATACCGTTTACCATAAGCTATCAGTATCATTATTCTTATTTTACTGATGAGAAAGCTAAAGCACAGAGAAGTTAAGCAGTCTGTTCAAGGTCACACAGTAAGTAAGAAGTAGAAGAAGCAGGGATTTAAGCCTAGGCAATCTGTCTCTGGATTCATGCCCTTAATGCTATTCTCTGCTGCTTCCCACACTGACCTAAAAGTGTGTTTCTCTGACATCAGCCAGCAGCAGAATCACCAGGCAGAAATTAAATGGGTCACAGTCTCCAATGGAACTTATGCCTGTCTTTTGGTAGTGATAACCCAGGGACTTTGTACTGCTAAGTTGCTGCTGTTTTTCAGTTGCCCAGTCATGTCCATCTCTTTGTGACCGCATAGACACCAGGCCTCCCTGTCCCTCACCATCTCTCAGAGTTTGCCTGAGTTCATGCCCATTGTACCGGTGATGCCATCCAGCCATCTCATCCTCTGACGCCGTCTTATCCTTCTGCCCTCAATCTTTCCCAGCATCAGGGACTTTTCCTATGAGTTGGCTCTTCGCATCAGGTGACCAAAATACTGGAGCTTCAGATTCAGCATCGGTCCTTCCAATGAGTATTCAGCATTCATTTCCCTTAAGATTGATTCGTTTAATCTCCTTGCTGAGCAAGGAGGGACTTCTTCTCCAGCACCATGAAGGCATCCGTTCTTGGATGCTCTGCCTTCTTCACAGTCCAGCTCTCACAACCATATGTGACCACTGGGAATACCATAGCCTTTACTATATGGACCTTTGTTGGCAAAGTAATATCTCTGCTTTTTAACACACTGTCTAGGTTTGCCATAGCTTTCCTTGTACTGCTATAGATACTGCTTATGTTTATTTCTGTATTTTGAGTGATCTTATTTATTTATATATTTACTTACTTTTTGCCTTTTAAAACTTTTATTTTTGTAGTAAAAGATACCTAACATAAACTATACCATTTTAACCATTTAAAATTCAATAGTGTTAAGTATATTACATTGCTGTGCAATCTCCAGAACTTTTTCATTTTGCAAAACTGAAACTCTATGCTCATTAAACAACTCCCCATCACCCCCTTCCTCCAGGCCCTGGCAACCACCATTGTACTTTATGTCTCTATGAATGTGATTAATCTAGGTGCCTCATATAAATAGAACCATATAGAATTTTCCCTTTTGTGACTGGCTTGTTTCACTTAGCATAATGTCCTCAAGATTCATCCATAATGTAACATGTGTCAGAATTTTCTTCCATTGTAAGGCTGAATAATAGTCATCATATGTATATGAAAGTGAAAGTTGCTCACTCATGTCTGACTCTTTGCTTTGACCCCTAAACTATACACTCCATGGAATTCTCCAGGCCAGAATACTGGAGTGGGTAGCTGTTCCCTTCTCCAGGGGCTCTTCCCAACCCAGGGATCAAACCCAGGTCTTCTGCATTGCAGGCAGATTCTTTACCAGCTGAGCCACCAGGGAAGCTATGCCACATTTTGTTGATCCATTAATTTGTTGATAGACCTGCGGCTTCCTTCCATCTTTTGACTACTGTGATCAATGCTTCTATGAATGTGAGTATACAAGTGAGTTTATTCATTTTAAACATTGTTTTCATTTTTATTAACTAGGTTACTGTGCCCAATAACTACTTTTTATTTCTACCTTTTAAGTTTTTCTCTGTTTAAAATATTTTTATAGTCCAAATTATATTTGTTACAGAAATTTTGCATTCTTTTTGTGAATACTTTTGTTATTAATTTGCCTGGTTTTGTCTGTCTCATTAGTTTAACTTAGTTTCACGTATAAAATAAGGAAGCTCTACTGGGTAAGAGATTTTTATATTTTTTGTGAACTTGAGGTAAGCGATGTTTGAATATTTGAGTCAAATTTTATTTCTTGACTGTATTTGAAATATATTTTGTTTGTTTACCTATGAGAATACCCAAATGTGATCCAAAACAAATTTAAGCAAACAAAAACCTCTTAGCACATTAACATACGCTGTCAAGTTGGCACACTCATCATAATTCAATTATTCATCACATGTTTATTGAACTCCAACTTTATGCCACCACTGTGCTAGGTGACAGGTGAATTAGCAGTCATGGCCCATATCCTCAGAAGGGCTTTGGTCCACAGGTGAGACACATATTAAAAATAAACAGACACATAGAATACATTATTGCAAGCTGTGATAAGGTCTGAGGGGAAAGAACAGGGAAGAGTTAGTTAGAATAATGAGTGAGAGTTTTATTTAACAAGTGGGGGGCTGGCTAGGAAAGGGCTTTCACTAGGTAAAAGTGGGGGCTCAATACCAGGTCAGGTTAATGCAGAGCAAAGAGTTAGGCCAACTGTCTTTTGTTTGCCCTTCCAGGTCCATCCTCCCCCTTTCTCTACCTCTCTCTTTGCTCTGGGCAGCTGACCTGAACAGACTACAACAGGTAGTTGGACTTCAGTGGTTCTCACCTGGGGAGTGATTTTGATCCCCAGGGGACATTAGACAGTGTCTGGAGACATCTTTAGTTGTTGCCATATCTCATGGAACGCTGCTAAACACCCAGCAATGCACAAGACAGCCCTGCTTCTCCATGTAGAATTACTGGCCCCAAATGATGCCTTAGTTCCATGGTAGAGAAACCCAGAGGAACGAGGAGAGTAATTGTATTCTGAGGGATTTTGTTCTGCTCGCTCCTTCCTGTGGAGTTGTCTTCAGTTGGCTGTATCTGTTGCCTGAAAGTACCTGCTCCTTACGAAGGCAAGCCTCTGCCTGACTCTCCTTGCTACTGAGTCTAGGAGTGCTAAGCACTAACCCCTGTGGTTCCTCTGTGGTTTAGTTGCTCAGTTGTGTCCAACTCTTTGTGACCCCATGGACTGTAGCCCACCAGACTCCTCTGTGGGATATTCCAAGCAAGGATACTGGAACGGGTTGCCATTTCCTTCTTCAAGTTGCTCTGTACCTATATCTTTGTAAATAATCCCTTTGCAAATAAATTCACTTTGAATTATTCTTTCCAAATGTGCCATCTCCTTGTTGAGACCCCATGGCTATTTCTAATAGAAGAAATGACCTGTGTGAAGACTTTAGGAGATAGAGTCATGGGAGGGAGATGCTCCTGTTAGAGTTGCTGCACAAGGCGGAGAGGAGGGACACATAAGCATTGGCTTTTCCTTTTAACCCTCATCTGACCTCCTGTAGTGCCGCCCCCTTGGCTGATCTCAGTCAGAAGACAGCTAATAGGAGTGTCCGGAAAATGCAGACTACATGAGGCAGGGAAGGATAAGGAATGGATCCAAGGCAAATACAACACAAATAGGCTTGCACAGGGATGGTAGGCCCAGAATAAGAACATATAGGAGGTTACTGCAGTGGTCCACAGGGAGCCTGATGGTGTCCTGGATTGGGGTAATGGGGTAGAGTGATAGTGTAGAGACAGAGAGAAGGGAAACAGCTTCTCCCAACATCTTTGGATGCATAGTTCAGGGAGCACAAATGTAATTGCTGTAGGACCCCTAAGGGTATGGAGTGGAAGCTTGTGTGTGTGTGTGTGTGTGTAAGGCTACCTGGAAACAGCAAACCATCTAAAGAAGTAGTTGTAGGCAGGAATATGATTTTTGCAGATTCTCAGAGATTTCAAGAGAAATCAGAAATCCAGATATTTTTATATCTACAAAAAATATTTGTGTATTTCATGAATTAATAAATAGCATGCTTACTTAAATCTACCAGAATTTTGTAAAGGTTTCAGAGAACCATAGATACAATTTTCTTACACAGCAACAATTTCAGGGAAAAAAAGAGCTCTCCAATGCCATGAATACAAACTAAACGGACAAGTCTTTCTGAAATAATGTCAATATAAGAGCACAAGAAAATACACAAATAAACATAAGATATAATTGAAAGTGAGCTCTGAAATGGCACACTTAAGATTTTGTGCCATCTAAGAAATGCAACAGATTTTTACCATACTTTAGGTGACCTACCCTGCTGCTGCTGCTGCTGCGTTGCTTCAGTCGTGTCTGACTCTGTGTGACCCCATAGATGGCAGCCCACCAGGCTCCCCCGTCCCTGGGATTCTCCAGGCAAGAACACTGGAGTGGGTTGCCATTTCCTTCTCCAATGCATGAAAGGGAAAAGTGAAAATGAAGTTGCTCAGTTGTGTTTGACTCTTCTCGACCCCATGGACTGCAGCCCACCAGGCTCCTCCGTCAATGGGATTTTCCAGGCAAGAGTACTGGAGTGGGGTGCCATCGCCTTCTCTGGACCTACCCTAATGCTCTCTAATTCTTATTTTTGTTTTTAATTTTTTAATCAATTATTTTAACTGGAGGATAATTTCTTTACAATATTGTGGTGGGTTTTTGTCATATATCGACAGGAATTAGCTGCAAGTGCACGTTTAGCCCCATCCTGAACCCCCTCCCACCTTCCTCCCCAGCCCATCCCTCTGGATTGTCCCAGAGCAACGGCTTTGAGTTTGATGCCTCATGCATCGAACTTGCACTGGTCATCTGTTTTACATATGGTAATATACACATTTCAATGCTGTTCTCTCAAGTCATCTCACCCTCACCTTCTCCCACAGAGTCAAAAAGTCTGTTCTTTATATCTGTGTCTCTTTTGCTGCCTTGCATATAGGATCATCATTATCGTCTTTCTAAATTCCATATATAGATGTCCATCAGCAGATGAATGGATAAGAAAGCTGTGGTACATATACATAATGGAGTATTACTCAGCCGTTAAAAAGAATTCATTTGAATCAGTTCTGATGAGATGGATGAAACTGGAGCCAATTATACAGAGTGAAGTAAGCCAGAAAGAAAAACACCAATACAGTATACTAACACATATATATGGAATTTAGGAAGATGGCAATGACGACCCTGTATGCAAGACAGGAAAAAAGACACAGATGGGTATAACGGACTTTTGGACTCAGAGGGAGAGGGAGAGGGTGGGATGATTTGGGAGAATGGGAATTCTAACATGTATACTATCATGTAAGAATTGAATCGCCAGTCCATGTCTGACGCAGGATGCAGCATGGTTGGGGCGGGTGCATGGGGATGCCCCAGAGAGTTGTTGTGGGGAGGGAGGTGGGAGGGGGGGTCATGTTTGGGAACGTATGTAAGAATTAAAGATTTTAAAATTAAAAAAATAAATAAATTAAAAAAAAAGAATGAATAGAAAAATAAAATAAAGAGATTATAAGCTTGTAAAAAAATAAAATAAAATAAAAGAATTCACCCTCACATAAAAAAAATAAAAAAAATAAATTCCATATATATGCATTAATATACTGTATTGGGGTTTCTCTTTCTGACTTATTTCACTGTATAATAGGTTCCAGTTTCATCCAACTCATTAGAACTGATTCAAATGCATCCTTTTTTATAACTGAGTAATATTCCATTGTGTATATGTACCACAACTTCCTTATCCATTCGTCTGCAGATGGACATCTAGGTTGCTTCCACGTCCTAGCTCTTGTAAACAGTGCTGCAATGAACATTGGGGTACATGTGTCTCTTTCAGTTCTGGTTTCCTCAGTGTGTATGCCCAGCAGTGGGATTGCTGGGTCATATGGCACTTGTATTTCCAGTTTTCTAAGGAATCTCTACACGGTTCTCCATAACGGCTGTACTAGCGTGCTTTCCCACCAGCAGTGTAGGAGAGTTCCCTTTTCTCCACACCCTCTCCTCTCCAGCAAGAAACACAGATTTTTAAATCAACTCTTTCAGTTTGTAAACAAAGGCAATTAATTAAAAAACATACTATGAACTAAACGGAACTAAACTGGAGTCTAGATTGATGAGTTTACAACATCCAACGTACAACTTACATAAACTAATTGTATTCTATAAATGAGACATAGGATAAAGTTTCTAGCTCTGCTTTGATTGCTCTTAGAATCTATGAATCAGTTTCAGAGAAGAAATGTATTAAAAAACTATATACACACACACACACACACACACACACACACACATATATATATATATATATATATATATATATATATATATATATATATATACATACATATACAGAACCAGATTTCCTGATGGTAATAACAGGTCCATGGCTGTCTTCCATCAGTCAGGATTGAAAATATCTGATTCATCAAAAAAGCCATGTTGCATTCACCAATCATTTTTACTATAAACAAATGGTACAAACTTAAATCTGCATAATGTATTTGTAATGAATTAAACATTGCCGTACAGATTTTATACACTGGACTCTGTGTGAGATTTTGCTTAGAAAAAGAAAAAAGGATTTCATTAAGAAAATAAAAAACAAGTTAGACTAGATAAATGCACTAAGGGTTTGTGATTGGAAAACTGACAACCAGAAGGCCTGAAGCTCAGGGCTAAAATGGTTAGAAAAACCAATTTGTTAGCAGCAGTCCTTATGTATGACTGGCCTGTTCTCTTTGTTAAAACTGGGACTAAAGCACAGTTGAGGGGTAAATTACTCCAAGCAAAATCAACAAATAATTGTGACATGCTGTCTCCAGAGAAGTGTTGATGCCAGGGAAATCAGACCTACATAGAGAAGTAGCAATTATAAAACTGGAGACTCTAAGCCAACAGGTAATAGACCTTGACCAAACCGTACTTTAATAGAAAATAAAAAGAAACCAATAACCCCAAAGTTCCCATCTCTAACAAATCAAATTGCCTGCATGCATTTTTGTTCCTTTTTAGCTGTTATTCCAAAGCAATTTTTGCAATACGGTAGATGCTGGTCCAGTAGTCATGTGTGGATGTGAGAGTTGGACCTAAAGAAGGCTGAGCACTGTGGAATTGATGCTTTTGAACTGTGATGTTGGAGAAGACTCTTGAGAGTCCATTAGACTG
Source organism: Ovis canadensis (assembly GCF_042477335.2). Taxonomy (NCBI): domain Eukaryota; kingdom Metazoa; phylum Chordata; class Mammalia; order Artiodactyla; family Bovidae; genus Ovis; species Ovis canadensis. Next base: position 117,840,682 of record NC_091250.1, on the reverse strand, counting down.
CAAGGAGATCAAACCACACAATCCTAAAGGAAATCAACCCTGAATACTCATTGAAAGGACTGTTGCTGAAGCTGAATCTCCAATACCTTGGCTACTTGATATAAAGAACTGACTCAGTGGAAAAGACCCTGATGTTGGGAAAGATTGAAGGCAGAAGGAAAAGGGGATGACAGAGGATGAGATGGTTGGATGGCATCACTGACTTGATGGAGATGAGTTTGAGCAAGCTCTGGGAGTTTGCGATGGACAGGGAAGCCTGGTGTGTTGCAGTCCATGGGTTGCAAAGAGTCGGACACGACTTAGTGACTGAACAACAACAACAAACGCTGGTTGTTAGAGTTGTGATACGTGTTGTCAGAGATTTAGGTTTCCTACCTGGAGAATCCCATGGTCAGAGGAGCCTGGTGGGCCACAGTCATTGGGGGCTGCAAACAGTCAGGCACGACTTAGCGACTAAGCAACAACAAGAACAAATGCTGGTAGGAGAGTTGCGTGATCCCTTTCAGACTTTAAACTAGTATTGTGTCCTCTGGGCTGGGTCTTAGGAAAATTCTTTGGGCCCTAGGATAAACTCCCAATTTCTTAAAATGGGAAATAAGCTATCTGTCCCCTGCTTTTCCATTGAACCTCAACTCTAACCATGTCAGCACTGGGCTCTTGTGCCCATGAGCTCTTGTGCTCCAACAATACTTCAGTACTTTCTGTCATCAAAATCCATCAGTCTGGCCCATGCTATCTTGGGCATGATTATGGGGTCTCTTTTATATTGAAAGTTCTTTTAAGCCTACATTCACCTGTTACTTACTCCAAGAAGCCTTTCGTACCTGCCAGGTAGGACTGATTGTTTTCTCCTTTGTAACTCATGGAACATGCTTATGTTTCTTGCCAAGCTTCTCAAGGGCTCGGTCCATGACGGATGTATATGCATCTCTCCTGTGTCTATTCCAGTTCCAGCTGCAAAAGTGCCAAGTAGATGTTTAGTGACTGAGTGATATCTCCTTTTTATAGACTTTTCAAGGATGTCAGAGCATCCTCGTGTGTGTAAAATTATTACATTCAGTCTTTCCCCACATAATTATTGAGTGTACCTACTATGTGTCAGGCACTGTTCTGGGTGCTGAGGATACAAATGTATCCTCAAATGTAAATAAAACATTGTCTCCATCCTCAAACATTTTAAAGAAGAAGACAGAAAATGGACACATTAACACTGAATATATCAGGAAGCAGTAACTGCAGTACAGCCACCGAATAAGGGATAAAGGTGCTGTGGGTTGCTATTTTAGACAGGTTTATCAAAAAGTCCTCTCTTGAAGCCCTTCCCATGAGGTCTGAATGAACTGAGGTACAGATATTACACATATTACGGAATAGAGTCTTAGAGAGGATGAACAGCAAATGGGAAAGTTATGAGATGGAAGCATTCTTGACTATTTCGAGAAACAGTAAAGAGGCTGGAAGGACAAGGGAGGGAAGGAGAGAAGGGTAGAGAATGAGGTCAGCGAAGGAGCCAGGAGTCAGAGCCTGGTGGACCATGATAAGGAATTTGCATTGTGTTCTCAGCGTGGTGGAAGCTATTGTATATTTTGTGTGGTGAAGAGATGTGGTATAATTGATCACGGTGGTTGCTCTGGGGAGAACAGACAGGACAGGAGCAGGGAGAAGCTGGAGGATTGTTTAGTTTGCTAGGGCTGCTGAAGTAAAAAATACCACCAGGTGGGTGGCGTAAACCATAGACATGTCCTGTCTCACAGTTCCGGAAGCTTCAAGTCCAAGGTCAAGGTGTGGGCAGGACTGGTTCCTTCTGAGGCTGTGAGGAAACAATCTGTCCCAGGCCTCCTTCCTTGGCTTGCAGATAGCCCTTTTTTCCTGGGGCCATTTCTCAGCACCTTCATTCAATGCATGTCTGCCTCTGTATGGATTTCCCTTTTTTATAAGGACATCTTGTCTTTAATGGATTAAAGTGCTAGTTGCTCAGTCGTGTCCGACTCTTTGCGACTCCATGGACTGTAGCCCTCTAGGCTTCTCTGTCCATGGAATTCTCCAAGCAAGAATATTGGAGTGAGTAGCCATTCCCTTCTCCAGGGGACCTCCCTGACCCAGAGATTGAACTCTGGTCTCCTGCATTGCAGGCAGATTCTGCACTGGGAGTGTGGCGTCTTAGTTACAGGACCACAGATCAGGAAGTCCCTGATCATATCTTAACTAATTGTATCTGCAAATTATCTGGACTGTATTTCCAAATATAAGATCACATCCTAAGGTACTGGGGGTGGGTGGTTAACATTTCAATGCATCTTTTTTGAGGGGAGCACAATTCAATCCATGATAGAAACTTTAAAACATCTGCTCCTTGTACTGTTCATGCTTGATTGTTTCATTGATTCACTGATTCACTGTTTTTCATTTACTTTAAAAATGTCCATTAAGTGTTTCCCAGGAACTCTTCTAGCTATGTAGGATATCGACATAAATAGAAAACATTCCTGCCCTCATGAAATGTGCTGTCTAAGATACTCCTCCCAGTAAGAGTTTAGGTCATCTGGCCCTTGGTTTGGAGAAGGCAATAGCAACCCACTCCAGTACTCTTGGCTGGAAAATCCCAAGGATGGTGGAGGTGGGTGGGCTGCCGTCTCTGAGGTTGCATAGAGTTGGACACGACTGAAGTGACTTAGCAGCAGCAGCAACAGCCCTTGGTTCTGGTCCCTCTCTCTCCAAGGCCTGCAGCTCAATTGCCAACTCCTGACAGCAGAGGCTCTTTGGGAGGCTCTGTAGGTAGCTGTTAAAGAGTTAAAGTGAAGTCGCTCAGTCGTGTCCAACTCTTTGGGACCCCATGGACTGTAGCCTACCAGGCTCCTCTGTCCATAGGATTTTCCAAGCAAGAATACTGGAGTGGATTGCCATTTCCTTCTCCAGAGGATCTTCCCAACCCAGGGATTGAACCCGGGTCTCCCGCATTATAGACAGATGCTTTACCATCTGAGCCACCAGGGAAGTTCCAGGTAAGTAGCTGTAGTTGATCACTAGTCTCATTGTTAGGTCAGCTTCTTTCCAGGACTTGGGAGAATCACCTTCTCTTCTTCTGGAAATCTGAGTCTTCTGGGTTATGGAGTAATGCAACTCTGCTGGGAGTTGTTGCAATTGTGAACATCTGTCTTCAGAGATTTGTATAAGAGTGGCTTTAAGTCAAGGAGAATCTGGATGGCCTTCACCCTCAGAGTGCTAGTGCCAACCCAATGGGAAGACAGTTCTTAGGAAGTGGAGATGCTTCATCAAAAGCCTCCCCAATCTCTTTAAGGTAACTACTTTACAGGGAATGACTGGCTGCCAGAGAATTCTGAAGAGCCCATGGGCTTTAGTTATTTATGATATGGACACTCAGCCTTGGAAATGGGTTCCTGCTGTAAAGCCATCACATTTCTCATCACCTTTGATGGGCTACTCTGGAGCAGAAAACCCCAGCAAGGGTCAGAAAGAACCTAAGAGAAGAATTTCCCACAGGAAGTTTGTCTCCAGAAGTCATCTTCACTCTAGTGGTCCACTTGTGTTTAATTTAAATTATTTTCTCTGTTTTCAAAAGACATGGCAGAGTATGTTCTCCAAAATATTTGTTTGAGAGATTCTGCATTAGTCTTGGAAAAGTGCATGGTTGTTTCTTAGCATATCGGATGCTAGGAACTTTAGGCAACTGTCTTAAAAAGGGTATGTTTAATTATATAAGTCCTCAAGTAAATGTGATTTCTCCCGCCCCCTTTTTTTCTACCAAGCTCTATATTAGCTACTGGGGATGATGGGATGTCTGGGACATGGTCTCAATAAGCATTCCGTCTAGTTGAGGAGGTAATCTTAACAGCGGACTTAGGCATGTACTTTAGGCAAGAATTGGACTGTCATATTTCCTTTTCATGAAGTCTGAATATGGTGAATTGGATTACTCATTTTTAGGAAGTTTTTTGTTGGGTTTTACCATGTTTACTTAGCTTTAGGCCTCCATTTTTTGATGCCTGCATTTCCAGCTGTAAAATCAGGTTTCTCTTATGCTATTCACTTAGCTAAGATAATGACTTATTGTATGTGTGTTGTTGTTCAGTTGCTAAGCCATGTCCAACTCTTTGCAATCCCATGGACTGCAGCAGGTCAGAGTTACTTGTCCTTCACCACCTCCCAGAGTTTGCTCAAGCTCATATCCATTGAGTCAGTGATACCACCCAACCAACTCATCTTCTTTCATCTAGGGTGTTGTATGTGGTGGGCTGCAGTCCATGAGGTCACACAGAATCAGACTCGACTGAAGCGACTTAACAGAAGCAGCATGTGTGTTTTTTGATATTATGGAATGTATTTTGACCAGATTTTGAGTTGGCAGTAAAAAAGTTAAAAACGTTTTGTATAACACTATCTGACTAGGCTGAAAGATGAAGTCCTGAGACTATCTAAGGAGGAACAGAAGGGAATAACTTCTTTGATTTTGGAATGTTTGCCTTTATTTTGAATGCTTACTGGAGTTTGAGTAGGCAAATCTCAATCCTTCTTACCAAGTGAGTGTGAATTATGTTTCATCAGTAGGATAGAATAAGGCAGGATTTCCCTGGTGGTCCAGGGCTTAAGAATCCACTTGTCAAAGCAGGGGACGTGGGTTCGATCCCTGGTCCAGGAAGATTCCACCTGCTTCAGGGCAACAAAGCTCAGGAGCCACAACTTCTGGGCCTGCATGCTGCAACCACCAAAGCCTGTGCACTCTAGACCCCATGCTCCGCAACAAGAGGAGCCACCACAGTGAGAAGCACACTGCAGCTGGAAAGAGTAACCCCCTGCTTGCTGTAACTAGAGCAAGCCTGTGCAGCAATGAAGACGCAGTGCAGTTAATAATAATAATAACAGCAGCAATAACAATGATAAACAGAGGAATGGGATAAGGCCCAGAATAGAGGAATAAGTGTGAAAGCCCATAGTATAATGCTTGGCGTGCTGCAGACACTGTTTTGTGTTAAACTGTTGTGGGATTGAGGGAATTAATTTGTACTTATATCTATTGCATTAGAATGACAATACGTTCACAGAATTCATCACAGAAGATCGTCTGAGGTTCACACAGGAGGTAAGGGAATACTTAACACACTGGATTGAGAGAGTGTTTTCTACTGGACTGTTAAATTTCTTGCAAATTGAATCTAGTTCCCACTGAATTTTTATTGGTCTTGTAACTTGAACTTCTTTTCTGGTTTGTCTCTCCCAAATGCATCACTAGAAATGGTTGCAGTCTCTGGGTGCTGTTTGTGGCAGTGAGTAACCTAGCCCATTTCTGCGTTCCAAGTATTCCTATTGGTAGTCTATATATCTTTAGTCAGCAGTCTCTTCATTACTCTAAGCTAGTTTCTTCTCTATAGCCCTACAAATTTCCCGCAAACTACATTGCTGACTATGCTATGTGGGTTGTGCACAGATGTGTATGAAGGAAAACTTACTTCTGTTTTCCTCTGCACATGCTCACCATACTTTTGAATCATTGGTGTAACTCTGTGTCTCTGACCAGTGCAGCACTGATGTCACTTCTGATAATGTGTGCATTTGCCTAAAACCTTTGCTGAAAAAAAAGCCTGTCACCTTCCTTACAGAGGAACTCCAGGTGTTCTATTAGCTACTGCTATTTTGCAGCAGTTCACAGCCATATCATATATTTTAAAAGCTGTTTTTACCCAGTTATGCTACATCTTTGAAGGGCTTCTTCTGCCTTCCTGTTTAGGGGTTTCTCTGCTTCTGCTCATAAGGTTTTACTGCCCTGACAATTTTCCATGTGTACCATGTGAGGCCAAAGGACTGATGCTTTCAAACTGTGGTGCTGGAGAAGACTCTTGAGAGTCCCTTGGACAGTAAGAAGATCAAATTAGTCAGTCTTAAATGAAATAAACCCTGAATGTTCATTGGAAGGCCTGATGCTGAAGCTGACGCTCCAATACTTTGGCCACCTGATGTGAAGAGACAACTCACTGGAAAAGACCCTGATGCTGGGAAAGACTGAGGGCAGGAGGAGAAGGGGATGAAAGATGAGTTGGTTGGGTGGTATCACTGACTCAATGGATATGAGCTTGAGCAAACTCTGGGAGGTGGTGAAGGACAAGTAAGTCTGACCTGCTGCAGTCCGTGGGATTGCAAAGAGCTGGACATGACTTAGCAACTGAGCAACAACAAACCATACAAGGCAACAGTAACAACAGGACATGATTAGTGCCCCTATTCTGAATGTGTGCAGACTTTCTCTTTGAAGGATATGACTTTTATAATTGAAGCTCATTAGCATTTCCCCTCTTACTCTCTCAATGTAGGAACTTCAATCAGATAGACATGTATTTAAATCCTGATACATCTAGTTATTAGCTGTGTGATTCTGGACTGATGACTTCAAGTCTTAGTTTTCTTGTCTATAAAGTAGGGGCAGGAATCCTACCTACTGATGGGATAGTAGTGAGGACTATGGTCACAGAGCATGGACTCAAGCACACAGTGGCTTATCAATAAATGTTGGTGAGACGTGTGCTCAGTTGCTCAGTCATGTCTGACTTTTTGCAATGCCATGAATTCCTCTGTCCATGGGATTCTCCAGGCAAGAATACTGGAGGCGGTTGCCATTCCTTTCTCCAGGGGATCTTCCCGATCCAGGGATAGAGCCTGTGTCTCTTGCATTCCCTGTGTTGGCAGGCAGATCCTTTATCACTAGTACCTCCTGGGAAGCACCTGTTAGTGAGACACTGATCAAGAAATACTGTGTGATTGGAACTGAAGTCTGTAAATTTAGCCTAGCTCTTGAGATAGAGTATGTTCTTAAAAGATAGTAGCAAAAATAACTGTAAAGATGTTTATGAAGATAATAGTGATAAAATGATAAAAACTATGAATTATTGTTGTCAAATAATGTTTTTTAATGACTCAAAAAACCAGAACTGACTTCAGCCATGGATCCTCTTGTCTCTGCCTTACATTTTCATTTGTAATACAAACGTTTGGTTTGCATCTTTGCCTCGTAAGACCATCTGGTTGAAGATTTTCTGTTTCTCCCACCACTTTCCTACTCTCTTCAACCAGGGAAGTATTATATCTTTACTCTCGTCTAAATGTGATATGTTTTCCCTCGCTTTTAAGCTCATTGTCCTTAAATCTCCAACTGTCCAAATTCTATTCATTGCTCGAGAATCATCTTAAGGCTCTTTCTTTCATTTTGCTGAAGAACTATAATTATCATATTTTGTAAAAGAGGAAACTGAAATCTGGAGAGCATCTGCCTGCCCAGCACCTTCTAGATGGTTCATCATAGTGGAATTAGAACTTAGATCTCTGTTTTTATTGGACCATGCTCCTTCTGAATACACACAGGATTTGAGGTCTATGCTTTTAGCATAGAGCCCCATGTTAAGGTCTTCCCTCTTCTAACAAGAGACTCCACTGTTTTATCCTATATTTAAGGACTTAGAGTTGTTGTTGTTTTTTTTTTTTAATCTAGTGGGTCAGTCTTGACTCTACAATAAGATCATGAGTTTCTTTTTAATGGGTACCACATCTTGCACTTCTTTTCCAAATCTCCAACACAGGGTTTTGTATTTGTATGCTACTCAGTGATTTGCTAATTGAATGGACTTTAATTAAATTATAGAAATGTCAAGCGGTTCCAACAGCTGTGCTTTTTTTTTTTTTTGCTTAGTTTTCTTGATCTGGTTCTCTATTTCTTGTGAAAGAGTATATCTCTGAATATCTGCTGACCAAGTAGCTGAATTTTCTCTGGGAAATTTCCAGGGAGAATTGCTGATGTCCTGAATAGCTTCTCAAGTGTAGACTGGCAGGTAGGCTCAAATTCCTTCAAGTTTATTATTAGTTCCATAGTGCTGCTTCAACACCGCCAAGTAGCACATGGTCAACTACACCTCCTCTTGTGTATCTACTTTAAGAATAGTATCAAGCAACAGAAGATGAATGCTCCTGGGGGCACTGGACAGTGTTCATAACTTACAAAGTCATGCCAGGAAAATTTTTTAACTTTTTATTTTATATTGGAATATAGCTGATTAAAAATATTGTGATGGTTTCAGGTACCCAGCAAAGTGACCCAGCCATAGAAAATGGCAGACCACTCCAGTATTCTTGCCTGGAAAATTCCATGGATAGAGGAGCCTGGTGGATTACAGTCCATGGGGCTGCAAAAAGATGGACATGACTAAGCGTGCACACACATAACCGATAACAATGTTGTGATGGTTTCAGGTGCACAGCAAAGTGAGTCAGCCATACACATACATGTACCCATTCTCCCCCAGACTCCTCTCCCATCCAGGCAGTCACATAATGTTGAGCGGACTTCCCTGTGCTATACAGTAGGTCCTTGTTGCATACCAGGACATTTAAATTTAACTGTGGGTTACATATATCTTATTGTGAATAGATTCAGTTGACTATTTCTTGACTGTCATGTGCCAAGGGTTGCCAGGCACTGTAATATACATTATTTAATTTGATTATCACAAAAATTCTGTGAAGGCAATGTTATTACACCCATTATGTCAATGCTTAAATTAAGAAGTAGAGAGGCTGTGTGGTCTGTGCAACTCACACAGATAGGAAATAGGATGTCTATTTGAACAATAGATTAAAGCAAAATCTGTTGGTGGATCCAATACTCTTTTCACTATCCAGTATTTCAAGTGAACTTTAAAAAGTATTTACACTTTATTTTGTAATTTAAAAAATGTCTTCAGCATAGATCCACAAGACATTCAGCATAGATACGCAAGATGTTCATTTAATTTATACTGTCATCATTGCTCTTTGTGAATTCAGATAATTTTCAAAATTGGATTCTTATTTCCCCCTCTCTCTCTTGAATATAGTATTTCAATAAAGGTTGAATGGCATCTTTAGGAAATTCCTACAGATGTGCATGGATGGAAGTGTGGACTTTTTTTTTGGTTAATAATTTGAAAATATAGCAAGTATAAGCTATACATATAAGTTAATACTGATGACTATTGGTTTTTTTTTAAATTTATTTATTTTTTTAATTTTAAAATCTTTAATTCTTACATGCGTTCCCAAACATGACCCCCCCTCCCACCTCCCTCCCCACAACATCTCTCTGGGTCATCCCCATGCACCAGCCCCAAGCATGCTGCACCCTACGTCAGACATGGACTGGCGATTCAATCTTACATGATAGTATACATGTTAGAATTCCCATTCTCCCAAATCATCCCACCCTCTCCCTCTCCCTCTGAGTCCAAAAGTCCGTTATACACATCTGTGTCTTTTTTCCTGACTTGCATACAGGGTCGTCATTGCCATCTTCCTAAATTCCATATATATGTGTTAGTATACTGTATTGGTGTTTTTCTTTCTGGCTTGGTTTAAAAATATAAGACCAAAGAGATCAAATCCTGTATTATATTATTAACTCTGGTTACTATTCTTTTGATTGCTGGGATACTCTTACCATGCATTACTATTATGTAGCCTGTTGCTCTGTCTCACAGACCCAGAAATCACTCACTAATTTTGTGGTTAAAAAAGTCTTCTTACATCAGTGTTTAAAAATAGGCTCTCCAATATTAGGAAATTTCATTTAGTGGTGATAGAAGATCTATATTTATAAAAAGGATATGCTAACATTTTATCTTAAATTTGATTACAAAAATTTGAGCTTGCATGTTGTCTCTTGGCCTGTGTCAATGACTATTTGCTTTTTGAGTACTGTGGTGGCAAGTCAGAGTCAGTGGTGAGAACAGCCTTTGTAGAAAGCTTGCCGTTTATGACAATAAGGGTGGACCTTGAGGGTATTATGCTCAGTGGAATAAGCCAGACAGAGAAAGACAAATACTGCATAATAGCACTTATATGTGGAACCTGAAAAAAAATTGAACTTACAGAATTGAGCTATTACAGAAACAGAATAGAAAAGTGATTTCCAGGGACTGGAGGCTGGGGGAAATAGGCAGAGCTTGGTAAAAGAGTATGCACTTTCAAAAATAAGAGGAATAAATTCTGAGGATCTCACATATAACATGCTAACTGCAGTGGAGAATGCTATATTGTAGAGTTGAAATTTGCTAAGAGAGTAGATCTTAAACGTTCTCATTAAAAATAAAACACAAATATGTTGCGTTAGGTGATGGATATGATAATTAACTCAGTGGGGAGAATCTTTTCACAATGTATACATATATCAAATCTGCACATTGTATACCTTAAATATCTTACAATTTTGTCAATTATACCTCAATGAAGCTGGAAAAAAAGAATAGTCCTTTTAATAAAGATATGAATTGCGACAGAGTTGTAAGAAGTTCAATTTCTAGGCCAGACTCGAATATAATCCATGCTATCTCCATGCTTTTGTTGTGCTTTGAGGGCACTGCAGTAAAGCAGGGATAAGGAAAATTGAAATTCCTACAGATGTGCATGGATGGAAGTGTGGATAAACCTGAGGCTGTCTGGGAAGAATAGCTCTTTCTTTATCTCATACACCAGCTTCTGTTGGGATCTAAGGAAGGGCAATTTTCTGTTAGCATTATTGTTCAAAAGACAAACGCTCTAATTAGATTTTTAAAGCTGTTGCTTAAAACTACCTGAGGAAGTTTAAGCTAGTTTGCTATTTTTAAAAAATAGAATCCCTTAATTATTGTAAACTAAATCCAGATGTTCGAAAAAGTCTATCAGGCTACTGAAAAGCGGCATATAACTACTATTTTCCAAGCAGCAGGTATTCTCCATTTATAATCAAAGTGTGTTTAACCACAAAGGGACATAATTTGGCTAGTTACGGGTGTTCCCACTGAAAAAAAAAATCAGTGCTTTTATAAGCTTAATAAAAATTGGTTCAAGGTACATTTCCTGCCACTAAAGCCTTGCAATAATTCCTTGTCCAGTAGGAAAGACCTTCAGCAGACCAATATCTACTTCCTTTTGATAGGAAAACAGTTGTTTCCTGAATGCAAAATTGACTCCTAAGCAGGAAGAAAATTAAAAGTGAATGCAATCTGTAGAATTGCTCAGTTGTGTCCAACTCTTTGAGACTCTTTGAACTATAGACCACCAGACTCCTCTGTCCATGGGATTCTTCAAGTAAGAATACCAGAGTGGGCTGCCATTTCCTCCTCCAGGGCATCTTCCTAACCCAGGGATCGAACTTGTGTCTCCTGCATTGCACACATATTCTTTACTTGCTGAGCCCTCTGGGAAGCCCATAAGACAAACAGTCAACTCTAATCTAAATTATGGGTTCTGTGAATGATAATGTATTAACATTGGTTCATCAGCTGTGACAAATTTACCACATTGATGCAAAATGTTAATAATGGCAGAAACTGCATGGAGAGGGAAGCAGAGTATATGGGATTTTCTGTATTTCTCTGTACAATATTCTTATAAACCTAAAACTACTTTAAAATAATAAAGTCTGTTCATTAAGAAGAAAAAGGCATCCACAGGTAGATTCTTTCCCTTTTTTGACATTGAAAAGTCACAAAATTTACTCTTTTAAAATAAATTAGTGTTCAATTTTTTTTTAGATATTAAGAAGGGGTGGCAAGAATACAAAGAACTATACAAAAAAAGATCTTAATGACCCTGATAATCACAATGATGTGATCACTCACCTAGCACCAAACATCCTGGAGTGGGAAGTCAGGTGATCCTTAGTAAGTATCACTACGAACAAAGCTGGTGGAGGTGAAGGAATTCCAGCTGAGGTATTTCAAATCCTAAAAGATGATGCTGTGAAAGTGCTGCACTCAATATACCAGCAAATTTGGAAAACTCAGCAGTGGCCACAGGACTGGAAAAGGCCAGCTTTCATTCCAATCCCAAAGAAAGGCAATGCCAGAGAATGTTCGAACTACCACTCAACTATACTCATTTCACATGCAAGCAAAGTAATGCTCAAGATTCTCCAAGCAAGGCTTCAACAGCATGTGAACCAAGAACTTCCAGATGTTCAAGCTGGATTTAGAAAAGGCAGAGGAACCAGAGATCAGATTGCCAACATCCCCTGGACCATAGAAAAAGCAAGAGAATTGCAGAAAAGCATCTACTTCTGCTTCATTAACTACCCTAAAGCCTTTGACTGTGTGAATCACGACAAACGGTGGAAAATTCTTAAAGAGATGGGAGTACCAGAACCCCTTACTGCCTCCAGAGAAACTGGTATGCAGGTCAAGAAGCAACAGTTAGAACCAAACATGGAACAATGGATTGGTTCCAAATTGGGAAAGGAGTATGTCAAGGCTATATATATATATTGTCACCCTGCTTATTTAACTTCTATGCAAAATTCTGGGTGCATCATGCAAAATTCTGGGCTGGATGAAGCACAAGCTGGAATCAAGATTGCAGGGAGAAATATCGGTAACTTAAGATATGTAGATGACACCACCCTTATAACAGAAAGTGAACAGGAACTGAGGAGCCTCTTGATGAAGGTGAAAGAGGAGAGTGAAAAAGCTGGCTTAAAACTCAACATTCAGAAAATGAAGATAATGTCATCTAGTCCCATCACTTCATGGCAGATAGATGGGGAAACTGTGGAGACAGTGGCAGACTTTACTTTTTGGGCTCCAAAATCACTGCAGATGGTGACTACAGTCATGAAATCAAAAGACGCTTACTCCTTGGAAGAAAAGCTATGACCAACCTAGATAGCATATTCAAAAGCAGACACATTACCGACAAAGGTCCGTCTAGTCAAGGCTATGGTTTTTCCAGTGGTCATGTATGGATGTGAGAGTTGGACCATAAAGAAGGCTAAGGGTCAAAGAATTGATGCTTTTCAACTGTGGTGTTGGAGAAGACTCTTGAGAGTCCCTTGGACTGTAAGGAGATCCAACCAGTCCATCCTAAAGGAAATCAATCCTGAATATTCATTGAAAGGACTGAAGCTAAAACTTCAATACTTTGGCCACCTGATATGATGAACTGACTCTTTAGAAAAGACCCTGATGCTGGGAAAGATTGAAGGCAGGAGAATAAGGGGACAACTGAGGATGAGATGGTTGGATGGTATCCCTGACTCAATGGGCATGAGTTTGAACAAGCTCCGGGAGATGGTGAAGGACAGAGAAGCCTGGTGTGCTGCAGTCCATGGGGGCGCAAAGAGTCAGACACAACTGAGTGACTGAACAACAACAACAACAACAACAAAGATATGATGGCCACCCGCTTAAGTACTCCTTCCTGGAAAATTCCATGGACAGAGGAGCCTGGTGGGCTGTAGTCCATGAGGTCGCAAAAGACCCAGACACAGCTGAGCACAGATGGCACAGCCCCTGCTTTTGGCAATCTAGTCTCGGTACCTGTGAGCTGTTTTTGTTTTTTCATTAGTTTAGTTTAGATTCCACATATAAGTGAGATCATGTGTATTTTCTTTCTTATTTCACTTAGCGTGATTCCTTCAAGGTCCATCCATGTTGTAAAAAATGGCAATATTTCATTCTTTTTATGGCTGAATAATATTCTGTTGTATGTGATTATATATATATATACACTATATATGTGTGTGATAGTTGCTCAGTTGTGTCTGACTCTTTGAGACCCCACAGACTGTAGCCCGCCAGGCTCCTCTGTCAATGGAATTCTCTAGGCAAGAATACTGGAGTATGTTGCCATTTCCTTCTCCAGGGGATCTTCCCAACTCAGGAATCAAACCCAGGTCTCCCACTTTGCAGGCAGATCTTTTTACCATCTAAGCGACCAGAGAAACCCTGGGGATCTTCCCAACCTAGGGATCAAACCCGGGTCTCCTGCATTACAGGCAGATACATACCATCTGAGCCACCAGTAAATATATGTGTGTGCATATATGCACACTATGTATACACCATATCTTCTTTATACATTTATCTATCAGTGGATACTTAAGTTGCTTCCATATCTTAGCTGTTGTAAATAATGCTGCAATGAATATGGAGGTGCATGTGTCTTTTCAATTTAATATTTTTGTTTCTTTCAGAAAAATATCCAGAAATGAAACTGGATCACATGAGGGACCATTAATACTTTAAGACAGTATTGATCGGGGAATTTTTGCAGAAATTAACACCCGAGGCATTAGTATATCTCTGGTCAATAATGTGTTACTTTCCACTGAAGATTATTATGGCCATGGTAAGATGTTGGCCATGTGTTTCCTATCCAAGTAGAATGATAAAATATATTAATTAAAAATTACTTTCAAAAAGATATTTTGAGATATAAATTTTGATTTAATTTTAAGAAATTTAAATAGTTGTTTTTAACCTCAATTTTTCTCAGTGCTTTTATTATATTTTATTTGAACTTTTTAGTTTGTTTTGGGGTTAATGTTAACTGGTCAATAGCTGGTTAACAATGTTGTGATAGGTGAACAGCAAAGGGACTCATCCCTAAACAGATATGTATCCATTCTCCCCCAAACTCCCCTCCCATCCAGGCTGCCAGATAACATTGAGCAGAGTTCCATGTGCTGTACAGTAGGTCCTTGTTGGTTATCCATTTAAAATATAGCAGTGTGGACGTATCTCTCCCAAACTCCCTAACTATCCCTTCCCCCCACCCTTCCCCCCAGCAACCATAAATTCATTCTCTAAGTCTATGAATCTGTTTCTATTTTGTAAATAAGTTCATTTGTATCATTTCTTTGCAGGTGGGACCTTTAATTCTCATCTGAGGGTTCAAGTCCATTCTAAATTCTGAAATAGGGCAGTCAGCCTTCCCTGTTTGCCTAAGCCTGAGGGATTTCCTGGCATGTGGACTTGCTAAAACCTGGGAAGTCCCTGGCAAATGAGAACCAGTTAATCTCTGCTCTGGGACCAGTTTTGGTAAGAGACCTTCCTTCCTTGAAAGTTGGTCACTCGTGTCCAAATCTCTGCGACCCCATGGGCTACATGGTTCATGGAATTCTCCAGGCCAGAATACTGGAGGGGGTATCCTTTCCCTTCTCCAGGAGATCTTCCCAACCCAGAGATCGAACCCACATCTCCCGTATTGCAGGCAGATTCTTTAACAGCTGATCCACAAGGGAAGCCCAAAAGACCTTAGTACAGTAATTGGTTTTACAGTTAGCCCCCATGAATGTACTTGAGACTTAGATTTAGAAATTAAATTCCTACTTGGAAGTCAAATCTCACTTGATCCCTTTATGTTCTCCTATCCCTGAGGTCTTTGCCATTTATTGTTCGGAAAACCAGGTATTGACCACCTTCATTTCCTTCAGTTTTATTCCTGTGGCTGAATAATAATCCCTACAGAGGAACCTGGGAATTCTTGCCAGGCATCTCTTAAAAATCTCTTTTTAAACATCTCATTTCTTGTTTGTCAGGCAAATCTCCACCAATTGTCTTCCTCACTTCAGAGGGATTGCTCTGTCTCTTAAGATCCTGGTGACCCAGAGTTTAGCTGTTTCTATTTCTTGGTCAGCTTTGCTGTGTTGTCCAGTCGCTCAGTCATGTCTGATTCTTTGCAACCCCACCGACTGCAGCACATCAAGCTGCCCTGTACTTCACCATCTCCCGGAGCCTCCTCAAATTCATGTCCATTGAATCAGTGATGCCATCCAACCAACTCGTCCTCTGCTGTCCCCTTCTCCTCCTGCCCTCAATCTTTCCCAGCCTCAGGGTCTTTTCCAATGAGTCGACTCTTCTCATCAGGTGGCCAAAGTATCAGAGCTTCAGCTTTAGCATCAGTCCTTAAAATGAATATTCAAGATTGATTTCTTTTAGGATTGACCAGTTTGATCTCCTTGCAGTCTAAGAGACTCTCAAGAATCTTCTTCAATACCACAGTTTGAAGGCACAAGTTCTTTGGCACTCAGCTCTTTTTATGGTCTAGTTGTCACATGCATACATGACTACTGAAAAAACACATAGCCTTGACTATATGGACCTTCGTTGGAAAGTAACGCCTCTATTTTTTAATATGCTGTCTAGGTTTGTCATAGCTTTTTTTTTTTTCCAAGGAGAGATAGCAACCCACTCCAGTATTCATGCCTATAAAATCCCATAGACCGAGGAGCCTGCAGGGCTACAGTCCATGGAGTTGCAAAGAGTCAGACATGACTGAGTGACTTCACTTCTCTTCACTTCAAGCATCCTTTAATTTCATGATTTCCGTCACCATCTGCAGCAAGTTTGGAGCTCAAGAAAATAAAGTTTGTCACTGTTTCCTTTGTTTCCCCATCTATTTGCCATGAAGTGATGGGACCAGATGCCATGATCTTCGTTTTTTGAATGTTGAGTTTTAAGCCAGTTTTTTCACTCTCCCCTTTCACCTTCATCAAGAGGCTCTTTAGTTCTTCTTCACTGCCTGCCATAAGGATGGTGTCATCTGCATATCTGAGTTTACTGACATTTCCCCCTGCAATCTTAATTCCAGCTTGTGCTTCATCCAGCCCAGCATTTTGCATGATGTATTCTGCTTAGACGTTAAATAAGCAGGGTGACAATATACAGCCTTGACAAACTCCTTTCCCAATTTGGAACCAGTCCATTGTTCCATGTTTGGTTCTAACTGTTGCTTCTTGACCTGCATACAGGTTTAGCAGGAGGCAGGTAAGGTGTTCTGGTATTCCCATCGCTTTAAGAATGTTCCACAGTTTGTTGTGATCCACACAGTCAAAGGCTTTAGGGTAGTCAATGAAGCAGAAGTTATTCTGCAGTTCTGTTGCTTTTTCTATGATCCAATGGATATTGGCAATTTGATCTCTGCTTCCTCTGCCTTTTCTAAATCCAGCTTGAACATCTGGAAGTTCCTGGTTTATATCCTGAGCATCACTTTGAATGCTCAGATGTAATTGCAAGATTACTGAGAATCTTGAGCATTACTTTACTACCATGTGAAATGAGCACAATTGTTTGGTAGTTTGAATATTCTTTGGCACTGCCTTTCTTTGGGATTGGAATGAAAACTGACCTTTTTCAGTCCTGTGGCCACTGCTGAGTTTTCGAGTGCAGCACTTTCACAGCATCATCTTTTAGGATTTAAAATAGCTTAGCTAGAATTCCATCACCTCCACTAGCTTTGTTCATAGTGATGTTTCCTAAGGTCCACCTGACTTTGCACTCCAAGATGTCTGGCTCTAGGTGAGTGATCACACCATTGTGGTTATCTGGGACATTAAGATCATTTTTGTATAGATGGATGTATTCCTGCCACCTCTTCCTAGTATCTTCTGCTACTGTTGCTGCTGCTGCTGCTGTTAAGTCACTTCAGTCGTGGTCGACTCTGTGCGACCTCATAGATGGCAGCCCACCAGGCTCCCCCATCCCTGGGATTCTCCAGGCAAGAACACTGGAGTGGGTTGCCATTTCCTTCTCTAACGCATGAAAGTGGAAAGTGAAAAGTGAAAGTGAAGTCGCTCATTCGTGTCTGACTCTTAGTGACCCCATGGCAGTCCATACCATTTCTGTCCTTTATTGTGCCCATCTTTGCATGAAATGTTCCCTTGGTATCTCTAATTTTTTTTTAATTATTATTTTTTATTTTTTTAAAATATAAATTTATTTATTTTAATTAGAGGTTAATTACTTTACAATATTGTATTGGTTTTGCCATACATCAACATGAATCCGCCACATCTCTTGTATTTTCCATTCTGTTATTTTCCTCTATTGGTCTGCTGGGGTTTGTAAAGTCAGGACTCAGGTATAGGACCAGATTTGTAGGTTTAGGCACTCTAACTTATTGTTCATTTAGCAATTTTCTTCTTGGGAATTGACTTTAATTTTTTGAAAACAGCAACTTAATTTACACTGAGTGAATGCACTGATCTTAAGAGTTAGAATTTGAAGAGTTTTGACAAATGCTTACATCTACGTAATAACTAACACCTTTATCGAGATGTCGAATATTTTCATCACTACATAAATTTCCTTCAGCTGTGTGGTCCCTCAATCATAGTTCTGATTTCTGTCACCATAGAATATTTCTGTCTTAGAGCTTTATGTAAACGGATTTATATACTAAACACTCTTTTGTCTCATTTTTTTTAACATAGCATATTTTTGAGATTCATTTATATTGTTGCATATTTCCATAGTTCATTCTCAAAATGTGATATTCTCTTACTGAGGACTTTAAATGAAGAGTTTTGGTTTTATCCAATAAGGAATGAAATATATTTAAGTGTTAAAAATTAGCTTGTATTAGACGATCTAATTTCAGGAAATTATTTTTTTCTATGCTGTATAGAATAGACTTAAAAGAACATTTTAATCATCTAAATATTACTGAAATGAATAGGTTGAGCATTAAAGCCCTAGTAAAATATTCCCCAGTGCAATGTTGGCATCTACCACTGTCATTTGTGAAATCAAGAATTAACACCTAATAGAAGAAATATGAATAGGTTTTAACCTATTCATAGTTATCATTCTTTTTTATTGCTGAAACAGTATGTTATTATATGAATATACCATAGTTTGCTTACCCATTCTTCCGTTGATATACTTTGAGTTGTTTCCAGTTTTTACCAATTATAAATAAAGCTGGAATAAACATTTAAGTGTAACTTTTTTTGATAGACAAATATTTCTGTTCTCATAGGTGACTATGAATAGAATTGTTGAGTCATACTGTAGGTATATGCTTATCTTTAAAAACCATCAAACCATTTCCCAAAGTAGTTTTACCATTTAATATTCCCACAGGTAACGCAAGAGAGCTCTGATTTCCATACCCTACTCAGGACTTAGTGTTGTTAGTCATTCCAATTTTAGCCAATTTTTTTTGTGAGTGTGAAATGGCATTTATGTAGTTTTAATTTGCATTTCTCTGATGACCAATTCTGTTGAATACTTTTTAATATACTTATTGACTATATATATATATCTTTGTTTGTCAAATGCCTGCTCAAGACTTTTGCCCATTAAACAAAATTGTTTTTATCATTGAGTTGTGGGATATTTTTAAAAAATCTAGAAATTGTGAATATCAAGAGTATTTTCAGACATGTTTATCAAGAATATTTTCTTCTAGCCTGAGGCTGTCTACTCATTTTCTTAATGGTTATTTTGGAAGCTTTTGGTTTTGATGAAGTCTATTTTTTTTTCTCCTATTATGGTGAGTACTTTCTGTGTCCTAAGAAATCTTTGCCTGCTCTGAGAACAGAAAGCTGTTTTTTTCTTCTGAAAGATACATTTTATTCTAATAGCTTTACATAGTTTGGCTTTCATGTTTCAGTGTAAATTTACATTGAATTAATTTTTGTGTTTGCAGTGTGTGGTAGGAGTCGAAGTTCATTTTTTCCTCATTGATATACAGTTATTAAGAGTTAACTTTTGATATCAAAACTTAGAATAAAGTAAATTAAAAGCTTGAATGCCAATTATATTGTGCTATAAAGTTGTTTGGCTAGTTAATACATATTTTTCTTGAGACAAAGTTGTCTTGTAGGTTCATTGCCAAGACTAAAAATTAATAAGCAACTGCTTCTTGTTGAACTTGAAATTAGAACAAAGCAATATCCAAAAACTTGTCCAATGGATGAAAAAGAAAACACACGACTTTTTTCCCCCCTTGATTCCCTCCTAAAATGAGGGAATCTGATGTGGTCCCATATGGTTTTATGATGTGTTTCATTGGATCAATCATTACTTAATTTGTATCTGTTGCAAGTTGTATCTTTTCTGTTAACATATGGAAGAAGCTCCTTATTCATGTATGTATGCTAGTTCTAAAACATAGTGTCAAGTGGTATAAAGCTCAGTCTTACTTGGTTGCAATACACAGAAACTCACCTCAAAGTTATTTAAGCAAAAAAGGAATTTGATTCAATTATGTAACCTGAGATGCCCAAGGGTTGAGCCTGGTTAGGCCAGATATGTATTGAAAAATTTACTTATGTAAAAAATATTTTTAAACAGGTAAAAAAAAAAAGATAATTAAAAAAAAGTGGGAGTATTCCATTATTCTGAACTCTCACTCTAGAAATCTAATATTTACAGATTAATGCTCTAGATTTCATAATCTATGACATCTATATTTAAGCACCTATATTTAACATTTAACAAACTATTAATATATGGAGACAAAAATATACTCTGACAGTCAAAGATAGGGCAAATTACTTAAATAAAATTGAGATATCTGCCCCAAATAGTAATAATGCAATTTATATCCATTTTCTAAAGAATTATCCAATTAAAAAAAAAAAGAATCTAGATTTGGTAACTCAGATTATCAGTATTTTCTTTCTAAATTCAAGCTGCAATCTCAGAATTAGTTTGCTGACTTTGGTTTAGTTGGTGTTTATTTGGAATTTCTCTGATAGATAAGGAAACAGACAAGAGGGATTGTGACATTTCAAATGTGGGACCCAAACGCTCACTTGGCCTCCGAGGTTATTACCATCCTTGTTTGCTTTGACACTTAGAGGCACGACATGCCTTTGTGCTGTTTGCAAAAAGCTGGGTGAGTTGAAAAGCATAGATTGAGTACATTTCCAATGGTGTTTGAGTCTGCAAGCATTTGTTTTCTGAGCGCTGCCGAGTGCTGGGCCAGGGCTGCATGGAGAGAGCTGTTTCCGTTGCGCAGACTGGCTGCCTGATATCCTAGGTGCTGATAGCGGCCGCCAACGAACCCTGCTCCTTTCCATTTCGCCAGGTCCTGATTTCATCGGAAAACACGGTAGCTGCAGACGCACAGAGACTTTTTCCTCTTCTTTCCCCCCTCTGCCCCCTCCCTAGACCTCTCTGGGCCTTGACGTCACGTGTGCTCCTTTTGGTTGCCATAGCAACCCCATTCCCCAAGCCCTCTGTCCTCTCCTCTGGTCGGTTCCACAATGGTACAGGCAGCATCGCGCTGCACAATGGTTTCCAGGCAGTGAGAGAGGGTGATTCAGCAAGCCACTCTTCGTGTTTTTTTTTTTTAAACCTCCCCTTCTCTTTTTATTTTTATGGGGGTGGTTGGTGCTTGTTCCGTACTTACCTTTTTTCTTTCCTTTTTCTTTTTTACAGTATTCCATTTTTCTCCTCACCCCTCGATTCCTAGGGGCTCGAGTGACTTTACGCTTGGGTTTTCTTGGCAATCACCTGTCCATCATTAATTTTAAACAATTTCCCCACCTCCAAACAATCTATTCCTTATTACAGTTTGGAATGTGGTTAATGAGAGACAAGTAGGGAGGATTTCTGGGGCAAACACTGCTGGATCAGGATCGTAGTTCTCAAGCACGGAATGGTAGGTGGCTCTTTGCTCATTCTGGGTTCTAACCGGTTTTTTGGAGGGTGGTGTGATGTCTATTGATTGCTCCTAGTGGGGCGGGAGAGTGAGCATGGGAGAGGGGGGCAGAGATGGGGTGGATAGGAGATTAATGAAGTGAACTACCTCTGAGGCAAGAAGCCACCAGCCTTTCCTTCTGTGCCGAGCATCTCTCCTAGGACTTGGGCGTGTTGAAACCTTTCTGTTTGGAGTAAGGGTTGGCAGAGGGTGGGAGGGAGCATTTTTATTGTGACCAGGGGTTTTTTAGACCAATGCAGAGCTGCAAAAAGGAAGAGAAAATTAGAGACAGAGCGAAACAGCTGTGCTTGTTAGAAGTGCTTGCCTTAGTCCCATATTTAAGAAATGCTGTGGGCTCCATAAAACATTAAAAAATCACATCTTTAAGTTATGCGTTTATGCTTACTTCATGAGATGTTGCGCTTAAAGAGATATTTGGGGGCATATTTACAGACTTTAGTTAGGGAATGGTATTTTTTTATCTTGTAGTTGCAAAACTAACAGCATTACTCTTGCAGAGAGACCCAAGGCTAAATCTGAGCTGGGGAGAGGAACATAGAATGGGAAGTGGCGGCGGCAGGGGGGTGGGGGGTCAGGTTAAAGATATGAGGAAACATTGGCACTGCAGTCGAACAGGTAAAGGGTCCCTTTAAGAAAGTGATCTAGTCAACAGCAGGCAGCATTTTTTTCTTTATGGCATGGTTCCCAGGTACTCTGTACTGGGATACTGTGTCCCCTAGAAATGTCAGAGCCCATTTGGGAGAAAAAGATCTATCATCAGAAAGGACCAGGGCAGTATATTTAGCAGGAATGATGTCTTTGTGCCTGCAGCAAAATAAATGTGATTTATAGGAAGATCTTCAAGAAAATCAAGACTAGAGCCATTTCAAGAAAATTACAGGCATGTTTCTTTTCCCCCCCTCCTCTCCATTTAAATCTAGAGACCAAGTCTCTGCTTTTACCCCCTTAAATGCATGCATTCCTAGGGTACTGCAATTTAACCACAGCAGAAGAGCGGCTTATCCCATGGCAGCTGGCGCTGAGGCAGTCACAAGGTTGTTTACACGGGCTGTCTTTGCTGCAGAGCTCCACAGCGTCTGCACAGCCACCCTCCCTGCCTTGGTGTGTTGACAGTAACTTTTATGAACGGACCCGACAGAGGCAGGCTGAGTCCTATGGGACAGGCCACAGTTTAGATGGAAGGAAATTGGGTCTAAGTGCACCAGGCATTGCCAGTCCGAGGTCCGATTTCTCCCTCTGACCCTCGTCTGCCAGTTGTCAGACTCCGGAAGATCTCACAGAACGCTGATGCATGTGTTAAAATGGTTGCAGGAAGGCCCATGACTCTCAGAGAGGCTTCTGTAAATTTCTGCCTTAGGTGAGTGTTTCTGTTGTACATCTAGACAGTGATGCTCACGCTATGGATGAGCTCGCCAGCTTCCGACTCCACTTTGGAGCCATCGGATTATAGGGGTCAGACAGTTTGGATGTAGCAGTTTTGCCATCTCTGGGTATGTATTCCTTCCACCACCTTGATCTCACTCTTAAAATTGACACAAAGTACTAAGTTACCTTATTTGATCACACAAAGCACACTGGGTTTTCTCGCCCTGACAACGGAACTGGAAAATCCAGTGACAAAGGTGGTATGACCTTAGATATTAAAAGAGTCTTCTTGCTTCCTCATTTGCGCATCACTCCCTCTCGTTGTTGCAAGGTGTCTTTAATCCGACAGTCTCCTGGTGTTATAAAATCTTCACAGTGTGGGTGAAAAGACTCTTGATGATGAGACAGTAACAAATGATACGTCCAGCGGGAAAGACCAGGTGCTGCCTCCAGCTTCCTGCTTGTCTACCCCAGAACAGCATCTGCTGTGGGGAGGAGCGTGTTTGCCAGGCTGGAAGGGGATGTTCATGAACAGATCCCAGAGGGACCAACTGTGTTTTTGCTGTCATTGTCTGGTATGTCTGCAGCTATTAGGGTTTAATGGTTTCATAGTGTGTGGTCAATATTTTTCAAGGCTGAAATGAACTGAGAATGGATGGTGGATGCCCTAAAATATGTGTATATTTAAAAATTACAGGAAAATTCATAGGATTTCCCTTGTTAGTATATCCTATAGGAATATCATAAGCAAAAGGAATCTGCCTAATTTTTAAGTAATGTGATAAAGCCTCCCATATTTAAAGGGAGGGCTTTTTGTTTTTGTTTGTTTGTTTTTTGTGTGTGTGTGACTTTATGTAAGTGAATCTTAGTCTTTGAATACAGATGGTCAGGGAAAGAAGGCAAATTGGGTTTCTCTTGTTAAGCATGAGGGCAGATGCTCTGCCCTCCTGATCTAGTTCTGGCTGCAGGTCCCATTTGTAGCTATAAGACTTTACATGGGATTGGTGTGCTTAAGTCAAATGATTGCTTAGTTGCTAGTGAGAATAATGAACTCAAAGCAAGAGAGACTTGCTTCACTTAGAATAAGAAGTGATAAACTGACATTTTAAATTCTTTCTCCATTGCCCCTGTTTTGTCTTGTAGTCTCTTTTATGCTTTTGGTTGGACATTGCAACACTTACGCAAAAAAGAGGCACAAAGTGTCCAAGGATGACACAAAGAGGTATAGTGCCTTGTTTGCTCTAGGCTGAGGGCGTCCTTCCTACCATATTTGCATCTCTTACAGCTTCTTCCGAGGACTAAGGACTTGTGGGAAAAGTTGGGCCCATAGACTGCAGGGGGAGATGCTTATTGATAAAGAACAGAATCCATTTGCTTCTTTAGCATATGAGAGATATTTATTGCATTGCATAAGTCTGAAATAAGATACTGTTGCTGATTCAGATACAAGATAATGCTGCAAATTGATTGAAAATTTAATTTGGATCTGGAGCCTGGATTTTCAGAAATGTACCTGTCTGTACGTATTTTCATAGCAGACTTGTAAGGGTTTTGACTAAAGATATTTTAGTTTGAGTACATTTTATCCTTATAAGAAAATCAAGGCAAAGAGGGAAAAGTGGAAAGCCTGTATGTTTCAGATTCTGTTTCCCCCCACTATTTAATGAAAGAGAACTCTGTTTCTTAATTGTGAATCTTGGTAGAAACTCTAAATGGAGACTTCAGGTGATATTTGAAAATTCTTAAATTGAAAGAAACATTTTTTAGTTGAAAAAGTGGACTGCAAGTTTCTAATTGTTTTTGATAAAGGATTTTCTAGTTGAATTGACATTTTAGATTTATAACAAGCCTTTCTCACTGGTCTTATCCCTGGTGACTGTGAGATGTGAAACTCATAGGCTTATAGAACTAATGCTCCTAGGAATGGAAATTAAATTTTGAGTGGAGAAAGAAAGAGCTGAAGTTTCCTTAGAAGCATTCCTAACCCATAGCTGCTCTAAAACCTCACATGGCACACAGGTATAAAATGAAATTCTCCTCCAGGGCAATTAGGCATTTGCAGAGTGGCCTGCATAATAACAAACAAGACTTCTGCTACATTGTGTGTGTGTATGTGTGTGTGTGTGTATGAGTAAGTAGGAAAACAAACACATAACCCAGTACTGACTTGTCTTCATAGATGTAAAACCGCCTCCTGGGTTTTGGATGTTAACCTGCTTGGGTGCTTCATGTACTTTGTGAAAATGAGTTTCTTAAAGTAATCATCCTCTTCTCATGCATTGGAAATAGGATCTGAAAGCCCGGATAGAGAAGTCAGGCTGGTGTGTCTGTTACTTGGCAGTGTTCATTCAGCGTCTGTGCTTCCTCCGTCATAGCACTTATCCTGGAGCACAGTAATTGCCGCTTCCTGGGCTTCACGTATTCACTACTCAGTTATAATCTCTGTCAGGCACTGACTGTGTCTGCCTGGTGCATAGTAGGGGCACAATCACTATTCCATGAATGAAGGTATCCCATGCACAGAGTTATCTAAGTACTGTGGGTGACAGAGTTTGAAACTGTAACACAGCTTCTGGGCCTCCCTGGTGGCTGAGATGGTAAAGCATCGGCCTGCCATGTAGGAGACCTGGGTTTGATCCCTGGGTCAGGAAGATCCCTTGGAGAAGGGAATGGTTACCCACTCCAGTATTTTCCCTTGGGAAATCCCATGGACAGAGGAGTTCATGGACTCTCAAAGAGTTAGACATGACTGAGCAACTAACACACACACATACAACACAGCTTCTGCCATTAGGGAGCTTATAGTCATTTAGGGAGATGAGGTTAAATAACAAACGTGGTATATGAGCAAGTGTCCCTATTCAACAAATGCAATAGGGATTCACAGGAGAAAGAAATTCACCCTTTCTGAAATGGTGGTAGGCCATGTTGGGATGGGAAGGCAGGAAGATGTGGTGGAGGAGAAGTCCAACAACAGTCCTAAGTACTTGGCCTGGAAGGGAACTCTTGCTTGGAACAAGTGTGTGTGTGCTCAGTCATGTCTGACTTTTTGCAACCCCGTGGACTGGAGTTTGCCAGGCTCCTCTATCCATGGGATTTTCCAGGCAAGAATACTGGAGTGGGGTGCCATTTCCTCCTCCAGGGGTTCTTCCCGACTCAGGGACTTAACCTGCATCTCCTACCTTGGCAGGTGGGTTCCTTACCACTGAGCTACATGGGAAGCCCTGCTGCTGCTGCTGCTAAGTCACTTCAGTCGTGTCCGACTCTGTGAGACCCCACAGACGGCAGCCCACCAGGCTCCCCCGTCCCTGGGGTTCTCCAGGCAAGAACACTGGAGTGGGTTGCCATTTCCTTCTCCCAGGGAAGCGCTAGAACATAGAAAACTGGCCCAGTCCTGAGATTTTTTTCCAATACGAAGTCAAAAAGGAACAGTAGCAGACTGAAGTTACAAACCTACTTCTGTAGCTGGATCAGATTATGGAAAAATGTGCATTAGGCCTCTTTCTAGCTTTACACCAACTTCAGTTTTTAACATTTTAATTTATTTTTTGCCTTCTTTATTAAATAATTTTTGTTGGAGTATGGTTGCTCAAATTCAGTTTAGTTTCATTTTATTTCACACAGTTCAGAAAATTTTCCAACTTCTCCTTTATCGACGACTCTGTAATGCATTTTTCCACATGAACCCATTGTTCTTTATCAGGAGCAGACTGTGCAGACATGTTACAGGGAGCTTATAGTTGAAGCTGAATAGGGTGCCTCCTATCACAAACTCAAATCCATGTCGACCAAAGTAACAATTACTACTTGGGCTTATGTTCAGATTTTAAAATATCCAGCTACTCTGGTGATGGCCATACCAGAGTTCTAGTGTTTGATAAATTTGAACAGAGTGAACTATGTTGAGATTTTATTCCTTCCCCTTGTGTGCTCACTACCCATCCCCCAACGTCTTTGTTAGTCTTTTGATTTTTCTAAATGCAGGTGAAATCCCCACTGAAATGGTAAAATCAAACTTGATTGTGTTTTTGCTTTGATTTTAGGCTAGCGTGAGAAACACCCACGGCGACACCATCTCAGATCTCTGTTATGGCGACTCAGGCAAGAAGCTGTTGAATTAGACCCATTTCCTGTAGATGAGAAACTGTACAAGCAGTGGTGAGTTGAAAACTTAAAAATATTCCTTAGCAGGAAACATGTGATCTATATAACCAATTTAAATATTGCATATGATTTAGTGTGTGGATCTGAAGAAATACTGCTCCCAAATCATGTCAACTAAAGAGGTGAAAATCAGTGTTTAACTGATGGTGTGGTGCTATGCTATTAATACCACGTGAAGGAGCTTGAGGTCTTTAGGTGCATAAGTGCGTCATACAGCACCATGATGCTACCACCCTGGATGATGCTAGTCTAAGTAAGATGATTGCAGTGAGCAATTTCCTGTGGCTGCATAACAGTTGGGTATTTACATAACAGTATTTTTCAGTGGCATTTATTATCTGCAACATAATTCTACATTTTACTGCTTCATCTTCTCTAGTAGAATATTGGTTCTGATCTAAATTCTAACACTTAATTCCTTTCAGGAACTTATATGCTTGTATATGGGGCTTCTCAGGTGGTGCTAGTGGTAAAGAACCCACCTGCTAATGCAGGAGACACAAGAGATGCTGAAGACACAGGAGACGCTGGTTCGATCTCTGGGTTGGGAAGATCCCCTGGAGGAGGCCATAGCAACCCACTCCAGTATTCTTGCCTGGAGAATCCCATGGACAGAGGAGCCTGGTGGGCTACAGTCCATATAGGGTTGCAAAGAGTCAGACATGACTGAAGCAACTTAGCATATACACAGCATGCATGTACATACACATGTGTATATAAGATATATGTGATATATATTAACATAACATTTAGATCTTTAGACATAAGGGAAGAGAAACCACATCATAGTTTTATAAAACTCCATTTGTGAACATTATAGCCTACAAATTCTTTGCTTAATAAAGACAGTACTAAAAATGGATCCAGCTGCTTTGCTATTTGGAATCACTTTAAAATCTTATTATTTTATAAAAATATCAGCTCACATAGGCAAAATATATTTTTTAATCAAATACTTGATGCATCATAGTTGCCAATGTCAATAATCAATAGACTCCAATGGAGATGAACCAGGTATAATCTGTCAAAAAACATCTCTGAGAAATAGATTATGACAGTGATGCTTATAAGACTCCAAAAGAAGCTGTTCTGAATGGGTGATCAATATCTCTCTTTCATTTGCTTAGTGGCTTATATAACTCTGGGTATATAGGCTGCCCTATGAATCAATGCATAACCCATAACTGTGGAGTATTAATGAAATTAACCTTGTGCTTTTTTCACATCATGATTCTCATTACAGTCTGATTATGATTACATTGAGGAAGCAGATATAATAGTCATCACTATGCTGTGCTTAATCAATATGTGTTAAATGAGTGTTTGTTATGACTGAGAAACATATGTAATTGCCAGTAATCAACCATTTTGATTTCAAACAAGGGCGATTTTTTTTTATGGCTGAAGTTAATCTTTTGAGTTACAGGTCATTCCCAGTGATGTCGAAAATATATATTGCCCCCTCTTAAACATGTATTCATTAAGCAAACCTTTACTGAGAATCTGCAGTATAGATATCATCCTTTGCACTTGGGATAGATGAAAAAGACAGCACCTGCTTTAAAGGAGCTGTGTTTAAAGTATGTGACACTTGTGATAAAGTATGTCATTAGAAAAGGGAGTGATTTCTAAAGAGTGGGGTACTTATCCATTGCTATTAAGTGGGTAGCCATCCAGTGCTGAAGGAAGTGCCATAGAGGAGAGTCAAAGACAGATGGGATGGGGGTTTGGAAGGGAAGGCTTCCCAGAGGGAGCAAGATTTTAGCTGAATGTTAAGGGCAATAAGAGGTTAGCTAGAAGAAGGGGAACAGTGAGAACATTTTTCGAGGGCCTAGAGACTTGAGGGAGTATGATTGATGGGGGAGCTAGATGTCATTTACTGCACTGGGGCATAAATGGGTATGGTAAAGATAAAGCTGAAGAAAGGTACAGGAGCTATAACATGAAAGGGTTTTAAAGACAAAGCTAAGGAGTTTGTATTTTATTCCACAATAAAGAACCTCTGAAAGATTTTAAGTAGAATGATGTGATGAAACTTATTTTTTAGAAAATACCATGTACTCTAGATCCCATGGACGGAGGAGCCTGGAAGGCTGCAGTCCATGGGGTCGCTGAGGGTGAGACACGACTGAGCGACTTCACTTTCACTTTTCATGTTCATGCATTGGAGAAGGAAATGGCAACCCACTCCAGCATCCTTGCCTGGAGAATCCCAGGGATGGGGGAGCCTGGTGGGCTGCCATTTATGGGGTCGCGCAGAGTTGGACACGACTGAAGCAACTTAGCAGCAGAAGAGTACATAAAACAAATTCAATTAAAGAATAATTACAAAGCAAACCTTGTATAACCAGCAACCCACTTCAGTGTTCTTGCCTGGAGAATCCCAGGGACGGGGAGCCTGATGGGCTGCCGTCTATGGGGTCGCACAGAGTCGGACACAACTGAAGCGCCTTAGCAGCAGCAGCAGACTCCCAGTAAGCCCTTTGTGCTCCTCTAAGACCTCGTGCTTTTCCTTCCCCGCTAGAGGTAACCACTACTTTGCCTTTTGTCACTTATCCCCTTGCCTTTCTTTGTAGGTTTTCAATCTTGTAATCGTGGTGAAAGAAAGTGACGGTTGCTCAGTCGTGTCTGACCCTTTGTGACCCCATGAATCACAGCCCATCAGGTTCCTCTTCCCATGGAATTCTTTGGGCAAGAATGCTGGAGTGGGTTGCCATTCCCTTCTCAAGGGTATCTTCATGACCCAGGGATTGAACCTGGGTCTCCTGCATTGCAGGCATATTCTTTACTGTCTGAGCCACTAGGGAAGCCATGGTAGTGTATATATATATATATTCTTAATCATTTGATTTTGTGAAACCCTCTAATGAAAGTGAAAGTTGCTCAGTCATGTCTGACTCTTGTGACCCAATGGACCATGGAATTCTCCAGGCAAGAATACTGGAGTGGGTCAAACCCACATTGTAGGCAGATTCTTTACTAGCTGAGCCACCAGGGAAGCCCAAGAATACTGGAATGGGTAGTCTATCCCTTCTCCAGCGGATCTGCCCAACCCAGGAATCAAACTGGGGTCTCCTGCATTGCAGGTGGATTCTTTACCAACTGAGCTATCAGGGAAACCTGTGAAATACTGTAAGGCTCATGTTAATGTATGTAGTTTATTCAAGTAACTTAAGTAGTATTTGACTCTATGACTACATCAAAATTTACTTATCCATTTCACCATTGATAGACATTTGGACTGTTTCTATATTACTTATGTGTGTCTGTCTATGTATGCTGTTTTTGTTCAGTTATTAAGTCCACCTATTTGCGACCCTATGAACTACAGCGTCCCAGGCTTCCCTGTCCTTCACTATCTCCTGGAGTTTGCCCAGATTCATGTCCATTGTGTCCACGATGCTATCTAACCATCTCATCCTCTGTCATTTTCTTCTCCTTTTGCCTTCAAACTTTCCCAACAACAGGGTCTTTTCCAATGAGTCAGCTCTTTGCATCAGGTGGTCAAAGTATTGGAGATTCAGCTTCAGTATCGGTCCTTCCAATGAATGTTCAGGGTTGATTTCCTTCTGTCAATCCAAAAGGAAATCAACCCTAATTATTAACCTGAGTTATTTATATATAAATGTACTAAGTAAATTTTAATAACTACATATATTTATATATGATAACATTAAGTATACATATGGTACTTTTTATGCACATATATTGTTGCTCATAGATTCTAGAGCACATGTATAAGAACTTCTCTAGGATACATATCAAGGAAAGGAACTCTTGAGTTTTGGGGTTTGTGCACATTAAGTTTTTCTGCTGCTGCTGCTAAGTTGCTTCAGTCGTGTCTGACTCTGTGCGACCCCATAGACGGCAGCCCACCAGGCTCCCCCGTCCCTGGGATTCTCCAGGCAAGAACACTGGAGTGGGTTGCCATTTCCTTCTCCCAACGCATGAAAGTGAAAAGTGAAAGTGAAGTCACTCAGTCGTGTCCAACTCTTCGCAACCCCATGGACTGCAGCCTTCCAGGCTCCTCCGTCCATGGGATTTTCCAGGCAAGAGTACTGGAGTGTGTTGCCACTGCCTTCTCCAAGTTTTTCTAAATAATGCCAAATATTTTTCTCAATTGATTGCATGAATTTACATCCCCATCAGCAGTATATAAAAAGCTCTATATCCTCACCAACGCTTCATTTTTAAGTTCTCAAAATTTGCTGATCAGGTGGATACCTAATTGTACTTCATGCCACTCATGAAGTAGTAGTTTGCATTTGCTGACTACTAAGAAAGAAGAATTGTTTTAATTTTTATTGGCCATTTGATCTTCTATTGTGAAGTGCCTGCTCAAGTCTTTATGAGACTAGTCTTTCCGAATGACAACTAGCACTTATGGAGTTCTTGCTGTGTAATAATCACTGTGCTAAGCACTTTACAAACATTTAATTCTCATATCATCCCTATGATTTATAGATAAGGAAACTCAGGTTTAGAGAGGTTAAATAAGTTGCTAGCAATCACGTAACCAAGAAGCAGAGGATTTAGCATTTAAGCGCAGGTCCTTCTGACTCTGGAGTTCTTCTGTTTCTTTTTTTAAAATTTATATATTTTTGGTTGCTCTGGATCTTCGTTGCTGCAAGTTGCTTTGTTTTCTCCGGTTGTGGTGAGCGGGGCTACTCTCTAGCTGCGTCGCGTGGGTTTCTCACTGGAGTTGTCTTTTCTTGTGCAGCTCAGGCTCTGAGTGCTCAGGCTCCAGTAGCTGCAGTATGTGGGCTCAGTACTTAAGGCTTGTGGGCTCTAGGGTGAGGGCTCAACAGCTGTGGGGCACGGGCTTAGCTCCTCCATGCATGTGGGGTTTTCCTGGATCAGGGATTGAACCCGTGTCTTCTGCATGGCAGGTGGATTCCTTACCGCTGAGCTACCAAGCAGTTTCTTGAATCACGTTTGAAAGGGGTTTAGATTAGAGCCAGGGGACTTATCAGCTACTATGGCAGGAGCTCAGCTAAAGAATACTAAGGGCATAAACCAAAGAATTATCAGTAGGACACAAGCGCAAATTAATTGAACCCAATAATGAATGTCATGGGTGAAGGAGAGGGAGGATTTTAAAAGTCCCAAATTTTCAGACCTGCTGGCTATGTAGCTTCAAAGTTAGTAATACAATGTATATTTAAATATATTCTAGGTCTTGTGATAGGCTTTAAGAATATATTTGATGGTTGCACTATCCACTGAGAGATGAATTTAATTCATAGGATTATAAAGTTTAGGGTTTAAAGAGACCACAGTGTTTATTTGGGTCAACTCTTTACTGTTTTAAAATGTGAAACCTAGTGTGAAAAGAAGTTAAGTGTCTTGTTCAAGATCACAGGTTACTGTCAGATTAAGAATAGACACCTGGATGACAAAGAATGCAAAGAAATAGCAACTTTTTTGATTTTTTTTAAAATTAATAAGTTAAAATAAATTGATCTACTTAACATTTCTCACATCAGTTCCCTTTGAAATAAATCTATTGCTAACAGCACAAATTAGGGCCTCATCATCACTGTGAGCCGTTTTATTTAAAGTAGTCTAGCATATTATCTTCTTGCTCGTGATTCTACCAATGAAACCTCCAGATCTGATGTGCAGTTTTTACTGTGTAACAACCCAGCTTACTTAGATATGCTCCATTGCCTATGTAATAAATTCCCCTCTGCTTAAAATATACCATACTCCCGTCTACCTCCAATTTAGCAGTGAATATCTCTCCAATTACCTGGGGACACCAATGTGCTTCAGTTTCATCACACACTCAAGTGTATTTCTTCCGTAATTTACTTCATATTGTCTCTTCTGCCTGTATTCACCCTCTCCATCCTTTACTTAGTCATTGGCCATTTTTAAAGACCTTTGCAATTCAAAGAATGATCTGGGGACCAACAGCTCAAACACTGTCTGGAGCTTGATTAGAGTCACAGCATCCCAAGTCTCTCCTACATCTACTGATTCAGAATTTTTCCCACAAGATTCTCAGGTGGTTTTGTGTTCGAGAGGCGCTGCTTAGACTCACATTAGACTTCATCAGATGTTATCTCCTTCCAGAAACCCTTCCTGAATCCTTCCATAAGGCTGAGGTGTTCTCACTGCAGCCTATGCATGTCTATCTCACTGCATTTTGTTGTTCAATTGCTCAGTCACATCCACCTGCTTGTGACCCCATGAACAGCAGCACGCCAGGCTTCCCTGTCCTTCACTGTCTCTCAGAGTTTGCTCAAACTCATGTCTGTTGAGTTGGTGATGCCATCCAACCATCTCATCCTCTGTCTCCCCCTTCTCCTGCCTTTAGTCTTCCCAAGCATCAGGGTCTTTTCCAATGAGTTGGCTCTTCCCATCAGGTGGCCAAAAGATTGGAGCTTCTCATTGCATTACTACAGTGTTTTATTAACTGTTTAATGTCTATCTCTCCACCTTAGCCTGTGAGTAATTTGAGCCAGATCTAATTATCTTTGACTTGTCTATGCCTAGCACAGTGCCTGATACTTGTTAGTACAGCATGAATATATGCTGACTGGTTGATAAAGCGAAGAAGGCTGTTAGGCTGCTTTCCAGATTGTACAATTTCCAAATTATATCCAGAGGTACAATTTTCGATGCATTTTTTGGTAGTCTAGTTATTTTTCTACAAGTCCCTTGGGCTGTATTTTTTCTGCTTGTTATTTTCTTTCTCCTTCCTCTGTTTCTTTTTCTTTCTTTCTCTCTATTTATATATCTATCCATATCCATACATATATATAGAGAGAGAGCTTCTCTTTCCAGGTGGCTCAGTGGTAAAGAATCCACCTGCAATGCGGGAGATGCAGGAGACGCTGTGTTGAGCCCTGGGTTGGGAAGATCCCTAGAGGAGGGCATAGCAGCCCACTCCAGTGTTTTTGCCTGGTGAACCCCATGGACAGAGGAGCCTGGCAGGCTGCACTCCATATTGTTGCAAAGAGTCGTACACGACCGAAGCTACTGAGCATGCACGCACCATGTGTATATATTTCTCTCTGACTTTGTGTCATGATTTAAGGAGCCAGAATGTCCTCTGGTTCTCAGTTCTCATGTTTCTGACCCTGATATAATGTGTGAGTTTCCCACTTACTCCTTTGGTTGAAGACTGTTCCTATTACAATGGAAATCTGATGAGAATTCCCTGGTGGTCCAGCGGTTAGAACTTGGTATTTTCACTGCTGGGGTCTGGAGAATTGGTTGGAGAACTAAGATGCCACAAGCTATGCTGTGAGGCCCCCCAATATTATGAGGTAAAGTGGCTGGAGAACTAACCTGATAAACTAACCTCAGTTAAAGTATGATTGACTTTAATGGATTTTGAATATAGATAAAATTCATGGTTGGTTAACTGTCTTACTGCATTAACAGGAGACTATGTTAAGGAAATGGAATATATAGGGAAAGTTGTTACGTGGAGAGGGAATTAAGAGTGGTCTGCAACAGACTGCTTTGTAAGGGGTCTAGCAGATTATTTAAAATTTTTCATTACATTATTTCTGGAAAAGGAAGAGAACTTGATGTTAGATTCTCACTGCAGCTTTGTCATGAATTAATACCTGTTGGGTCAAGTCTTAACCTGGTTGAGTTTCAATTGTGTATGAGGGAGTTGTGATAGATGATGTTTAACTTTCTTTTTGACTGTAAAAATTATATGGATTAAATTGTACAAATTGAATTAAAGCATAGATTAATGCCCTGAAGGCCAGGCCGAGTGGAGTACCTTGGTGAGGGTGGGCTTGGTCAGTGAAGGGACATCATAGGGATGACAAGCATCATCATGGGCAGCTGAAGGGGAAGAATAGGCCAGATAGAGATTCAGAGGATCTTGAAGATAGACTTGCCTATGCCCAGTTTTGCTTTGACCTGCCCCCATTTATTATCTTTGGTTTAATTCTACCCATTCTTACTCTAAATCTAGGGATAAAGTATTTTACTATAGGAAGTCACCTCTAATTATTGAGATTTTATTATCCGTAAGGAAGATAACTTATGCATACACAACCAAATTGACTGCATCTGTTTGCCTAATTTGTATCTTTCTGTATCTTAAAATTATCCTCTGATATTAAAGGATTGCTGCCGCTGCTGCTAAGTTGCTTCAGTGGTGTCCAACTCTGTGCGACCCCATAGACGGCAGCCTACCAGGCTCCCCCTTCCCTGGGATTCTCCAGGCAAGAACACTGGAGTGGGTTGCCATGTCCTTCTCCAATGCATGAAAGTGAAAAGCGAAAGTGAAGTCACTCAGCCGTGTCCGACTCAGCGACCCTATGGACTGCAGCCTACCAGGCTCCTCCGTCCATGTGATTTTCCAGACAAGAGTACTGGAGTGGGGTGCCATTGTCTTCTCCGATTGAAGGATTAGTGTGCGTAAATGTTTGTTCATTTATTTATGAGAAGATTCTTTAAAACTTTGTCTTTAAAATAATGGTTTCTAAGCTGTATTTGGGACGTACCAACATATCAGATAAGACTACTGGCATCTTAATCACCTTAGAAATCATATCAATGTGACATATTTACTTGAAGGTTAATAATTTCAGTGGACAGATTACTGTGGTAGAATTTTTGAGGAACGAAGGAGACACGTCTCCTTCTTTTCCCTCCTTCCTTCCTGTTTCCCTTCCTCTCTCCATCCCATCCTCTCTTCCCCTCCTTCCTTCCTTCTTTCCTTCTCTCAAGTATTTATTGGCTGCCTCTGTGCTAGGTGCTCCAGCTTCAATAATCAATTCATCTCACACGGAGGATGAATAGTTGCTTTAACAGAGGACACGTTCGGGAACAGTGCAATTACAAATCACTCAACTAATCACTCAGACCTTCTTGACTGGGGCTCCACAGAAACACATGAGTCCCTGCTCTCTAAGGTAGCCGTTCGCAAGCTTTGTGGCCTCAGGATTCCTTTACACACTCGATGGTTGTTGAAAAACCTGAGGAAGTTTTGTTCATGTGGGTTATATCCATTGGTATTTGTGTGCGGGCCCAGTCACTCAATCGTGTCTGACTCTTTGCGACCCCATGGACTATGGCCAGCCAGGCTCCTCTGTCCATGGGATTTCTCAGGCAAGAATACTGGAGTGGGTTGCCATTCCTTTCCCCAAGGGATCTTCCTGACCCAGACATTGACCCCACATCTCCTGTGGCTCCTGAATTGGCAGGTGGATTCTTTACTGCTGTACCACCTGGGAAGCCTCCCCCTACCATTGGTATTTACAGTATCAGAAATTAAGATATCAGTTTGAAAAACTTTGGTAATTAAAGAGTAACAGTAAACTGTTAGATATGTTAAATAAAAGTAATGTATCTTTGAATGAAATCTGCCTTTTACAAACCAAAAATAAGTTAGCGACAAGCTTGGTGTTGCATTTTTGTATATCTGTTTAATGACTGGCTTAATGGAAGACAGCTGAATTCTCTTATCTACCTATGCCTTCAGTCTGTGTTAAATCACACACCATGCATTCTCCGGAGGACTGTATCACAAATCTGAAAGAAAAATAAGAGTGAAATGGGAAACTGTGTCTTAAGATTATTTGGAGTTAGTTTTGACCTCAGGGGCCCCTCTGAAAAAGTCTTGAGGACCTTCAGGACATCTATATATGATACTTTCCTGGAGTAGGAAATGGCAGCCCACTCCAGTGTTCTTGCCTGGAAAGTCCCATGGACAGAGGAGCCTGGCGGGCTACAATCCACTGGGCCGCAAAGAGCTGGGCGTGACTGAGCACATGTATAATACTTGGAGAGCTACTTTGGCGGGTTTATGTTGATGTATGGCAAAACCAATACAATATTCTAAAGTAAATAGCCTCCAATGAAAATAAATTTAAATAAAAAAACCAATATAACAAAAAGAAGTATTTATTTACTTATATTTGGCTGTGCTGGGTCTTCGTTGCTGCAGGCAGGCTTTCTCTAGTTGCTTTGAGTGGAGGCTTCTTACTGTGGTGTCTTCTCTTGTTGCAGAGCCCAGGCTGTAGGGTGTGTGGGCTTCAGTAGTTGTAGCACATGGGCCCAGTGGTTGCGGCTTGAGGCTCTAGAGTGTGGGCTCAGAAGTTACTGTGCACCGGCTCAGTTGCCCACACAGCATACGGAATTTTCCCAGACTGGGGATTGAACCCATGTCCCTTGCATTGGCAGGCAGATTCTTAAGCACTGAACCACCATGGAAGTCTGGAGAACCACTTCTAAAAAGCATCTGCTGTATGCAATGAGTTTACATCTCTTTTATGACCTAGAATGGCATCATTCATGGAGG
Source organism: Ovis canadensis (assembly GCF_042477335.2). NCBI lineage: Eukaryota > Metazoa > Chordata > Mammalia > Artiodactyla > Bovidae > Ovis > Ovis canadensis. The sequence continues at coordinate 117,803,631 of NC_091250.1, read as the reverse complement.
AACAGAGACTATATAGTGTGTTTGGTCATTCAAAGGAGAAACTCGAGATGAGAAATCCTGTAAGATTGTAACCTCTGTGAAGGCAGAGATCTATGTCTCTTGTTTCACCTATTAGCTGTCACAGGGCCCGACACCTTGTTGACTCTGTGAATCTCAGTGATAGAATGTTCTAAGGTAGACATATACCTTTATAAGTCACAGTAGCCCCAGGTGGAATTCAGCGAGTGCAACAAATAAAGGTTAAATGGGTATTGTGGAGTTGGAGGGAGCAGCCGTTTTTAACTAAGGTGTTGCCAGGAGGGATTCATGAGAAGATGGCATCAGAGTGGAAGTGGGAAGGTAATTTTAGCAGTCAGCGTTGGAGTTAGAAACGTTACTTCTAGAAGAGGCAATAGAATGAGTAAAGAAAAGAGTGGGCTTGGGGTTCTTAAGTTTAGGCTTATGTGATACAGGCACAGAGGAGATTGAAGTCAAACACGGCTGGGAAAAAGTGTGGGGCCAGATTAAGGGAGCTCGTGGATGATCTCTGAAGGAATTGGGTCTGTTTTCCATAGACCAAGAAGAGCTACCGCTGTTTTCTGAGCAGAGTGAAGAAAATGAATCCGGCAGCAAGACTGAGAATGGTTTGAGGAGGAGAGAGGATGGAGGTGAGCTGAGCTGCTACAGGGAGGGAAGGAATGAGAATTGAAGAGGAGGTGGTAAGAATGGGCAGGAAAGATCCAGTAGATAGAGAAGGTACCTATGTCCAGATAATTTGGAGTAAGAAGGGCTTCCATCAGTAAAAAAGGGGAATGCCAGGTTCCTTTTGATTCATTGTAGACACAGCCACAATATTACTAAGCAGTTATAAAAAGGTCCTTGGGCTTTGGTTTTTCCATATGTAAAAACGCAGAAATGGATTTCTTGTCTGTCTGTGTCACGAGAGTCTATGGAAGCATTAGTGAACTCCTTCATAGAAAAGTGCTCCACTAATCTAAGCCATCAATAATAAAAATGAGAATGTTTGCCAGGTGCTTTTGCTCCTCTGTCGAAGGCTTGCTATGCAAATATGAAATATTGCCTGGAACTATTGTCATTGTTAATAATAGTAAACTCATTACCACGAAATGCCTACACAGCAAACTGATTCTCTGTCAATTCCAAAGTGAGATGACAAAGCCAGGCATTGAAGTCCCTTCTGTTTTGTTGATTATGAATCTTGCTTATTGTAAACTATTTTCCTGGTTAGGGAAGACATGCTTTTAAGAGCATTTGAATCTCATTGTATCTCATTACTTCCATCATTCTATTCTGCTCAGGTTTCTTATTGCTATTGGGAGCCTCATTATTCTGAATTTTCTCTCTGCAGATAGAGGTGTACAGCAGTGGATGTGTCTGGTACTTGCATCTGTGCTCTTGTTAATTGTGGCTACTTCCATTAATTTAACACTCAGCTGTATAGCATGGTGCTCAAGCATATAAACTCCAAAGTTTAAACCATCTGGTTTTAAAGCCAAATTCTATTACCTCATGTGAATGATCCTGGTTAAATCACATAATCTCTTAAGCTTCAGTTTTCTTATTTGTAAAATGGTACTATTAATAATAATGCTACTGATCTCATACAGTTATTGTAAGAGTGAAGTGAAGTGAAGTGAAGTTGCTCAGTCGTGTCCGACTCTTTGTGACCCCATGGACTATAGCCTACCAGGCTCCTCTGTCCATGGGATTCTCCAGGCAAGAATACTGGAGTGGGTTGCCATTTCCTTCTCCAATGCATGAAAGTCAAAAGTGAAAGTGAAGTCACTTAGTCGTGACCAACTCTTCGTGACGCCATGGACTGTAGCCTACCAGGCTCCTCTGTCCATGGGATTCTCCAGGCAAGAGTACTGGAGTGGGTTGCCATTTCCTTCTCCAGGGGATTTTCCTGACCCAGGGATCGAATCCGGGTCTCCTGCATTGCAGGCAGACGCTTTACTGTCTGAGCCACCAGGGAAGCTGTATGTAAAATACATGAAGTGCTCAGTAACTGCCGGGTTTTGTTTTAGTTTTGGTCAAATTTATTACTATTATCAACATATCTTCTTTTTTTAATCAGGTTCTTGTTGTGTGTTTTGTTAATTCATTATTTGTTTACTGAGTTAATTTGTGACCACACAATTGATCATCAACCTTTTCTTTACTGAGAATAACATTCTGAAGAATGCCCCAAATCTTAAAAATGTTTCATTATTTTGTGTATATGTATATATTCATACTGGGCTTTCTTTTTGCCTAGCAAATCAGCTGTGTTTAATTGTACAGTGGATAAAGAGATCTGACAACTTGTTCTAATCACCTGACTGGTATTATTCCTCATGGCACAGTGTTGTCTTCCTACACAATCTTTCTATAAAAAAATTTGTTAACCATCCTCCTTCTGAACTTTTGTGTCTTATTCAGTCTGTTCCCAAGATCTGTAACAGTATGTTTCTGTCCTGGCTGTGCATCACGTCTCTTGGAACTTCTAAAGGCACCCTCCCGTATGAGCTCGCACGTGTTGAGATCCATTTGAAACATACACCAGACCCTTTGTTCATACTGTTGAGGCTTAGTGAGTTGTTTGGGCTATAATGAAACCTTTGCTCTGTTCACCAAACCAGGGCTTATTTTTATAATTTGCTTTAATAGTTCAAGATTTATAGGATTACTGTGGTCCTGCTCAGCACCCAATCGATTGTTATCCATTACAACTGATGCTTATCAGTTCTCCTCTGTCATAGTTGTGTAGATTGAATAGTCATCCACTATCTCTCTCTCTGGATTGCCTCTTAACTTCTATGGGACAGGAAATGCATGAAGGTAATGGTCCTGTTTCCTATCAAAAGTTGATCCTTATTCGATAATAGTGAATCTATTCAAACTGTAGAGGATAGAATGAAAATGACTACTGAAAATAGCTGCTATTAGAGGTGGGAAGATGATGGAGTAGTAAGGCAAATCAGAATAAATTAGCATTTAATCAGTTCCTTCTTTTATGATTCCAACATTGAGTATCTGTCTTAATCATTCTGGCTCAGAAATTGTTCAGATGGATATACTAGGAAGGCGTTTTCTTTTTGAAAATTGTGATGCTCAATCTGATATTGTTGTTGTTCAGTCACTAAATTGTGTCTGCATCTTTGTGGCCCCGTGGACTGTGGATCACTGAAATTTAAATCTAGCACTTCAGCTCTCCCCACCTTTCAGTAAGAGGTGCACTTACTTTAGCCGTCTGCCAGTTGTGTGATCTTGGCCATGTAACCTAATGCCTGGCTTCTTGGTTTTCTCATTTGTAAAACAGGCACAATAAATGCATCTGTCCCATAAGGTAGTTTTGAGAATTTTACTTAATTTTCACAAGAGATATAAGGTATTCTTTAAGAGATTTAAAGTTATTAGAATAAAGCCTGGTACAGAGCAAAACTTCAGTAGCTATTAGCAAATATTATTACCCATCTGAAATAACATGGTGGTTTAGAACCTGATTCTGGAATCAGACTTACTTGACTTGAGTCCCAGCCCTGTCACTTACTGCTTGGCTAATTTGCAGTTCAGTTCAGTCGCTCAGTCGTATCCAACTCTTCACAACCCCATGGACTGCAGCACACCAGGCCTCCCTGTCCATCACCAACTCCCAGAGTTCACTCAAACTCATGTCCATTGAGTCGATGAATCCATTCAACCATCTCATCCTCTGACATCCCCTTCTCCTCTTCCCTTCAATCTTTCCCAGCATTAGGGTCTTTTCAAATGAGTCAGTTCTTCGCATCAGGTAGCCAAAGTATTGGAGTTTCAGCTTCAGCATCAGTCCTTCCAATGAATATTCAGGACTGATTTCCATTAGGATGGACTGGTTGGATCTCCTTGCAGTCCAAGGGACTCTCAAGAGTCTTCTCCAACACCACAGTTCAAAAGAATAAATTCTGTGGTGCTCAGCTTTTTTCATAGTCCAACTCTCACATCCATACATGACTACTGGAAAAACCATAGCTTTGTCTAGATGGACCTTTGTTGGCAAAGTAATGTTTCTGCTTTTTAATATGCTGTCTAGGTTGGTCATAACTTTTTTCCCAAGGAGCAAGCATCTTTTAATTTCATGGGTGCAGTCACCATTAGTAGTGATTTTAGAACTCAAAAAATAAAGTTAATTTTGTTTAATTTTGGACTCCTCTATAACCTCTCTGAGCCTCTGTTTCATTTATAATTGGGACAGTGGTAGCATCTACTTCACAAGATTCATGGGAGGAATAGACAGAAATCACATTGCATCTTTCATTGAATATTAGGCATCATTTTTGTAATTCTTATGACACATGCATTATGTAGTAATTGTAATAGTAAATGCTCATAGAGCACTTACTCTGAGCCAGGCAACATCTCAAGTACACCGCATGGATTATCTCATTTATTCTTTGCAATACCTTAGAGTGAGGCAGGCACTATTACTGTGCTCCTTTTACAGATGAATAAATTGTGGCACAGAGAGGTCAAGCAACACGTTCAAGATCCCATAGTTGCTGATGGAGCACAATCTGAACACTATGCATTGCACTTCATTGCCTCTTTACTTATGACAATAAAGAAGCAAGTCGACTACAGTGTCTGGAGGGTGAAGTTACACCGTTAGGCTAATGACTGAGGCTCTCCCTGTGTCCCCCCTCTTTCAAACCCTACCTCTATTCATATGGCCAGATAAACCTGATTAAAATGAAGATTGATAAGTAGCACTGTGAAGACGAGGGGCTTCCCGGGTGGCACAGTGGTAAAGAGTCTGCCTGCCAATGAGGAGACTCAAGAATTGTGGGCTTGATCTTTGGGTTGGGAAGATCCCCTGGAGGAGGGAGGGCATGGCAACCCACTCCAGTATTCTTGCCTGGGAAATCCCATGGACAGAGGAACCTTGCGGGCTACAGTCCGTGGGGTTGCAAAAGAGTTTTACGTGACTGAGTGACTGAGAGCACGCGCGTGCGCGCGCGCGCACACACACACACGCGCACACACACGCACACACACACACTCACACACACACACACACACGGAAGATGAGAAGGTGAGGCAGTTCATAAAAGGGGGACCTGAATTCTCTGTGGTTGAATCTAGAAGGAAAGCCTCCAGACCTCCTTGCCCCAGATAAACTCTCCTGTCCTGGGTTGAGGTGGGAGGGCAGGTTTACTGAAGATTCTCATCTTGTTTAGCTCCAGCCTGTCCCCTTTCTCTGCTGCTGCCTTAGTCACTGCACGACTGTCTGAAGCCCCAGGCAATCACATACATTTCCTATTTACATATTGATAAGGAAAATCAATATTATTTATTGTCCTTTGTCCTCTGTATGTTCTTGGCAATGGTTGAAGTGACTTTGCCCTGTGCTGTAGACGCCCTTAAACTCTGTATAACAGAATAATGCCTGACTGCAGTGTGAGCCAAAGGGCTTGGGCTATCAAGTCCTACAGATCTGGTCCAAATTTCCAATCTGACACTAGGCAATTAGTTAACAATTTTAAGACTGACTTTCCTCATCTATAAAATGGTTATGTTTTACATATTCCATAGTTTTTGAGAGAACTGAATGTAAGACATTTTTAGTATGATGTCTTGCTACAGCAGAGAATTGCATTTTGTTATTGCTATTATAACACTAAAACTTTGAAAAAGATTGGCTTGCTTTGGATCATTGCCAAGCAGTTTCATTATTGAAATAACTAAAGAAACTCAGTTGTTATCATGGCAAATGCCCTGAGGTACTTTCAATACAATAAAATAATTTTATTTTCATCCTTATTAGCATGCATGCTCTGGGTGACCCTACTAGGTTTGGGAAAAGTAAGCTGTGAAAAGGGTTTAGGGTTGTAAAGTACAAGAAAAAAGTGAGTCTATAAAATAGTACTCTGCTGTTTATTTATCTAAGTGAAATAATGTATACAGACACATTTTGCATGTTCTTCAATCCTTTGCAAATGTAAGATTAAAAAATAATTTCCATAGGAATTCTAACAAGAAGAAAAGAGTGGAATTAATTAGCCTAAGAAGGCAGGGTGAAGAGGAGATCTTAAATTATATGTTAAGGAAAATCAGTTCAGTTCAGTTCAGTCGCTCAGTCATGTCCGACCCTTTGCGACCCCATGGACTGCAGCATGCCAGGCCTCTCTGTCCATCACCAACTCCCAGAGATTATTCAAACTCATGTCCATTGAGTTGGTGATGCCATTCAACCATTTCATCCTCTGTCATCCTCCTCTCCTGCCTTCAGTCTTCCCTAGCATCAGTGTTTTTTCAAATGAATCAGTTCTTCTCATCAGGTGGCCAAAGTATTGGAGTTTCAGCTTCAGTATCAGTCCTTCCAATGAATATTCAGGACTGATTTCCTTTAGGAAGGACTGGTTGGATCACCTTGCAGTGCAAGGGACTCTCAGGAGTCTTCTCCAACACCACAATTCAAGGAAACCAGAATTTAAGCAGCTGGACACTTGTTGACTCTTTTGTGACCCTATGGACTGCAGCCCACCAGGCTCCTCTTGTCCATGGGATTTTCCCTGCAAGAATACTGGAGTGGGCTGCCATTTCCTTCTCCAGGGTATCTTGTGACCCACAGAAAAAGGCAACTAGGTAAATCTTGAGAAAGCATATATGATAAGCATAAAACTAACTGGTCTGTTAGTATTTGAATATTTGGGCAGATGAATGGGAGCTTGCATGCCAGGTAGAGGATTCTGGATGATACTTTAGCCTCAGTGCATTCCCAGCATCAGTGCTTGGTCCCACAGACTGGTTCATCTGGTGATCGAGGGAGGGAGAGAGCATTTTCTTTCATTATATGTGGACTGACAATTGCAGATAAAGTGGGTGCTCTGCATCCGCTCTCTCTCTCTTTTTATTGGAGGATAATTGATTTACAATGTTGTGTGTCTCTGCTGTACCACAAAGTGAATCAGGTATAAGTATACACACACCCCCTCCCTCTTGAGCTTCCTCCCACCTCCCCCTCCATCCCACCCCTCTAGGTCATCATAGGGCACTGAGCTGAGCTCCCTGTGTTGTATTCAGCAGCTTCCCAGTAGCCATCTGCTTTACACGTGGTGGTGTGTGTATGTTAATGCTACTCTCCCAATCTGACCCACCGTTCCCTTCCCCACCCGCTCTGTGCCCACATGTCATTCTCTCTATCTTCTGCACCAGCTCCTGACTGATGTGCTGATATAATGACTAGTTGCAATAGTCCCTCTTCTTGGGTTGCAAACTTGCTGGATTATACAATCGTGTCTGATGCAGATGTCCACCATCTTATGGACTCAGAATTTTTACCACTTTCCATTTCCCCATCCTCTCTGTGATGTGAGGCAGTTTCTTTTTTCTGACTCTCAAACACAGAGGGGCTTATAACCCAGTTTGTTCTAGACAACCACTCATGCGAGTGTAGACAGAGGCCTTGAGCAGCACCTGAAGTATCCATCGGAAGAGATTCAGGTATGATTTGCCTTTCTTGGGTGATCAAAGTAATTATCAACCTCTATCCCAAGTGCAGAAAACTGCTTCCAAATTTAATCTATGAACTTCCAGATGTTCAAGCTGGATTTAGAAAAGGCAGAGGAACCAGAGATCAAATTGCTGACATCCATTGGATCATAGAAAAAGCAAGAGAATTCCAGAAAAACATCTACTTTGCTTTATTGATTATGCCAAAGCCTTTGTGTGGATCACAAAAAACTGGAAAGTTCTTAAAGAGCTAGGAATACCAGAGCACCTGACCTGCCTGCTGAGCAATCTGTATGCAGGTCAAGACAAGAAGAAACAGTTAGAACTGGGCATGGAACAACAGACTGGTTCCCAATAGGGAAAGGAGTGCATCAAGCCTATATATTGTCACCCTGCTTATTTAACTTCTATGCAGAGTACATCAGGCAAAATGCTGGGCTGGATGAAGCACAAGCTAGAATTAAGATTGCCAGGAGAAATATCAATAACCTCAGATATGCAGATGACACTACCCTCACAGTGGAAAGCGAAGAAGAACTAAAGAGCCTCTTGATAAAAGTCAAAGAGGAGAGTGAAAAAGGTGGCTTAAAACTCAACATTCCGAAAACTAGGATCATGACATCTGTTCCCATCACTCATGGCAAATATATGGGGAAACAATGGAAACAGTGAGAGACTTTATAATTTTGAGGGGCTCCAAAATCACTGCTAATGGTGACTGCAGCCATGAAATTAAAAGATGGTTGCTCCTTGGAAGAAAAGCTATGACCAACCTAGACAGCATATTAAAAGGCAGAGACATGACTTTGCCAACAAAGGTCCATCTAGTCAAAGCTATGGTGTTTTCAGTAGTCATGTATGGATGTGAGAGTTGGACTGTGAAGAAAGCTGAGCACCAAAGAATTGATGCTTTTGAACTGTAGTGTTGGAGAAGACTCTGGAGGGTCCCTTCCACTGCAAGGAGATCCAACCAGTCCTTCCTAAAGTAAATCAGTCCTGAATATTCGTTGGAAGGACTGATGCTGAAGCTGAAACTCCAATACTTTGGCTACATGATGGGAAGAACTGACTCATTGCAAAGGACCCTGATGCTGGGAAAGATTGAAGGAGGGAGGAGAAGGGGATGACAGAGGATGAGATGGTTGGATGGCATCACCAACTCGATGGACGTGAGTTTGAGTAATCTCTGGGAGTTGGTGACAGACAAAGGAGGCCTGGCGTGCTGCAGTCCGTGGGGTCACAAAGAGTTGGACACGACTGAGCGACTGAACTGAACTGAAACTTCTTGCTACATTAAACTAACCATGTGGAGGTAAAGGTAATCTGGATGCACCATAAATTGCCCTGTGATTTACCATAAGTTACCATAGGATAGGGTTATTCACTCAGCAAATATTTACTGAGCACTTCTGCATGCTGGGTCCTCTTCTAGGTGTGAGGATACAGTGATGAATGCAGTGGACTAAAAATCATCTCTGACTTTATGACCTTATATTCTGGGTGAAGGAGACAGAGAGTAAACCAGAAGAATAAGTAAAATATATTGTGTATCACATGTTGGAAATGGTCAAGGAGAATATTAAAGCAGGGAAGTGGATTGGATAGTGTGGTGGAGGGTTACAGTTTTAGACAGGGTGACTAGTGAAGGCTCCCTGGAGTGTTATTGAACACAGACTTCTTTTGGTATGTCCACATGAGCATATTTCCTCTCTGTGTGTGATTCTATATTTGTCCCTCCCAAAACTGTATACTTGATAAAAGTGGAAGCATTTCCTGGGTAAGTTCTCTACATGTTATCTTCCTGGATAATACCATCTATCCAAGGGTTTGTGGGTGCCTCTAATTTTTTGCTAGACCCTTCAGACAAGTTCTCAAGAATGACTTATAGGAGAAAGTAGAGTTGTCAAGCTTCAGTTAAAACATTCAGTTCTGCTTAAGCTGGGTTTCAAACAGTTAAGACCAGGCTCTAGAGTTAGTCACAATGGTTTAGCTCTCCCAAATATACAGATCACTAAAAGAAAGCAATTTAAACTTTAAAAATTATCTCTCTTCCATGAAATTGATTCTGCCCTGACTTAGAAATTATCTGACATTAATTTATAAAAGTAATTTCATGTTCTAGTTGTTTTCTAAAGGTTATTGTATGGCATTTTTTTGTTCGTACATTTATTATTTGCTCTTACACTGGTTTCAACAGAAATTATGCTTGTCTTTTTATGTTAGAAATTTTTTGATATGCGTTTGATTTCTTTTGACAAATTTCCTACTCAGGGGGCGTCTCTGACATTTTATGACTTGTGTAAGGTATTATCTAGTGCAGAGAGAGACAGAGATAGAGAAGAAAAAGTAGAAAAGAGTGAGAGGAAAAGAGAGCAAGAAGATAAAAAGCAAAATGATTTTAAAAAAATCCCAACTTATTTTTTAGCCTGTCACTTCTATCTGTAGGAATATTATCTGGTTCTTTGTTACCTTATACTCTAGGGCAGGTTTTAAAATTGAAAAATCATTTTTCACATAGCGTTTATATACCATTGTTTTCAACATATTTGCTGCAAATGGTTTTTAGCTTTAGCTTCTAACAGTTTTGTGATCTTTTAATTTGAAAAGACTTCTACACTTAAGGTGGTCTATCACATACAGACAATTATTAATAACTGTTTAAGGGCTTTCTAGGTAGCGCTAGTGGTAAAGAATCTGTCAGTGCAGGAGACTCAAGAGACACATGTTCGATCCCTGGGTCAGGAAGATGCCCTGGAGTAGGAAGTGGCAACCCACTCCAGTATTCTTGCCTGGGAAATTCCATGGGCAGAGGAGCCTGGTGGACTCGCAAAGAGTTTGACACAACTAAGCAACTGAGCATGCATGATCAAATCAAAGCATGTGTCAAACTTTATCCCAGGCGTGAGTTACCTTTCACTGGGTCAGTTATTGAGATGACATTGGAGGTGCAGGTTGATGTGTGGAGACGGGCAGTGACAGGAAGTGCTGTAGAGAAGCTGATTTTCTACCTGTACAGGTGAGTGCACGTGGAAAATCGAACTATCTTTTCTCCTCTTCCCTCTTATTTCTTTCTGTTAGTAATGATCTCTCTGTGTATACACAGGCTTCCCTGGTGGCTCAAATGGTAAAGAATCTGGCTGCCAATACAGGAGACCCAGGTTCAATCCCTGGGTTGGGAAGATCCCCTGGAGAAGGGAATGGCAACCCACTCCAGTATTCTTGCCTGGAGAATTTCATGAGCAGAGAAGCCCGGTGGGTTACATGGCGTCACATAGAGTCAGACACGACTGAATGACTAACATACACATATGTATCTATACATATATACATATACACATACACATTTGAATACCTGTTATTCTAGACATTGAGCTCAGAGAAGGTCTTGTCCTTGTAAGATCAGAGTTTGTGAGGGACACAAACAGTTCACTTCATAGCATGTATCACATTTTGTAGATATATAAATTATATAATTTATTTGAATATTAACTTTAAATATTTATATAAATATAAATATTACTGGGAGGAGGGCTGAAGCATTTTTTGTGAGCGTATTACAAAAGTACCAAATATAGTTTAGGTGTCAGAGAACATCTCCTTGAGTAAAGTTGGCTGGGTAGGAATTATCCAGATAAAGGAAGGAGGTTGGTGAAGTGGGAGAAGGTTTTAGACTGAGGCAACAGCATCTGTGAGAGTCTAGCAGTGACAAAGATTTGAAGAGAGCTGCTGTTGCTGCTGCTAAGTCGCTTCAGTCGTGTCTGACTCTGTGCAATTCCATAGACTGCAGCCCACCAGGCTCCCCTGTCCCAGGGATTCTCCAGGCAAGAAGACTGGAGTGGGTTGCCATTTCCATCTCCAATGCATGAAAGTGAAAAGTGAATGTGAAGTTGCTCAGTCGTGTCCAACTCTTCACAACCCCATGGACTGCAGCTCACCAGGTTCCTCCGTCCATAGGATTTTTCAGGCAAGAGTACTGGAGTGGGTTGCAGTTGCCTTCTCCCTTGAAGAGAGAGAAGAATACAAATGAGACTTAAGAAACATGCAGGGTCCAGGTTCTATCATGAAGAGCCTTATGTGCCATATTCATTATGATGATAGAAGAGCTTGAAGTGAAGGGTTGGAGGCATGATCAGATTTGAGGGTTAGAATAAAGCTGCCTTTGCCATATTGGAAAATGTTTAGAGAAGGGTAAGTTCAATGGTGAAGAGACAAGAAGGCTGTTGCAATGGTCCAGAGAAACATAGCAGCACCCTGGACTAGGCACGGCAGAGTTAGAAGACAAGAGGATGGTTGTGTTCAAGGGATATTTAGGAGGAAGATAGAATCTGCAGGACTTGTCTGCATTTGGAAGATGAGGGAATGACAGAGGCAGACACGATCCCTGGTTTCTGGCTTGAATGACTATGTAGTTGGTGGTTGCTGTTTTAGAGAACGGGAACACTGGAGGAGGAACAGGCCTGGAAGAAATATGAAACTTGTGGATGTGTTGAATTTGAGATATCCGGTAGGCAGCTGCATATGGACGCTTAAAGTTTAAGAACTAGGTGTGGGCTGGAGATGACTTTCAGGCTTTATCAGCAAGTAGCAAGACCCTGTAGCTGGTGGGGGGAAGGAGAGAATCTAGGAACAAACCTTGATAAACACAAACAAACAGGGACCAGAGAAGTAGGAAGAAAACTCTAATAAAAAATGATAAAATCTAAAATCTATATGGCAGTTCCTGTGTGTGTGTGTGTGTGTGTGTGTGTGTGTGTGTGTGCATTAGTTGCTCAGTCATGTCCTAGTCCTACCCTTTGTGACCCCATGAACTGAAGCCTGCTGGCTCCTCTGCCTATGGGGTTCCCATGCCAGAGTACTGGAGTGGGTAGCCATTCCCTTTTCCACGGGATCTTCCTGACCTGGGGACTGAACCCAGGTCTCCCGAATTGCAGGCAGTTTCTTTACCGTCTGAGCCATCCGGGAAGCCCCCTAGTTACTGTGAGCCAGGCATTATTTTATGTTCTGTTTCATATATTAAATCAATTTCGTCATCTTGACAGTTTGGTGCTACTGCTATCCCTCATTTTATGGATGAAAAATATGTGTGGAGTCCAAATGAGGTTGTGTGCCTTACAGATTGTCACAGAGCTGGTGTCTGTCAGAGCTGATTTAAGCACGGGTGATCTGACTTCAGTGATGTGGGCTCTTTCTCGGTGTCTTTATGTTCTGCTGAATGCCGTGGAGTTGTGTTGCACAGAAACTCTGGGCAGAGAGGGTGTCTAGAGCCATGTCACTGCCTAGAGGCCAAGGAAGATCAGGGCTGAAAATTGTCCATTACGTTTAATGACATTTGCCACTAACAAGAACTTGTTTACTGTTGAGATGGCCTGAGAAGGTAGATCATAGGCTGAGGATCTAGCGGGAGATGAGGGGGCAAAGACAGCAAGTGTGGAGGGTGTTGTCCAGCAGTTTGACAGGGAAGGTGAGGAGAGAGGTGTTGGGAAGTTCTAGATGGCAGACTTGGAATAGGAAAAGAAGTCACAGAAACAACTTGCTTTTGGAGTAGAGCAGCAGGGGGTTCTTTATGATGGGAATACATTTGAGAAGCATTGCTTTTTCTAGAAGGCTTCTCAGATGGCTCAGTGGTAAAGAATCTGCCTGGCAATGCAGGAGATGCAGGAGACTTGGGATCGATCCCTGGGTCAAGAAGATCCCCTGGAAGAGAAAATGGCAACGCATTCCGGTATTCTTGACTAGAAAATCCCGTGGACAGAGGGGCCTGGCAGGCTGCAGTCCATAGGGTCACAAAGAGTTGGATGTGACTGAATGTGCATGCTTTTTCTAGAAGGAGGCAGGTATGACCTAAAATAATCATCAGGCAATCCTTGATTATAAATTAGAGTTCTGCTGCTTTTTAAAAATCTCCGCAGCCACACCGTAATTAGTTGATTGTCATTATCCATCAGTCGGCAGCATTAAATTTGGATGCAAAACCTATGGCCTTCTCTCTTGAGAACCTTGGGAACAAATACAGGATAAAATTGTAACCAGACATAAATAGAGTGCTCTCACCTAGGACAAATGACAATTATATTTTAGTGCATTTCACTCCACTTGTTTGCTTCTTTCCATTTATTACAGATGGCAAGAATTGCCTGGGGGAAGTTTCCCTAAAAATTGCTTTTCCTTACTAGCTTCAAATCAGGTTTGGTTTTGACCCTAGGCTTTTGTCTTTGAAGGTCAGTTGGACCATCATCTCTGCTATGACCTCCAGGCCAATAAGGAGCTCTTGTGAAAGATTTTGGGGAAAGTTACAGGATGAAGTGGCCTATTTGTCTATGGGAGAATAGGGCACAGAGAAATGTCACAAATGACAGAGTGGTACTATGTTGTATCAAACCACAGCAGTGCCTTCATAATAAAGGTAGGACGGAACGTGTTCTTTAATGTTCTATGGAATTTCACGGGTGGTATTTCCTTATTCCATTATGCACGCGTGCTAAGTCACCTCAGTCCTGTCCAACTCTTTGCGACCCTATGGATTGTAGCCTGCCAGTCTCCTCTGTCCATGGGATTCTCCAGGCAAGAATACTGGAGTGGGTTGGCATGCCCTTTTCCAGGGAATCTTCCTGACCCAGGGATCGAACCTGTGTCTCTTATGTCTCCTGCATTGGCAGGTGTGTTCTTTACCACTGCCACTACCTCGGAAGCTCTTTTCCATGATAGCTGAATTACAGAATTTTTTTTTTCAAACTGAATCTCAAGAATGTATTTGCTCCACAAGTTTTTCCCCCTATCTAAAATCCACAACATGAATTTGATGAGTTTGTGAAACTTTAGAATAATTAAAAAAAAATCTTCGCAATGGGGGAGAATGATTTATGAAATGATGCATTTAAGTGGGAGCCTTCTCCGGTGGCACAGGGGTAAAGAATATGCCTGCCAAAGCACAAGACACAAGATACATGGGCTTGATCCCTTGATCCGAAAGATCCCCTGCAGGAGGAAGTGGCAACCCACTCCAGTATTCTTGCTGAGGTAATCCAGTGGACAGAGGAGTGTGAAGGGCTGCTGTCCAAGGGATTGCAAAGAGTCGGACACAACTGAGTATGTACTAGCACAAGCATTTCTGTATACAGTTGTATTTAATGTAAAGTTTTATTTAAAATAAAGCTTACTTAAGGCTTTTAAAAGTTTATTTAAATGGAAAATGTGTTTAAGTGTGGTTTTATTATCTTAACACTTTAATTTTGTTGTGTTTGTGTGGTTTTAAACATCTATAGTACATTTGCATATTATTTAAAGGAAAAATAGTGGGCCATAAATAGAGTCTTGCTACAAGGGTGTACCTTTTTAGGAAAAAATGTAAGGTTGTCAGTTAAATCATTTCAGATGCTAAAATGGATCCCAAGGGAAAAAGAAAGTAAGATTAATGACAAGAAAGACATAGTTAAGGATTAAGTGAATTTCAGTTATAAACCCAGGAAAAGCATAGGCAAAACCAGTTAAAGAGTCCTTTTTTCTTTAGTAGTAGGTAGTATTTTTTTCCTTCCAAACAGGCTTTGTAGATAATTATACTTGCTGAATCACTTGTCACACTGCGCATTTCCTCATAACTATGAAATGTCTTTCATGAGGTCCATTTCATGATTGAGTTGTTGCTCTTAAGAAAAAAAAATGCGTGAGGCTTTCCCTGTTGAAAAGCCTTCAATGACTGTTTGCTTGAGGAAATTCTTGGTACCGAGTCTTTGTCGAAGGAAAAACACGCGATGAAGCCAGCTGAGAACATTTTTCTTTTCGGTTCAGCGAGGTCGTGAGAGGGAAGGAAGGTCTGTGCTTTCAGGCGGCGCCTCTTAGGGTCCTTTTCTGAGAATCATAAACAGAAGTGGCTCTTTTCCCCCGTGTTTGGTTTATTCTGATGAGACTCTGTTCTTGAGTTTACAGGCTGATAGAAGGGTCCAGAGGGGACTCTGTAATCACATTCAAACTGAAACTTGGCCACACATCATGTTTGAGAAATTTCCTGTATTCAGAGAAAAGTGTGGAGTCTGCCCATGTTCTGTGTCTTGCCCGTGTGCTATTAAGCGAGGGGAACGACATTCCTTCTCTGCTACTGTTGCTGTCTGCCTTGAATGCAATTATCTACACCTTTGGAAAAGCCTGTTTTTCTGGCTCCTGCTTTGATGAACTTGAAGAAAGCTATAGACTGTCTTTGATCTCAAGATCTTTCCTGGTAGATTAAGTCAGCCTTGAGCGAGGAAGGCATTGTTCCTATTATCTTCACACTTCATTTTCTAGCTTCCTTGTAAAGATGAGTTTTTAACTCAGGTGTTTATATATATACGTGAAAGTGAAAGTTGCTCAGCCATGTCCAACTCTTTGCAACCCCATGGACTATAAAGTCCATGGAATTCTCCAGGCCAGAATACTGGAGTGGGTAGCCATTCCTTTCTCCAGTGGATCTTCCCAACCCAGGGATTGAACCCAGGTCTCCTGCATTTCAGGTGGATTCTTTGCCAGCTGAACTATTGTATTATATATCTATCTCTCCCTCTCTCTATATATACACACATATACATATACATACATTTTATATATACTGACCAGGGCTTCCCTGGTGGTTCAGATAGTAAAGAATCTGCTTGTGATGTGGGAGACCTAGGTTTGATCCCTGGATTGGGAAGATGCCCTGAAGAAGAAAATGGAAACCCACTCTGGTATTCTTGCTTGGAGAATCCATGGACAGAGAAGCTTGGTGGGCTACAGACCATGGGGCTGCAAAGAGCTGGAAAGGACTGATGGACTTACACTTTCTTTCTTCCACTTTCATAGTGACCCGAACTCTCTGAGTTTGTAGATTTATTTGCAAGCCATTCACAATATTGGTAAACCACTTGCCAGTATTTGTTTTCTCTTTGGTAATTTTTTCAAACTTTTTTTTAAAAATTCAACAAATACTTATTGAGTAGCTAGACATTGTGCTATAACTCTAGGATGAAAATGAATAGTATACAGTTTCTACACATGATCTCTTGGTATCCAGAAAGAACACCAACAAGCATGTTTAACATATTTAATTAGCTTAATATTTTGACAAAAAGATTCAGACTTCTACCCATCATTATGACTGTGTTGAGTTAACATAGAAATGGAAGCAGCCCGCTTAGTAGTGATCCCTGTAGCTCCTGAGTCGCTGCTAGAGTTTCCTTCAGGTGTGGAAGAGTGGATAGAGAAACCCAGTGACAAAGATGTAGTTTATTTGGGAGCCTCCTGCTTGCATCTGTTTTTGATTCACTTGTGCGTAGTTTGTGAATTCCATTAGGGCGAGGAGTTTAGCTAGCAGGTGCCTGAGGTTCTCATGAACTTCTGCTTGAATACAAAGAAACTGAAATAAGTGCCATATTATTATTGTATCAGTTCCCATAGAAAGATACTGATTACTCTGAGCAACACAAGACAATACACATTTATGTGAAATCTTATATATGTAGACACTCATTTTCAGGGAGAAGGACACCTCTGCACACATACGCACAGCAGGGTATACATATGTTCTTCTGTGCTGTCTCTAGTGACCCCTCATAACTGAACTTTCCTGAATTAGGGATATAAAAATCTACTAAATGGAAAGTCTAGGAAATAGTTGCCTCTGTCAGTCCTTATCCAAGTAAGATTTGTTTTACTGTCTTCACTGCTTATGAGACTTATCACTTTGGACACAGCTGCATTTGAAAACAGTAGAAGACTTTCTTAAAATAGGAGTTTTTCCAAAAAGGTTTATTCTTCCTACCTCCTTCCCTCTCTGTTTTCTCCCTCCCTTCCTCCCTTCCTTCCTTCCTTCAGTCACTCATTTTGGGCAGGTAGAAATGAGGTGACCTGTAGAGACCAGAGAGGGAGGTTATTCAGCAAAACTAGGGGAAGAAGCTGAGCGCCGAAGAATTGATGAGTTTGAACTGTGGTGTTGGAGAAGACTCTTGAGAGGCCCTTGGGCTGCAAGGAGATCCAACCAGTCCATTCTGAAGGAGATCAGCCCTGGGATTTCTTTGGAAGGAATGATGCTAAAGCTGAAACTCCAGTACTTTGGCAACCTCATGCAAAGAGTCTACTCATTGGAAAAGACTCTGATGCTGGGAGGGATTGGGGGCAGGAGGAGAAGGGGACGACAGAGGATGAGATGGCTAGATAGCATCACTGACTCGATGGACGCGTGTCTGAGTGAACTCTGGGAGTTGGTGATGGACAGGGAGGCCTGGCGTGCTGCGATTCATGGGGTCACAAAGAGTCAGACACGACTGAGTGACTGAACTGAACTGAGGGAAAGAAAGACAAATTGATGACTTGGGATCTTTGCAAAGGGGTCTGACAGGAGGTGCAGTGAAGAACGCAGTGATGAAAATAGGCCTGGAGAAGAGAAGTCACGCTGTCGTAAGCCCCAGACAAGGATCTCTTTTTGCTGAGCCTGTCCTTGCCCATGGTAACGGGCCGTGGATATTAAACGGCATCTTCCTCTTTATTACACCGTGCTGGTTTCCTGCTTAAATAAAAGTGTAATATAACAGTGTAGTTTAGTATCAAGATTAATTGCGTTCTTAAAAATCTCTGTAGTAGTAATAATCTAAAAAGGAGTAGAACTAGGAGATCAGTGAATTAAAAACATATTCATTTATCTAGCTGGTTATGATATGTTTAGCTATGATTATATTTGTGGAGTGTGTTTGATTGCAAATAGAGTTTATAACAATAAGCATTAAATAAATATTGAGAGTTTAGAAAAAGTAGCATTTAAAAACGTATAGTGTTATGCTACTTAATGAAGCATTATGTAAGACACTGCAATCATGTTGTCCTTCAAAGGACAGTGTTCAATGCAAGAGTGAAACTTGTAAATATTTCAGCATTTGTAAAAGAAAGTAGGGCTATCAGTAACTCAGGGAACAGTGTCAAACACTATAAAGTAGAATTCTTTAGGATTTTAGTGGTTAAAGTTGCATGTTGGCTCTGACTAAAGGAAAAAATTTATATTTTTTAAACTTCAGCATGAGATCATTTTTTAAACCCTGAGGTGGGATAAACTATGTGAAAGTCAAAAACAAAAATCAGGGTACTGTGTATTTGGTAAACGTTTCTTGGAATACTCAAGGTTTCCAAGATTTGTAAAATTTAATAAAGTATTTGACTTTCAACCAGATGGATTAGATACCATGTGAAATAGAAAGATGCCTCCTTGTACATCTACTCCCTCTGCACAGTTATAAAAAGGTTCTTAAAATAGATTTAAGAATGCTGAAAGTAATATAATAAGGAACAAGGTGGTTAAATACTTACACAGTGAAGATTTAAAATCAAGTAACTGTATATATTTCCTGTGCTCCCAGGCACACTTATATAATTGTTAGCATAAATAGTTTGCTCCATATTTCATTAGTGATTTTTATCTCCCTACTGAATGTGGTTTTCTTTTAGTTCTATTATTTGTTATTGCTTAATTTCTTTTCCAGTGGCAAAGAGAGCTGTAGACTTGTTCTTGGTAGATTTTTCAGCTAAAAATCTAGTGTAAGCTGACCGTGTTTAACTCCAGAGGTGTACTACTCTAAAAGGAATTTAGGCTACTATATAGCGGGCTTCCTTTTTCAGTGTTTAGGAGGAGTTGCAGGGGGAAGGGAGAAGCTGTGAGAAGCCATCTCTCCATTAAATCTCCTCTTAACCACGGCTGCCTCAGCTCAGCCCCAAACCATTGCAGTTACCTCCCTCCCAGACTCTGCCTCAGCTCTGTCAGAGTGAATTTTTGAAAAAAAGATTAGACATGTCTCATCCCTGCTGACATGTATCCAGTGATTCTCCCATAAAGTCCAAATTTCTTACCATGGTAACCAAGTCTCTTCATATTCTTGCCGGCCACATTTCCTGATTTCCTGGCCTGTGTGAATCTAAGACTCTGGTTGTTCCCTGAACAAGCCATATCCTTTCTTTTTTTGGCTGTGCCATGCAGCATATGTGGGATCTCAGATCTCTGACCAGGGATCGAACCCATGCCCTCTGCATTGGAAGTAAGGAGTCTTAACCACTGGACAGATAGGGAAGTCCCCTGTCTTTTTTTCTTGTTGCCATGTCCTTTCATGCATTTCCTTCTGACTGGAGTCTTCTGTGCAGCTAATTTCAGTCTCTGCCTGGGTAAGTCACATTTATTTTGCAGTGTCCCTGACTCTGTGAAGGCCTTTCTGGGCATTTTTACACTCAGCAAAAATAATACTCCCTTTTCTTGTTCCTCATAGCTGTTTTGAGGGAGACATCCTCAGAGACAGGGCTGTTTTCTTTGTACAGTCCTCTGAGCATGCTATCTGAACATGCTAAGTGCTCAATTGATTCTGCTTGACAAAGGAATAAATTCTATATAGACTTTTTGATTTATAAATTCTTTATGTATTCTTTTCTCAGCGATGATTTACCCATTTGATACTGGGTAGATATGTATTAGGAATCTTAATCAAACAATTGTTTAAACTAAGGAATCTTAATCAAACAATTGTTTAAACTAAGGAATCAAGGTGAAGTGAATTAACGTGCAGCATTTTACATTAAATTGTAAAAATTGGCACTTTTTTTGGCACTTCTTGGCACTTCTTTACATTGCAGCTATAATAAAAATTACAGTGTTCTTATATATGTATTTTGCAACTTTAAAATGTGTACTATAATATTACTGACTATAGTCACCAGCCTATATGGTACATCCCTTTATTTGTTTTGTAACTGGAAGATTGATGTCTTGATCTCCTTCACCCATTTCGCTGCCCCAACCCAACCCTTTTCCTGCTGGTGACCACCCTTTTGTCTTCTGTGAATTTTGTTTTGCTTGTTTTTTTCCTTTACATTTCATACAGAGGTGAGATCATATGGTATTTGTCTTTTACTTAGCATAATTTCTGCAGGTCTAGCCATGTTATTGCACATGGCAATATGTCCTCCTTTTGTATGGCTAGTAGTATTCCATTGCGTGTGTGTATATCACATCTTCTTTATCTATTCATCCATCAATGGACACTTAGGTTGATTTCATATCTTAGTTATTGTAAATTTTGCTGCAGTGAACATAGGGCAGTGTATATCTTTTCAAATTAGTTTTTCCATTTTCTTCAGATTAATATCCAGAAATGGAATTTCTGGATCATATGGTAGTTCTCATTTTAATTTTTGAGGAACCCCCAAACTGTTTTTCATAGTGGCAGCACCAGTTTGCTCTTCCCCCATCTTTTATGTTTTTGAAGTCACATTTTACCTCCTTTTTATTTTGTGTTATAACTTAACTGATTATTTTAGTTATAATTATTTTTAGTATTTTTTGTCTTTTAACCTTTGTACTATCTTCCTAAGTGATTAATTCACTACCTTTACTATATATATTGGCCTCCACCAATGGGATTTATACTTTCATATGTTGTCAACTAATTAATGTTCTTTTTTTTTAATTTAAAGAAGTTCCTTTAACATTTCTCGTAAGGCTTGTTTAGTGGCAATGAATTCTTTCAGCTTTTACTTGTCTGGAAAATGCTTTATTTTCTTTCAGTTTTAAATGATAACCTTGCTAGTTAGAATATTTTTGGTTAGTATTTTTTCTGTTCAGCACTTTGAAAATATTGTTCTGCTCTCTTTTGGCCTGCAAAGTTTTTGCTGAAAAACCTGCTGGTAGTCTTATGGGGGTTCCCTTGTATGTAACAAGCTGTTTTTCTCTTGATGCTTTAAAGATTCTCTCTTTATTTTTAACTGTCGACATTTTAATGTGTCTTGGTGTGGATCTTTTGGGATTCATCTTATTTAGATATTTCTAGATTTCCTGGAATTGGGTATCAGTTTTGTGCCCCAGGTTAGAGAAGTTTTCAGCCGTTATTTCTTCAGAGTCCCGAGTGCTAACCGTTACACTATGGAATCCACAGCTGTTATTTTTTCAAATATGTTTTCTGCCCTCTTCTCTCTTTTCACCTTCTGAAACTCCTATAAGGCAAATGTCATCTGCTTGATGTTGTTCCACATGTCCCTTAAGCGATCTTCATTTTCAAAAATTCTTTTCTTCTTTTTTCTGCTCTCTCTGTATAAATGTCACTGCTCTGTCTTCTAGATCACTAATCCTTTCTTCAGATTCATCTAGTAGAGTCTGCTGTTGAACCCTTCTGGTGTATTTCTCAGTTCACTTAGTGTATTCCTCACCTCTGTGACTTCTGCTTATGACTATTACTTTGAACTGTTTATCGGGGAAATTGCTTATCTCTGTCTCATTAAGATTTTTTCCCCTGAGGTTTTTTTTTTTCTTTTTTCTTTTTTTTAACTTGGAATATATTCCCCAGTTTCCTTATTTTGCTTGACTCTCTGTGTTTGTTTTTGCATGTTAGGTGAGCGAGCTTCCTCTCCTAGTCCTAACAAAGTGGCTCTGTATAGGAGATGAACCTTATCTTTCAACTTTGAACTAGCTCTTGGGTGTCTCTTGATCCTTTGTGATTGTCTAAGCAGCCTGACTTATTCCCGAGAGGTCTCTGTTGAGGGTGTGCCAAAACCTGTCAGTATTCCAAAGGGAGGGATTACAGTTTGCACCTAGTTTCAGGCTGTTTGGAAGCCTGGCTTTTAAAGTGTGCAAACATATATAGTCCCATTTGGGGGACTTCCCTGGTGGCTAAGATGGTAAAAAAAAAATCTGCCTATAATGCAGGAGACCTGGGTTTGACCCCTGGGTAGAGAAGATCCTCTTGAGACAGGGATGGCAACTCAACTCCAGTATTCTTGCCTGGGGAATTCCATGGACAGAGGAGCCTGGCAGGCTACAGTTTACAGTCCATGGGTTCACAGAGAGTTGGACTTGACTGAGAGGCTAACACTTTCACACTTTAATAGGATTACAGTTATAAACCCTGTTTGCTCCAGACCAAGTGATCTGGCAGGTGACCCCTGGGCAACAGTTGCAGAACTTGGGGTTTCAGATGTGTCTCCATTCCTTCCTGAGATGTTCTAGTAAACTTCTGAGAACTCTCCTGGTGAGTTCTAGTGAGGTAGAGGAAGAGTGCAAAGCTGCTGTCACCTGGCCTACATTCCCTAAGAGCATTTCTGTACCCTGTAGGTAGATGCGTGGTGTGCCTGAAGTCTGCCCCTCAGGCTGAAGCTCCAAGACAAGTAGACAGGCTTTTTTTCACAGAAAGACTGAGGATGTATTTCAGTCTGTAGTTTGTGCAGTGCCCTGGGACTGGTAGCCTGCTAAGAACTGTCTCTCCAGTTATTTAAAGTCCTGTAGGACCCAGGCACAGAAGTCCCCCAGTCACCAGAGCCACACAATCAAGGAGCCTCTTCTTTGTGTGCTCCTCCCAGCTTTGGCATGGCAGCAGGAGAGCGCAGGGCTGGGGCGTTGCTGGGAGAGCGCAGGGCTGCTGAGTGCCCACTGGTTCTTGCCAGGCCATGGGAAGGTGCAGGGCTGCATGCCTGCTGGCAATATCAGGGTGGAGGGAGAATGCAAAAATGATCCCTTGTGATGCCTTTGTCCCCAGAGAGGGTCCCAGCAGGCCCCCAGCCCTCTGGCAGACATGAAGATTAGCAAATAAATCTCTTTCACATAGAGTCCAGGTGCTTTCCAAACCGCTGCATTTTCATTGGTCCCTGGGGTGTGTGAGTCCACATGCAAGCCCTTTAGGAGGAGTATCTCAGTTCTCTCCATCCCTTTAGGTCACCCGGACATGAACCTCATTGGTTTTCAAAGCCAGATGTTTTGAGAGCTTGTTTCCCTGATGCAGATCCCAGTGGCTAGGATTCTTGATATGGGGCCCAAACCCCTTTCTCTTCAGGGAGGGGCTCTGGATTTGTGAGACCCCTTCTGATCCTGAGTTGCTGTGCTGGGGGTGGGGTTCTCTTTTGTGAGAGACTGTGTCTTTGCCTCTCTTACTCCTCTCAATGTGGCCCTTTAACCAACTGTGAAGAAGCTGTTCAGTTTTACTTTTCAGGTCTTTTTCAGAGGCAATTGTTCCATACATAGCTGGAGATTTAGTGTGTCCATGAGAGGCGATGAGTTCAGAATCTTCCTATGTCACCATCTTGGACTGCCCCTTAAATTTTATTTAAACACTAGGATACAATTGCATCTTTTTAAAATCTATTTGAGTTCCTAGATCTAAGTGTGTGCAGTTTTTAACAATAAACACTCATAAGTAATGAAGGTTGTGTCTTATAAAATTTAAGACATTTCTAACACCACATTCATGTCTAAGATTGTTTAGTAGTACTATTTGTTGATAATGCTAATTCAATAAATGAAATATGGAAAACAGCAGAGTATAGTGGTTAAGCAAAGTAGCCTTAGAGGCAAACTGTTGAAATATTGGCTACACCAATTACTACTTGAATAACTTTAAGATGTTACTGTGCTTAAATTTATTTTTCCTTTAAATGGAGACAATATTGGTGAGACATCGCTTTGCCGACAAAGGTCTGTATAGTAAAAGCTATGGTTTTTCCAGTAATCATGTACGGATGTGAGAGTTGGACCATAAAGAAAGCTGAGAGCCAAAGAATTGATGTTTTTGAATTGTGGTGCTGGAGAAGACTCTTGAGAGTCCCTTGGACAGCAAGGAGATCAAACCAGTCAATCCTAAAGGAAATCAGTCCTGAATATTCATTGGAAGGACTGATGCTGAAACTGAAATTCCAGTACTTTGGCCACCTGAGGCAAAGAGCTGACTCATTGGAAAAGACCCTGATGCTGAGAAAGAGGGAAGGCAGGAGGAAAAGGGGACAGCAGAGAATGAGATGGTTACATAGTATCACTGACTCAATAGACATGAGTTTGCGCAAACTCCTGGAGATAGTGAGGAACAGGGGAGCTAGGGATGCTGAATCCATGGGGTGGCAAAGAGTTAGAAACAACTTAGCAACTGAACAACAATTGGTAACTTTCCTTATATGACGGTTTTGTGAATTAAGTGAGTTATTTCATTTAAAAGTAACTAGGTTCCCAGTACAGGTCAATAAGTGTTAGCTGTTATTAATATTCCTCAATTACTTCACCACCTGCTTTTCCTCTGTGCTCTGTCGAACCTCGCTTATTTAATTATTGGTTTAGGGTGTATTTAGGAGTATTTTCCATTTCAAATTGCAACTGTTAGTTGGAAGCTTACAGGGACAGAAGGCTGCACTAAAATGACGACAAAGGGAGAGATAGGAATCAGAAACTAAATCCAACTTCTCATTTCCTTTGTGCAAATGTTGTCCGAAACAATATGCAGGTTAGAAGACTGTGCACAGAGTGCAGTGGCTTAAGTATGAGAGTTTATGGAGGCTATAAACCAGAGAAAGAATTTTAAAATGCACAGTTTTTGCTATGAAGGGCAAATTTTGTGAATGTGTGTGTGTGTGTGTGTGTGTGTGAATAAAGATATATGTTTTAGGGGGTGCTCAGACTTATGAGTAGGTAGAAGAAATTCATAGATGAGAATTCCTCAAAAGAAGAGTGACTAAAAAATGAGGGGAATACAGGCTCATTAGTGATGCTCTTTATGATGGAATTTTTGCAGTAGATTTTATAGGCAATGCGAATTTCTTTCATTTATAGAGATGGAATATATTCTTCTATCTATAACAATTTATTTGGCTATTACATGCTCAAAATGAACAGAAGATAATTCCTCAGAGGAAGGAGAGATAAACTCAAATAAATGACGCTCAGTATTTTCCCAGCTTGAATCATACCTCTGCCTAAATGTCATCTTCTTTACTGAATATCTCTTTTTAGTAACTATCTGAAAGGCATGAGCGCGTGCTCAGTCGTGTCCGACTCTTTGCCACTCCAGGGACTGTAGCCCGTCAGGCTCCTCTGTCCATGGGATTTTCCAGGCAAGAATACTGGAGTGGCTTGCCATTTCCTCCTCCAGGGGATCTTCCTGACCCAGGGATCGAACCTGTGTCTCTTGCGTCTCCGGCATTGGCAGGCGGATTCCTTACCACTAGGGCCACCGGGGAACCAAATATTATGAAGATGATATGGTGTAAGGAATCTGAAAACAAACTGCTACTTGTATTCAAATCTTTTTTTAAAGCATTTCAGTTTGTTAAAAAGGTTTATTCACGTATGCATGTATTTTTGGCTGTGTGGACTCTTCTAGTTGTGAGTAGGGGCTACTCTCTAGCTGCTGGTGTGCAGGCTTCTCACTGCAGTGGCTTCCCCTGGTGCGGAGCACAGATTCTATAGTGCTCTGCCTTCAGTCGTGACACATCCACTCAGCAGTTGTGACTCCGGGCTTCAAAGCACAGGCTCTACAGCGGTGGCACACAGGCTTTGCTGCTCTGAGCCACGTGGGTTCTTCCTGAACCAGGGATCAAACCTGTGTCTCCTGCGTTGGAAAGCAAATTCTTCACCACTGAGCCACAAGGGAAGGCTGTGTTCAAATCTTAATTCTGCCTTTTACAAGTTTTGTGATTTGGGTATGGTTTGACCACATCAAACCTCCACTTCGTCTACAAAATGGAGATAATATTAATAGTACATAAGAGACAGTGTTGTCGTGAGGACAGAGATGCTGAATGTGTGGTTCTAGTATTTGGCATACAATAAGTGAGCAAAAATATTAGTTATTTGGTCCTCAGGAGCCTCCCAGGTGGCTCAGACAGTAAAGAATCCACATGCCAAAGCAGGAGACCCAGATTTGATCCCTGGGTCTGGAAGATCCCCTGGAGAAGGAAATGGCAACCCACTCCAGTAGTCTTGCCTGGAAAACTCCATGGACAGAGGAGCCTAGCGGGCAATAGTCCATGGGGCTGCAAAGAGTCGGACACACAACCGAGCTACTAACGCTTTCACTTTTCACATTCAGTGTGTAGTGTGGCCCTTCTTTTAGGCCCAGATGTTGGTACTGCTTCTTCTAAATCTTTACTGGGAGCTTTCCACCTCAAACGAAGAGAACCTGTACAATATTTTCAATTTTACCACTTAGAATTGGTCTATAAAAGACTATGTAATAGTTCAATCCTACAATCTAGTCATGGCAAAGAAATACCGCTGTAACCTCACTTGGATTTCTTAGAAGGAAGATTATTTCTCTTTAGATTAAGATAAGCATTATTTTCATGCAGGTTTTTCAATGTATTTTGTC
Organism: Ovis canadensis; assembly: GCF_042477335.2. Taxonomy (NCBI): domain Eukaryota; kingdom Metazoa; phylum Chordata; class Mammalia; order Artiodactyla; family Bovidae; genus Ovis; species Ovis canadensis. Next base: position 117,777,067 of record NC_091250.1, on the reverse strand, counting down.
TTTGGTGGTTTGACTCTGTTGATCATCCCTAAATCAACTTATGCATCCTGTTCATAACAAATAATACCCTGCTGAATGTAACGGTAAAATATTTTTTGATAATTTTATTGTATAGCACCTTCTGACCAGGTACCGATGCCACAGAGACTCTGACAGGGAACTTTATATGTTATTAGAATTCTTACCTATTATTCTCCCTAGAATTTTCAGTTATGTTTGGTCTGTTAGAGGAGAAATTGTGATTGTAAAATCTGATAGATCTGGTTTCAACTTTGATTCTGACACTTATTGTATAATCTTGGACAAGTTAGTTTTCCAAGGCACTCAGGATGATTTGGTGAAGTTTAAATGTGATTACATACATAAAATACTTAGTTTAATGTCCGACACAGTGTTGGCAAACATTATTCCTAGTTTATTTTGATTTGTGCCATGACTGGCCTGCCCTGCATTTATAATAAAAATGAAACATGAGGCCACATTGAGAGATTAAGAGATTACACAGATTTGCTCCTGAGGGATCATAAGGAAGAGAGAAGGGAGAAAGTTTGCCTTTCATTACCAGCATTTTCTTTGCAACATATATGGTGGATTTCTGCTGTATCTCCTACGATAGGTGCTTAGTTGCTCAGTCATGTCCAGGTCTCTGCAACCCTTTAAACTGTAGCTCACCAGGCTCCTCTGTCCCTGGGATTTTTCAGGCAAGAATTCTGGAGTGGATTGCCATTTCCCTCTGCAGGAGATCCTCCTGTGTCTCCTGCATTTCAGGTATATTCTTTACACCTTGAGCCATCAAGTCTGCCTCCTGCCATAAATGAATGCTGTTTTTCAAAATGAACTCGTTTTTCCTCTGAAATCTGAAAATTAAAATTTGCCTCTTTCCTGACCTGAATATTTCAGATTTTGAATGAATTTGGGGAGCATTCAAACCATAATTACTGACTTTTAAATTCCCCAGGAAAGAGAATGGGACTTCTCTGGGTCCAAGGCAAAGTCTCTAATGAGGTGCTGTGGTTGTACTGGGGGTAATTCTTATTTGATATAAACTTCCTGTGACAAGCAATAACCTGTGGCTGGAGCTGCTGACATCTCAGAACAAGGTAGTCAGTCATATGAGCACGTGTGGACTTGAATTCTGCCATAGGAGTGATTCCCAGTTACTGACTTTTCTTTCCTTTTAAGCTCTGTAAGGAGGTCAGACTCGAGTAGAAGGCTCTCAGACTTCTGCATAGGCATTATTCAGGTTGGTTTGCCTCCTCCCTGCCAATTAATTTGTGTTAGAATTCATAACTTCACATCTTTTTGGAGCTGCCTTGTTCTCTGAGTTCCATAAATAGAAGCTCTGCAGAATGTGTGGTGGCTGACTAGATTATGTTCTGAAATATTTCCTGTATAGGGGACATATTCTCCTGAGATGTGAGAAGCTGAATCAGAAATTTCAAGGACAAACAGATGCAACTTTTGCCATGATTTTTCTGATCTGTAAACAAAAATTGTTAAAAGCTGTTCCTTAAATAGTTTCTCATGACTCAAAACATGCTGTAGCACTGTTTAAACGTGTGCAGTAGTTTGAGGCTATATTTTAGCTATTATGGATGAAGGCAGATGATTTTATGGAATTATGAACTTCCAATAGAATTTGACTTCCAATAGAATTTAGTATTTATCTGATAACTCTTTCCAGAGTTTCATTTGAAAAGGATAAATTATAAATGAGACAGAACATATCTGTCTTAGAATTACAGAACAAGTTTACAATTAGAATGCTTAGTAAAGCAACCCATACAGATTCTTTATTACCCAAAATGCTATGGCAATGGTGCTATTCTTTCTGGCAACAAATATAGATATTCTACTTGATTTGATATTAGACTGTTTGGGAACTTGGACCAGAAATAAGTACCAACACTGAAAATGTGAATCAAATTAAATCACCGCAGGTTCTCGTTCAAGTTTGAAATGTAATAGACTATGGGTTTCCCAGGTGGCGCTGGTGGTAAAGAAGCTTCCTGCCAGTGCAGGTAGACAGAGGAGACACGGGTTTGACCCCTGGGTTGGAAAGATCCCCTGGAAGAGGAAATGGCAAGCCACTCCAGTACTCCTGCCTGGGGAATCCAATGGACAGAGGAGCCTGGTGGGCTATAGTCCATGGGGTTACTAAGAATCAGACTCCACTGAAGCAACTTATCATGTATGCATGCATGTACAGACAGAAATGAGCAAATGCCACGTATCAGAGGATTTTGTTCCCCTGAAGAGGCAGTTTTCAAGCATTTGTTAGCACTCCACTGTCTCTAATCTATGTTCACATACCTGTCAAAGACTTTATAACTCATGACCATGTGATCAACTTCTCAGAAGGCATTAAGGCAACAACAAATGCAAACATTAAAAACGAAGAGTAGGTGCCCGCACAGAAGTGTCAAGTGTGCAACTTGTATTGCTGTGGGGAAGAAACTGATATTTTATTTTATTTTTTTATATATATCAGAAGTTATTAATTTTTTATTTTAATTTTTTAAAATAAATCTAGGTGAAGAAGCTTTAATGTAACTCTGCCTTTGAGGCTGAGTGATTTCTATCCACTTCATTTTGGTTATTTGATATTATCTCTCTCAGCATCAAGAATTTATGACTTTACCAAAGTTAGACAATTTCTCTACTTACCTTAGAAAGCAATTTTATACATAAACATAAATAAAACTAACAGGCAAAAAATATTCTGGTATAACATTCTTGGAAGGTAATTTGATAATGACAATGTGGTATTAGCAAGTTAACAATGTAAAGTTTACATTGTGAGATTTAGTAATTCACTTCTAGAATGTGTGTGTATAATCTAAAACTATATAAGGATATTCATTCAGTGTAATTTACAATAGCAAAGGTTATGTGCAGGCTACTAGGCAGTAAAGAGCCTCTGTGTGCTTATTGTTATATGTATGGAAGCAACTCTGGACTATTGGATCTCTCTGCAAAAGGGAAGAGGAGAAATTGGCATCATTTAGCAAATAAATGTAGTCACAAACTTTTAAAGTCTCATGTGCTCTCTGTAAGATAAAAAAATTCTTAGCGGCAGTGTTGGAGATGGAGGTCCTCAAACTCCATGCAAGAATTATCCTGAAGGTCCTATAATGTAAGGTCAGTGCCATTTAAAAAATGCTTGCAGCCATAGCATAGAAAAGATAATGATTCACCTAGGATTACCTATAAAAACCAATGTGTGTGTGTTAGTTGCTCAGTAATGTCCAACTCTTTGTGACCCTATGGACCATACCTCACCAGCCTCCTCTGTCCATGGAATTCTCCAGGCAAGAATACCCTAGTGGATTGCCATTCCCTTCTCCAGAGGAACTTACCAACCCAGGGATCGAACTCTGGTCTCCTGACTTGCAGGCAGATTCTTTACAGTTTGAGCTACAGGGAAGTTATAAAAACCAATATGTAAGATAATAGTGAGCCTAAGATTTCCATCTTATAGCTTTTTTCTGCTTAATATTATTTTATCTTTAAGCTTCTTAATGCTCAGCCGTTTTTGTTGTTCTTAACACATTTATACTATTCAAGCAGTAAAAACATGTTGTATTGCTATCATGTTAGCAGAACTGTTTGCTTTTGAGGACAAATATGTGAAGTGCTTCTTAGTGTGTGTGTGTATGTGTAACTTAAAACTGTGTATCATATGAAAGTGATAGGTGAAGGTCGCTCAGTCATGTCTGACTCTTTGTGAAACCCATGGACGATACAGTCCCTGGAATTCTCCAGGCCAGAATACTGGAGTGGGTAGCCTTTCCCTTCTCCAAGGGATCTTCACAACCCAGGGATCAAACCCAGGTCTCCTGCATTGCAGGCGGATTCTTTACCAGCTGCGCCACAAGTATATCATATAGTGCTTGGGAATTGACATCCTGATACTGTTTGTCTCTGGGCCTCTTTCTGACTTGAGCTCTCACAAGAAACCTATGTAACAGCCCATCTTAAAAGTAATGTGACTTGTGCCACAGTAGGAGGTATGGAGTAAACAATTAAAGCTGCTTTCATGAAAAGCATTCCACAGCAGGAAAGGAATGAAGAATCTTCTTTGTGAAGAAAAGCACTAAATCACACAGTGAGAAATTAGGGAAACAAAACCCAACAGAGAGCAAGCCATCATAAATAGTGCCTCGAGGAAGTGAACAATGTTTTAAAAACAGGACTCAAGCTTACGAAGCTGAAAACATTTCAGTGGATTTTTGGGTTGCCAGCAATTTTAGAATCAATTCCCTTAACATTATATTGGCATCATATCTATGTTGCTTGTAAGGAAGTTAGTAATAGAGGAGCCCACGGCTATCAGAAGCCTTCACACTTTATCAAGTCACTTAGTCATATATTGGGCTTCCCAGGTGGTGCTAGTGGTAAAGAATCCACTTGCCAATGCAGGAGACAAGAGTCACAGTTTCGATCCCTGGATCAGGAAGATCCCCTGGAGGAGGAAACAACAACCCACTTCAGTATTCTTGTCTGGAGAGTCCATGGGGTCTCAAGGAATCAGACATGACTGAGCGACTAACACTTTCACTTCAGCAGTTGAATATTACTTGGTATATAAATGGAGGGGCTTCCCTGATGGCTCTGTGGTAGAGTCCGCCTGCAATGCAGGAGACACGATCTGATCCCTGGGTAGGGGAGATCCCCTGAGAAGGGAAATGGTGACCCACTCCATTTTCTTTCCTGGGAGATCCCAAGGACAGTGGAGCCTGGGGGGCTGCAGTCCATGGGATCACAAAGAGTCAGACCCAGCTTAGCAACCAAACAACAATAATAAATGGAGCCCCATACCTAAGAAATATATTCCCTGTATTTTTGAATGGAAGCCAAAACAGAGGGTATTAATGGATGTGCTCAGGGTGTTACCAGCAGACTCCAACAGTTCAGAATTGAGTGATGCAGCAGCAAATCCCAAGGCCGGCACGTGGCCTGGCACATAGCCTTGCCAGCTTAAGTTCCATCTAGTAAGCACTTAGTGTGTGCCAGGCACTGCTCGGACCTCTCCACATGTCTTAACTCATTGGCTCTTAACAGTTCCATGAAGAAGATTCTATCAATATCACATAGTCACTGGCAGGGAGAAAGGTTGGGAACTTGCCCAAGGTCTCACATTTGGAATTTACTGGGATTTGAACACAGACCAACTGTCTCTGGGTCCAGTTTTAACCATTACAAATTATTTCCGGCTCATGGCCAGGAAAGGGAAGGTCCCAGTGGTTGAGTTTAAATTTACATCAGTGTGGCTGGAAGAATCTCCTTTACGAAGCTCTCCTGCAGACTGTTGAATGCAGATGGCAGGTATGTGAAGGCACTGTGGCCTTGGTCCTTGACTTCTGAGCAAAGGCCCCCTTCACCTATGACACCGATGTGACGTGTATGCATGGAGGCGACAAGATATCTGCAAGCCAGAGTTCATCTGACCATAATTTGCCTGTGGCAATGGTGGAGATGTGGCCATTGACTAGCCTCAGTGGAGAGTGTGGCACTGCACTTGAGCCTCAATTATTTTTCATTTTAGTTACAGAGTTTCTAAATTAGGAAGCAAGTTACAAAATAAACAGCAAACAACTAAATTAGAAGCCAGATTCCAGTGCCAACAGAGAATACTCACCTGCAAGGTTTTAGATTTTAAATGATTCCTTTTCACTTTAACATGAGGAGTATGGTAATTTTTTTCAATTTTATAAATGGAAGAAAATTTTAATAACCAAGGTTTTCAGCTACTGCTCAGCATTATATGGCTGCTGCAGCAGCTAATGACCATACCAGTGCTTAAATAACACCTGACTATGTGGCAGGCAGTATTCTAAGGACTTTACATATGCTAACTCAATCATCACCATATTGAGTGTTTCCAGTGTTATGAAGTCCACTGAGTACAATTTAAATATTGTTTAATTGAATGGCAGTTATTTTAGCAAAATTAGCAGAGAAGGTAGATGGTGTTTCTTCTTCAGTGGTATGTTTTCTTTCGAATCCCAGATAGCTTTGAAAAATCTCCTTGGTCAGGACAGCAGGTGCATTATTCCCCTGCCTATTCTAAAGTAAGCTAAAGGCTTGACAGCTCGTCAGGTAAGTAGTTTGTGAGTATTATTTTTGGATAGATCACCTAAACAGGCTATTTATAATTTAACTAAATCATGCCATGAGACGTATCCTCACTTACAAAAAGGGGGATGACCTCTAGAAATTCATGCAAGAGAAGAGGCACAGAAGTATTATATTGCATACAACCATGTCCTCTTACAAGTCTATTCTCTTTCCCCTCCTTTTTTTTCCTTTTCTCTCTGTAATTTTCAAGTTAAGACAGCAATTCAGCAAAGAAAGAAGACTACTTATTTGAAGCTATATGCAGAAATATTGGATACTAATGTCAGATATTTCATCTTTTTGGAATAAAATGTAATGATAAAATCAATCTGTTTTCTTTCCCATAAGAAACTCATTCTTATCTTTTTCTTCCCCTTGAGGTTTAAGATGTTAAAGAGATATCTCAAGATGGCAATAAATGAGACTTAGATCCTATTCTAATGCCTCCTTGACCTCTAGTCTGAAATTCACAATGTTGAACAACTTCTTTCTTCCAAATCAATTCATTTCCTCTTTGTACTTTCCTATTAATATTAATAGTATCACTATTTCCCTAATGGTTTAGGGGCAGAATCAGAGTCATTTTTGAGAGGTCTTTCTCTCTTAAGCATTGTATTCACCTGTTGGTACGTCATATAGACTCTTACCTGGAAAATGACTTGTGTCTCCGTAACTCCAGTTTATGACTCATTCATTCTTTGCTTCCTGCCTCAACTGAAATAGCAGAAAGTTTGTTGTTGTTGTTTAGTTGCTCAGTAATGTCCCACTCTTTGTGACCCCATAGACTGGAGCCTGCCAGGCTCCTCTGTCTGTGGGATTTCCCAGGCAAGAATACTGGAGTGGGTTGCCACTTCCTTTCCAGAGGATCTTCCCAATCTGGGGATCGAACCCACAACTCCTGCAAGTCTCCTGCATTGCAAGTGGATTCTTTATCACTGAGCCGCTGAGGAAGCCCTAACAGACAGTTACTGATGTTTTACTTCCCTTCTCCAATCCACCTGATGCATGACTCTCTGATCACTACTTAACATTTTTTTAAAAATTATTTCCTCTTGCCTCCAAAATGAACTATAAACTTTTGGACCAGGAATTCAAGGATCTTTACAATAAGGCACCATCATTCTACTGTTCCTGTTTGACTTCTCCTATTTATGCCCAACAAGTCTTATCCTCCAACCAAACTGGGATCCTCGCCATTTCATGAACATGAATCATGTTTCTATTTCCTGTCTTTGTTTTTTTTTTTTTTTAACCCATTCCTCCCCCGCCCCCCAGGATAACCTCTCTTTCCATGTCTACTTTTTGAAGTCATATCTGCCTGTGTTTTTCTGTGTCCATCACCTCCAACTCTCTCTCATTTTCCCAACCTAAAGTCCTCCCTAAACTCTGGGCTGGAAGAAACACAAGCTGGAATCAAGATTGCCGGGAGAAATATCAATAACCTCAGATATGCAGATGATACTACCCTTATGGCAGAAAGTGAAGAGGAACTCAAAAGCCTCTTGATGAAAGTGAAAGAGGAGAATGAAAAAGTTGGCCTAAAGCTCAACATTCAGAAAACGAAGATCATGGCATCTAGTTGCATCACTTCATGGGAAATAGATGGGGAAACAGTGGAAACAGTGTCAGACTATTTTTTTGGGCTCCAAAATCACTGCAGATGGTGACTGCAGCCATGAAATTAAAAGACGCTTACTCCTTGGAAGAAAAGTTACCACCAACCTAGATAGCGTATTGAACAGCAGAGACATTACTTTGCCTACAAAGGTCTGTCTAGTCAAGGCTATGGTTTTTCCAGCGGTCATGTATGGATGTGAGAGTTGGACTGTGAAGAAAGCTTCTTGAGTGCCAAAGAATTGATGCTTTTGAACTGTGGTGTTGGAGAAGACTCTTGAGAGTCCCTTGGACTGCAAGGAGATCCAACCAGTCCATTCTGAAGGAGGTCAGCCCTGGGATTTCTTTGGAGGGAATGATGCTAAAGCTGAAACTCCAGTATTTTGGCCACCTCATGCAAAGAGTCTACTCATTGGAAAAGACTCTGATGCTGGGAGGGATTGGGGGCAGGAGGAGAAGGGGATGACGGAGGATGAGATGGCTGGATGGCATCACTGACTCAATGGACGTGAGTCTGAGTGAACTCCGGGAGTTGGTGATGGACAGGGAGGCCTGGCGTGCTGCGATTCATGGGGTCACAAAGAGTCAGACTTGACTGAGTGACTGAACTGAAGTCCTCCCTTGTCTCTATGAATCCCCATAGCCCTCTGTGAAAGTGAAAGTGAAGTGAAAGTTGCTCAGTTGTGTCTGACTCTTTGCAACCCCATGGACTATATATTCCATGGAATTCTCCAGACTACAATACTGAAATAGGTAGCCTTTCCCTTCTCCAGGGGATCTTCCCAACCCAGGGATTGAATCCAGGTCTTTCACATTGCAGGTGGATTCTTTACCAGCTGAGCCACAAGGGAAGCCCATAGCCCTCTGTACTTCTCTTAAAATTCTTTGTATTATAATCAGTGCTACATTTCCCAGCACACTTCCAACTCCCTAGTCCCACACTCATTCATATGTGTAAGGGTTTCTTATAAAAAATATTAGGCCATTTAAATGGAACTGGGGTACTGTCACCCTAGGTAGCTCTCAGTTACATGTTGGTAAGACTCAAAGATCTGCGTTTAACCTATTGAAAAGACAGTCTGAAACTGTGTGCAGTGTGAACCCATGGACTCTTTCTATCACAAGGTAGATGATGTAAGGATATATTTATTTTCTAATTAATGAAAATGTTGAAACTTTTCTTAAAATTTAGCTTGATTTATACCACTGTAGGTCAGCTGAAGATTTTTTTTGCCCTAGTAGATGACACTAGTTATGCTTCATTATCTTTTCTGGCCATCCTTATGGCACATGGTTTATGAGTGGAATGATTGCACAGACTCAGAAGGTTATTAGACCCATGCTTGAATGATAGACTTGAAGATGGCTCAGTAGTAAAGAATCCACTTGCCAATGTAGGAGATACCGGTTCAATCCCTGAGTCAGGAAGATTCCCCTGGAGGAGAAAATGACAACCCACTACAGTATTCTTGCCTGGAAAATTCCACAGACAGCAGAGCCTGGCAGGCAACAGTCCATGGGGTCACAAAAAGTCAGACATGACTAAGCACGCACGCACGCAACATACATATATCCCCTCCCTTGTGAGCCTCCCTTCCACCTTCTCATCCAGCCCTTCTAGGTCATCACAGAGCAGCAAAAACACTGCCGTTCTTTTCATGCATCTTGGAGGAAAATACAGTTATCTTGTGAAAATGCATTATTTGTGTTAATATTTAATGGCTTTATTATGGCTATTTGAACCAATAGACATATAAAACATTTATTAGTTTTTCTTTCTAAACTGGTAAATCTGATAGACCTAATGATCATAAGCAGTTCTTTGGAGTTCTCAATTATTTTTAAGAGGGTCTGGAGAAAAAGTTTGATAATTATATTCATGTATATAAAATAAAGTCCCAATATTATCAAGCAGATTGTTTTTGTTTATGATAACTATTACATTGACCTTTGAACCACAAGGATTTGAACTGCATGGGTCCACTTTTATTTGGCTTTTCTTCAATAAATTCAGTACTATAGAATCTGTGGTTGAATCCACAAATGAAAAACCATGGATATGGAGAGCCAAGTGTACAGTTATATGTGGAATTTCCACTGTGCTAAGGGTGGATGACCCTAATCCATGTTGGTCAAGGGTCAACTGTATTTTAAATTGTGATGATATTAGGCATGAAAATTGATTTCACTTCCTTGATTTTTAAAAATAATGGGTATTAATAGAGATTCTTTCTTGCCTTAAAAAGAAAATGAAGTGTCAGTTTTTATTTTATTTTAATTTTTATTGAAGCCCTAAATAAGTAGTAACAATAAAATCATGTATTTTTCCTCTTGCTTTACCATCATATTTCAGGATTATCTTTTCTTTAATTCTTAATTATTTTAACTTTAGTATGTGACTATCATTTAGTTACTGAAAATGATCTTTATATTCTTATATAATGGAAGTATAAGCTTTCTTGAGGGAGTAATCTTAAAATAATTCAGTGATAATTTCTTAAGTTCCAGAGTCTACATGGCTTTTTCCTAAGGTAGCATTTATGGAAGGAAATATGGATAGAAATAGAAACTTTTTTGGGAGACATTTTTAAAATTTAGAAAACAGGAAAAAATTAAATATTGGATTAAGAAACACTTCAAAACAAGCCATGTATGCAGAAATTGCAGATTTGAATAAATTTAGAGTCAGGAGTAAGGAAACAGAAAACATCTTTTAATTTAACACTTTGTGTCAAATCCTTCAATGGCTTTCCACCATTTGAGAGCCAAATCTAAACCCTTTAGCAAGGCTTGTGAGATCCTTCATAATTTGACTCCAAGATCCCAGTTCCAGTGTGGGTCTTTTCCTCATGGCTCAGATGGTAAAGAATCTGCCTGCAGTGCAGGAGACGTGGGTTTGATTCGTGGGTCAGGAGGATCCCTTGGAGAAGGGAATGGCTACCCACTCTAGTATTCTTGCCTGAAAATTTCCATGGGCAGAGAAACCTGGTGGGCTATAGTCCAAGGGGTTGCAAAGAGTCAGAAACAACTGAGTGACTGAGCTTGCACATATGAATTTTATATATGGTGGGGAGTAATATTTTTAACTTTTGGAAAAGTATATTTTAGTATCTGCCCCTTCAACTTCTATGTATAAACTCCCAATTATTCTTTAAGATGGGGCTCTGTGGTGGCTCAGTGGTAAAGAAGCCACCTGCCAGCACAGGAGACTCTGACTCCATCTCTGGGTTGGGAAGATTCTCTGGAGAAGAAAATGTCAACCCATGCCAGTATTCTTTTTTTTTTAATTTATTTTTTAATTAAAGGATAATTGCTTTACAGAATTTTGTTGTTTTCTGTCAAAACTTAACCTGAATCAGCCATAAGTATACATATATCCCCTCCCTTTTGAACTTCCCTCCCATCTTCCTCCCCATCCCACCCCTCTGGGTTGATACAGAGCCCCTGTTTGAGTTTCCTGAGCCATACAGCAAATTCCCATTGGCTATCTATTTTTACATATGATGATGTAAGTTTCCATGTTACTCTTTTCCATACATCTCACCCTCTCCTCCCCTCTCCCCATGTCCGTAAGTCTGTTCTCTATGTCTGTTTCTCCATTTGTAAATAAGTTGTTTTAAATAAGTTGTTTATAGTAAATAAATTGTTCAGTACCATTTTTCTAGATTCCATGTATATGTGTTAGAATACGATATTTATCTTTCTCTTTCTGTCTTAATTTACTCTGTATAATCAATTCTAGGTTTATCCACCTCATTAGAACTGACTCAAATGTGTTCCTTTTTATGGCTGAGTAATATTCCATTGTGTATATGTACCACAACTTCTTTATCCATTCATCTGTCGATGGACATCTAGGTTGAATTGACTCCATGTTCTGGTGATTGTAAATAGTGCTGCAATGAACAATGGGATACATGTGTCTTTTTCAGTTTTGGTTTCCTCAGGGTATATGCCTAGGAGTGGGACTGCTGAGTCATATGGTAGTTTTATTCCTTGTTTTTTTAAGGAATCTCCATACTATCTTCCATAGTGGCTGTATCAATTTATATTCCCACCAACAGTTCAAGAGGGTTCCCTTTTCTGCACACTGTCTCCAGCATTTATTGTTCGAAGACTTTGGTGATGGCCATTCTGACCAGTGTGAGGTGATTTCTCATTGTAGTTTTGATTTGCATTTCTCTAATAATGAGCTATGTTGAGCATCTTTTCATCACTCCAGTATTCTTGCCTAGGAAATCCCACGGACAGAGGAGCCTGGTGAGCTGCAGTCCATGGTATTACAAAGAGTTATAAGTGACTGAGCGACTGAACAACACAACAGTTCTTTACAATATGATGAAAGTACCTTCATAGTAGGTCCTTTCCTATTTCTGTTAGCAAAATTAACATTTTTACCTCATAATGCTCCCATCGCACTTAATCTACTTAAATCTATTTTAATCTACTTCTACCACAGCTCTTACCAAATTGGAGTATATCCATCTATATTTCTGTTTTCCCCACTAGACTAGCTCTTCAAAAGCAAAAAACATGCTTTATTCATCTTTGTATCATCTACTTTTTTTGCCAAGCATTATACCATACAACATATAGACATTTGCTTGGTAAATGTTTATTGATGAATGAAAGTAGAAATCACAGAAGAGGGTGTGGGCATGTTTTAGCATTTGTTGATGAGGGGGAATAGGCTTCTCAAGGCAAAGTCCCAAATAACTCTCTATTTTATGGGAAAATATAATTCAGCATGAAATTGAAAAGAGTTGAAAGAAGATGCTCAATGAAGCCAGAATGACCTAGAAGAAATATGGATTAAGAAAGCTGAGACTTAGAGGCTTGCATTATGGCTTTTTTCCTGGATTGCTGCAGTCCAGACATTTTTTTTTCTGTCATATTTTATATATCTGTAAACTAGGGAGAATAATTATCATAATTATCAAGAGAGGAATTTCCAGAAGGGGATATTTGAGTGAAAAGTGGGCAAGAGGCAGTCTAAGCTCATTTCTTATAAGTGAGAATGAAAGAAACTTAAAATAAATATGACTTCTGTTTTTACAATTTGAAATATGGAGCTATGGGTTGAATAAAATTAAAAAGTGACTTGATTCTTTATCCTGAATTTAGAAAAGTCTTTAGGATTCCCATTTTTGCATTTTTAGGAGCCAGTTTTTGGCCAAATAAGCAACCGTTAGAATGAAGAGATAGACTTTTTTTGTCAGATATTTTGCATAATTGAATTTAATTGTGTTTGGATACCTTAAGATATTTTTATGAATGTTTGGATGTTTCTTATGAAGTAAAGAGTGATTTCTCTTATTTACTTCATAAGTAGGTCACTTACAAATAGTAGACTTAAAATCTAGCAGTAAATTCTGAATTTATGTCCTGGCAGGTAAGAGAACCCAAACTATTTACTAACACAGCTCACTGCTGTTTCCATAGCAACGGAGGCCAGTTACTGTCAGCCCAGTCTCTTTGACGGTTGACTTCCGCCGTGAACTCTGTGTGCTGCTGCCAAATGTCTGGCTTCTGTGTTTCCTGTTCCAAGCAATTGTTTCTTATTCTGAATACTAATGACTTGTCTATAAAGGCTATGTGGTTCAATTCCCCTGAAGATGGGCCTGTGAGGATATGTGGAAAACTAGTGAGCTTTTTGCCTGTAGTGAATTAAATACTGTATGTAATTGGATTGTATGTTTCCAAACCAGCTATGCAAGTAATTTATTAATAATGGTACCTTGCTATTATTAGGCAGCTGGGCCTCAATGAGAAATGACAGTACATCAGTCATCATTGTGTCAAAGACATTTTCAGGAAGGTTTGCAGACCCAGGCTGGTCAGCATTGTCATGTGAATCCAAACGATTGTGCCCATGGTTGCCAGTGGAAAAATACATTTGCAACTGAAGTGCTTTTTTTTTTTTTTTTTGCTGTTTAACATGTTCATATATTGATTGCTCTGAAATGGAGAAAAAGCAGCTGTCTGAAATGCCAGTGAAATGGTTGAGAAATTTAAAATGAGAGGGGAAAAAAATAGAGCATTTGAATAGAGAAACAAGCTAAGCAGTTTTTGCTGTTTAAAACTGAAGCGTACTATGATTTTGAAATTTTAGTTATGTGGTGGTTATCAGTGTAGAGAACTGGAATCCTTTTTGGCTACCCTAACCCTATACTGGGAATCTGAAGACCAGATTTGTCGTAATTGTGTTTCTGTCTAGAGCCTACGTTCCTTGAGGGTAGACTGTTTCCATCACTGCATTCCTGACAGTCGGCACAGGGCCTGACACACACTGTGTGTGCATTCGTGCGTGCTCAGTCACTCAGTTGTGTCTGATTCTTTTGTGACCCCGAGGACTGTAGCACGCCAGGCTCCTCTGTCCATGAAATTCTCCAGGCAAGAATATTGAAGTGGGTTACCATTTCCTACTTCAGGGAATTGTCCTGGCCTAGGGATCGAACCCGCATCTCCTGAGTTTCCTGCCTTGGCAGGCAGATTTTTTTTTTTACTGCCTAGCCACTTGGGAAGCCCGCAACACAACAGAGTGCTCAATAAATATTTAATGAGTTAGATGAAACTCAGTGAACCCCCTGCAAGAAATTTCTGGTATTTAAGCTGGTCAGGTTTCCTAGAAGACGCTGTTAGACTCTTCCTTTCATTAAAAGAGCCTATAGCCAACTACCATGATCCTCACTTTTGGGTATCAGCTGTGGTGCTTCCATAGTCAGGTACTTAGGGGTGTAGCCCAAGTGTCTGTTCCCAACAGACACCACTCAAAGGCAGCTCTTACCGTCAGCACTCTCCCTGCCCCAGTTAGTGGAGCCAACTAGTCACAGATTTTGGTGGCATCATTTGTCATTTCTGACTCTTAGGCCACCTCTTCTTATCACAGAGCTCCCAGGAGTTGTTTTATACAGGCATTTCCAAGGGTGTTTTTGTGCCAAATTCTGTCCCTGGTTTTTCACTGAGGATGATTTTGTCTCAGCCTCCTTTCCCCTAGTTCCCCGCACCTCCCCTCCAGCCCCGCTGCCCTGGGGACATTGGGTGATATCTGGAGTTGTTTTTTGGTTGTCCCATGTGGCAGAGGATGAGGTCAGATGAGGAGTGCTACCAGCATTTAGTAAGTAGAGGCTAAGGATGCTGCTAGACATCCTACAATGCACAGGACATCTCTCCAAACCAAGACCTTTGGGGCACAAAATGTCAGTATTGCCAAGGCTGAGAAATCCTGCTCTGATGCTTCAAGCTCTTTCATGGACCGTGTTCAGAACCCTTCAGAATTATGCCTTCTTCATCTCCATCCCCCTCCCCCATGTTTTATCCCTTTCATGAACATCCATGCTTAGTTGAGTCAGACTCTTTGTGACCTCATGAACTGTAGCCCACCAGACTCCTCTATCCATGGAATTTTCCAGGCAAAAGTATTGGAGTGCGTTGCCATTTCCTTCTCCAGGGGATCTTCCCAACCCAGGGACTGAACCCACATCTCCTGCATTGGCAGACATATTCTTTACCACTGTGCCCCCCGAGAAGCTTTCCCCCCTTAAGTCTGGCTTATTTTCTTTTTCTTTAGAATAGCAACTTTATTACAATAATTTATTACAAACATTGTAACAGCCTCAATTCTTTAATATCCTTGATTCTTTACTAAATCTACCTGCTCCCCACTATTGAATAAAAATATGTGATGTACTTTCTTCAGGGCCTATTAAAAAAATAAATATTGCAACAAGTAACTGTTAGCATTGTTTGTGGAGTCTCACTTGTATACAGATTCTTTCAGGGGAGGACCAATAGGACTAAGGATTTAATAAAACATTAGGCTGAATCAGTTATCGTGGGATTTAAATCTTGAATAATTTTTGTAGATGTGGGTGATAATCACATTTGCTGGGCATTTTTTAAAAACATCTTTTCTTTCAGAAAAAAAGAATAGCAACATACTTTCAGGTATTCTTAAAGTTCTGTACTAATTCTAATTCTTGTTGGCTTATTTTCTTATACTTAAAAATTTTTTTCTTACCTCAAGAGGTTACCATGGAAACAGAGATTCTTACAGAGACTCTTGTTTGCTACCAGAGTCTGAACTCAGATACATGGTTATCTTACCAATAGCTCCAAATTCCAGAAAGTAAAAAGGCAAATACGCAAATTGAGTGCCAGGAATAATCAATCCTCAATATCCCATTGCTTTTAAGAGAAACATAAAAAACAAAGCTCTACAAATATACCACATAGAGTTTTGAAGCTGCTATAAATAATAAATAATTTATATTATTCTAAATCTTTTCTCACTGCAGAAAAATTTAAAATTGGGTATTTGTGTATTACATGAAATTCTGAAAAGTAAATGTGGTTCAGTAATCTTAATAACATCATTTTTAGGTTGGGCACTTTTTGTCTTTGAAAACTCTAAATTGAACTGAATGATATTATTGGTAAGTCACTCAGTCATGTCCGACTCTTTGCAACCCCATGGACTGCAGCATGCTAGGCTTCCCTGTCCTTCACCATCTCCCAGAGCCTGCTCAAACTCACGTCCATTGAGTTGGTGATGGCAACCAACCATATCATCCTCTGTTGTCCCCTTCTCCTCCCGCCTTCAATCCTTCCCAGCATCAGGGTCTTTGCTAATAAGTCAGCTCTTCACATCAGGTGGCTAGAGTATTGGAGCTTCAGCTTCAGCATCAGTCCTTCCAATGAATATTCAGGACTGATTTCCTTTAGGATAGACTGGTTGGATCTCCTTGCAGTCCAAGGGACTCTCAAGAGTCTTCTCTAACACCACAGTTCAAAAGCATCAATTCTTCACTGCTCAGTTTTCTTTATGGTCCAAATTTCACATCCATACATGAGCGCTGGAAAAACCATAGCTTTGACTAGACAGACCTTTGTTGGCAAAGAAATGTCTCTGCTTTTTAATATGCTATCTAGGTTGGTCATAGCTTTTCTTCCAAGGAGCAAGCATCTTTTAATTTCACGGCTGCAGTCACCATCTGCAGTGATTTTGGAATCTAAGAAAATAAAGTCTGTCACTGTTCCCATTATTTCCCCATCTATTTCCCATGAAGTGATGGGACTGGGTGCCATGATCTTCATGTTTTGAATGTTGAATTTTAAGCCAACTTTTTCACTCTCTTCTTTCACTTTAATCAAGAAGCTCTTTAGTTTCCCTTTGTTTTCTGCCGTGAGGGTGGTGTCTTCTGCATATCTGAGGTTATTGATATTTCTCCTGGCCATCTTGATTCCAGCTTGTGCTTCATCCAGCCTGGCTTTTTGCATGATGTACTGTGCATATAAGTTAAATAAACAGGGTGACAATATACAACCTTGAACTGCTCCTTTTCCAATTTGGAACCAGTCTGTTGTTCCACGTTCAGTTCTAACTGTTCTTCTGTTTTAAAAAGAACTGAACACTTTTATTTTTGGATATGTGGCTAAAGGAGTTCTCAGGTGGCGCTAGTGGTAAAGAACCCACCTGCCAATGCAGGAGACATGAGTTCAATTCCTGGGTTGGGAAGATCCCCTCCAGGAGGGCATGGCAACCCACTCCAGAATTCTTGCCTGGAGAATTCCATGGACGGAGAAGCCTGGTGGGCTACAGTCCACAGGGTTGCTAAGAGTGAGACATGACTGAAGCAACTTAGCACACATGCATGGGGTTCAAATTTCGGTTCTAACGTGGATAAGTTAGATAATTGCCCAGTACTGGATAAACCTTTCCAAAGTTTAAGAAGGGGATATTGATTGTCATTGTTTAGTGATTTCAGTGACATTTAAAGGGAAGGAAGCTTTTTATTTTAAAATTCTTCATGTGTGTTAACTATTTAATCCTCACAAACTTCTCATAGTAAGAAATGTATAATATCTCTTTTGAAAGATCTGAACAGTTTACCATATAATATTCTAGTTTAGCAAATACATGAACAGTGATTAAGGGTAGTGTTTCTGCTCTCAAATACTATAATTAAATCCTTTTTCCAGATGCTTTCTTTGTAAATAGTAAAACATAGTAATTTCTAGTTTTTGTCTTTAACCACCTAGTCTTGATGGTTTAAAAGAAAGGAAATCTGGAAAATAAATTTATAAAGTATTTAGATAAAATAATATTAATATTATATTATCATATCTATGTGCTGCCAAAATCAAGTCTGTAAACTCTTCTACTTTTAATTTTTATTTAAAATACTTAAACAGTTCTCTTTCATAAAGATTCATATACTTAAAGTTGCACAATAAATAAGGTTTTATTATTATAATTTTTATTCTGAAAAACTAACTTTTTTGTTTTTGGCTAATTACTGTTTATTGTACTAATAAATTGATTCAAGTTATAGATACATAACAAGGGGGTCATATCTCACAAGTACTCAAACAAACAGTAGGCCCTTCAGGTTTCTTTTTCACAAGTCGAAAGCTAGAGTTTGTGTTAGCACTGACTATTAATATTGGCTTCAAAGGGGGAAAAAAACAGAAAATATCTTTCTATTTTTCTTGCCCTCATTGTCCAAATCCAGTTCTCATGTTTCCTACCTCTTCTCTCCATAAAGAAAAATAGAGAACTAAATCAAAACCATTCCGCCCATCATCTGCCTTACTTTTTAAAGTTGAGTACAAAGGAAGAAGAAAGCAAAAACAAAAAGGAAAGTGATGGAGAGTGAAAGTATGTTTGAGTCAGTCCCTGAGCGTTCAGGAAATATCCAGTTGGCTGTCTGAATTAACTTTGATCATATACTAATGACCAGACATGGGTTTCCCTGGTGGCTCAGTAGTAAGGAATTTGTCTGCTAATGCAGGAGATGTGGGTTTGATCCCTGGGTTGGGAAGATCCCCTGGAGAAGGAAATGGCAACCCACTCCAGTATTCTTGCCTTGGAAATACTGTGGACAGAGGAGCCTGGTGGGCTACAGTCCATGGGGTTACAAAAGAGTCAGACACGACGTAGTGACTAACCAACAACAATGACCAGAAATAAGGCTTATCAGTAACCATGATTAGGTTACAATAAGCAACCAATGTTTACTAAGCATTTACAATGTGCCTGGCACCGGGATGCAGTGGGACACAGTTTCTACCTTTGTGAAGCTTCGAGAATAGGAGATAGTGGAGTAGTTCCTAGTTCAAGCATGTGGGTAAGTATTTAGTGTCTGCAAGTAGTGAAGGCATGATCAGGGAAGGGCTTCAGGTATTTACTACAGCTCAGCACTCCAGTCTTCCTGCTGGCTGGAGGAGGGTCTCAGTGGCGGTTAATGGGACAGTGGCTGGGCTCATCAAGATTCAGACCTATTTATTCTATCATTGAGTTTCATTCTTATATTTTAGAAAGTTTGCTTAGTCCATTCTGTACACCAAAATTTTGGGAGGCATTCAATAATATTAATATTGATACAGCTCTGGAAAAATCTGCAAACTTTTGGCAGAATGCAAACAAGAAAATAGAACATGATAATTGGGTGTGACTATGATGAATATTGCTATGGGTAATCTAGAGTGCTCTGGAAGAGGTCAGCAAAAAACTTAGAGAGGAATTGATATCTAAGCTGAATCTTACAAAAACATGGAATTAAGTAAGTCCAGTGAAATTATGGGAATAACATTTTGGGCAGATGGAACAGCTCAGACAAATGAGAACAAACATTTGATTCAAGTAAGAACACATACAGAGAATCACTAGTGGTTCAAGTGACTATGGGTAGAGGCAAGGAGATATAAGCCTCGAGTCTGGAGAGATAAGAAGGGGCCAGGACATGAAGACATTCTGCGTCATCTTAGGGAACATCCAGATGAAAAGAGGGAGCCATTGAAAAGTGTATCAGAGGGAAGGGTCATTAAAAGATTTATATTTTACGTCAGTCAATCTGGCTGCAATGAAAGGAATAGCGTTGAGGCAAGATTAGATATAAGAAAGGTGCTTAAGACAGTGATAACATTGGGTAACATCTATGGAAACAATTACAGGATCAAAGTTCTCATCAGTAAACATTTTTAAATAAAATTATTCATATGTGTGGTGGTGGGTTAGTTGCTAAGTCATGTCCGACTCTTGCGACCCCATGGACTGTAGCCCACCAGTCTCCTCTACCTGGGTATTCTTAAGCAGGAATACTGCAGCAGGTTGCCATTTCTTTCTCTGGGGATCTTCCTAACCAGGGATCCAATCCACGTTTCCTGCAATGCAGGCAGACTCCTGCATTGCAGGCGAATTCTTTACTGACTGAGCTGTGACGGAAGCTATTCAAATGTGTACACATATAAAACTCTATATAACGTCTATGTGTTTACAATTTTTATGTAACTATAAAGCCAGCAGATTTACAAATTAAACGTGAACCAAATTAAAAAATATTAAAGTTTGAATGAGCAGTATTAAATGAACAAGACAGATGGTGTGATTTTGCTGAAAATAGATCCCTGGTATTAAGTGTTAGGATAGAAAGTTGTGTTGGTTTTTTTTTTTTTTTTTAAATTTCTGTGTTTTGCTTGTTTACGTGATTCTTTGAGTATGATTATTTGAGTCCTCGTTATAGTTACTGGTTTCTTTTTCCTCTTTTAGAAATAAATCATTTTAAAATGACAATCTCTTATTTTGATAACCCCAAAATGTAATAGTATCTCACAAAGTATAATACTAAAAAGTTAAAAGTACTGTTTAATATGACATATTCTTCACTGCATCTTCTTGTTATTGACCAACTATTGCATACAAATATGGCATCTGCTCAAAAACTTTAACTTACAACAAATGTTTGATGATGATCCAGCCCAGGATTTTTTGTTTTCAGTGTTTATTATGTTGCTGTATGTGATGTGAAGTCTTAAGTATTTGCACCCCACTTTCCTTTTTTGGTTTTTGAACTACTGTGAAATATGATACCAGAAACCATGATATCATTTAGCCTTTCATTGACTTGAGTTACTAATTTATCTATCAGTTCAACTTTCCGATTAGGTCAAGATAATTAAAGTAAGTATTTTAACACCTGTGTTTTTTATGGCGTAGAATAAAAGCCTTAACTTATTAAATAACACAGAAAGCTAAATCTTATTCTATAATGTCTATTTCATTTACAAGATATGTTCATAAAATAGAAGTTTGCCTTGATAACTGGTAAAAAATTCATATGGATATAATGATACCTGGTGATTTTCATATGACTTTAGAAACAAGCCAATCTCATTCATCCAACAAAGGTCTACTGAGAGCTCACCATGTGCCAGCAACTTGTATTGCAAGTTGTACAAGAGACAAAGCAGATAACGGAAGCCAGAAATGCTTATAACTCTTTAATTAAAACGTTTAGTCAGTGGCTCTTCAACTGAAGTACCTGGACCAGTGCATCGACATCATCTAGGAGTTTGTCAAAACTGCAGATGCTCAGGCGTCATCTCAGGCTTATGAGTCAGAACCTCTGAGAGTGGGGTCCATATTCACTGTTTAACAAGCCCTCTAATGGATTCCCATGCTCACTGAAGGTTAATAACCAAGACTTTGGCAGGTTGAGATTGATCTCTTTCAATACTAAGAATACAATAAGTCATTTTTTCTAAAGGCAGAGGTCCTAGGAATAAAATTTACAAAGAATGTCTTAAGAAATAATTAGAATTGCATATGCAGGGTCATCAAATGACTAAGATGTAAGAAATTCTCATTATTAAAGAAGAACTCGTAGTAGAAACTATTAAAAATTCTAACTTTAATGAGAATTTGATTGTGCTTTTCTTCTTAGAGTGGATTAGGTCGTTTCTGTAATCCAAATCTTTGGCATGTGGTTCCTTGTGCCATTAAATAGTTTATAGGCAAAGAAAATCATGTTTGCATTCCAGTCCTAGGTTCACCAGTCAGTGCTGCTCTTTATTAATAATTTTTTCTCATTTAAAGAAAAATCTCATCTAATAGGGAAATTCTTACTTGGCTCTGTCTGGCTCTACTTTCTCTGAAGGGTGAAGCATTTCTTCACATCCTAACTCACAAAAAGTGTCCATCTCTCCTTTAAGGGCTCAGTGTCCAGTGTAGGACCACTCAAGGTTGGTTTCTTGATGCTCCTCAGATGGTCCTGTTCTCCCTTCCCACTCCTGAGACCTTAGGCCTACCTTCTTTTTCAGTTAGTCACCGCTGAACTTTCCTCTCCTCTCCTCTTCAATATGGCCTTAACTCATCTATGTAGGGCTCCTAATGTATGTAATCTTTAAGAGCAGGAAATAAAAAATGTTTGCATTGCTACCAAATTTTTCTGTTTTGCATTTCTGTTAGAACCTTTGAGTGTTTCGATTTCTGTGTTGATCAGGGGAGGGAAAAAAATAGTCTTTGGTTTACTAACAAGAGAGAAAAGGAGCAGGGAAATGCTGAGAACATACAGTTATGAATATGAAGATATATAGTGATGTCAGAAGATATAATACCAAAAGATGTGTCACGTTTTTATTAAACTTTATTTTCGATTTCTTTTGTGTTGTGATAGACTGTCAGTGTACATTGGAGCCAGAGTTATTTTTCCAAAATATTCACTTGACATATATTCTTTGACCACTTATGATGTGCCGGGAACTGAAATACCTGTTAGGGAGACAGCAAACACAGGGGAAAAGAAAAGTCTGCCCTCATGAAGGTTATAGTTTAGTGAGGAAAATGGACTAAAGCCCGCCAGAAGAAAGACCACACACGTTAAAAGTGCATGTTAAGTTGCTTCCATCATGTCCTACTCTTTTTGACCCTGCGGACTGGGCCTGCCAGGCTCTTCTGTCCATGGGATTCTCCAGGCAAGAATACTGGAGTGGGTTGCCATTCTCTTCTCCAGGGGATCTTCCCGACCCAGGGATGGAAACCAAGTCTCTTACATCTTCTTCATTGGTGGGCGGGTTCTTTACCACAAGCAGAAGCAAGGAATACGGTGAAATATTCTATGGAGAAGTTCCCCAATGGCTCAGTGGGTAAAGAATCAGTCTGCAGTGCAGGAGACGCAGAAGACGTGGGTTCAATCCCTGGGTCAGGAACATTCCCTGGAGGAGGAAATGGCAACCCACTCTAGTATTCTTGCCTGGAGAATTTCATGAACAGAAGAACCTGGTGGGTTATAGTCCATGGGGTCACAAAGAGTCACACAACTGAGTGACTAAGCACAGCATTCTATGGAGAAAAACAAAGCAGGCAAAGAGGCTGAGAAGTAAGTTGGAGAATAGGGGTTTAAATGGGATAGGCAGGGAGGCCCTCCTAGAGATGGGAACATCAGAGCAGAGACCTGAGGGAGTGAGAGAGCAAGTCAGACACAATCTGGGCTCCTGGCAGAGGCATCAGCCAGTGCAAAGTCCCTGAGGCCTGGGGCCAGAGGAGGATGTAGTGGGTGAAATCCTACTGGCTCAGTATTTTAAGGCTTTGTCATTCTTTGCAATTTCTCCTTTCAGACATTCAGACATTCATAATCAGAAGTTCCATTTGGAGCTTTTAGTGTCTCCCATTTCTCTCCCCATTATGTACATACCTTCCCTACACTTTTGAGCCCATTTATCAAGTTCTGCTTTAGGGTCCTTGTCTGTTCATTTCACCTTTTCTGCCGTTCTTGGGTCTGTTTCTGTTAACTGATATTTTCCCCTCCTGCTTAGGAGTCATATTTTTTTCTGCTGCTTTACATACCTGGTAACTTTTACTGGATGTAGAATTCTTTGAACATTGTGCTGTTTTATTTTTTGATGATGTAGACATGAAAGCCAAGGGGATAGAAGTGTCCGGCTTGGTTTTAGCGCACAGTTAAGCTACTTTGGATCACACTGACCTTTTCAAATCTTGCTTTTATGCTTTATTTTAGCAAGTCCACAGCAGCTTTGGCCACTTCTCTGGTGGGTCAGTTGGTAAAAAATCTGCCTGCAGTGCAGGAGACCCAGGTTCAATCCCTGTGTCGGAAAGATCCCCTTGAGGAGGAAATGACACCCCGCTTCAGTGTTCTTGCCTGGGAAATCCCATGGACAGAGGAACCTGGTGGGCTACAGTCCATGGGGTCAGAAGAGTCAGATACAACTTAGAGACTAAACCACCACCACAACAGCAGCTTTTAACCTAGGGCTAATTTAACTGATTACTCAGGTGACAGCTTTCTGAGGACTCTATCCAAGTTCCATGGATTATCAATTTTTTTCTCTGGTGCATGAAGAGGCAAACTCCTCTTAATCTGATTTGATCTCTGAGAGTTTCCTCAGGAGGATTTTTTCCATGGTTGTGTGGAGTGTTGATCAGCATCCTGAAAAATCTCAAAAGGCCTTCTCTTCAGATTTCAGAAGCTCTTTCTCTGCAGCTCGCCCCTTTCTGGCTGCCTCAGCCCTCTTGAACTCCTCTGCTGCAGGAGACAGTGAGATCCTGAGCTTCCTGTGCTCAGTTGCTCAGTCGTGTCTGACTCTTTGCGACCCCTTGGACTGTAGCCCACCAGGCTTCTCTGTCCATAGAATCCTCCAGGCAAGAATACTGGAGTGGGTTGCCATTTCCTCCTCCAGGGGATCTTCCTGATCTGGGGATTGAACCCACATCTCCTGCATCTCCTGGGAAGGCAGGTGGATTCTTTACCACTTGTGCCACCTGGGAAGCCCCAGGGAACTTCCTTAGGCTTCTCCCCTGTGGCTCTCTCTAGAGCTGCCTCTAGGCAATAACTTAGAGAAAGTATAAAGATCACTTCATTTGTTTTTCTTCTCTTACGGGTCACAGTCTTGCTCTGGCTGTTGTCCAATGTGGGGGAAAAAACCCCTTATTTTCACAGATAAATTTAATTTTTTTAAAGAAGGAGAGCAATCCTCTTGGCTCTTAATCCCTCATGGGGAAAAAGTTATATGAAATGCCAGTATAACTTCTGATTGCCCAACACATGGGCTAATTAAAAGCTTCTCAGAGCCTAACCTGTTTATATATTTATAATGTGAACTCTGACTCACACTTAAAAATCTGTGTCAGAGAGTAGCATTGAAACATATACGTTACCATATGTAAAATTAGATAGCCAGTGGGAATTTGCAGGGAGCTCAAATCCAGTGCTCTGTAACAACATAGAGGAGTGGGGTGGGGTGGGGGGTGGGAGGGAGGTTCAAGAGGGAGGGGACACCTGTATACCTGTGGCTGATTCATGTTGATATGGCTGAAACCCACATAATATTGTAAAGCAATTATCCTTCAATTAAAATAAATAAAGAAAACCTGTGTACAGTGGAAGCATAAATTCTGCCCTGTATTTCAGATTGGGTTATCTCAGAATAAACCCAGAGATAGTGATTTACATGCAGAGTGGTTCGTTTGGGAGGTGATCCCAAGAAACACACATGGAAGAGTGGGAGTAGGGGAAGAAGACACTAAATGGGGTGTTATCAACTCACTCACCAGATTTGGCAATGGACTCGGGCCTGCAGAAGTGGAATAGACACATCACGCCTCAGAGCTATCAAAGCCTGGGAGGAAGAAAGCTGGGTATATTTCTCTGGACTCCTCATCTATCATTTGTTGAGAAGCACTTCTGTGGGTGTTGACTGCATGCCCAGTTTTTTCTCTATGTGGTTGAGCACATTCCCCGTGGCCAGAAGGAATGTCATATATTGAAATCATAGACATAATTGTAGGTGTGGAGAGAAGGAAATAGATGGGAACCTCCGAAGTGGCTTTTTTGGCAAAACATATCCTGCCAACTTAGTTTTATGCATCTGTACCTTTCTCATGAGAGGAGGTGGAGAAAGCAATGGCACCCCACTCCAGTACTCTTGCCTGGAAAATCCCATGGACGGAAGAGCCTGGTAGGCTGCAGTCCATGGGGTCGCTAGGAATCGGACACGACTGAGCGACTTCACTTTCACTTTTCACTTTCATGCATTGGAAAAGGAAATGGCAACCCACTCAAGTATTCTTGCCTGGAGAATCCCAGGGATGGGGGAGCCTGGTGGGCTGCTGTCTATGGGGTCGCACAGAGTTGGACACGACTGAAGCGACTTAGCAGCAGCAGCAGCAGCATGAGAGGAGGAGTATAGCTTGACAGCTGGACAGGAAAACAATACTAGTGAGTTATGTGAAAAATAGTTATGAGATCACTGATACCATAGCCTTCTCTGAAGTGATTTCATTACCCCTCCCACCCCTGAATTATCTCCTTTGGCTTGTCAGCACCGTTCAACACGTCTATTATTACTGCTACACTGCAAACACACTTGACCCCGGGAATCTCTCCATTCATTTACTTAAATGCTTTTTCCTCCAATATGTTATTGACAGAATTAAATGAGGATTATGCTTTGACAGTTTAAGAATTTGTGCTGGAGGTGTGGAGGGAAGGATTGTATTTTTCTTAATAGTCATGGAAGTCAATGTCATATTACTCTTTTCTTGGACAACAGTTGCACACATTTCTGTATATTCTTCTAAATTTTTCATTAGAAATAGATTACTAGATGCCATTTTTTAAAAAAGAGAATTCTAACTTTAATCACTAGAAAATATTGATGGTTGCTTGGTTCCTGATTAATTGGTCAGCTTCCTTATAAACGCTCTTCAGACTCAGAAACCTTGTTAAATCTGAGAAGTTTCTCTCTTTATGGGTTCTGTTAGTAAATGGCCATGGCGGCTTAGGAGGATTTGAGAAATGCTCTGATGTAATGGTGGTCTTATCTGAGGGAAGCATGATTGCCTGAAGTTTTTTTCCCCCACTAATGTATAGACATTTATACTTATAAAAAGTTTATAGTATAAGTATAAAATTATTAATAAAATTACACAACCATGTAAATACTTATTTGCATTTGACTTCCAACTGTTTTATAAGAATTTGTAGCATTAACCCTTGAAAATTAATGTTTTCCCTTCTCCTGCTGTAAGCCAGGGCATGGGGTTCCTTGGAATCTTTTCAGTTTGGAAATTGGCAAGTGCAATGGAATATCATACAGAAAGTGGCCAGTACTTAGAAATAAATTATCTGAAAACCTAAAAAAAATGTGCTGAAATGTAATTTACAAGTTTTTCATCCCAGCATCTAGCCTTCCAGCGTCACGTCTCAGTTTGAAATGCCAAAGCTAAATGCATTTCTTAAAAAAAAAAAAATGTATATAGCTCCACTGTCCCCCTTTGCTCAAATAAAACCTTGTAGTTTTTCTGTAACTACTGGGCCAGTGATGAGATGTGCTTGGATGTTTTCACTAAGAACCATTCATCAGACCATCACATCTGCTTCTTCAGTGTAGGCTGGTGAGATGTGTAATTCAGCTACTTAGAATTGGTTGACTGAGGACCTGTAAAGCATTTTAACAGCTGCTTTTTTGAAGCACTGCTTTCACGCAGATAGATCATAACCCCTGCTGGATCACATTCTTTAAGGGAAGTGGCTGTGTTCATTTTGCTTATTGTATCCCTGGTGTCTAACATGGTGCTCAGATGTCAATGAATATTCGGTGAACAGATGACTCAAGTCTCAGACTTTTTCTGGCATTGTGCTCCCCATCATGCATGGGTAGAGTCTGACCCAATTCTCCAGCTGTCTGGAGACGCAGTGCAAAAACAGGTAAAACCAACAGAAGCTTAATAGAAGTGAAGGGTCAGGAAGACCCTTTGGAGAAGGGCTAGGCTACCCACCCCAGTATTCTTGGGCTGCCCTGTGGCTCAGCTGGTAAAGAATCCGCCTGCAATGTGGGAGACCTGGGTTTGATCCCTGTGTTGGGATCATCCCCTGGAGAAGGGAGAGGCTACCCTCTCCAGTATTCTGGCCTGGAGAATTCCATGAACTATACAGTCCATGGGGTCTCACAGAGTCAGACACGACTGAGCGACTTTCAGTTTCATTTCTTCATTGGTTTTACCTGTGTTTGTACTTACGGCAATATTGTTCATAGCTTTCCTGTTTACAAGCCTTCTATCACCATCATACTGAATGTCCCTTGAGAGTGGCCACCCTGCCTTACATATCCTTTCATTATCAAGTCTATACAATGGTTTACATAGTATCTGGTAAACTTTTAACAAGCTAGTCTTTCAACATTTTCAAGAAATATGCAAGAATCTCTTCCTTTATGTATTTGCTTTTCACTAAAGGAAGATAGGTCTGTACCCAAAGGTAAGCTTTGATTTGAAAAGAAAGGAAAAAAGGCCAAACTTGTAGAGCTCCTAGATCTGATGTAGTAATTGATGGATTTGTCATTCATTCAATCAATATTTACTAAGTGCTTAGTGTCAGCTGGATACCAGGCACTGTTCTATGTCTAAGGAAACAGCAATGAATAAAAAAGAAATTCCAGTCTTTTCTAATGGATTTATTCTTATTGAAAGATAAACTGCCCACGTTAAAAATTTTAAGCACTTATTTAAACAAAAAATTGATTTTATTTGGGCAACATCTAATCTGATAGATAGAAAGGAGCTCCAAAAAATGCTTGTTCCCTAAGTTGTGTCCGATTCTTTTGTGATGCTATGGACTATAGCCCACCAGGCTCCTCTGTCCTTGGGATTTCCCTGGCAAGATTACTGGAGTGGGTTGCCATCTCCTCCTTTAGGGGATCTTCATGACCCAGGGATCAAACCCATGTCTCCTGCACTGGCATGTAGATTCTTACTTCTGAGCCATCTTGGAAGCCAGGGAGCTCCCAGGAGCTGTACTGAGTGAAAGACTTTTATCAGCAGAAGAGAATGGGAACAAGGAAGTTATCCTACGTGAAAAGTGGGTGGGTTATAGCAAGGTTACTTGCCTTTAGGGAAGGGCAGGGGTCTATCAGGCAGATTACCTACCTAGTGCTAAACAGCCTGTTCCTGATGGACTGGGTTTGAGATTTTATTTCTGGGAGAGCTGAAACTGTAATTAAGTAAAGTCTCAGTTTGGTGGCCTGGGGCTTGGCATAAGTGACTCTATTTTGTGTCTATTGCTTGTTCTTTAAAATTCTAAGGAAGAAAATGGACAATAAGTAGAACATCTAGTCTATTACACAGTGAAAAATTGCTAAGGAAAAGAAATAAAGTGGAGTAAGGGGATGCAAGTAACTGGGAGAGTGGGTTGACATTACTGATGGTGTGGCCATTGCCAACATCATCAAGAAGGTACTTTTGGGTAAAGACTTGAAGAGATTGACAGCAGTGTGGCCATCTGGAACAGTGTTCCAAGAAGAAGAACAGCTTGTTAAGTCCAATGAGCAGTTCTTCAGTTCTTATGACTTCTCCTTCTTAGCAGCACTCCACACAGTAGACCACTCTGCTACCATGATGCCACTATTCTCTTCTCTTAATCAATATCTCCTTTGCTGGTTTCTCCTCATGATTTGGAAATGTTGGGGTACTTTGTAGCTCAATCATCATAATTCTTTTCTTCCTTTTCCGCTTCTTGTATCAGCTCATCCACTCCTGTGGCTTACTATACATGATACATCTAAATTTGTGTTTCCAACTCTGACTTTTCTGACCACTTTATCAAGACCTTGATATCTCACTGCTTACTTGACATCTCATCTACATTCATCCCAAACTTAGTGTGTCCAAAATAAAACTTTTGATTCTCAGCGCTGCTTCCCAAACCTTCACCGTCACCTTTTTTTTTTTTCCATCTCAGTAAATGGCATCATTGCTCATATTGTTGCTCAAGCCAAAACTTAAGAGTCTTCCACAAGCCTTTTCTTCTCTCACCTCTCATAGAAAATCCACTGGCAGGTCCTGTTGGATCTAACTCTGCATGAAAATATAAAAAATATGTTTGATTTACTGATACTCTTGGTATGTAAGAATGTTTTTGTATCATTATAAAATAGTACATTGTGGTATATATGTGATTTACATAATCATTATAATATAAATATGGAAATATAATTTATGGCATTATTTATTAATATAACCCATGACATAGTGACATAAGCATACATGTATGTGCATCAGCTCAGCTCAGCTCAGCTTAGTTCAGTTCAGTTCAGTTCAGCTCAGCTCAGTTCAGTTCAGCTCAGCTCAGCTCAGCTCAGCTCAGCTCAGTTCAGTTCAGTTCAGCTCAGCTCAGCTCAGCCGCTCAGTCGTGTCCGACTTTGCGACCCCATGAATTACAGCACGCCAGGCCTCCCTGTCCATCACCAACTCCCGGAGTCCACTCAGATTTACGTTCATCGAGTCAGTGATGCCATCCAGCCATCTCATCCTCCGTCATCCTCTTCTCTTCCTGACCCCAATCCCTCCCAGCATCAGAGTCTTTTCCAATGAGTCAACTCTTCGCATGAGGTGGCCAAAGAAATGGAGTTTCAGCTTTAACATCATTCCCTCCAAAGCAATCCCAGGGCTGATCTCCTTCACAGTGGACTGGTTGGATCTCCTTGCAGTCCAAGGAACTCTCGAGTCTTCTCCAACACCACAGTTCAAAAGCATCAATTCTTCGGTGCTCAGCCTTCTTCACAGTCCAACTCTCACATCCATACATGACCACAGGAAAAACCATAGCCTTGACTAGATGGACCTTTGTTGGCAAAGTAATGTCTCTGCTTTTGAATGTGCTATCTAGGTTGGTCATAACTTTTCTTCCAAGGAGTAAGTGTCTTTTAATTTCATGTCTGCAATCACCATCTGCAGTGATTTTGGAGCCCCCCAAAATAAAGTCTGACACTGTTTCTACTGTTTCCCCATCTATTTCCCATGAAGTGATGGGACCAGATGCCATGATCTTCGTTTTCTGGATGTTGAGCTTTAAGCCAACTTTTTCACTCTCCACTTTCACTTTCATCAAGAAGCTTTTTAGTTTCTCTTCACTTTCTGCCATAAGGGTGGTGTCCTCTGCATATCTGAGGTTCTTGATATTTCTCACAGCAATCTTGATTCCAGCTTGTGTTTCTTCCAGCCCAGCATTTCTCATGATGTACTCTGCATATAAGTTAAATAAGCAGGGTGACAATATACAGCCTTGACGTCCTCCTTTTCCTATTTGGAACCAGTCTGTTGTTCCATGTCCAGTTCTAACTGTTGCTTCCTGACCTGCATATAGATTTCTCAAGAAGCAGGTCAGGTATGTGTATAGTAACATGAATATAAAAAATTATCTTCTAATTTTTTTCTCTGCTTCAACTCTTGTTCTCTGCCTCTGCCTCTTCATAGTAGATTCTCTATACAGCATCTAGAATCATCCTTAAAAATAAAAAATGTGATCATGTCAATCTTTGACTCAAAAACCTTCAGTGGCTTTCTATCCTCCCAGAAGCCAATCCAGGCTCCTTATCATATCCAACTGGCTCTACATAATTTAGCAGCCTTTCATCTCTATAACCTTCCTTGTCACTTTCTACTTTTCTGTGGATGCTCCCTTTGCCTGGAACATTCACTTGAATATGCTTAATGCCCTTTCACTTCATTCATGTCTGCCTAAACGTCACGTCAACACAGAGACAATCCCTGACACTAGCTAAACATGGAACACTGTCTATCTAAACATGGAATCCTCCTCCAGTCTATATGCCCATGTCTTATTTTACTGTTCTTTATAACCTTCTTTGGAAGGACTGATGCTGAAGCTCCAATATTTTGACCATCTGATGTGAAGAGCCTAATGTTTGGAAGAAAGCCTAATGTTTGGAAAAGACCCTGATGGTGGGAAAGATTGAAGACAAGAGAAGAGGGGGGCAACAGAGGATGAGATGGTTGGATGGCATCACTGACTCAATGGACATGAGTCTGAACAAGCTCAGGGAGATAGTGAAGGACAGGAAAGCCTGGCATGCTACAGTTCATGGGATTGCAAAGAGTCGAACATGATTTAGTGATTCAACAACAAATAACCTTCATCATTATATGGCAATATGAAAGTGGAAGTGAAAGTCGCTCAGTCATGTCCGACTCTTTGCGACCCCATCAACTATATAGTCCATGGAATTCTCCAGGCCAGAATACTGGAGTGGGTAGCCTTTCCCTTCTCCAGGGGATCTTCCCAACCCAGGGATTGAATCCAGGTCTCCTGCATTGCAGGCGGATTCTTTACTAGCTGAGCCACAAGGGAAACATGTGGCAATATAGTACATATTTATTTGAATTTTTAATTTATTTTGAATTTTAGCTTCTATAGGGCTATAACTGTTTATAGCCCTATCATAGCATTTTAAAAACTGTATCTTAGTTGGAAGTAATTTTTTTCATTTATTGGATTGTAAACACTTGGAAGGAAGTGGCATTAACATTCATCTCTGGTTTGCCAATGTTTAGAAAAGAACTGGGCACATAGGGGTGCTACAAGTGTATTGATGAATTAATGATTACTTAGTATCATTGTTTCCTAAAGAAGCAATTCAGAGAATCTCTGGTGTTTCCTCCAAACATTAGGCTAGTAGCATTGTTATGATCAACAGCCTTGCACTGGGTTAAATGCAGCCCATATCTGGTTTAGAAAACAGTTAAATGATGTTCTGAGGCTATATGAAATTTTAGATTATATTTTTTAAATGTATGCAGTTTTCCACCTGACAAAAATGCAGAGTTTGTCAACATTAAGGCAGCAAATACAGATTTAGGAATCTCTGATTTTGTAGAATTCAACATGGTGATCATCTAATCCAATGCCTTATTTTATACACAATGAAGCTGAAGGCCAGAACTCTGGAGGTGACAAAACTAAGCCGAAAGCTATAGTTGGGATATCTGGATCATAGTCCAGTTCTTTCCTCACTGTGCCATTCTTCCATCCGTACTCAATGTCCTTGATCTTGGTGCTCACATCTCCAGTGGTAACCTCAGAAAGCAGCATATATCCAGCCTCTTAATACTATTGTTTTTTATTTTCTTTTTCATATTTATAGGAGCCCCAGTGACCCAACTCAGTGACTCAAACTTTTTATCACAAGAATATGAACAAGGCAGACACAGATCTGATTTTTAGATAAATTCCAAGCTATAGCTTGGTTCTAGATACCATCAATATTATTGAAGACCATTCTTAACTTGAATTATTTCTGGTAGTGATTGCTGTTCAGTCGCTTAGTCATGTTTTTGCAACCCCAGGGACTGTGGCATGCCAGGCTTCCATGTCCTTCACTATCTCCCAGAGTTTGCTTGAACTCACATCCGCTGAGTTGGTGATGCCATCCAACCATCTCAAACTGTTGCCCTGTTCTCTTCCTGCCATCAGTCTTTTCCAGCATCAAGGTCTTTTCCAGTGAGTGGGCTCGTCTCATCAGGTGGCCAGAGTATTGGAACTTCAGCTTCAGCATCAAGATCTGGTAGTGATTAGGCTTTCGTTTAAAAATATATTAGGTATATTTATGCAGTGGTGTGCAATTTATGGATTAGTGGGGATAATTTTAAAGTAAGCATTTAAACAATGAAAATCGCATTATGCCTCAAATATTTAGGGACAGTAAAAATAACTTGATTCTCTTGAGACTTTTTTTAGAACACCTGATGCTGAGAGATGTAGAATAAACTGTTACTCATGATTCTTTTCTGAAAGAATAGCATCTGTGTTTCCTATTTGGTAATGCATATTCCTAAGATTAAAATATAGGAAAGGGCGAGACTATATTTAGACAGCATGTAGAGTTCATATGGCCCATTTTTTGGTTAAAAAAAGAAACCCCCAAACCCCAAACCCACAAAACAACAAAAAGCAAAACCCAAAAAAGTTCATGGATAAGACATTTTGACATAAATAGTTCATGATTAATAGATGCTTAGAAAACTGAAAACTAGAATCACTCTGGTACAGTCTGCAACGCTTCTGTTTAACTGTGATAAATATAGACAACATTAAAAAAACATTTTTATTGATGGATTGTAAGAGGAAATACTGGATTTATGGGTCTGTAATCCTAGAAAATGGGTTTACCTATTTTAAGCTTTCCTTGATGATCCTTTTTCCTCCCCCAGCTGGGTAAGTGCTCCTCCTTTGTCCTTCTGAACACCTGGAGCAAATCATACTACTTTCCTCATTGAATTGAAATGGTGCATTTATACTCTGGTCTTTCATGAATGCAACTGAAGGTCCCTGAAGGCAGATCTGATTCTCTATTTCTGTTAACAGTACATTCTACCAAACAGGCTCTAACTCGCTCTCCATCCATCAGTTTGCAAATCCTGTTGGTTCAGCCTTTAAGATTTCTTTCCCATCAGTCTTTTCTGACACTGAAAAGTATCGTCAACCAGCAAACCGAGTTACCATGCCTAAGGCTACTCTTAGGTGGGTAGCTCAAAGGGGGAGCAGGCTCTAGAGATGACAACCTTCCTGCCCACCCCGTCTCTCATGGACCTAAGGAATTCCACAGCACCCTCATTCAGCACAGCCTGAGATTAAGAGCAAGAGCTCTGGAGCCAGGCCACCTGGATTTGAATCTCTGCCGTGTCGTTTACTAGCTCTGCCACTTAGCTGTGTGACTTTGGGTGAATTTCTTCACTTCTCTCTGCCTCAGTTTCCCTATCTGTGAAACGAAGATAATAATAATGCCAACTCATGTATTTACTATGAAGGATGAAGTTGAATGAGTTTACACATGCACACACACACACACACACACACACACTTGTTCTTCTTGTTCAGTCACATCGCATCTGACTTTTTGTGACTCCATGGACTGTAGCCTGCCAGACTCCTCTGTCCATGGATTTTCCAGGCAAGAAATACTGGGGTGGGTTGCCGTTTCCTTCTCCAATACACATACATATCTAAAGGTATATATATATATATATATATGAAGGTCTTCCTAGGTAGGTCAGCGGTAATGAATCTCTCTCCCAATGCAGGAGATGCAGGAGACACGGATTTGATCCCTGGGTCAGGAAGATCCCCTGGAGGAGGAAATGGCAACCCACTCCAGTATTCTTGCCTGGAAAATTCCATGGACAGAGGAGCCTCGTGGGCTACAGTCCATGAAGCCACAAAGAATCTGACAAGACTGAGCAACTGAGCTCACAGCACGCGCACACACACACACACACACACACACACACACGAAGTGCTTAAAACACTGCCTGATACAGAGTAGACACTGTAAGTGTTAGTTATTGCAATTGTTATTATTTATTACTTTTCAGTAATACTACTTCTCTGGGCAGTGATGGGAAAGAACAATAATAGGATCTCTATGAGAATGAGGTGGTAAGAGCATGTCACCAAAGCCCTGTTGAGAGACACTGCTTTAGGTTGGAAGGCCAGCGCTGCCCAGGCACTGAAAGTCAGCTTCAGATGGAAAGCTCAGAAAGCAGTCCAGTTACCATCTACTGCTGTATGGATCAAGGGATTCATGCTAACAGTGACGTGGTTTAAGCTTTCAAGGTTCTTTCACAGTTCTTTCAAATATTAGGCCTCTCTGAAACTCATGAATGAGAATGACACTGAACTGATAAAACCACTCTCTTCAAATAAGACAATTTCCTTGAGTTTTAAGTAACTGGAAAGAAATCTCAGTGTTTTTAGAGGATGCAAACTTTGTTGAAGACTATCTTTTAAAAGCAAAATTCCATGATTTGGTTAAAAATAACATCTCACTGGCTTTCTCTAATACATTCATTTCCATCTTCTAACTTAAGTGTCTCTAAAAACAGATGGAAACACAAAAAAAATCACAATAGGAAAGAAAACAGGGATTGGCAGTTTATTTTTTCTAGATTCCAAGGGACTTTCTACTTATTGCAAGGCCATAGAGACTAGACTGAGTAGTCTCCATTGCAAGAGAGAAAAAAGCTTGCTCTTCTGAAAGAAGATTTTAAGACCCTTTGTTTCTTAGTCACTTCATACCCCAAGTAGTTGAATGCCATCATCCTTCTGTTATCCATGTGATGTTCTCTATACCCACATGGACGCTGACTCTGTGTCTGAATCAATGAGGAAAACAATAACAATAATATAAATAATGGTGGTGATCATTCACCAAGCTCTTGCTGCACCGGCTGCTGCTCAAAAGATTGCTCACTTCAGGTCTTTGTTTATGCCTCACAATAACCTGTGAGGCAGGTAGTATCATTCCTGTTCTCTAGATGAGTAAACAGAGGCACAGTGTGCCACGGAAGGCACGCTTGAGAACCACTGACAAAATGCAGAGGGAAGGGACAGTGAAATCACAACCACACAGCTGATGGACATGGAAACCAGGGAATGTAATGCTAACCAGCCATGGAGTAGAAGTCATTCAGAGGAGTGAATGAGACCTGTAGACTTAAAAAATATTCACAACCTAAAAGTTGAGAGTTATGTTTTATTCGGTGGGAATTTTTAGGACTTAAGCCTGAGAGGTAGCATCTCAAGTAACTCTGAGAGAACTACTCCGAGGAGGTGAGATGGGGGAGCCAGGGTTACAGAAAAGTTTTGCAACAGAGGGTAGGCAATCTGAATATCAAAAGCTTATTGTAAATTAAAGAAAACCAGTTATCCCAAGTTAAAGCATTTAGCCCTTTTCTATGTATGAGAATATGCAAGAATCTGGGCTCCCTGTCTGGGGCCAGTATCCTGTGTTTTCACAACCTGAGCTTCCTCAGGGCTCACTGTGGTGAGTGGCTGTAGTCTGAAGGCTACTAGATGGCGGGTAGTCTTCTCCTTCCTGAGTTCCCTCAGGGCTCACCAGCTCACCATTTTTGGCAATGACAATTGCTGATGACTGTGACATCCTTTGTTTACTGATATGGCAGGAAATATCCCATTTCTCAGAACACTTGAAATGGAAGCAGTAACTTTCCCTGGTAATAAATGCTCTGAGCAGACACAACTCTCTGCTAAGGAAGGAGAGGCAGCTGAGCAAAGTCACTGGGGCCAGGCTGTCTAGATTCAAGTTCTTCCTCTACCACAGGCTGGGTAATCTTGGGCCAGTTACTCAGCCCTCCTAAGCTTCAGTTTCTTCATTTGTAAAATGGAGATGATAATGATAGCATGTTCCTCATATGGTTTTTATGAGGATTAGATGAATCTTAATGTAAAGTAGTACACAAAACTGTGACACAGAGTAAGTCTCCGGTAAGTGAGAGCTATCATCATCATCATTATTACTGAATGGGTAAAAATGAAAGGGAGGAGAATCCACAGGCAAATAATTTTGGGAGTTCTCATTAACTGGGTTTGTTTACTGCATGTCTGGGGTTCCCAGGTGGCGCTAGTGGTAAAGAACCCGCCTGCCAATGCAGGAGAAAAAAAGAGACGAGCGTTTGATCCCTGGTTGGGGAAGATCCCCTGGAGGAGAGCATGGAAAGGCACTCCAGTATTCTTGCCTGGAAAATCCCATGGACAGAGGAGCCTGGCGGGCTATCGTCCATAGGGCTGCAAAGAGTCAGACACAACTGAAGCGACTTAGCACGCATGTACTGCATATGTCCTCGTAGCCTTTCCTATGATTACCTAGATCCTAAAACTTCAAGAGGGGGATTTTCCGAGTTATTTGATCACAGAACCTCTTCCCCCTTCCTCCCCCTTTTTTTCCTCATGCAGTATAAATGATGTCTTGTGGGGGATTGGTGTTATACAGAACAGAGTCTGGGAAATTTTCTCTGAAAGTGAAAGCGAACAGTGAAAATGTTAGTCACTATTTGCCATCCCATGGAATGTAGCCTGCCAGGTTCCTCTCTCCATGGGATTCTCCAGGCAAGAATACTGGAGTGGGTTGCCATTTCCTCTTCCAAGGGATCTTCCTGACCCAGGGATTGAACCCCAGTCTCCTGCATTGGCAGTTTATTTACTGTCTGTGCCACTATTTGGAAAACCCAACTGGAAGCCCGATTTTCTTTATTTCATACTTATTATGCGGAAGAATAGAAAAACAGAGGAGAGAATGTCTTTCAGTGATCACCTGCACTGTAAACAACTATCCATCAAAGGCCTTTTAAGCTTTATGAAGCACCGTGAATGCCTTCTTTATCCAGTGTACAAAACCATGTATCTAAGCTCTCAAGCCTTGGCAACATCATCACCTTTAACACTGAAAGTTTTCTCAGCACATTTACAGAACATTGTAAAAAAAAAAATGTGTCAAAATTGGCATGGCTCCAGCCATCTCCAGTCTGGAGGTTTATTTTGTGAGTGCAGGCTAAGTCGCTTCAGTTATGTCTTGCTCTTTGTGACCTTATGGACTGTCCTTGGGATTCTCCAGGCAAAAATACTGGAATGGGTTGCCATGCTGTCCTCCAGGGATCTTCCTGACCAGGATTCGAACCCACATCGTCTATGCCTCCTGCATTGCAGGCGGATTCTTTACCACTAGTGCCACCTGGGAAGCCCAGAGGTATCACCCTCTTATAATTCCCTTAAAGTGTTTGTGGTCCATTGCTCATTATCATGTAAAGACACTATTCCCTTATATGTTGGAATTACATTTCTCTAGTGCACTCTGCTTTTATATTAACATAAAAAACACACTATTCAAAAGTCTTATTTTATTTTTTGCCCCTAGAACTGCTGGCAGCTTATATTGATCAGTTGGTGTTCTATTTAATATTTCTGTATCTGATGACATATCTTACATGGCTTTCAAGGACTAGGCATGAGTTTATTCAGAGAGAAGTCAACTAGGTTCTATAGCAATTATTCCCACTGTACCCTATTATGACTAATCTGGATTGGGGAAATATAATTAGAAGTGAAATCTCCTGACATTCCAATGAATCTTCTCTATGTAGAAAAGAAGGAAAAAGTTTTATTATTGAATAAATATTAAATCAGGCTGAGATGCACATCACAGGCAATCTGCTAAGGAGACTGCAAATGGAGAAACAAACCTCACCCTGTTATATAGCTAGGCAGATACAATCCACTGCATACATGTTAACTGTCTTTATCAAAAATAAAACCCCAAACTTCTTGTATCTTTATGACAAGCAGGAAGTGGTGTTGCAGGGAAAAGTTAATTGTGACTCCCTGTTGGAATTATTTCTTTGACATGATTTCCATGGCTTTTGTTATTATAATCATACATAATGGCCTGCCTCAGAGAATACTGCCCTTCCGCCTGAGTGTTAAACTAAAGTGCCTTTCTTCAGAATCCTGCCTACCTTTAGAAGGCAGGAAGAAAGAAATGAACATATCCCCCACCAGAGTTTTGCCGTTCTAGGAGATATTTGCAAGATTACTGTCCTTTTGGCTTTGCTTCCTCACCTCCCCCCTCTCCCCGCCCCCCATCTCTGTTCTATAAAAGAACCTGGCGTGCAGACTCTGAGAAGATGGTTTTTTTGGTAAGACTTCAGTCTTCCATCTTCCCAGTCAGCTGGCTTTCCAAATAAAGTCCTGTTTCTTGCCTCAACACCTTGTCTCCAATTCATTGGCCTGTCACGCAGTGAGTAAAATGAACTTGGACTCGGTAACAGTACCATCATGAAAGCGAACACCTAGGCTTAAATTCCCTCAGAGGCAGAGAGCCAAGTACCATCCATCCTCCTAGAAGTTCACATTTCAAAGAAATGATTCTGAGCCCTCTAAGAAATACATTCCTGAGATGCAAAACTGACATAAAGCTTTTCAAGCTTTTTTAAAGATTTATATACATCTCTAGAAGACAGAGAAAGCAGTTTCAATTTCAGGTTTTCTAAGGAAGATGCTAAAGCGAGAGGGAGAAGTACTCTTCCTTTTTGGCACTAGGGAAAATTTAAAATAAAGTGTTTTTTTAGATCTGTATTTACCATCGCAATTTCCCATTTCGTTACTATTTTATAGTTGCAATACAGTTTTAAAATTATCTCCAAGACTGTTTCTACTTTTTGCAATTGTATAAATATGAAGCAAGTCTACAGTAAAATGCCAAACCATACAGTTGTTAGAATTACAATAGAATGAATTTAAAAAATTAATGCAATATTCACCTTGAGGGAATATCTTTAAATATATCATATTAATGGTATGATTCTTGACTAGACTTCCTGATTCTTAATTAGCAACATGTAACATTCTTGTTATACATTCATCCACAAACCATTGTGTAGATTTTCCTTTGTACTTTCAAATGCTTAACTAATTGAGTGCTATTTTGAGTTTCTTGTGAAATATTACCCAATCTGAGCCTAAAAGTGTGTGAAATTGTTAATCGTTCAGTTATGTCTGACTCTTTGTGACCCCATGAACTGTAGCCTGCCAGGCTCTTCTGTCCATGGAATTCTCCAGGAAAGAATACTGGAGTGGGAAGCCCTTCCCTTCTCCAGGGGATCTTCAGGA
The DNA here is from genome assembly GCF_042477335.2 of Ovis canadensis. NCBI lineage: Eukaryota > Metazoa > Chordata > Mammalia > Artiodactyla > Bovidae > Ovis > Ovis canadensis. The sequence continues at coordinate 117,737,282 of NC_091250.1, read as the reverse complement.
ACCAGGGATTGAATTCAGGTCTCCTGCATTGCAGGCAGATTCTTTACCAGCTGAGCCACTAATTGGATATTCTAAAATTCTAATTAACAGTTTTTTGTGAGACAGATACATTTCTTTGGAGTTCTTATCAATCACTTAAGCAACATTGCATTTACATGGTAATCTAGGCGCCTCAGTAATTATTCCATCTTCTCAAATAACTTTTCCCACATGCAAAACATGATGATAGCCATAGCCACTCTCTAGTACAAAATTTTCTTTTGAAGCATCCACTAAAGATACAGATTGAAATTTTACTGTTTAACATATAATGCCTTGCCCAGAGAACAAACTCAAGCCTAGGGGTCATTTCCTCTACTGGTTCAATCAATAGTTGTATCCTTATTTGTTGTTCTTCAGTTGCTAAGTTGTGTCTGATTCTTTGCTACCCCATGGACTGCAGCATGCCAGGCTGCCCTGTCCTTCACTATCTCCTGGAGTTTGCTCAAACTCATGTCCACTGAGTCAGTGATGCTGTCTAATCACCTCATCCTCTGCCACCCTCTTCTTCTTTGCCTTCAGTCTTTCCCAGCTTCAGGGTCTTTTCCACTGAGTTGGCTTTTCGCATCAGGTGGTCAAAGTATTGGAGTTTCAGCTTCAGCATCAGTCCTTCCAATGAATATTCAGGATTGATTTCCTTTAGGATTGACTGATTTGATCTCCTTTCAGTCCAAGGGACTCTCAAGAGTCTTGCCCAGCACCATACTTCAAAAGTACCAGTTCTTTGGTGCTTAGCCTTCTTTATGGTCCAATTCTTACATCTGTACATGAATACTGATAAAACCGTAGTTTTGACTATATTGGCCTTTGTTGGCAAAGTGATGTCTCTGCTTTTTAATATGCTGTCTAGGTTTGTCATAACTTTCCTCCCAAGAAGCAAGCATCCTTTAATTTCCTGAATAGTCACTGTCCACAGTGATTTTGGAGCCCCCAAAATAAAATCTGTCACTGCTTCCACTTTTTCCCCTTTCTATTTGCCATGAAGTTATGGAACCAGATGCCATGATCTTAGTTTTTTGAATGTTTAGTTTTAAGTCAGCTTTTTCACTCTCCTCTTTCACCCTCATCAAGAGGTTCTTTAGTTCCTTTTTGCTTTCTGCCATTAGACTGGTATCGTCTGCATATTTAAGGTTGTTGATATTTCTTCCGGCAATCTTGATTCCAGCCTGTGATTCATCCAGCCTGGCATTTTCCAAGATGTACTCTGCATATAAGTTAAGTAAGCAGGATGACAATGTACAGCCTTGTCGTACTCTTTTCCCAGTTTGGGACCAGTCCATTGTTCCATGTCCTGGTTCTAACTGTTGGTTCTTGACTTGCATACAGGTTTCTCAGGATACAGTTAAGGTGGTCTGATATTCCCATCTCTTTAAGAATTTTCTACAGTTTGTTGTGATCCACAGAATTAAAGGCTTTAGTGTAGTGAATAAAGCAGGAAGTAGATGTTTTTTTCTGGAATTCCTTTACTTTCTCTATGATCCAATGAATATTGACAATTTGATCTCTGGTTCCTCTGCTTAGGGCTTCCTAGTGGCGCTAGTGGTAAAAAATCCACCTGTCAATGCAAGAGACCATGCAGGTTCGACCCCTGGGTCAGAAAGATTCCCTGAAGTAGGAAATGGCAACCTGCTCCAGTATTCTTGCCTGGAAAAATTCCGTGGACAGAGGACCCTGGTGGGCTACCTTCCATGGGGTTGCTAAGAGTTGGAAATGACTGAAGCACTGCACATTTCCTCAAGGAGCCTACATTCTAATGGGATTTCCTCTTCAATTTATTGTCTCAAACACCAACTCAACAAACTTAATTTCTTTTCAAAGTATGATTTAAGAACATTTGATATGTAAGGGCACTTCTCCTCCCACAGTTTAGGAATTGGATAACAGTATCTGAACACACACACAGTACCAGGGCATGCACCCAGCATGTTTGTGGTTGGCTGCAAGTATTAGAAAACAACAATTGCCAAGTTGAGCAGCAGAAGGAAGGGCTTGGGATGGCTCACAGAGCAGCAGTTGCTTTGGAAAACCAGGATGGGAAGATGACCAGGAAGCCAAAAGGCAGTCAGTTGAGAGTCCATCTAGGGAGGGTTTGTTTAGATGCCATGACTGGGAATTTTCTGCCCTTTGACATGTTATTCTTTCTGAAGTGAAAATTCCCGTCAGCGACATTCGGTTAGATGAGTCAAATTCTAGTAATATTGGCTGCATTAGAGCAAAGGCGAAAAGGGAGGGAAAGTTATTCCATTTTGCTTTTGTTCGGAGAAGGAATTTTCCTTTATTCTTCATGGGTTCTTTTGGCTGGTCTAATAATCAAATTGACATGAGACAGATTAACAGGAGAAAAACAAATTTAGTTTTGTACATACAGAAACCTCCAAATATATGAGGGGTTCAAAGACAGGGTAAAAAGAAGTAGATATGCCATCCTGAGCTAAGAAATGAGAAAAGGATTGAGGCTTCAACTGGAAGGAGGGTAATTAACAGCATAACAAGAAAAAGAAGAGATGTTTGATAATTAGATGTTTGCTCCCTGATTCTGGGAAAGATTGAAGGCAGGAGGAGAATGGGACAACAGAGGATGAGTTGGTTGAATGGCATCACCGACTCAATGCACATGAGTCTGAAGAAACTCCGGGAGTTGGTGATGGACAGGGAAGCCTGGTGTGCTGCAGTCCATGTGGTCGCAAATAGTCAGACATGACTGAGCGACTGAACTGAATTGAACTGCCATGCAGATGGGTCACTCACATAAAATTAATCTCTGGCAATAATTTCCATTCTGGGAAAGACTCCCACCCCCCAATTTAAATTCTTTAGATAGTTAGGGAGGGACAGAAATCTTTCTTGAGCCCACAGGGTCTGGATTACTTTTAGCTTAAAATAATCTACTTGCTAAGGTGGTACATTTTATGGAGGCTCGTTCTGAGCCCCTTCTCTGTCCAGATTGGGAGACATCACTGCTTCCAGACTGTTTTGATGTTTCTGTCGAATGGTGCTTACTTTTTCGCACACTGTTCTGTGCTTTGCGCATTATTTCATTTATACTCACAACAACTTGATTTGGCAGATATTATTCTTCCCATCTGTACAACAAAGGAACTGGGCACAGGAAGTTCATTTATTTGCCCCAAATCACACATTAAATGATAGAGATAGAATCTGAATATATGCCTTTTTCCACATTCCTCAGTCTTGCAAAGACAAGTGTTCAGAGATTTAGTATCAAAAAGAAAGAAAGAGAAAATGATAGATCAGCAATCAACAACTGTCTCTTTCATTTGATGATAAAATATATGCTTTCTGTTTTTTCTTTATTTTGTATATTATAATTCCATGTAACTTTTTAAACTTGTAATGTTTGTATAATGTTATATTTTTCAGAAGATTTGAAAAGATAGTACAAACAGTTCCCATGTATAGTCTTAGCCTCTCTAAGGTTAACACGTCAGATACCCATGGCACAATGAGACAAGCAAAGAAATTAGCATTGACACATCATTATTAACAAACTATAGACTTTGGGGCAGGCAGGGGATAATTTAGGAGTTTGGGATTAATATATATACACTACTATTTAAAATGAAGATAAATGACAATTATTAATATAAGGACAGGGAGCTATACTCACTATTTTGTAACAACCTATAATGGAAAAGAATCTGTATAGCTAAATCATTTTGCTGTACACCTGAAACTAACACAGTATTATAAATGAACTATGTTTCAATTAAAAAAAAATGCTTAAAAAAGAACCGCAGACTTCAATTCTATTTTCTTAGCCTTTCTACTAACATTGCTTCTCTGCTCCAAAAGCCAAGCCTAGGACCCTACATGGCATTTACTTACCATATCTCTTTAATCACTTTCAATCTGCCCCAGAGCCTTTGTCTTTTGTTTTGTTTTTTCTTTAGTTCTCTTATGACTTTGGTACTTTAAGTACTTTCAAAATACTACAAAGTATTAGAGTATTGTTTTGGATTTGTGTGATCATTCTTATAAGTAAATTGAAGTTATGCATTTAGAGAAATAATGCCCTTTTTAGTGCATTCATTCAGGGAGTTTGTAATATCAATGTGTTCATTACTGCTAGTGATGTTCGATATTGCTCAATAAAGGTGACATGAATTTGAGCAAACTCTGGGAGATAGTGAAGGACAGGGAAGCCTGGCATGCTGCAATCTGTGGGGTTGCAAAGAGACATGACTTTAGAGGCTGAACAGTGACAACAAGGTGACTATATCTAACTTTTTAATCATGTTTCTTTTCCTTTTAATAAACTGCTAAATTAACTTTTTTTTGAAACTTAGGTTGGATTAACATTTTCGATTTTAGCAAATTTCATTTATTTTTCTTATTAGGTTTTGTTATACTGTGGCACCTCTAAGCATATGGATTCCTGGATCAATAATGCATTCTTGCCTTTCAGTGTCTAAGTTTCTGTGATATAAAACATAATCTGTTACTTAAGCCACATGTAACTAAATGCTCTATCTGGTGTGTAATAAGCTAAGTGAAAGATGAGTAAGTACTCTGCTCTGTTCACACTTTGGAGTGGATGCCACAGCCAAAGGTAATCTTTATTCTGAAACGAAATGTAGTACCACACTAGGGAGTTAGTGAATTATAGTCAAATCTGTCCATTTGATGAGTATCCAAGCCATTTCTTTTGCTGTGTTTGAAAGCTACATTTATTAGTAAGGCCTTCAGGCCAATTTGGCTATTAGCCTAGGTTTTATGATACTGTGTGTAGCTCATTAAAACAATCCTCCATACGTAAAATTGTGCATCTGTCTTTTGATATGAGTAAAACATTCGCCAAAAGAGTGATATGAATTATTCTGAAAGAAAATAATTTTGCAGTCATCTGTTTACAATTTGTTTGTTTTGGTTATAATTTTAAAAGTACCCATTTAAAAACCATCATAATTTTATACTTTTGTGTTTAATATCTATAATAAATTTATACACATGTAAGTTTTTCTCATGTTAGAGAACCAATCTTTAAGCGCTCCTTAATTTTTTGCAATTTTAGGAGTATTATTATGTGTTGTTTGTGTGTGTTTGTTTCCTCTTAAAAATAAATAGTGACATCTGCTCTAGTTCTCCAACAGATACAGAAAATTTTTGATGTTTGGTAAACCATTTCCTGCCAATTATATTTAGATGAGTGATAGTGAAGTTGTGACTAAATGTAGAAAAAATAAAATTATATACTTGTTATAAGCCACTATTTTGTATGCTAGCAATGCTCTTATATTTATCAACTCAGGACACAGGAATGTTGGTTATTCAGCATTGCATTCTGGTATACATTGCTTTTGCAAAAAACGTTAGCATTTTTTGTTTTTAGGTAGAAAAGAATAGCTTTATTACTTTGCCAGGCAAAGGGGAGTATAGGGGCTTCTGCCCCTGAAACCTGTGTGTCCCCCCACAAAATTAGCATTTTAAAAGTTGCATTCTGCTGTGTCATCTAATAGCATAATCACTAGCTTTTATTTCAATGCTTAAGTACTTTAAAAAGCATGTTAGTAATCTTAGTATTAAATTTAAGTTTGTCATACGATTTCTTTTAAACAATTTTATTACTTTGTTACTACCAAGACTTAGGATCCCCAGAAAACTGGCTTTCAACCTTAATATTTGCGAAGTCTTAAAAATTAAAAAATAACAGTTTACTTCCCAGGATTTGCCACAGATGATATACCTATACACCATTATTTCCTTTTCCTTTTTCTTTTCAGTGAGTGATGGGGAAGTGGAAAAAGCCATTTGGCAACAGGGAGCTAGACCGAAAATTAAATGTCCTTGTAGATCATTTTAGGTTTCTGGGCAGATTAAAGAGCCCTGACTCAGAGTGTGCAGTAGTGGTGTGCTGAAGCTGCCTTGTAAGCAGCTTCAGCTGGTTCTAAGAACCAATTGTTAAATTCTAAGGAGTTTTGTCACCCAGTTATTAAACACAGTTGTTATTAAAAATTAAATTGTATAAACACACAAAAAGTACTATTCATAACAAATTAAAAGTTCAAGACATCATTTCCTGGTTTCTAAAATTACTTTTTACTATTATTGTGTTATTGGTGTTCTTGAGGTTATTTGTCTTTGAAATGCTCTCTAATACTGTGGCACTGCACATCTCTGCCCAGCTCTGTATGCAGGGAGTTCGCATTGGTAGTTTGATAAGCTCATGATTAACAGTGTGAGTGTGTACTTTCAGTGTTGTTTGCCCAGTCACGTCCGACTGTTTGCGGCTCCATAGACTGCAGCACGCCAGGCCTCCCTGTCCCTAACTGTCTCCCAGAGTTTACCCAAGTCCATGTCCATTGAATTGGTGATGTACTTTCATAAAGAAAATGAGATATACTGGAAGACTATGTGATTTGAAGACCATACCCATCTCCTATTATTAGTGACTGGTTTTCCACTAGTCAAGCACGCTATGCTCATATCTTTCTCAGGTTATTTGAGTTTGCTGTTGTATTCTTTCTACCCAGAAAGCTTTTCCCTCAAATATACCCTGTCTCTTTTTCCCATCTGAATTTATATGCTGTCCCTTCAGAAAGACTTTATCTGATTGTCCTATCTAAAATAGCCCACCCTTGCCTGTGAGAGGCAAATTCAAAATAATTAAAAATTATTTAAACAAACAAACAAAAATAGCCCACCTTGTCCTGTGTACCCCTTGACCTGACACATTTGCATTTCATCACCCTGTCTCTACTTTTGTTAAAACTTTTACTACTCTCGGTAAGTACTTTGTTTGTTTACTGTTTTTCTCCCTTACTCTAATATAAGCTACTTAAGGGGAGGAATCTTCTATGATCCTTTTATTTCTGATTTTCAATGCCTAAAACAGGACTGAACACACAGTAAATGACCAACATTTTTGTTTTTTAAAAATAATTTTTAAGATTTGGATAGACTATATCAGTAAAAGGCATCTAAATTAAGATGAGGATTGGGAAATAGAATTCCATGGACAGAGGAGCCTGGTGGGCTGCAGTCCATGGGGTTGCGAAGAGTCAGACACGGTTGAATGACTAAGCACAGCCCACAGCACAGCGTGTTAAAATTCTAGTTGGAGATGGAGTTTGTACATTGCATTAATTATGCTGTACTTATCCACAGAAATAATGCTTCCAAAGCAACACTAATTACATGAATGAGAGAGGGTTTTATTTTAGGGAACAGCAGCATATTCAGATTTTTGTGTGGTATTTCTCCAGCTCCAGAAGCTAGCTGTCAAGAACTCTTTTCTTTCCCAGAAGACTTTTGTAAGGTGGAAGCTGAGGCTGCAATTCTATTACAAGCTCAACTTTGTATAAAATGAGCAAATAAAACACAAAAGAGCATTTTCAGTGACTTTGATGATGGTTACTATTTCTAATATTTTAGAGCCCAGTCAGGTTTATTGCTGACTTTTAAAAAGCGTGACCTGGAGATAGATAGCCTCTCAGTAACCCATAATGTCCTGGAACATTTGGTTCATAAACTGAGGAGGAAAGGGTAAGCTGTTGTTAAGAGTAGTGGTGTGAAGATTGGCAAATATTTGGGCTAAGAGTAGTGGTGTGAAGATTGGCAAATATTTGGGCAAAGACCTTTATTTGTTATTTCCTTAGAATCCCATGGACGCAGGAGCCTGGTAGGTTACAGTCCATGGGGTCGCAAAGAGTCGGACATGACTGAGCGACTTCACTTTCACTTTACTTATACCACAAATAGGTTTTAAGCACTGATTTTGTGTCAGGCAGTGTTTTAGGTTGCTAGGGACACAATGAAACAAACACTTTCTATTCTCAAACACTCTAACGGGGCAGTAAGGCAAACAGACCATTGCAATACAGGGTGATCAGTGCTAGGGTCATCAAGTTTGAAGCCTTTGAAGACCACAGGAAAGAACCAACTAGCCCAGATTTATAAAGTCTGTGAAGTTGATCACATGATCATGAGTAGCATTATGGATTATAAAGTCTTTGGTATATGAACATAGATTGGAGACAGTGGTGTGCTAACAAATGCCTGAAAAGTGGCTCTTCAGAGGAATGAAAGCCTCTGATGTGTGGTGCTTGTCCATTTCTGTGGTGTACATATTTCCACTATGCTGATTTGAAAGCTATCCATATGATGTCCCTGGGCTTCTCAAGTGGCACTAGTGGTAAAGAACCTGCCTGCCAACGCAGGACACGTGAGACACAGGTTTGATCCCTGGATCGGGAAGATCCCCTGGAGGAAGGCATGGCAACGCACTCCAGTATTGTTGCCTGGAGAATCCCATGGAAAGAGGAGCCTGGCGGGCTATAGTCCATAGGGTTGCAGAGAGTCAGAAATGACTGAAGTGACTTAGCACATGTGATGTCACTAAATGTGAAGATAAGAAGGGATAAACAGTTTGCTTTAATGGACTGATAAGAGCAGGTTCTCTCGTGATTTGATATGAGAATATCTCTGGCTGGAGGAGACAGAGTGGAGGTTTAGAGACTAGTTAGAGGCCACTCTATTAAACCTGGCAGATTATGTGGTCCAGACTATGTTGGTGAGATCTGAGCAGGTTGGAGAAACTTTTAAGGGATGAGGAAGCAGTTTAGAGGAATAGCTGAGGGTTAAGGCCATATATTAAGAACCAAATTTCCAGTCCAAATCCTGGTCATTGCCCTGAATTAGCACTGTGATGCTAGTTCACTGTGATGCTAGGATGCTAGTCATCCTAGCCACCTGAGTTTCAGTGTCTCATTTAAAAATTGTGATAGTGATAGTACCAGGTACTTTGGGTCATTAAGGGGAATAATAGAGTCAGGACACATGAAGTGCTTCAATCAGTAAATGTTATCTTTGATCAATAAAGGTTATCTTTAGCAATAGAGGAGATATTGGTAAGTAATGAGTAGTGTGTTGGTTTGTGGGCAAAAGGAGAAAGAGGAGTCAAGATTGACTTGTAGTTTGCTAGCCCATCTGAATAGGTAGATAGAGATGTAATTTCCATAATCTTCCAAGTGGACTACTAAGGATGGAAACAGAATTGGGTGTATAAATAGGTGAGGAAGTACATTCTAGGGAGTTCCAAACTGGGTAAGTTTAAGATCATCTGGGGCTTTATGAATATAGATTCTACACCATGCTAGGTTTTCTGAATTGACTTTCTCCAACATAAGACCTAGGTATCTGAATTTTTAGAGTGTTCCCGAGGTAATTCTGGTGAAGGCAGTTCATAGAACAGCATATCGCTCTACTTCAGAGGAATATTTCAAGAATTTAAATTTATAAAGGGCATTATAGAAGAAAATAGCTCAAGGAAATTAAAGAATGAAAACAGGAGAGATCTAAACATGTAATTCTGATGGGGAGAAGTGAGCAGACACAGGGTATTTTGAAGTTGCAGAAGAGAGTAAATGATAGAGAAAGCTCCTGGACAATGAAATAGGATAGATTCAAGATGAAAGGAGGCTGGTTAGATGCTCCACTAACCAAAGGACATCAGAAGGAATGAGTGTGGATCCAGGTATATTTTTTTTGTGGCTTTTGGTTAGGGTTAGAGTTATGATTTATGGAGCTAATTTGAAAAATTCCTGTCTACTGGTTTGATGGATGCTAAATTGCCTCTGGTATTAATTTCCCTTGTATTCTTATTAGAAATAGAATCCTCCTTAATTTTAGCAAGGCACATAGCCTCCCTTACAGCTAATTGTGTTCTGTGATCATATTTGGGCTCGTGGGATGTGACTGGAACAATGTGTGAATCTTCTGGGGAAGATAAAGGGGCTTGTCTCTTCCTACTCACCTCCACCTGGTTGAAATGGAAGTCAGTCTTGGACATTTTCGTCATGTAGGGTCATGAGTCAACATTTGGGGTCCTGGCTGTTATCCTGAGCAGAACCTAGATTGTCTGCCCATTTACTTTTGCATATTATGTCAGAAGCAAATAAGCATTTGTCTTATTTAAATGCTGAGTTTTACTGCTAATCCTTGGTTGTAGCAACATATACTGTTGCAGAGACAAACTCTGTATTCTATGTGAATGAGATGACATTATTTTCTGAGAATGAAGAATTCATGGAAAAGGGCATGAAGTTTGAAAAGAATGAAATTAGTTTGAAATAATGGTAACTGGGGGATGGAATAAAAGAGACAGGTACTAGGAAAATATGGAAACATTGCCTGGTCATCTTGAGAAACTAGAAGATCATTGATTATGGAAAAATATGAGTTAATTAAATAACTGAACAAAACAAGGAAAAAACTCTTACAAAGAGTTTTCATATAGGCCCAAATTTCTATCAGAAAGGTTCACAAGACTTAAAAAAATATTTCATGAAACCGAAATATCAAAAGTATATTTTCAGTGTTAACAATACTCATTGAACAAACCTATACAGATATCATGATGGGCTTGCTTGACATTGAAGTCAAATAGGCCTTGAGTACTAGTGACATTTAAATGCCAAATCAAATATGAATGAAGTGTTAGGAAAGTTGAAATTAAGTGAGATGGAAATGCTTTAACCTAATCATGAGAAGTTTCGTGAAGCGGATGGCTTTTTAGTTAAAACTCAAAATTCATATATCTTTATACTTTGGAAACCAGAGCACGTATTTTTATTCTATACTTCTTGTACACCTTTTCTAGAGGCAATAAAACCATATTTGACTTCAGGATCTTTTAGGTCTGGACAGATATAGCACAATGGAGATCTTTCGTAAGTTGAAACTTTCTTGGGCATCTACTGTCTTTTGGGCCTTCCACATCTGATAAATGTGATTTTAAATGTGATGGTCCCAGTATGGACCATGTAGACTTAAGTGTACGGAGTTGCTCATTAGAAGTAAACTCTATCATTTTTTTTGGTCACAGATTTCACTTTTATCTTATCTGAAAAGTTACATAGATTATTTTAAGTTGTGACTTTTAAAATATTCTAGCAAGGGTTAATAAACCTAGCAGCCCTATGTTTTACACAAAATTAGCTAGACTCTTATTCTTTACGTATTGGGCTGGCCAAAATGTTCGTTTTTCCATAACACTGTATGGGAAAACCCAAACAAATTTTTGACCAACCCAATAGATATGGAGATAAGGGTTTTAATGTTTTTGCTTATCTATCAGGCAGTATAATTGAAAGTGATCTCTTTAAGCATCCATTAGATCAGAATTGTATATTTATTTTGTGAAAAAGCTGGTCCACGTCCACCTAGTAACTGTACCAAATGATTACCATTTGTTTAATTTTTTTTAATCAAGATCCTTTGTTTTGGAAGAGTGGAGAAAGTTTATAATGCCAGTAAAATCAGTTTTGAAGAGGAATAAGATGTGTCTGTACATGTAAAGCCTTAGAGAGGCTTGGTGTACCCTGGGAACATGTTTTAATTTGGGAGACAGAGCCCTAAGCCAAATTCCTTAGTATCGTCAATTTAATTGAGAAAATTGCTTAACCTCAGTCTTTCTGTCAAGTTTGATTGACAGACGACTACTATCTGGAGGTGCACTGGAATGCTGAGTACCTTAAAATACCTTGAGACTTCTCGAAAAGAGGAGATGTGTATGTAACAGGGACAGGAGATATCAGTGTGTGAGGAGACATGTTTTTCTCTATTCCCCTGCCTAACCAATTTACTATGCACATTGGCATAATCTTTAGAGGCTGAACAATAGAATTAGGGATGAGTATTTGCATGAAGGTATTGCCTTGAGAAAACAGAGAATAGTAGAGGATAACAAGGAAGCAGGGAAAGGAAAGGGAAGTTCCCATCAAGAAACAGAAAGGGAAGGAGGTTTAGGAAAAAGAGTAGAAAGTGAGTGTAGGGAGAGTTTAGGAGTGGGAGAAATGGGCAATCAATAGGAATGAGAAAGAAAGAGAAGATTTTAAGAAAATGGGTTGTAAATTGAATCCCTTTTAATAGTTTTCAAGGGGTCCAACTGGGAATTGAAGTTACTTTTAATTACTTTTGGTTGCTGCTTTCTCTTTCTTTGGATATGACACTTTGTACCAGGTATTTGAGGGCTTCCCTGGTGGTTTAGCAACAAAGAATCTGCCTGCCAATGCAGGAGATACAGAAGACACCAGTTTGATCCCTGGGTCAGGAAGATCCCCTGGAGAAGGAAATGGCAACCTGCTCCAGTATTCTTACCTGGGAAATCCCATGGACAGAGGACCCCAGCAGGCTACAGTCCATGGCGTTGCAAAGGAGTCAGACACTACTTAGCAACTAAACAACAACACCCAGGTATTTGAATTTTATATAAAAATCACAGAAGTTATAAATTCAGTTCTTATTTTGAAATACTTTAGAAGAGCGCCGTATCAAAAGCAAATATGGTGAAGGCAAACATTTTTATACAGTATTAATATCTGATTGCTCAGAGAGTCAGACTTGGTGACTTTCGGCAAAAAATCAGATTCTCTGGAGATCATAGACACCACTACAAAATTGTGTTAGTTTCTGCTAAAGTGGTTTCTGGCCTTAGTGACCATGAGCTAGTTAATGTCTGTGTTAGAAAGTACAAGTGAAACATGTTAACTCTTCTCCCTTGGTTGGCTTTATTAACAGGATTTTGGAAAAGAAAGAAATGTGAACTGTTATTCTGAGAGATTTTGGAACTCTGTTAGTAGGTGCAGCTTATGTCTTGGCTTTGTTAACAGCTCAGGAGCAACTGTCTTACTTTTGTTTGGCCTTAGGCAAACTAATTTTGTGCTCATACAGCTTTTATTTTCTGTTTATTACAGTAGAGCTGTGGTTTTCCTAAGGTCAGGATGCTGGTGTGTACTTTATTGTAAATAAAAATGGCATATTTTGTATTCCTGTGGCTGATTCATGGTGGGCTTCCCTTCTGGCTCCCTTGGTAAAGAATCCGCCTGCAATGCAGGAGACCCCTGTTAAATTCCTGGAGAAGGGATAGGCTACCCACTCCAGTATTTTGGGGCTTCCCTTCTGGCTCAGCTGGTAAAGAATCCACCTACAATGCAGGGAGGCCTAGTTTTGATTCTTGGGTTGGGAAGATCCCCTGGAGAGGGGAACGGCTACCCACTCCGGTACTCTGGCCTGGAGAATTCCATAGTCCACGGGGTCGCAAAGAATCAGGGTGATGTGTGGCAGAACCCAACGCAATATTTCATGTTTGGGAACGCATGTAAGAATCAAAGATATTAAAATTTAAAAAAAATAAAAAAAAATAAAAAAATAAAAAAAAATAAAAAAATAAAGTAATTATTCCTCCAATTAAATAAAACTTTTAATAAAATAATGAGATCTCATAATTAGATATGTTGAAGTGTTAGGTTTTACTTGGTTATTTTATTTTGTAGAATTTTAAAAAGCCTGTCTGAATAGCATTGTGTTATCTTTATTAAAAAGAGATCTGGCAGTTAACTTAATCTTTAGTCCCATGGCCAGGTAGCAACTGCATGACTGCATGTTTTGGTAGATTTCTGGGTAGAAGTTCGAATCATTTGTCAATGTCATGCATTTCATAAGAACAGCAGCTGATGTAATCCACTCAATATGCATGTTGACTGAGGATATGTGAGACCTTCTAAGAAACCTCCTGAGCTAGAGCCATCCAGAAAATATCCTCAGAAAAGGTAGAATTTGGCCAGAAGCAAATGGCAAAAGCAGTTTGCCCTCTCCAGACCCGTGAACCGTCTTAGTCTGCTTCTGTTTGGACTATTCTTGTGCAGACAGAAGCTATATTAAAAGCAACCACAACATTAAAAAGAAAGCTGGCAAAATGTAAAAGGGAAAAAAAGTAAGTGCTGATGTTAGGTAAATGTGTTTTTATGTTTCTCACCTAAAATTTTAATTTAAAATTAATAATGAATATAAATATATGGAAAAAAATAAATCTCAAACTCTATTTCACATCATATAGACATTAATTTGAAGTGATTATTGATTTAAACAACAAGCTAAAGCCTTAAAACTTCTACAACAAATTTAAAAAATACATTTTACACCTTGTGGATAGATATAGCTTTTTAGATAGGTACCAGAAAGCATTAATGATAAAAAAATAATGGTGGAAAAAAAGAGGATAAATTCTGCTTGCCCATAGATAACTGCTAGGAAAATGAAAGGGTAAGTAAGCCACACACTGGAAGGAAATACTTGCAATACAAAATCTGACAAAGGGCTTGTTCCCAGAGTATCTTTTTAAAAATTATTATGAATCAATAATAAAATGACAAACAGGCCATTTGAAGAAATTGGGCAAAAATTGGAATAGACAAAAAAAGAAGATATAGGAAGGGCCAAGAAGCACTTGAAAAGGTGTTAACATTGTTGGCCATCAGGTAAATGCAAATTAAACCACAATGAAATACCATATTATGTCTGCTTGAATATCTATCACTGAAAAGCTGACTACACCAAATCGGTTATGTGCACAACAAAATGGGAGATCTTTGAAAAGCAGTTTGTTAGTTTATTAAAAAGTTAACATAGATATACCTATCTCAGTTCAGTTCAGTCACTCAGTCGTGTCCGACTCTTTGCGACCCCGTGAGTTGTAGCACGCCAGGCCTCCCTGTCCGTCACCAACTCCCGGAGTTCACTCAGACTCATGTCCATTGAGTCAGTGATGCCATCCAGCCATCTCATCCTCTATTGTCCCCTTCTCCTCCTGCCCCCAATCCCTCCCAGCATCAGAGTCTTTTCCAATGAGTCAACTCTTCACATGAGGTGGCCAAAGTACTGGAGTTTCAGCTTCAGCATCATTCCTTCCAAAGAACACCCAGGACTGATCTCCTTTAGGATGGACTGGTTGGATCTCCTTGCAGTCCAAGGGACTCTCAAGAGTCTTCTCCAACACCACAGTTCAAAAGCATCAATTCATCTTATCTATTAACCAGTAATTCCTCTCCTAGATGTTTTTTTAACAAAGAGACATGAAACATTTTTCCACAAAAAGACCTGTGCTGAGTGTTCAAAGGAGCTTTATTCATAATTGCTCCAACCTGGAAACAACCCAGGAATTTCAACAACAGCTTGAATGGATAAACAAATGGTGATTTATTCATTCAGAGGAATAATACCCATGAATAAAAAAGAATCGACTATCGATGGATATCACAACAGGCATAAATCTTAAAAACATAATTCTGAGAAGTATCCACCAGGCACAAAACATTATACACGACATGTTTTCATATTCTGAAAGACAGGAACAGACAACACTCGTCTATGGTGATAGAATTCAAGACAATGGTTGCTGATAAGATGTGGGGGGGCCTAGAAATGAGATGATGGAACTTTATGGGATATTAGAGACATTCTGTATTTTTATTGGAGTAGTGGTTGCAGGATGTAAATATGTATCCAAAATCATTAAATTATGCACTTAACGGTATTTTTTAAAAATTGAGGTATAGTTGTTTCACAATATTGTATTAGTCTTTGCTGGACAATCAAGGGAGTCAGCTATGTTGTTCAGTCACATATGTGTACATTTATCCCTTGCTTGGACCTCCCTCTCACCCCACCCCATTCCACCCCACTAGGTCATCATCCAGCACCGAGCTGAGTTCCTTGTGCTGTACTACAGGTTCTCACTCGCCATCTATTTTACATATGGAAATGTATGCATGTCAGTCTTAATCTCACCGTCATTTTTATCTCAATTAAGATTTCAATTCGTAATTATCATAGTGTTTCCTAAGTTGTACAGGAAAATGGGTCAAAGGAATAAGGATGAATAATATCTGGTCTTGAAGTCAAAGGTATGTAAAAGTCATTTGATTTAATCTTCTGTTTTATCAGTATGAGTCAAGGAGTATAAGCCTTTGGGACTTAGTAGGACCTGGATTTTCCCTCTTAATTTCATGTATTTTACAAATATCTGGATTCTAGAAATTTTCAGTTAGCATTTCCATATTCTTCTGCACACAACATTCTAGTTACCTAAATTTAAATTGCAACTGCAAATAGTGGTTTCTTATTTTTGCTCATATCTCACTTTGCTGCATCCTTTCTTGTTTTAGGCAAAAAGTAAATTAAAAAATTATCTCTTAAGAAATACACTAAAATGTTGAGAATCCAAGTTAATTGTCTCATTTTATGAGTTAAAATCCTGAGCAACTTTAGAACAGTAAGATCCTAAATTTCTAGTTGGAATTTTTCTATATTATATTTGCTTTCCATTTCTGTACCCAAATGGGTGCTATATAAATTGGTCCATCGCTTTTAAAATATTTTGATTTTCTTGAACAACTTTAAAGATATTTTATAAGCACTGCATTTTTCTTATTTAAAATTGTAAGCTTTCTCTTGTAAATCGATGTAGTAATATGTTTATAATATTCTTCATGATCCTTTGCATTATAATATGCAATTATTCATAAGACAGTTTCTGAGTAACATATTTTACTTTAAAATTTAGGCTACATTGATATATAAATATCTTTAAATTTGAGTTTCCTTGTTAAATATTTTTACTACTACTTTACAGGATTCTTGCTATTATATGACCTTAAGGACACCAGATATTGAGTTTTGCTCACATCATAGCAACTGTATTGGAATGAACTTTAATTGCTTTCTTATAATCTTTATTTTGTTATCTAGGGTTTTGTTATTAACCAGTCTGAGCCTGGGTTTGGGTGAGCAGGTGTTGGCAAGGAGTGTAGTACTTGACGTAGAAGTGCTCTCCGAATAGGAATGGACACATGGAGGAAAAAATATGAATTAATAAGTGGGCTGCATAGAGGCAAGACAGTAGGAACTGAGATACAGGGCCTTGAGTGCTGAGATAGGATGTACAGACTCAGTGTGTTCGTAAGCACTCAAGCGCTTTCTGAATTGAATTATTAAGACCTAGGAAGCGAGAGGAAGGACTTGAGTGCAGTGAGGTAGTCGTGGTGATAAAAAGGGAAGATTTTAAAAGACCAAATTTGCATTAACTGGAAGAGGAGATTTGAAGCGTTGAGGCTAGCAAAGAGAAAGTTGAATTTGTCAAAATGACAGGAACCAAAAACATTAAGCAGTGCAGGCAAACGTCATAATGACAGAGCGGCGTACTCACTATACAGCCTAATAGCTCACGCTGCATTAAAATAATTTATGTAGTTTGTATTTAGGAAGTTTGGAGAGAAATGCAGAGAATGTCACATTGCATTGCTGAAATTTATTTATTTATCTATCTTTTTCTCTCATAATATGAGTATTTTATTTCTTTCACCTTTGTATAGCCTCCATGTTTTGAACAGAGAAAAGTATATTTTAGCTATTGGGTAAAGAAGTGTAGGTGGCTCAGTGATCAAGAACCCACCTGCAATGCCGGAGATGCAGGTTCGATCCCTGGGTCAGGAAGATCCCTTGGAGAAGGAAATGGCAACTCACTCCAGTATTCTAGCCTGGGAAATCCCAGACAGAGGAATCTGGTGGGCTATAGTCCATGGGGTTGCCAAAGAGTTGGACATGATTGAGAGACTAAAAAACAACAAATTCTGGTAGACATTATGAAGTCAGTAATTAAATCATGACTGTATGTATAATACCGCATACCACTCCCTATGGTAGATGCTGCACATATAATGGAGAACCACACAGAAGTAGTCAGGTCCCTCAAAGAGTTTACATCCTGAAGGCAATGGCACCCCACTCCAGTACTCTTGCCTGGAAAATCCCATGGATGGAGGAGCCTGGTAGGCTGCAGTCCATGGGGTCGCGAAGAGTCGGACACGACCGAGCGACTTCCCTTTCACTTTTCACTTTCATGCATTGGAGAAGGAAATGGCAACCCACTCCAGTGTTCTTGCCTGGAAAGTCCCAGGGATGGGGGAGCTTGGTGGGCTGCCGTCTATGGGGTCGCACAGGGTTGGACACGACTGAAGTGGCTTAGCAGCAGGAATAAGACAGTAGAGGAGACAATGACATGTAATTCACTCGTTCACCTACTGATAAGTTCTACAAAACATTAAACATTTGGGTAATGTATAGAAAAAGGGAAGGATTGGCCAGTAACTCTGTCTGGAGCTGGCAGGGAAAGCCCATGGGAGGATGAAATATTTCCATTAAGACCTGAAATGTAAGGGGAAAGCAGCCATAATGAAGACCTAGAGAAGGAGTTATTTGAGGAGAAGGGACATCAAAAGCAAATAAACAAAGGTGGAGATGGTCTTTGCATGTCTAAGAAAGGGAAAGAAAGCCCACCTGATAGGAGTGCAGTGGAGGATGGAGGGAATGAGAGCCGAGAGGCAGCCCAGGCATTAATGCAGCACCTGTGGGCCTCAGTGAGGGTGTTAGATCTTCCTCCAGCTGTAATGAGAAGCCAGAGAGGTGGGGAAGGGATGTACTCTGAACTTATGCTTCAGAACTATCACTTGATTGTTGGGTGGACATCAAGACTGGGTAGAAAGCTGTTGTAGTGGTCCAGGTGGAAGTTCCTAAAGGCTTGGAATAGAATTATGGCAGTAAATATGATTAGAAAGTGGCCCAAGGTGGAATTGATTTTTATGGTGGCTTAATGTGGGCATGGCTTCCTGAAGAATTGTATGTGGGGTCTGAGGGCAAGGTGGGACTAAAGATGACAACATAGGTTTTTCACTTGAGCAGTTGGGGGAATAATGGAGCTATTTAGAGAGATGGCAAATTTGGTGGAGGATGTAGTGTGTGTGTGTGTGTGTGTGTGTGTGTGACTGGTTCTATTTTGGCTATGTTACTGTCTCAATGAGTTAATTTCAAGAAATATTTTCTGAGCATGTTATAGATTCCATTCACCATTCCAGATGCTGGGAAAAGAGCCAGAAGGAAAGTAAAGACTGTCCTCCATAGAGATTACATTGTAAGATATTGTTGTGTGTGTGTGTGTGTTAGTCACTCAGTCGTGTCTGACTCTTTGTGACCCCACGAACTATAGCCCACCAATCTTCTCTGTCCATGGAATTCTCCAGGCAAGGATACTGGAATGGATTGCCATTCCCTTCTCCAGAGGATCTTCCCGACCCAGGGATCAAACCCTGGTCTCTTGCATCGCAGGCAGATTCTTTACCGTTTGAGCTCTAGGGAAGTCCAAGATATGGAAAAATATGGATAAATATAAAAACAGAACGGGGATGAGAGCACCAAAGGTGGAGGTAGCCTTGCAAATTTTTAGTGTGATCACGGAAGGTCATTTTAATAAGGTGATATTTGACCAGGCGTTTTAAGAAAGCGAGGGTACCAGCCATGTGGATATCTAGGGTAAAAGAGTTTCAGGCAGAGAGAACAGAAAATACAGAGGCCATGAAACAGGTGTGTTTTGACTTCTTAGAGAAATGGCATTGAAGGCAATGTGGAATGAAGAGGGGATGGGAGGATAGTAGTTGATGCTTCCAGGAGAGGCCAGGCACCCCAGGATGTGGGGGACCATGGACCATTGTAAGGACTTTGCTTTTGACTCTGAGTGAGAATCTAATGGTGGATTTTGAGCAGAGGAATGCAGATTCTTTAAAAGCAGTCTATGTCCGATGCAGGATACAGCATACTTGGGGCTGGTGCACGGGGATGACCCAGAGGGATGTTGTGGGGAGGGAGGTGGGAGGGGGGTTCATGTTTGGGAACACATGTACACCCGTGGTGGATTCATGTCAGTGTATGGCAAAACCAATACAGTATTGTAAAGTAAAATAAAGTAAAAATAAAAATAAAAAAAATAAAAAAGTAAAAGCACCGCTTTGGTCATCATGTTGTATGCAGTGCCTGGGGAGGCAAGGACTGAGGCAGAGATTAAGAGGCTATTTTGATCATGTAGGCCTGAAGTATAGGATTAGGAAGGTAGTAGGGAGGATGATGACAGGTGATTAAATTATGGAAAAGCAGAGCAGATAGTATTTGTTGACAGCCTGGATTTGGGTAAGTAAGAGAAGAATCAGTGGCTGCAAGGTTTTGGAAAAATGAAATTGCTGTTTACAGAAATGGGGAAGACCTCAGGGTAGGTAAGTTTTTAGAAGAAAAGCAAGTGTCAGTTTTCTGGGCTTTTTTTGAGACATCTTTAAACACGTAAAATGTGATGTGGAGCATGTGTATGCAAGCACATATGCCCACACACACATCCTCTAGACTTCAGTGGAGAAGTCCTGACTTCAACTATAGATCCAAATGTGGGAGTGATCAGCATTAGATGATATTTATAGAAGAAACAGAACAAGGTACCTTAGGAAGGAGAGAAAAGGTCTGAGGACTGAGGTCCAGGCACTTCAATGTCTGCAAGTCAGGCGGTGAGGAAACTGAGGAGATACCAGTTAGGCAGAGAACAAAGAAGCCAAGTGAAGAAATTCTTTCAAGAAGGAAAAAATGGTCAACTGTGTCAAATGATGCAGGTTTGGGGTCTGACATTTTAGCATTAGATGTGGCAACAAGGAATCACTAAAATTTGACAAGATCTGTTTCAATGGGTGGTAAGGGCAAAAGCCCAACTGATATTGGTTCAAGCGGAAAGGGGAAAAGGAATTTGAAGACAAGAAGTGGAGACTTTCAAGGATTTTTGTTGTGAAAGTACATAGAGAAATGGGATGGTAGCTAGAAGGGGACATGAGTTCAACAGAAGCTTTTGTTTTGTTCTATTTTTAAGTAGGGTAATGTTAACACACATTTGTATGCTGGTGAAAGGATTCAGCAGAGCATGAGAAATCGCCATTGGAAAGGCCTTTGAGAAAATGAGAGCATAATAGAGCAAGTGTTGGAACACAGAGGAAGGGTTGGCAAAGATCTGAGCAGCAATTCTTCTGGCATTAGAGCAAGAGGAAAGGCAGAGAGAAGGAGCAAGAATTTTTGATGGAAAGATGGGGTAGGTCTTTGATTACGTTTGTTTTCTTGAATTATGATATAAGATTATCAGGTGAAAGTGGAACAGAAGAGGTTTTTTTTTGTTTTTGTTTTTTGAAGATTTCACAAGAATAAGAAGGAATGAAAATCATCTGGGAGAATGGAAATTGAGTTTTTAAGAGAAGAATCGTGAAGTATTTCTGGCAATACCAAGAAATGTAGATTCCAGTTTGAAGTGCAGCTAATCAAGGTGGTCAGGATCTTTTCCAAAAGTGTGCATTTGTTCAGGTTCTGGCAAGAATGATGGGATAGTCGTGTTTAACAGAGGCCAAGGTTTCTCCAGGCAGATGTGATCAAGGAAGAGTCTTCCCAATTTCAGTAAACAGCAACTCTGTCCTTCCCTAACCTTGGAGCCATTGTTTATTCTCCTCTCTTCCTTTTCCATTCCGAATCCAATCTGTCAGCAAATCCTATCAGAGAGGGATTATGGTTCTGGACCATGGATGAGATGCTAAATAAAGGAGAGCCAAGATTATGGTGGAGGGGTTGGAAATGAAACGCCAGAGGGGGTAATGGATTGGAGATCCGGAGTGAGAATGGAAAGTACTGGTAAGGATTGCTAGATGAGTGGTTTCGATGCAAAAGTGGTATTTTGAAATTGAGATTTGGAGGTTCTGTAATTATTGATGATGGGTAATCCGTGGCTCAGTGGTAAAAGAATCTACCTGCTAATGCAGGAAATGTGGGTTCAATTCCTGGGTCAGGAAGATCCCTGGAGTAGGAAATGGCAACCCACTCTAGTATTCTTGCCTGGAAAATTCCATGGACAGAGAACCTGACAGGCTACAGAGTCCGTGGGGTCACAGAGTCAGACATGAGCACACACATGCTCAGTCCTTGAGAGTAGAGCTTTGTGCGATTGGTGGAGAAAAAGTCACTGGGACTAAGGGAGACAAGGAACTGAGAGACCAGAAGATTCGTTGGTGGATGTTGAAGTCACTGAGAATGGTGACGAAAAACAGTGGGCAAGAGTGAGACAATGAGTTAAATGCTAAGATAATTAGTAAATAGAAGAGAATGACTGAGAGTTGGATTTGTGACCCCCAAAAGAAATGAAAGGTAGACTATAATGAAACAGGCTTTAGACACTTAAGATTTTGAAGGACAAAGAGGGAAAATACTCAGAAAAAGTGCTGGGAAGGAAGGAGCAAACTAACTTTACCTGAAATCTTTGAGAAACATGGGATGTGAAACAAACTAAATCTACCACTTGAGAGCACTGTAAGGGAAACCCCGAGGTCAGTCACAGCAGGAAGGTGGAAAATTGTCTGAGATCACAGGAGGGAGATAAAAGGCTGAGTTGCAGAGAGCAAGGTGGAGGGGCATCGGCGCGTAAGGCCAGGTTAGGGCATGTCCAGGGCAGAATGGGGATCAACCTCCTTGAGAGAGAGAATGCTGGGAATTCCAGTGGCTACTGAAGGAAACAGGGACATGATGCAATTTGTCCTACAAGCCTCAAAGCAAGTGGTATTTGAAGACCTCAAGAGGCTGACCTCTTCCTTGAGGGACAGAAGTAGCTGACAGGAGTACTCAGAGAATTAAGATCTCAGGACATCTTGAGACACTGGCAAGAAGAAAAAGGATGTGATGGAATAATTACATTTATGTGGCTTTTGATTCAGGTGCTCTGTTAGAATTTTTCTTTTGTCTACTTATCAAAAGTCAGAGGGCAATTTAATCTTTGCAGAAGCAAATTACAGCATTTGAGGGGAAAAAATCTATACTAAAATAATAACTTCTATGGGCTTTTTCATTTAGGACAGCATTTTTCTTGTAGTTATGAATCCATTTCTGGCTGATTGCACCTATTTATGCTTGAATTACACACCTGTTAATTTGTTTCATCTAATATTCAGCAGAGCACCCTGGGGTTGGAGACTAAAATGGTCCAAACAACTTGGTTGCTCACAGAAATCCGAACTTTGATATAAAAAAAAGTGCGGTACATAATACATACCCACGTCACCAATGATGGATCTGATCAGGATTGAAATTAAAAAACTTATACTTTTGGGGGGGCATGCTACTTTTTACTTTGTGTTTTTAGAATTTTGTGTTATCTAGGTCTGATTGTATAGAGGCAGACAGTAATCAATTAAAACTCTAGAGGATTAAGTGAATTTCAGAGTTGCAAACAGAATGAAGCTTCTCAAAATCCTGGTTCATTTATGATTCACGAAGATTTTATTAACACATACTAGTCCATCAGGAAGCAAATATAAAAGCTTCTTTTTTAATTTTACATAATTTGAATAGATATTTATATGATATATGCCAATTGCTACTCTAATTGATTTAGGATGGTAGAGAAAGTAGGAAGATGTTTATTAGGCTTAGAGAATGCTACTTAATCTGTTTCCAGATGTTTCTGATGTCATCAACCTATGGGTACAAATGGGATGAAACTCAAACGCTCAAATGTTTGTCATTATTATTGTTACTATTCTAACCATCTGCATGTATAAACCCTTGAAATCTCTCAGCAGTAATGTGAAACAGGGACTGTTATGATGTCTGTTTTACTCATGAAGAAACCAAAGCACTGTTTATTAAATAACATGCCCAAGGCTATACAGCTGTAAGTGCTAGGCCAGCATTTAAATCTGGGGGCTGACTGCAGAGCTCAGCATCTTATTACAGTATTGCTGTATTATTTCACATACCATGGCAGCTCTCAGCTTGGTACCTGCTGAAAGAGGACCCCATCTTCCAGTTACTAGACATCTCTCCTCTTTTCTTTGGGTGTTTTGTATGCCCAGCCAATGTTAAAGGAAGCTCCACAAAGTTCCTCAGATGTCATCTTGAACCAATCTGCCAACACTTTTTTATAACATTTCTTTTTTTAATTTCCACCTTCCCTTTATCCTTCTCTTTATTTATGAAGCTGTCTTGTTTTCAGATGTGAAAATGCTGAGTTAAAGATGTTGTCCCTTGCTGCCCAGGAAACCAGCAATCCTCAAGGTCAGAGCAAGCTTGGCATTCATGCAGAAGGGGTAATGAACCTTGCCTCAACTCTGGGTGGCACATTGACAGTAAAACAGCACTGCTTGTGGGCATCATTAAAAACAAAAACAAAAAAAAAGATCTCTTGAAAATAGTTTCTGCAGTATCTATCTCTAATGCCTCTCTCCATTTGTGCTCCAGGTAAGGGGTGGAAAGAGAATTCAAGCATTCTGCTAATCTTTTTTCATATATCCTCCTTCAGTGCCCATGTATCATAAACAAAGGAAAACAAAATGAAATGATAACCCATACATGTTGTTTTCCTGTCACCAAAGCCAATCCATTCTTTAGATTCTATCAGTGGATACTCAAGGGAGTGGCCCATGAATTCCACAGGCTGGCAGGCCACCTTTGGGCATAATCATTTCAGCTCAGTTGCTCAGTCGTGTCCGACTCTTTGCGACCCCATGGATGGCAGCATGCCAGACTTTCCTGTCCATCAATTCCCAGAGCTTGCTCAAACCCATGTTCATTGAGTCGATGATGCCATCCAACCATCTCTTTGTCTGTCGTCTCCTTCTCCTCCTGCCTTCAATCTTTCCCAGCATCAGGGTCTTTTCCAATGAGTCAGTTGGGCATAGAAGGGGCTTTGAATTCCTTTACTTTATGACAAAATATTTTTTAGGTTATTGGGTGAAGAAATGCTTCTGATTGGGCTCAGAATCTCCATGACCCTTAATTCCATGACCATCAAAAACTAAGAGAAGGGGGACTGACTTAAGAGGAAAGAAGCACAGTAAGAAATTCTATTCAACTCTTGAAGATCTGGGTGCAGGGCCAGCCTGAGGCACAAATGTGAATTAGGTGATGTTTATTTTCAATGCTCCCAGCTCCATCCTCTCAACCATTCAGTTCCTTCCTTGCTGTAAATCTTTATCAGAATCAGGAAAAAACAAAAGCAAATATAGCTAGACATTTCAATTTAATGACTTTTTGAATTTTAAAGTTATCTCTAGTTATGAGAGGATAGACTTCTTTATTGTCAGAGGAATTTCAGACATCATTGAAGGGGATTAGAATGAAGGGCAGAAGATTTTAAAAAATCCTTTTGGCAGCCTTAAAATGACAATTTGCAACCTACCAGCTCTTCTGACTTTAAGGCTGATATAGTAGTGGGACTTTTAAAAGCTTTTTCTAATGCAGACCAAGAAGTTAAAGAGAAATATCTTGTTTTCTCATGTTCTTGTGTGGTGTGAAACTCATTTGGCTTGGAAAATTTTTTACTCTTTGAATGTTTGCACTTGAAAGACCATATTCTTAATTTGGACTGGCAACTATGCCAAACATCTTGGCAACTTTACAAAAAATAAAGCTTTAATGTTAAAGGAAAATCATACACTATGAAGCCTGTCATAATATGTTACACTGATAGGGGAAAATGGAATTAATATGGTATTTCTTGTTAACTTCAAATTTCAAAATTTTTTATTATAAGCCAGAAGTAGAAGTCTTGGATACATAACTTTTCTTCTGTTTACTCTGGAGCAACTAGAGGCAATAGAATATTTACCTTCTCTAAGCAACAATTATAATCAGTAATTGTAATCATTTGATATTGTGAGTTTATATGAGAGAAATAGGCAGTGAAGGATTTTTGCACCTAAAAGCAAAATTTCAAAATGTCTCCATGAAGAATTGATGCTTTCAAATTGTGGTGCTGGAGAAGACTCTCAAGAGTCCCTTGGACTGCAAGGAGATCAAATCAGTCAATCCTAAAGAAAACAACCCTGAATATTCATTGCGAGGACTGATGCTGAAGCTTCAATACTTTGCCCACGTGACACAAAGAGTTTACTCATTGGAAAAGACCTTGATGCTGGAAAAGATTGAAAGCAAAATAAGTAGGGGGCGGCAGAGGATGAGATGGTTAGATAGCATCACTGACTCAATGGACGTGAATTTGAGCAAACTCAGAGAGTGGAGGACAGGAGCCTGGCGTGCTGTAGTCCACGGAGTTGCAGAGTCAGACAAGACTTAACAATGGAATAACAACAAATATAGCTGAATGGACCTTTGAAAACGATCCCTTTGTTGGCATGAGCTTTATAATAGGTCTTGGGTTTTAAATATGTTACAATAATAACATAATCTACCCCCTTTTTTCAGTGCATGTTACCTTTTAATATCAATGTATGTCATCTTCAGTGTTTGTTCAAATCTTGCAAAATAGGTCTCATTCTCTCTGATTTCCAGAAGAAATGGGAGCTCAGATAGTTCTCTTGACTTGCTCAGGCACCAGCAAAGTGCCACCATGAATATTCAAGCCTTCGTCTATCTGGACCTAAATCCTTGGCTCTTTCAACTATATCCAGCTATGTCTCCAAAGCAAAAATTAATCCCTGACTGCCTGTCATAACAATGTATAAGGGGGAGTGGCTATAAGGGCATGGGCAGTTAGTTTGGGCCCAGAAAAATACAGTGAGGTCTTGAGGGGTTGGGTAAGTAAACATCAAGGGTTAGCATTGATTGCAGCTAGATTAGACCGAGTTTGGAAAATATGGGAGCACTCAAGGTAGGTGGCTGAAGCAGGTGGATACATTAAGAGCAGGAAAATTATTACAAGAAATCTGAAAAATCGCAGAAGCAATGGTGATTCAGTCAGAGTCCTGCAAGACAGTGTACTCACATTTGGTGTTTTGTGGATATTTAAACAGAGACTAATTTAAACATATAGAAAAATAATGAGATGGTATGGTCTCCTGAGGAAAATAGACAGGGAGCTATGACCATGCCTAAGCCTAAAGGGGTTCAGTTCAGTTCCGTCGCTCAGTCATGTCCGACTCTTTGAGACCCCATGGACTGCAGCACATCAGGCCTCCCTGTCCATCACCAACTCCCAGAGTACACCCAAACCCATGTCCACCCAGTCGGTGATGCCATCCAACCATCTCATCCTCTGTCGGCCCCTTCTCCTCCTGCCCTCAATCTTTCCCAGCATCAGGGTTTTTTCAAATGAGTCAGCTCTTCACATCAGGTGGTGGAAGTATTGGAGTTTCAGCTTCAACATCAGTCTTTCCAATGAACACCCAGGACTGATCTCCTTTAGGATGGACTGGTTGGATCTCCTTGCAGTCCAAGGAACTCTCAAGAGTCTTCTCCAACACCACAGTTCAAAAGCATCAATTCTTCGGTGCTCAGCTTTCTTTATAGTCCAACTCTCACTCTGTACTAAAGGGGTTAGGGGTTGGTGGCTCCTGAAACCTGGAAATGTGACCTTTACAGTAGTAGCTTCATAGTAGCTGTGACTTTTACAGCCACTCAGTGATGACTGTGACAATGGCCTCCTTATGATGTGCTTTACAAGGCAGGAGTTGGTGAAAAAAATATCCCAACCTCCGGTTTTGCAAATGTTAATAAGTTGTATCTGACTCTTTTGTGACTCCATGAATTTTAGCCCACCGGGCTCCTCTGTTCATGGGATTTCCCAGGCAAGACTTCTGGAGTGGGTTGCCATTTCCTTCTCCAGGGGAACTCCCTGACCCAGGAATTGGACCTGCATGAAATCGAACCTGTGCTGAGCCAGCAGGGAAGGCAACTTTACCCTCCCTCTAATCTCTGTGGTGCTCCTTAGCAGTTCAACAGGAAGCAGCTGGGCAAGGCAGTGAATGAAGTGCACGCTGGCCATCCTCCTGGACACAGGGCAGATGGAGGAACTGGAGAGGAACCACAGAAGTGCAGGTAGAAGTTCCCCAGTGCAAGAGGTCAGGCAGAGGATCAGTGAGTGGATTGAAGATCAGGGGGACAGTCGAGCTATGACAACTGAGTTAGGATCACTCAGTTTCCTCAGTTAGGAAAACTGAGTTAGGATCAAATGGGGCTTGAGAGCTGAGGCTCTAATTTCTTTCAGTCATTGCATTGGTGAGAATCATTAACTCATTCACTCATTTATTTATTTATTCACTTACTCAACAATCTTCAGTTTCTATTAGATGTCAGGCATATGGTTATTGTGTTAGGTAGAGTACACAGTATGAGTCCAGATAATGAAGTATGTTATAAAGGGCAATCAGAAGCATCTTCCTGGTGTGTTTATTCATTATTTATGTGTTGTTCTGTTATCTGCCATTACTCTACTTTAAGCTCTGAAGGCAAGGCCAGGGCTTTTTTTTTTTTTAATTTTAAGTTCCACTGAAGAATCAGATTCATAAGATGACCGTAAGTCATCCATGGCATCAAATTCACTTAGAAGGGCATGGGCCAGCTGGGCAGCAGGGCACCATCAGATATTGCTCTTTTGTGAGACCAGCCCTTGCAGAAATTCCTGAAGTCTGTACAACAGTTTGAGCTGTACCGTTTGGTTTCCCAGGTGACAGCTCAGGTTTGAAAGAATGATTCTCAGATGGAGCAGGTGTCAAAGTTCTCTTGTCTTTAAAGCCCCCTGTTCCACAGGAGCCAATATCTCTAGTAACAACTCCTTAGGCAGGGCTACTCCAGCCTTTGCAAAAGACATGCCAGTTATAAGAGACTAAAACTGTCAGGTATTTATCATTCATTTATAGTTTTTCCCAACCCAGATGCAATTGACCAAGCATAGATTATTTTTACCATAAGCAATGCTACCTGGTAACTTAGTTGATATATCTCCTCTATCAGGTTGCCAAGGTAACAGATCTAAAAAGTGAATTGAATGTCAAATTCGAAGAGAGAAAGAAAAAAGAGATTTTGTTAACCCTTTGCCCCACATATTATGCTTCTAATTAGTATTTGCTGGATTTCCTGTACAGCAACAGAGAAAGACGTGAAAAAGGGCAGGAGACAAGGTTCTTGACTGGGCTAAGGTTTCAAACATCAGAAGACCTATTCAGCTCCTGTTACAAAAAAGAAAGCCCACATTCCATTTTGTACCAGCAGATGATTTTAAATAGCCAGTGAGCCAACAGGATCTTCCAAAGAGATGGTTCATGATGGAACATGATGAATTATTGTTTTGACTATTATTGTATGAAAAGCATTGAGCAACAGTGAATTCTGTATTCAGGCAGCCCCTTGAATTAGTTGATATCGTAATGCTTAGTTTGCAAAGTGTGTGTGTTAGTTGCTTGGTTGTGTCTGACTCTGTGATCCCATGGATTATAGCTCACCAGACTCCTCTGTCCATGGAATTCTCCAGGAAAGAATACTGGAGTGGGTTGCCATTTCCTTCTCCAGGTTTGCAAAGTGAAAAGATATGAAAAAGATGATGTGTTTTTTTCTGTGCCCTAAAAAATGTGTTAATGTGAAGTAAGTCAGAAAGAGAAAAACAAATATCGGATATTAACGCATATATGTGGAATCTAGAAAAATGGTACAAATGAACCTATTAGCAGGGAAGGAAGAGAGATGCAGATGAAGAGACCAAACATGTGGGCTGGAGGGGGGAGAGGGATGAATTGGGAGCTTGGGAGAGTGTATGTATGTCATGAACATATATACACTAATTGTAAAATAGTAAAATAGTAAAATTGTAAAATAGATAGCTAGTGGGAACCTGCTACAAAGCACAGGAAGCTCAGCTCAGGGCTCAGTGGTGACCTAAATGGGTAAGATGGGGAGAGGGCCAAGAAGGGAGGGCTTTATGTATACATATAGCTGATTCACTTAATTGTATAACACTGGAAAGCAACTATACCCCAATTTAAAATATACTGTCATATTGCCTTCCAAACAATGTATTAGCATGGGCTTTCATATATGTGCCACATGTCTCATGGCCTCTCCTGTCCTAAACCATACTATACTTCTCATCATGTTGCATTATAATACTTTTGTGGAAAAATTTGCGCTACTGGACAATAACCCTGTGAGGACAGTAGTCTTATCCGTCTCATCATTGCATCTGTGACATCTAATGCAGTGGCCTGGTATATACTCAGTAAAGTGCATGGTAAATACTCAGTAAAGTTTGTTGAATGGATGAGTGAATAAATGAAAGACCATAACGGCAATGCATGCTATAGTAGATTAAAACTTTGGACCAAATTTTTCTTATGGGCAAGTGCCTTTGTTAAATGGCATTAAAACTTGATTTTCGTAGATTTGTTGTTGTTTTTTTTTTTATAAAGAGCCAGTTATATCTGTTTCCTTTTAAGGATGACAGATGAAAATTTATCCATTAAGTTGGTGAGGAATGCAAATAAGATTTGAGCTGTGTGTTTTTCTTTAGTGCACTACTATAAGAATATTTGTCAGGATGCCTGAGAGCTCTCCTCTGAATACTAGTAGACTTTCAGTGTTATCTTTAAGGTCCCTGCAGAGTAACTCTTAAGACTCAACAATGAAATTCAAATCAGAGAATCCACTACATGAAGAAAATAGCGTCTCAAATCCATTTAGGCAGTGATGCAGTACAAATCCTAACGAAAGAAAGAAACCACTTCTTGGAGTTTATCATTTACTAGATTAATAATTTTATTTTAATTTTGTTTATTTACTTTTGCTAATTTTTATTGGCGTATAGTTGGTTTGCAATGTTAATTTATGCTGTACAGCAAAGTGAATCATCTATCTGTTGTTGTTCAGTTGCTAAGTTGTGTCAGACTCTTTGTGACCCTATGGAATGCAGCACGCCAGGCTTCCCTGTTCTTCACCATCTCCTGGAGTTTGCTCAAACTCATGTCCATTGAGTTGGTGATGCTATCCAGCCATCTCATCCTCGGCCACTTCCTTCTCTTCCTGTCTTCAGTGTTTCCCAGCATCAGTGTCTTTACCAATGAGTCCAGTCTTTGCATGATGTGACCAAAGTATTGGAGCTTCAGCAACAGTCCTTCCAATGAATATTCAGGGTTGATTTTCTTTAGAACTGACTGATTTTATCTCCTTGCAGTCCAAGAACTCTCAAGAATCTTGCACCACAGTTCAAAAGCATCATTCTTTGGCTCTCGTCCGGCTTTATGGTCCAACTCTCACATCTGTACATAACTACTGGAAAAACCATAGCTTTGACCATACAGACCTTTGTTGGTGAAGCAATGTCTCTGCTTTTTAATATGCTGTCTAGCTTTATCACCTATACGTTTGCATATATCCCCTCTTTTTTAGATTTCCTTCCTGTTTAGGTCACTGCAGGGCATTGAGTAGGGTTCCCTGTGCTATAGAGTAGTTTCTCAATAGTTATCTATTTTATACATAGTATCAATAGTGTATATGTATCAATCTCAGTCGTCCAGTTCATCCCACGCCCCCCTTTCCCCTTGGTGTCTGTATATTTGTTCTCTACACCTGTGTCTCTATAGACTAGTAATTTTATATCTTACATTTGAGAGTATTTTAAAACCTGCAAAAAGACGTTTTTACATGCTATCTTAACTAAACCTTCATTTTTGATATGAAACCTCTATTTTATAAATGGCAAACCCTCAAAACACAATTTGGGCCCTGGAACTAAACAACCTAGATTTGAAACACGAATGCCAGCTACAAAGTGTGATCTTGAATAAATTACTTCTACATTCCTCGGTTTCTTCATCTGGAAATTGAGAAACACGATGGTGCCTGTTGTGTAGAGTTGTCATGAAAATTGAAAAATGCAAAACTATTAGAAAAGTAAACAGCATATAGTAAGTACTCAGTATGTATTCACTATTACTGACTCGCTTGAAGCCAAACAATTAAATAGAAGTAAACTTTGAACCCAAGTCATCAGTTTTTAACTTTAGTACTCTTTCCCCCAGTCCACAGTGTATGTATGTTATTTATTTAAAATTTATTTAGAATAGGGTATGCTTTGCCCATGTGACACTTTTCTGGTGTTTGGAGATCATGCTACATGGTTTTAATTATATGTTTTGCTTCTGAAATGTGATCATCTTGGTTAAATTTATTAGATAATGGTTGCTAGTTTATGGCTTTCATTTGTAGACACAAATGGCTTGGAGGGTAAATTAAAAAAAAATTTTTCTCTATATGTACTTGTAACAGAAAATTCAGTATACTAAGTCATTATTTTCCTGATTATCAGAATTATAGATAAAATATCACTGAGGGTAGAGACCAAAGGTTTCCTTGATCTACCCATAAATATTTCCCTTTCATACAATTAGAATTCTAAATCTCTAGATGTGATTTGATCATTTCCTGGTTAAATAAAACATAGGTTCAGTTTCACATCCAGAGTATCATTCACCTCCACCATAAGATTTTAGGTAAAATATTGTACTTAACTTAGAAATGATACTTTACAGAAGACATGTAAATACATAGCTGGTGAAGGGTTGTAGTAGGTTGGAGTTTGAACATGTTGAGATTGAGTTCCCTATGGGAACTTTAAGTGTAGATGTGTAGGAAGAAGTGAGATACATGGGTCTGAATTCAGGAGAAAGATATGGACTCGAAATACAGGTATTTCATGTTTAACATAAAGGAAGTAGCTCAAATCCTAATAGTGGCTGAGATCTCTCAGGGGAATATGGAAAAGGGGCCTATGGACGGCAGACTAAAAGTTCAAGAGTGTATAGAGGGGGTTGCAAAGGAAATGAGAAAGACAAATCCAAAATTCATGAGAAAAACTGAGAGAGACTTTTGTCCTGGAAACCAAGAGACCGATTCTTTTTACAAATAGTTTTTGAGTTATTACTTTGTGTGAGATGTTGAGATAAATCGGGGAACACAGCAGATACATTTCTTTGTTGCTAGGGAGAGATAGATGAAAATATAATAAATAAGTAAATTCTATATTTTGTTGAAAGATGAAAATGCAATAAAACATAAGAAAGCAAAATGTAAGGGGGACCGAGAGTGCAGGGGTCAGTGTTGACATTTTAAAATCAGGTAACCTAGGTAGGTAGATAAGAAAGTGGCATCTGAGTAAAGACTTGACCGAAGTTAAGGGAGAGAGATATAATTTCAAAAAGGATACAGTAGTCCATATGTTTCAGAAGGTTAAGTAAGGTAGTAGTTGAAAAGCTTCCATTTGATTTTTAGAGTCAGTGTTACCTGGACAAAAGGAAGTATGGAAGCATGGGGAGGAGGTGGAAGGTAGATTGCCTTGGTAGAATAAATGTAAGGTGAAGGACGTGAGGGAAAGCACGTGATCCTCTCTTTCTAGTGGTATAATTACGAAGGGAAAGGAAAAACAAAGTGGTATTCAGACATGCAGGTTAGTAAATATTTTGTTTAAGAAAAATCTTGTTGTATTATTAGAGGAAAGACTTGAACATAATTATAGACAAAGAGAGGGTGAAACCAGAATAGAAGAGATTAAAAATCCAGTTGGGCAAGATGGTGTGAATTTATAGGAAGAGATATCTAAGGACATGGGAAATGAGGGGAAGAGAATGGACTCTAATGGGTTGGCCAAAACGTTTGTTTGAATTTTTCTGTAACATACTATGTTGTTATTTGGTTGCTGAGTCATGTTGGATTCTTTGTAACCCCATGAATTATAGCATGCCAGGCTTCCCTGTCCTTTCTTATCTCCCAGAGTTTGCTCAAACTCATGTCCATTGAGTCACTAATGCCATCCAATCATCTCATCCTCTGTAAGATGGTATGGAAAACCCCCAACTAACATACTTCCCACCCAATACATGGAGAAAGATCTCTTCTGCTGGGACAAAAATGAATAAGGAAATGTTGTTCAATCACTGCTGCTGCTGCTGTTGCTGCTAAGTCGCTTCAGTCGTGTCTGACTCTGTGCGACCCCACAGACGGCAGCCCACCAGGCTCCCCCGTCCCTGGGATTCTCCAGGCAAGAACACTGGAGTGGGTTGCCATTTCCTTCTCCAAGGCATGAAAGTGAAAAGTGAAAGTGAAGTCGCTCAGTCATGTCCGACAATCACTAAGTTGTGTCTAACTTTGCAACCCCAAGGAAATATTGAGTTGCTTATAAATAATTTAGTGTTGAGGGGAGGCAAATGACAACTTTAGTGTTTTCTTAGAAGTAGGGAATTGATGCTATTTGTTAAAAATGATAAGGTAGGGTAGAAGCGTGGGATGATTTCACACAGCCACTGTGGGACAAAGAATATGATGACAAGAAATGCAGAACAATTTTGAAGGTACAGTTGAAGCTGGCCTCCATGAATTTTTCATACGCTTCTTCTTCCTGATTGTGCATTCTGTCTTTTCCGTAGTACGCCTTATCAGTCTAGGCATAGAGGAGGAATAAATAGGCAGCCAAACTGATCCAGGCTTGAGGTTTTGCTTGGTACGTGTGATGAATTGATTGAGAGAATGGGAGTTAAGGGGTTTGGTGAGATTGAATTTAAAACGATGCTTAGGTTGCTCAGAAAGAAGAGAGAAAATAAATAGGAGTAGACTGATGAATTAGAACCAATTGGAGAGATTAAAGGGCAGAAAAGATGGAGTGGTGCGAAGGAACTGGAGATATGAGAGGATGTGGTTCAGTGGATTTGACATCGGAAAATGGGGCAGTTTTGACTGATACAAATGCTTCAGATGAAGATGCCTAAAGCAAAGTGGAGGTGGGTAGTAAATGGAACCGAGAAGGACAAAGAACTGGGATGCAAGTCTACTGGATGTTAGCAGTGTGAGGATCGAATTCACCCAGCACAGCTGCAGGGGTTAAGAGGGAGTCTGAACCTGTATGAAGTTATTGCTGACTCAGTGGAAAATTGCAATCAGTGAAAAAGAGGGAGGTGATATATGGATCACATAAGCCCTGTAGAATGAGTTCATGAGATTTAAGACATTCTGTGGGACTCAGAAAGACTGCCTGGGAAATTCGCCCTCAGTGGGTATGATATGTAGATTCGGTATCTGTCCTTTCTAATAGCAAATTAAGCCTCAGTTGATCATAATCCAAACCAACCTAAAATGATCCATTAATTAGTTGGGCTTTGCTTCTTCTTCCTTTTTGGGTGAGATAAAATCGTAAGAAAATGAATTATTATTCGGGTTAATAAAAATACCAATTTATTAGTCATGTATAGTTGAGAATATATTCATGCTTACATCCTATCTTTTCTGTAATTCTTTAAAATAGTACAGTGAGACATGATATTCACAATAAAGGCAGAGTAATACAGCACATGGCCAGTTACCAGATATAAAGACCTAGTGCAACCATTATCAGTGGAATATAGTACATAAAGCTTCAGATATCCAATGATATATATTTGAAAAGAATGTGGTTATTTGCTCAGAAGAAATATAGGTACTTATTAAATAAACTGAAATATTTGTTCATTTTGTAATATATATCCTGTTCCTATGAAAATAAAAGAAGGAAAATTATCTAATTTTACAGAAATATTCAGTTTCCAGAATAAGCAAAACAGAAACATAATGTAATTTTGGCCAATTTCAAAACAGGAGTGGAAACTTTTATAATATGATTTTACAGCTATAATTTCCTCATTGTAACTAACTCCCTAAGTTTCTGACTATTGGCAATTAAAATAAACAGGCAGATGTTAGTTAAATGGATATTTCCACTCTCCTCTGGGACATTTCTTGGCTCTTATGTGCTTGCTGTATGTGAGGTTCCCAGATGCAGAAACTTCTGTCCAGCACCTATAAATGTGTAACTCAGCTTACTTACCTGACACCTGGACTCCCTCCTTTCCATTTGTCTTCTCCATTCTCTTTCTTTGTATCTTCTGGCAAATTTTCTGTTGAGTGATTATATATTGTAAAAGTCACTCAGTGATGTCAGACTTTTTACGACTCCATGGGCTATTCAGTATATGGAATTCTCCAGGCCAGAATACTGGAGTGGGTAGCTTTTCCCTTCTCCAGGGGATCTTCCCAACCCAGGGATCAAACCCAGGTCTTGTGCATTTTAGGTGGATTCTTTACCAGGGAAGCCCAAGAATACTGGACTGGGTAGCCTATCCGTTCTCCAGCAGATCTTCCTGACCCAGGAATTGAACTGGGGTCACCTGCATCACAGGTGAATTCTTTGCCAGCTAAGCTGACAGGGAAGCCTGGTGTCTATCATGTGCTAAGTATATGCTGGTGTTCCCAGGGGTACTAATGGTAAAGAACCTAGTTGCCAATGCAGGAGACATAAGACATAGGTTTGATCCCTGGGTCAGGAAGATCCCCTGGAAGAGGGCATGGCAACCCACTCCAGCATTCTTGCCTGGAGAATCCCATGGACAGAAGAGCCTGACAGGCTACAACCCCCACATCTCTTCCCCTAGAAAAAGAAAATTCAGTTTGTATCAACTTCTCTCAAATTTTGCAGTCAAAAAAGCAGAGAGAATCATGATTTCTAAAATATTTCAGTATTCAGATGTAAAAGCCATCATTCAAGACCAGATTGTGGTTTTAATTAGATCTAAACGCAGGTCTCCAAAGTCCTTTCCCTGTTGCATATAAGAGCAGATGCAGTGGAAAATGTCTTAAGGCAGCATTTATGTGTTGATAAAGGAAGAGCGTTCTTCCATTTGAGACTATCCCCTTCTGCCGCAGCATCCTATCTAGATGAAGCTATTATGCAGGGCAGGAATAGAGACGAAGAGGTAGAGAACGGACATATAGACACAGTGGGGGAAGAAGAGGGATGAATTGAGAGCAGCATTGGCTTATGCACGCTACCAGGTACGGGATAGAGAGCTGGTGGGAAGCTGCTGCATAACACAGGGAGCGAAGCTTGGTGCCGGTGATGACCTGGAGGGGTGGGATGGGGGAACTGGGAGGGAGGCTCGTGGGGGAGGGGAGGTATGTATACATATGGCCGATTTAAGTTGTTCGGCAAAAACCAACACAACATTGTAAAGCAGTCATACTCAAATAAAACCAAAGTATATACAGACTAAAACTAAAAATGTTACATGCACTGAAGAAGAAGTCAGGAAGAGTGAGACAGGTTATAGACTGAAAACCTCGATATCAAATTCCGTGCATGTTCTTCATTCACTGACACCAAGAAATGCATTTTGCAAAACTATACGTTAAAAAAGCAGGTGCACGAATTTTTCTAATTTTTTAAACTGGGAAGTAGTGATAGTCCCAGGCGAAACCAAACCAGAACACCTTCTCACCCACTTCCATCCTCTATCCTATTCAGGCTTCCATCTTAGTCGTTTTTTGTTTTTTTTTTTTTTTTCTGTAATGAGAGTCTCTTTATCATTGTTTATCTTCAGAAAATAGGATTTCAAAAATACATTACTCTGATTAACATATTAATTATATTAATTAAGCAGATTGGTCGACTCAGTGATATCACTCATGTATTGCATCCTTGTAGAGGAGCTGTATTTGTATGTTAGTTTATCTTCTTTTGAAAAATAAGCATTATTTTAAGCATTTTGATACTTTGGGGAAAATATTTTATTTTTTAAATTTTATGTTTATTGTAAAGTTTTTTAAAAAAAGATGTTTACTTAACATTGAGAATTGTAGATTGCTGTCTTTGCTCAGTGATTTGAAGAACTAGGATCTTTTTTAGACTTTGAGCAATTATTTGTTGTGATGGGTAACTCCTTCACTTCTAGGGGTTGCTCCCTGAAGTTTTACTTCAGTGAGAAAATTATTGGTCAGTTGGTTGAAAACAACACTTTAACTGCATGATTGAGCTTACTTCTTCCCAGCTATGATTTCAACAGTTACAGCATTGGTCACAGAGGAAAAATAATAGTTTCCTCCAACAGTCAATCTGTCATGTCCCCTGGCTGTGTTGTGGCTCCTGACTGCTGGTGAAATTAATCAGCTTGGCTCTTTGAAAACATGTTTCCTGGACACTAGTACATCGTTAAGGCCCCAGGAAGCTTGTCCATGACTTGTTTTCAGCAGTGACTGCATTTCCAGAAATTGTGTAATTGACTATTTATTCTTTCTTTGCTACTTTCTCTATTCCATAATAAGGAAATTTAAAGACAGGGGATGTCAAATGACTCCCCTATAAAATTTAGACTTAATTTAATTAAAATTTAAGAAATCAACTTGATTCTTTACTTCAAAATTGGGTAAATATTGCCTCTTTCTAATTTTTTTTCACCCTGAAAGTCTCTAGGCTTTCAGTCGGTTTTAACAGCAGAAACATGGTTCACTAGGAATAACAGCTATTTTTATGATACACTTATCTTGAGACTGTATAATCTCCTTCTGCTAACGTTGTTTAAAATAGAACATAGAATAGAGCTCGTCTGTCTGAGATCTTTTAAAACCTCTGATGAGAATACTTAAGATGACCACAAGTACAGTACAAGGATTGCTAGGAAATCAGTCACTTACCTCTGTGATTGAGTGAGTGAGCATAGTCCTTCAGTCATGTCTGACTCTTTGTGACCCCATGGGCTGTAGCCTCCAGGCTCCTCTGTCCTTGGGATTTTCCAGGCAAGCATACTGGAATGGGTTGCTATTCCCTTCTCCGGGGGATCTTCCTGATGCAGGGATTGAACCCTGGTCTCCTGCATTACAGGCAGATTCTATACTATCTGAGTCACCAGGGAAGCCTCTGTGATTATTGGACAGAAATGTTGATTTCAAAGCTCTGTAGGATAGACAAACAAATATATTTAACTAATGGCCACAGCTCCATGGGTCTGACAAATTCCTTGCAGAAAGTCTGTAAAGATCATCATTCCTGTGAGCATAGCTGGATAGTTTACTACGTGCTTCTGTGTGCTCAGTCATGTCTGACTCTTTGTGACTCCATGGGCTTTAACCCGCCAGGCTCTTCTGTCAGTGGGATTCTCCAGGCAAGAATACTGGAGTGTGTTGCTATTTCCTCCTCCAGGGTATCTTCCCAACCCAGGGATTGAACACAAATCTCCTGTGGCGCCGGGGTCCAGCCCCCGCAGGATCCAGGGAAACCCGAAGGAGAAACGGCTTCGGCGATTGCGATTGATTTAGAGAGAGAGATAAGGAAAGAATGCTGAAGATACGAAAATAGAGGAGAGAAAGAGGCTGATATTCCTTGGTTTACATAGAAAGCCAGTAAAACTCCAAGACAAAAAGTTTGCCCTGTTCACGGAGGCCACAGGTGCCCTCCCAGTCTCCCGAGGGAATGAAGATGCAGAACGTCTTCCCGTTCAGGTCTTAGAAACCCTGGCAGATAAGTGAATGCAGGGAGCCTCTATGCTCCAAGGGATCAGCCTGAAAAAGAGAGGGAGAGGGAGAGAAAGAGAGAGAGAGAGAGAGAGAGAGAGAGAGAGAGAGAGAGAGAGAGAGATAGAGAGAAGAAAAAAACATGGGGTGACCAAGCTGTTTTGATGAGCGAGGCCCAAAAGCTTTATTTTTCAAAAGGTACTTTTATACCTTGCCTTATACATAGAGGGAAATGAAAGATGCAAGGTCATACAGAGTCAGCCCAAACATTCTAGCAGTTTTGCACTTATCGAAACCAGGATTTTTTTCTGCATACCTTTCCCACAAATGATGTTGTGTACAGTATCTTCTGGCTTTGGAGGCCTGTGAACATTTTACGACCATCTTTTGATAAAGGCTGCTCAACCAGAAAACTTATTTACCCTCAAAGTGTTTTTTCGTCATATTTCTAATCTACGTCAGCCTCAGAAAATGCCAAACAGAGTTACGTTTTTCACAGAGCAAAGGTGCAGTGAGTTACAAGAAAGAACCAATTAGCTCAAAGATCTAATGTGGTTAATTTCAAGGCTACACTTGTTTTTCTTACATTCTCACTATGTTAACTAATGCATTCCCAGGGGCACAGTGGATAAGAGATATGGGAACTTAGCAACAAGCATTGGCCCAATAATGAAATCCTACATCAGCACTACTCTAATAACTTTTAACTCTTTCAAAGGCTCTATGTTTTCGGCTTTCCGTGCCTCTCACAGTTGGGAGGCTGTAAATAATCACATGCGTAGCTGTAAGAGTCTGGATATACCTGCCGAGCAAGCTAGAATGCTAACAGAGGGAGTTTGATTTGAAATATTCCTCTCATGTCCAGGAGACTTATTAGCTATAGTCCTAAGTTGATTTTCTCCAGAGAAAGGTGGTCAGGGTTAGCCCCCTGTTAATGTCAGAGGAGTTGGTGAAAGTCATGAAATAGTAAAACAGACAGATTCTGGTTTTGGGGTAGATGCTCGAGGAAGCCTGGGGAGCCCCTTGAGTCCTGAAGCCTTGCCTAACAGTTCTCTTCCACGTGACCCTGTCATGGGGGGGATCTCCCGTGGCGGCTCCTGGCACTGCGGCTCCTGCATTGCAGGCAGATTCTTTACCTGCTGAGCCATGGAGGAAGCCCACAGTTTTACCGTGGAAAGACCTTAAAAGGTCAGTTAGCCAGTCTTCCTGCTTTTGGATAAAGACAAATGATAAGAAATAGTCAAAGGTACTATTTTTAGCTGCGCTACTTTTGTGCACGTGTTCTGACCTCACTTCATGTGATTTCCTCCTTTTTAGACATGAAGCTTTTCTTAGTACAGTCGCTTAATATCCTTATTTAACATTCCCATTAGTGTTCAATGATGTGTAGGCTATACAGTCAGGAGTGAGTTTGTTAAGGCTTCATTGTATAATCATGATGTTTTCTCAGATTATTCCCTCAGGTATAAACCTCTTGGCTGAATTTGTCTTTAGGGTGCCCACTTGGTCAAGAAGTCTCTCTTAAAAATATCTGAAAAGACTCTTTAGTGTGGGATTCAGTGTCAACGATTTGTTGGCATTGGTCAAACCCACTATATGGCCAAAAAGCTGTATCCCACCATACTGATCAATGAGTTCCTGCGTTTGCAGGCTGACCTGGTTCAGACTGACCTGCAGTCCTTTCCAATCCTTTTTCTCTCTTGCTTTCATCTTTCACTATAGAGGCTGGAAAAGGTTTCTAAAAAATTCTCTCTCCTGCCTCTTTTGCTAAAAGGGGCCACCCCTGGGACACAGTTCTGCCCAAGTGGAAGTCTGCTAAGACTGTGTCTCAGAAAATGTCACTTTCTAAGTTAACAGGGACTGACTTGGCGAGTCTGGTCCTCCACTGCTTGTTTTAGCAGCTAACAAGGATGAGCCTAGAGTTACAGCAACCATCTTGGGATGGTTCCATTCACCCAGCACAGGGGAATCACAGAAACAAGGGTGTTACATAACTGAGCTTCTAGATCAATGCCAGCAACCACCTACCTCCAGATGGCTTTTTAAGTGACGAAAATAAATTTCTATTTAATTTCAGCCACTGTTTCATTATATGTACCTGAAAGCATACGGTATATGTATACACACATATATATATATATAATATATAAATATAACAAAGTTCTGGGTTTCTATCAGTTTATCCTCACTAGGGATCTGATAAGAAGCTGGAGGTTGAAATGGCAAAGAGATTTTTCTTGGACCCAGTCAGATTTCTTCTCTTTTGTTATTTTTGTTTGCTGACTCAAATTAGTGTCATAATTGCCTGTGCTAAATTCTACTTTTTAAAACAATTTCAGAACATTCTAAGTCTTTCAGAATTAATTCAAAATTTAGATTTTCAACAGAGTCTTTACTGACGGCATTTCTGTCTCCTCACCATTGTGATACTGAAATTTATGATTTGTTCTTTGAAATATTTAATAAGATTGACAATTCAGCTGCTCTTTCATCTAAAAATAATGGCGTTGCTGCTTGGGGGGGCGTCACTAGTCTGCTTCACTTTTGCCTCTCACTGTGAGAGAGAGTGAATCTTCCCAGTTGACCCCAAATTACATTGGACGGCGATCTCAACCTAGGTAGGAAAGAGGAGTTGCTTGGTGGGGTCATGCACTCTATGAAATTTCCTCTGTGGTACCATCAGAAATATTTTCTGGCTACAGCCACTTGAGATTTTATTATTTAACCATTTCCTGTGGACTTAGTTCTAAAGCTACATTTGAATAAAAATCTGCAGTGCTTATTATGCATTTATTAGGTGCCCAGTAAAAATATAGTATTTATATGCTAAGTGACAAATTGAGATTAAAAGAAACTTTATTGATTTCTCTTGTTTGATTCTCTTGACTCATTTAGAATACAGTTTGTATATAAGTTAAGGTTGTGAGTCAGCTTTACAGGAAGAAGTTAACAAATTAACATTGTAATTGAAATAGCCAGAAAATTTCAAAAAATACATAAAAACTAATTGTGGAAGAAAAGTTTAGGAAAATTAGTAAAGTAACATGTTCAGTTCAGTTCAGTCGCTCAGTCATGTCCGACTCTTTTCAACCCATGAATCGCAGCACGCCAGGCCTCCTTGTCCATCACCAACTCCTGCAGTTCACTCAAACTCACATCCATTGAGTCAGTGATGCCATCCAGCCATCTCATCCTCTGTCGTCCCCTTCTCCTCTGGCCCCCAATCCCTCCCAGCATCAGAGTCTTTTCCAGTGAGTCAACTCTTTGCATGAGGTGGCCAAAGTACTGGAGTTTCAGCTTTAGCATC
This sequence comes from Ovis canadensis, assembly GCF_042477335.2. Taxonomy (NCBI): domain Eukaryota; kingdom Metazoa; phylum Chordata; class Mammalia; order Artiodactyla; family Bovidae; genus Ovis; species Ovis canadensis. The sequence goes on along the minus strand of NC_091250.1, from coordinate 117,695,215 downwards.
ATTCCTTTCAAAGAACACCCAGGGCTGATCTCCTTTAGGACGGACTGGTTGGATCTCCTTGCAGTCCAACGGACTCTCAAGAGTCTTCTCCAACACCACAGTTCAAAAGCATCAATTCTTCGGCGCTCAGCTTTCTTCACAGTTCAACTCTCACATCCATACATGACCACTGGAAAAACCATAGCCTTGACTAGACGGACCTTTGTTGGCAAAGTAATGTCTGCTTTTCTATATGCTATCTAGATTGGTCATAACTTTCCTTCCAAGGAGTAAGTGTCTTTTAATTTCATGGCTGCAGTCACCATCTGCAATGATTTTGGAGCCCCCCCCAAAATAACATGAAGCACTAGCAAATTATGATTTTCAAGAAAGTAATACCAGAGTTTTACAAATCACTATTAGGGTCTCACAAATGCTGTACTGGTAATTAAATACATCTCTTGAGCTTTTTGCGTCTGGTCTTGGATGGAGGACTAGAAAAGCCAGAGAAACACAGCTTTGACTTTTTTGTTGTTGTTCAGTCACTCGGTCATGTCTTACTATTTGCAACCCCATGGACTGCAGCATGCCAGCCTTCCCTGTCCTTCACTATTTCCCGGACATTGCTCAAACTCATGTCCATTGAGTCAATGATACCATCCAAACACCTCATCCTCTGTCTCCCAATTCTGTTCTTGCCCTTAATCTTTCTCAGCATTAGGGTCTTTCCCAATGAGTCAGCTCTTCACATCAGGTGGCCAAAGTATTGGAGCTTAACCCTTTGTTTGGCTGTATTAATTCAACTGAGGGTAATGCAGCGTAAGTGAAAGAAAGTAAAGTATGAGAATAAAAAACCAGAAAGACCTTTGAGACTAAGCCAGGGCTGGTGCCCTAGAACTTGGCTCTTTTCTTACTTTTTTGAAGCACAACATCACTTGGAACTTTCTGCCATTCTCAAACCTTCCCAGCACTTGTAGTCATAGGCTTCTGATCAGATGCTTCCCCTAGAAGTCCTTTTCTCTGCTGTAAAACTCCTAGTCAAGGATAAAATGTTAAGCCTTCTGCAAAACATTCATAAAGACTTCAAAACATTTTGATTTCTATCCTGTATGCTCTCAGGGCACCTGCACAGCTTGTGTACACATGCAGAGTTTATATATTCTAACACCATCACATATTATGGTAATTTGTTGATTTATATGTCTTTCTCCCTTCCTAGACATTAATTCTGTGAGAGTAGGAGCTGTGACTCATTTATCTCCCTAAACCAGGACCTCACAATGCCTGAGACAGAGTAAGTGTGCAATAAATCTTTGTCAAGTTGATGAGTGTCCTAGAAAGGGAATGACTCAGCAGTAAGTTCAGTGGCGGTAACATAAATGTTGCATTACCACAGGTCTCAGGATCAGGGTAGGGGGAAAATCAGTTCAGATTAAATAATGATTTTTAGCAATTTAGAACTTGTGTGCATGCATACTTAGTCACTCAGTTGTGTCTGACTCTTTGCAACCCCATGGACTGTAGCCAACTAGGCTCCGCTGTCCGTGGGATTTCTCAGGTAAGAATACTGGAATGCGTTGCCATTTCCTCCTCCAGGGGATCTTCCTGACTTAGGGATCAAAACCCTGTGTCTTCTGTATTGTAAGCAGATTCTTTATCTGCTGAACCATCAAGGAAGCCCCTAGAATTTGTGTATAAGGTGCTTAATCATGCCAATATTTATCAGCTACCTTCAGGTGTAAGAAAGAGACATCTTGATTCAAGTTGGCTCAGACAATAAGGGAACTTGTTGTCCAAACAAAAGAAAGTACTGAGACAGAGCAGGCTGAGAGTGGAATGAAATCAGGACTCCAGCTTCATGACTTCAGGATTCTTTTGGCTCCTCCTCCTTCCTTCCACTGGGCTTTGGCCTCCGACTGGCTTTCTTCATCATTGGCAGGTGGCTGCCAGCAGCATGGGCAGTAACACACATTCTTTTCTGGAGTAGACCACCCTTCTTATCACAGAGCAAATATTCCTCCCTTTAGGCTGATTGGTTCCACTTAAAGTGAAAGAAAATCAAGTCGCTCAGATGTGTCCAACTCTTTGTGACCCCATGGACTGCAGCCTACCACATTCCTCTGTCCATGGGATTTTCCAGGCAAGAGTACTGGAGTGGGTTGCCATTGTCTTCTCCAGGGGATTTTCCCAACTCAGGGATTGAACCCGGGTCTCCTGCATTGCAGGCAGACACTTTACCATCTGAGCCACCAGGGAAGTCCTTAAGTTCCACTTAAGTTGTGCATTAGCCCTGACTATTATGATATTATGATTGCAATGTAGCCCTGGTTTCTTTAAAAATATTTTCTGTGATTCATGTGTATAGGATTATTTTAGTAGGTAGCATCAGGGCCTCAGTAGAAGGCCTTGTCCTGTGAAATATTCTCCAGCACATCTACTCCCATCCTTAATATTCACAGTATTTGAACGAAGCAAAGATGAGATGCTTTCCACGGTGGGATGGAAGCTGATTTGGGAAGCAGTCTCTAGGAAGACTCAGCCAATGATTCTTCTCACCAGCCAATTGGATGTGCTCAGATGGGAGTCATAGTAAGGGACATGGTCACTAATGCAACCTGACAGGTTCCTGAGAAAAAGAGTGAGGACTTGCTTTCTGCAAACTGCTCTATGGTATGAAAGAGGTACTAAATGGGATGCATTTAGCTCCTGTGAAAAGTAACTCTGGCAGTGAGAGAAGGTGAATTCTCCCCAGCTAATTCAGGTCATTTTGTGAATACCATGTCACTTCCTGGAAATATATTGGTTGACCCAAAAGTTTGTTGGGGTTTTTCCATGAAATGTTACAAAAAACCCAAATGAACTTTGGGGCCAACCCTATAGTAAATATGGAGAAGGGAGTGGCACCCCACTCCAGTATTCTTGCCTGCAGAATCCTGTGGACGGAGGAGCCTGGTGGGCTACAGTCCAGGGGGTTGCAAAGAGTCGGACATGACTGAAGTGACTTGAATGCATGCAATATAGTTGGAATGACTGTGATTGGCTTACTAGTCTGGAGATTCTCTTGAAATTGCAGGAAATTAACTTCCCCCAACCAAGCAGGCTGAACGTGGGAAGGTGTGAAGGCTAAGAGCACAGACAGCCCCACTGCCTGCATTCAGATTTCCGCCTCTTCTGCTTACCTGCTCTGTGAATTAGCGCAAGCTAACTCTAACTCAGATTCTTCATTTTTAGTAGGAGTGATAACAGTACTTACTTCATAAAGTTACCCTGAGGTTTAGTGTGTTATTAGATGCAAATTATTAAGAAACATAGAAGGCACTACTGAAGTGTTAGCTCTCACTTTTTGATTATTTAACCAAAATTGGTGTTATATTAAAAAGGTGAAAGCAATGAATAGATTCTATGTAGGTAAGCAGCAATGGTCATTATGTAAGTTTTTGTTTTCCTTATTAAGTTAGCTGTTGGGCCAGTGTGTGTTCTGTAATTTATTGTTTAGAGCCATGTACACAGTTATACTGAGAAAATCAGTGTCTTCAAAGCAACTCAAATATAAGATGTAAAAAGAACTCTTACAGGGACTTCCCTGGTGGTCCAGTGGTTAAGAATCCACCTTGCAGTGCAGGGGACTCAAATTCAATCCCTGGTCAGGCAACAAAGATCCCACAAGTCACAGAGCAATTAAGCTTGTGAACCACAACTACTGAACCTACACACGACAACTAAAAAGTCCGTGTGATGCAACAAAAGATCCCAAATGATGCAACAAAGATTCCATGTACTTCAACTAAGACCTGATGCAGCCAAATAAATAAATAAAAATATTAAAGAGCTCTTACAGTTAGTATTATGTCATACACACAGGATTGAAAGAGATAGGTTATGCAAGCAATTGGATATCCTAAGAAGAGATTGTGTCAGTGTCCAAGGATTAGGGAGTCTTCTAGAGTTTCCCAAATTTCAGTGTTAAGTTTGACAAGAAAATTTCTTAGGCTCAAAGAGACCACATGATGCCATTCAAAATAGAAAAGCCAGGGACACTTAGGCTCAGCCCTTTGATTATCCCTCTGAAAGTTACCTTTTAAACTGGTTGCTGTCATTTTATTGCTCTCCAACACGTCCTCTGGGAACCACAAAATACACATATGCACTCTGTATGGTACTTGATAGTGCCTCCCGGATGTTCGCAGGAAGTGTCATAAGCCACATTATGGTTCTTACAGGACGCTGTGTTTATTAGAGTTGCTTCTAAACTGGCACTTCACTTATTAATGCTGAAAGGTGTTATTAAGGACTATTGTGAATTCAACCACTAGAAATGACCTTTTGTTTGATGCATATTAAAGAGAAGCATAAGATCCAGTAAGTATTCAGTTCAGTTCAGTCGCTCAGTCGTGTCCGACTCTTTGCAACCCCATGAATTGCAGCACGCCAGGCCTCCCTGTCCATCACCATCTCCCGGAGTTCACTCAAACTCGCGTCCATTGAGTCCGTGATGCCATCCAGCCATCTCATCCTCGGTCGTCTCCTTCTCCTCCTACCCTCAATCCCTCCCAGCATCAGAGTCTTTTCCAATGAGTCAACTCTTCGCATGAGGTGGCCAAAGTACTGGAGCTTCAGCTTTAGCATCATTCCTTCCAAAGAAATTGCAGGGTTGATCTCCTTCAGAATGGACTGGTTGGATCTCCTTGCAGTCCAAGGGACTCTCAAGAGTCTTCTCCAACACCACAGTTCAAAAGCATCAATTCTTTGGCGCTCAGCCTTCTTCACAGTCCAATTCTCACATCCATACATGACCACAGGAAAAACCATAGCCTTGACTAGACGGACCTTAGTCAGCAAAGTAATGTCTCTGCTTTTGAATATACTATCTAGGTTGGTCATAACCTTCCTTCCAAGGAGTAAGTGTCTTTTAATTTCATGGCTGCCATCACCATCTGCAGTGATTTTGGAGCCCCAAAAAATAAAGTCTGTCACTGTTTCTACTGTTTCCCCATCTATTTCCCATGAAGTGATGGGGCCAGATGCCATGATCTTCATTTTCTGAATGTTGAGCTTTAAGCCAGCTTTTTCACTCTCCTCTTTCACTTTCATCAAGAGGCTTTTTAGCTCCTTTTCACTTTCTGCCATAAGGGTGGTGTCATCTGCATATCTGAGGTTATTGATATTTCTCCCGGCAATCTTGATTCCAGCTTGTGTTTCTTCCAACCCAGCGTTTCTCATGATGTACTCTGCAAAGAAGTTAAATAAGCAGGATGACAATATACAGCCTTGACGTCCTCCTTTTCCTATTTGGAACCAGTCTGTTGTTCCATGTCCAGTTCTAACTGTTGCTTCCTGACCTGCATATAGGTTTGTCAAGAGGCAGGTGAGGTGGTCTGGTATTCCCTTCTCTTTTAGAATTTTCCAGTTGATTGTGATGAAATTGCAGGTATCTCAAATATAAGAAGCTTTACCTTTTGCATAACCCTTGTTGCAGTGTCTTCTCTGATTTCATGTTGTCATTCATTAAACATGATTCTACGTGGATGTGTTGTAGTGTCACAGATTATTAAGATGCACAAAACGGTTGGCATTATTTTTCTAAATGTTTTTAAAAAGTATGTAATACTTCTCTTTTTCATACAGATTTTCTCCCCTAAGCTTTATGCTTCTTTAGTTGTAATGTAAGAATTATAAAGAACACTTGGAAAAGTGTGTATCTGTGTAGCACTGTGAATGTGCTAGTATAGGTCTCTACTTATGTGACTTTAAGAAATATAGCTGTGTTGGGTCTTAGTTGTGTAATGTGGAATCTTTGTTGTAGCGCGCTGGCTCAGTAGTTGCAGAGTGTAAGGTTAGTTGTCCTACGGCATGGCACGAGCATATTAGTTCCCTGACCAGGGATGGAACCTGCATCTCCTGCACTGGAAAGTGGATTCTTAATCTCTAGACCACCAGGGAAGTCCCCACTTATGTAACTCTTAAATACGTGCTTCCATTTGGACTTCTTCTTTGTACTCCAGCATTAATCAGGAAACGAATATTTATTGAATTGCTACTACCTGCCAGGTAGTGTTCCCTGTATAGCAGTGAATCAAAAGTCATACCTGCTGTTGTGAAACTCACTACATTCTAGTGGGTTCAGGAGGAGGTTAGGCTTACAGGGGAGGACAGACAGTAAACAAGCCAAGAAAGAAACTGTAAGTTTGCAAAGAACAGGGCCATGTGAGGAAACAGGGACTCAGAGTACTAGGGCTGGCAGGTAATCACTTCATTACCTAGGTGATCAGGGAAAATGTCAGCGGGCATGTGATGTTTGAACCAAGACTGGAAGCACCCCAAGGCAGGAGATACAAGAGCGTTTCAGATGGAGCGAAGAATGCGTGCAAAGGTCCTGAGGTGGGAGTGTGCCTAAGGTATCTGGGGAGCTACCATGAGTGTCTGGAGTGGAACAGGTGAGGTAAGGAAGAGTAGAGAACAAGCTTAGAGACTCTGAGGGTGCCAGACTGTCTACCCTGATAGAGAGGATTTGGGATTTGACTCTGAATGCATTTGGAGTCATTTGGGGTTTTGACCAGGGAAGAAAGCATGGTTTCTCTGGTGACTGTGTATTTTTTTTTTTAATTTTTTTTAATTTTAGTTTTTTATTTTTTAAATTTAAAAATCTTTAATTCTTACATGCATTCCCAAACATGAACCCCCCTCACACCTCCCTCCCCATAACAACTTTCTGGGTCATCCCCATGCACCAGCCCCAAGCATGCTGCATCCTGCGTCAGACATAGACTGGCGATTCAATTCACATAATAGTATACATGTTAGAATGTCATTCTCCCAAATCATCCCACCCTCTCCCTCTCCCTCTGAGTCCAAAAGTCCATTATACACATCTGTGTCTCTTTCCCTGTCTTGCATACAGGGTCATCATTGCCATCTTCCTAAATTCCATATATATGTGTTAGTATACTGTATTGGTGTTTTTCTTTCTGGCTTACTTCACTCTGTATAATCGGCTCCAGTTTCATCCATCTCATCAGAACTGATTCAAATGAATTCTTTTTAACGGCTGAGTAATACTCCATTGTGTATATGTACCACAGCTTTCTTATCCATTCATCTGCTGATGGACATCTAGGTTGTTTCCATGTCCTGGCTATTATAAACAGTGCTGCAATGAACATTGGGGTACATGTGTCTCTTTCAATTCAATTCTTTGAATAGACCAAATGTGCATGCTAAGTTGCTTCAGTCGTGTCCAACTCTTTGCAGTCCAGGCTTCTCTGTCCATGGGATTCTCCAGGCAAGAATACTGCAGTGTGTTGCCGTGCCATCCCCAGAGGATCTTCCAACTCAGAGATCAAACGTGTGTCTCCTGCACTAGTAGGCAGATTCTTTATGACTGAGCCACCTGGGAAGCCTGAGGTTATGCAGAGCGTTAAAGTATTTAAAAAAATACACATCAGATCACATCACTCTTCTGCTTTAAATTCCTCTGTGTTTCATTTTGTGATATGAACTTTCTACCTTGGCAGTTGACCTTGATGGCTACTCCATTTCTTCCAAGGGATTCTTGCCCACAGTAGTAAATAAAATGGTCATCTGAATTTAATTCACCCATTCCAGTCCATTTTAGTTCACTGATTCATAAAATGTCAATCTTTTCTCTTGCCATCTCCTGTTTGACCACTTCCAGTTTGCCTTGATTCATGGACCTGACATTCCAGGTTCCTATGCAGTATTGCTTGTTACAGTATCAGACTTTGCTTCTATCACCAGTCACATCCACAACTGGGTGTTGTTTTTGCTTTGGCTCCATCTCTTCATTCTTTCTGGAGTTATTTCTCCACTGCTCTCCAATAGCATATTGGACACCTACTGACCTGGGGAGTTCATCTTTCAGTGTCCTATCTTTTTGCCTTTTCATACTGTTCATGGGGTTCTCAAGGCAAGAATACTGAAGTGGTTTGCCATTCCCTTCTCCAGTGGACCACATTCTGTCAGCCCTCTCCACCATGACCTGTTCATCTTAGGTGGCCCTGCGCAGCATGGCTCATAGTTTCAATGAGTTAGACAAGGCTGTGGTCCATGTGATCAGATTGGTTGGTTTTCTGTGCTTGTGGTTTTCAGTCTGTCTGCCCTCTGATGGAGAAGGTTAAGACCCTTATGGCAGAAAGCGAAGAATAACTAAAGAGCCTCTTGTTGAAAGTGAAAGAGGAGAGTGAAAAAGTTGGCTTAAAATCAACATTAAGAAGATTAAGATCATGGCATCTGGTCCCATCACTTCATGGCAAATAGATGGTGAAACAGTGGAAACAATGACAGACTTTATTTTTTTGGGCTCCAAAATCACTGCAGATGGTGACTGCAGCCATGAAATCAAAAGAGACTTGCTCTTTGAAAGAAAAGTTATGACCAACCTAGACAGCATATTAAAAAGCAGAGACATTACTTTACCAACAAAGGTCCGTCTAGTCAAAGCTATGGTTTTTCCAGTACTCATGTATGGAAATGAGAGTTGGACTATAAAGAAAGCTGAGTGCCAAAGAATTGATGCTTTTGAACTGTGGTTTTGGAGAAGACTCTTGAGAGTCCCTTGGACTGCAAGGAAATCCAACCTAAAGGAAATTAGTCCTGAATATTCATTGGAAGGACTGATGCTGAAACTGAAACTCCAATCCTTTGGTCACCTGATTCAAAGAACTGACTCATTTGAAAAGACTCTGATGCTGGCAAAGATTGAAGGCAGGAGGAGAAGGGGACGACAGAGGATGAGATGGTTGGATGGCATCACCGACTCAATGGACATGAGTTTGAGTAAACTCCGGGAGTTGGTAATGGACAGGGAGGCCTGGTGTGCTGCAGTCCATGGGGTCACTAAGAGTCAGACACGACTGAGCAGCTGAACTGAACTGACTGACCTTGGCAGTATTAATCGCATTATAATCTGACCTATGTTTCTATCTGGCCTTATCAAAGGACTCAAAATTTGACTCCCTTTTACAGGCATATTCTTTTCTCTGTTTTCCAGTTGGCTCACATCTACTCATCTTTCAGGACGTGGTGAACTGAATAATGTCCTCTCACTCCAAATATCTACATCCGGATTCCCAGAACCCATGACCATGATACCTTACATAGTAAAACACTTTGCAGGTGTGATTGAATTAAGACTCTTGCCATGAGGCTGCTACCCTGTATTATTCAGGTGGACTCAGTGTAACCACAAGAGTCCCTATGAATTGGGGAGGAGGGTCAGAGTCAGGAGAAAGAGATTTGGTAACTGAAGCAGAGGTCAGAAGGAGAGAGATTTGAAAGTCCTACATTGCTATTGACTTTGAAGATGCAGGAAGGTGGTCATGATCCAAGGAGTGTAGGAGGCCCTGGAAGCTGGTCAAGGCAGCTGATGCTCCCTCAGAGCCTCCAAGGGGAGCTAAGCCAACACCTTGACTTTAGCCTGGGGGAACTGACTGTGGACTTGACCTCCAGGAACTATTGTTCAGTTGCTCAGTCGTGTTCGACTCTTTTCAACCCTGTAGAATGCAGCACACCAGCCTTCCCTGTCTTTCACTGTGTCCTGGAGATTGCTCAAACTCTTGTCCATTAAGTTGGTGATGCCATCCAACCATCTCATCCTCTGTTGTTCCCTTTCCTCCTGCCCCCAATCTTTCCCAGCATCAGGGTCTTTTCCAATGAGTTGCTTCTTTGCCTCAGATGGCCAAAGTATTGGAACTTCAGCATCAGTCCTTACAGTGAATACTCAGGGTTGATTTCCTTTAAAATTGACTGGTTTGATCTCTTGCTGTTCAAGGGACTTTCAAGAGCCTTTTCTAGTACCACAACTCAAAAGCATCAATTCTTCAACACTCAGCCGCCTTTGTGGTCCAACTCTCACTTCCATACATGACTACTGGAAAAACCATAGCTTTGACCACAAAGACCTTTGTAGGCAAAATAATGCCTCTGCTTTTTAGTACGCCGTCTAGATTTGCCATAGCTTTTCTTCCAAGGAGCGCACATCTTTTAATTTCATGGCTGAAGTCACTGCCCACAGTGATTTTGGAGCCCAAGAAAATAAAATCTGTCACTATTTACATTTTTTCCCCTATTTATTTGCCATGACATGATGCGACTGGATGCCATGGTTTTTGTTTTTTGAATGTTGAGTTTTAAGCCAGATTTTTCACTCTCCTCTTTCACCTTCATCAAGAGGCTGTTTAGATCCTCTTTGTTTTCTGCCATTAGGGTGGTGTTATCCACGTATCAGAGGTTATTGATATTTCTGCCAGCAGTCTTTAAGGTATTATCCTTGTAAAATTTGTTGCAGCAGCAGTGGGAAATTAATAGGGGACATAAATCTCTCTCTCTCTCTCTTTTTTGTAGTGAAACAAGGAGGGAAAAGAGTACACTACATATGACTAGACACACAGGTGCTCTCAGAGAGAGAGTTACATATTCATAGCAGTTTGAATCACCTATGTGGGGCATTTCTTCTGGGATTCCTTTGGCCAGTCAGTTTGATTTGGCTGGTTCTAAGTCTGTGTTGGGCTTATCTCAGGAACCTCCCATGTGCAGGCATGCATTGCTCAGCCAAGATGGATTCCAGCGAAGAGGCCTGTGGGTAGCTTTGGCATCACTCCCCTTTTGACCTTCAAGGAGCTTTCTAGTCAAGAAGGTCTCCCTGACTTTGAGAATGAGAAATATGTGGTCTCTTTGCTGGGCAGGGCCCAGCATCCTCTCTCAGTTGTCCTCCTGTTGATATTTTGGAGTTTCTGTCCTCAGAGAATGAACTCCAGTGCTCACCTGGGGTGGGAGGGGCATCTTCTCTTTCTGAAACTTGTCCTCAGCACACTGTTCACCTCCAGCCCTGCTGACTCAGGTGCTGGAGTCCAGCAGCTCCTCGTCTACTCAGCTATCAGCACTTTGCTCACAGCTTTGCAACTGTTTACTTGTCTTTCTCCAGACTGTGAAAGATGCTTGAGGGAAGTGTTTTTTGTTTTTGTTTTTTTAACCTCATTTATCTTTATATTTTCAGTACAAATCACTGGACTTGGCAAATAGTGGATATTCAATAAAAGATGAGTGACTTTCCACTATTATGTAATATATGTCAATTAGCACTAACGGAGAGTAGAAACGCATCTTACTACATTTTAATGAAATATAACAAGTATATTGAGAAGTGTACAGAGCCCAAGTGTGAAGTATGATGGATTTTCATGAGGTGAACACACCAAAATCATCAGCCAGATCAAGAAATGAAACATTGTGGGCACCCAGGAGCCCTCCTTGCGTCCCACCCCTGTCCTGACCTCTAATACCAGGGAGTCTGTGCAAACAAAACATATTTTTGATAGGAATTAGGAATATTGAATTTCAAAATGAATTTCCCTTTTGATCAAGTAAGGGTGATCAACAGAAATGTTTGAGACTCAGATAAAAATCTTTCCTTCTGAGGCCTCAGTTTCTTCATCTAGAAAGCAAGGAGGTGCCCAGTAATCTCAGTTCATTTCCGTGTGTGAGTCTAAGAATTGGTTTCTGTGATGTCTGGGTGAATTTGATAATGCAGGAAAATTGGATTTTATCATTAAAGCTTGTATGTTATTAAATTATAGGATAATATGATATAATCCAGATTCTTTACCTGGACAAATGAATGTAGCACCAGAGTAGAGGAGCAGTGACTGGTGATGATTTTTATTTTTCTTGATTCCTCTCTTTCCTCCTAATCTGCTGTTGCATGCTTTCAGTAAATGCATGAAGGCATCTGCCTACTTTATAAGTAAATAAGATGGCTGAAATTTTTCTTACAAAGACATGGACTTCCTGAAAAGGTCTTAGAGATTGCTGATTTCAGTCTAACATTATAACTTCCCCCTTAATGTACAGGACAGTGTTTCTAGAGTATTCTAAACTTTGAGAGCTAGAGGATTAACTCTGGGGTCAGTGAGTAAAAATCCATGTTAATAAGGAAACTGACAATGATGATATTAAATAGAAAAGTTGATTTGTTCAATTGTTTAGAAAAAGAAAACAAATTCTCTTTACTTGTTAATAGATTTGTCAGAGGATCACTCATTTATTTTACTAAAGTGTTTCGTGTTGAAGATTTGGGCTAGGTATTCATGGTTTAAATGAAAGTAGTCAAGATACTATTTTAAAGAAAATGAAAGTGAAAACCAAGTATCTAACAAAGACATAGAAAGAAAATGGTTCTTATTTTGTAAGTAGCATTATAATTTATATCAAATTCAACTCAGAATTTTGAATATAACCTATCCTGAATTTTGGAATATATTTTTGTAAGAATATTATTGTCTATTACTCAAAGGATGATAGAAAAAATACTACTTATTGACCAAATAATATATATCAGAATTTTTACATTAATTTCTTATTTTTATGACTCCATATGTCAACACTGAAACAGAGGTACTATTTTTCCCATTTTATGTATAAGTTAATGGAAGCACTGAAAGATCAAATTCAAGGTCGCATAGTTAGTTCACTGTGAGTCCTACATTTTAGTGCAGAGACACTGACTCTATAGTTTCATTTTTTTAAATTTTCTTCATGCTAGGCAGCTTCACTCTGATATATATTATGATTGAGAAGACAGTCATTTTACATATGATTCTTGGTTTTAAAGGAAAAGCCTTGGCCTGTTATCTTTTTTCCTCTTCTTTCATCTAAAATCAGTGTCACCTAGAATGTGTAACTTGGAATGCGCACACCTTGGGAAACACAATACCATATCCTGGGCTTCTGAGCATCTCTTTTTGGTTCTTGCAATGACTGCCACAAGGATGGGTAGGTTAAGAAAACCTGATCAAAGCAAAATGGTCAGAAAAATCTGTGGTTGCTTTAGAAGGTGCCTAGGGTAGAAAGGTGCTAAACCAAAGGGGTGGGAAATAGTACACTGCTGTACAAGGTGGTACCTTTCCACTTTTTTTCAGACTCAGGGGGTAAGGATAGCCTTGAAAATCCACCACCAAAATGTTAGTTAGAAGAAATCGAGCATTGAAAAACATCATGCTCTTTTATTCCCATTAATAGAATAGAAGGACAAATTGTGGTTTATTTACTCAATGAAATCTTGTACAATAGTAAAAATGATACATTGAGTGGCATGCACCAGCATGGATGAATTTGGGGAGTATAATGTTGAGTGAAAGGAAAATTTCAAAGATTGTATATAATATGATTCTAAAGACTGCCAAGCACTTGCTTGTCACTGGTGTGTCAACTTTCAAAAGATGCTCTCTGGGGAGGGAGATTCATGCCTGGAAGAAGCAAAATAGCTGAGACATACCTATTCAGCCAAATCTTTGTGGCAGTCACTCAGAAAATTTATTTTTCCCTAGAATGTTTTTAAACTAGTTCTTCCCCATACTATGAAAGTGAAAAATGAAAGCCATTCAGTCGTGTCTGACTCTGCAACCCCACGGACTATAGAGTCCATGGAATTCTCCAGGCCAGAATATTGGAGTGGGTAGCCTTTCTCTTCTCCAGGGTGTCTTCCAAACCCAGGGATCAAAGCTAGGTCTCCTGCATTGGAGGCAGATTCTTTACCAGCTGAGCCACAAGGGAAGCCCAAGAATACTGGAGTGGGTAGTTTTAACTTCCAGTTATTCCTATAACTAGGCCTTATGTAATCATCAGTTATTCTGACTTTACTGAGTACTTAGATTCTGTATTATAACATATGTATTCCTGAGTTACCCAAATTAGTTAAATGTATGGTTTTGCTCCTTGGGTCTTTGTGCTTGGTTCTTTGTCTATATTTGACTACCGGCTGCTCAAAAACAAGGGCCATGACTACTTTCTGTGAAACCAAGAGCTCAGAAGATTGGAACATAAGCCTGACCTTTCTATTTCTGACATGATTCTTGGAAGATATTTAACCTCTTTGGGTGGTTTCCTTAACTTCAAAATGGGAATAGTAACTCTTTCACCCATTTACTATTAAGGGGCTTGCATTATGTGAAAAGAAAACTCTTGGAACCCCAAGAAGGGCTTTGAGGCTTGTATATATGAACAGTTTTCAGCCCTGCATGGCCTGTCATGTAGCCATCACTCCAGAAAGGACAGACCAGGAGTCACTTGTCTATGCTTTTCTTCATGTTTTTTTCCTTTGACTTTTTTTTTTTAAACCAATAAAAAGGCATATGAAAGTAAATAAAAATTAAATAGGAGAGGAAGATAAAGGGAACTTTTATTACATTTCTTATTATGCATTCCCTGATACACATTTTTAGAGTATCTAGTACTCTTGCCTGGAAAATTCCATGGACGGAGGAGCCTGGAAGGCTGCAGTCCATGGGGTCGCTGAGGGTCAGACATGACTGAATGACTTCACTTTCACTTTTCACTTTCATGCATTGGAGAAGGAAATGGCAACCCACTCCAGTGTTCTTGCCTGGAGAATCCCAGGGACGGGGGAGCCTGGTGGGCTGCCGTCTATGGGGTTGTACAGAGTCGGACACGACTGAAGCGACTTAGCAGCAGCAGCAGAAGACTGAGGCAGTGGTTTGAGTAAATTACATGGTTGCATTTAGTGTGAAGATACATACTTAATAAACTCTGTTATCTATTTTTGCAAAATTGTTTTAATGTCTTGTGGAAATGAGTATAATCCAAATGTCTACCTTAGGTGTTATATTTGTGTAGACTGTGAACAGATCTAACCAATAAATTTGCTCATGTTTGTAGTATAGTCTAGCGGTCAGCAAACAATAGACCATGGGTCAGTTTGGTCCACAGCTCCTTTGTAAAAATAAAGCTTTATTGGAACACAGCTTGGAATTTTGTTTATGTACAGCAGAGTTAATAGTTGTGACAGAAACTGCCTGGCCTAAAAGCCTAAAATATTTACTAATACTCTGTGACCCTTTATAGATGAAGTTTGGTGACCCCTGGTATAGACCAGTTCCAGTTAAAAATGGCCCCATTTGTTTCTCTGTAATGTAAGAGTACTTGATTCAGATGTAACCTAATGTCTAATGCTAAACTTCTAAGAATGGGACTGGCTTCATGGATACTTGGCTTAAGACTCTATTGCTGCCATCTTGAAATAATAATAAATTTTGGAAGGGGGCCTGTGTTATATTTTGAAGGGAGCCCCACACCTTATGTAGCTAGTCCTGTCTAAGAACATGTATTTTTATAACATTTAGAGTCAAAAACATGAGGGGAAATGATTAGTATCCCTCTACTTGGGGTTCCAGGTGGCTCTGGGGTAAAAAATCCACCTGCCAATGCAGGACACGCAGGAGACACTGGTTTGATCCCTGAATTAGGAAGAATCCCTGCAGGAGAGAATGGCAACATTCCAGTATTTTTGCCTAAAAAATCCCATGGACAGAAGAGCCTGGCAGACTGCAGTCCATGGGATTGCAAAGAGTCAGATATGACTGAGTGACTGAGCACATCCCTCTAATTACTTCAACAGAAGTTGCAAGATTTAGCTAATAAAAATACAAATGCCCAATTAAATTAGAATTTCAAATAATGACCAATAAATAAGCTTTTTAGTATAAGTGTGTCTCAAATATTGCAGGTATTTTATTTGGATATTCAACTTCTACACAACTGGTAAAAGCTCTCTAGGGATGATAATAAAGATGTATCTTAAATATCTACAGTGCAATTACAGGATATACTACAGAAATCATTTTAATAACCGGGGTAATATATTAGGCTATTAAAAGTCCCCTCCTTGCATTTTGACTTTCTTGTCATCATTAGTCTTGGGTGAAGATTCTAATGCTTATCAATTCATCTTTTCTGACAAAATATTCAGCTGGAACTAAAATTGTAATATTCCTTCAATGTATCTTTTCTAGTTATCTCAGCTTTAGATTTTTCATATTAATTTGTCTTAATTGGAGGCTAATTACTTTACAATATTGTGGTGGTTTTTGCCATACATCGACATGAGTCAGTCATGGGTGCACATGTGTCCCCCATCCTGAACCCCCTCCCACCTCCCTCCCCACCCCATCTCCCTGGGTTGTCCCAGAGCACCAGCTCTGAGTGCTCTGCTTCATGCATCAAACTTGCACTGGTCGTCTATTTTATATATGGTAATATACATGCTTCAATGACCACTTTTTCTAGGACTATTAAATTGCCTTTTGTATCTGAGCAGATAAAAAAGGTAATTAATAAAACAAAAAGTAGCCTGAACAAGTATTTAAAAGTGCCAAGACTTTATAATTTCCAATAAAACTAGAGATGATAAAAATGTTGACTAGATGTTATGCAATATTTTAGGATTAAAATCATTGCGGCAGTAACATTTTGCTGAAATTCAAATTGTACAAAAATAAAGGTGAATAAATCAAGGGTGGTTTTAAAGAATTAATTTATAAATTAGTTCTATAGTAGGGAGTTAGTAAGGTGAGCTTGTACAAGTACAATTTCCTTAGTACAGAGGTACTGTATTAACTTTGATGTATATAAGTGATATGAATCAATAATTCCAATAATCCTCTTGATTCCTCACTTGCATAGAAAGTAGAATATTCACAAAAATAATCCTGAAATAAAATTAGTAGAGATAGTTTATTTCAAAAATTAGCAGTGAACAGTAGGCTGTCATGATAGGCAAAGGTACTTCATAGTCTTTTTGAATGTTTTCTTAGAAATGAGTAAGGGAAGCTCTCTTTATATGTTACATGTTATTTTCTTTAAGTGGTAAAATTTAAAATCATATGGTAATTCTTGCAGTGACATTTCACATGCTTAATCTCCCATTTAAGAAAGAAATTAATAACCTTCAAAAAGAAATACAGTCCTGAATGAGAAATATATTTTGGAATCAACCTAACTGTGTTATTTTGGTTTTTTAAATAATCACTTATATATAAAAACTGAGAAACACTTTTTCCCAAACTGATTGATTATTTGCAGTTCTGATAATTCAGAATTATTCTCTGAGCATGTCATTTTAATTTTGTCAGAAAATTATATTATACGTGTGATTTTCATAAAATAAAATCCAAAAAAGTTGAATTTATCATCTTGCAAAAAGTAATAAAGTTCCTATATATTTCATGTTTTTAATCTGGTCTGCAATGAAAAGCCAGTTATTTCTCTGCATTTAAAAAAATTAATTTCTTTGATGTGGACCATTTTAAAAGCCTGTATTGAATTTGTTGCAATATTACTTGTGTTTTATGTTTTTTTTTTTTTTTTTTGCCCTAAGTCTTGTGGGATCTTAGATTCCTGACCAGGGATCGAACCTGCACCCCCTGCATTGGAAGGCAAAGTCTTAATCACTGGACCACCAGGGAAGTCCCGTCCTTGCATTTTTGTTGTTCAGCTACTCAGTCATGTCTGACTCTTTGTGACCCCATGGATTGCAACACACTAGGCTTCCTTGTCCTTCACTGTCTCTCGGAGTTTGCTCAAACTCAAGTCCACTGAGCTGATGATGCCATCCAACCAGCTCATCCTCTGTCGCCCTCTTCTCCTCCTGCCCTCAGTCTTTCCCAGCATGAGGGTCTTTTCGAACAAGTCAGCTCTTCGCATCAGGTGGCGAAGCTTCAGTCTTGGAGCTTCAGCTTCAGCATCAATCCTTCCAGTGAATATTCAGGGTTGATTTCCTTTAGGACTGACTAGTTTGATCTCCTTGTCCAAGGGTCTCTCAAGAGTCTTCTCCAGGACCATAGTTCGAAAGCATCAATTCTTCAGTGCTTGGCCTTCTTTATGGTCCAACTCTCACATCCCTACACAACTACAGGGAAAACCATAGCTTTGAATAGATGGACCTTTGTCGGCAAAGTGATGTCTCTGTTTTTTAATATGCTGTCTAGGTTTGTCATAGCTTTTCTTCCAAGGAGCAAGCGTGGTTTAATTTCATGCCTGAAGTCACTGAATTTTTGATGAATATCAAAATATGAATAATTTTCTTCACAACAATATATCAGTTTCTCCTGATGGATAGTGTTTGGAGAGTGTTTACCTACGAAGACAAGTGCTGGAGAAAAGAGTTTTGTAAGTCATTTCTATATGATTAATCCTTGATAAACATTGACTAATATGCTAGGGCTTTCCCTTTTAGGTGTGGGTATTAGGTAGATTAATCTTGATGGCTCTGCATGCATATTGCTGCCATATGGTCTTTTCACAGTGACTAGTTTATTATTTTATTATGACCAAATTTTAGCTCATTGAAGATATTTTAATGATCCATAATTAATATATCTGGGAGTGTAGGCAGTAGATATGAACAAATTAGACTTCACATGGCTCCTGGAATGAATGTGAATGGGTCCTTTGTTCTTCCCATTAGGATTTAACTGGGATTTTTATGTTTAAACTTAACAGAAGTTCAGTGGGGGTATTGGTGGACAGTCTTTAGCTGCCTTGCAGACTCAAAAAGGAGGTTGAAAATGTCAATATATGGAGAATTTATTTAAAGTTTTGATTTTTGCTTTGTCTCAAAAGGCAAATTTAGAGGTGCTGTAGAATTTTAATTGCTGCATGTTTAGAACCATGCATAGTCTTGTTTCTTAATAAAATGCATATCATTGAAGTATGGACTCAACCTGTAATTTGTAGTCATTGTTATTCATGATGGATTCAAATTAAGACATAAAGATAGGTTGACTGAAACCATACCTTACCAGGAGTCAGTATCATTTATTCAGCAAATATGTATTGTGTGTCTACCGTTGTGTCTGGTCCTGTGTAAGGTGCTAGGTATACAAGCATGAATAAGAGGTAGCCTCTTTTTCCAGATGCCCATTGTACAGTGGGTAGCAGACATTGTAATTCTAAGGTAAAGAGAGTGGAAGAAATATACCTGTGGTATCTTATCGTCGTTGTGGTTTAGTCACTAAGTTGTGTCTGATCCTTTTGTAGCCCCATGGAGTGTAGCCTGCCAGGCTCCTCCGCTGTCCATGGGATTTTCCAGGTACCTTGGGAGCATAGTTTTCCTAGTTTAGATCTGGTAGGAGTGGTCTGATGAGGCTTCTAGATGAATTTATATCTTCAGTGAAACAAAGTATAAAAATAAAACAGAAGTGTGTGAGAGAAGGATTTCAGGCAGAAGAAATTGCATGAGGAAAGGAGAAGGGAGACAGAACATGGTATTATATGATATCATAAGCAGTTTAAGGTTGTTAAAGCAAAATGTGAGGTGAGGATGGGAAGGAAGTGTGTCTACAGAGGTGGAAAGTGTCCAGTCTGAGGATCAGAGAAGGGAAGGTGGAAAGATCCATATCATTATTACTTTTTGTTTCTTTTCTACCTATTCATGTAAGAATAACATTTTTTGAGAGCCTCTGATGATTTTTGGTTTGGCCATACATAATCTCCAAGGCTGGTCTAAGTGTCTTTTAGGACAACCCCTATCTTGTAATCAATTTTGCTGACAGATGGAAAAATAATCTTAAAAACCTGAGAATAATACCATCTACATGTCTTTTTTCAAATAGCTTTTGGTGTTCTGCAGAGAAGATATTTACATTTTGCTACCACCAGAACAAATATGGGAGGAACAGTGTGAGAAAGGCCCTGTCTCAATTTTGGTTCATTGTGGGTTTTATATTATCATGAGTGATAAGATGAATTGTGACATTCACAATGTGTTATTATTGGACATAAAATGTTTTTTTCAAAAATCAGGTAAAATAATGCATCAAATATATTGAAAACGTGCTACCAAGTTTAGCCAGATAAACTGAATTTACAAAGCCTTGTGAGTGCACATTTCTCACATGGAGGACTTATGCTCATTTGACACAGTATTGGTAAAAGTTAAAGACAGCCATATCAGACTCTTAAGGAATTACTTCTCACTATGGAAATGGTCTTCAGTTATACTTGTAATATAAAACACATAATTCTCAAATATATTGTGCTAACATGAAATAGAAAATTAAACACCTGTCACATCTGTCACTTCTTGTTTTCTGGAACTATTTTTAAAATTCTTGAGGAGAAATCAAAGTGATAGCTTCCTCCTGGATTCTTCCATCAAGGATCACTCATTCTGAAACTGACTGAAATAATATTCAATTACAGGACTGAATTAAAATCTTTAAAGAAAAAATACGGTTTCATGCTCTTTACTAACCCGTGTGTCCAATAAAGAAGTTTCAAAATATCTTTACATTCTGGCATAATGTACTATTAATATAATGATGGGCACTAAAATAATAATCTTTCAACCTATCACTAATAATGTGCTTTTTTCTTCTATTTTAAGATTTAATTATACCTGAAATGAACACCATATTGTAAATCAACTATACCTCAATAAAAAATTAATTTTAAAAATATAATTACATTTGTCCCCATTGTATCTGACAGCATCTAAGGACTCTAAAATGTACCATGATCTTAAAATTGCTCTCTGAAAGTCTGGTAAAGTCTGGCTTTACATGGGGAGTAAGCCTTGGATATTTAGACACCCAGGTGATAGAAACTTGCCTGATAATTATCATGTGGACCCCTACAAACTTAGATTATTTTTTCATGAAATCATGCCTGTTTGCCAAGCTCACCTCAGTTAGAAGCAAGTGTGTGAGACAAGCTGAAAGCCAGAAAGCCCCAGGTAGTGAAAAATATTTTTAACCTTAAAAAAACGAAATTCCGTGTTTATTTAGTGCGATATAAGGACCACTTGCATTACACTGTCATAATTAAAAGGGTTTTCTTGATCTACTCTCAGAGAAATCTGTTGTTAGAAGTCTCTCTTCTTTCTCTTTTGAAATATACATATATATATGTACATCTGTCTTATCTAGATCTATATTTGTATCCACATATGTCTGTGTTTGCATGCTCAGTCGCTCAATAGTGGCTGACTTTTTGTGATCCCATGGACTGTAACCTGCCAGGTTCCTCTGTCCGTGGAATTTTCCAGGCAATAATACTGGGACGGATTGCCATTTCATATTCCAGGAAATCTTCCTGATGCAGGGATTGAACCTGCATCAGCTGTGTCTTCTGCATTGCAGGCAGTTTTTTACTGCTGAGCCACCAGGGAAACCCCTATGTATATATATATCTAACAGACTGTATATGTGGGCTCAGCTGCTTCAGTCCTGTCTGACTCTTTGCCACCTATAGCCCGCCAGGCTCCTCAGTCCATGGGATTCTCCAGACAAGAACAGTGGAGTGGGTTGTCATGCCTTCCT
This sequence comes from Ovis canadensis, assembly GCF_042477335.2. Taxonomy (NCBI): domain Eukaryota; kingdom Metazoa; phylum Chordata; class Mammalia; order Artiodactyla; family Bovidae; genus Ovis; species Ovis canadensis. Next base: position 117,674,108 of record NC_091250.1, on the reverse strand, counting down.
CCAGGGAAGCTTCCAGATGTAGGAATTGAATTCGTGTCTCTTGCATTGCAGGCAGATTCTTTACCCACTGAGTCACCTGGGAAGACCAACAGAGTATATATCCATGGAAAAATTTGCAGAGAATATATAGGAGAGAAACTTAACTATGATGCTTAGATCAGTGGGCACCAGGAATACAGTATCTTCTAGAAATGCTTATTACTTTTAAATATGACTAGGCAAATAATATGTTAATATTTTATTAAAAATTATTAAGTATAAGAATTCCAAAATAGGAATAAATGATATATTTGTTCATTCCTATTATTTTACTGATAAAATATGGAAACTGTGTCAGGGTCACAAGACTGTTGTCAGGTTTGGAGATGGATTCAGGGACTCATAGGACTGAGTATAGCCATACTCACAGCCAAGATTTATTAGAGTGAAAGGATGCAAGGCAGCGTCAGCAAAAGAAACAGACAGGTGGGCTGACATCTGAGGGGAATCACACTCCAGCTTCCTAAGTCTTGCTTCTCCCAGCAGAGTCTCAGAGGACCTGCCTAATCCCTCCAGCAAAAAATTGTGACAACATGGCTACTGGGGAAGCTCACTGGAGACTCACTGCCCAAGAAGTCTAGTCACATTGTCCTGTTTGCCTGGTATGTACCAATATTGAGAGTCTCAGAAGGAAAGCACGTGTTTGGCCAAAACCACATTGTGTGTACACACAATTTTGGCATGGTCAGTTCTAGTAATGGTGGAAATGTGCCTCAAATACAAGTTCCCATACTTCAGCCAATGGCCCAACTTTCATGCAAGCCTTTTTAGAATTAGGAATCTCAAGCCTGCTATTGGATTCCCAGTTGGCACTAGTGGTAAAGAACCCACTTGCCAATTCAGGAGACATAAAAGACATGGGTTTGATCCCTGGGTCAGGAAGATCCCCTGGAAGAGGACATGGCAACCCACTCCAGGATTCTTGCTTGGAGAATCCCATGAACAGAGGAGCCAGGCAGGCTTTGGTTCACAGGATCGCAAAGAGTCAGACATGACATGACCGAAGTGACTTAGTATGCACACACGGCCTGCTACTGACTGTTTTCTCCACAGAAGCCAAATGTATTAAACTATTTTCTTGTGTGGGTATTTAAACTGTTTTTCCCTCTAGGGTATTAATATACTTTAGCAGTTGAATTTCCACACTAATTGGGAACAGTCAGCTTCAGGGTTTCTTTAGGCCAACTAAGCATCTGCTGTCTATAAGTTTTGGATTACTGCAAAATAAATGAGGCTTAATTTTCATTGCTATAGAGAGTCATATTTAAGATATTACTTCTATAAATGGTGAAGGCATTAATTGTGAGTAATTTTTCTTTAAATGTCCATTTCAGAAGATGAAGTTCTCTGAACTTAACATAAACTTAGAAGAAAACACAAACTGAGGTATATACCATCCTCTGCAGTACTGGCATTTGGTATTGACACTTGGTCTTCTACTACCCAACCTTCTTCAATTCATTCTTCATGCTGACTCAGAGTAATCATTTAAAAACACAAGTCTGCTTATGTTTCGCTTACCCTGAAACCATCTGATGGCATTGACTGCTCTGAGTTTCAGGCCCTCAGATTTCCCTAAGCTCCCCCTGTCCTGTGTTAGTCCTGCCTGGAATTCTCATCACTATCCACTAGTTCACTTCTCATTCTTCAGCTTTCAGCACAGATATCAGTTCCTTAAACTTCCTGTCTAGGATTGATCCCATCCATTATAACAGACAGGTCCACCCAGCATCGTAGACTTTTCTTCCCTGGAACTTGTCACAATTGAAAATTAGCATTTCCTGAAATGGCTTTGATCTGTTTATGTAGTATATATTCAAGAAATGTTTTGTAGTATGTATTCAATAAATGTTTTTTTTTTTTAATATTTGTTTATTTGGCTGCCTCAGACCTTAGTTGTGGCACACGGGATCTTCATTTCTTGTGTGGGATCTTCCTTCGCAGCGCAAAGGTGCATGGGCTTAGTTGCCCCACTGATGTGGGATCCTAGGTCCCCCGAACAGGGACTGAACTAGCATTTCCTGCATCTCAAGGTGGATTCTTAACCACTGGGCCACAAGGGATGTCCCATAAATGTTTGTTACGTGAAAGCTCAGGGAAAGCTTTGTTTCTATATGTACTCAGATCATCAGAATTGAAAAACGAAAAGTGAAAGTGTTTGTCTCTCAGTTGTGTTGACTCTTTGCGATCCCATGGACTGTAGCCCATTAGGCTCTTCTGTCCATGGAATTTCCCAGGCAAGGATGGTGGAATGGGTTGCCATTCCTTTCTTCAGGGGATCTTCCCAACCCAGGGATCAAACCCAGGTTTCCTGCATTGTAGGCAGATACTTTACCATCTGAGCCACCAGGGAAGCACATCAGAATTGAGGTAGAGATCTAATTCTTACAAATGGAATTTTGGGTATTACAAAATGTTAAGTAAGCCATAGTTCAAAAAAGTTTTAAAATAAAAACTGTGGCATGTTTTAACCATTAATGTAGACGGGTGTTGTACTCAGCCTGCAGAGGGAGGCTGTACACCCACCCCAAATTTGGTTCTTATGTTGAGTAATGATGCTACGCATGTACTGAGAGGGTACGAAAAGGCTTATTGCTCATATAATGGAATTGTTGGGGGACAGCAGGGTATGTTCCTAAGCAGGTCCAAAAATGGCATGAGAAAGCAAGGGAAAGAGAGGCATGAGAAAGCAAGGGAAAGAGACTGGCTTGGGGTTTCTTTATGGTTGGGGGTGAGAGTTTCTTTATGCATGGTACAGAGGTTGTGTGATCCAAATGTCCACCAAATGTGTGGTGCCAAATCAGGGAGCATCTGGTGCTTTCTTATCAGCTTGCCTGGAAGTGGAAAGGGGGTGAGGGGTGAGGGTGGAATAGGGTGGGCCACTTCCATCTGCAGGGAAGTGATAAGGGGCCCGGGTTTGACGCAGTTCTGTAGCAAGGAGGCCTCAGTGGCGGTGCGATTCTTGCAGGTTGTACTTCCATGACTCAAGGCAGCTGAGTGTGGAGGATCTTGGACTCAGACCCTGTGAGAGCGCCTCTTTTCAGAAGAGTACTGAATACAAGCAGCAAATGCCACTCTGATGGAATGTAACTGAGGAGGGCAGTGTCTTGTGCCACAGTCCATGGGCAATTCCTGTCCATCACAGGTGGTCCAGAGATTCCAGGAAATGAGATTAAAAAATTATTGAAGGCTTTGCACTGAAGAAATCTCAAAGAAAGCAGGGGGCACTAGTGGGAAGACCTTCTGTATTGCAATTTGGATAGATTTTAGAGCCTTTTTTTTGGGAGATCCCATTCTAGATGGGCTTATTTGTAAATAACAGCATAAATGGGTTTGAAAGTGAAAGTGTTAGTTGCTCAGTCATGTCTGACTCTTTGCAACCCTGTGGCTGCCAGGCTCCTCTGTCTATGGAATTCTCCAGGCAAGAATACTGGAGTGGGTTGCCTTTCCCTTCTTCAGGGGATCTTCCCAACTCAGGAATTGAACCCAGGACTCCTGCATTGCAGGCGGATTCTTTAGGAGAGCCCCTAAATGGGCTTAAGTAAAATTTGCAAGTGAGGCATATAGTGTGTCCTGAACCCAGAAAAGCATAAAAGATGCTGGACTTGTTTAACACTGAGTACTGAGGGTTAACGACTATTTCTTGATAGAGATATAGTGACACTTGTCTTACCAAATAATTTTCAGGAATTTAACTGAGATGGTGGGAACTTCTACTTTGTGTGTGGCATCCCGTTTTTTTGTGAGCTTGTTTGTAAATGTTTGTATGTCTTGACTAAGTGTTTCAACTGAATCTCTTTGGAGAAAAATGTCATCAGTGTGATATAACACTTGCCCCTGGAGAAAGCTGGATAAAGTTTAGACTTTGCCACAAACACTGTGTGTCATGGCAGGGCAGTTGAAGTATTCAACCATGGGTAGCCAGGTTGTCTGTTCTGTCCCTTCAAAGGTGAAGGCAAGCTGTAAACTGTGACTGAGAGGCTGTTGAAATAGGAACTGAAGACAGCATATTAACCAAATCTAAAACACCAAAATATGCACCAATAGCTGATTGGATCCATCCAATCAATAATTTTAATAGTATTGGGTGTGGAGACCTTAAATGGGTAAGACTGTGGTATTAGGTAATAGTAATAGTAAATATTAGTAATCCACCCTGAGGTGCTATTCATTCATTCAGATTTAAGAAAAACCCAAATCTGGCTGTTGATGAAGGAATAGGGGTCATTATCACCCTCTTCCTAAATAAGTCTTATAATAGTCCTCTAAGGGGAAGGTCCATGGAGTTCCTTTTTAAGAAGCCAGTTGCGAGTACCAAAGACTTAATTTAATTTGGTTCAGAGTATCCATGACCTCTGGAAGATATTTTAGAGCAGTGGACATCATGTGTGCATTTGTGCTAAGTTGTTTCAGTCGTGTCTGACTCTTTGTGACCCTATGGACTGTAGCCCACCAGGCTTCTCTGTCCATGGGATTCTCCAGGCAAGAATACTAGAATCAGTTGCCATGGCTTCCTCCATGGGGTCTTCATGGCTATGTGAAATTTAGGCAAAGAATAGTTCTGGTGGTTAAGATGAGAATGGATTTTATCTCTATTTTATATCTTATAACTTTCCTGTGAGTCTAAAAAATACTTTGTATAAGTTTAGTAGATGCCCTGATGCTTCTGCTGCTAAGTCACTCCAGTTGTGTCCGACTCTGTGCGACCCCATAGATGGCAGCCCACCAGGTTCCCCCATTCCTGGGATTCTCCAGACAAGAACACTGGAGTGGGTTGCCATTTCCTTCTCCAATGCATGAAAGTGAAAAGTGAAAGAGAAGTCTCTCAGTCATGTCGGTCTCTTCGCGACCCCATGGACTGCAGCCTACCAGGCTCCTCCATCCATGCAATTTTCCAGGAAAGAGTAACGGAGTGGGGTGCCATCGCCCTAGTGTAAATTAATTTGAGTCTCCAAATTGATGGAGGTCATGAGAGTCTTTGAAAAACAAGGAAATCAAACAAGCCAATCCTACAGGAACTCAACCCCTAGTATTCATTGCAAGGCTGCACTTTGCTGGAGCAGCTGTGAAGAGAGACTCCATGTCCAAGGTAAGTGAAACCCAAGTAAGATGGTAGGCACTGAGAGAGGGGATCAGACGGCAGACAGACTGAAACTACAATCGCAGACAGCAAGCCAATCTGATCACATGGACCACAGCCTTGTCTAACTCAGTGAAACTATGAGCTATGCCATATGGGGCTACCCAAGATGGATGGGTCATGGTGGAGAGGCCTGACAGAATGTGGTCCACTGGAGAAGGGAATGGTAAACCACTTCAGTATTCTTTCCTTAAGAACCCCATGAACAGTATGAAAACACAGAAAGATAGGACACTGAAAGATGAACTTCCCAGCTCGGTAGGTGCCCAATATGCTACTGGAGATCAGTGGAGAAATAACTCCAGAAAGAATGAAGAGATGGAGCCAAAGCAAAAACAACATCCAGTTGTGAATGGAACGGGTGATAGAAGCAAGGTTTGATGCTGTAAAGAGCAATATTGCATAGCAACCTGGAATGTTAGGTCTGTGAGTCAAGGCAAATTGGAAGTGGTCAAATAGGAGATGGCAAGAATGAACGTTGACATTTTAGGAATCAGAGAACTGAAGTGGACTGGAATGGGTGAATTTAACTCAGATGACCATTATATCTACTATTGTGGACAGGAATCCCTTAGAAGAGATGGAGTAGCTGTCATAGTCAACACGAGTCTAAAATGCAGTACTTGGATGCAATCTCAAAAGCTACAGAATGATCTCTATTCCTTTTCAAGGCAAACCATTCAATATCATGGTAATCCAAGTCTATACTTGACCAGTAATACTGAAAAGCTGAAGTTGAATAGTTCTATGAAGACCTACAAGACCTTCTGGAACTAACACCCCCAAAAGATGTCCTTTTCATTATAGGGGGCTGGAATGCAAAAGTAGGAAGTCAAAAAACACCTGGAATAACAGGCAAATTTGGCCTTGGAGTACAGAATGAAGCAGGGCAAAGGCTAATAGAGTTCTACCAAGAGAACGCACTGGTCATAGCAAACACCCTCTTCCAACAACACAAGAGAAGACTCCACACATGGACATCACCAGATGGCCAACACTGAAATCAGATTGATTATATTCTTTGTAGCCAAAGATGGAGAAGCTCTATACAGTCAGCAAAAACAAGACCTGGAGCTGACTGTGGTTCGGATCATGAACTCCTTATTGCCAAATTCAGACTGGAATTGAAAAAAGTGGAGAAACCACTAGACCTATCAGGTATGACCCAAGTCAAATCTCTTCTGACTATACAATAGAAGTGAGAAATAGATTTAAGGGACTAGATCTGATAGACACAGTGCCTGATAAACTATGTATGGAGGTTTGTGACATTGTACAGGAGACAGGAATCAAGACCATCCTCAAGAAAAAGAAATGTAAAAAAAACAAAATGGCTGTCTGGGGAGGCCTTACAAATAGCTGTGGAAAGAAGAGAAGTGAAAAGCAAAGGAGAAAAGGAAAAATATACCCATCTGAATGCAGAGTTCCAAAGAATAGCAAGAAGAGATAAGAAAGCCTTCTTCAGCGATCAATGCAAAGAAATAGAGGAAAACAATAGAATGGGAAAGACTAGAGATCTCTTCAAAAAAATTAGAGATACCAAGGGAACATTTCATGCAAAGATGGGCTCGATAAAGGACAGAAATGGTATAGACCTAACAGAAGCAGAAGATATTAAGAAGAGGTGGCAAGAATACACAGAAAAACTATACAAAAAAGATCTTCAGGACCCAGATAACCACAATGGTGTGATCACTCAGCTAGAGCCAAATATCCTGGAATGTGAAGTCAAGTGGGCACTAGAAAGCATCACTACGAAGAAAGCTAGTGGAGATGATGGAATTCCATTTGAGCTATTTCAAATCCTGAGAGATGATGCCGTGAAAGTGCTGCACTCAATATGCCAGCAAATTTGGAAAACCCAGCAATGGTCACAGGACTGGAAGTCAGTTTTCATTCCAATCCCAAAGAAAGGCAATGCCAAAGAATGCTCAAACGACTGCACAATTGCACTCATCTCACATGCTAGTAAAGTAATGCTCAAAATTCTCCAAGCCAGGCTTCAACAGTAGGTGAACCGTGAACTTCCAGAGGTTCAAGCTGGTTTTAGAAAAGGCAGAGGAACCAGAGATCAAATTGCCAACATCTGCTGGATCATGGAAAAAGCAAGAGACTTCCAGAAAAACACCTACTTATGCTTTATTGACTATGCCAAAGCCTTTGACTGTGTGGATCACAATAAACTGTGGAAAATTCTGAGAGAGATGGGCATACCAGACCACCTGACATGCCTCTTGAGAAACCTGTATGCAGGTCAGGAAGCAAGAGTTAGAACTGAACAACAGACTGGTTCCAAATAGGAAAAGGAGTACGTCAAGGCTGTATATTGTCACCCTGCTTATTTAACTTCTATGCATCATGAGAAATGCTGGGCTGGAAGAAGCATGGGCTGGAAGAAGCACAAGCTGGAATCAAGATTGCTGGGAGAAATATCAATAACCTGAGATATGCAGATGACACCACCCTTATAGCAGAAAGTGAAGAAGAACTAAAGAGCCTCTTGATGAAAGTGAAAGAGGAGAGTGAAAAAGTTAGCTTAAAACTCAACATTCAGAAAACGAAGATCATGGCATCCGGTCCCATCACTTCATGGCAAATAGATGGGGAAACAGTGGAACAAGTGGCTGACTTTATTTTTGGGGGCTCCAAAATCACTGCAGATGGTGATTCTCAGCCATGAGATTAAAAGACGCTTGCTCCTTGGAAGGAAAGTTATGATCAACCTAGACAGCACATTAAAAAGCAGAGACATTACTTTCCCAACAAAGGTCCATCTAGTCAAGGCTGTGGTTTTTCCAGTGGTCATGTAAGGATGTGAGAGTTGGACTATAAAGAAAGCTGAGTGCCGAAGCATTGATGTTTTTGAACTGTGAAGTTGGAGAAGACTCTTGAGAGTCTCTTGGACTGCAAGGAGATCCATCCAGTCCATCCTAAAGGAGATCAGTCCTGGGTGTTCTTTGGAAGGACTGCTGTAGAAGCTGAAACTCCAATATTTTAGCCACCTGATGCGAAGAGTTGACTCATTTGAAAAGACCCTGATGCTGGGAAAGATTTAAAGCAGGAAGAGAAGGGGATGACAGAGGATGAGATGGTTGGATGGCATCACCGACTCGATGGACATGGGTTTGGGTGGACTCCGGGAGTTGGTGATGGACAGGGAGGCCTGACGTCCTGTGTTCATGAGGTCTCAATGAGTCGGACATGACCTAGCGACTGAACTGAACTGAACTGAACTGAACTGATGCTGAAACTGAAACTCCAATACTTTTGCCACCTGGTGCAAAGAGCTGACTCATTGGGAAAGACACTAATGCTGGGAAAAATTGAGGTCAGGAGGAGAAGGGGTGATAGTGGATGAGATGTTGAATGGTATCACTGACTCAATGAACATGAGTTTGAGCAAACTTTGGGGGATAGTGAAGGACAGGGAATCCGGGCATGCTGCACCCATGAGGCTGTTAAGCATCAGATATGACTTAGTGATTGAACAACGTGAGAATTTGACAGTTGGTGCATTTCAATATTTGTTAAAATTGATTCAGAACCAACACTGTAAAGGCATGAAAGCTAATTATTTTCCTTTTATCTTTTTGTTGTACAAATTTTTTTTTTAGTAAAATTTGGTGTTCCAGTTAGTCAAGGTATGGACCTCTGTTTCATTTTTTGTTTGTTTGTTTCCATCTCTTGTATTAGTTTTCTGTTTATGGTTGTTTTGTTCCGTATACCTCAATGGAAAGGTGGTCCTCTATACACTTCATATTTATGTTTCTTCTTTCAGAAGCCTCAAATCAGTATCTGAAAGATTAGAGTTCTCCTCCATGTCAATGGTTACTTGGTGGAATTTAAGAAATTCAGGTTGATGTTGTGTTTGGCTTAACCCTTGGCTGTGTCATGGGGCGGGGCGTGGGGGGAGCGTGGCTGTTTTTCTTGGTAATCCGAAGGTAAAGACCTTTATTGTTGGCAGAGGTATAGGCAGCAGCATTAGCAAAGGCAGTTAATAGTGTCCTAGTTTCAGCCATCTGTTCTTAAAGTGGGACCTTAGCATGCCACATAGTAACTGCTTTTCCTCCACACAAGAGATAGCCAGGGGGCCCATCCCTTGTACAGGATATTGGTCTTTCTCCTGAGCACTCTACAGCAGGGGTCCCTGAACCCTGGGTCAGTACCACGTGTACTTGTTAGGAACTGGGTTGCACCACAGAGGGTGAACAGCAGGTGAGTGAGTGAAGCTTCATCTGTACTGACAGCTGTTCCTCTTCACTCGCTTGACCACCTGAGCTCCGCCTGCTTTCAGATCAGCAGCAACATTAGATTATCACAAGAGCATGAACCCTAAATGTGCTTCAGTCTTTCCCAAACCATACCCTTTGTCCTGTTTGTAAAAAAAAAAAAAATTGTCTTCCACGATACTCAAAAGACTGAGGACTGCTGCTCTAAAAAAGGGCCAGTTCCTCAGTGAAACACATACTCTTGAGTCTAGCATCAGTGGCATTGTGTGCTGGAATCAAGACACATGACTCACAGATAGGTCCAGGGTGAGACGCATGATCACAGTCACTTCAAGGTGGGCCCCAATTCCATACTCCTGTCCTAAGTGCCAAAGAGTGAAACTTTTGGTGCAGGTCAGTTGAATCCACAACAGAAGCTTGAGCAGGGACTCAGCAAATGCAGCAAAGAGAGGCACAGCTCAAAGCACAAGCTAGTCCACAGGCAGCAGAGCTAGTTAGCAAGCCTGAGCAAGAGGAGAAAGACCTCCCCCAACCTTCCTGACCCTACCATCGCTGGTTGATTATCATTTGGACATGCCTGCTGGGTCAGTTGTTCTGGTCGCCCTGAAGAGGAGAGATGAATCTCCCACCCGATATTTGCTTCAGATGTTAAGACTGATGATACCATACTTGCTTCAAAAAGCTGTGCAAAGTTTTGTATGCAGACTAAGTTGCTTCAGTTGTGTCCAGCTCTTTGTAACCCTATGGACCAGGACTTGAGTATTTTGAACTTCCTGACATCACCAAGAGAGGGGGCATCTGAGCTTTCTTCTCAGTTTTCCTACATGTGGGGCAGGAGGGGAGGGGAAAGGGGAAAACTGGATAAGTATCAGCAATCAAGCATCAAAAATGGAATCAGACTCTGTTACGTGTGTGGGAAAGAGCTGCATGTATATTTCTGAGTGGCCTGTTTTGGTATTAGAGGTATGTATCTTTATAAGGAGATAAATGTTGGGTGTCTCATTTTTATGTAAATACTACTTTTACTTTTGTTCAAAACCATGCTGAGATAAGCTTTTTTGCTCTTTTTTAACTCTCAAATTTTATATTATCTGATATAGAAATTTAATAATACTGATTTACTAAGTCTGTTATTAGCACTGCAGACTTTAATTACTATTCTGTAAGTCCAGTTCAAAATCATGAATTCCATCTGAATTTTATTATATTCTCATACAGAATTCATCTGGGAAGTCAGCCAACCAGAATGGGCATGTGCAAATAAGTTTCTCATTTTGGACAGTCATTATAATTTATGACTTATCTATGCCCACACTGTGTAAATAGTTCTTAAAAAGGTCAAACATAGAATTCCAACAGTGGGCACATTTAGGGAGAGTTCTCATAAGTGTTCTCTTTTTCAATTATGTGGATGAACTTGGTCCGCTCTGGCCATGCAGTTTGAAGTTGTGGTTTGGCATCATTCTTCTAGAAGCTGTCTATTGGTATGGATCTAGTACTGCACCACATTAATTTTTTTCAATTGTCTTGTACAAATAGAATGCAAATTCAGTGAAGGCAGGAATTCTTTTATTGTTTGCTTGATTCATTGTTACATCTTCAGTGCCTAGAACCATGCAATAATAGCTGCTGAATGAATATTTATAATTGAGTTCCTTGATAAGCACTCTGTCCCTCTTTGATAATTAAAAATGCTTAATTGTGATTTTGGTAAATTATAAGCTCAATTTCAAGTTCAACATCACAGTGTTCCTCAAACCAAGAGTACAATGGTAATTTAAAAATATATATATATGGAAAGTACTTTTTCTGGTGACTGTTCAAATTTATATATATTAAGACAGGGTAGAAGGACTCATAAGTAGAACAATTTGTTGAGCATATAGAAGTGTATGTATCAATTATGTTTACTTGGCACATTTGACTTTCAGGATTTAGAAATCTTACATGAGCCCAAGGATAGGATGTATATTGTAGTCAATCTTTTGGGGAACTAGATATACAAGATTCTTGCTTTAGATTGTCTTTCCTTTTCAGGAAAGGACATGATCTTTTCTTATGGTTTTTTAGTTGCCATTTTCTCATATAACTGGCAGGATTGTACAGTGGATAAGTATAAGAAATAAGGATTCAGATACTCATGTTCTATACTAATTCTGGTTTTACACAAATATTTGACTTTGGGCAAATTACTTACCCTCTCTGTGACTCAGTTTGCTACTCTGTAAATTGTGACTAAAAAGAATATCTATTACATAGGGTTATCATTAAGATTGGAGAAGGCAATGGCACCCCACTCCAGTACTCTTGCCTGGAAAATCCCATGGACGGAGGAGCCTGGTAGGCTGTAGTCCATGCTAAGGGTTGGACACGACTGAGCGACTTCACTTTCATTTTTCACTTTCATGCATTAGAGAAGGAAATGGCAACCCACTCCAGTGTTCTTGCCTGGAGAATCCCAGGGATGGGGCAGCCTGGCCTGGTGGGCTGCCATCTATGGGGTCGCACAGAGTCGGACACGACTGAAGTGACTTAGCAGCATCATTAAGATTACATGAGATGATGCATGTAACATATTTAGCATAGTTTTGGGCACATAGGATAAGCACTCAGTTCAGTTCAGTTCATTTCAGTCACTCAGTCGTGTCTGACTCTTTGCAGTCCCATGGACTGCAGCACGCCAAGCTTCCCTATCCATCACCAACTCCCGAAGCCTACTCAAACTCATATCCATTGAGTTGGTGATGCCATTCAAACATCTCGTCTTCTGTTGTCCCCTTCTCCTCCCGACTTCAATCTTTCAAAACTTCAGAGTCTTTTCCAATGAGTTGGTTCTTTGCATCAAGAGGACAAGGTATTGGATTTTCAGCTTCAGCATCAGTCCTTCCAATGAATATTCAGGACTGATTTCCTTTAGGATGGACTGGTTGGATCTCCTTCCAGTCCAAGGGACTCTCACGATTCTTCTCCAACACTGTAGTTCAAAAGCATCAATTCTTCTGTGCTCAGATTTCTTTATAGTCCGACTCTCACATCTATACCTGACTACTGGAAAAACTGTGGCTTTGACTAGATGAACCTGTGTTGATAAAGTAATGTCTCTGCTTTTTAATATGCCATCTAGGGGTCATAACTTTTCTACCAAGGAGCAAGTGTCTTAATTTCATGGGTGCAGTTACCATCTGCAGTGATTTTGGAGCCCCCCCAAAATAAAGTCAGCCACTGGTTCCACTGTTTCCCCATCTATTTGCCATGAAGTGATGGGACCAGATTCCATGATCTTAGTTTTCTGAATGTTGAGTTTTAAGCCAACTTTTTCACTCTTCTCTTTCACTTTCATCAAGAGCCTCTTTAGTTCTTCTTCACTTTCTGCCATAAGGGTGGTGTCATCTCTGTATCTGAGATTATTGATATTTCTCCTGGAAATCTTGATACCAGATTGTGCTTCATCCAACCTGGCATTTCTCATGATGTACTCTGCCTATAAGTTAAATAAGCATGGTGACAATATATAGCCTTGATGTACTCCTTCCCAGTTTGGAACCATTCTGTTGTTCCATGTCCAGTTCTAACTGTGGCTTCTTGACCTGCACACAGATTCCCAGGAGACAGGTCAGGTGGTCTGCTATTCCCATCTCTTGAAGAATTTTCCACAGTTTGTTGTGATCCACACAGTGAAAGGCTTTGGTGTAGTCAATAAAGCCAAAATAGATGTTATTCTGGAACTCTTGCATTTTCGATGATCTAACAGTTGTTGGTAATTTGATCTCTGGTTCCTCTGCCTTTTCTAAATCCAGCTTGAACATCTGAAAGTTCATGGTTCAGATAGTGTTGTACTGTTGAAGCCTGGCTTGGAGAATTTTGAGCATTACTTTGCTACCATGTGAGATGAGTGCAATTGTGCAGTAGTTTGAGCATTCTTTGGGATTGCCTTTCTTTGGGATTGGAATGAAAACTGACCTTTTCCAGTCCTATGGCCACTGCTGAGTTTTCCAAATTTGCTGGCATACTGAGTGCAGCACTTTCACAGCATCATCTTTTAGGATTTGAAATCGCTCAACTGGAATTCCATCATCTCCACTAGCTTTGTTTGTAGTGAGGCTTCCTAAGGCCCACTTGACTTTGCATTCCAGGATATCTGGCTCTAGGTGAGTGATCACACCATTGTGGTTATCTGGGTCATGAAGATCCTTTTTGTACAGTTCTTCTGTGTATTCTTGCCACCTCTTCTTAATATCTTCTGCTTCTGTTAGGTCCATACCATTTCTGTCCTTTATTGAGCCTATGTTTGCATGAAATGTTCCCTTGGTATCTCTAATTTTCTTGAAGAGATCTCTAGTCTTTTCCATTTTATTGTTTTCCTCTATTTCTTTGCATTGATTACTGAGGAAGGTTTTCTTATCTCTCTGTGCTCTTCTTTGGAACTCTACATTCAAATGCCTATATCTTTCCTTTTCTCCCTTGCCTTTGGCTTCTCTTCTTTCCATCTGTTTGTAAGGCCTCCTCAGACAACCATTTTGCCCATTTGCATTTCTTTTTCTTGGGGATAGTCTTGATCCCTGACTCCTATACAATGTCACAAACCTCTGTCCATAGTTCTTCAGGCACTCTGTCTATCACATCTAATCCCTTAAATCTATTTGTCACTTCCACTGTATAATCATAAGGGATTTGATATAGGTCATACCCCAATGGTCTGGTGGTTTTCCCTACTTTCTTCAATTTAAGTGTGAATTTGGCAATAAGGGGTTCATGATCTAAGCCACAGGCAGCTCCTGGTCCTGTTTTTTGCTGACTGTATAGAGCTTTTCCATCTTTGGCTGCAAAGAATATAATCAATCTGATTTCAGTGTTGGCCATCTGGTGATGTCCATGTGTCTCTACAGGTCTTCTCTTGTTTTGTTGGAAGAGAATGTTTGCTATGATCAGTAAGTTCTCTTGGCAAAACTCTATTAGCCTTTGCCCTGCTTCATTCTGTACTCTAAGGCCAAATTTGCCTGTTACTCCAGGTGTTTCTTGACTTCCTACTTTTACATTCCGGTCCCCTATAATGAGAAGGACATCTTTTTTGGTTGTTAATTCTAAAAGGTTTTGTAGGTCTTCATAGAACCATTCAACTTCAGCTTCTTCAGTGTTGCTGGTTGGGGCATACACTTGGATTACCACGATATTGAATGATTTGCTTTGGGAAAGAACAGAGATCTTTCTGTCATTTTTGAGATTGCATCCAAGTACTGCATTTCAGACTCTTTTGTTGACCATGATGGCTACTCCATTTCTTCTAAGGGATTCCTGCCCACAGTAGTAGATATAATGGTCATCTGAGTTAAATTCACCCATTCCAGTCCATTTCAGTTCTCTGATTCCTAAAATGTCAATGTTCATTCTTGCCATCTCCTGTTTGACCACTTCCAATTTGCCTTGATTCATGGACCTGACATTCCAGGTTCCTATGCAGTATTGCTTGTTACAGTATCAGACTTTGTTTCTATCACCAGTCACATCTACAACTTGGTGCTGTTTTTGCTATGGCTCCATCTCTTCATTCTTTCTGGAGTTATTTCTCCACTGATCTCCAGTAGCATATTGGGCACCTACTGACCTGGGGAGTTCATCTTTCAGTGTCCTATCTTTCTGTGTTTTCATACTGTTCATGGGGTTCCCAAGGTAAAAATACTGAAGTGGCTTTCCATTCCCTTCTCCAGTGGGCCACGTTTTGTCAGAACTGTCCGCCATGACCTGTCTGTCTTGGGTGTCCCTACATGGCATGGCTAATGGTTTCATTGAGCTAGACAAGGCTGCGGTCCTTGTGATCAGTTTGGTTTAGTTTACTGTGATTGTGTTTTTCAGTCTGTCTGACCTTTGATGGCAGAGAAGGCAATGGCACCCCACTGCAGTACTCTTGCCTGGAAAATCCCATGAATGGAGGAGCCTGGTGGGCTGCAGTCCATGGGGTTGCTAAGAGTCAGACACGACTGAATGACTTCACTTTCACTTTTCACTTTCATGCATTGGAGAAGGAAATGGCAACCCACTCCAGTGTTCTTGTCTGGAGAACCCCAGGGACGAGGGAGCCTGGTGGGCTGCTGTCTATGGGGTCACACAGAGTCAGACATGACTGAAGCAACTTAGCAGCAGCAGCAAGCAGCAGCCCTCTGATGGATAAGGATAAGAGGTTTATGGAAGCTTCCTGATGGGAGAGACTGACTTAGGGGAAAACTGGATCTTATTCTGGTGGGCGGGACCATGTTCAGTAAATCTTTAATCCAATTTTCTGTTGATGGGCAGGCCTGTGTTCCTTCCCTGTAGTTTGACCTGAGGCCAAACTATGATGGAGGTAATGAAGATAATGAGGACCTCCTTCAAAATGTCCCATGCACACATGACTGCACTCAGTGACTGACCCTGAAGCAGGCCACCACCAACCCATGCCTCTGCCGGAGACTCCTGGAGACTCATGGTCCTGTCTAGGTCAGTTTCTTGTGGGTTCACTGCTCCTTTCTCCTGGGTCCTGGTGCACACAAGGTCTTGTTTGTGCCCTCCAAGAGTCTGTTTCCCCCAGTCCCATGTAGGTTCTGGTGGTTCTGTGGTGGGGTTAATGGTGACCTCCTCCAAGAAGGCTTGTGCTGTACTCTGGTCTGCTGCACCCAGAGCCCCTGCCCCTGTGGCAGGCCACTGCTGACCCTTATATTTACAAGAGACACTCAGGCACAGTTCTGGCTCAGTCTCTGTGGGTTGGGTGTGTGTTTTGTGCCCTTCCCAGGTCTGAGCAGCTCAGGTGACCAGGTTCTTGGCGAGCACACTGTCCCAGGTGGACTATGTGTCTTAATCACCTCCCTGGTCCAGGCTGTGCAGTTTCCTGGGTGTGTCATGAGAGCATCATCTCAGGTGCACTGTATGTCTCTTCTAAAGAGCTGATCTCAGACTATGACCCTCCTGGCAGATGTCAATCATCCAGGATCTCAGGAAGACCTGGTTAGCAGCTGGGAGCCTGCTTACAGTGTGGTGGAAAGTGCCATCTCTGTGGCTGAGACTGCAACAGCCTGTTGCCTTCTGGCTCTGGCTGTAGGAAGCCTGCCTCTCTGCTTCCAGGTGGGGAGGGACTGGTATGCAGTTCTCCTTTGGTATTTGCTCAATCCTTTGTTCTGTGAGCCGGTTCAGTTCAGTTCAGTCACTCAGTCATGTCCGACTCTTTGCGACCCCATGAATCACAGCACACCAGGCCTCCCTGTCCATCACCAACTCCCGGAGTTCACTCAGACTCGCGTCCATTGAATCAGTGATGCCATCCAGCCATCTCATCCTCTGTCATCCCCTTCTTTTCCTGCCCCCAATCCCTCCTAGCATCAAAGTCTTTTCCAATGAGTCAACTCTTCACATGAGGTGGCCAAAGTACTGGAGTTTGAGCTTTAGCATCATTCCTTCCAAAGAAATCCCAGGGTTGATGTCCTTCAGAATGGACTGATTGGATCTCCTTGCAGTCCAAGGGACTCTCAAGAGTCTTCTCCAACACCACAGTTCAAAAGCATCAATTCTTCGGTGCTCAGCCTTCTTCACAGTCCAATTCTCACATCCATACATGACCACTGGAAAAACCATTGCCTTGACTAGAAAGACCTTAGTCGGCAAAGTAATGTCTCTGCTTTTGAATATGCTATCTAGGATTGGTCATAACTTTTCTTCCAAGGAGTAAGTGTCTTTTAATTTCATGGCTGCAGTCACCATCTGCAGTGATTTTGGAGCCCCCAAAAGTAAAGTCTGAAACTGTTCCCACTGTTTCCCCATCTATTTCCCATGGAGTGATGGGACTGGATGCCATGATCTTCATTTTCTGAATGTTGAGTTTTAAGCTAACTTTTTCACTCTCCTCTTTTACTTTCATCAAGAGGCTTTTTAGTTCTTCTTCACTTTCTGCCATAAGGGTTGTGTCATCTGCATATCTGAGGTTATTGATATTTCTCCCGGCAATCTTGATTCCAGCTTGTGGTTCTTCCAGTCCAGCGTTTCTCATGATGTACTCTGCATAGAAGTTAAATAAGCAGGGTGATAATATACAGCCTTGACATACTCCTTTTCCTATTTGGAACCAGTCTGTTGTTCCATGTCCAGTTCTAACTGTTGCTTCCTGACCTGCATACAGGTTTCTCAAGAGGCAGGTCAGGTGGTCTGGTATTCCCATCCCTTTCGAATTTTCCACAGTTTATTGTGATCCACACAGTCAAGGCTTTGGCATAGTCAATAAAGCAGAAATAGATGATTTTCTGGAACTGTCTTACTTTTTCCATGATCCAGCAGATGTTGGTAATTTGGTCTCTGGTTCCTCTGCCTTTTCTAAAACCAGCTTGAACATTTGGAAGTTCAAGGTTCACATATTGCTGAAGCCTGGCTTGGAGAATTTTGAGCATTACTTTGCTACCATGTGAGATGAGTGCAATTGTGTGGTAGTCTGAGCATTCTTTGGCATTTCCTTTCTTTGGAATTGGAATGAAAACTGACCTTTCCAGTCCTGTGGCCACTGCTGAGTTTTCCGAATTGTTGGCATATTGAGTGCAGCACTTTCATAGCATCATCTTTCAGGATTTGAAATAGCTCTACTGGAATTCCATCACCTCCACTAGCTTTGTTTGTAGTGATACCTTCTAAGGCCCACTTGACTTCACATTCCAAGATGTCTGGCTCTAGATGAGTGATCACACCATCGTGATTGTCCGGGTCATGAAGATCTTTTTTGTACAGTTCTTCCGTGTATTCTTGCCACCTCTTCTTAATATCTTCTGCTTCTGTTAGGTCCATACCATTTCTGTCCTTTATCGAGCCCATCTTTGCATGAAATGTTCCCTTGGTATCTCTCATTTTCTTGAGGAGATCTCTAGCCTTTCCCATTCTATTGTTTTCCTCTATTTCATTGCATTGATTGCTGAAGAAGGCTTTCTTATCTCTTCTTGCTATTGTTTGGAACTGTGCATTCAGATGCTTATATCTTTCCTTTTCTCCTTGGTGTTTCGCTTCTCTTCTTTTCACAGCTTTTTGTAAGGCTTCCCCAGACAGCCATTTTGCTTTTTCACATTTCTTTTCCATCGGGATGGTCATGATCCCTGTCTTCTGTACTGTGTCACGAACCTCATTCCATAGTTCATCAGGCACTGTATCTATCAGATCTAGACTCTTAAATCTATTTCTCACTTCCACTGTATAATCATAAGGGATTTGATTTAGGTCATATCTGAATGGTCTAGTGGTTTTCCCTGCTTTCTTCAATTTCAGTCTGAATTTGGTAATAAGGAGTTCATGATCTGAGCCACAGTCAGCTCCTTGTCTTGTTTTTGTTGACTGTATAGAGCTTCTCCATCTTTGGCTGCAGAGAATATAATCAATCTGATTTTGGTGTTGACCATCTGGTGATGTCCATGTGTAGAGTCTTCTCTTGTGTTGTTGGAAGAGGGTGCTTGCTTTGACCAGTGCGTTCTCTTGGCAAAACTCTATTAGTCTTTCCCCTGCTTCATTCTGCATTCCAACGCCAAATTTGCCTGTTACTCCAGGTGTTTCTTGACTTCCTACTTTTGCATTCCAGTCCCCTATAATGAAAAGGACATCTTTTTTGGGTGTTAGTTCTAAAAGGTCTTGTAGGTCTTCATAGAACCATTCAACTTCAGCTTCTTCAGTGTTACTGGTTGGGGCATAGACTTGGATTACTGTGATATTGAATGGTTTGCCTTGGAGACGAACAGAGATCATTCTGTCATTTTTGAGACTGCATCCACGTACTGCATTTTGGACTCTTCTGTTGACCATGATGGCTACTCCATTTCTTCTGAGGGATTCCTGCCCGCAGTAGTAGATATAATGGTCATCTTGGAGCCTATCAAGGGAAAGTTCTCTTTCTGCAATTAGGTGTGTATTCCGTGGGGTTTTTTTTGTTTTGTTTTGTTCGTTTGTTTTGTGTTGCCTTCTGAGATTTGAAAACTCCCCACAGACCTGCCTGTGAGAGGGCTTCCTACTGTGTGGAAACTTTTTGACAACTCCTTCTGCAGAACAGGTCTCCATCCCTAACTCTTTTGTCTCCCTTTTTGTCTTTTATATTTTGTCCTACCTCCTGCTACGTTTTAATTTTAACTGATGTGTATTGTTACAGTAGCATGTGCTTTCTTCTTACACTTCCATTGCCTCATTTTAAAGCACAACTTATTCTTTCATTTAATTTGTACAGTCTCTTAATTTTCCTGTTTCAAATCTCAAGGAAAAATATAGTTGACCCAAGTCACAATTTTGAGCCAGAACACAAGAGGTTTGATGTAGCTCTCTATCCTAGGTCGGCCCAGTCCAGTCGGCTGTGATGGTAGGGCTGGTCCAAAAAGGTGCAGAATATGGTTGCTTAGACTGTAGGAGCTATGGACCTAAGGACCAACATAGGTAGTTTAGTAACACATATGCCATTATACACATCTACAAATACTCATGTATGTGTACTGCTTGTTTTTAAATAATTGCCTGGATAAAATATATAATATCAATTAAACCACTCTATTGATGGAAATTATGATTATTTAGTGACGTAAAATATATTTATACAATTGGTTTATGTAAAAAAAAATTGTGGTTTTTTCCACATTTGGGAATACTTAATCCATTTGATTTTGAAAGTATTTCAAAATTGAAATAATATTTATATTAATAGAGGTTGAGACTTATTTTGGAATATTTTTATATTTATTTCTGCAACTAATTCATTGACATACAGATTTTAACAAATAAAAAGCATAATTGAAAAGAGATTAAATGTGGCTTAAGATAAAGAACCTGTGAATATTTTAGATTTGTTTTGCCAATTCAGGCTAATGTTGTCTTTAACTGTAGTGTCTTTGATATAATACATTTTTATGGCAATTTTATTCTGTTTGTATTTTGCAGCTGAATATTTCCATATATTTGTAGCTTAGGGTAACATTTCTTAGTACTAGGACTATCTAATTTGAACTAAAATTATCTCAAGACAAGTAAAGAAGATCTTCTCTTGTACATTTCTAGTTCTGTTCATCTGGATAACATATTATTGGATTTAATTATCCAGTCAAGATATCTATATGTAAAAAAAAAAAAACACACACTAGAAGTCTTCAACTCAGGATGTTATGAGAATGATGATAAAATTTGTTGAGAATGTCAAACCAGTTTTCCTAATGAGATCAACATGTAATTGAATATAAAGAAGTAAATAGATTCCGGCAGTTATCTCCACTTCCTCTCCATTAAGGAGCTAGTGATAATTTTTAACCATTGACTGAGAAAGTCCTTGTATTGGACCTAATAGTAACTTTCCTGGGTACCATGTAGTTGTTGTTTTTTTTTTAATTTTTCTGTATAGTTTCTACCCTGCAAAGGTATCCTTTTTGCTCTTGCTAGTTTAAGCAGAAGAATTCGGTAAAAGGGCATTAGGTGGCTTATCTTATGGATGACTGGAGGACCAGTCAAGAACCAAGGGTGATGAGCAGAGGCAAAAAGCCAAAGAAAGGGATGTTTCTGGACTCTGGTGCTTCTGAACACCTGCTACCACTGCCCTCTCTCGTTTCCAATACTGCCCAGCAATAATCTCCATCTGATGCATAGCTCTGAATTACTTCCTTATGATGACTGTGCTTAAGTCACTGACCACATTCCATCTTACAGGAGGCAGGCAAAAGAAATATTTTTCCCCCTTTCCACTCTAGTAGGAAAAAGTTGGACCCATTTTCTACGCCAGGGATCTTCCAGACCCGGGGATTGAACCTACATCTCCTACACTATAGGCAGATTCTTTTCCACTGAACCACTAGGGAAACCCCAAAGTTTGTACGGGATTGGCCAAGAAGTTCCATTGGGTTTTTCTGTAACACAGATAAACTTTTTGGCCAACCCAGTAGATATGCATAAGTGAACAGAACAACATGCATGTCACGTTTTTACCCAGTTTTTTCGAATGAGCATGATTAAGGCAAGCTTTGAAGTGTCTCCCATTGAGTTACTTACAAGGACAGTCTCATGCAGTTGACTTTGGAGTGATATATTATGCAGTAAGAAACTTGATAAGTCATTTTGGCTAAATTTCTCTACCGAGTTTTTTTTACCCTGTCTTTTCAACTTTGGTTTATGAGATAGTTTAGATAAAATGATTGTCTACAAAGTCTTTAAATTTATCCAAAATAAATGCAAATTCTTTGTGCAATAATAGTATCTCATTATCCATATAGCAATAGATTATCAAGAATGTTCTAGACTTTTCCTTGGAGTGTGAATGCTGCAGGCAGTTGGCATCTCCCTGTCCCCTTCTCCTCAGTGGTCTCTATCCCAGCAGAGCTATCCAAGGTCTGCTTTTAAGTCAAGGAAAGGGAGAACTTTCATAAACATGTTCAATCGAGAGGAAAGTGGTACAAAATGCTAATCCTTAGGCATATCAAATTGTTCCCTCACAAGTACCTTATGTTGTCAGATAATTAAGATATAACTGAATGTATGACCGTATTCAAAGGTTATAGAGAGCCTGGAGATTAAGACAGAAATAAATTAGGGAAAATAAACAAAAAGAGAGATATTTGCCTTGATCCAAACATTAGAATCCTAGATAGAAATGCCATAACAAACACAATATACTAGGCTGAAAATGTCACTAGAAGAAACATTAGCTACTGTCTTTTATTCAGAAGTAATTGCAAAAATTTGAACTTGCTTTTCTAACTTTAAACTCAAATGGAGTTTAATATGTATACATACATTTGCTTCTAAATACTAACCAGTTAATTATATGATCAATGTATATAAAAGAAGAAAATAAAATATTCCTCTGTCACTTTTCATATGTTAAGATGAAATGGAACTTAAGGAGGATTCATGGCACCACTGCCTTTTCTTTCCTGACTCCACCCATCCACTTATCAAAGTGTTATTACTTTCAGAAAGAGAGTGGATATAATTCATGATTCATATCGTCTTTTGAAATCATATTACTCCTATAATGATCTTATATTTTTCCACATTACCCATTGTTCAATTAAAAAACATATAGGTTCAAAATGTTAATATCTTGTGAAACTTGAATTTTTGTTTTTGTTCTTTTTATTTAACTGTGGATGAAACATTCAACCTGAGTAGCTCTTATAAGTGGGGCTTACCAGGTGGTGCTAGTGGTAAAGAATCCGCCTCCAATACAAGAGACTCAAGAGATGCAGGTTCTATCCCAGGGTCTGGAAGATCCCCTACAGTAGGAAATGGCAACCCACTCAAGTTTTCTTTTCTGGAAAATGCCATGGACAGAGGAGCCTGGCTGGCTATTGCTCCTGTCCATGGGGCCGCAGACAGTTGGACATGACTAAGCACATACACAGCTCTTGCAAGTGATGGCTAAATACAGGTCAGCTTTCTAATAGTGCTTTTTTGAACTTTATTTTTTGTTGTTGTGACATTTCAACTAATCATGAAATATCATAGATGAAATATCATAGATGAAATTAAAGCAAACTAAATGTGTATGGCATAACATTTTATTTTGTCATGAGTCATATTAAAATACCTTTTTGTTTGATTCAGTTCAGTTCAGTTCAGTCGCTCAGTCCTGTCTGACTCTTTGTGACCCCTTGAACCGCAGCACACCAGGCCTCCCTGTCCATCACCAACTCTTACAGTTCACCCAAACCCATGCCCATTGAGTTGGTGATGCCATCCAACCATCTCATCCTCTGTCGTCCCCTTCTCCTCCTACCTTCAATCTTTCCCAGCATCAGGGTCTTTTCAAATGAGTCAGTTCTTTGCATGAGGTGGCCAAAGTATTGGAGTTTCAGCTTTAGCATCAGTCCTTCCAATGAACACCCAGCACTAATCTCTTTAGAATAGACTGGTTGGATTGCCTTGCAGGCCAAGGGACTCTCAAGAGTCTTCTCCAACATCACAGTTCAAAAGCATCAGTTCTTCTGCGCTCAGCTTTCTTTATAGTCCAACTCTCACATCCATACATGACCACTGGAAAAACCATAGCCTTGACTAGATAGACCTTAGTCAGCAAAGTAATGTCTCTGCTTTTTAATATGCTGTATAGGTAGGTTGGTGTTCTTTGGAAGGAATGATGCTAAAGCTGAAGCTCCAGTACTTTGGCCACCTCATGCGAAGAGTTGACTCATTGGAAAAGACTTTCATGCTGGGAGGGATTGGGGGCAAGAGGAGAAGGGGACAACAGAGGATGAGATGGCTGGATGGCATCACTGACTCGATGGATGTGAGCCTGAGTGAACTCCGGGAGTCGGTGATGGACAGGGAGGCCTGGTGTGCTGCGATTCATGGGGTCGCAAAGAGTTGGACATGACTGAGCGACTGAACTGAACTGAGGCTGGTCATAACTTTCCTTTCAAGGAGTAAGCATCGTTTAATTTCATGGCTGCAGTCACCATCTGCAGTGATTTTGGAGTCCAGAAAAATAAAGTCAGCCACTGTTTCCACTGCTTCCCCATTTATATGCCATGAAGTGATGATTACACATTTTTAAAACAAATAGTTTATTGGCATTTATGTAGTGTACATTTTAAAATAGTTTTTTCTGTGCAACTTAGTATATCATAATTTATTTAGATTGGATAGAGATAAGATTTCTAAACATAAGCTTTGCAGAAGCATGTGCAGGTTTATGCTGTAAGATTAGGAGATACACTGTTGTTCATATATGTATTTCTGAAAAAATATTAAACAATTATTTTAAAAAGCAGTTAGCAGGGAACTCTGTCTGTAGATGATTTTCAGTAGATGTTTTTTGCCTTCTCCTTACTTCATTTCATAATCTGTGGGTTACACTGCTGCTGCTGCTAAGTCGCTTCAGTCATGTCCGACTCTGTGCAACCCCATAGACAGCAGCCCACCAGACTCCCCCGTCCCTGGGATTCTCCAGGGAAGTACACTGGAGTGGGTTGCCATTCCCTTCTCTAATGCATGAAAGTGAAAAGTGAAAGTGAAGTCGCTCAGTGGTGTCCAACTCTTAGCAACCCCATGGACTGCAGCCTACGAGGCTCCTCCATTCATGGGATTTTCCAGGCAAGAGTACTGGAGTGGGGTGCCATTGCCTTCTCTGATGGGTTACACTAGCAGGTAATTAAAACAATTTGAATGCAAGAAAATAAATATTCTACTTAAAGAATATAAAATATTTTTTCTATGAAATAATTATCTAGAGAAAAAAATCTTTAAATTGTCTCCTAATTTAATTATTATTAAAGAAAATACTTTTTCTAAAAGGTTAAGGATTATTTGGTTAAACCTGCTGCAATCTTTGTAATAACCACAAGACAATATCATTGTATATTACTACATTTCCTAAAATTACAGACATATTATTCTTATACTTGGAGGAGGAAATAGCAATCCATTCCAGGAGTCTTTCCTGAAA
The DNA here is from genome assembly GCF_042477335.2 of Ovis canadensis. NCBI lineage: Eukaryota > Metazoa > Chordata > Mammalia > Artiodactyla > Bovidae > Ovis > Ovis canadensis. Next base: position 117,649,303 of record NC_091250.1, on the reverse strand, counting down.
AATTCCATGAACTAAGGAGCCTAACGGGCTAAAGTCATGGCATTGCAAGAGTCAGGCACAACTGAATGACTAAGCACACACATTATTCTTATAAGAAACATACTTTTAAAATACACACTCTAAGAAATTAATTTAAAAGAATAAATTGAGGAACATTTGATCTCATGTGAATTTATGATTTATTCTGCTGGAATAAATGGGTTGTGATACGAGTTTGTGTTGGTCATATCCCAAGTATCCTCCTTTTCTTTCTTTAATATAAAGAAGTATGTTACTAAATGAAATGAATAGCTGTTTATATTTTTGATTCCTTAAATTTTTGGTTTATATTTTAAATTAATTTTCATTGGATTATCAGTCAGTTCAGTTGCTCAGTCATGTCCGACTCTTTGCGATCCCAAGGACTGCAGCATGCCAGGCTTCCCTGTCTATCCCCAACTCCTGAAGCTTGCTCAAACTCATGTCCATCGAGTTGGTGATGCCATCTAACCATCTCATCCTCTTTCGTCCCCATTCTTCTCCTGCCTTCAATCTTGTCTGGCATCTTTTCCAATGAGTCAGTTTTTCGCATCAGGAGCGACTTCACTTTGACTTTTCACTTCCATGCATTGGAGAAGGAAATGGCAACCCACTCCAGTGTTCTTGCCTGGAGAGTCCCAGGGACGGGGGAGCCTGGTGGGCTGCCATCTCTGGGGTGGCACAGAGTCAGACACGACTGAAGCGACTTAGCAGCAGCAGCAGCAGCAGCCAAAGTATAGTTGCAGTATAGTTGTTTTAAAATATTGTGTTTTTACTGTACTGCAAAGTAAATCAGCTATAGGTATACATAGATTCTGTAAATCAGCTATAGGTATACATATATTCCATCTTTTTCGGATTTCTTTCCCATTTAGGTCACCACTGTGCATTAAGGAGAATTCACTGTGCTACACAGTACTTCTCATTAGTTATCTATTTTGTGCATAGTATCAAAAGTGTGTATCTGTCAGTCCGAATCTCCCAGTTCTTCTCACCACCTTGGTATCCATATATTTGTTCTCTACGTCTGTGTCTGCTACATCTTTCTAGATTCCACGTATGTGCTTCCCAGGTGCCAGTGCAGGAGACATAAGAGAAGTGGGTTCTAGTCCCTGGGTTGGGAAGATCCTCTGGAGAAGGAAATGGCAACCCACCCCAGTATTCTTGCTTAGGAAATCCCATGGACAAAGGATTCTAGTGGGCTAAGGTCCATAGGGTCTCAAAGAGTCGGACACTCATGGAGCAACTTAGTATATGATATTTATTTTTCTCTTTCTGACTTCACTGTTTGATGCTAAGTCTATCTGGGCTGTGCTTTACTTTAGAATTTAAAAAGATCTGGTCTGTGAGATAGGATGTTTGCTAATTGTGCCTGCAGCAAGAGGCTAGTCAGAGGAATCTGTCCTGCAAATCCGAGGGGGAAGGGGGGCATGAAGAAGACAAAGAACATGGCTTTAGTTTTGCGTGTGTGTGTGTATGTGTGTGTGTGTGTGTGTGTGTGTGTGTGTGTGTGTGAAGCAGAGCAGTAGAAAGAAGTTGGTGGGGGCAGAGGGATGTATGGATAAAAAGAAAGGGTGGTAAGCCTTATCTCTGGGCCTTTGTGTGATGATAAATAAATATGTTCCTACTAGGAGAGCTGGCTTGAAGCCCTGGGTAAAAACTGCTTCCTCTGTACTAATCTCTGCTTCAGAGTTTATGGTTAATTATTTTTACAAATCATTTCCCTCTTGCCCTCTTCACTCCAATTCAGTTGCTAAGTGACTGGAAGATAAAGTGACCTCTGAATTTATTCTTCTCATTACATTGTTAGATTTTTTTCTGCATCACTTAAAGGATGGATTTGTTCGTTGTAAGTTCAACACCTCTCAAAGATTCAAGTTGACATTTCACCTAATTAATAGCCCCTGTTGGCCTAGTTATTCTGCGGATGCATAATTAAGGCAATAATGCTACTTGTTCAGTGGAATTGGATTTTATTTTGCCTTTTAAATGGATTGCCCAAAGGTTTATTGCTTTTTCTGCCTTAATGCATATTATTATGCCCATCTGTGTTAAAATAAACATCCTTAGAAAATTCCATCCTTAGAAAAATTTTTAAAATTACTCCAATAGAAAATTTTGAACTCTGAGGATTAAAAATATATATATATGAACAGTATTTTAATTTAATGGGAACTCATTAAAGGCACTAATTTTTACCTCTTATCTTTGTTTTTTATTTTTTTACCTCTTATCTTTGAATTGTTCACTTTCGTACTTGGAGTCCTCTCTGTAGCACCTGACAGAGTGGATACTGGATATATACATATATTGTTCATTGACTTCATGTGCTAAGAATTCAAATTTTCCTTTTAAAGTGAAGTTAGTATAAAAATAGTTGTACATATCATAAGTAATTCTGACTAAAAATCAAAATAAAACTGCAAACATTGTTTTTATTTTTACTCTTTGGGACTTGTAGTCTGTATGTATTATCCTCTGTGATGTGAAATGTTATTTACTTATCAAATCAAATGTATATATAAAGATCCATAGTTAACTCTTACTATATAAAAAACATTCTGCTCCATGCTTTACAAATATTGTTAATGTGGAATCACTAAGGGAAAAAAAATCATCTTTTTCCTTACCTAGGGCTTCCCTGGTGGCTCAGAAGGTAAGGAATCTGCCTGCAATGCAGGATTCAATCCCTGGGTCGGGAAGATGCCTTGGAGAAGGGAATGGCTACCCACTCCAGTATTCTTGCCTGGAGGATTCCATGGACAGAGGAGCCTGGCAGGCTGCAGTCCATGGAATTTCAGAGTCAAACACAACTTTCTTTTCTCTTTACCTCAGGTAACTATTTAGAAAAAAAGACCACCTGTAATTCACACGTGTACACACACACAAACCTACAAATGACTGTGGGTGAATGGAGCACGCAGATGTCAGATGCGGAGTTTTCTGTGAATATGATGATGGCTGTGGTGGTGGGAGGTACACAGGTTTCTTGCAGCAACTGAGGAGCCGAGCTTTACATTTCTTGATATTTAGATGGAAAATGTCATGACAAACAAGATATAACCAGGCAAAAAAAAAATAGTAGTTTAGATCTCATACCTAGACAAAGTAAGTTTTGTGATAATGAGATCTGAAATGGAGGTGTCTGTTAAACCCACTAGAACCAATTCAAGAAATATTTTATTAGATTTATAAATTATAAGGATGATGAAAAATCTTGTTTCTCTGTGTTAATGTAATTGTATATGGGATAGTCTAGAAAAATAAGTAAAACACTTGTGTCTGGGTGCAAGCCCCATATACATGAATTTTAGGAACATTTAGAGGAGGAAAAAAATCAGTTGGTCAGAGGCTATTTTTGTTGTTGTTTAGCCGGGTCCAACTCTTTTGCAACCCAATGGACTTTAGCCCGCTAGGCTCCTCCCTCCACGGAATTCTCCAGGCAAGAATACTGGAGGGGGGTTGCTGTTTCCTTCTCCAGGGGATCTTCCCAACACAGGGATCAAACCTTGCAGGGATCAATCTCCTGCATCGGCAGGTGTGTTCTTTACCATTAAGCCATCTCAGAAGCCTCAGAGGCCATCACTGGTATATTTAAAATGTTGGCCAGCCAACATTTTGAGGAATCTTAACCTGTGTTTACTGCATAGCATTTGGGACATTTGGGTTAGAGTCCTTATTGCCTCGCTGATGAGGTATATGAATTTGGAAGATTTAGTAACTGTTTTCCATTAGGCCTCAGTTTCTCATCTGTGAAAAGAAGTTGCTTAGATGCTTGCTCTGTTTTATTTTGCTTCCAAAGCTTTGCATCTGTTATTTTACCATATCCTGTAATAACATTTTTCCTTATTAAAAAGAGGTAGTCTTCATTGTAGAAACTGGAAAATACATAAAAGCACAAAGCACATTTCTAGCTCTGTAAAGTTATATTCATATCTATCCATATCCATTTAGTTTTTAAAAGATTGAAGTTGTTGCTGTTTAGTCACCAAATAGCATCTGACTTTTTGTGACCCCATGGACTGTAGCCCACCAGGTTTCTCTGTTCGTGGGATTTCTGAGGCAGGAATACTGGAGTGGGTTGCCTTTTCCTCCTGCAGGGGATCTTCCCCACCCAGGAATCGAACCTTTGTCTCCAGCATTGGCAGGCATATTATTTACCACCGGGCCATCAGGGATGCCCAAAAGACTGAGGACATATTGTCATATATTCTGTTATGTTTTTCCACTTTATAATGTATTGTGAACATTCATCTATCTTACAATTTATAAATGCTTAAATGAAATTATGATATATGCTTTTACAGTAATTATTTTATTAACCCATTTTACTGAACACTTAATTTTGCAATTATTTTACTATATATAGTGCTATGGTGAACATTCTTAGAGATTAATATTTGTAAGATATTTGATTATATCTTTAGCACAAATTCTTAGGTATAGAATTACTTGTCTTAAATGCATTTTTAAGCAATTGAATACCTGTGGTCAAGCTACCCCCATAGTGAATGGATATTTATTTGCTATTGATTCACTCAACAAGTATTTATTTAATGCTTATTTTATATTGGGTAAATATGAACAAAGTATTGAGAAAAATGAATGTTTGGGAAGAGAAGAGCAGGGTAGCTCTGTTTCTTTGCATTTAATATTGTTTCATCAAAAAAAAAATTCTTCGATTTGGTGAGTAAAGAGTGAAAAGTGAAAGTGTTAGTCACTCAGTTTGTGTTTGACTTTTTGAGATCCCATGGACTGCAGCCTGCTAGGCTCCTCTATCCATGAGATTCTCCAGGCAAGAATACTGGAGTGGGTAAACATTCATTTTTTCCAGGGGATCTTCCTAACCCAGAGATGAACCTGGGTCTCCTGCTTTGCAGGCGGATTCTTTACGATCTGAGCCACCAGGGAAGCCCTGGGTGAATAAAATGCTATCTTATTTTTCATTTCTTCATTATAAAGATCAAAACCCTTTAAAAATTATTTTGGTAGCCATTTTTGTATTGGGATTTTCTGCTGTGCTTACTACCTTGCTTGGTGTCTGTATCTCTCTTTGGTGAAGAAGGAAGATGATCTCCAATATTATTTAGTTCTCTTTCAACTGGTTGCCAATCATACTATGTCTTATCATCAAAATTAGAATTTTTCTTATCAACATTAGAGCACTTCTCTTTCTATTATATGTTGGTGATAAACTGATCTCTTTTGTTTGTATGTTTTATTATTCTCATTATGTTAGTTCTATAGTGTGTTTTAATTGGTTTATTTCTAAAACATCATTTTTCCTACCCACTTTATTTTATGCCCATCTGTCTTCCTTCAGTCCAATCATTATTTTCAGGGAATTCTGACTCCTTTCTGTAATTGTTTTTAAGATTTTATCACTGTGTTGGCTGTTCTACAGTTGGTCATGCTATTTCTAGGCATGGATTTATCCTTATCTATCCTGCTAAGCACTTCATTATGTTTTTCAGTTTTTAAGAATTAAATTCAGGTTATTACTTCATTATTACTTCAGATATTGCCCCTTTGTATTTTCTATTTATTTGCTTTGTTCTCTCTGGAACTCCCATTATATTTATTTTTGACCTTACATTGCATATGTCTCTCAATCTTTCATATTTTTCATCTCTTTATTATTCTATCACAGATTTCTGTGAATGTCCTACCAGTTCATTAGCTCAACTGTTTCAATTTAACCTGTTTTTAATCTATAAGGCTTTTAATTTAAAAGCTACATTTTTCACAATTTCTATTTAGTTCATTTTCAAATCTATCCATTCTTCCTTTTATCACATCAGTAGCTTATTTCTTATGACATTTATTTTGAATCTTTAATTATTTTGCTCATTCCTACATATGGTCTTTCTGTTTTTTTCTGTCATGTCTGAAATTCTTGTGGTGGTAATATGTCTTTTATAGTATCTGACGATTCTCGCTTGTGATGTTTGCTCCTCATGATATTTATAGAAAATATATGATTCATCTTTCAGTGTTTTTTTTTTTCTCTGTCATTTTCGGTACCTGGTAACTTCCAGTGGTGTGTTAGTAAATGTTTAATTATAAGCTTTCTGAGAAACAGTGCTCAGGTTTGTAGCATCTCCCTAGCATAGCCAATTTTAAACAACTGAAGTAGTGTCATTGAGCATGGAGGTGGGAAGAGATGTGCTCACTCAGATTTTGTAAGCTTATTAACTTCAACATCACTGGCAGTTTTCCTTTTTTACTACAAATTCAGCTGTCTGTTAATTTTTTGTTATATTTTACCCAGCACATGTAGAGTTTTATGATATGAGTTTCCATTAGCTAACTTTACCAGGTTTCCAGGACTGGAAGCAATGCTGTATGTCCAAAATTCAAAAAGCTAAAAAATGTTTGTACGTGTTATAATTCTTGAGTTGGTGAATTTCACCATTTCTACATCTTTTATTTGATATGTTCTGTCTCTTAATACTCCACTCCATTTCTTCTTCATTTGCCTCTTTCCCTCATCTCTGGTTGCAAAACAGACACGACTTAGCAACTAAACAACAACAAAATCCCATCAACCCGTCAATCCCAACAACAACCCATCTCTTACCTTCCAGTCTCTATTGCTTTATTTCTGCTAAATAAGCTTATCAGAGGACTTCTGTGGAAGGAATCATCTTGTTATATAAACAGTATTTTAAGAGATAGCTTTTAGAGGTAGACAAGCACAGATTCCTTGAAAGGAGATAGCATATTTCCTGAAGTTAATTATGTTCTCCTAGATGTTTGTGGGAAGAGTGCTCTCATCAGAGGCAATCATTTTTGTAAATGGTGAGATGGTAAATATTTTAGACTTTGCAGGCCATATATTCCCTCCCCCAAATCCTCCGCTTTGCCACTACAGTGTGAAAGCAGCCTTAGATAATATGTAAATGAATCAATGGGCTGTGTTCCAATAAAACTTTATTTACAAGCAGGTAGTGAGTTGAATTTGGTCCATGGACTACAGCCTTGCTGAGCCCTGCTCTAAATGATAGTCCATGGATGTAAAGACCTAATAATATTTTAAAGTGAACATACAGTTGTTAATAGAAAATTAAATTTAATTTCATTTTCTATATCAGTACTTGGAAAGATAATTACTAGTTTTAAGATATAATTACTTTTTTCTGCATATAGTTGGGATAATTGTTTTGGGCATAGAAGAGGCAGTGTTTTTCGTAATTAACAGTGACTTTGTATTTTAATATTGTACATATGCTTGCAGGCTATTAGTCATTTATAATAAATGTGAGATGTATGAAATACAAAAATTATTTACAAACAATGAATTTGTTGTGTGCCAACTCAACTTGGCAACTGCTGGACCTTAGGCTATTTTTGGAATCAGTAGTTCACTTTGTTTTCCCCTGTGTATATTGCATTTCAGTGACAAACCATGGGAGCCTGGAGCTGCCCAGAACAATTTGATTTTTTCATCTGCAAAGATTCTTAAGCTTCCTGTGGTTTAGCTGGCACATCTCGCATACAAAAGAATTTAAGTATTGATCTGAGCTATTAAAACACATCATAGTTACATTCTTTTATAGCAACTGCTGTGCACCAGTTTAGCCTAATGAATTCTCAAATGTATCTCATTCATACAATTTGGTCTACTGTTCTGCTCAGAGTAGCCATTAACTCCTATAGGCATGTAATGAGGAGGAACTCAGTAGAGTACATGGCAAGAAATGAACATATGGGGGTTTTCCCAAAAGAACAACCAGTAATTGAAAGCACTAAACTCCCCCAGTTATCATCCCCTCCCTTTTCAAGCTATTCGTAGATACCAAGATGCTCTCACTAATTCCACTGCAGACTAATGTCAGGATAATGCCCTGGCCATTTATGCTGTTTCTATGTAATGGTGCCAGATGTTTTCTACCATGCTATCAGGAAATATAATTACCAAACTAGCTTTCTGTGATTCACTAGAATTATCATACTGGGTATCCTTTTTCCTTTAATGTCCCTTTGTAGAACAAGAAGCTTCTGCCTTGATTTAGTGACTTGGTCATAGGTGCTATTAATACATTTGGAATCTTTATAATGCAAACCAGGAAAGGCCAAGATGCTTGCTTTTCATAGAAAGATTATTCATTCATTAAAAATTAAAATACATTGTTCATTTTAGGTGGGTGGGCTGGATGTTATTATTTCCCACATGTCCAGTTCAGCAGTACAGAACAAAAACATTCCTGCTTGAAGATTTCTGAGGTTGTCTTTGCTAGGCTCTTTCATACTTTCACTACTGCAGACTCCCCGTTACTAATTTGTTTGCATCAGGTTTACTGAAAATTCACAGGTCTCAATATGAGAAGATAGGGAAAATACTTAGATTTGTGGTAGAGAAGGAAAGTTGTTTTCCTTTGATTTTTTTAAATTCAATAAACATTTATTTGACATCAACTATACACTAAGAGTGGAGAAGGCAATGGCACCCCATTCCAGTACTCTTACCTGGAAAATCCCATGGACGGAGGAGCTTGGTAGGCTGCAGTCCATGGGGTTGCTAGAAGTCGGACACGACTGAGTGACTTCACTTTCACTTTTATGCATTGGAGAAGGAAATGGCAACCCACTCCAGTGTTCTTGCCTGGCGAATCCCAGGGACGGGGGAGCCTGGTGGGCTGCCGTCTATGGGGTCGCAAGGAGTCGGACACAACTGAAGCGACTTAGCAGCAGCAGCAGCATACACTAAGAGCAGTGCTCTGTCCTGGTGGTGTGACCATGAATAAAACATAATCATTTTCCCCAAAGGTCATAGTATAGTATGGAGCAAACATATGAACAGCTACAGTATTATAAGATACTCATAATAAAAGTATGAACAAAGTGCTGTGAGAAGAAGGAAAAGACTGAGTGGCCGGGAGAACATTTCCCCATTTAATGCACTCTATGGGAAGATCCCCTGGAGGAGGAAATGGCAACTCGCACTAGTATTTGTGTTTGGAAAATCCCATGGACAGAGGAGCCTGTCAGGCTACAGTTCATAACGTCACAAAGAGTGGACATGACTGAGTGAGCACACGCACACACGAAGTAGTGAAACAGCAATGGAACAACCCTTTTCTTTTTTTTTTTTGATGTAGAACATTTTTAAAGTCTTTATTGAATTTGTTACAATATTACTTCTGTTCTATGTTTCGGGTTTTTGGCCCCAAGGCATGTGGGATCTTATCTCCTTGACCAAAAATGGAACCCACACCCCCTGCATTGGAAAGTGAAGTCTTAACCACTGGACCACCAGGAAAGTCTTGGAAAATCATGTTTTAAATGCTGAAAATGAGCATTTGGAAAATGGAAACAAAATAAAAATGCCATTTATAATAACATGAAAATATAAGAATATAAGTGCTTAAGAATAAACTTAGAGGTATGAAAGGACTACACATATAGAATATATGATTAAATATAAAATACTTTTCTTTGTAAATTCTTAACTTCTTTAAAATAGAATGACTTAAGCAAAGGAAAAATAATAGCAATGTGCTGTAGGGTTTATAAAATATGTATAAATAAAACATATGATAATAATACCTTAAAGGACTAGAGGTGAAAATTGAAGCATACTATTGTTAAGTTTTTAAAACTATGTGTGTGGAGTAGAATAACATTATTTGACTCTAATTTACTAAAAATTAAAAATGAAGGTTGCAAACTCTAGAACAACACTGATTAAAAAAAGAAAAAGAAGTATAACTAATAAGTTATTATGTAAAATGAAATGGGAAACAAAACAATACTCAATTCTTACAGAAAAGCTCTTCCAGAAAATTGGGATAAAAGAATAAATACAAAACTAATGGCTTCCCAGGTGGCACTAGTGGTAAATAACCCGCCTGCCAAGTGGGAGACACAAAAGATGTGGTTTTGATCCCCAGGGACGATTCCCCTGGAGGAGGGCATTACTACCCAGTCCAGTATTCTTGCCGGGAGAATTTCATGGACAGAGGAGATTGACAGGCTACACTCTATAGAGTCTCAGAGTTGAAACAGACTGAAACGACTTAGTACACACACATTCAAAACTAATTGTATGATGACGGACTTAACATTCACAATTACTTTAAATGAAAATGGACACGTGGATCTGTTAAAAGGCAGAGATTATCAGCAAGTCATCACTTCTATTCAATGTTGTTTCAGAGGCAGAACAATTAGGTGAAAAAAAAAGGCATACTAGAAAGGAAAAAGCAAATCTGTCTTCAATGAAGACATTTTTGTGTGTAAAGAAACTCCTAAACTATCAGCAAAATATTTACTAGGTTTAGGTGAGTTAGACAGGAAATAATTCACCTGCAATGCAGGAGACCTGAGTTCAATCCCTGGATCAAGATCCTCTGGAAAAGGAAATGGCAACCCACTCCAGTATTCTTGCCTGGAGAATTCCATGGACTGAAGAGCCTGGCGGGCTACAGTCTGTGGGGTACCGAAGAGTCGGACACGACTGAGTGACTAACACACACATAATGAGTGAATTCAGCAAGCCTCTAAATATAAGGTCGCTTACAAAAATTGACTTTATTTCTAGAAGTGAGTGTTTAGAAAGTGAAAATGAAAAGGTCTTTTATAATTGCATCAAAAATATAAATGTTTAAGAGTAAACTTAATTAGAGAGTACTCAAGTCAATGGAAAAATATACTATGATTGTGGTGGATAGAACACTCAACATTAAGATATCTGTTCTTCCCAATGCAATCCAAAACAACATTTTAGAAGTTTTTCTTTTTTAATTTATTAATATTTTGAAACACTAGGCTGATTTTAAAATTAATGTGGAAATGCAGAGACCTCGACTAGTCTCCCAAATAAAAACAAAAATTTGAAGTATTTACCTAATTTTAAGACTATTATAAATCTACAGTAATCAAGACAGGATGGTGTTGGGTTATAGACAGACAACAGATAAATGGAATAGAATGGAGTACTGAAACAGACTTACACTGGTACAGTCAATTGAACCAGGGCAGCAAGGCAACTCAATATGGAAAGGAAAGTCTTTTCACCAAGAATGTTTGAGCTGCTGGGTATCATTAAGGAAATAAAAGTGAATCTCAACATATACATCATAGCATAAATTGAAATTTATTGGAGAGGTATCACAGACCTAAAAATAAAAAAAACAGTGTCAAGCTTCATGAAGAAAATGTGCAGGAAAATCCTAATAAACTTGGGGTGGGCAAAGATCCCTAACAAAACCAAGAAAACACTAATAATTAAAGGAAAATAAATTGTAAAATAAATTTCATAAAATTATTATTTACTGAAAAACAACATTAATAACCTGAATATGTAAGCTACAGACTGAAAGAAAATATACATGTAAGTAATAGTAAACTTATACCCAAAATAGTGAATTTCTAAAATTTCTATAAAAAGACAAGCCCCTTCCCCTATCTACAATCCCACCAAATGGACAAAGTACTTGAAAAGGCACTTCACCAAATAAGATAAATAAATGGCCAATAAACACATGAAAAAGTTGATAACACTATTAGTCATCAGGGAAGTAAAAAATAAAACTATAATGAAATATTACTAAACACTCACTAGAATGATTAAAATTGAGAAAACTGATAACTCCAGTTGTTGGCAAGGATGTAAAACAACTGAATTTTTATGCATTGCTACAGTGGGTAGACAATATGTCTAACAGTTTTGAATAAGTTAAATATATCCTTATCCAATGACCCAACAATTCCTTCTTTAGATATTTTCCCCAAAGAAATGAAAACATATTTGTGCAAAAATACATGTACATAAATGTTCATGCAACATTATTGATATCCAAAATATAGAAACACCTCTAATGTCTAAAAGTAGAATAGAAAAATGCACTGATGCATTTGACTCAGCAACAAATGTAACTATTATTGATATTTATGCCAACACAGATACTTTTAAAAGCATTTTGCTGAGCAAAAGAAGCCCAATCAAAGAAAAAAGAAACTACACACTGTAGGATTTCTTTTCATTTGTTTCGCATGCTTATGATATTGTGTCACTTTGATGCTTGTTTCTTTGAACAACCATTTCATTGCTTTGTACTCAATGAATGTACCATAGTTTATTTATTCATTGGTCTTTCTATGATTATTTGTTTTTTCCTAGTATTAGTTTTTATTATTTATTTTACCATTACAAAAGTATTCTCATGAACTGTCTTTTATATGTATCCTGGTAGCAAAACACAAGAGTGTCTCTGGAAATATGTGTAGAAATAGAATTGCTGGGTGGTAGGGTATGCAGAAGTTTATTTCATAGTGCTATTTTGCCCCTAAAATTGGTTATTCCAACTGTCAGTTGTGTATAACTATCAGCAGTGTATAAACATCCCCATCTGAGCAACTGCTTTGTAAAAACTGAACATCATCATACTTTTCAGTTTTTATCAATTTGATAGGTATAAGAGAGTATCTCAATGTGGCTTAAAATTATACGTATATTTATGAAAGCTTTTATATTTCTTTTTCTATGAAATGTAATCCATGTTTTATTGTCCATTCTTCTTGTGGATTCTCTGCCTTTTTATTCTTATATTTTAGGAGCTCTTTATAGATTCTGGGTAAATCTTCTTCTGGTTATGTGTCTGTCAAATATCTTTTCTGAATTTACGGGCTGCTTTTTTACCCTGTCACATTTTTTCATAAACAGAAATGATTTAAGTAGTCTGTTTCGTCAACAGTTTCCTTTACAAGGTAGCAACTTACATATTTTTTTAAAATTTTATTTCAATTGAGGATAATTACTTTACAGTAGTGTGATGGTTCCTGCCATACGTCAACATGAATCAGCCACAGGTATACATATATGCCCTCCCTCTTGAACTTCCCTCCCAGCTCCCACCAGCAACTTGCATATTATTTATGATGTATTTTTCAGACTTTCAACTACATTTCCTTCCATATTATTTAAAGTTTGGACTTTCTTGAACAATTGTATCCATCTGGAATTGTGTTTTGTATACAATGTGCAGTAGAGATTGTCAAGAACTTTTAACAGTCTAAGATGTTACTCTACCTGCAAGCTAACAAGGTAGCCTGCCAGAGGATGCTGGGGCAGAAGAAACGCAATCCCCGAGTCAGGTGAAAAGTTCTTTACTACTCACATTAATAGCAGGAGCTACAGTACCAGTTTCTCAAACCCAGTTCCCGCAGGGTGACTCAAGGAAGGTCAGATGACTACCGCACATACAGTGAGTTGTGCTACAGAAGAGGGTTACCCAAATCTCTTGTAGTGGGATGTTAGCATGCTTTACCTTTGACCTAGAGGGTCACCTTGTCTATATTATACTGGATAATAAATAGTAATAAAACCTGCCTTATACTCCAGAGAGTGGCATCTTTCGCTTCCAAGGCTGTTTTTTCTATAACTATCCTTGAGAACATAGTCTGGAATAAAGGCAGCCAGCGCCTCTGCCTGTAAGACTTGCCCAAATAAGAGAAGCAACTGTGTCTTAGCAAAGGGTGTACGTCCTTTCTCCCCTTGCCCCAATATTCATGACCAATTGTCTCTGCATGGTTTAATGCACAGTTTCATCTTTCCCCATGTATGTTTAATATGATCAGGTTGAAACATCTACATTAACATAACATTATCCTTTTGATTCCATGTATGTAAGCATCTGTTTCTGGGCTCTCTGATCTATTAATCAGGCTTCTCTGATAGCTCAGCTGGTAAAGAATCTGCCTGCAATGCAGGAGACCCTGGTTTGATTCTGGGTTGGGAAGATCCTCTGGAGAAGGGTTAAGCTTACCCACTCCACTATTCTTGGGCTTCCCTGGTTGGCTCAGCTGACGAAGAATCTGCCCACAATATAGGCAACCCCTGCTCCATTCCTGGGTTGGGAAGATCCCCTGGAGAAGGGAACAACTACCCACTCCAGTAATCTGGCCTGGAGAATGCCATGGACTGTATAGTCCATGGGATTGCAAAGAGTCAGACAAGACTGAGACTTTCACTTCCACTTTCACTTTCTTTCCCTGGTGGCTCAGATGTTAAAGAATCTGCCTGCAATGCAGGAGGCCCCAGTTGGATCTCTGGGTCGGGTAAATCCCTCAGAGAAGAGAATGGCTACCCACTCTGGTATTCTTGCCTGGAGAACCCCATGGACAGAGGAGCCTGGTGGGCTACAGTTCATGGAGCCACAAAGAGTCAGACATGAATGAGCAACTGTCTCAGCATCAACACCATGTAGCTTTACATACTACAAGTGAAGTGAAGTCGCTCAGTCATGTCCAACTCTTTGCAACCCCGTGGACTATAGCCTACAATGCTCCTCCATCCATGAGATTTTCCAGGCAAGAGTACTGGAGTGGGTTGCCATTTCCTTCTCCAGATTATATGCTACAGCTTTATATTAAATCTTATTGTCTGGTAGAGCAATTCTCTCCCAACCCCCTAAAATATCCACCTTGTTCTTCAGAAATGTCTTATATATTCTACTCCTTCCATTTCTTCTTTGTATTTAAAAAAATCTACACACATTCCAATGTAAAAGATAAATCTGTGTGTGTGTGTGTGTGTGTGTGTGTGTGTGTGTGTGTATTTGCAATTCTGAACTTCTGGAATTATTTTGCTTGTTTCAGAGTTTTGTTTGAAACTTTTTGTAGTAAATGTTATGCAGGTGTTTCCGGTATGACTACCCATCACAGATTAGCTCCAAGCTTTGGCTTCTTGCCTGCTGCCCTCTAAAAGCTAAGGTTCTGATCTTCAGACATCAGCAGATGGTCTGAGCACAAGTGACAGGTTCAGCTCATTTACTTCTCTGCGTGGATCCTTTCACTTTGTTTTCAGTCTCGCAGAATTCTTCTTACCTTTTTTTCTCGAGCAGCTCAGCTATGCATTTAAAAAAAATATTTTGTCTCTTTCATCTAACCTTTTTAACAATTTTGCACTGAAAGTGGTTTTCAGGATATCTAGCCATTCATATTGCCCGAAACAGATGTCTTTGTCAATAGTGGTTTTAAAATTGTTTAATCACAGAATTGTATCATTTGCATAATAAATATTCAATAAAGTGTGTTTAATTGAACTGAATAAGATTTCAGTTGGATTTTTGTGATGCTGCCTCATCATTTCCAAATAATCAACACCTAATTTGGCACTTCCACCATTAGATTATTATTCTCTCCTTAAAACTTTAGGAGTTTTAAGAAACATACAGAAAATAATACACTTGAAATCTTTTCTTACCACCACGATTAACCACATTAATATAGTATCTTTTTTACTCTATGGTTATATGGTCAGATAACAAAGCAATTTATATTATTTTTTATGCTTCAAAATTTTACACTAATAATGATATTGATACTTTTTTGAAAGATACTTTTCCCCCATTCAGCATCAAGTTTGAAATATTTATCTATGGTGATACCCTAAGCTCTGATTCAATTACTCCAAGTCCTGTCTGTAATTTTATTATAAATTAAATTTTATTTGAGTGTGTGCTCAGTTGCTTCAGTCCCGTCTGACTCTTTGCTTCTGTATGGACTATCGCCCACCAGGTTCTCCTGTCCACGGGATTATCTAGGTAAAAAAACTGGAGTGGGTTGTCTTTTCCTTCTCCAGGGGATCTTCCAGACCCAGAAACTGAACCAGGGTCTCCTGCCTCTTCTGCATTGCAGGCAGATTCTCTACTGCTGAACCATCAGGGCAGCCCTTAATTCTACAATAAATATTCTTATATATATTTTCTTGAGCATATATTTAATATTTTTAAGAATTAGAAGCCTAGAACTGAAAGTGCTCTGTGATAAGATGTACTTAACTTTGACCCCATGGACTGTAAGCTACCAGGCTCCTCTGTCCATGGGATTCTCCAGGCAAGCACACTGGAGCAGGTAGCCATTCGTTTCTCCAGGGGAATCTTCCTGACCTAAGGTCCTAACCTGGGTCTCCTGCATTGTAGGCAGATTCTTTACCATCTGAGCCACCAGGAAAGTCCAGAACTGAAAGTGCTCTGTGATAGGATGTAGTTAACTTTAACATATTCAGTTCAGTTCAGTTCAGTTCAGTCGCTCAGTCGTGTCCGACTCTTTGCGACCCCATGAATCACAGCACGCCAGGCCTCCCTGTTCATCACCAGCTCCCAGAGTTCACTCAGACTCACGTCCATCGAGTCCGGGATGCCATCCGGCCATCTCATCCTCTGTCATCCTCTTGTCTTCCTGCCCCCAGTCCCTCCCAGCATCAGAGTCTTTTCCAATGAGTCAACTCTTCGCATGAGGTGGCCAAAGTACTGGAGTTTCAGCTTGAGCATCTTTCCTTCCAAAGAAATCCCAGGGCTGATCTCCTTCAGAATGGACTGGTTGGATCTCCTTGCAGTCCAAGGGACTCTCAAGAGTCTTCTCCAACACCACAGTTCAAAAGCATCAATTCTTCGGCGCTCAGCCTTCTTCACAGTCCAACTCTCACATCCATACATGACCACAGGAAAAACCACACCCTTGACTAGACGGACCTTTGTTGGCAAAGTAATGTCTCTGCTTTTCAATACGCTATCTAGGTTGGTCATAACTTTTCTTCCAAGAAGTAAGCGTCTTTTAATTTCATGGCTGCAGTCACCATCTGCAGTGATTTTGGAGCCCCCCAAAATAAAGTCTGACACTGTTTCCACTGTTTCCCCATCTATTTCCCATGAAGTGATGGGACCGGATGCCATGATCTTCGTTTTCTGAATGTTGAGCTTTAAGCCAACTTTTTCACTCTCCTCTTTCACTTTCATCAAGAGGCTTTTTAGCTCCTCTTCACTTTCTGCCATAAGGGTGGTGTCATCTGCATATCTGAGGTTATTGATATTTCTCCCAGCAATCTTGATTCCAGCCTGTGTTTCTTCCAGTCCAGCATTTCTCATGATGTACTCTGCATATAAGTTAAATAAGCAGGGTGACAATATACAGCCTTGACATACTCCTTTTCCTATTTGGAACCAGTCTGTTGTTCCATGTCCAGTTCTAACTGTTGCTTCCTGACCTGCATACAGATTTCTCAAGAGGCAGGTCAGGTGGTCTGGTATTCCCGTCTCTTTCAGAATTTTCCACAGTTTATTGTGATTTAACATATTAGGTATATTCAATTTCTTATATCTAGTCTTTATGATTGTGATGACATCCATGAGTATAGACGATAAGCCCTTTTTTTACCTTATTTCATTTAATATTTGCAATTTGTGAAAAGTACCTAGCACTGGTCTGAAAAGGATTATGCCAAATATATGTTGTGCATGACACCTTGTGTATAATTCAAATTATGCTAAATTTTATAACTGTTAAGTAACGAATGATTAGGTGAGTTAGCAATTCATGCCCCCCTTTTTTTCTGTAGGTATTTATGAGCCTCCATTTATTGTACTACTGCAGTGAACCAACCTTGGATGTGAAAATTGCCTTTTGTCAGGTGTGTGTTCCTTACAGGTAAAACAAGGTACAGTACATTCCCTTGTATTTCCATTTTGCCATTTCATCTTGCACGTTTCACACTAAAGTTAGTGTTTATGTAGAATTAAAAGTAGCCTACGGAGTAGAATTGGATGCCTAGGTTTTTTCCCGCTAGTTCATTTATCTTAGAATAGGAATGAAGAGAATTCTTTTTAATGATTGTAAATATTGTACTTAATCTCTGTATAAAGTGATTTCTTACTATATTTAACATCATTAATGACTTTTTCAAATCCTTAAAACGTGGTTTAAATAATTGAAATAGCTGAAATAAATGATATTTTTCATCCAAGGACTGATGAGCCCCAAGCAGAGTCTCCAGTACTCAAATATAACAGTATGTAGTTAGTGCTTAGTTTGGGCTTCCCTGGTGGTGCTAGTGGTAAGGAGTCCACCTGCCGATGCAGACGACACAAGAGACAGGGTTGTGGTTCCTGAGTTGGGAAGATCCCCTGGAGAAGGGAATGGCAACCCACTCCAGTATTTTTGCTGGGAAAATTCCATGGAAGAGAGCCTCATGGGCTACAGTCCATGAAGCTGCAAAGAGTCAGACACAACTGAACATGCACACACAGCCCTTAGTCTGTTTTTCAATGCCCTGTTCTAGCCAGTAGTTGGGAAAAAATAAGGCTAGCGGCAGTAATGACAAATAAAGGTATCTCTAACCTGCTAGTGACAAGGTAGTGCACACGGACAATAGAAGGTCTGCACTCTTGTATTCATACAAATGATATTCTTAAGAAAAAGTCTACCTGAGGCACTGGTACCTACTCTAAGTATGTTTAGGTCATTCTGACTTAAGACTGTGGTCATTGTATCATTAATAGAGCTCAGTTTACACTAGGAATTGTTATGTGGCTGGTAAATTTTATAGTAGCTCTAATCGTACTCCAAGCAGAGAGCACTTCCATTTTTTCTGTAATGATTTTTGCTGTATTTTCTCATTGAGATGGGTTGTATACACAGAATGACATATGTTCCTTGGAATGCGGTTTAAAAAATAACTCAAAATAATATTATTTTAATACAATATTTTCTAATTCTAGAAGTAACATGCTTATTATAGAGAACATAGAAAAGTACAAAGGAAGCAAAACACTGGTAAATCTACTCTCTACGCTGAGCGTAGTTAGAATTTCTACAGAAAAATAAAATGTATTATGTTCTATGAATAGGATTTACTGCTCTATTTTATCTTCCTGGCCTCTAAATTTTTGTAGTGCCAAACATTTCCAGGCTTTCAGATGATTTCTCTAATAAGAACTCCGGATCTGGAGTGAAGTAGGTCAGAAAGAGAAAAACCAATACAATGTATTAACATATATATATATATATATATATATATATATATATATATATATGGAATTTAGAGAGACAGTAATGACAATCCTATATGCAAGGCAGCAAAAGGGACACAGATGTAAAGAACAGACTTTTGGAATACGTGGGAGAAGATGAGGGTGGGATGATTGGAGAGAATAGCATTGAAACATGTATATTACCATATGTAAAATAGACGACCAGTGCAAGTTCCATGCATGAAGAAGAGCACTCAGAGCTGGTGCTCTGGGACAACCCAGGGGGATGGGGTGGGAGAGGGGTTCAGGATGGGGCACACGTGTGCACCCATGACTGATTCATGTCGATGTATGGCAAAAACCACCACAATATTGTAAAGTAATTATCCTCCTTTAATTAAAATTGAAAAAAAAAATCTCTGAATCTGAGCAGCTTGGGCTAGAAATTCTAAATCTGCCACTTACTTAGCCATTTACTTCTGAGTTTGGGCAAGTTAGTTAACCTTACTGTGCTTTGGTTAATAAAAAGGGAAGAGATAATAGGTTTATAAGAATCAAGCAAGTTCATACTTGCAGAGCACTGAGAATATGTTTTTGTTACATAGTTAACTAAATCTTCACTAAATTCATGCTCTCTCTTGTGGGGCTGTCATTTAAATCCTAGTGTTTTAAATATTATCAATACCATGAATACTCCCCAGTTATACATCTAGCAAAAGCTTTCCTGAAACTTGGCTCATATACCCAATTGCTTGTTCTACATCTCAGCTCAGATGTCTAATAGGTGTAGCAAATGACACATATACCAAACCAAATCCTTGATCTTTCCTTCAAAATTGCTCTGCTCTAATTCAGTAAATGCTAAACTCCTCTTTTCAGTTGCTTAGAGCAAAATCTTCAGAATAAGCTTTTGGACAACACTTTGCATCCAATCTGTCGGCAAATTCTGTGGCTCCCCTTTAAAACTATATGTAGAATCTTACCAATTTCTCCATTACCACTTTGACCCATTCTGATGGTAAGACTAGAGATCTCTTCAAGAAAATTAGAGATACCAAGGGAACATTTCATGCAAAGATGGGCTCAATAAAGTACAGGAATGGTATGAACCTAACAGAAGCAGAAGATATTAAGAAGAGGTGGCAAGAATACACAGAAGAAATGTACAAAAAAGATCTTCATGACCCAGATAACCACAATGGTGTGATCACTCACCTAGAGCCAGACATCCTGGAATGCAAAGTCAAGTGGGCCTTAGGAAGCATTACTATGAACAAAGCTAGTGGAGGTGATGGAACTCCAGTTGAGCTATTTCAAATACTAAAAGATG
The DNA here is from genome assembly GCF_042477335.2 of Ovis canadensis. Classification (NCBI taxonomy): domain Eukaryota; kingdom Metazoa; phylum Chordata; class Mammalia; order Artiodactyla; family Bovidae; genus Ovis; species Ovis canadensis. The sequence continues at coordinate 117,629,203 of NC_091250.1, read as the reverse complement.
ATGCTGTGAAAGTGCTGCACTCAATATGTCAGCAAATTTGGAAAACTCAGCAGTGGCCATAGGACCAGAAAAAGTCAGTTTTCATTCCAATCCCAAAGAAAGGCAATGCCAAAGAATGCTCAAACGACTGCACAATTGCACTCATCTCACAGGCTAGTAAAGTAATGCTCAAAATTCTCCAAGCCAGGCTTCAGCAATATATGAACCATGAACTTCCAGATGTTCAAGCTGGTTTTAGAAAAGGCAGAGGAATCAGAGATCAAATTGCCAACATCCGCTGGATCATCGAAAAAGAGAATTCCAGAAAAACATCTATTTCTGCTTTATTGACTACGCCAAAGCCTTTGACTGTGTGGATCCCAATAAACTGTGGAAAATTCTGAAAGAGATGGGCATACCAGACCACCTGACCTGCCTCTTGAGAAACCTGTAGGCAGGTCAGGAAGCAACAGTCAGAACTGAATATAAAACAACAGACTGGTTCCAAATAGGAAAAGGAGTACGTCAAGGCTGTGTATTGTCACCCTGCTTATTTAACTTCTATGCAGAGTACATCATGAGAAAAACTAGGCTGGAAGAAGCACAAGCTGGAATCAAGATCGCCGGGAGAAATATCAATTACCTCAGATATGCAGATGACACCGCCCTTATGGCAGAAAGTGAAGAGTTAAAGAGCCTCTTGATGAAAGTGAAAGAGGAGAGTGAAAAAGTTGGTTTAAAGCTCAACATTCAGAAAACGAAGATCATGACATCTGGTCTCATAACTTCGTGGTAAATAGATGGGGAAACAGTGGAACCAGTGGCTGACTTTATTTTTGAGGGCTCCAAAATCACTGCAGATGGTAACTGCAGCCATGAAATTAAAAGGCACTCCTTGGAAGGAAAGTTATGACCAACCTAGACAGCATATTAAAAAGCAGAGACATTACTTTGTCAACAAAGGTCTGTCTAGTCAAGGCTATGGTTTTTCCATTAGTTATGTATGGGTGTGAGAGTTGGACTATAAAGAAAGCTGAGCACCAAAGAATTGATGCTTTTGAACTGTGGTGTTTGAACTGTGGAGAAGACTCTTAAGAGTCCCTTGGACTGCAAGGAGATCCAACCATTCCATTCTAAAGGAAATCAGTCCTGGGTGTTTATTGGAAGGACTGATGTTGAAGCTGAAACTCCGATACTTTGGCCACCTGATGCGAAGAGCTGACTCGTTTGAGACCCAGAGAGATGTTATGGGGAGGGAGGTGAGAGGGGGTTTCATGTTTGGGAACGCATGTAAGAATTAAAGATTTTAAAATTTAAATAATAAAAAACTAAAAAAAAAAAAAACAAAGAAAAGACCCTGATGCTGGGAAAGATTGAGGGCAGGAGGAGAAGGGGATGACAGAGGATGAGATGGTTGGATGGCATCACCAACTCGATGGACATGAATTTGGGTAAACTCCGGGAGTTGGTGATGGACAGGGGGGCCTGGCATGCTGTGGTTCATGGGGTCGCAAAGAGTAAAACTCTCCTGAGCGACTTAACTGAACTGAACTGATTCTGATCCAAGCCTGGGTTATTGCAGGAGCTTAAGGGGTTTACTCTCAAAACTTCATCAAGAGATATATTTGAAAAATATAAGTGAGATCACGTCACTCCTTGGTTAAAAACAAAACAAACAAAACAGAAAAACCATTTGGTCAGTGAGATGTCTTCCACCTCACTAATGGTAAAAATTCTTAAAATAAATACCTAACCCTTTGCCTTGGGTATTGCCACCTAGACACGCTTCCTTAAAATGCTCTTCCTTTATTATCCACTTGGCTCACTCATTCACTATCTTCAGAAGTTGGCTCAAATATTCATTTTTAAAGGAGTCTTTCCTGCTTATCTATCTAAAATTACCCCTTCCTACTCCACACTGCCTATCTCACACTTCCTACCCAACTTCTTTGTCTTCTATTTTGTCCCCTCCATGACAGCTCTTGATATATGTGACTTGCATGTTGTTTCTCTCTGCTGGAATACACTTTTCGCTTGGGCATGGAAGTTTTTCAGTGATGTGCTGTGAGCTCCTACAGGCTGACAAGGCTCACAAGCATTGACGTGCACACCTCTTCCCTGCTCTAAGTTCAGTGATGTTGGTTTGGTAGATCTGTCATGATAGGAATACGTACATTATGTAAATAAACAATTGGTGCAGATGAGTCCTCTTCCCTCCCCCAACCCCAGCCAGTTGTTGAATAATTACAGCACATAGTTGGGAGTTTGTCTCTTTTGCACACAGCTATGTTGTAGTACTAACAATAATATCTGGCAGAGGGTGGGCTCTCACCAAATATTTGCATAATGAATGAATGAATGATACATGTTTGGTTAATGCAGTCAGTTGCAGCTATGATAGTGCCCTGGTGGAAAACGAGCAGGTCTGAATTTCTGGTTAGGATATCTGGACCATTTGCAAGCTTTATGATTGTAAGCCATTTCCTTAGTGTCCATGATCCTAGTCATTTACCATGGGCATTAGCCCTTAAGAACCAAACCAAAATCAAACAAAAAAAGTTTATTTTTTACATATTTTGAGATTAATCTGAATTTAAGAAATTATCAAAAAAATCTTAAAACTTCAGCTATTATTTTTAATCCAAAAAGTTTCTGTGTGGGTTGAAGTTATTTTTAAATCATCTCCCCAAATTTGCATACAGATTCAGAATGTCTATTTCTAGGAAGAGTTCTTAAAGAGTTTAAAGCAAAGGAATAAAGAGAAGAAATGAAGCATGAACTTTTTTAATGGCTCTGATTTTTTTTTTTGCTTATTGTGAACTTTTAATACCTAGAAAATATACATGTGTATTCTATAACTTAAACCCTAAAAATATCATAGCAAGCAGGATATTTCTAGGTGTGACTCAGAGTGCTTAATTTACTTTCCATGTAGAATTTTAATTTGATGATGTTTATTTTTTTCTATCCTGTAGCAGTGTGCCTCATTTACTATTCCAGCAATTTAAAGAAAATGGTGTATTTATTTTCTCTAAATGAATACAGAATTTATTTATTTGAGTTTTATTTATTTATTTGCTTGAGTTTTCTTTCAAACTATGTGCTTTGGAAGCTTCTCATTTTATGAGATATCTCATGGATCCCTGGTATGCAGCGACATTTAACACCATGCACAGTAGGGTTAGGTTGTCCCAACTTCTTGCCTCACAGGTGGTATGTGAAGACCTTTAAGTAACTTGTCAATGATTAGGGATCGAGTATATCCCAAATGGAGGACTTCCCTGGTGGCTCAGTGGTAAAAGAATCTGCCTGCCAATGCAGGAGGCATGGGCTCCATCCCTAAGTGGGAAGAGTCCCTGGAGAAGGAAATGACAAGGCACTCCAGGATTCTTGCCTGGGAAATCTCACAGACAGAGGAGCCTGGCAAGCTACAGTTCCTGGGATCGCAAAAAGTCGGATGCAGCTTAGTGACTAAGCAACAATATCCAGAATCTAGGTCTCTTGAATCTTAACCTCTGGCTTTAAAAAGTTATATCATATTTCCAGGTTTCTCACTGTTATAAGAAAGAAATCACAGAAAATATAGAAAATAAAATTGCCCAGGTAGTTATCAACAGTAAATATGTCAGTTAACTGTAGTAATAACCTTATTTCTTTGTTAAATTATTTGAAGAACATGAGATTCATTGAATTTTTAAGCTACTCCTATTCATTTCTTTCTTTTTCTTTTTTTCTTTAAAAACATCAAGCAGCTTTTGTAGACAGGAGGTTTCTTGCTCTATTATGGGGAGAAATTTGTCATAGACAATAAAAAACAATCTTAAGTTTGTCCCTTGTATAAATCATTTACAAAATGTAGACCAATAGGGAATTGAAAGTGCCAGAACTCTTGATTCTCCAGAGATGTAGGTAAACCTTCTTAGCCTTCTTTTCTCAATTGAATAGAAAAGTGAAGAACTGTTAAATTTCACTCTATGAATTAAGAACAAAATCTGTGAAAATTGCTGTTTTTGAAACTCTGGTATACTGAATAGATGAGTCATGGTTTTAACCAAGAAAGATAACACACAGAGAGATAATGTACTTTGGAAACCACATGCACACCCACTGGTGTCTGCAGCATTCACCACATCCCAGTTTGTGTTACCATTGGTTGTACAGGTTTATGCTTTCCCAGCTCAATGGTGATGGCCTCTAGGGTAGGGCCAGGCATCCTTATCCTTGTCTGCCAAGCCCAGACTTCTACCTTAATTCAGGAAATGCTCAATAAGTGCTTTTTGAATAAGAAAGGTAAATAAAAACTCAGAAAAGCACTAGTAGAAATTTGCTCACCTTTGAAAATCAAGTCAATTTCTCAACATCTTAACATCTTGATAAGTGCATATCAGTTCAGTTCAGTTCAGTTCAGTCGCTCAGTCATGTCTGACTCTTTGTGACCCCATGAACTCCAGCACGCCAGGCCTCCCTGTCCATCACCAACACCTGGAGTCCACCCCAACCCATGTCCATTGAGTTGGTGATGCCATCCAATCATCTCATCCTCTGTCATCCCCTTCTCCTGCCCTCAATCTTTCCCAGCATCAGGGTCTTTTAAAATGAGTCAGCTCTTCACATCAGGTGGCCAAAGTATTGGTTTCAGCTTCAACATCAGTCCTACCAATGAACATCCAGGGCTGATCTCCTTTAGAATGGACTGGCTAGATCTCCTTGCAGTCCAAGGGACTCTCAAGAGTCTTCTCTAAAACCACAGTGCAAAAGCATCAATTCTTTGGTGCTCAGCTTTCTTTATGGTCCAACTCTCACATCCATACATGACCACTGGAAAAACCATAGCCTTGACTAGATGGACCTTTGTTGACAAAGTACTGTCTGCTTTTTAATATGCTGTCTAGGTTGTTCATAACTTTCCTTCCAAGGAGTAAGCGTCTTTTAATTTCATGGCTGCAATCACCATCTGCAGTGATTTTGGAGCCCCCAAAATAAAGTCAGCCACTGTTTCCACTCTTTAACCATCTAATTACCGTGAAGTGATGGGATTGGAATATATTTAATTTGTATTTTGGTTAATTTGTTAATCACAAGTGTTAATCTAACATTTATCTAACAATTTATCAACTTATTGCCCTATCCTATTATTGATGCTCGAGTTGGTTACAAATCATTTAAAATGATTTCTTGATTTTCCAAAAGCCTTAAGAGACAGGAGGTTCATGTTAGTGAGTCAACAATTATGGTTTTATGTAACAGTGGAAATAAAGAGACTGAGCTCAGTCATCTGCTTTTTTTGCTGTGACACAGAAACTCTTTGGGCTTTCTTTGCATGGAGACATCTACACATTGAATGATTATTGATTGGAGACACCTACATATTGAATGATTATTGATTGGCTCCATCATTCATTTATTCAACACATCTTTATTGAGTGGGGTTCCCTGGTGGCTCAGACGGTAAAGAATCTGCCTGCAATGCAGGAGACCCATGTTTGATAACTGGGTCAGGAAGATCCTCTGGAGAAGGGAATAGCTACCCACTCCAATATTTCTTGCCTGGAGAATTCCACAGACAGAGGAACCTGGAGGGCTACAATCCATGGGGTTGTAAAGGGTCAGACACAACTAAGTGACTAACACACTTCTTTACTGAGTAGCTCTAATATGAACCTGTAACTTGTAGAAATTAAGGGTACAGGGTGGGTATTGTTACTCTCCTCAAAGAACACACCATCTAGTCTAAAGCACAGTAGAGAGTAGCTTGGCTTAAAATATAAAGAAAACTTCTTCCGCTTTGAGTTAAAACCTCAGTGATAACTATGGGCTAAACGATAATAAATCAGAAAAGGCAACACCTCAATACTTAACAGAGGTTTACTATCTGTGAGGACTACATTAAGACTTTATCTCATTTAATCTTTACAATGCCACTAACTACCAAGACAGAATTCAATTATGTTTTATTCTGGGGTTGGAAACCCGAACCATTTTACTAGAATGTCATTATCCAGTCTCATCATGGAATTTTGACATCTTCTATTGGTTATACAGAATTTTAACTGAACTGAGTAGCGACTAGGACTCAGAACCAAAATACTATAATTAAATGCAAAGAAGCCTAAGATACTATTGGTCACCGGTGGGAAAAAAAAGAAGACTTTTATATAAATTCCAAAGGACAGTAGTGATGTATAAGGTCTAAAATATTACTGGATAATGACATAAATAGCAGTCTCTTTCTAGAGTTCTTAATGTCAAAATTGTTTTCAGTGTCTTCAGAAGTTAGTGCTTTTTGGTATAGCCCCTTGTTAGATATAACGGCCAAGACTGAGCATGCTAAATTTTCTAGTTAAAGCAACGCTTTTCTTAATAGATATAAAATATTACAAGATGACTGGGTAACTAAATTTTATTTTTCTACTCTATGTCTGGATAACAAATGCGCTATGTGTGTATATATAGTAATAATAATTTTCCTAGCCACAAATGGTGGCTGTTCTAAATAAATGAAAACTTAACTTTTAAACAGATTTCAAAAGAGTGACTTTAGTGTTACATTTATGTCTTATACCTCGGGCAGGCTTTTTTTATAGAAATTTATTAAGTAATTATTCCAGTTAGTAGACTCCGTTATGCTACTAAATATTATCTAACACAAATATATAGATCCTACCTAAGATTTGGTTCTGTAATGATAAACTTCTCTATTGGTTTATGTGAGTATGTGTTTGGTTTGCTTGAAACATGTAAAAGTTCAGGCTTGACTTCTTGTTGAATGATCTTAACCTGAATGTAAATGTAGCTCAATATTATGAGAGCAATTATGGTTGAGGTAGTAATCAGATTACATGAAGTTATTGCTTATATCTGACAAAATAATTGTGCTGTGAAAGGTCCCAGAATTATCCGTGGTTTTCAGTGTATGGTTAATAATGCTCTGTCAGTTAGGTTCACTTGAGTTCAGTCGCTCAGTCGTGTCCGACTATTTGCGACCCCATGAATCGCACCTTGCCAGGCCTCCCTGTCCAGCACCAGCTCCCAGAGTTCACTCAGACTCACGTCCATCGAGTCGGTGATGCCATCCAGCCATCTCATCCTCCATCGGCCCCTTCTCCTCCTGCCCCCAAACCCTCCCAGCATCAGAATCTTTTCCAATGAGTCAACTCTTCGCATGAGGTGGACAAAGTACTGGAGTTTCAGCTTCAGCATCATTCCCTCCAAAGAAATCCCAGGGCTGATCTCCTTCAGAATGGACTGGTTGGATCTCCTTGCAGTCCAAGGGACTCTCAAGAGTCTTCTCCAACACCACAGTTCAAAAGCATCAATTCTTTGGCACTCAGCTTTCTTCACAGTCCAACTCTCACATCCATACATGACTACTGGAAAAACCATATCCTTGACTAGATGGACCTTTGTTGACAAAATAATGTCTCTGCTTTTTAATATGCTATCTAGGTTGGTCATAACTTTCCTTCCAAGGAGTAAGCATCTTTTAATTTCATGGCTGCAATCACCATCTGCAGTGATTTTGGAGCCCTCAAAAATAAAGTCTGACATTGTTTCCCCATCTATTTGTCATGAAGTGATAGGCCCAGATGCCATGATCTTCATTTTCTGAATGTTGAGTTTTAAGCCAACTTTTTCACTCTCCTCTTTCACTTTCATCAAGAGGCTCTTTAGTTCTTCTTCACTTTCTGCCATAAAGGTGGTGTCATCTGCATACCTGTGGTTATTGATATTTCTCCCAGCAATCTTGATTCCAGCTTGTGTTTCTTCCAGTCCAGCGTTTCTCATGATGTACTCTGCATATAAGTTAAATAAGCAGGATGATAATATACAGCCTTGACATACTCCTTTTCCTGTTTGGAACCAGTCTGTTGCTCCATGTCCAGTTCTAACTGTTGCTTCTTGACCTGCATACAGGTTTCTCAAGAGGCAGGTGAGGTGGTCTAGTATCCCCATCTCTTTCAGAATTTTCCACAGTTTGCTGTGATCCACACAGTCAAAGGCTTTGGCATAGTGAATAAAGCAGAAATGGATGGTTTTTTTTTGGAACTCTCTTGCTTTTTCAAAGATCCAACGGATGTTGGCAATTTGATCTCTGGTTCCTCTGCCTTTTCTAAAACCAGCTTGAACATCTGGCAGTTCATGTATTGCTGAAGCCTGGCTTGGAGAATTTTGAGCATTACTTAATGCTCTGTCAGAAAAGCACCAATTTGTGGATTCCACTTTAATCTATATAAGTGTTCCTAAGATATCAACTAATTAGTGGGTAGATATTCTGTTCTCCAGGGGATCTTCCCAACCCTGGGATTGAGCCTGGGGCTCTTGCATTACAGGTAGATTCTTTACCATGTGAGCACCAGGGAAACCCAATTCCTTAAATACAGTATTTTAATTTCATTGCCCTTCTGGTGTAAGACTTCAAAAAATAAATTAAGTGATAGTTTTGCTCTTCTGCAAAGCTATTATTGAGGTTGGGGTTCAAAGGCTAAAATTTTACCAAAGGTGAAATTTTTCAGTAGGTTAAGAAGAGTAATGTCCATTTTCTTTCTGAGTTCTAAAAACAGTACTAATCAGGAATATGTTATTCAACTATTCTTTTGTTTATCTTCTCTAAAGGTAAATATTTATCTGGTTATATACTTGATACATCTCTAACTCATTCTGAAAAAGGTCAAGATACCTACAAAATGCATTAGGTGGCACCTGCCACTTCTGTTTGTAATCCCTTGACCAGAAATGCCCCAATAGAACTTCAAGGGAGGCTGGGAAATGTAGTAGAGCACATGAGTATCCACAGAGAACCGAACTGTCTCCACCACAAATGATAGAAAAATGTTTTATTCCCTGGCCATTCTGAAACCTGTTGGCTGTACGCTGATTTTATAGCAGTGTCTTGAGACACTTTTAAATTAAAAGCTAGAAATGATTAAGCCTGGTGAGGAAGTCATTATAAGCTGAAAGTGAAAGTGAAAATTTCTCAGTTGTGTCCAACTCTTTGTGACCCCTTGGACTATATTCTCAGGTCAAACTGTATTCTCAGGTCAGACTGTATTCTCCAGGTCAAAATACTGGGGTGGGTAGCCTTTCTCTTCTCCAGGGGATCTTTCCAACCCAGGGATCAAACCCAGGGATCAAACCCAGGTCTCCTGCATTGCAGGCGGATTCTTTATCAGCTGAGCCACAAGGGAAGCCCAAGAATACTGGAGTGGGTAGCCTATCCCTTCTCCAGGGGATCTTCCCAACCCAGGAATCAAACCAGTGCCTCCTGCATTGCAGGTGGATTCTTTACCATCTGAGCTATGAGGGAAGTCCATTATAAGCTGAAATCAGCCAGAAGTTAGGCCTTTTTTGCCAAAAAGTTAGCTAAGTTGTGAATGCAAAGGAAAAGTTCTTGAAGGAAATTAAAATCACTACTCCAGTGAACACATGAATGATAAGAAAGTGAAACATCTTTATTTCTGGTATGGAAGAAGTTTTACTGGTCTGGATAGAAGATTTAGCCATCCACAACATTTCCTGAAGCCAAAACCTAATCCAGAGCAAGGTCTTAAGTTCCTTCAATTCTACAAATGCTGAGAGAAATGAGGAAACTGCCAAACAGTCAGTCAATTCAGTTCAGTCACTCAATCGTGTCCAACTCTTTGCTACCCTATGGACTGCAGCATGCCAGGCTTTCCTGTCCATCACCAACTCCTGAAGCTTGCTCAAACTCATGTCCATTGAGTCAGTGATGCCATCCAACCATCTCATCCTCTGTCATCCCCTTCTCCTCCTGCCTTCAATCTTTCCCAGCATCAGGGTCTTTTCCAAGGAGTCAGTTCTTCACATCAGGTGGCCAAAGTATTGGATTTTCAGCTTCACCATCAGTCCTCCCAATAAATATTCAGGAATGATTTCCTTTTGGATTGACTGGCTTGATCTCCTTGCAGTCCAAGGGACTTTCAAGAGTCTTCACCAACACCACAGTTCAAACGCATCAGTTATTTGGCACTCAGCTATCTTTATAGTCCAACTCTCACATACATACATGACTACTCAAAAAATCATAGCTTTGACTAGATGGACCTTTGTTGGCAAAGTAATGTCTCTGTTTTTTAATATGTTGTCTAGCTTTTCTTCCAAGGAGCAAGGGTCTTTTAATTTCATGGCCGCAGTCACCATCTGCAGTGATTTTTGAGCCCCCCCCCCCCAAAATAAAGTCTGCCACTGTTTCCACTCTTTCCCCATCTATTTGCCATGAAGTGATTGGACCAGATGCCATGATCTTAGTTTTCTGAATTTTGAGTTTTAAGCCAAGTTTTTCACTCTCTTCTTTTACTTTCATCAAGAGGGTTTTTAGTTCTTCTTTGCTTTCTGCCATAAGGGTGGTGTCATCTGTGTATCTGAGGTTATTGATATTTTTCCCAGCTATCTTGATTCCAGCTTCTGCTTTATCTAGCTTGGTATTTCACATGATGTACTCTGCATATAAGTTAAATAGTTTGATGCTTGCACAGGTAGGTTCATAAGGTTTAAGAAAAGATGCCATCATCTTAACATAAAGGTGCAAGGTGAAGTAGCAAGTACTGAAGTAGAAGCTGCAGAAAGTTATCCAGATGACCTAACTAAGATGATTAATGAAGGTGGTAACACTGAGCAACAGATTTCTAGCATTGTCAAAGCAGCCTTCTATTAGAAGAAGATTCCATTTAGGATTTTCATAGCTATAGAGGAGAAGTCAATGCCTGACTTCAAAGCTTCAAAGGACAGCCTAACTGTCTTGTTAGGGGTTAATATACCCAGTGACTTTAAGTTGAAACCAATGCTTGTTTACCATTCCGGAAATCCTGGGGCCCTTAAGAATGATGCTAATCTACTCTGCTTGTGCTCTCTATATGAAAAAACAAAGCCTAGATGGCAGCACATCTATTCATGATATGGTTTACTAGATAATTTAAGCCCACTGTTGAGACCTAGTGCTCAAAAAAGATTCCTTTTGACATATTACTGCTCATTGACAAGGCATCTGCTCACCCAAGAGCTCTGATGGAGATGTACAGTGAAATTGATGTTGTTTTCATGCCTGCTAGCACAGCATCCATTATGGAGGTCATGGACTGAGGAATGATTTCCACTTTCAAGTCTTATTATTTAAGACATTTTGAAAGGACAGAGCTGCCATAAACAGTGATTTTTCTGGTGGATCTCGGAAAGTAGATTGAAAACCTTCTGGAAAGGATTCACTATTCTAGTTGTCATTAAGAATATTTGTGATTCATGGGGCAAGGTCAGAATATCAATTAAACAGGAGTTTAGAGGAAGTTGATTCTAACCCTCCTGGATAACTTTAAAGGGTTTGAGACTTCAGTGGAGGGAGGAACTGCAGATTCTTGCAGTGAAAAAGCAGGAGAATTAGAATTAGAAGTGAAGCCTGAAGATGTGACTGAATTGCTACCACCTCATGATAAAACTTTAACAGATGAGGAATTGCTTCTTAAGGATGAGCAAAAAAAGTAGTTTCTTGAGAAGGTAGCTACTTCTGGTGATTTTCTTTGAAGAATGATGAAATGGCAACAAAGGATTTAGAATATAATGTAAAAGTAGTTTACATTTAATATCACAGTAATCCAAGTCTATGCCCCAACCATTAATGCTGAAGAAGGTGAAGTTGAATGGTTCTATGAATACCTATAAGACCTTTGAGAACTAATACCCTGCAAAGATGTCCTTTTCATTATAGGGGACTGGAATGCAATGGTGGGAAGTCAAGAAACACCTGGAGTAACAGGCAAATTTGGCTTTGGAGTACAAAATGAAGCAAGGCAAAGACTAATAGAGTTTTGTCAAGAGAACACACTGGTCATAACAAACACCCTTTACCAACAACAGAAGAGAAGACTCTGTACATGGACATCACCAGATGGTCAATAATGAAATCAGATTGATTATATTCTTTGCAGCCAAAGATGGAGAAGCTCTATACAATTAGCAAAAACAAGACTGGGAGCTGACTATGGCTCAGATAAAGGAACTCCTTATTGCCAAATTCACATTTAAACTGAAGAAAGTAGGGAAAACCACTAGGCCATTCAGGTATGACCTAAATAAAGTCCCTTATGATTATATAGTGGAAGTGACAAATAGATTCAAGGTACTAGATCTGATAGACAGAATGCCTGAAGAACTATGGGGTGAGGTTCATGGCATTGTACAGGAGGCAGGGATTAAGACCATCCCCGAGGGGAAAAAAAATGCAAAAAGGCAAGATGGTTGTCTGAGAAGGCCTTACAAATAGCTGAGAAAAGAAAATAAATGAAAGGCAAAGGAGAAAAGGAAAAATATACCCATTTGAATGCAGTGTTCCGAAGACTAGCAAGGAGAGATAAGAAAGCCTTCCTCAGCAATCAATGCAAAGAAATAGAGGAAAACAGTATAATGGGAAAGACTAGATATCTCTTCAAGAAAAACAGTGATACCAAGGGAACATTTCATGCAAAGATGGGCACAATAAAGGACAGAAATGGTATGAACCTAACAGAAGTAGAAGATATTAAGAAGAGGTGGCAAGAATATACAGAAGAACTATACAAAAAAGATATTCATGACCCAGATAACCACAATGGTGTGATCCCTGGCCTAGAGTCAGACATCCTGGAATGCAAAGTCAAGTGAGTCTTAGGAAGCATCACTGAGAACAAAGCTAGTGGAGGTGATGGAATTCCAGTTGAGCGATTTCAAATCCTAAAAGATGGTGCTGTGAAAGTGCTGCACTCAATATGTCAGCAAATTTGGAAAACTCATCAGTGGCCACAGGACTGGAAAAGGTCAGTTTTCATTCTAATCTCAAAGAAAGGCAATGGAATGGGAAAGAATGCTCAAACTACCCCACAATTGCACTCATCTCAGATGATAGCAAAGTAATGCTCAAAATTCTCCAACCCAGACTTCAATAGTATGTGAACCATGAACTTTCAGATGTTCAAGCTGAATTTACAAAAGGCAGAGGAATCAGAGATCAAACTTCCAACATCCACTGGATCATAGAAAAAGCAAGAGAGTTTCAGAAAAACTTCTACTTCTGCTTTATTGACTATGCCAAAGCCTTTGACACAGCAAAAGTGGATCACAGCAAAGTGTGGAAAATTCTTCAAGTGGTGGGAATACCAGACCCCATGACCTGCCTCCTGAGAAATCTGTATGGAGATCAGGGAGCAACAGTTAGAGCTGGACATGGAACAACAGACTGGTTCCAAATAGGGAAAGGAGTATGTTGAGGTTGTATATTGTCACTCTGTTTATTTAAATTATATGAAGGATACATCATGCGAAATGGCAGGCTGGATAAAGCACAAGCTGTAATTAAGATTGCTGGGAAAAATATCAATAACCTCAGATATGCAGATAACACCATTTTTACGGCAGAAATCAGAGAACCAAAGAGCCTCTTGATGAAAGTGAAAGAGGAGAGTGAAAAAGTTGGCTTAAAACTCAACATTCAGAAAATGAAGATCATTGCATCTTGTCCCACCACTTCATGGAAAATAGATGGGGAAACAATGGAAACAGTGACAAACTTTATTTTTTGGGGGGCTCCTAAATCACTGCAGATGGTGATTGCAGCCATGAAATTAAAAGACCCTTGCTCCTTGGAGGAAAAGCTATGACCAACCTAGGCAGCATATTAAGAAGCAGAAACATTACTTTGCCAACAAAGGTTTGTCTGGTCAAAGCTATGGTTTATCGAGTAGTCATGTATGGATGTGAGATTTGGACTATAAAGAAAGATGAGTGCCAAAGAATTGATGCTTTTGAACTGTGGTGTTGTCCCTTGGACTTCAAGGAGATCCAAGCAGTCCATCCAAAAGGAAATCATTCCTGAATATTCATTGAAAGGGCTGATCCTGAAGGTGAAAATCCAATAGTTTGGCCACCTGATGTGAAGAACTGACTCCTTGGAAAAGACCCTGATGCTGGGAAAGATTGAAGGCAGGAGGAGAAGGGGATGACAGGGGATGAGATGGTTGGATGGCATCACCGACTCAACATGAGTTTAATCAAGCTTCGGGAGTTGTGATGGACAGGGAAGCCTGGTGTGCTACAGTCCATGGGGTAGCAAAGAGGCGGACATGACTGAGTGACTGAACTGAAGTGTAAACGTAGTTGATAAGGCAGTGGCAGTGTTAGAGAGGATTGACTCCAATTTTGAAAGAAGTTTTACTGTGGGTTAAATGTTATGAAACTGCTTTGTATGCTACGAATAAATCATTTGTGAAAGGAAGTCTGTTGATGTGGCAAACTTCATTGTTGTCTTACTTTGAGAAATTTCCACAGCCCCTCAATCTTCAGCAGCCACCACCCTGAGCAGTCAGCAGTCATCAATGTTGAGATAAGAGCTTCCACCAGCTAAAAGACTATGATTCACTTCACGATCATTGGAGTTAGCATTTTTTAGCACTAAAATATTTTAAAATTGAGATATTTATTTTTAGATACAATACTATTGCACACTTTAGAGACTACAGTATAGTGTAAACACAACTTTTATATGCACTGGGAAGCCAGAAAAATATGTGTGACTCTTTGTTGTTGTTGTTGTTTTTTTTTAAATTATGGTGAACTGGAATGAAACTTACACTATTGCCAAGATATGCATGTGTTGCCGGCATTCCATATAAAAGGACTAAGGCTAAGATTGTTAAAAGCTTGCCCAAGGCCTCACAGTAATGATTCTTAGATAAAAGTTGTACTGTTACCCTTTGCTGAAGTACTCAGTCTAGGATTTCTCAAGTGCAAAATGGAAATACTTAAATCTTTTGTGTGTATTTTGTGCTGATTTATTATACACTTAACACAGCATCTGGTCCTAATATAAGCATGGTACTTAGTAGGTATTCAAGCAATTTTAGTTATCTTCCTTTATATACAAGGAACAGGCAGGCAGAAGCCATGCCTGTCCTGTTATTGATTACTATTATATGCTTTTTCACATAAGTGAAAATAGTGATTAAACAAAATTTAAGTCTTAAGAGTTTTTATTGCATTACTGATTTGTAACAAGCCATTGATTCCACAGAGTAAGAGTCTCTGGGAAAGTGATATAGATTCCATACTACAGTCTTCCTCTTAAAGTGGAAACACTTCCCACTTTGAATGGGGAAAATATGCTCTGGACAGAACAAAATTTATTTCAGTTCAGTTCCGTTCAGTCGCTCAGTCGTGTCCGACTCTCTGCGGTCCCATGAATTGCAGCACACCAGGCCTCCCTGTCCATCAGCAACTCCTGGCGTTCACTCAAACTCACGTCCATCGAGTCCGTGATGCCATCTAACCATCTCATCCTCTGTTGTCCCGTTCTCCTCCTGCCTCCAGTCCCTCCTAGCATCAGGGTCTTTTCCAATGAGTCAACTCTTTGCATGAGGTGGCCAAAGTATTGGAGTTTCAGCTTCAGTATTAGTCCTTCCAAAGAACACCCATGGCTGATCTCCTTTAGAATGGACTGATTGGATCTCCCTGCAATCCAAGGGACTCTCAAGAGTCTTCTCCATCACCACAGTTCAAAAGCATCAATTCTTCAGCACTCAGCTTTCTTTACAGTTGAACTCTCACATCCAGACATGACTACTGGAAAAACCATAGCCTTGACTAGACAGACATTTGTTGGCAAAGTAATGTCTCTGCTTTTGAATATACTATCTAGGTTGGTCATAACTTTCCTTCCAAGGAGTAAGCATCTTTTAATTTCATGGCTGCAGTCACCATCTGCAGGGATTTTGGAGCTCCCCAAAGTCTGACACTGTTTCCACTGTTTCCCCATCTATTTCCCATGAAGTGATGGTTGATGCAAAAATAATTCTTTTACATTTTGAACTTTGCTGTTAGATACTGAAATGCATTCTTAAATAAATGTTATGCTGTACATCATTTTAATGTGCATTTCTCACTTTTTTTTTTTTTGCTAATGACTTATTACTCACTGTTTCTTTTATATTTATTTTTAACTAGGGGAATAATGTAGGCCAAAAGCAAATTCAAGTGATTTTCTTATTAGAATTCAAAATGGGTCATAAAACAGCAAAGACAGCTCGCAACATCCATAAGGCAATTGGCCCAGGAACTGCTAATGAAAGTACAGTGCAGTGGTACTTCAAGAAGTTTTGCAAAAGAGATGAAAGCCCTGAAGATGAGGAGTGTGTTGGCTGGCCATTGGAAGGTGACAGCAACCAACCGAGGAGGGTCATTAGTGTGGTCCTCTTATAACTGCACAAGAAGTTGCTGAAGAACTCACTGTTGGCTGTTCTATGGTTGTTCAGCATTTAAAGCAAATTGAAAAGGTGAAAACCTCAAACACGTGGGCGCCTCGTGTTGTTGCTCAGTCGCTAAGTTGTGTCTGATTTTTTGTGACCCCATGGACTGCAGCACTCCAGGCTTCCTTGTCCTTCACCACCTCCTGGAGAGTTTGCTCAAACTCATATCCAGTGAGTCATCCAACCCTCTCATTATCTGTCATCCCCTTCTCCTCCTGTCTTCAATCTTTGTTGACTGAAAATCAAAAAATTTGTTCTTTTGAAATGTTGTCTTTTCTTATCCTACGCAAAAGCAATGAACCATTTCTTGATCAGATTGTGACATGCCACTAAAAGTGGATTTTATACAACAGCTGGCAATGGCCAGTTCAGTGGTTGGACCAAGAAGAAGCTCTAAAGCACTTCCCAAAGCCAACCTTGCACCCCCCCCAAAAAAGGTCATGGGTACTGTTTCGTGCTCTGCTGCCCATCCGATCCACTACAGCTTTCTGAATCTTGGTGAAGCCACTACATCTGAGAAGTATGCTCAGCAAATCGATGAGATGCACCAGAAACTGCGACTCCTGTGGCTGGCGCTGGTCAACAGAAAAGGCCTGATTGTCCTCCACAATGACGCCTGACCACATGTCACACAACCAATGCTTCAAAAGTTGAATGAATTGGGCTTTGAAGTTTCGCCTCATTCACCATATTCACCTGACCTCTTGCCAACTAACTACCACTTCTTCAAGCATCTTGAGAACTTTTTGCAGGGAAAATGTTTCCATAACCAGCAGGATGCAGAAAATGCTTTCTAAGAGTTCATTGAATCCCAAAGCAAGGGTTTCAATGCTTCGGGAATAAGCAAACATATTTCTTGTTGGCAGAAATATGTTGATTGTAATGGTTCCTATTTTGACTAATAAAGATGTTTTTGAGCCTAGTTTTAATGATTTAAAATTCACGGTCCAAAACCACAATTACTCTTTCAGCAACCTTAATCATCCTTAATGTCATTAAAGATTGTCTCAAATCTCCCCTTTAAAACTCATATGTAGACTATGTGATTCAGATTTTAAATGGATTCAACACATTCCTTTCCGGCATAACAAACAGAGTAACAGGCATTGTTCCTGCTGACTTTATATTGCAATCATGGAGAGACATCATGAGCAATTCAATATATTGGTCATAACTACAAGACTAAAGAGCTCATTATCACTTGTGTCCAAAGCAGAATCATCACTTTTGGCAGATAGTTTTCAGTATCCAAATATCAATGCTAAAATACTATCCAACTGATTGACCAGTTCTTTTTCTGGAGATGTGTTTTGTAGTGGACTCATCTTGGCTATCCTGTTGAGCTAGATCGACATCACATCCAGAGCATCTTCAATAGTGCCTGGTACAAAGCATTTAACACCCACTCCAGTATTCCTGGGCTTCCCTGTGGCTCAGCTGGTAAAGAATCCGCATGCAATGCAGGAGACCTGGGTTTTATCCCTGGGTTGGAAAGATCCCCTGGAGAAGGGAAAGGCTACCCACTCCAGTATTCTGGCCTGGAGAATTCCATGGACTGTATAGTCCATGGGGTAGCAAAGAGTCAGACATGACTGAGCGACTTTCACGTTCACTTCAAGCATTTAAGAAATACATTTTCTGGGCAGCTCTGAAAATCCGGTTTCCATCACAGCACAAGGCTGTCTACTTCAATCCTGAACTTCAATCACCAACACAGGACTGTCTACTTCAATCCTGAACTGTTCAATGAACTTCAAATTCCAGACTGAGACAATTGATCAGTGAAAGAGTAGGATGTGTTACTCATTCACCTCTCTTAAGCTCTATTCCTACAGCTCAGTTTTTCATAAGAAAATGACATCACCGTTCTAAGTTATTTTAGCTGAACAAATGAATAGTAAAAGAAAAGCACATGTTTTGGATTTGGACAAACTTCAATTCATATTAATTGGTACAACTATTAATAATTAATAGTTTCAAGACTTTGAGCCAATTAATAACTCTATATGCCTCTTCCCCCACCTGTTGTTAGTGCTGAATATAGTATTTAACAGAATATGAAGTTCACCTTTACTCGGTAAGTGATTAATGCTGGTTCATCTTTCTCCCCCTGCCTTATTGAGAACTGATATCATATGACTTGTATGGAGCAGAGTTCCATGTCTTTGATGGAAAAATGCTATATCTACTGCCTATTTGTTGATTCCAGGGTTATATAAAGAACTGTTGAATATTGTTTCCCTTACGGTTGAGTGCTGGAGAAATTTTGATTTTTCTATGAACTATTGTATGATATACTTTATGAAATTAACAAATCAAAACTTGCCATTCACTGTGGTTTTGTTGTTGTCATGCTTTTCTTTGGCTTGCTGTAAGCATGACACTAACTTCCGTGTTCCAGACAGTAGGCATTTGTAACTTAAGTCTTCTGGTAAAACTGTCATCTCTCAGCCTGCTTTATTTGACATTTGCTCTTAAAAGTGGATTTAATGGTTTTATTGCTTCTATATCTTTTATGGTGAACTGCACAAATCCTTTTTGAAACCACACAGAATATAAATAATAAATGAATGAAATAATAAAATTGCTTGGTTTTATAGATATTAAGTGCAGAATTAATCCAGGCCTGATGATCTTTTCAGTTATATCATTCAAGAGAAACGAAAGAAACTTAACATCTAAAAATTCTTAAACCTTAATGCTTCCTGCTCAGGAAATGACTGGCAGTAACATTGGCCAGCCATGCACAAATGAAAATGGGGAGGGGATGGCATACGGGTTATTAAATTTGAGAAAAATGCAACCAAAGCTTTGGACATTTGCAAGATAGGATCAGTAACGTGGGACTTTTTTTTTGTTATCTCCGAAGCAGTGTACTAGCCACTGAACTGATGATGGGCAATCATGAAACAAGGCCCACCCCCTTTTTTATAGTTCTCTGTAATATGCAGTCTTTTCACAGAACAGGTTCTATTCAGGTTTCCTTTCTGCCTACCAAACTACCAAACTGCTAGTAACAAAAAAGTCTTCTTTTAAAATAGCTTAAATTTTTTTTTTTTTTTGGCAGATGGGGGACAGGGAGGAAATGAGTTTGTTTTGAAATTTTTCAAAGAAAATTTTATTATGTCTGTATCAAGTAAATTGTCAAGTCATTTAAATATAAGATTAGTATTTGGTGAAAGAATGAGTTAAGTACTTTTAAAAATAATTTGTCAATAATAGAATAGGCTATTCTAAACCTGTAGTTATTTTGAGCTGTATTGATCTCCAAATGTTATCACTGTGATATTTGTCATTTTTAGTGTAATATTTCTTATTTATAATTAATTTCAACATCTTAGCTTCTTCTCTGAAAGGGACTTTTCATTTTGATGAGCATGTATGAATACTTGTGAATTTCATACATTCCTCCCATGTTTTATATAAATTTAATATGAATAGGTCATGGAATGTTTATTTCCATGAGATAAATGAGATAAAGTTGACTGAGCAATATTGCACCTGTGAGGTAGGAGAACATATCCTAGGGAATACGACATCCGGGCCTGTTATAGGGGTGCTGGGACCAAGGAAAGTCATCTTAGCATTATTTTTAACTTCCATATCCTTTGTTTACTTGGGTTGACCTGCATTTCTTTGAGTTTTGGCCTCTCCAACTGGCCCTTTTTGAGTGGTGAGACCTCTTACATCTACTGTTCTTCAAAATAGTGGTTCTTGAAGTTTGTGAAGCTTGTTAGAAATACAAACTCTTGGTCTTGTCTTAGTCCCACTGAATCGGAAACTTTTCAGTGGGACTCAGCAGTCTGTTTTATAAGCTCCTCAGGAAGTTCTGATCTATATTAAAACATCAGAATCTCTGCCTTAATCTATTGGCCTTAAAGTCATACCTTTCCAATGGGCTTTCTGGGTGGTGCAGTGTTAAAGAATCTACCTGCCAATGCAGGAGACTCAGGGCATGTGGGCTTTATCCCTGGCACAGGAAGATCCCCTGGAGTAGGAAATGGCAATCCACTTCAGGATTCTTGCCTGAGAAATCCCGTGGATAGAGGAGCCTGGTGGGCTACAGTCCATGGAGTCACAAAGAGTCAAATATGACTGAACACGCACTCACGCCTTTCTAATATGAATTTCTGGTTCTTCCCTTCTTGGGTTCAAATCATCAATTCTGGGATATGAACCAAGAATATATTAAAATATACAACTGGTGAAAAATCTCTTCATCACTGATCATATTTTCTATAGTGTGCTTAATAGCATATTTTCATAGGCACATTTTTAAAGAAGAGTTTATATTTGACCTTTATAGTCATGACAAGAGAGACTGCATGGAAATTAAGGATGGAAAGTGTGTGTGTGTGTGTGTGTGTGTGTGTGTGTGTGAGTTCACAAACTTCACAATGATGATTTTCAATCTTATTGTAAGAAATTCTCTGAAATGGATAAAAAAGATCACTGGGTAATTTTTATTTTAGAAAATGTGTCAGGGCATTAGGTATTTCATTTGAGTAGCTTTTATTTGTTTCTTTCTGACAAGGAATACTTTTGTAGCTAAAATTTTTCTCTTAGTCTAAGCTCTTTGATTGTTTTAAACATTTTACCAAACTACCACTAAGTCCATTTATAGCTTCCCCTTTATGTGAAAAGTCCTGCTCCAGGCACGCACTGTGAAAAATTATAGGGTACTTCTCAGGTGGGTCAATTGCTGGGATGAAATGATATCCATTACACAGAACTTGGCCAGCTGGTGACCTGTCTGAGTACCAAGACTTTGTTAGTCCTTGAGTTTGGAGCAGTGGGTCTCTTTCAAATACTTGAATCTGAGATACAGGATAAATCCTTGTCCTAACTAGGCTTCTGGTTGCCAGTTTGTGTTTGCCATGGACAATGGAATTTGGCAATATGTAAAGACACAGAGTGTGTTCCTTGATGCAGATGCAGAAATATTATTTCTGCTGTGTAATAAGTGTTTCACTTTGCCAATAATCTCAGGCAGAGCTGTATGATCTGTATCACAGGCTTCAGGCAGTCCTTCACTCCAGGGTGTGATTCTAAATATCCATCAGAACACTTAGAGGGCTTATTAAAGCAAGATGTTGGACCTCAGAGTTCTGATTCAATAGGATTGGGGTGGGAGTGAGGCAGTCATAGTTCTAAACAAGCCTGCAGGTGATGCCAGTATGGATGCTCCAAGGAGCACACTGTGAGAATGATGTTCTAATGCTGCCTTTCTCAAAGTCAGATCCTCAAAGCAGAATCCCCTGGACTGCCTGCTAATCTCCCGACCCTCAGGACTATCGTGATGGCCTGAATTCAAATCTCTGAGGTGTTATTGTAGTGATTTGTATTTGATCAAGTGCCCCAGGTGGTCCAGACACACATTCACATCTGAGAACCAGTTAGAGGGGGAGGACTGGGAATAAGGTTAGCCAGAGAAAACCCAAATCAAGTCTTCTTTTCAACATAACCAATTTTAAACCATGGCTTGGCATTTGTGGTTGTTTTATATGTAGTAGTTGAATGAATTAATGGTAATGAATGTAAGGCAGGCAATTAGTCGCTACTCTGTTTGCTCCCAGCATCTTTTCTTTATTCTGCTCTAAGCTACATCATCCACATTTTAACTCCCTGCTTCTTTGACTGTCTTCATTTAGGCGGGGACTTTCTCTTTCTGTTCTGTCTCTAGTGTCACAGGTCTGGAACAAAAGGATCATTACATAGGATCACTACACACATAGAGTGCCATTGGAATAAGTGACATTCCAGAGGTGAAGAGAATACATGGGGGAAGAAGAAAATAGATTACTTAGGTTTGATGAGACTAGTGTATGCTAAGAATTTTGTGGGTGGTCAGAAATAGAATAGTAAAGAATGTAAATGACAAATGGCAAGTCAGGCATTTCTTCCCAAGTTAACCTTGATGGGGGGCGCTTCCCCTGTGGCTCGGTGATAAAGAATTCACGTGCCAATGCAGGAGACATAAGAGAGGCAGGTTTGATCCCTAGGTCGGGAAGATCCCCTGGAGGAGGGGATGGCAATCCGTGCCAGTATTCTCGCCTGGAGAGTCCCATGGACAGAGAAGCCTGGTGGGTTATGGTGCATAGGGTCACAAAGAGTCAGACATGACTGAAGTGAGGTAGCACGCATGTACAACCGTGACAGATGAAATTCGTTTGTTAGTCTAATTACGATTTATTTAACCTTTCCTAGTTGAGAGGAAAAATAACTTTATTAGGGTTACTTTGCCAATATGTAAAAAAAAAAAAAATCTAGAGTAAAAATAGATTATAGATGTGGAGAAGAGTTCCTGATACTGTGGTTGAAATAAAGGGTTGTCATAATGTCCTTGTTTCTGATATTGTCCACACCCATTGTCTAAATTATAAACTCTATTTAGTCTCCCGTGAATGGGCTTACAATGCTCTGATTAATAGTCTTGTTTAATTTTCTGTTCTGTGCTTCACAGACTACCTCCTGAATTTCAAACCTCTCATCACTGTATTTGTAAATGACTTGAATTTTCAGTCTCTGTCCGAACAACCTAGATTCCTAACATAGTCCACTCTGTTCTTTGAGCTCTGTGTGCATTGGTACTGGATTGTTTCTAGCACATGCATCCCAATCATAGACTGCTTCTGTCACGAGTATTCAGTCTCAAGTCTGTCTGCGGTCTTAATATTCTTGCACCAGATTCATGGATTTTGCCACCATGTCCGCACAGTCCCCACTGTATTCTCCTCATTTGCATCATTGATGCTGCTTGCCCCTCTTCCAATAGCACACTAGGGCAAATTAGTTTGTACTTCCATTTCAATTTTTTAATTAGAAATGAAATGCCAAAAATGTCTAAGGATATATGCAATGGAATATTACTCAGCCACAAAAAGGAATGCATTTGAGTCAGTTCTAGTGAGATGGAGGAACCTAGAGCCTGTTAAACAGAGTGAAGAAAGTCAGAAAGAGAAAAAACAAATTTGGTATATTAAGGCATATATATGGAATCTAGAAAAACGATACTGATGAACCTATTTACAAGGCAGGAATAGAGACACAGACATAGAGAACAGATTTTAGACTCAGCGGGGGAAGGAGAGGGTGGGACAAATTGAGAGGGTAGCATTGACATGTATGCATCACCATATGGAAAACAGATAACTAGTGGGACGTTTTGTACAGGAACAAGGAGCTCAACCCAGTGCTTGGTGAGAATTTAGAGGAGTGGGGTGGGGTGGGAGTTGGGGAGAGGTTCAAGAGGGAGGGGGCACATGTATTCTTACGGCTGATTCATGTTGATGTATGGCGGAAGTCAACACAATATTGTAAAGCAATTATGCTCCAATTTAAAAATATTTTTTAAATGTCTAGGGAAATGATTTTATTATCGACTAGAATTTCAGAGCCTGAGAAGGTTTAACTTTTCTTTCATATTATGTGAGAATTAGATTTTCTGAGGTCAGTGTAGAAACCATACAAAGACCTTTAGTTTAGATTCTGGGTTCAGAACATTAAAGCCAGTTTTGTTTTATTTTTCACTAGTTAAAACTTTGGCATGCTCAAAAATTATAAAGGACATAGAAAATTATTCACTGTGCGGGAATGTCCCATTCATTATGAGTGGGGAATGTCCCATTCATAGACCACTAGCGCTTGTTGATAAGCCACATCTCCTATTATTGTGGCAACCAAAACATGCCCACAGGTCTCCCAAATGCTGCTAAGGGTTGGCACCACCTCTAAAGAGAACCACTGGTTTAGATTGTTCAGTTGTCAAGTGCTGGAACTTGGAAGGAACCCATGGAGCATGTGTGTGCTCAAAACCTGAACAACATCAGCAAGAAGGAAATGAATGACTTTTTGGATAGGCATCCACCAATGTGTGCCGCAAGGAAAAGGATGGATAATATTCTGTAACGTCCCTTCTCACTAGAGAATCCAAACTACATAAAGTCATAGAAACCAGTGTAAGATCATTTATGCATAAACAATAATCATGGATAATGGATATTTACATTATATATTTATAAATCATGATTCAAAATAGCAATTTCGTCAATTGCTAAATATAATTAATAGAATTTCTCTTAATGATAAATGAAAGATATAACAATTGAGATACTTAAAATCTAAACTTGAAATAAATAAAAAAGCTGTCATGTGGTATTTTAGAACAGTGATAGTGACTAAAATCTCTCAATGCAGGACAGTAGCACTTTTGGTATTATTGAGAGCAAAAGAAGTCAACACTATTTAATTCAAATGTTCCAAATTAAAATTGTGCATTATTTTGTATCTCATTTCTTTCTGAGAAAAGGATGTATATACAACCTTTTTCTAAGGCAAATTAGCCCTCATTGCTCTTTTTCTAAAAATTTAGTTTATTTATTTGGCTGTGCCAGGTCTTAGCTGTGACATGTGAGATCTTTACTTGTGGGATGCCAACTCTTTGTTGCAGCATCTAAGAGTAGTTCCCTGACCAGGGGTTGAACCTGGACCCCCTGCATTGAGAGCACAGAGTCTTAGCCACTGGACCACTAGGAAAGACCTAAATACATTCTTTTATTCTTCTTCATATGGCTGTTACAACAGATGATCAGGGAGCATCTTTGAAGTATTAATATCTAACATAGTCCCTGGGGCCAGTATATGTTTGGTAGGTGTTTGCTGCATAAATAAATGGTTTCAGTGAAACATTTCAGAAAAGATGATGCAGATCTAAGAATATTTTATCATAAATAGTTTTAACATTGAAAACAAATTTTTCTTTGCACATTTCTAAGCTCTTTTACTCCAGATTATCATGTGTGGGCTAATAGATATTTTTTCCTGTGTGAAATGTGGGCTTATATAATGATCACAGATGACAAAGTATTAGTAATCACTGAAAGAACAGGCTTCTCTGCAGCTCATTGCCATTCTGGCTGTACACTTGTCTCATGTTTTCGTTGTTCTTTTCCACAGGGATTCGATAAACAAGTGGATGTGTCATATATTGCCAAACATTACAACATGAGCAAAAGCAAGGTTGACAACCAGTTCTATAGTGTGGAAGTGGGGGACTCAACGTTTACGGTTCTCAAACGCTACCAGAATCTAAAGCCTATTGGCTCTGGGGCTCAGGGAATAGTCTGGTAAGTACGATGGATTTAACTTCTATTTTTAGAGGGAACCAGCTGCAAACACACGTATACAAATAAATAGTACGACTTGAGATGGGAAATATCCATTCTACCAAAGAAAAATACGTTTATGAACATTATTAGAAATTTATTGACCCATTGGTTAACAATATGTACATCTTTGCTTGTGATTAGATTTTTCCTAGTTAAAATAAAAAATCCATTAGACAACAACCATAGAAGAACCAAGAAAACCAGAGTCTTTGCTAAAGCATTTCAAAAATCTTATTTGGATGTTCTCACAGCCAGAAAAGAGGAAATATGTGTTCAGATAACCAGAAAATAAAATTATCTACTCTGAAGAAGTATAAATGAGATCTCAAATGTTTCAGTGACTTTTAAAGTTTAATGTTCAAAATTCAGTTGCCTATTAGAAAAGAGGTATTTAAAAAATGTTTGTTGAGTATTTCCAAAATGGAAAGATTTTGGGCTCCTTGGTAACCATTCTTTTTGTGACATTTTGAGTGGCAAATTGAAATGATGACAAATCAGGATCTAACTTACTGATTATAAAACTCTTGCAAAAGTGATGATATCAGATTAGTAAGCATTTTTTTTATAGTTTTAACTTGTAATTTAGCAACCAAATATATTTAGTGTGAACTTCTTAGTGTAATGTTCAATTTTGTGGCTCGCAACTATAAGTAAAAAGTTAGGACAATGCATTATAAGTATACATGTATATTGATATTTATTTATAAGGGATATTTACTTATAACAATATATTTATTTGTTGTATAACATATTAGGGATATCTGTTTAAAAACACAAATATCCCTTTTAAGAGATGAGTAAGAGGAAGGTGAAAGAAACATTATTTTAAAATAGGTAGGTTTTTAAAAATAATTTTATGCATTTTATGATTTATTTTTGGCTGTGCTGGGTCTTTGTTGCTACGGAGGCTTTCCCCTCGTTGCGGCGAGTAGGGCTACTCTGTAGTAGTGGTGTGTGGCTCATTGTGTGGCTTGGTCTCGTTATGGAACATGTGCTCTAGAGCTTAGGCTCAGTAGTTGTGGCACACAGGCTTAGCTGCTCCACAGCATGTGGGATCTTCCTTAGTCAGGGATTGAAACTGTCTCTCCTGGATTGGCAGGAGGATTCTTTACCATAGAGCCACCAGGGAAGCTCTCGATTTTGTTTTAAAAATCCTTCTCCCCCTCTCGTTTGATATATGTATTTTTTTCATATTTCATAAGATGATCCTAAAATCTGATTCACTTCACTCTTTTAAAAATTCATTTTTTTTTAGTTTTTTATTTTTAAAATTTTAAAATCTTTAATTCTTACATGAGTTCCCAAACATGAACCCCCCTCCCACCTCCCTCCCCATAACATCTCTCTGGGTCATCCCCATGCACCAGCCCCAAGCATGCTGTATCCTGCGTCAGACATAGACTGGCGATTCAATTCTTACATGATAGTATACATGTTAGAATGCCATTCTCCCAAATCATCCCACCCTCTCCCTCTCCCTCTGAGTCCAAAAGTCCATTATACACATCTGTGTCTTTTTTCCTGTCTTGCAAAAAAATTCATTTTTAAGACTATTTTTAAGAGTAGCTTTAGATTCACAGCAAAATCAAGAGGATGATTCAGATATTTCCTATAAATCCCTAGCTCATACAGATGCATAGCATCCCCCGAATCAACATCCTTCACAAGAATGGTACATTTATTACAACTGATGAACCTACACTCACATGTCATAATCACCAAAGCCCATAGTTTGCAGCAGGGTTCACTCTTGGTGTCCTACGTGCTATGGCTTTGGATAGATGTAAAATGATATGTATCCATTTTTATGGTATCATATAGAGTATTTCCACTACCCTGCCAATCCAGTATACTCCACCTGTTTATTTCCCTCTATATCCTCAACCACTGGCAACAGTTGATCTTTCTACTGTTTTCATAGTTTGCCTTTTTCAGAATGTATAGTTGGAATCCAACAGAATATTGGATTGGCTATTCAGATTGTCTTCTTTCACTTAGTAATATACACTTAAGTTTATGCCACGTCTCATTTATTTTTAGCAGTGAATAATATTCTATTGTCTGGGTGTACCATAGTTTATGTATTCATTCACCTACTCTTAAGACATCTTGGTTGCTTTTGTTTTGGCAAATATAAGTAAAGCTGCCTTAAACATTTGTGTGCAGTTTTCATGTGGATATGTTTTAATCGTTCACTTCATGTTGACAACACATTTTAAGCTCACTCTCAACGCTTCAGTTCAGTTCAGTTCAGTCGCTCAGTCATGTCCGACTCTGCGACCCCATGAATCGCAGCACACCAGGCCTCCCTGTCCATCACCAGCTCCCGGAGTTCACTCAAACTCACGTCCATCGAGTCAGTGATGCCATCCAGCCATCTCATCCTCTGTCATCCCCTTCTTCTCCTGCCCCCAATCGCTCCCAGCATCAGAGTCTTTTCCAATGAGTCAACTCTTAGCATGAGGTGGCCAAAGTACTGGAGTTTCAGCTTTAGCATCATTCCTTCCAAAGAAATCCCAGGGCTGATCTCCTTCAGAATGGACTGGTTGGATCTCCTTGCAGTCCAAGGGACTCTCAAGAGTCTTCTCCAACACCACAGTTCAAAAGCATCAATTCTTCGGCACTCAGCCTTCTTCACAGTCCAACTCTCACATCCATACATGACCACTGGAAAAACCATAGCCTTGACTAGACGGACCTTTGTTGGCAAAGTAATGTCTCTGCTTTTGAATATGCTATCTAGGTTGGTCATAACTTTTCTTCCAAGGAGTAAGGGTCTTTTAATCTCAATGCTTAGTCAATGCAAATGGCAGAAGTGCCTGGCTGGTATACTACTAAATCATTTACTAGCACTTAAACTTCATTTATCAAATATATCAAAATTTTTATTGAAATTCACCCAGGGAATTTCAGTCTTTGCCAATGTCAATCAGTAGCTGTTTTTGCGATTTGAAGATGGAATATTTTAATATTTTAAAATAATGGGCCAAAACTTCATTGTGTAGATATTTTAAAAGTTAGGTAATTTTTTATTTTTAACATTTATTTATTATGGTGCAAGGTTCCAGGTCAACATCTTTGTGACACAAAATGTCACAGGTGGCACAGTGGTAAAGAATCACCTGCCAATGCAGGAGATATAAGAGATGTGGGTTTGATCCCTGAATCAGGAAGATTCCCTGGAAAAGCAAACAGCTCAGTATTCTTGCCTAGAAAGTCTCATGCACAGAGGCGCCTGGCAGGCCATTGTCCATGAGGTTACAAAGAGTTGGACACAACTGAGTGACTGAGCACACACACACACACACACAAGGTTGCAGGTGAACTTCTGTATCACACAAAACAATTTCAAAGTGTGGCAGACAGAATAATGTTCTTCAAATAATCCCCAGAATTCTTAGTATGTTATCTTATTTGGCAAAAGGAACTTTTGCCATATAACTTTAAGATGAATGGGGCGTTAAAATGAGGGGATTGATTATCCTAGAATATCAAGGTGGGACCATTGTAATCACATGAATTCTTAAAAATGGAAATGGAAGACAGAAGGATGGATAAGAGAGACGCAAGGAGAGAGAAGGGAATAGAGATTCAAAACATGACAGGGGCTTGCCTTGTTGCTGGTTTTGAAGTCAGAGGAAAAGTGTCATGAGACAAAGAGTAGGGCAGCTTCTGGAAGCTGGGAATAGCCCTCAGTTGCCAATTAGCAAGACAATGGAGATCACAGTGATACAACCATGAGGAACTGAAATTTGCCAGCAATACCCAAACGAACAAGGAAACAGATTGTTCTCCAGAAAGGAACTCAGCCAGCTGATGTCTTGACTTTATCCCTGAGGGACTCATGTAGGACCTCTGACCTGAAGAACTGTAAGATAATAAATTTATGTTCTTTGAGTAGCTAAGTTTGTGGTGATTTGTTGTGGCATTAACACTAATACATACTTTATAATATTCTACTATTAAGATGATTGCTAAAATCTCCTAAAAAGCAGACACACCGAACTATTATTTTCAAAGGAAGGAGTTCGGAGTGCCTTTGTCAACTGTCCCCAAACTGTGAAATTCCTTTTTTCCTTCCAAGTTGCGTCTTTTACCCTAGATTATATATGACCAATGTAAGGAAGATAAAATGTGCTTGGGAGAAACCAATATTAATTGTTCAGTTCAGTTCAGTCGCTTAGTTGTGTCTGACTCTTTGTGACCCCGTGAACCGCAGCATGCCAGGCCTCCCTGTCCATTACCAACTCCCAGAGTTTACCCAAACTCTTATCCATTGAGTCAGTGATGCCATCCAACCATCTCATCCTCTGTCATCCCCTTTTCCTCCTGCCTTCAATCTTTCCCAGCTTCAGGGTCTTTTCATATGAGTCAGCTTTTCACATCAGGTGGCCAAAATATTGTAGCTTCAGCTTCAACATCAGTCCTTCCAATGAACAGCCAGGACTGATCTCCTTTAGGATGGACTGGTTGGATCTTCTTGCAGTCCAAGGGACTCTCAAGAGTCTTCTCCAACACCACAGTTCAAAAGCATCAATTCTTCAGTGCTCAGCTTTCATTATAGTCCAACTCTCACATCCGTACATGACTACTGGAAAAACCATAGCTTTGACTAAATGGACCTTTGCTTGCAAAGCAATGTCTTTGCTTTTTAATATGCTGACTAGGTTGGTCATAACTTTCCTTCCAAGGAGTAAGAGTCTTTTAATTTCATGGCTGCAATCACCATCTGCAGTGATTTTGGACCCCCAAAATAAAGCTTGACACTGTTTCCCCATCTATTTGCCATGAAGTGATGGGACTGGATGCCATGATCTTAGCTTTTAGAATGTTGAGCTTTAAGCCAACTTTTTCACTCTCCTGTTTCACTTTCATCAAGAGGCTCTTTAGTTCTTCACTTTCTGCCATAAGGGCGGTGTCATCTGCATATCTGAGGTTATTGATATTTCTCTCGGCAATCTTGATTCCAGCTTGTGCTTCCTCCAGCCCAGTGTTTCTCATGATGTACTCTGCATATAAGTTAAATAATCAGGGTGACAAGATACAACCTTGATGTACTCCTTTTCCTATTTGGACCCAGTCTGTTGTTCCATGTCCAGTTCTAACTGTTGTTTCCTGAGCTGCATACAAGTTTCTCAAGAAGCAGGTCATGTGGTCTGGTATTCCCATCTCTTGCAGAACTTTCCACAGTTTATTAATTATTAGTAAGGCTTAATTTGGGCTTCCTTGTGGTTCAGCAGTAAAGAATCCGCTTGGAATGCAGGAGCCACAGGAGATGTGGGTTCAATCCCTGGGTCAGGAAGATCCTTTGGAGGCATTGTGGCAACCCACGGCAGTGTTCTTGCCTGGACAATCCCATGGACAGAGCATCCTGGTGGGTTATGGTCCATATGATTGCAGAGAGTCGGATACGACTAAAGCAACATAGCAGCACAAGGTTTAATTTATTTTCTAGATTACATGTTTATGGTTTCTCCTGCATTCTACTGTGTGGTTTGGATACCACTTGGAGAGTAGGAACCCCATTTAAGAGGTAACTGCATCTATGAAGAATTTTCAAAGTAAAATAGAAAATAAAACAGAAACAAAAATTCCTGTGAAGGAGGAGAAATAGCAGACGGAGAAAGCAGAATGATTCCTGGATACCTTTTTAAAATGGAAAGTTGTAGAACACGAGAAAATTTTCCCAAGACCCTCAGTTTGGATGCTCCAATCTTCATTGGTATCATTTCATTTTCTTTCAAATAAAACTACCACAAAAATCAGGAGTAGTATTAAGAGGAAGTTAATAGATTTTTAAAGATTGAAAAATAGACCCAAAGCACCATTTTGCTCAAGAAGTTAACAGATTGTCCCAGAAACATTTGAAAATCTATTAGAACTAGTACTCTTGCCTGGAAAATCCCATGGATGGAGGAGCCTGGTAAGCTGCAGTCCATGGGGTTGCTAACAGTTGGACATGACTGAGCGACTTCACTTTCACTTTTCACTTTCATGCATCGGAGAAGGAAATGGCAACCCACTCCACTATTCTTGCCTGGAGAATCCCGGGGATGGGGGAGCCTGGTGGGCTGCCATCTATGGGGTCGCACAGAGTCGGACACGACTGAAGCGACTTAGCAGCAGCAGCAGCAGCAGCTAGTTGCTAGTGTTAGTCACTCAGTCATGTCTAACTCTTTGCAACCCCATGGACTGTAGTCTACCAGGCTCCTCTGTCCATGGAATTCTCCAGGCAAGAATACTGGACTGGGTAGCCATACCCTTCTCCAGAAGATCTTCCCTACCCAGGGATTGAACCTGGGTCTGATACATTGCAGGCAGATTCTTTATCATCTGACCCACCTGGGAAGCCCTTTATAGGGTACATTGGGCCTCTGTTTCTCCTTGTACAGAAATGAAATCATACAAGGTCTTAAGTATAGTAATTGAAACAAATTTCAGTAAATAAAATGTCCTTGAGTACAATTTTTACTCCAGTAAAATCAGTAAAATTAATGATAGCTTTATCAGCAAACTTGTCAATAAAAGGACACCTGAATTCCAAAATTAATATTAGCCTTGGAATTTCCTGAGATTAGAGGAAAATAAGAGTAGCAAAGACGAAGATGAAGGGGCAGAAATGGGATAATGTATTCCTCTCCATCATCTTCCAGTACCGTTCTACCACATGCACAGACACGATCCCAGCACATTCCCTTCTATATACGTATAGAGTTGTCTCTTCCTTGTCCCTCTTCCTCAACCTAACTTTGAGTTATCTCTGTGTACTTATTATAATTTGGGTTTGTGATGTGCTATTTTTCTGGAAGATCTACTTTTGTATTAATTTGTCCTATCTACCTTCTTTATATTTAATTGTTTTTTCTGTTGTCTTTTGTCAATGGTGAATTCATCCACTTCTCTACACCAAAAACACATTTATTCCCAACATGCTTGCAAAATCCACACCTTTCCTCTGTTCATGAAAATTCAGATTTGCATATTTTGAATGTCCCACGTAGGGTTGCAAAGAGTCGGAAATGACTGAAGAGACTTAGCACACACACACATGCATGATCCTGAGTAGAGTAAGTGGGAGAAATTGGAAACTGGGAGTGTCTGGGGTCCCCAGAAGGAGGTGGAGGGCAGACAATGTGAAGCAGATGATTTATTTTATTTTATTTAGAGCAGGAATAAGACATGGAGGAACCAATTCCTCCTCCTCCAAATAGGAAATTAATCATCAAGTTTTTTTTTTTTATTTTGGCATACATCACTATAAAATTCTCTGTTTATGTATAAGAAGGATTTTGCTTTTCAAGTGAACTATTGATATATTAATACTTATGTCACAGAATCTCCATTCTCCTAACTTGTTTAAAATGGATTATCTTTTCTCCTGTTCTTGTTACCTTCAACTTTTTTTCTTATATGTTGTTTCCTCCCTTTGAATGGCTTCATTGCTTATTTACTATCAGGAAAATAAATAGGCAATAACTAAAGTATTTTCAAAAGGAACTCACCATTACCATGCTATTTTTCATTCACCATAGATAATAGACCAAATATATCATTATTTAGAATCATTAAATAAAATCTAATATAAAATCTTTAGAATAAATGAAAAATTTCTTTCTACCACTGAGGAAAATATATTATCCATTGAAACAAAAAGAAACTGATGACTTTCCTTCTCCAGGTGAACAAAGAAGTCTTCTGTGGCTTCCTAGGTGGGGAATCATAAAGTGATCTATAAAATGTGGTTTTAACAACAGTAGTCAGGAGCCAGATGAACAAATCATTTCAGAACATCTTTTCAATCATCAGAAGAGGATCTCATTAGCACTGTGTCTGCTACCAGCTCCAGAACAAAAACTGAACATAGGAAGAAATCAACAGCAGGGAGTTCATTATCTTCTCTTACTTCAGTTCTGCTGTTGCTTGTCAAACCCAGAAAACATTTCTATTTTCTCAGTTCTTTCTGCAAAGATGATTTAAAGTGACAGTGAAATGGTGGCAAAATTCAGGTCAGTCAAGTTCAGCAGAGAAGACTTGCCAAGTTTGATCTGCCCCTTAATCGAAAAGAATTGGTTATACAGTTTTAAATGACAGGAAGTATTTTAAATGACATTTTCTTTCCTTCTTGAGGTTGTTCTCTTTATTATCTGTGCATGTATGCTAGGTCACTTCAGTTGTGTCTGATTCTCTGTGACCCCATGGACTGTAACCCACCAGGCTCCTCTGTCCATGGAATTCTTCAGGCAAGAATACTGGAGTGGGTTGCCATTCCCTTCTCCAGGGGATCTTCCCAACTCGGACTGAACCCATACCTCCTGCATTGGCAGGCAGGTTCTTTATCACTAGTGCCACCTGGGAAGCCCCTCTTTATTATCTACATGTAATCAAATTGTAAGCAGTTCCAATGTAATTTTGCAAGATGATATGTTACAGGATATTTGTGTCACAGATGTAAGCTGAATGCTGAAAAAGTAGAGACTTATAGTGGCTTATTATAAAAAATGTGTACTTAGAAAATTAAATATTTATTATACACTGTGTATTAACTAAACTTTACCGAAATTCCAATTAGAACAGGAGAACATAGAGATAGAAGTAATTGTAGTCATAAGATGCCCTGGTAATAATGCAGTGGGTTAATCAATTTTAAATTAGATACATATCCATATGTGTATATACAAAATGAAGAACACTGGAGTGGGTTGCCATTTCCTTCTCCAATGCATGAAAGTGAAAAATGAAAGTGAAGTCGCTCAGTCGTGTCCGACTCTTAGCGACCCCATGGACTGCAGCCTACCAGGCTCCTCCGTCCATGGGATTTTCCAGGCAAGAGTACTGGAGTGGGGTGCCCTTGCCTTCTCCATATAACAAATACATAATTTATAACATATTGCATATGTATATGTTAATATAATTTACATAATTTACAAAAATGTAAAAAATCATTTCTGGTGATTGTCCTTCAATCAGAGGTCTATAGCAATAAGCTCCCGTGCAGATAAACAATCTAAGATTTAAGTTGCCAAACATGTTCAGCAGAACATCGTGTGTTCATGTGTTCTTATTTCATCACCTTCCTTTGATAAGTGGACACTGGTGAGTACAGTGAGCCTGCCTAGCAATGTCCCATCACCCTGGTCAGGTTACGGATCTGGGAGACGGTGAAGTACAGGGAAGCCTGGCGTGCTGCCGTCCACAAGATCACAAAGAGTTGGACACGACTGAGTGACTGAACTGAACGGAGACTGAAAAATTGTCTAGAATTCCTGTACTTGTGGCTTTTTAAATCTATTTAGGATGGGTGTGATCTACATGGAAGGAAAACAGGGATAGAAAACATTCTGTAAGAAACTCTGTGATACAGAAAACTAAGTCAGTTACGGCATTTTATCTCATGGGCCCATTCTTGGCTCAGCATCTGAAACTGTAGTTATATAATTTTGGTACCTGTATACAGATACATATGTGTTGGAACCTTGTTTACCCTCAAATAGGATTTAAAGTTATGAGGCCATACTATTGCACAGGAAGCCCTACTTAATGCAACATGGTGATCTGAGTGGGAAGGAAATCCAAAAAGTAGGAGATACGTGTATATGTTGGCTGATTCATTTTGCTATACTGTAGAAATTAACACAGCATTGTGAAGCAACTATACTCCAATAAAAATTAATTTAAAAAGAAAAAAAAGTGGTGGAAAAGATAGATGTGACTTAGTATCCATCTAACGTTTAGGGAAGATGGTTACCATATGCCTCAAAGTAGAATCTCCTTAAGGGTGATGATATAATAAGGCATACAACCTAAGTTGATTGAAGACCTCCCCTGTGCTTTAGTAGGGATAAAAGGAAAAGGGGTTTTCTTCATGGTTTTTTTTTTCTAATTGTGGAACATAGTTTGTTTAGGTGGTTTTCTTCATGGCTTTTTTAAATTGTGGAACACAGTTTGAATCTTTGCCATCCTATTTCCACATAGTACTTAATAATAACAATAATGAGTTGTATCCTCAGTGCTCAGCATGTCTAACTCTTTGTGACCGCATGGGCTGTGGTCCACCAGGCTCCTCTGTCCATGGAATTCTCCAGGCAAGAATACTGGAATGGGTTGTCATTTCCTCCTCCAGGAAGTCTTCCCAACCCAGGGACTGAATCTGTGCCTCCTGCATTGACAGGGGCTATCTGGGAAACCCGTAGTAAATAGAATTACTGTGGGTGGGCCAGAGCTCTCATCAAAAATCAAACCAAGACAACCAAGAACCAGCCCCCCTAAGAATTTCTGAATTTGTTCAAATGCTCAAAATAATTACTGATAATCATCAAATCACATTATTAGAGCATCGAAATCCTTGAATTTTCTTCAAATTATAGTAGTTTCTATGTGCTTTAAAAAGTGAGTTATGGAAAGTCTCCCCCTTTTGATGTTCATTTTTATTAAAAAAGATATTATTGGCTCACTGATGCTTTTAGCAGCTTTTCTCATCTTGATGATGAATTGGAGCTCTTTTATCTAGACTCTGATTTAATCACCCTTGAAATTATGGCACACATTTACAAAATGACTGGCAAAGGTTAAGGAATATCTGTAGATATACACCAAAATAAAGGAGTTGTAACCTTGTCAAGGTTAGACTGTATGATGGAAAGATATTCAATATATGTTTATTGCTGATTAAGATTGGGATGGAAGTTAAGTAAATTATCTGAATTCTATAAAATATTTGTATATTTAAATACTGTTGATTCAATTAAAGATTTTTTGTTGTTGTTGTTTGTGTGTGTATGTGCTCAGCCATGTCTGACTCCAACTCTTTGCAACCCCAGGGACTGTAGTCAACTAGGCTTCTCTGTCCATGGAATTTTCCAGGCAAGAATATTGGAGTGGGTTGCTATTTTCTCCTCCAGGGGATCTTCCCAACCCAGGGATCGAAGCCTCATTTCCTGCATCTCCTGCATTGCAGGTGGACTGTTTACTGCTGAGCCATCTAGGAAGCCCTACACATATTTTAAGATACCTCATATTATCATGCTCAGTCATTATAATTATAAATACACTTATACTTCAGAATAATTGAATTTCCCATTGTGCTTTATCAGTGATAGAATTTATCATTCAGTCTTTCAGAACTCATCTGTACTCAGCTGTGAAATGGAGACATTGGTATCTCAGAGGACTCAAACAGCATAAAACAAATTAGATATATGAGATTGCTTTATAAATCTGATGTTGTCATGAATTTTAGTAGATTTCAAGGAAGGTAGACAATGTTACTCTTCTATCAATGGAAAATTGCAGAAAGTCAACACATATAACCCAAGACGGCTGATTGTAACAGTTGCTTAGACTGTGCATATTGTTTGCATATTGTAGTTGAGAATATGGGATGCAAAAAATAACTTATGTAATGCTCCATAATGGAGTCAAGAAAAGCCTCTGAACCTTTTCATTCCTATCTTTCTATCTGAGTTTCAATTAACCAAGGATATTTACAATATTTACACAAATTTTAAATATTAGTTTTTAAATTTGCAACATGGTGACACAGAGTCAGCTAACCATCTTGAAGCACGGAATTTGGATAGAAATGTTTTATGGTAATTAGGTTGATGGTATGAAGTGAGACCATCCAGAGGGTGATCAGGCTTCCTGAATAACACAAAAGGGGCCTGATCAGTGGGTCCCAGATGATGGTTTTATTTTGCTTCTGGAAACATCACTTTTGATCCTGTAGTGCATTTTTCTTCTGAGAGTTCCTAATGAGCCATTATACTAAACAATGCAGCGTTACTCACACATTTCCATTTAGCCTCTGACTAGGAGACATGATTGCCTTCTGATCCACATCTGGAATATCAGCACACTTTTGTGTCCCTGTTATTTTCCATTATTTTTACATTTTAGATCCTTAATTGCAAACTTCTTTTTTATTTTTTAATTAAAAAATTTCCATTATAGTTTATTACAGGATACTGAATATCGTCTCCTGTGTGTAGTGGTTTTTTGTTTTTTGTTTTTTTTTTAATCACAACCTTCTTGGTATAAGGAGCATTGAGCTTCAAATATTGCCTTTTGTATTGGTAAGACAGTTGAGGTTGTGATGGTACAATACAACAGAATTAGACACTGTATTCTCCTGCTATATTTCAGTTTTTCTTGGCCTTGTTGCCTAGCATAAGCCCCAAATATTTACTTGCTCTATTACTCGACTAGTGATTAAGACTTATACACATTACCTTCTTTCCCTTCACTGAGAAAAGGTGGACTTTGAGAAACCATGGGTAGAGGAGTTTCGTAGCAGCATGCTTTTAGAGAAAACATTATACAAGTTCCATATTTCTGTGTGTTAACCATAAAGTACATGTGTCCATACTTGTAAATATATAATTGCCAGGGCAATAAATGATGGCATAGCTTGTATATAATCTTAAAACTATGTTTGATTTTGCAATGTGTTATGGATATTTATTCTGAATCCTGTCTTTCTTTAATAAACTTGCAATTAATTTATATCCCTGTTGTTAAAATGGACAGTGAGAGTTTGTAGCTGAGAAACATTTTTATTGGCAGAAGGGATAAGTAGTTATTTAAATTCCATAGATATTTATTCACTTATGCATGAATGAATCTTCTCTGTAAATCAGTTTTTGATATAAATGCTAATGTCCTATCAGGAGAACTATTAATAATAAACAAATGAACTATTTTTTTTCAGTTTCTACTTCAGTTCCAAAGATTAAGAGTTTAAGTGACACTAATTATTTCTTTTAGGATCTGTCTTCTAGGGCATCAATAGGTATTTTCATTGGAAAGCTAAAATTAGTTTATGGTTCATGTACTCCTTTGCTAGATACATTCTGATTGTTTGGATTAGAGGGCATTCACAGTTTTATATATAAACTATAACCTAAATATAAGTGAAAAAGTGAAGGGGCTCAGTCATGTCAGACTTTTTGTGACTCCATGAACTATTGCCTGCCAGGCTCCTCCAGCAAGGATTTTCCAGGCAAGAATACTGGAATGGGTTGCTATTTCCTTCTCCAGCGGATCTTCCAAACCCAGAGATCAAACCCCTGTCTCCTGCACTACATACGGACTCTTTGCTGTCTGAGCCACCAAGGAATCCCTAAAAGATTAATCTTGTATTATCTTGCATGTTCAGAAAGAAACATCATTCTTCACAGAAAGGAGACAATGTCTTCAGTTAAATTAAATTATGCTCAATATAGACGGGCTTCCCAGTTTGGCTCAGTGGTAAAGAATCTGCCTGCTACCAGGAGACACAGGTTTGATCCCTGGGTCAGGAGAATCAGCTGGGGAAGGAAAGACAATCCATTCCCATATTCTTGCCTGGAAAAGCTCATGGACAGAGGAGCCTGGTGTGCTGCAGTCCATGGGGTTGCAAGGAGTCAGACACAATTTAGAAGCTGAACAACAACAACAAATAACAGATGGCAATTGCTGTTCCTCAGATTTCATAGATTATGCTGAGTTATTGGTCTTAGAGATCTTTCCATTCTATCTGTAGATTAATATGACTTAAAAAAAAAAAGGAGAGCAGGTAGGTGTTATAAATTTGGTAACTAAAAATACTAAGGCTTCAAGGAGCTTTTTATAAAGCTCCGAGGGAAGATACTTGGCCCCCTCTCTTTTGCAGAGTCATGCTTCTGGCCCATTCCAGCATCCTATTCTGTTTATAGAGTTTGAGCTGTCTTGCTAATCACGGATTTGAATGTGGAAGCTGAGGACAAAGGAAGACATCTTTTAGAAGTTTGAGAGACAGCCCTGTCATTCCCTGGTTCCGCTCTCTGTTCCTGGACTCGTTAAATGTATTTGAAATACTTGACCTTGTCAAGCGACTTGCACTTTACGTGTCCAACATTTTGAATCCAGCACTGAACCACTGAATTTTAAGCTTCTCGATATGATGGGGTAGTCAGTCACCATCAGAGAGGGAATTTAGCCACTTCATATGACATGGGGCTTCTTTCGTTTAAAGACATGTACTTTAGAGACCTCTTAGCTATGCTCCTCTTTGTCTATGTTCACCTTTACTTTTTATCATTAAAAATGTTTTCCACAGAAGATTTCATACATCCGTTCATAAAATCAAGATTGTACTCCCAATCCAGAGAGCTACAATGCTGAATATATTTTAAACATTTTTTCACTGGGCTCACTTGGGACTGGAAAATATAGCTGGGGAAGGATGCCCTGCACAACTGCACACAGATGAGGGAAAAGTGTAGGGGCTGAAACCCAGGCTGCTCTTCACCGTCCCAGCAGTGTGCCCTGTGGGGGAGGTCCCCTGTACCCCAAGGAGTTGCCTGCTCCTTATTCACACACCACACCTGAGCTGCTATTGAATGAATGAACTTTGGATTTCAGGTGATCCATGAGAGAAACATTGAAAGACTGAGAGCAAGAGGGAAAAGAGGGAAAGATTGAGGGCAAGAGGAGAAGGAGGTGACAGAGGATGAGACGGTTGGATGGCATCATGGACTCAGTGGACATGAGTTTGAGCAAACTCTGGGAGGTAGTGAAGGTCAAGGAAGCCCGGCGTGCTGCAGTGCATTGCGTTGCAAAGCGTTGGGCATGACTCAACTACTGAACAGCAACAAATGAGAGAGGCTCAATTTACCTAGCAAAAATAGAAGTTGAAGAGTGAGTAGTATGTAGTGGAAATCTAGTAAATTTAGGAGGTGAAATAATTCCCTGGTGGGGAAATATAAGAAAATGGAGAGAAATAGGGAGCAGAGAGAAATTAAAAGTAAATTGTTGTTGCTCACTATGCTGTTCCTTCTCGTACCTTCTTTCTCTCCCTGTATGTCCTTTCAGATGTCAGTCTCTCAAGGTTTCCCTGTTCTCTGAGTCTGTCACCCTCCTGCTAGATTAACATTTTTCCTATTAAGTCTGGAGCCATGAAAATAATTTCAAAGACTGTATAGGAGGCTGTCTATTTTCTTCCCTCTCTGTCTCCTGCAGCTCTCTGTTTTCCAAACCCTCATCCTGGGCAGCCCCACAAGCTGTTTCCTCCTGCCAAAGCCTGAGCCCAGCTGGAGAAAACACATAATCACGCTGATTTCCTCCATTATAAGTTTATGAGCTTCATCCTCAGCTGGGCCCTTGATGCTGCTTAGCAATCCTTTTACTTACATGTCTCATCAGCCCCCTATCCCATTTCCCATGGTGACCCTTACCATCCTTTTATGACTGTTATTGCAAGCTCCTGGTTCCACTTCACCCACGCTATTCTTGGTGGAAGGCTTGCCTCCTACTTCCTGGAGAAAACAGATGGCCTCAGTCAGGCATGTGAGCTCTCAATTTCCCCTTCCACCTCCTAAGTCTGTCTGCAGTCTTCTCTCCCAATTTGTTCCTCTGTGAGGAGCTCTGGAGGTGGGCGCCCACCAGGGTTCTTAATTTCATTCCTTGCCTCTGGGGTCTGCCAGTAGTTCCCTGTCTCGCTTCAACTGTCTCTTCTCTAGTAGCTTCTTCTGCCCAGACCCTCGAAGACCTCCGACTTGATTCTCGGTAAAAAACGTTATTTAGAATGTGCCTAATTTCTGCCTCTTGACTCTCTTTTCGTCATCGTCAAACTTCTGGATAAAATATTCTACATTTAGGGACTCACATACTGTTTAAATTCTCATGCCACAGACAGCCCCAGTTCCAGTACCATCACACCCTCGGATGGAGTAGGATGCTATAGAGAAGGCTACTGTTGACCCCTAAATAGTTAATAAGCCACCGACTTCTTTTTCAGCCCTCGTTTCTTTACTTCTCTTTAATGTTTGGAAATAGTAAGTATTCATTTAATTCTTCTTGAGTGTTGTCTTACTTTGATTGTCAAACTGGGAATTTTCAAAATCTGCCCTTTGGAATAGGATGAACTGAGCAGCGCGTGAAGGGCAGCATGGTGGTTAAGAAAGTAGACTCGAGTCTGACCGCCTGATGGGGATCTTGGCTCAGTCTTACCCATGTGTGACCTCCATTACTTCATCTGAAGATGGGGACAGTAGAAATATGCATGTATAGGGTTGTTGTTAAAACAAGTTAAATTAGTGTTTGACTTTAGTAAGTAGCCAATACATGTTGGTTTTCATTAGTGTTGGCTGGTCTGGGTCATGGCCAGTTGCTAAGGGACTGGCTGGATGGAGAACTGTATTTGATAGCGTAATGCTCAGAAAGATAGGAAAAGAAAAATCAATCCAAAGTTCCCGAAGGCAGATTGGAATCAGGAGCCAGAGCAAAATGAGCAAAAAGGCAGGTACTAATTCTAAATCCTATGGAGAGGGAGATTCTAAAGGGGGAATGGAGGCAAATGCCAAAAACCGGTATGAAGCTGGATCAAAATGGGAGAAGTTTGGAAACAATGGAGTGAATCTCGGACAAGTGTCATGAATATTATTGGCTGGTGGGTGAGTGGTTGTGATGTTAAACTGGGTTGAAGCCAACTGTTTCCTGGTCCCTTCCTTCTCTAATGAAGAATTATCTATCTCTTTTATAAGTAATTTTTCTCTACTTTTCAAATATTTGTGTGCTTTAAATGTTCATCCAACCTTGGCTTTTCATTTCCTCTCAAAGTTCAATCCCTAATGTTTTCCACGTTTATATTGTTCTGGCTACCCCTTGTTTCTTTTTTATTGATAATGTATATTTAATAATCTACTTCAAATATACATTTTTATTGAGGTATGATTGTCATTAGTTTCAGGTATATAGCATAGTGATTCTATAGTTGTGTATATTTAGCAATGATCTTCACAATAAGTCTAGTTAATATCTGTCATCATTCATTGTTACAAAAATTTTTTTCTTGTGATGAGAACTTATAAGATCTACTCTCTTAGCAACTTTCAAATGTGCAATACAGTATTATTAATTATAGTTTAAAATGTGAGTCATCTATTCAGTGATCAGAGGAGCCAGGCTGGTGAAGGCTCTGTCATATTCGTCTT
This sequence comes from Ovis canadensis, assembly GCF_042477335.2. NCBI lineage: Eukaryota > Metazoa > Chordata > Mammalia > Artiodactyla > Bovidae > Ovis > Ovis canadensis. Next base: position 117,586,828 of record NC_091250.1, on the reverse strand, counting down.
GTGGCCTCTAAGGTCTCCAGACAACAGCAGGGGATAAAGCACGGAATTACTCTTATTGCACAAGCCCAGAAGTGGTGTGTTTTCCTCTGTTTACAGTCCAGTGACCAGAGCTCAGTTACATGGCTGTTTAGGAGGCTGAAAATATCATCTAGCCATGTGCCCAAGAAGAGGAGGGGGACTAGGATTTGAAGTCTTTACCTTATTTTATTGTTTTTATTATTTTTTTAAAAAATATAAATATAGCTTAAACAACAGGTATATTATTGCTGGGTATATAGTTTCCAAGATTGATTAATTCAGAGGCCCAACAAATGTCATCAAGCACCCAACCTAGGTGCTTTCTGCCTTTTCCCTTTAGCATCCACAGAATGTAGGTTTTCATTCTCAGAGTTGTCCCTCATGGTCACAAGATGGCTGCCATAGCTCCATAAATTGTATCTGCAGATAATTTCATCTAAAGATAGAAAAAGGAACATTTCTCATCATGCCCCCTGCCTCCACCCTAAATGTCTATCACCCACCTGAATCCAACGTCAGTGCCTCTCTGATATGCTTCCACACCACTCCATGTTTCTTTGATCAAATCATCATCAGGCCGCATTTATGTTGTTTCTTTGTAGTGTTGTATTTCCCACTTGTTGTTTTCTCTTCTTCATCTCCTGTTCACTCCCCAGCTCACTGGAGTCCACTTCTGTGCACAGTGCTCTGTGGGAACTGCTTTTGCTAAGTTCCCAGTAACCAAATGACGAAGATGGCAAGTACTCGTGGGTCTCTTCCTCTTTGGTTTGGCACTTGCTACTTCATTTTGGCACTCTCTTATTAAAGGTTTATCTTTGAGTTTTTCAGCTTTACCTTCTCAATTCTTATGTGGATTCCTTTCCCCTAAAATTTGCTTGCAAAGAAGCACTCTTGAGTGTTCAATGCTTGCTTTACACAGATCAAGGGAAGAGTGTATTTTTAAATACAGGAAAGTCTGTGTACCCCATCTGATGGGAAATGCTGGATGCTGGAGAGTGAGCGTGTGGAGAGGAAGGTGGGTAGCAGAGAGACAAGTCTAGAGAAGTAAGAGAAGACAGAGACAGATGTAGAAACAGAAATAGTGAGAGAGAAACCAGCCACAGATGCACAAAAGGAAGAGTGAATATGGAGAGATGTGGGGGCACAAAGAGGTGCCTGAGAGACCTCCAGAGAACAGAGAGAGGCAGAGAGCCCGAGGATACCAGCAAGTGAAAACAAATCTGTTAGAGAACAATTTCTGAGGAAACAAGACGATGCTAATGGGATTAGCTTTAAACAGAGATAATAATTCCTCATGAAAGAGCGAAAGTGAGAAAAATGCTTTTTTCTTGCGTTTATAGAGAAGCGTCTTCGATATATTGTGTAACACTTCTTGCTTTACACATAACGTTGCTTTACTTTCAAATAGAGGTAGAGATCTGAATGGACAAAGAAGTCTTTTGACCATGCAGCTACATATGAAAAGGCAATTGAAAGAAAAAGTGGGACAAAAGAGAATAGCATTAGTCACAAAGCGGTTCTTATAAAATTGCCACTGACTCAATGGACATGAATCTGAGCAAACTCCAGGGGAGATAGTGAAGGACAGGGAAGCCTAGTGTGCTGCAGTCCATGGAGTAGCAAAGAGTAGGACACAACTTAGCGACCGGACAACTGTTTCTTTGCCCTTTGAGGAGGATGAAGCTTATCAGTTGAAGTGCTTTATGGTTAATAGCTTTTCTTTTGGTAAATAGGATAATAGGTAGGGAATGGAAACAGACTCTGCGACCATGTCCATGACTTACCTGATGATGTTCATAGATCTCTGCTTCTTTTACACCTCATTCTAAGTTTTTAACATCTATAGTAATTTATCTTGTCCTGAAAGCAAACAAGAAGTTTCTAGATCTGATGCAGAATATTGTTACTTATAGCAACAACTACATCGGTTACCCAAGTCCCCTTTCAGGGTTAAGCTATAAAAGCCAAATATTACCCTGGATATGCAGATGGGTTTTTGAAAACAAGAAGAAATTATGAATCTTAGAGTTTGTATAGGAAACGCGACACAGCTGCAGCCTCCTCCTCCTAAGACAGAGGGTGGGAAGTGGGGAGGGCAGGAGAAAGAGAGCGAGAGATCTAATGTCCCTAATATGAAGAATCTTCTCCAGGAAGAGAAAGGAAAAGTCTCTATTTAACAGTCCTTTGGAATGTAAAAGATGGTTCTGATTTTCACTTGCTTTGAAATAAAACACATTTTTCTTGGGAAGTCACTATTTATTTACTTTTTAATTTTCAAGGTCTGTGCTTGATCAAATTATTCCCTCCAAGTTCACATATTTCTTTAGCATCATGATTTGAGTTCCTTTTATCACCCACCTGAAGTTCCCTTCTTTTTGAATGACAGTTTTTAGATAAAAAGTAAAACACCAAAGGAATCTGGGTTTAAAATCTGCCTGAACTGGCACAGCATCATCCCCATATATATTAGCTGAGTGGCTGTTCATAGATTACTTACAATCTCTGATCCTTGTTTTCAGTGTCAGTAGAGGAGCATAAAAAGTGCCCAGCACAATCTTTGGGTGCATAGTAGATAGTTAATTCCTGAAATTCCATCCTTAACTATGGCAAAAAATTATGAGAAAGAAAACGAACTTCCTCTAAAAACTAAAGGAACTAGCCATATTTTTCTTTTTTCTCTCCCAGGAAAAGAAAAATCCTACAGCTGAATTTGAGAAAACAGTGATATTCAATGAAGTAACTAACAGTAGCACATATGTCATTTATCACGTTAATTGATTTTTTTGGTTGGAATCTTTAACAATTTTGAGAACTGAAACAGATGGAGAAACAACACTTCTAGCAGTATATTTCAGACTTGACCTATCCTTGGGTTTCAAAAGGGCAGGATTGGTAAGAGTCTCTGGAAGCAACTGATCTGCCAAATATGGACAGTTTATATTTATATTTGGGTCCGCCTATTGATGCTTCAAAACACTGACCTAATTAGGAGTGCTAAAACAAAAGGTAATCTAGCTATATTATCTGGGTCATCAGAAGGATGAAGTTTGTATTATTTTCTTGATAGCTTGCTTGCAACCCTTTCATAATTGAGTTTTGTTTTTTCCCATGGGACAATTAAATCCCAGCTGGCTAGCTTCCCTTTGTCCTTGTTCTGTGTCAGAAACTGCAATTGATTTAGAACGGAGTAAAAACTTATGAGCAAGAAGATCTGGATGACTAAATTCACTGCTACAGCTTTCTGATTTGAGGTCTGTCTTGGTCATCTCAGGCTGCTATTACAAAATACTGTAAACTGGCTGGCTTACAAACACCAGGAATTTATTCCCCACAGTTCTGGAGGCTGGAAGTCCAAGGTCAGTTTGTCTGCATTGGTGAGGGTTCAGTGTCTTATGAGACCCTGTTTCCTAGTTCACAGATGGCTCTCTCCTCAGTGTTATCACCTGATGAAAGAGGAAGCAAGGTCCCTCCAGACTCTTGGAAGGACACTAATCCCATTTATGAGGTCATCCCTCATGGTTTCACTGAATTGTCCTTACCTCCCAAAAATCTCACTTCTTAACATCATCACATTAGGGGGTAGGGTTTCAATGCATGGATTTGGGAGATACCAAACATTCAGTCATAGCAAGTCCATGGTGGATACACATGGATGTAATCCCCAATGAGTCAAACCCTTGTACAACCTTCCCCTCTTGGGAGCAGATGGAACCTGTGTCTTACGTCTAGTCACTGAAATATGACAATGGTGATAGATAGGATCATTGCTTCCTTGATTAGGTTGTAAGACAGTCTTAGGAGACTGAGTGAGATGTTTTCCTGCTGGCTTCGAAGGAGTGAGCCATTATCTGGTAAGTGGGTAATGAGCCTCTGACTTGGAGGTGGCATCTAGAAGCTGATAGGAGCCTCTGACTGACAGCTAGCAAGAAAGTAAGGACCTCTGTCTTACAGCCACAGAAGAGTGAGTTCTTCCAAAAACTACATGAGCTCAGAAGAGAATCTTGAGATCTAGAAAGCTCCTTCAGCTCTCCGACATCTTGATTTCAGCTTTGTGAGATCCTGAGCAAAGGGTCCAGCTAAGCTATGCATGCCTGGAATCCTGACCCAGGAAACCCCTGAGATGATAAATTTTTTGTTATTTTAAACCATTAAGTTTGGGGTAATTATTATGCAGCATGTAAAACTAATTCAAAGTCATCTCATTTGCCCTCTGAGGATTATTCAGTTAATCCTCATAAGTGGATGAGATTCTTGGAAGGATGATATCTTAGAAATGCGTCAAACATACCTACATTCCCGCGTGTGGAGGATTTTACACAAATGGCTACTGACTCATTCATTTTCTAGTGCTGGAAGTAGGTTTTACACTGTTAAACTTTGCTGCAATCAGGAATTCTACAGCTATTTTACTTAAATATGCACCTTACAGGTTAATGTGGAGGAAAGTGAAAGTGTTAGTCACTCAGTCGTGTCCAGCTCCATGGACTGTAGCCTGCCAGACTTCTCTGTCCATGGATTTCTCCAGGCAGGAATACTGGAGTGGGTTGCGATTTCCTTCTGCATGGGATCTTCCTGACCTAGAAGATAAACCTGGGTCTCCTGTATTACAGCCGGACCCTTTATAGTCTGAACCACCAGGAGTCACTACTTACAAAGAGCATGTTTAAAGAGAAATAAGCCTTGTCCGACAGAGTTTTCCAAAGAATACTGACTCACTGGTTTTGACCTTCCTCTCACTACTAGGGAGTTCTCAGTGAAGATATTTAGATGCAACAGAATTGTTAGTTTGTTATGGGGTGGTCTGATGGTTGTATATAACTAAATGAGAATGACCAAGTCCACACTGAAAAAAAATAAAAAAAAGATAAAGTACTTCAGCATGTAATTAATATGACATCAATTGAATGATTGTTGATTTTAATATTCAGCATACATAGATTTCAGCCTAGCTGCTACCACTTCTTAGCAATATGACCTGAAGCCCCAGAGCTTCTTTCCTTTTTTGCAAAATGAGATAGTAATACCTACATCACAGGATTATGTGAGGGTATGTAAGGATTAAAATGTATAATATAAGTAAAACACAACATGCAGTATGTGACACAGATGCTCAACAAATTCTGGTTCTGTCCCTTCCTAGGCCCAAACTGACACACACACACATGCACACACACTCAGACTCACAAACATGTGCATACCCACACCACAGATACATAAAAGAACTCTTTGATCTGGATTGAAAATTATTTTCTATTCTGGCCCAATCTTGATACTTCTTTTTGTCTTAATAAATGTGAATTGTGCTTATCTGTTTTTATTACATCAATATTATAGTAAAAGATGCTCTTCTTTAGCACTGCCCTATTAGATTGTTCAAAGTGCATTTTTAAAAGTCTAATCTATATCAGTAAATTCTACAGAGATTTGTTTTGTTTGTATTGAACACAGAATTCTCCCTGCTCCTTACTCCCAATGAAGAGATGGACCTTATGACAGTTTCCTCGCGTTCAGGGATCGGTTATCTTGTGTCACAACACCTGTGGTGTGAACTGCACCTCTTAGCATCTTGTTCAGTGGACAAGTATCTCATGTTCACTGTGGACTTAATTTCTTGTAAGATACTAGCGAGGCTTCCTAGGTGGCGCTAGTGGTAAAGAATCTGCCTGTCAATGCAGGAGACACAGAGACACAGGTTCAATCCCTCAGTCATTCCCTGGAGTAGGAAGTAACCCACTGCAGTATTCTTGGAAAATTCCTGGAAAATTTCATGGACAGAAGAGCCTGGTTGTTTACAGTCCATGGGGTTGCAAAGAGTTGGGTACTAGCATCATTTTTTGTAAATGGTATCTTTTTTATAAGATGGTTTCATGGTTCCTTAACTCAGTCTTGGTCATTAACCATGCTGAGCTTGACTTGTATGTTTTAGTACAGCTGAATCTTTAGAACATAAGACAGAATCTTGTAGAACTGATGTTGCAAATAAGCCATGTATCTTTGGGTAAGTCAGTTGTCTTCCTTAGGCCTTGATTTCCTCTTTATAAACAAAATGGATTCAATGATTAGAAGTCTTGCTAGCTAGAAATTAAGTCTTGCTATGTAGCCCATTTGCTATTTATGGAAATGTACAATATGCTTTTTCTTTCCTTTTGAAAACTGCTGCTGACAAGCACAGTGCTTTCAGCAGTTAGCAAAGTATTTATTGTACATCTGTTAGGAACCTTGGCTTGGGAGCATGGGAAGTAATTGCCAAGTCTCAAGCCTCTGCAGCCAATAGTTTGTGTCTATGTATGTATACTTGAGTGTGTATCTGTCTGCCCATACTCATGCCCACATGTGTGTGTACATTGCAGCCAGTAGGAATCTGAATGTGTACATAAATTTCCTTTCCTCTAAATGATGAGTAGAATATATAGTCTTGTTGCCAAAGGTAAAATTGCTTTCATTTTCATGGCTTCTTATTCTTTGGAAAATCTGAAACACTTGAATGTTATCATCAGCTTGCAGATCAAATACAAGTAATAGACCAAAAAAATGTGTGTGTTTGTGTGTGTGCGTGTGTGTGTGATGGCAGTGGGATAGAGGGGATGGGGTCTCTACCATCTGATGTTGTTTTGCAACATTTGATTACTAATTGCTATTAAGAGAGTTGGACTGTAAAGAAAGCTGAGCACCGAAGAATTGATGCTTTTGAACTGTGGTGTTGGAGAAGACTCTTGAGAGTCCCTTGGACTGCAAGGAGATCCAACCAGTCTATTCTAAAGGAGATCAGCTCTGGGTGTTCTTTGGAAGAATGATGCTAAAGCAGAAACTCTAGTACTTTGGCCATCTCATGCGAAGAGTTGACTCATTGGAAAAGGCTCTGATGCTGGGAGGGATTGGGGCCAGGAGGAAAAGGGGATGACAGAGGATGAGATGGCTGGATGGCATCACTAACTCGATGGATGTGAGTCTGAGTGAACTCACAAACTCAGGGAGTTGGTGATGGACAGGGAAGCCTGGTGTGCTGCAATTCATGGGGTTGCAAAGAGTCCGACACGACTGAGCGACTGAACTGAATTGAACTGAAGGGGTGTCCCTGGTGGCTCAGACAGTAAAGAATCCACCTGCAATGCAGGAGATAAGGGTTCGATCCCTGGGTTGGGAAGATCCTCTGGAGAAGGGAAAGGCTGCCCACTCCAGTATTCTTGCCTGGAGATTTCCACCGACTGTATAGTCTATGTGGTCACAAAGAGTCGGACATGACTGAATGACTCACTTTCTTTCTCTCTTACACATAGGAAGGGTATGGCTGTTGAATCTAGAGCTAGAGATTCTTAATTTGGCGAGAGGTTGACTTTTCAGGGAGATAGAAAATATCTTCAGATATTTGAAGATACCCGTGTCCATAAATCAGTAATGTACTCCATTTGACTCCAGAGAACATATAGAGGGATTAAGAGGAGTTGAATTTGGTTTTAAGAAAGAACTTTATCAGAGTCAGAACCATTCATCAATGGGCTGTCTTCTTTGTGAAGATGTAAGCAATTGGTTACTGATAGTTTTTAAGCAAAAGCTGGCAGGATGAATCTCTCTCTTTTTATTGAAGTATAATTGATTTATAATATATTAGTTTCAAGTGTGCAATATAGTGATTCAATATTTTATAGATTATACTTCACTTAAAGTTATTATAAAATAATGGCTATTTTTTCTGTGCTATGCATCATATCCTTATAACTTATTTATTTTATACATAGTAATTTGTGTCTCTTAATCCCATATCCCTATCTCACTCTGCCTCTGTCCCCTCTCTCTACTGGTAATCACTGGTTTGTTCTCCCTATCTGTGAGTCTGCTTCTTTTTAGTTATATTCACTACTTTGTTGTATTTTTTAGATTCCATATATAAGTAATATCATGCAATATTTATCTTTATCTGACATTTCACTAAGCATAATATTCTGTAGGTCCATTCGCATTGTTGCAAATGGTAGAATTTCATTTTTTATGGCTAAGTAATATTCATATATATATATGAATATTATATACATGAATATATATGAATATTGAATATATATATGAATATATACATATACCCCATCTTATTTATCCATTCATTTGTTGATGGGCACTTGGGTTGCTTCCATATCCTGACTATTATAAATAATGCTGTTATGAATGTTAGAATGCATATTTCTTTTCAAGTTAGTGTTTTCATTTTTTTTCAGATATATACCCAGCAATGGAGTTGTTGGATCATATGGTAGTTCTGTTTTTAGCTTTTTTGAAAAACCTCTATTCTGTTTTTCATAGTGAGTGCACCAATTTACAATTCCACCTCTCTTGGTCTGTGTGTGGGTTGGAAAATAATTTCTAGACATGAGGCATAATGAGAGCAGAGGAGAGTTTACTAGAATGAGAGACACTGTTAGAACAGTGGACAGGCTCAAGGGAGAGCTGACTGTTAAGAACAGTGGGCTAGCTGAAGGGAGAGCTGACCTTTTCATGGGTCAATAGCCAATTTTTGTAATCTTGAGACTAAGAAAATTCCTGCTGGAAGGGTGGCATTAGGTGACTAGTTAGGGTGGGTGTTTTTACCTAATATGGGGCTATGGATCTGGCTGGTTAGATCAGGGGTGCTCATAGCAATGGTTGTTACAGTGCTTGGTCAGTTCCATAGATGACATTGGTGAAGGGCTCTGCACCTGTGTCCTTGGTATAGGGCTCCACACCACCAACGATATACTAGGGTTCCTTTTTTTCCCTGTCCTCACCAACACTTGTTATTTCTTTTTTTATAATAGCCATTCTGACAGGTGTGAGGTAATATTCATTTTGATTTTGACTTGCATTCTTTGATGATTCATGATTTTGAGCATTTTTTTCTTGTGCCTGTTGGTCACCTGTATATCTTCTTTGGAAAAATGTCTATTCAGTTCTTCTGCTCTCATATTTAGTTGGGTTGACTTTTTTCTTTGATATTGCATTGTATGAGATGTTTGTATATTTTGGATATTAACATCTTATAGATCATATCATTTACAAATATTTTATCCCATTGAATAGGTTGTCTTTTTATTCTGGATTTGTTTATTTTCACCTTTATTTCCTTTGCCTTAGGAGATAGATTTTTTAAAAATTTCTACAGTTTAGGTCAGCATGTTCTACTTATGTTCTCCTCTAGGTTTTATGGTTAATTTTTTATGGCTTTCAGCTTACAGTTAGTCCTTAATCCATTTTGAGCTTATTTTTGTGTGCGGTGTGAGGAAATGTCCTAATCTCACTTTTTACATGTATCAAGAGCTGTCTACCTTCCCCAGCACCAGTTATTGAAGAGATTATCTTTTCCATTGTATATTCTTGTCTCTTTTGTTGTAGACTAATTGACTGTAAGGGTATGGTTTCATTTCTGGGCTCCCTATTCTGTTTTTGATCTATAATTCTACTTTTGCACCAATACCATGCTATTTGGAAGAGAAAATGCCAACCCGCTCCAGTATTCTTGCCTGGAAAATTCCATGGAGGGGAGCCTGGCGGTCTATGGTCCATAAGGTTTCAAAGAGAGTTGGACACGGACGTGACTGAGTGCACATTCACGCACCATGCTATTTGGATGACTATCTCTTAAGGATATTCTATTCCGCATAAAATTTCTTCTTTTGGTGGACTGTTGGATTAAGTGGGTTAGTTTTCTTCCCATTCTAAGTTTGTGTAGATTTTTTGTTACCTTAGAGACATTATTTGTAAGCTATCAGTGTTTTTAAGTAGAGAATTTGCTCCTAGAAGATGGTTAAGGTAGTGCTATGTTTAGCTCTGGAGCAGGGTATATCCTCACTTCATGCACCACATTGTTGGTAATGGCTGAATATCAGATTGAGTTGCAGTGAAGATGTCTTGACTCTACACCCAAAGTCTGAACCTAAAATTCCATCCAGAATGTTAAATTCATATGTTTGACACCCACAGAAAGAATTACTTATTCAGATTTTCTCAAATACAAAACTGTAGACACATGTTTCAGTTTTTTCCAGCTGGTGTAACAAAATGCCATAAACTGTGTGGCTTAGACACAACAGAAATTTATTTCTCACAGCTATGGGAAGTTCAACTTGCCTGATGGCTCAATGGTAAAGAATCTGCCTGCAAGGCAGGGTGGGGGAGATCCCCTGGAAAAGGAAAAGGCAACCCATTCCAGTACTGTTGACTAAGAAATCCAATCAACAGAGTATCCTGGGGGGTCCATCGGGTTGCAAAGAGCATACATGACTGAGCATGCATTGAAACTAATGGAAATTTCAGAATTAAGATGCCAGAGGATTTTGTGTCTGGTGGAAGTTTGTCTTCTGGTTCATAATTGGTGTCTTTTAGTGACAACCTTACATGGCAGATGGCAGAGGGAATCCCTCTGGGGACTCTTTAATAAAAGCATTAATCCAGTGTATGAGGGCTCTGCTTTCAGGACACAATTACCCGCTAATGGCCCCACCTCCAATCAGCATCACGTAGGCATTAGGATCTCAACATATGAATTTGGAGGAAAGTGAAAGTGAAGTGTTAGTTGCTCAGTCATGTCCGACTCTTTGCGACACCATGGACGGTAGCCTACCACCTGCATTGGGTGAAGCCTGATACATTTGACACTAGCACCCTATTTCCAGTTTTACAAGGACCTACAATCTATTATCTGTCCTTATTTCTTTGTTCCTGATAACCTTCATGTACTCATTTCCCTCCTTCCATAGCTTAGACGTTGTGGCTGATACTATAATCTATCCCATACATAAACTCTCAACTCTCTCCTCTTCTCTTCCTTCCTGCCAAAACTCAAATGCTGGTTTAATCTAACTCCTCCCCACCAAACATGGCTGGAGAAAAACATTTAGTTATGTTCACTGTTTGCTCCTAAATTCAAGACCAAAAGATGAAGTGGGGCTTTATGCTGCCCACCCAGAATCTCTTTATTACTTCCCAGACTTCCCCAGTGGCCCATTGGTTGAGGCTCTGTGTTCCCAATGCAGGGGGCATGGGTTCAGTCCCTGGTTGGGGAAGATCTGCATGTTATGCAGCCAAGACACAAAACGAAAAGTATCTAAACTTTCCACATTTGGGCTTCCCTGGTGACTCAGACAGTAAAGAACTTGCCTGAAATGCGGGAGACCTGGGTTCGATCTCTGGGTTGGGAAGATCCCCTGGAGAATGGAATGGCAACCCACTCCAGTATTCTTGCCTGGAGAATTCCACAGACAGAGGAGCCTGTGAGCTACAGTCCATAGGGTCGCAATGAGTTGGACGCTACTGAGCAGTGTCTCGAGCTCTCTGAGTTTTACTTATTGGGGCCTCTCAGGTGGCACTAGTGGTAAAGAACCTGCCAGCCAATGCAAGAGATCAGATGTGAGTTCCATCCTTGAGCTGGGAAGATCCCCTGGAAGAGGGCATGGCAACCCATTCCAGTATTCTTGCCTGGAGAATCCCATGGGCAGAGGAGACTGACAGGCTGCAGTCCATAGGGTCACACAGAGTTGGACATGACTGAAGCAACTTAGCACTCAGCACTCAGAAACTCTAGCCCATTACATTTCTACCACTATAGGTGACAATTTTATTCCTTTTTCTGCCCTCAAAACTCGAACACCGCTTTTCCCATTCTTTCTTTTAGCAGATGATCTTGCTTCCTGTTTCACTTCAAAATTAAAAGCCAGTAGAAATGAACATTGGCAAGTTCTTCACCATGTACTGTCATCTAAACCTATTCAGGTTACTTTTCTGGGTGATGCTGTACAGCATTTTTCCTGTATATATTAATCCCTACACCTGTATAAACTAGTCCTGTGTAAACTGGATCCCACATCATTTTATCATCTTTAGCAATTGTCCTTTTGCCATCTTCCTTAAAACTAGACTTTTCTTGTATTTTCTTCTCTCATTTTTTAGCTAATATTTTCAGTTTGTATTTTTTTTTCCTGTATTAGGTCATCCCTAATATGTTGCAGTGCTTTGAGTATAAGAAACTGAGCTTGTATCCTTTTTTGTATATATCACAATAAATAATTGCAAGATTTTGCTTAATTTTCTACCTGGCAGAATTTAACCTTCTTCTATGAAGTTTTTTATTTTATCCAAATAAAGATATCTAATAAATAAAAACAGACACTTGACAGATTAGTAAACTTATGTTGAGTGAATAAAGAGATAGTCCTGCAACAATTTCAAATTAACTTGATTTTAAAAACTGTTAGTTCAAATTAAAAAGAAACGTGACAATGGAATTCCATTTCCTTACCGTGTGTACCCAAAGGACAAAGAGAGGTATTGTTTTGAATAATCCTAGAGGACGTAGAGTTTGTGTTCACATAGTTTCATCTATGTTAAGGTGTCCCAGAATAGATGATTAATACAAATGCATATGTATGTGTGTGTGCTTGGGTACACATGCATACGCATAGGCAAATATACGTACACATGCTTTAATCTTTACCAGTGACACAGAAAGAACCTTTGCAAGAAGAGAATTTTTGTTATTGTTAAAGTGACTCTTGTACATTCTGAACTCAGACTACATCACAAAAAGAATACATAAATAAATCTCTTTTCCATTTTGGTGCTTTATGAGTGTTGGGTGTCTTGGGTTCCTAAATTGAGCACACATAAAACCATAAAAGCAGGATGCAGTGGGAGTGCTGTTAACACCAGCTCATCAGGAAACCCATTTGGGGTCAGTAAGCAGGTTGCTAATGATACCAACCAACAGGAAGAAGGTGGAGATGGCAAGAGGCAGGCAGTCATTTAGAAGTAAAATCAATACTTGTACTTGATAGGTGTGTTCCTTTCTGGGTAGTTCTGCAAAGAAATTCCAGTGTAGAGTCTTAAAGTGCCAATTCTCTATCACTGTTTAACATTTTTAGGAAGATAGGTTTTGTGAGAAGAATACTTGATAGACCAAACCTATGCTGAACAATCTTCTTGTTTGTTTGAAGCAAACAGAAACAACTAACCCCAGCAGAATTTGCCAGCCATTTATCTGATTTTACCATGTTTCTCAAAGGAATTGATCACATCAAAAATTCGTTATTTAAAAATATGCTTTTGGTATTTCCTGGAAGCTCAGTTTTCATTTCTTTTCAAGGAGTAAAGCTTTAATGGGGAGTAGTTTATCCCCAGATCACTCATGTGCTAATTATTTCATGAGCAAGTTCTTTAACCATTCTGAGTCTCAGTTTCCTTAGCTCCACTAGTTTGCCAATGTTCTGTAAAAATATGGCAAGTTCGCTAACATCTGTCCAGATGAGAAATGTAAGTTTTAGTTATTATCACGAAGTGATTTTTCAATTATCTAAATAAATATTAACTATCTGTTGATTGAATGTATACATGAATGAAGAATGAACTAATTGTGAAGTAAGAATCAGACATCTTAGAGTAATGGCTTGCAGATGTTTGTAGTTTTGACTTTAACAATAGAGATAGTAAAGGGAACATAGAAAGTTCTAATAATAAGAACCGGAGGAAAATTAAGAGAGCTCACAATGTTGCGGTCATATAACATGTTACATTTTTATTTTTCAAATGTGTGCTGTATTTCTATATATTTATAATCATGATGTCAAATTTTTATTTTGAAATGATTTTAAAGTTGCAGGAATAGCAAAAATAACCATATAAGATCATAATAATACTTCATAAAATTTTGGTGAGGATCAAATGCGCTAGTAAATAGAAAGTTTTAAGAACTTTAGAAGAAAATAAACTGGGAGGAAAACTGCTTGAAGCTGATAAACACTGGTTGTTATCATTAAGTTTCAGTTTTGTCATGTCAATGATGGTGGTAATAAGAGTGCCTATCTTATAAGATTATTACACGCATAATACTTAGCAACCTGGGGTTTTTCCTGCCTAAGTTAATGACAACCTGTGCTTTATAGATAATAAAACTTACTGTAAGAAACCCCATTTGAGTTTCTATGATTACTTAAATAACATCCCCCTAAAATTGAATTGCCTATGCATAGTTTGTTTGTTTGTTTTTTACCTAGAGTTAACACTTACATCAAGTCTTCACATTTCAGATTTACCTAGGCTTCCCATCAGTATCTGTCAATGTGAGGATGAACCTCGTTGATCTTTCCTAAAGTGCATCTGGTAAATTATTTGACATTAGGAAAAGGTTTACCGGTGGAAGAAACTTCAGTCACCTTATTGTTGTCTAGAAATGCTAATCAAATTTTGGCGGAAAGAAAACAGCCTAGATGTTACTCTCCCATTTTTCAAACTGGAGTCCTTGTGGTTCAGGGTAAGGGGCTGCTTGGGGAGGGATACTGATGCAGCTTGGCAGGAATGCTCAGAGCCCCATGATAAATATGGCAGGCCTGCCTGGAACTCAGATTTAATGTAAAGACTGAAGTATTAATGAAGAAGTGAAATTTTATATTAAATATGCATATATATGGAATTAAAATACTATATGAATTTTAAAGATGAAACATATGACTTCAAGAATATCTATAAGTTAGTTGACTCTTGTTTTTATAAATCTGGGATCAATAATTCATTTTGCTCTACTATTAGGAGTATTACAATCAGCAATTAGGTTACTTGTTGAAAAATACATGCCAGACACTGTACTGTGCTCTCCATGCAAACAAAGGTGAGCAAGTCTCATTGCAGCATTACTTACCAAATACCTAAGTGCCCATTTGGCTCAGGTGTATAAAGAATACACCTGCAATGCAGGAGAGCTGGGTTCGATCCCTAAGTTGGGATGATTCCCCTGGAGGAGGGCATGACAACCTTCTCCAGTATTCTTTCCTGGAGAATCCCATGGACAGAGGAGACTGGTGGGCTATAGTCCATGGGGTCGCAAAGACTGACTGACATGGACACGACTGAGTGACTAAGCACACAGCACCTAATTGCCCTTTGATGGATGAATTGATAAAGAAAATGTGGTATCTATACACACATACACACACAATGGAATATTATCCATCCATAAAAAGAAGGGAATTCTGCCATTTGTGTCAACATAGATGGACCTTGTTAACAAGGTCAGAGAAAAACGAATACTGTATGATGACACTTATATGTAGAATCTAAAAAAAAAATGAACTCATAGAGACAGAAACAGATTGATGGTTGCCAGAGATGGGTTTAAGGGTGGGAAGAGGGATTGTTGAAGGTGGTCAAAAGGTATAAACTTCTAGTTAAAAAATAAGTCATGAGATGTAACACACAGCATGGTGTCTATAGTTAACAATATTGTATTATATTTTGCAAGTTGCTGAGACTAAGTCTCACCATAAGAAAAATTTGTAACTAAGTCAGGTGATGAGATGAAGAGAGATCTCTAGTCTTTCCCATTCAATTGTTTTCCTCTATTTCTTTTCATTGATCGCTGAGGAAGGCTGTCTATCTCTCCTTGCTATTCTTTGGAACTCTGCATTCAATGGGTATATCTTTCCTTTTCTCCTTTGCTTTTCACTTCCCTTCTTTCCGCAGCTATTTGTAAGGCCTCCTCAGACAGCCATTTTGCATTTTTTTTCCCTTGGGGTTGGTCTTGATTTCTGGCTCCTGTACAATATACTGAACCTCCATCCATAGTTCATCAGGCACTCTATCTGTCAGATCTAATCCCTTAAATCTATTTCTCACTTCCACTGTATCGTCATAAGGGATTTGATTTAGGTAATACCTGATAGGTCTAGTGGTTTTCTCCACTTTCTTCAATTTAAGTCTGAATTTGGCAATAAGGAGTTCATGATCTGAGCCACAGTCAGCTCCTGGTCTTGTTTTTGTTGACTGTATAGAGCTTCTCCATCTTTGACTGCAAAGAATATAATCAATCTGATTTCAGTGTTGACCATCAGATGATGTCCATGTGTAGAGTCTTCTCGTGTTGTTGGAAGAGGGCGTTTGCTATGACCAGTGTGTTCTCTTGGCAAAACTCTATTAGCCTTTGCCCTGCTTCATTCTGTACTCCAAGGCCAAATTTGCCTGTTACTCCAGGTGTTTCTTGACTTCCTACTTTTGCATTCCAGTCCCCTATAATAAAAAGGACATCTTTTTTTGGGGTGTTAGTTCTAAGAGGTCTTGTAGGTCTTCATAGAACTGTTCAACTTCAGCTTTTCAGCGTTACTGGTCAGGCATAGGCTTGGATTACAGTGATACTGAATGGTTTGCCTTGGAGATGAACAGAGATCATTCTGTCGTTTTTGAGATTACATCCAAGTACTGCATTTCGGACTCTTTTGTTGACCATGATGGCTACTCCATTTCTTCTGAGGGATTCCTGCCCGCAGTAGTAGATATAATGGTCACCTGAGTTAAATTCACCCATTCCAGTCCATCTTAGTTTGCTCATTCCTAGAGTAGATGTTTACTCTTGTCATCTCTTATTTGACCACTTCTAATTTGCCTTGATTCATGGATCTAACATTCCAGATTCCTATGCAATATTGCTCTTTACAGCATCAAACCTTGCTTCTACCACCAGTCTCATCCACAATGGGTGTTGTTTTTGCTTTGGCTCCATGCCTCCATTCTTTCTGGAATTATTTCTCCACTGATCTCCAGTAGTATATTGGGGACCTACTGACCTGGGGAGTTCATCTTTCAGTGTCCTATCTTTTTGCCTTTTCATACTGTTCATGGGGTTCTCAAGGCAAGAATACTGAAGTGGTTTGCCATTCCCCTCTCCAGTGGACCACATTCTGTCAGATCTCTCCACCATGACCCATCCATCTTGGATGGCCCCACACGGCAAGACTAGAGATCTCTTCAAGAAAATTAGAGACACCAAGGGAACATTTCATACAAAGATGGGCACAATAAAGGACAGAAATGATAGGGACCTAACAGAAGCAGAAGATATTAAGAAGAGGTGGCGAGAATACACAGAAGAACTGTACAAAAAAGATCATCACAACTCAGATAATCACGATGGTATGAACACTCACCTAGAGCCAGACATCCTGGAATGTGAAGTCAAGTGGGCCTTAGGAAGCATCACTTAGAACAAAGCTAGTGGAGGTGATGGAATTCCAGTGGAGCTGTTTCAAATCCTGAAAGACGATGCTGTGAAAGTGCTGCACTCAATATGCCAGCAAATTTGGAAAACTCAGCAGTGGCCACAGGACTGGAAAAGGTCAGTTTTCATTCCAATCCTTAAGAAAGGCAATGCCAAAGAATGCTCAAACTACAACACATTTGCACTCATCTCACATGCTAGTAAAGTAATGCTTAAAATTCTCCAAGCCGGGCTTCAGCAATACGTGAACCGTGAACTTCCTGATGTTCAAGCTGGTTTTAGAAAAGGCAGAGGAACCAGAGATCAAATTGCCAACATCCGCTGGATCATGGAAAAAGCAAGAGAGTTCCAGAAAAACATCTGTATCTGCTTTATTGACTGTGCCAAAGCCTTTGACTGTGTGGATCACAATAAACTGTGGAAAATTCTGAGAGAGATGAAAATAGCAGACCACCTGACCTGCTTCTTAAGAAACCTATATGCAGGTCAGGAAACAACAGTCAGAACTGGACATAAAACAACAGACTGGTTCCAAATAGGAAAAGGAGTATGTCAAGGCTGTATATTGTCACCCTGCTTATTTAACTTATATGCAGAGTGCATCATGAGAAACTCTGGACTGGAGTAAGTACAAGCTGGAATCAAAGATTGCTGGGAGAAATATCAGTAACCTCAGATATGCAGATGACACCACCCTTATAGCAGAAAGTGAAGAGGAACTAAAAAGCCTCTTGATGAAAGTGAAAGAGGAGAGTGAAAAAGTCGGCTTAAAGCTCAACATTCAGAAAATGAAGATCATGGCATGTGGTCCCATCACTTCATGGGAAATAGATAGGGAAACAGTGGAAACAGGGGCTGACTTTATTTTTCTGGGCTCCAAAATCACTGCAGATGGTGGCTGCTGTCATGAAATTGAAAAGACGTTTACTCCTTGGAAGCACAGTTATGACCAACCTAGTTAGCATATTGAAAAGCAGAGACATTACTTTGTCAACAAAGGTCCATCTAGTCAAGGCTATGATTTCTGCAGTGGTAATGCATGGATGTGAGAGTTGGACTATAAAGAAAACTGAGCACCAAAGAATTAATGCTTTTGAACTGTGGTGTTGGAGAAGACTCAAGAGTTCCTTGGACTGCAAGTGGGATCCAACCAGTCCTCCCTAAAGGAGATCAGTCCTGGGTGTTCATTGGAAGGACTGATGTTGAAGCTGCAACTCCAATACTTTGGCCACCTGATAACGAAGAGCTGACTCATTTGAAAAGACCCTGATGCTGGGAAAGATTGAGGGCAAGAGGAGAAGGCGATGACAGAGGATGAAATGGTTCGATGTCCTCACCGACTCGATGGACATGGGTTTGAGTGGACTCCGGGAGTTGGTGATGGACAGGGAGGCCTGGTGTACTGCGGTTCATGGGGTCACAATAGTTGGACAAGACTGAGTGACTGAACTGAAGTGAACTGATGAGACGAATGTCAGTTAAACTTACTGTGGTTATGATTTTGCAATATAAACATGTATCAAGTCATTTTGCTGTACACTTTGGACTAATACAATGTTATCTGTCAATTATATCCCAGTGAAACATTCAGAAAACGAAGATCATGGCATCTGGTCCCATCACTTCATGGGAAATAGATGGGGGAAATGGTGGAAACAGTGTCAGACTTTATTTTTTGGGGGCTCCAAAATCACTGCAGATGCTGACTGAAGCTATGAAATTAAAAGATGCTTACTCCTTGGAAGGAAAGTTATGACCAACCTAGATAGCATATTCAAAAGCAGAGACATTACTTTGCCGACTAAGGTCCATCTAGTCAAGGCTATGGTTTTTCCAGTAGTCATGTATGGATGTGAGAGTTGGACTGTGAAGAAGGTTGAGTGCTGAAGAATTGATGCTTTTGAAGTGTGGTGTTGGAGAAGACTCTTGAGAGTCCCTTGGACTGCAAGGAGATCCAACCAGTCCATTCTGAAGGAGATCAGCCCTGGGATTTCTTTGGAGGGAATGATGCTGAAGCTGAAACTCGAGTACTTTGGCCACCTCATGCGAAGTGTTGACTCATTGGAAAAGACTCTGATGCTGGGAGGGATTGGGGGCAGGAGAAGAAGCAGTGTGGCTGGTATTTTTTTTAAGTCAAGCTAACAATTTTTGTATCAATTTATGAGGTTCTATCAGTTATTTTATTAATGCTGTGTTACTTCAAGTCATTTTCTTGATAAGTACTAAAAATGAGCAGGATTCTCAGAAACAAAGTAGTGTGGCAGGGACAGCCCCATTTACATAAAATGAGACTATGCAGGTGGGGAGTTGCAGGTTGTTGAGAAGCAAGAGTTAATCTAAGGAGACCATTTAAGGGGAGTCTCTGCACTACATGTAGCACATTATAGTGGAAATGGAGTTAGAGTTAAGTGGATTAATTTGAAAATTTTTATTGGAATTAAATACAGACCTTCATGAATTGGGTATGCAGAGGAGATGAGAAGAGAAAAATCAAGATAACTTCTATTTTGAATAAATGGTGTTTAAAAGAGAAACAAATGAGAGAAATCAGGGGTTTCTTCAGTTTATGAGCATATTAATTTTCAGATAATTCTTAGACATTTAATTAGGGGTGTACAGTAGGTAGTTGTATATGTGACTCAGGAGCTTTGCGACAGACATCTTAGCTAGAGATAATATCTTGGCATCTTGAGTAACCAGCATTAAATTAAAATATGCTGCTTGGTTTATTTGAACTTTTGTTCTTAACTTATCCAGTGCTATCTTCCTAACATCTGTAAACCTCTAGACATAAAAAATTAGCAACAGCAAATATAATTCCATGCAACAAACATGTAGGGTATACAGAGCTAAATCCCTCAGGATTTTGACCATTAAGAAGCACAACAACTCTGAGGATAGCAAGAAATATATTAGAAGGTAATGTATGATAATTATACCATAATGATCATAGAAATAAACTGTTGCAGATATAGAAGTCAGTTTCATAAAGATCGGCCAAATATCAGAGTCAGGGAAGTGAATTTAAAAAGATAAATAGTAGACAAAGAGGAACAGGACCATAACAAAGGAAAGAAGTCCAGGGGCTGTAAAAAATAGCTAAGACACATTTTCAGAGTCAAGAGATGCTGGGGGTCATCCATACGATGCTGCACCAATCGTCAGACTATGGAGGGCAGTCATAAAGCCAGAAATGCTGTGCTGGGCCAGGCGCAGAAGAAGAGAGAGTAGGCCCATGAGCTGGGCAGTGAAGCTTATTCCTGACATAATTATATATCCTGTGTGCAGGAACCATTTGTGAGTCCTGTGGGTCACCTAATGGATCTCATTAAGCTGCAGGTGTCAAGAAATAGTACCAACCTCTGAGCCATAGGAACATCCTACTGTCTTTAGTTACATTAATTTTAGACATAGCACATTTTTTATTATAAGGCCAATCTGAGAGGTGGCATTTCAGAGTAGAGTTACTTGCACAAATAAAAATGATGTGCTCAGTAAATGCTCAGTCCTTAGCTAACTCTGCCATCATCTAGGTTCTGACACTCACCTAACCTATATGCACTTAAAACTATTAAGTAGAAATCAGACTTCAAATTTTATTGCCAGGAAACAGCCAAAGATAAGAATGTAACAATAATCCTGGAAGAGCAATTCCTTGCTTCTGTCTCTTCCATCTTGTGGAAGCAACCTGCAAAAGCCTCTTCAACAAGAAGCACAGTGGCCATCAGTAGCAAGGGACCATATCATTTATCTCTAAATGGGGAAATTTTTGGCAGTGAGAAGGCACTCTACAATACATTGGTGGATGTCAAAGAATTGTGGTTGCTGGAGAAGGCTCTTGAGATTCCCTTGGATAGCAAGGAGATCAAACCAGTTAGTCCTGAAGGAAATCAGTCCTGAATATTCACTGGAATGACTGATGCTGAAACTGAAGCTCCAGTACTTTGGCTACCTGATGCAAAGAACTGACTCATTGAAATAGACCCTAATGCTGAGAAAGAGTGAAGGCAAAAGAAGAATGGGGTGGCAGAGGATGAGATGGTTGGATGGCATCACTGACTCAATGGATATGAGTGTGAGCAAACTGGGAGATGTTGAAGGACAGGGCAGCATGCTGCAATCTATGAAGTCGCAAAGAGTTGGACACAACTTAGTGACTAACAACTTTAAAATTAGAGCTGTTTGTTCTAAATTACTTAAAATAATACAAATAAAAATTTAATATGTGTTTATATTGATAACCTAAGTATTAAAAATATAACATGAGAAGAATGATTATTCTTCATTTATTCTCATGTGCTTTTATCAACTGAAAATTCATTGCCCTCTCTGTCTCTTATACAATTTCACTGGCATTTTTCTGAAGGAAACTTTTTTCAAATATGATTTTATTATTTGATTTGTTCAATTTCTTTCTTGCGTCAGTTCCTTTTGCCACATTTCAGTGTGGTTCTATTTACACGTATTATTTATTTATATCAATAGCTGTTTCCTAAAATTTCAAGAGGTGAAGTATAGGGATGCTCCATTTACTGAATACTATTGTTAAAGATTTCTAAGTGATTATGAAAAACAATCTGAAATTTAAGAATTATTTACTAAAAGTTGTTTTTCAACCAGAATCATAAGGGTTGCTAAGAAAATGCCAACTGCCTTCCAGAAGCATCTGTATTTTTTCATTCAACATCAGCTTTTTCTCCAAAATTTTGTAATAAAGTTATTTTAACCATTTATACATTCTATTTTCAAATCTTGGCACATATGCAAATTTTATTTTGATTCATAGAATATTTCAATTTGCTTGAACTCAAATGTGAATTGTTTTTATATCACAACCACTGTTCTATAGAAAATCAAGCTAAACTATAGTATAGTCTCTAATATACTATATAAAATCCAACTATTATTGAAAAGTTCTGATTTTATATTTGAAGCATTTGGCATAAAGCAGATAAAATGATGTAAAGCAGACATAATCTAAATGCCTTAAGAGTTATTTTTCTGTGGCAACACATTAATAAACTTTTGCTTAACTTTTTGTACATATCCAAAAATACACCTTGATATAGAAAATAAGCAAAATTAATTTAAAATTGTCATTTGACCTAAATGAAAAGTCATAGTTCAAATGTATTTTAGGTGCATGTGTTAAATCATTGTCTTTGGGCATGGCCTTAAAATAATTACTAATTTTTGAAATAGATACTGATGTTTCTTTAGGAAAATTATTTTCTAGTTTTCATTTAGTTATGCCCAAGAAAACATGAGAAATGAAAATTCAGCATATGGTATTTTAATTAAATGTGCAGTCTCAATTTTATTTACTTTTGTCAAAAGGGTTTTATTGCAAAGTTAAAAAAGCTTTTACTAAACACTAAAAGATAAATAGTTATCAATTGATGCCACACACATGGCAAAGTCAATGTAGCACAGTTATTCTGACTAATCTCTATAACCTCATTATAGGCTTTATAGCAGGCTGATCAGCCTCTTTACTCCCAGATATTTCTTATCAAGCTAAACTGTAATTTTAAACTAAACTCTTTCCTACTGAGTTTATCAAAGAGTGGCACGGTAGCTCTGTGAATTTTGTAGGTTAAGTCATGGACCGGATCACACATGGTGGTGCACTTAGCGGTCACTAAGGGCAGCAGAGTGGGCATGAGACAACTTGTTACAAAGATAAAAGAAAAGCAACAGAAGCAGCATCTTTCATTCCCTCTCACTGAGATGAAGCAGCTTCCAATCGGGAGCCTTCAGTTCTTCTCCAACGCCATCATCTCAATTTCCGAGAATATTGTTGCCTTGTGCTTAAGACAGTCATCCTCTTCACGTTCATCTATTTTTGGTGGTGATGAGTTTGTTTAGCTAGTCCCCCATTCTTCATCCATGTGGTAACTCTTTATGTGATCTCCCACAACACTCGTTTGCAGGGAGCTGTAAAGTTCTAGTTCAGTATCTAGTGTTTGGAAGAGCTGCTGCTTTTCGTCTTTGAGGGTTTGGCTTCCGAGCCCTTTGCTGTTCATGCTTCGACTCTGTTGTCCATCAAGTGCAAAGTGTATTTTTTACATTTGCTTTTATGGCACAGAGTTGCCTCCAAGGAGATCCAACCTGTCAGTCCTAAAGGAAATCAATCCTGAATATTCATTGGAAGGACTGATGCTGAAGCTGAAACTCCAGTACTTTGGCCACCAGATCAAAGAGCTGACTCATTGGAAAAGACCCTGAGGCTGAGAAAGATTGAAGGCAGGAGGAGAAGGGGACGACAGAGGATGAGATGGTTGGATGGCATCACCGACTCAAGGGACATGAGTTTGAACTCCAGGATTTGGGGACAGCAGGGAAGCCTAGTGTGCTGCAATCCATGGGGCCACAAAGAGTTGGACACAACTGAGCGACTGAACTGAGCTGAACTGCCTTACAATGTTGTCTTAGTTTCTACTGTACAGCAAAATGAATCAGCCATTGTTGTTCAGTTGCTCAGTTGTGTCGAACTCTGCAACCTCATGAACTGCAGCACTCCAAGCTTCCCTGTCCTTCACTGTTTCCTGGAGTTTCCTCAAATTCATGTCCATTGAGTCGGTGATGCTACCTAACCATCTCATCTTCTGCTGTATGGCAAAATGAATCAGCCATACATATACATGTATTTCTTCCTTTTTGAGCTTCCATCCCATACAAGTTTATCACAGTGCATTAAGGAGAGTTCCCTGTGCTATACAATCAGTTCTCATTTTCTATTTTATGGGGGGAGAAAAAAAAGTGAAAGAGAAAGTCACTCAGTCTTGTCCAACTCTTTGCGATCCCATGGACTATACAGTCCATGACATTCTCTAGGCCAGAATACTGGAGTGGGTAGCCTTTCCCTTCTCCAGGGGATCTTCCCAACCCAGGGATCGAACGCAGGTCTCCCACATTGCAGGCGGATCCTTTACCAGCTGAACCACAGGGAAGCCCAAGAATACTGGAATTGGTAGCCTATCCCTTCTCCAGTGGATCTTCCCAACCCAGGAATCAAACTGCGGTCTCCTGCATTGCAGTGGATTCTTTACCAACTGAGCTATTGGGGAAGTTTTATACATAGTATCAAAATTGTGTGGGTGTCAATCCCAGTCTTCCAATTCCTCCCACCCCTTGTTCACCCCTTGGTATCCATATATTTGTTCTCTATGTCTGTCTCTATTTCTGCTTTGCAGATATGATCATCTATACCATTTTCTAGGTTCATATATGCATTAATATACGATATTTGTTTTTCCCTTTCTGACTTCACTCCATATGACGACACTCTCTATGTCCATCCACATCTCTGCAAACGACCCATGTAGATAATAAGGCTTGGTCATCTAGGTTCAGGTCAGTTCAGTTCAGTCGCTCAGTCGTGTCCAACTCTTTGCGACCCCATGAACCGCAGCACGCCAGGCCTCCCTGTCCATCACTAACTCCTGGAGTTCACCCAGACTTGCTTCCATTGAGTCAGTGATGCCATCCAGCCGTCTCATCCTTGGTCGCCCCCTTCTTCTCCTGCCTTCAATTCCTCCCAGCATCAGAGTCTTCTCCAATGAGTCAGCTCTTTGCATGACGTGGCCAAAGTACTGGAGTTTCAGCTTTAGCATCATTCTTTCCAAAGAGATCCTAGGGTTGATGTCCTTGAGAATGGACTGGTTGGATCTCCTTTGTTGCATATGAAGTGGCTTTCTTGGTGTTGAGCTTTGAGCCCAGACACCTTCATCTGCAATGGGACACTGCCTTTTGCTTAGAAAAAGATCCTGACAAATGCCACAGCTTATTGCTCTATTTGACCATGAGTTACTACTAATCTAGAGCCAGACATCTTGGAATGTGAAGTCAAGTGGGCCTTAGAAAGCATCACTATGAATAAAGCTAGTGGAGGTGATGGAATTCCAGTTGAGCTGTTTCACATCCTGAAAGATGATGCTGTAAAAGTGCTGCACTCAATATGCCAGCACATTCGGAAAACTCAGCCATGGCCACAGGACTGGAAAAGGTCAGTTTTCATTCCAATTCCAAAGAAAGGCAATGCCAAAGAATGCTCAAACTACCGCACAACTGCACTCATCTCACACGCTAGTAAAGTAGTGCTCAGAATTCTCCAAGCCAGGCTTCAGCAATATGTGAACCGTGAACTTCCTGATGTTCAAGCTGGTTTTAGAAACGGCAGAGGAACCAGAGATCAAATTGCCAACATCCACTGGATCATGGAAAAAGTAAGAGAGTTCCAGAAAAACATCTATTTCTGCTTTATTGACTATGCCAAAGCCTTTACCTGTGTGGATCACAATAAACTGTGGAAAATTCTGAAAGAGATGGGAGTACCAGACCACCTAACCTGCCTCTTGAGAAATCTGTATGCAGGTCAGGAAGCAACAGTTAGAACTGGGCATGGAACAACAGACTGGTTCCAAATAGGGAAAGGAGTATGTCAAGGCTGTATATTGTCACCCTGCTTATTTAACTTCTATGCAGAGTACATCATGAGAAACGCTGGACTGGAAGAAACACAAGCTGGAATCAAGATTGCCGGGAGAAATACCAATAACCTCAGATATGCAGATGATACCACCCTTATGGCAGAAAGTGAAGAGGAGCTAAAAAGCCTCTTGATGAAAGTGAAAGAGGAGAGCAAAAACTTTGGCTTAAAGCTCAACATTCAGAAAATGAAAATCATGGCATCTGGTCCCATCACTTCATGGGAAATAGATGGGGAAACAGTAGAAACAGTGTCAGACTTTATTTTTAGGGGGCTCCAAAATCACTGCAGATGGTGGCTGCAGCCATGAAATTAAAAGACTCTTACTCCTTGAAAGAAAAGTTATGACCAACCTAGATAGCATACTGAAAAGCAGAGACATTACTTTGCCGACTAAGGTCCGTCTAGTCAAGGCTGTGGTTTTTCCTGTGGTCATGTATGGATGTGAGAGTTGGACTGTGAAGAAGGCTGAGCGCCAAAGAATTGATGCTTTTGAACTGTGGTGTCGGAGAAGACTCTTGAGAGTCCCTTGGACTGCAAGGAGATCCAACCAATACATTCTGAAGGAGATCAACCCTGGGATTTCTTTGGAAGGAATGATGCTAAAGCTGAAGCTCCAGTACTTTGGCCACCTCATGTGAAGAGTTGACTCGTTACAAAAGACTCTGATGCTGGGAGGGATTGGGGGCAGGAGGAGAAGGGGATGACCGAGGATGACATGGCTGGATTGCATCACGGACTCGATGGACGTGAGTCTGAGTGAACTCTGAGAGATGGTGATGGACAGGGAGGCCTGGCGTGCTGCGATTCATGGGGTCACAAAGAGTCAGATACGAATGAGCGACTGAACTGAACTGAATTACTGCTTGTCAAATGTTGTGTTCCCCAGAAAATATACTTAGAGATGGTGATCACATGCAGGAGATTTATTAGTGAGTGTTTTGGGGATTTACAGCAGTGGAAAGGAAGGGAAAAAACAGAGGCAGAAGTTCAGCTGCAATGGAAACTCATTGGAAGCCTCTGCTGACCCTACTGGGAATTCTGAAGAGGGAATGAGCCTTCTTTGCTCTCCCGAGTTGGCGCAAGATGGCCATGCTTTCATAATCCTGGATTTGTTAGTTGCTGATTGCAGGCTGCCAAAGAAGAGAGTGTAACTTTGATTAGGCAGCTCTTTTCAGCTGAGGTTATAACCAGAGAGGACTAAGAGCTGCAGGGCTGTGTGCCAGCAGTGTTCCCAGCAGTTGGATACAAACAAAGTCCTTTGTTCCTGAAGGGGCATCTTAGTGGTTCATGGCAACACCTACACTTCCTTTGGAAAAACTAATGGATTTCTGTTATTGGCTTCCGTTTTCAACATGTTTAGAAGCAGAAAATCAGAAATCAAAAGTGTCTATGGCCCATGAGAGTTATAATGTATTCCTGAAACCTGGACATGCCTATTTTTAGAATTTCTGTTACATGATATAATGAATACCTTTAATAATTAAGTCACTGTTAGTCATAATTCTATTACTTGCTATCTAAAGTGGTGATATAGACAATCTTATTTATAAAATAGAAAAAAAGGTAGAGAACAAACATATGAATACCAAGGGGAAAAGGAGGGCAATGGGATGAATTGGGAGATTGGGACTGACGTACATATACTATTGATACTGTCTATAAAATAGATAACTAACGAGAACCTACTGTATAGCAAGGAAATCTTCTCAGTGCTCTGTGGTGACCTAAATGGGAAGGAAAACAAAAAAAGAGAGAATATATATACATAGCTAATTCACTTTGCTGTATAGGTAGAAACTAGCACAGCATTGTAAAGCAACTATATGCCAATAAAATGTTTTTAAAAAATACTTCTATGAGTTTAAAACTTTTTAAAATTTCATTTTATTTATATATTTATGTCTGTGTGTCTGTCTGCATTAAGATATGAATGTAAATAAACCAAAATGACCATGAGCAGAAAAAAGTGTCTCAATATATAATCAAAGTGATATAGCCAAGCAATTCAATGACAAATTAATCAATCAAAAAATATCAACTGCTGACTTTTGATAAGAGGGTTAGGGAAAGCCTGTACTGAGGAGATGATGTTTAGGCTGAAACCTGAATCATAAGATGGAGTCAGGCTAGTGGGGATGTGGGAAGAGCATTTCTGGCAGGAAAGAACAAAAGCCCTGATGCAGAGGTGATTTTGTAGGCTGGCCTATGCATTTTTCTGTGGTGGAGTCAGTGTCTTGATAGCATGGCTAGGAACTGTAAAGTTTGGGTGTAAAAGAGATATTTGAGGGTACTGGATAGAGACTTTTTGATAGTTTTCAATTAAAGTCCAGGCCTTTGGTAAAAGCCAAACTGAGAACATAATAGTAACATGGGGACAGAGCAGTGAAGGGTGCAGTGTAGGGTGCAGTGTGTATTCCGGGACAGAATTTGGCTTCCCAGCTGTGGCTTGAGAATCTTAAGATGCTCCAATGATAAGGTTTTTTTAATTTTTATTTTATTAAGACATAAAGCTCTTTTCATCCTGCCTAGGGATTTTTGGTTTATTCTTTTTAATTTTCTGTGCACTAACATGTTAATATTGATCAAGAACATTTTAAATGTGATAGGGAAGGAGAACAAGAGAAATTATCAAATAAATAATGATGACTTAGGAAGAAGAAAATTTTGCAAAAGGTCATCTATAGTTGCTAGAAGGAAAACTGATTTTATGTTTAAAACAGACTTGGCTACAAGAATGTGTGTGTGTGTGTGTGTGTGTGTGTGTGTGTGTGTTTGTATAAATATATTCAAGGAGGTAAACATAACTTTATTGTGTCATAAAACTGGATTAAATAACAGGAGCATAACAACAGAAGGCTATATCTTTCTTTTATGAATAAACCTGGTAGAAGTGGAGGTGAGATAGTACTGTGTGTCAAGAAATTTCTCAAAAATTTTCAGTAAAGTTGCCAGAAAGTTGCTAGAAGTTGTTGGAAAACCTTTATAAAGATTTATCTCTTTTTCACCTACATGAAGAAAAAAGAAAAACTACTGAAAGAAATAAAGTAATATTTTATAGACCAAGATTCAAAAAAAGGAGGACTTAAGAGTAATGGAAAACTTTCAGACATTAATTTATGACTATGCAGCATCAGTGATGCCAACTTGCAGATGTATTTGCTAAACTGTTGCCAGTAATCACTGAGAAATTACAGAAAATGGGAAAGATAGTAGCGTCAGCCAAGGTTCATAGCAGGAGACAGAAATACTGTAAATAAGCAAAGATTTAATTCAGTAAATTGGGTGCATTGGAAAACCTGGAGAAGTGGACTCTAGTCTGGGCTTCCTGGAATGGCTTCCAGACACAAGAGAGCTGAATCACCAGGGGAGCTCCAACCCTGAGATTATCCTAAAAAACTTGAACTTCCAGAGTGCATGATGTAACCAAGATTTGAAAATCACAGAGCTGGAACTGTGTGCTCATTATTACCATCATTGCTACTCCATCAGGCTAGTGACTGGAAACCAGTGGCTTGGTGGCTGGGCCCTTAAGAGCAGTAATGCCTCTGCTTCAAATGCTCCCCTCCCCCAGGAACCTGGTGCATGGCATGAATTTTCACTGCTTCAGAAGAAAATTTCAGGTCTTCTTGAGGCCAGGCCTGCCAACTGAGAGGTGATGGAAGATGACCACCCTTGCTTTTGCCTTACGAATCTCCCATGATTGCATCTGCGTGGCAGGACCATATTGGAATCCAGAATACCAGCTGCAAAAGCTTCTGGGAATAGTATGTGTGTCTTTCAAGTCTCTTCAGTAGAGGAAAGCATGATACATGGGGTTAAGTGGAAGCTCAGTGAGCCAAACTACCATGTTCCATACAACCGTAGATAAGCAAACATTCTTATTTCTCTAGAAGGAAGAAAGAACACATAAAAGACATCTGCTGAACTTGACATTGGCCCTAGCATTAGTTAGAAAAGAAAACCTGTGACCCACTGAGAAAGGATGTAGTGATCACTGAGAATAGGAGTTTCATTAAAAAGAAATCACAGCAAATAGCTTATTAAAGTGGTAGCTAATGGAACTGTATGGCTATGATGTATCTGGATTTTAACAAAGCTTTTGTCCCAGACTTTTATCTCGTGGGACAAACTTGTGAAATGTGGTCAAGATGGTAGTATAACTGATTTGTAATTAGTAGAAAGATTAAAAATTGCTAATTAGTAGATATTATAACCTATCCAATTATAACACATAAATATAAAAAAGAATGATATATCTCTATATATTTTATCCTACCCTACATCACACAATGACTCTAGCAAGGATATTACCAAGTCCAAGCTCACTTTGCTCACTGCATGACAGGCTAATAAAATTGGGAGATGAGGTGTTGAGGCAAGGGATAGCAATTTTGTTCAGAAAGCCAGCAGACTGAGAAGATGGCAGACTAGTGTCTCAAAATAAATAACTGTCTTGTCAGGGGTCTGGATGCCAGTTTCTTTTATAGAACGGAAAGGTGGAGGAGGTTAGGAAGTAAAGTAAAAAGGCCCAAAGTCTTTTAAATATCTCCTGGAATAGCCTGCTTTGGGGAGGGGATGTGTTACTTTCTTCTTTCCTGTAGCCGTTCACAGGTCAGGAATGGGTCAGCTATTCCTAGACACTTTGGTTTAACCTTCAGGCGGAGGGGCAGGGTTCCCTGAGGCAAGCCATTATGTATAGACAGTATCCTTTTAGTAAATAAAAGCAATGGGAAGCAAAGGTTAAAGTAAAAGAGACAGATCCAACATGGAGTCAGATTTTGTTCCTCCATGTAACAAAGACATTGACTTGAAAAACAGTAATAGTCATTGTTTATTGAGTGCACACTCTAGGCGAGGCACTGTAGATACATCGCCACCTCATTTACTCCTTATAGCAATCTTATCAGATTGTTATTATCTCCATTTTTAAGTATGAGGACATTGATACCAGAAAGTGTAAGTGGCTTGCTCATACTTCACATCTATTAAGCAGTAGTGCTGATTCAGACCTAGAATTGTTTCAAAAAGAGGCACCAGATGGAGAGAGAACTTTACAACACTTCTAGGAGAAACTGGCCAGAACCTGCCTAGATCCCCAGAAGGTGACATTTTCTCGGTCATCCCACATAGGCCTATGGTGTTGCAGGATCTGTTCAGTATCTCAGGGACTCAAATGCACATTGATGAGCTTCACTAAAGGCTCACACATAAAACCAGATGCCAATATTTTAAATTACAAGAAATTCAGCAGTCAAGCTAATTAAATATGGGTGGATTTCTTGCATGTAGGAGTCTGAAGGAGAGCCTGATGAGCAGAATTTCAACTGCAGAGGATAGAATCAGCCTATGGAGACAGACTAGATTGCTAACTGGCCTAGGTGTGTGACTTCCACAGTGTGGAAGTCGACCTGGCTGACTGGATGGCTGGACCAACATCAGTCAGTCAGTGTTAGTCGTTCAGTCATGTCTGACTCTTTGAGACCCAATGGACTATAACCCACTAGAGTCCTCTGTCCATGGGATTCTCCAGGCAAGAATACTGGAGTAGCTTGCCATTTCCTTCTCCAGGAGATCTTCCCAATCCATAGATCAAACCCCAGTCTCCCACACTGCAGGCAGAATCTTTACCATCTGTGCCACCAGAGCCCTACATCAGAAGGCATTTATTTTGCCCGGCAGTGCCAGAATTTGCCTCTCTTACTCCTTCCCTGGAATGTTAGGTCCATGAATCAAGGCAAATTGGAAGTGGTCATACAGGACATAGCAAGAGTGAATGTCGTCGACATTCTAAGAATCAGTGAACTAAAATGGACTGGAATGGATGAATTTAACTCAGATGACCATTATATCTACTACTGCAGGCAGGAATCCCTTAGAAGAAATGGAATAGCCATCATGGTCAACCAAAGAGTCTGAAATGCAGTACTTGGCTGCAATCTCAAAAACGACAGAATGATCTCTGTTCATTTCCAAGGCAAACCATTCAATATCACGGTAATCCAAGCCTATGCCCGAACCAGTAACGCTGAAGAAGCTGAAGTTGAACAGTTCTATGAAGACCTACAAGACCTTTTAGAACTAACACCCAAAAAAGATGTCCTTTTCATTATAGGGGACTAGAATGCAAAAGTAGAAAGTCAAGAAACATCTGGCGTAACAGGTAAATTTGGCCTTGGAGTACAGAATAAAGCAGGGCAAAGGCTAATAGAGTTTTGCCAAGAGAACACATTGGTCATAGCAAACTCCCTCTTCCAACAACACAAGAAAAGACTCTACACATGGACATCACCAGATGGTCAGCACTGAAATCAGATTGATTATATTCTTTGCAGCCAAAGATGGAGAAGCTCTATACAGCCATCAAAAACAAGACCAGGAGCTGACTGTGGCTCAGATCATGAACTCCTTATTACCAAATTCAGACTTAAATTGAAGAAAGTAGGGGAAACTACTAGACCATTCAGGTATGACATAAATCAAATCCCTTCTGACTATACAGTTGAAATGAGAAATAGATTTAAGGGATTAGATCTGATAGACAGAGTGCCTAATGACCTACGGATGGAGGTTCATGACATTGTACAGGAGACAGAAATCAAGATCATCCAAAAGAAAAAGAAATGCAACAAAAGCAAAATGGCTGTCTGAGGAGGCCTTACAGATAGCTGTGAAAAGAAGGGAAATGAAAAGCAAAGGAGAAAAGGAAAGATATAAGCATCTGAATCCAGAGTTCCAAAGAATAGCAAAGAGATATAAGACAGCCTTCCTCAGTGATCAATGCAGAGAAATAGAAGAAAAGAACAGAATGGGAAAGACTAGAGATCTCTTTAAGAAAATTAAAGATACCAAGGGAACATTTCATGCAAAGATGGGCTCTATAAAGGACAGAAATGGTCTGGACCTAACAGAAGCAGAAGATATTAAGAAGACGTGGCAAGAATACACGGAAGAACTATACAAAAAAGATGACTAAGATAATCACAATGGTGTGATCACTCATCTAGAGCTAGACATCCTGGAATATGAAGTCAAGTGGGCCTTAGAAAGCATCACTATGAACAAAGCTAGTGGAGGTGATGGAATTCCAGTAGAGCTGTTTCAAATCCTGAAAGATGATGCTGTGAAAGTGCTGCACTCAATATGCCAGCAAATTTGGAAAACTCAGCAGTGGCCACAGGACTGGAAAAGGTCAGTTTTCATTCCAATTCCCAAGAAAGGCAATGCCAAAGAATGCTCAAACTACTGCACAATTGCACTCATCTCATATGCTAGTAAAGTAATGCTCAGAATTCTCCAAGCCAGGCTTCAGCAGTATGTGAACCGTGAACTTTCAGGCGTTCAAGCTGGTTTCAGAAAAGGCAGAGGAACCAGAGATCAAATTGCCAACATCTGCTAGATCATTGAAAAAGCAAAAGAGTTCCAGAAAAATAACTATTTCTGCTTTATTGACTATGCCAAAGCCTTTGACTGTGTGGATCACAATAAACTGTGGAAAATTCTAAAGAGATGGGAATACCAGACCACCTGACCTGCCTCTTGAGAAACCTGTGTGCAGGTCAGGAAGCAACAATCAGAACTGGAGATGGAAAAACAGACTGGTTCCAAATAGGAAAAGGAGTACGTCAAGGCTGTATATTGTCACCCTGCTTATTTAACTTCTATGCAGAGTACATCATGAGAAACGCTGGACTGGAAGAAACACAAGCTGGAATCAAGATTGCTGGGAGAAATATCAATAACCTCAGATATGCAGATGACACCACCCTTATGGCAGAAAGTGAAGAGGAACTCAAAAGCCTCTTGATGAAAGTGAAAGAAGAGAGTGAAAAAGTTGGCTTAAAGCTCAACATTCAGAATACGAAGATCATGGTGTCTGGTCCCATCACTTCATGGGAAATAGATGGGGAAACAGTGGAACCAGTGGCTGCCTTTATTTTGGGGGGCTCCAAAATCACTGCAGATGGTGATTGCAGCCTTGAAATTAAAAGACTCTTACTCCTTGGAATGAAAGTTATGACCAACCTAGTTAGCATATTAAAAAGCAGAGACATTACTTTGCCAACAAAGATCCTTCTAGTGAATGCTATGGTTTTTCCTGTGGTTATGTATGGATGTGAAAGTTGTACTGTGAAGAAGGCTGAGCACCAAAGAATTGATGCTTTTGAACTGTGGTGTTGGAGAAGACTCTTGAGAGTTCCTTGGACTGCAACGAGATCCAACCAGTCCATCCTAAAAGAAATCAGTCCTGGGTGTTCTTTGGAAGGACTGATGCTGAAGCTGAGACTCCAATACTCTGGCCACCTCATGTGAAGAGTTGACTCATTTGAAAAGATCCTGATGCTGGGAAGGATTGCTGGCAGGAGGAGAAGGGGACAACAGAGGATGAGATGGCTGGATGGTATCACCAACTCGATGGACATGAGTTTGGGTAAACTCCAGGAGTTGTTGATGGGCAGGGAGGCCTGACATACTACGATTCATGGGGTCGCAAAGAGTTGGACATGACTGAGCAACTGAACTGACCTAAACTGAACTCCTTCATAGGCTGACATAACTAATTGCTATTCTTTCTTTAAATATTTTAATGACTTGATCTTAGTTATTTTTACTTTAAATTTAGTCTTTCTCTTTAAGGTGACTGTTCTGATCAGTTTCCTGCTGATACAATTTCTTATCTGCAGGAAGCAATTTCACTTCCTCTATTTCCAGACTTATTGTTACCCTTATACACTACATATAAGATGAAGGCCCATTTGACTCTTTCCTTTCCTTGTGCTGCCATTGGTAGGTTAACAAGATCAAACACAAGAATAGAAGTACCAGTGTTGAAAGACAGAGTCAAATAGCAGCATAAGATTTTAAGAAGACAGTAGCATAGGTTCACTGTGAATCAATAGTGTGTGATACATTTATCAGTGGAGCTAGGACAGACTCAGCTGTATTAACTGTCAACAGAATGAATGAGCAAGTGAATGTATGAAGGAGTTAGCCTTTCTCTGCTCGTCACTGATATGACATGCTTAGAGGAACAACGTCACTTTCAGAGATCGACAGACTGGAATATATTCAGCAGAAACTGACCAGATGGTAGTAGGACTTGAAATCACATTCAGACAAATGGAGTAAGACATTGGTGATATTTAGCTCAAGAAAGAAAATACTTGGCGGTGGCGGGGGGGGGGGGGGTGGTGGGGGGTGGGGGGTGGTAAGGAAAGCTAGGAGTTATTGAGTGCTTACTGAGTGCTGATAGATTAGGCCAGAGATTGAGTAGGGTCTTTAGTGGATTTCAGTCACTATAGGTCTGTCATGATGAAAAGTCCTGGAGGAGGGCACAGCAACCCACTCCAGTATTCTTGTCTGGAGAATTCCATGAACAGAGGAGCCTGGTGGGCTACAGTCCATAGGGTCTCAAAGAGTCGGGATCCGCTGAGCAACTAAGCACAACACCGCACAACATGATGAAAAGGGAGGACTTTATTTTGAGTTGCCCTGGAAGGCAAGGCTGAACGAAGTTAGTAGAAATCAAAGAGACCATTCTGTTCATTAGAATGATGACATTTCTAACCCTTGAAATTGTCCAGCGACAGACTGGGTTACCCTTTTGTCTAGGAGCCCGGGTGTTTGAAGCTGCACAAGCAGAGACTGGTCAAAATTTGATGAAGATATTTTGGAGAGGAATAAATATATATGCAGGCATGGACCAGATGAACTCTAAGGCTGTGTCCAAACTTATCTTGTAAGTCTGTCATCCTGTAACACAGCAATCATTTTCTTTATCTTTTAGTGTAGAGAATGGAGCTCTACATGGTTAATGTCATTTCCAATACAATATATCAGTAGGATACTGGTTACTGCCTTCCTTCCTGGAAACTAAGACAAAATCTGGTACAATCCAAATTTGCAGGGATGGAAAAAACTTTGTAAGTGGGCTAATTAGATGTAATAGCAAGAAGAGACTCACTTCCTCATTGACCCCTAGACCCATATACTTTGCTTATGGCAAAAACATAAAGCATGGTAAATTATTCTTAAATGGTTCGAAAGCTTTAAATGTTAGTAGCATTCATTTCTGTCTTTGTATTTAAATGCAGTTATTTATGCTTCTGAAATTCTCTCTGATTACATTCTGTATTTCAAGCTCTGTTATCATTAATGAGTGTACTTGGAACATCAGCCCACCTGTGCATTCAAGGCAATTAGCATCATGCCTTAAAAACTGGTTCCTGTGAATGGGGAAAAATGAATGTCTACTTAAAATAATCAAAGAACAATAAAGTTTTATAGCTAAATATCACGTATTAATAGATGAGAAATTCAAGCCCCTTGAGATTAAATGCCTTGCCACAGTCACGTGGCTAGTGGGAAAGTTGAGCACTTTTCTTTCTTCTTTTGTCCCCAACTCAATGACGCAATTACATGCTGTTTTCTTAGCAAGATACCCTTTTTTTCCCCTAGCAAGTAGAAGGTTTCTATACTAATCACTCTTATGTTTTTATTTACAGTTGATTGACATGTGCCTTGAGAAGCAGGTATTTGAGTAGGATTCTAAACTGATGTTTTCCTTATCCATACCCTTAGCTCGGTAGGTAGGAACTGTAAGGGCTCCTTTATTCTTAATTCTGGATTGCTCTTGGGTCTCTGCAGCGCTGCATACGATGCTGTTCTTGACAGAAATGTGGCCATTAAGAAGCTCAGCAGACCCTTTCAGAACCAAACGCATGCCAAGAGAGCCTACCGGGAGCTGGTCCTCATGAAGTGTGTGAATCATAAAAACGTGAGTTGGTATTTTAAACTGCTGCTGGTGGGAGGTGGTGAGATTGGGAAGAGAAGATCAGTATGCCAACTTGAGTGGGAAAAGCTTTCTTTACTTTGCAATTTTTGCCTCTTAAGACTGTTTATCCTGCCCATATGCTACATTTGCTTTCATTGTCCTCACGGTAGCTTTCTGCTTAAAAATCATCTGAAAACCATATGGCATGGAAGGACTGAATTGGATAGATATTTCCCTGTTAAGAAATTAACCATTGGATGCATGAAACAGGCACTCAAAGTCAGTGCCCTGGGAAAACACAGAGGGATGGGATAGGGAGGGCAGTGGGAGGGGGGGTTCGGGATAGGGGACACATGTACACCAGTGGCTGATTCATGTCAATGTATGGCAAAAACCACCACAATATTGTAAAGTAATTAGCCTCCAATTAAAATAAATCAATTAATTTTAAAAATTAACGATATTTGGTTTTCTTACTCCAGATTAACCAGAAAACTTCATGCATTTCCAGAAAAAAAAAACCTCCAGAAAAACCAAACAAAAACCAAAAATATCCTAAAGAACAATATGCTATATTTCTTTAAAACAATTTAAATTTAATTATTAACAGGTGAAGATTTTTATCTCCTTTTACTTTTAGCTATAGTCTGGCAGTGGCCGCCAACTGTTCTGTGTACACACTGTGCTTTGGCATCTTGCTTTTGGTAGGATGGGGCAAAGGTGCAGAGACATATCTGCAAAGCATTCAGAACAGGTTTGTTCAAGAACATTGCTCAGGGACTTCTTTGGAGGTCAAGTGGTTAAGGCTCTGTGCTTCTACT
Organism: Ovis canadensis; assembly: GCF_042477335.2. Taxonomy (NCBI): domain Eukaryota; kingdom Metazoa; phylum Chordata; class Mammalia; order Artiodactyla; family Bovidae; genus Ovis; species Ovis canadensis. The sequence continues at coordinate 117,549,725 of NC_091250.1, read as the reverse complement.
GCAGTGAAGAACTAAGATCCCACATGTCTTGCATGCAGCCACAAAAAATAAAAGCATTTTGCATTGAAACTCAGTAGGGAGCACCATTACAGAGCTTTCTTCACTTCAGAGTATAATCTTCAACCACCAGTAAAGGCCTCTAGAATTCTTCCTGTGCTCCTGTTCTTCTTAGTAAGGATAAATGGGAGATAATTCTTCTTTTAATAGAGACAATATTAATAAATAAATCATAATAAATATAGTATATATTTTGTTACATATAAACGTAATAAAATAGATTATTACTATAAAACTGTAATATTAACTGCTTACAAAGTTCTTGAATATGAGTCAAATCACAGAATATATGAAATTATGAGTACACTTTTATAAATAGGTGAATTTGTCATAAGATGCTAAGTAGCAGCAAATATATGAGTGTATATAGTTGAAAGATATTTGAAATAAAAATATAAGGATTTAGGCCCAATGATAGTGTTTCTTTTTTCCTCAATTTCTCTACTCTAATGAGTTTTTAGTTCAGTTACTTGACAAATACTTGTTAACTGAATAAAAGTGCCAGGTCTAGATTGCGCTCTAGATGCTAAGAATACAGCAGTGAAGATAAGAGAGACCAGTCACTGCCCAAGTGATTCTCATGTTCTACTGAGGAGAGAAAGGCAGTCTGCAGAATAGGCCTGTCTATGTATAGAATGTCTATCAGGTAAAACAAAGCAAAGAAGGAAGAGAAAAATTACTGGTCAGTGCAGAGTGGATAGGGTAACTCTTTTATAAATAGGTTGAGCAGGAAAGGCCTTACTAAGAAAGAGAAATTTTATGAAGTGTGAGCTCATCTCTAGTTTGGCCAGGCAAGGAACATGATACTACTAGGAAGGAATATAAAAATGACAGAAAGGATGATTCCTAAGAAAAATCATTCTGCTAATGTAATTTCTTCTTTGAGTACGATAAGTAAAGGCAGGAGCAAGATTAACCACATGATCAATGCAATCTATTTTTATGATAGCAAAGAGGATGAGAAATACCACAGGCAGTGGAAGATGGATGGACAGAAATGATGAAGCAACTACATGGGAAGTTTTGATAGTTTTTGTTTTCGTATATTTGTATTTCCCTAACCCTTCTTCCAGCCCTTATAATGCAATAAAGACATGGTGGAGAAAGTCCTGCTTACTTTGCCAATTTGAGGGACTCATATTCCCCAATCTTGACTGGACTATGGGGGTTCGTGTTTATGATATCGGAAAAGGATTTCCAAATTGAAACAATGATTTTAAATGGCATCTGATATGCTACTCCATTTATCTGTGTATGTACATAGGTTTGTATATATGTATGTATATAAGCCTATGGAAATAAATTTCTAGAACTTGTTACTAGAGAGGAAGTTCACTTACAACTAAATGTAAATTCTACATTAGTGCTTATAATACTAACTAAAAGCAGTCAGAATGCAGAACTCTGTTAATGCTGTGGAAAGTAATGTAAAATATTGAAATTATGCCAATTAAATTTTTAATAATAAAGAAGACAATCTGTTTAGAAAATGAACACCCTTCTAGGAAGTGATTGCTGGTGTGATAGTGGGGTCACTGATTCATATCTGTGCAGCTTAAGATGCTAGCATAAAAAGGAACCAAATCACATTCCTGCCTGAAAACTGTCAAACTAAAATGGAAATACCTGTGATGATCTGTTTCTAAAGACAAGATTTTTAATTGGTTATTAATAAGAATTAGGATTTACAAGGGATCAAAGGAAGAACAGAGGAGAAATTCTAAAGGAAAATCAAACACAATGAAGGTGTTACAACAAGGGCATGGTAAAAAGGAATACAATAATATATAGTTGGGATTTTACCTTTTAAAGTAATAAACCTTGATTTATTTAAAATTGTAATGCTATTTTCTATAAATTTAGATTACCTAGATTATCTATTCACCAGATAATATCGATTAGCACTTTTTCATCTTTAAGAGTTGTTTGTATGTTTGTGTGTGTGTGTCCTATACACAGTCACTAATGTTTTCATTTGAACAAATATCAAAATAAATTGTTTGATTGGGAAAATCCCCTGGAGGAGGGCATGGCAACCCACTCCAGGATTCTTGCTTGGAGAATCCCATGTACAGAGGAGCCTGGTGAGCTATAGTTTATAGGGTCACAAAGAATCTGACATGACTGAAGCAACTTGGCACACACGCAAAATAAATTACTTTCTAAGATTGATGAAGTAATATAAAAACAGGCTCACAATATATGTTCCAAAGAGATCTGGAGACATTTTTCAACACAAACCATAACTAAGTATACAGAATAACAAAGCGCTTTAATCACAAGTTTGAAAATATTTTGAAACACTTTTATTTCTATGTGCATATTCCATACTGCAAGGTTGCTTCAGAATAGATCGTCTTGTTTTTTGATACAACCATCGCCATGTACATATACCTGTGTATGTGTGCTAACTCACTTCAGTCATGTCCGACTCTTAGCGACCCCATGGACTGTAGACCACCAGGTTCTCTCTCTCTCTCTCTATATATATATATGCATTGAATAGTATTGTGATTTTTTTTCAGTAATTTATCAACAAATGAAAACTACTGAAGACCTAAATCATTCCCTAAATTGACTGCATTCCTCAGATGTTGAAAATGATTTTGTTTTGTTTATTACTTCTTGTTTGTGTACCACTTATGAACTTTATTGCAATTCATTAGTTCATGTTTTGCTGCTGCTACTGCTGCTAAGTCGCTTCAGTCGTGTCTGACTCTGTGTGACCCCATAGATGTCAGCCCACCAGGCTCCCCCGTCCCTGGGATTCTCCAGGCAAGAACACTGGTGTGGGTTGCCATTTCCTTCTCCAATGCATGAAAGTGAAAAGTGAAAGTAAAGTCACTCAGTTGTGCCCGACTCCTAGCGACCCCAAAGATGTATAAATCTTCCACTTATTTTTGTTAAATGGTTGCATCTATTTGATGAGTAGAGTATTGCTTTCTATGTTTTTATTTTTATTTCCCACTGGCACATTAATACAGAATATTTAGCTGAAAGAAAATTTTGAGTAACTTGTGTATGCAATTGAGTTGCATAAGACAAAGGTTTTTTCCTTTTAAAGTTTACTTATTCTGTTTACTGTCTAATATATTAAATAACTAAAGCAGGAGAACAAAAAAGTTCAAAAACCAGAATTTTAATAACTTTAAAAAAGTACATTTGCCTTTAAATTCATCATTGATATCATGTAAGACATACCTTTCCCCACACATACCATTGGAGTTTTAGTTTAAATAGTACTGGAGTGTGAATGAAGTAGGCGCAAAAGAAACTAAAGTAACAACGCATGAAAAATCTTGACTTAGAATACCTCCTGACTTAGAACATCTCCTTTACGTAGTAAGCAAACTTTTCATTTGGAGGAAGACATGGGCTTCCCAGGTAGCACTAGTGGTGAAGAATCCATAAGAGATGCTGGTTCAATCCATGGGTCGGGAAGATCCCCTGGAGTAGGATGGCAACCCACTCCAGTATTCATGCCTGAAGAATCCCATGGACAGAGGAGCCTGGCAGGCTATAGGCCATGGGGTCACAGAGAGTTGGACACCACTGAAGCAATTTAGCGCGCACAACCCTTTCACATAGGCTTGCCATGTCCTGCTGGGTATTTCACTGATGCTTAACTTTCCTTACATGGTTTTTTCTCCTTTTTTGTTTAATTGTATTATCACCTTGTATTTACCAAGGAGAACCACACTCTAGAGCAATATTACAACTATGTACCTTCTCTGACTCTTCTGCTTAAGAATTTGAGCTTTTTAATCACATTTTACCGAAGACAGATCATATATCCTTTCTGAGTACATTTTTCTATGAGACAGTTCTAGAAAAATTTTCCAACTTTTCTATTTCCATCATAGTACTAATATGTGACTTTGAATGGAATAAGTTCTTGTTTAAACATGCTTTTCAAATAATTATTTTTCTCCCTTTTTCTCTCTCTCCTCCCATCCCACTGTCTCTTCTCAGATTATTAGTTTATTAAATGTCTTCACACCCCAGAAAACATTGGAGGAGTTCCAAGATGTGTAAGTAACACAACTCATGAAGGAAGCGGGAGTATAACATCCAAATAACACAAGTGACATTGCCAGGAGTCAAATGAATGAAATCCCTCAAGAACTGCCAGCAAATGAAAGGGATCCCGCAAATCTCATTTTCTGGTGTTTCTTCCTGGAAAGACGGTTCTGCTATTTTCTGGCCTTCGGGTTCTTTGTGTTTTGCTGTCCCATGTTCTTGGTTCAATCAGAATCAAGGAAGGCTTGCTATTTATTCTTTATTTTTATTTATTTTTAATGTATTTTGTGAGCTTTCTAGAATGAGTCAGTTCACTTAGAGAAATATTAATGGTGGACATGATAAAAAAAATCACCCTTAATCTATTTTGGTGGTATCTTGGATTTTGTGCAAAAAAAATTACCAGGAATATAGTGACTATAAGTGAATCACAGCATGTTGTCTTTTTTTTTTTTTAACACAGATACACTGCATTTAATGGAAAATTCTATTCTGAAATTTTTTTTCTTATTTGTAGTAAGAAAAATTACAATTTCCTGACATTAATACTCAGGAAAGAGTTCAGGGAATTCAGGGTAAAGTTGAGAACAAAATGAAGGGAGAAACTACACAAATAGCAACCACACACCCGTAAATGCTACCTCTATTAGCACCTTGGTGGTAGAGTTACCACGGCTATCACGCATGCAATACTTGCGCGGTTTTCGTATTCTTAATTCGATCAGAGGTTGAGCTGGGAAGTTTGGGAGACTTCAAGATTTAGGAGAGGATTCCGACTTGTTTGAAGGACTTCGTGGGTCTTGTGATTTGAAACTAACGATGTGGATTTACCTTGCAGTTACTTAGTGATGGAACTGATGGATGCTAACTTGTGTCAGGTCATTCAGATGGAGTTAGACCACGAGCGAATGTCGTACCTACTATACCAAATGTTGTGTGGCATCAAGCACCTTCACTCTGCTGGGATTATCCACAGGGTAAGAACACAGTCCAGAATTATAATGAAGGTGCTTGTGGAGAAGACAAAGAGCAACTGTAGGTTACGTTCTTTAGGTAGGGGAGCTTGGTTAAATATAATGTACTTCATTTATTTTACTACAGAATAAGCATATAGCTCACTAACGTGTAGGAGGAAACATGTAGCAAGCACACTGTAGCTGATTTTGTTTAATATTTTGTTTCAGCTCACTGAAAGTCAGCTTATGAGACTTCTCAGAAATTCTGATTGGCAGAGGTCATATGTGCAGCTGAAACAAGACAACTCCTTTCCACTGTTTGTCCCTGGTCCCATAAACACAGCTGCCCTGATCTGCTCTTCTGTCAGGCCTAGAAATGAAATATAAACTAAAAGGCTTATGTTGCTGTAAAGAGAAACTTAACAGATGACAATCGATGATTCTTTTTTTTCCTAAAAACTTCTTCCCAAGATGAGCCAAAAATTGTAAAAATGATGCAATTATCTTCTGAGTTTAAAAAACTTCCTGAGGATATTGAAACAAAAAATCCCAGACCTAATTTTAAGCTTCCTTGGGGCAGTACTGTTTGGCTTTACATAGGGCTCTACAGTCAGTGGGGAGGCCCATCAGTGCTATTGCAAGACTGCCATGTTGATTGAGTAGATGGACATCACATGTGCCATTTGATGTTAGTTTTTAATTTCTTCTCTTGTTCTTATTGTCAGGACTTAAAACCAAGTAACATTGTAGTCAAGTCTGATTGTACATTGAAAATCCTAGACTTTGGGCTGGCCAGAACAGCAGGCACAAGCTTCATGATGACTCCCTATGTGGTAACACGTTATTACCGGGCCCCTGAGGTCATTCTGGGAATGGGCTACAAGGAGAACGGTAAGGATGCCTCTGAGTAGCAGCCACAGAAACTGTAAAGAAACTAAGTATGTCAAGAGCAGTGTTCTCTCTCATGTATATGAATTTTTTAAAATAGGGCTACCAGCCTTCATATTCAGAAGTTTTCAAAAATTATTACTAAGAAGAGTCAACATGAAGGATGCTTCTAAGAAGCACGCATAACTAGAAGAACATTGACATGTTATAACTTGAAAGAATGAAAAATAGAGTCTGATTAAACAGTCGTATGGATACTGATGAGCACGCATGCCGTAGATATTCAGAAAAACTGATATTTAGAAGGCAGCTCAGCTTCAATATATGAAGAAGTATACATTCTTCATATTTAAACAGGAAGAAATCCATCTATTGCATTTTACCATTTGGCTTTATGTCATGTCTTAAACTGATGTCTCTAGTCCTAGGAAAAGACAAACAAAAAGATACCACAAATCCTCAGAGCAAGAATCTTCACACATGCTCAATGCATAGTCATTTTATAATAATCCAAATTGTTCAAGTTGGATACATACTGTTCTGTAAGTAATAGTTAAGGTAGTAATTACCTGGTAAGCTTTTATAAATTCTGAAACCATACAGAGAGAAAAATATTAAACTTTACACTGCTGCTTTCATAAAGAAAATCTAGTATTCATAAACACTTGCAAAGAAAAGGTAGAAAGAATCTTCAAAATATAGTACAATTTGATTTTATTAAAATGAAGATTTATAAAAATACTTATTAGAAAGCACTGCACTATATTATTTTGAAAGAATAGTCCTAACAAGTAATGAGGTGTATTAAAAAAATACAACATATTCAGGAAATAAAACTTTTAAAGTAGAATTGTATATGTATACTTAATATACCTTTCATGCTTATTTTGATACTTTATTCTATTAAGTTATTGGAAAGCTGTAAGTTCTATAGAAATAATTATTATTGTATTTTTATGTGTAGGTGCTACAGAGTACTTTTATGAAAATTCCCTGGCCACCAAAATTTTGAAAAATTTCTCATGCTCCTTCCAGATTAGAGGAGAGCCAATACTTTTGTGCATTTGTGCAGAGGAAGCGAAAAAGTTCTCAGGAAGGTCAAGCTTACTGTGGTGAACAGTGGCAGAGTTCTGTTTCCTTTTGACTTGGAGGAGGAAAAAAATCTAATCCTGTTCCAAGGCAATACTACATCTAACTTATTTGGAAAAGCAGATAGTTGTATATATTCTTCATATTTAAAAAAAATATCAAAGTGGGAACCAATTTTAAAAATTCAAGAATCTACAAAAATCTGTAGGGAAGTCTGAATTTGCTATTAATGATTTTCAGATCTTTGCTGAACACAGATGGCATGTGATTGCATCCCTTGTCCTTCCCTCACTAGAAAGGATTGCAAGTTTCTGCCTCCGTTTTTTGGCTTCTCTGGATCCGTGGAGAAAGCATACCTACCACCCTTGTGCTGCTCTCACCCACGTGTGGGATGAGGGTTATCATGCACAAAATCCCGCTTGCTCCCACATCAGGCATGCCAGCTCTCCTGTGCACCGAACCCTGCCTTCCTTCCTCAAGGAGCGTTTTAGCCTAATGTTTTTGCCCAATTCCCTTCATCCTTACTAAAAAGCTAGTTGGAAGAGGGTAAAGATTAGTAAGAGAAGGTGAAGTATGTTTCGTTAACAAGCATGGCAATGGAAACCAACATATGTGCATAACAACTTTTTAACACCATTAATACTCTGTTTCCTTCATGACTCCTTTATACATGTGCAAATTAATTATACATCTTTTTTCTTGAGATATGTCAAAAAGGAACTCAAACTGATATTTATAAGAATAACTTCTGAAGGAAAAATTAAGTCCTGAATATTAGGACTTAATTAAATTTTCAGTGTTTTTTTATTCTTCTTAAATTATTTTATTGTCTATAATTCAAGATAGCAGTGTTGTTTTTCACAAATAAGAGAGGCCAACATTTCTCAAGTGATTAAAATATATTTCGAATTAGTAAAAGAAGTCACTAATACTTCTGCCTTTAAACCATAGTTTCAGCCATTTCCTAGTTTCTTGGATTTGGCAGCAGGTACCTTATTTTGGACCAAAAAAAGATGATCTCTAGTTGCCTTATTCCATGTAATTGGGTAGAATAGAAAATGGAAAGAGCCACCCCTAAGATTTGATTGAGATTATTTTCTCTTCCTCCAGAGAATGACATTGAAAACCCTTTGGTGGCTTTGAGCTGTCACCTGACACGGAGATAAGTTTGGTTGAGCTGGTGCTTGTCCACGTTACCACTTTGTGGCACTGAAGGATAATCTAAGACACTCACAAAGTAATTTTTAAAACTTGAGTTCTTCTACTAGACATGGTTTATGTCATATTACAGTGCTGGTTTTAATTCACCTTTTTGGCCAACTTTTGGTGGGAGACAAAAATTTGTACCTTCTAATCAAACTGTTCTTTTTCCTCCTCCTTCAGAGATCAATTATCTTAGTTAACTTTACTTTCCTCCCTTTTCTTCACCTCCCTCTCTCCTGTTCTAGTGGATATATGGTCTGTGGGATGCATTATGGGAGAAATGGTTCGCCACAAAATCCTGTTTCCAGGAAGGGACTGTATCCTTGTACCTTTTGCTGCAGCTTTACCTGTTTTGTTCTCTCTCCCTTTAAACACATAATGATTTTACCAGGAGAGTAAAGATAGAAGCAAAAAGTTGGGTAAGTGATGTAACTGTGATTAAAAAAAAGTGATTATTTCTATAATCTGACCAGTACTGAAGACTACCTATCTCAATAGTTTAATTACATTTTTGATGGGTTTTTTTCCTTAAATTATTTTATCTATAACTCAGAATAGCAGTGCTCTTTTTCATAAATAAGAGAGGCCAACATATCTCAAGTGATTAAAATATATTTCAAATTAGCAAAAGAAATCACTATTTTCAAGTATTACCCATCTTTTTTCAAAATCCATTTTATGCTTCTACAAATTTAGGCATGATCATTTCTCTTCTTGCCAACATCTTAAGCTTCTGTCCACACCTTTATTGATTTGAATTACTCTCAAAACTATATCCAGTCTTAAGGCATATCTTCCTTAAAACATGAACTTCCACATTTAAAAATCATAATTTTAGTCAACTTGCTGGAGGCCAGGTAGGTTTAAAATAGGCTTTCCTTATTGACTTGGAGATGTGACTTAGACATAGATATTTGCTTTTCCAATGAAATTTAGAATCAAAGAAATGAAATGTACAATGTGGAGGATGTAGTCAATTAAAAAAAAGCTGTGTTGCTTTGCTTTATACCACTGAGTCTTTAGCTAGATTTCATCAGGAATTTTTTTGACAGATATCTCTGATTTGGAATTATTAAATGAGCTGGTGATATGAAATATGATAAGGAGCCCAAGTATAGATGTGAAAGTCAGTGGGGAAGCTACATAAAGATAGTATGTCTTGCTTAAGTTAAATTTTACTTAAATATGGGTAAATGATTTCCACATGAAATATGTTGAAATTAGTTCATGTTCCTATAATTAAAACTATAATTTAATGCCAGTCGTGACCATATTTAAAAATTAAACTAAACCATAGAAACCCTTATTGAACAATGGATTATATACACTCTGTGTTTTGGGTGAAATTGTTTCATTAATCTTTATATGAAATTATTATCATTTTGTAATTAGAGCTTACTACCAGTAATAAAGGGATCAGAACACTAAAGTAACTTCACTAGACCATGATGATCAGACACAAGTTTGGGGGCTGATGGAGCTTATTTATGGGGAGAAGACTCATATCAATATTTTAGCATAATGAAGTGATTTCAGCATTTACTGGAAGTAATATCAAAGGTTCAGTTCAGTTCAGTTCAGTCTCTCAGTCGTGTCCAACTCTTTGCGACCCCATGAATTGCAGCATGGCAGGCCTCCCTGTCCATCACCAACTCCTGGAGTTCACTCAAACCCATGTCCATTGTGTTAATGATGCCATCAAGCCATCTCATCCTCTGTCGTCCCCTTCTCCTCCTGCCCCCAATCCCTCCCAGCATCAGTCTTTTCCAATGAGTCAACTCTTCACATGAGGTGGCCAAAGTACTATCAAAGTCTAGTATATGCTAATTTATACCTTGACTACTTCCAAGATTCTTCACAGACAAAACAAAAAACAATCTAAGTGAATAATTCACTTAGAATTATTCAGAGTGATTTCCGGTGAATTTCTCTGAGGCTGAAAAATGATGTTATAGTACTCTGTCATCATAATCAAAGTTATTCTTCTCTCTGAACAAAACTTTTTAATGTTCCTTCTAAAAAAATCTGTATTCTAAGTGAAAATATTAAAACACCTTGAAAAATTGGGAGCTCTTAGGAAATTACCATTCACAACTGAAGTTTTAGCTATTTCCCTGTGTTAAAATTGTTTTTTCACTTTGAGGAACATTGTGTGGGTTTCTTGACTATTGACATGACCCAGATGATATCACAAGGTAGTTTCTTGATGATTAAAGTGTTGGCAAAATACATACATACATGTTTACTTTTCCATTCATTAGTTTGCTAGCTTTTGTAGTATCCAAAGAAACATTTAGAAAGTATTTGTTTTTATTGTGTAAATAGTTTCTTAATTATATAAACATGCACTATTATACACTCAATTTTCATTTGTGGTTTTATGATTAAAACCTGCATATAGGTTGACATAATAATAGTATTACTAATAATTCTTCAGTCTATGATGAATTTCAAGTTAGAGAACAATAAATATGCCAAGTCACTTATTTTCTATTTTCTTTACATAGTCCAATGATCATATGAGGCATCAAAGACTACATTTCATTAAGATCTTGTTTCTTTTAATAATAGCTTATAGTACAGCAGTTTTATGATACTTTCTTGGAAGTTTGTTTGTCTGTTTTTTTTTTTTTTTTTTTTAAAGAACTATCTAGTCACTGACTCCTTCCACAGCCCAACCAGGGCATGGTATTTTTTTGATTACCAAAGTCTCATATAATATCAGTATAGTTTATATATACTGTAATATCAGTTCTTTCTTTAAACCTGCATCTTTTTTTAATTAAACTTTTTATTTTGTGTTGGAGTACAGCTGATTAACAATGTTGTGATTGTTTCAGGTGGGACTGTTCTGAAAAAATGGGACTCAGCCATACATACACATGTGGCCATTCTCCACCAAACTCCCCTCCCATCCAGGCTGCCACATAACACTGAGCAGAGTTCCCTCTGTTATACAGAAGGACCTTGTTGGTTATCCATTTCAAATAGATACACTCTTTCTACCTTTTTATTTCTATTCTACTTCAAATGGTTGCACCTTTTTTGAACAAGGTCAGGTGATATTCCTTTATTTTGAGTTCTGGCTAGAGTTCTCTGGATCTGGGGAATAATATAAAAGGCACACCATATTCATTTGAAACTTCTAGACCTCAGGCATATTATTTCTGATTAAAGCTGACAGTTGAGCTGCTAAAACACTGTTTCTTGCCTTTCCCTCTGAGGACATGAGAAATTTCAGTTAGAAAGAAAAGAGTATATATATAATCTTCCCAAGAAAACAGGTTATTAAGGAACAGGGAATGATTTACCAAAATATTATATATTTGAAGAAATAAAGAAAATATCCTCAGATTAACTAAATATCACATCTTTCTAAGCTTGAAGAAATGAAAATTAGGGATAATCAAGGTAAGGTGAACAAAAATTGGAGGTTGTGGATTATTATATCCATCTAGTATAGATAGACACTTTTAATCCTTCTTCCCTCTTTGAAATAACTTTGCTTATTTCCTAATAATCTTTTGCAATTAATAAATTTTGTTATAGTCTGAGTCTTCTACCTAATATTACCGTAATATAACATTATCTCAAACAATACATACTTTATAGTCAGGGTTTAAAAATATAGTCATTCTTCACATTCATAAACAAATTGCCAATAATCACAGACATTTGAAAAAATAAGATTTAACTTCTTTTTCTTTGTATTTGCTTAAGAGAATATTTTTCACCATGAATTTGTTAATACACTTCCCTTTACTACTTTAAGAAAATCTGAGTAAGCCGAAGATTCTGAGATGATCTGAACAGATGGAAGAAGAACAGAGTTAAGAGGGAAATTCTTCTCCCAGGAAATTTAGAGGAGGCCAGAGTATTCTAGGGGCTTCACTGGTGGCTCAGAGGGTAAAGCGTCTGCCTGCAATGCAGGACACCTGGGTTCGATCCCTGGGTCAGGAAGATCCTCTGGAGAAGGAAATGGCAACCCACTCCAGTATTCTTGCCTGGAGAATCCCATGGACAGAGGAGCCTGATGGGCTACAGTCCACAGGGTTGCAAAGAGTCAGACATGACTGAGCGACTTCACTTTCACTTTCACTTTCAGAGTATTCTAGAGTGGGGGGGTCTCAAACCTCCAGGATCTAAAGCCTGATGATCTCAGGTGGAGTTAGTGTAATAATAATAGAAATAAAGTGCATAATAAATGTAATGTGCTTGAATTATCCTGAAACCATCCTCCTCCCCATCCCAGGTCCATGGAAAAATGGTCTCCCATGAAACCAGTCCCTGGTGCCAGTAAGGTTGAGAACCACTGTACTAGAGGGCAGGATAAGGCATAACTGGGATAAAAGAAGGTCAGAAGTGTATGTTGAGAGGGGGCAGAAAGTAAGGGAGGACACAGCGAACCAGCTTTGGTGGTAGAACAGGAAAAAATAAATTGAGGTGATGGACCTCGATGACTTAGAGAGAAGCATTTGGGTGACCATGCACATAGCTCCACCAGGACTGCCATTTCCCCCAGGAGCCCCTGTCCCCCAGAAATAGATATCAGTACAGTTCAGTTCAGTCACTCAGTCATTCCGACTCAGCAACCCCATGAATTGCAGCACGCCAGGCCTCCCTGTCCATCACCAACTCCCGGAGTTCGCTCAAACTCATGTTCTTCGAGTCAGTGATGCCATCCAGCCATCTCATCCTCTGTCGTCCCCTTCTCCTCCTGCCCCCAATCCCTCCCAGCATCAGAGTCTTTTCCAATGAGTCAGCTCTTTGCATGAGGTGGCCAAAGTATTGGAGTTTCAGCTTTAGCATCAGTCCTTCCAATGAACACCCTGGACTGATCTCCTTTAGGATGGACTGGTTGGAACTCCTTGCAGTCCAAGGGACTCTCAAGAGTCTTCTCCAACACCACAGTTCAAAAGTATCAATTCTTTGGTGCTCAGCCTTCTTTTCAGTCCAACTCTCACATCCATACATGACCACTGGAAAAACCATAGCCTTGACTAGATGGACCTTTGTTGGCAAAGTAATGTCTCTGCTTTTGAATATGCTATCTAGTTAGGTCATAATGTGAACTTACAGATGTTCAAGCTGGTTTTAGAAAAGGCAGAGGAACCAGAGATCAAATTGCTAACATCCACTGGATCATTGATAAAGCAACAGAGTTCCAGAAAAACATCTATTTCTGCTTTATTGACTATGCCAAAGCCTTTGACTGTGTGGATCACAATAAACTGTGGAAAATTCTGAAAGAGATGGGAATACCAGACCACCTGACCTGCCTTTCGACAAACCTATATGCAGGTCAGGAAGCAACAGTTAGAACTGGACATGGAACAACAGGCTGGTTGCAAGTAGGAAAAGGAGTATGTCAAGGCTGTATATTGTCACCCTGCTTATTTAACTTCTATGCAGAGTACATCATGGGAAACGCTGGGCTCGAGGAAACACAAGCTGGAATCAAGATTGTCGGGAGAAATATCAATAACCTCAGATATGCAGATGACACCACCCTTATGGCAGAAAGTGAAGAGGAGCTAAAAAGCCTCTTGATGAAAGTGAAAGAGGAGAGAAATAGATATAGAAAGGTTTAAAAGCATATTGCTTTTCCTTATCCCTCTACAGTTCTGTAGACAGAGTACTGGAAGGTCTTTAAAAATAAACTGAACTAATTGACAGAGTGAAACTACAACAACCAAACAGATTCCTTAGTCATTACTGTGCTATTCCATTCCAACTGCCCTTAGCCTGATTGGCTCTTAGGACGAAATGCATGAATAGTGATAACTTATTGTGGGACTCTCTCCCTTCAGCAGTCAGATGAGACTCCAGAGCATAATGATTCCAAGAACTGGCTTTGGTCCTCTTCATTTTAGTCATAAATGATCTCCTAGGAGTTTCAATGTATTTTGTATAATACCTCCTTTGCCAGCCTTACAGAATTGCTGTGATGATAGTATATATATATATTATATCATCATTAGATGTTTAGATGTTTTCAAACATACATGTTTTGTGTGCTAAGTTGCTTCAGTCATGTCTGACTCTTTGCGACTCTATGGACTGTAGCCCACCAGTCTACTCAGTCCATGGAATTCTCCAGGCAAGAATACTGGAGTGGGTTGCCATACCTCCTTGAGGGGATCGTCCTGACCCAGGGCTTGAACCTGTGTCCCTTATATTTCCTGTATTGGTAGGTGCATTCTTTACCACTAGTGCCACCTGGGAAGCCCCTTACAAACATACACATATCTGTAAATAACTTTAAAATACAAAGAACTCCAATTTTTATGGCATGGAATTAGTTTAGGGGCACCTTAGCCCAAATATAACCTTCAAATTGAATTAGATAAACTATTAAAAAATAGAAATAACCAAAAGACCGCCTAGAAGAAAAATTCTCAAGTGATGAGAAACCAAAATTATCTGTGAATTAGACAGTAAAAGGAAAGAAAATGAGTAGTTCGTCAGTTACTGAAGTACTTCTGCAAGTTGATGTGTAAAATGAAATGAGGATAATTACCCCAATCTTTAGGGAACTTGTATTTAATTTGGTGATAATGTGAAACATTCAGAACCAAGAATTTACTCTGTGTTCATCAAAACATGAAAAGTTTAAAGAAAAAAATTATTTTTTCAGCATTAGGATTTCTTCAGATTCCTCATTTATACACACTGCAGAATTATAGAGATTTTAAAGATGACAATTTAAAATATTTTGGTGCAATAAAAAATGACTGAAGCCTTTTTATGGCAGAGGATTTTGAAAATTATTAGTCTACAGTTTTATTTATAATTTAACATAAAGCTAAAGTTTTTCTTCTTTATAGTAAGTTTCAATGGATTTTATTCTGTTTCATTAAAAAAGAAAATCAATGGTATAACATCTATAAAAAAACATTAAAAATTAATACGATGCCATAGAAGTTATAAAGGAAGAAAAACAAGTTGAATAGCTAGATCCAAGGAGAAAAATCTTCCTCTGTTTCCTGGAACTAGAATATTTAGCATTGTGTTCCATGAATGTTTTTTATTTTTCTTAGTTAGATCCACAGGTGCAAAATAGGTACATTCACAGTTTATTTATACATATTGGTAGTTTTTCATAATTCTATCTTTGCACTAAAGTTTAAAACAATGTGTTTTTGTAAAATATCTAATTAAATTTTGAACTTTTAAAGCAAACATTTTAAAGAAATGGTGTTCTGATTTTAGAAAACCATATTAAATCTTCTATTGTACTTTGAAGTGCTTGTTGAAAGATTTATCAAAACCCATTGTCTGAATCCTATGCTAAATGAAGATATAATTAGGTTAAAGAGAAAAGCAGTGTGGTCTCATAATTGTGTTACCAGAACCGCATAATCTCCTAGACAGGAAACATTTGTCAGGTTGCTGGATAGAAGCTGAAAAAAAATAGTCCAAAAATATTTCATATAGTCCAAAAAAAATTTCATCATAAATCACAAATCAAGCCACTGGGGTGTGGGAGTAGCAATAAAGTGCTCTCTATATTTAGATTTAAACTGACACAACCTTGTTGTTAAGTCATGTCTTACTCTTTGCAACCCCATGGACCGTAGCCCACCAGGCTTCTCTGTCTATGGCCTTTCCCAAGCAAAAATACTGGAGTGGGTTGCCATTTTCTTCACTAGAGGCTTCCCTGGTAGATCAGTGGTAAAGAATTGCCTGCAAATATAGGAGATGCAGATTTGATCCCCAGGTCAGGAAGATCCCCTTGAGAAGGAAATGGAAACCCACGCCAGTATTCTTGCCTGGGAAAGCCCATGGACAGAGGAGCCTGACAGGCTACAGCCCATGGGGTCACAAAAGAATCAGACATGACTAAACAACAACAACAACAATTTAGATTTAAACTGTTATGACCTATATTATTTTATTTCTATCTCTTGACTAGAGTAGAAAAATGATAATTTAGCGTAATCTAATGCCTGACAAATGATACATGTGAGATTTTCTCCCTTAGAAAACTGATAACCATATTTTAGTAACATCAAAACTTACTAAACATTCCTTTTAAGGAAAGTAAATCAGTTTCTGTGTGCCACAATTGCAGATGAATCTGCTTTCTCTGGAAATATTGATGATGAGAGGAATGTAATGATCAGAATCATGGAAGGAACTAGAATTCTGCCTGGGTGGCATTAGTGTACAAAAATCTTATGGAGACTCACATACCATATCAGACTGTCTCAGAGAGCAACAAAATCCAGTTTCCAACTGTGATTGAATTTGCCAGTTTCTCCTAAGGTCTATGCACAGTTGGTATTCATTGGAATATCTTGAAATTTTCATAAAATAATCCAGTCTTATCTTGATAAGCATATAGATGTATTAGTTGAGGGAGGGCTATCACCCCTCATCCCCAAAGGATTTAAAAAGATCTAGTACCAAATTCTTTTATTCCCTATTTCTTGTTTTAGTTATGATGACTAATTAATAAAATCCCTCGCTGGTGGCTGTTGCAATGACATTCTCTTGAAATTTCATCCTGTCTTGAGTAATAAAAATCTATATAAACTCATATGCATCTACTCCCCTTTTTGTAATTTATAATGGTGGTGGTGGTTTAGTCATTAAGTCACGGCTGACTCTTGCGACCCCACGTACTCTAACCCACCAGGCTCCTCTGTCCATGGGATTTCCCAGACAAGAATACTAGAGTTGGTTGCCATTTCCTCTTCCAGGGGATCTTCCTGACCCACGGATTGATCCCTGAACCTGGGTCTGCTGGCTTGCAGGTGGTCTCCTGCATTGCAGGTAGATTCTTTACCAATTTAGCTTCCAGGCCAGGCATAAAAAAAAAAAAAAAAAAAAAAAAGTGAAGTCGCTCAGTCGTGTCCAACTCTTTACAACCCCATGGACACCAGGCTCCTCTGTCCATGGGACTTTCTAGGCAAGAGTACTGGAGTGGGTTGCTGTTTCCTTCTCCAGGGAACTTCCCGACCCAGGGATCGAACCCAGGTCTCCCACATTGTAGACAGACACTTTCTGTCTGAGCCACCACTTGATCTTAGCCAAAAGGTCAAGGCTTAGCATTTCTGTGGCATAAGCATGGAGAGTCTATAGGAATAGTGAATTGTGAGGAAAGTTAAATGGAAACTGGAATTTGGAGAGGTTTCCAGGGTATTATAACTCCGAAAAGGTACATTAAATAAAGCAAATGGAATTCAGTATTTTCATCAGGAGTTCAGATCTTGAGTTTGTATCTCTGCATTATTTTCACACAAAGGCATTGTGATCTATTAAGTCTACAACTGTAGCTTCTATCATGAAGATATATTTCCAAAAATGTTCTGCTTTTACTTTAGAATATCTGTATCCTGCAGAGCTGCATAACTGAGAACTGGGAGACACAGTAGTTATTAAACCAACAACTATCTAGAGCCAAGTGAGACTGAAGTAACCCCAGGACTGAGACTTCCTGCAGGGCATCTGTTGGTACTGTTGTTGCTGTTTAACGGCGTTAGGTGAGGGAGAAGAAAACCCAAGGGATTCTAGTCTGAAAGAGGAAAATTTGTCAGTTTTGCAAGAGTGGTCAGGGGTCACAGATTCTATCTTAAGATTATTATTTGTATTAGAGAACAAGATAATTCCGATTTAGATAATGGAGAGAAATTCCATGGAGTCAACTGTGATTTAATACGTAGAGTGCCTTTCAAAGTGGTTTCAACAGTGAAAAGGATTGCCCAGTGAGTGGTAAGCTTCCCTCATTGGAAAAATTTCTTAATTATAGATATTAATATAAGATAGAGTATAATAGTATATAAATATTAAATGAATAAGCCTTTTCTATCTATATTTAATTCTAATATATATATATATATATAATATATGATATATAACAAACATTTATTGATAACTTACTATATGCCAGGCAATATGGAAGGATCTTTACCAGGCATAATCCTTTTAAGTCAAAAAATTTTTACATGATAAATGCCATCCATGTTTTAGAGGATGAAAAGAGAGAGTCAGTAACTTGGCCAAGTTGATACATTTAGAAGGCTTCCCTGGTGGCTCAGACAGACACAACACAGAAGATCTGAGTTTGATTCCTGGTTCAGGAAGATCCGCTGGAGGAGGAAATGGCAACCCACTCTGGTATCCTTGCCTGGAGAATCCCATGGACAGAGGAGCCTGGCAGGCTACAGTCCATGGGGTCACGAAAAGTTGTACATGACCAAGTGACTAACACACACACATATGGTTAGAAAGCAATGTCATTGGTTCTGCAGCAGGAAAAAAAAAAAAAGAATATCTGCCAGAGATAACATAAAAGAGATATTTTTTCATTACATAAATATAGAAATAGATGGTTTTTAACTAGCAGATAGGTTTGGGGCAGAAATAACCTTTTTCCAAATGTTTAAATTGATGCAGGCAAGAGAAAACCTTGCTTACTGAGCCTTTAGCTCTCTCCCTCTTTTTTAAAAAAATCTATCTCTCCCACAATATCTCTGAAAAATAGATACATGGTAAATAACAACTTACACTGGTCACTTTGATGATAAGAATATTTGCAATTCAAAAGCAAATTTTGTTTAAGAGAATTTTTTTGCCCTTTAATCAAAGTGCTCACAATACCAACCTCTTGTGAGACATATTATCTTGAATTCCAAATGTATTAATAATAAAGGGATGCACAACTGTTTGCTCTATCTTTTCCTGATCTTTTTGCATGTCACTTGCTTTCCTAAAATGGAAGCAAGACAAATTTGCTTCTTTGGGTATGCTTGTCACCTTCATAGCTATAACCGTTTCTTTGCAGTGATAACTCTGTTTAGGTATTTGGTCAAACTTTGCATTTAACCTGAGTGAGACCTTCACCTGGGAAAGAATCTCGAGGAATTCTATAAGGTCACTGCCAAATTACAATATATAATTGGAAGAATAAGTGGAGCAAAATTCTAGTGTGCTATCTTAATGTCTTTCCCTATTTGTTCCCCCTCAACTTCCCTTATTCTTCCAGGTTAATTTTCCTCATAAGAATGACCTATCTTTCTTTCTGAGTTTTCAGTAGGAACACGTGAGTAACCAAGGACAGTTAGAAAGCAATTGTTTTTATGAGAATAAGACAAAGCTTCCTGTTTAAAAATATATTTCTTTGGTGAGAGTCAATGAAACTGAACCAGCCTATTCGAAAACACTCATTGTTGAACTGGCATTTCACTTCTGGAAATTTATTCATATTTATAAATAAGAGTAAGTGTGTTTTATAAAAGAAACCCTTTCTTCTGAGTTTGCAGGCAGCTCAATCTTTCCTTTTTTTTTTTTCCTCCAAGTATGGTATACAAAAGAATGAAAGAGAAACCAATTTGCATGTTTCCCACATTAACACAATCTAGCATAATTTACAATACAAATCAGTAGGATTCTAGAGATGAATGCAAATCAGACCTTTTAAATCAGAACCTAAATTAATCATTGCATTATAATTGCAAAGTAATATTATCATACATTAGGTGGCATTGAATGGCATGGTTAGTTCCGTTTCATAGCAGAAAGGGCCCTGACATTCTTGTGTTCTTCCCACCCCACTGTTTTAAAGCACTCTTAAGTGTTTTAAAGCTCTGTTATCCAGTCAGCAAAAGGTCAGACCATTGCTCCAAGGCCTGGGTAGTGAAGTGTTTTTGTTTATTTGCTGTTCTATTCCTGTCTTCTTGTTTATCTTCATTTCATTTTTGTTTTCAGTTGACATGTGGTCAGTAGGGTGCATCATGGGAGAAATGATAAAAGGTGCAGTGCTGTTTCCTGGCACTGATCGTATCCTTCTTAGAAGCCAGGGGTCTCTATGGGTAATGTTTTCAATCAATTCCATTAGGTCTCCAGTATAATACTATTGATGGTATATCCTCACTGCCCTTAGAGGGGTTCTATGAAACTCCAATGTTAAATATTTACCAGCTGGCATCATGGTAGAGTAACCTTGTCTCCTAGCAAGACTGTATGTAGATAATATTGTAACACATATGAAACATTCAATTACTATCAAAAGATCTGCCTTAATTCAGTCTTATGAAGCTAATAATAATAATAATATACTCTATTAGGTTTTACTGTTTTTTGTTGTGAAAGTGTTAGTCGCTCAGTTGTGTCAGTTATATCCATAGCTATATAATAAATGACAAAATCTTGAAGTTTTAGACTAAAGATTTATGCTTTTATACCATAAGAAATATTCATTTGGCATGGAAATCTTTTATCAGTTAAATTTATGTTCACTCATAAATGCAATCAGTTTATTATTAACACATATTCAGAGAACATTCATATGAATTTCCTTTTAAAAATGATCTTCTAAAATAATTTTTCTCATTTCCTTAATGTCTAGGAATAATAACTCCATTACTGCTTTTATTCTCTCCACGTTATCAACAAGTACAATGATTAAAACCTCATGAATTAATAATTATTATATGAAATATCCAAAGAAAACAAATGTATATCACTTGGTTAAGTAAAAGTGATCTCTTAAGCAGCTAATAATTAGCAAGTAAATGTTCTATAGGCTTTGCAGTATTAAAAAAATATGGAGAGTGTGATTTAGTGTATGGGTTTGTAATAACTTATTTTATTTAGTCAGTTAAGTATCCTACTCAAAAAATATTATGTCACAAAAATATTATGTCATTATTATACTAAAGATAAAACGATCATAAATGATCACCATTCAAAAACAAAACTGAGCCTATAATAATGGGGTTTTAATGTATAAAGTAAATCTAATTAATAATATTGTAGCCTAACCATGTAATTAGCCATTTACTTTGAAGATTAATATGTAACATATATTAAGTGCATGCATATATTCTCTGTATTAGTGGACAAATTTACAAACTGACTGAATTAGGCACTCAGTTTTTGTGGATAAGAAGCCTAACATGAAATGTTTAATTTAGTTAAAAATAAAACTACACTACTTTTAACTCTATTCTTACTAAAAATATTTTTTTAGTTTTATATGACACACATTTATTTCTAAAAAATGTATGCCTGTTTTGCAGAATTGTCTTCTGCATATACATTTTGCTAAATAGTATCTATAAATTTACCGCATTCATGTTTATATTAATACTCTTTAAAAGTATGTTAGCATGATAAAAACTGAATTCCTTCAGATTGGGAAAAGAAACAAAAACGAAAAACAAGATTTCTCTGATACCCTGTGGATAATAAACTTGAATTTGGACTTTGAACATGAATATGAAACAGTTAAGTTTTGCCTAATTTTTAGACATTTGATAAAAACAGACTCAACTTTGTACTCTTTGATATTTTAGAAGTTCATTTTGCTTGAATAATTGATGATTGAAATGAATTATTTGCCACCTATAAATTAAAATGATTAATTTTCATTACTTTTCTTATAATTTTTATTAAAGAAAATAAAATCAGATTTCCACAACTGAGTTATTAAAACAGATGAACATTTCTTAGAATCCATTTTTTTTTAAGTCGCTTGGTTATCATTTCTTAACTTGATACCAAAATCCCTTATAATTAAACCTTTGGGTTGCTGCTAATGTTAAAAAGTCTCAGACTGTCCTTTCAATACTTGAGCTTGGTATTTTTATTTTTGGTTATTTATGGAGCTCTTGTATAGGGATATATTTGTAAATTTTAGGAAAGGCAAATGGTAATTATTAACTAAAGCATCTCCTCTGAATGTCAGATGTGGTCTTTTCATAATTTTAAACATGTTGGTAATTTCAAATCAGAATCTTTCAGGCAAACAAATTATGAACAGTCATTATTATAATGTTAAACTCTTAAAATACAAGACAGATTACTTATTTTTTGAAATGCCCTATTATTAAACATGACATCTGAAAGTGGCAATAAAATTATATTTAGTCTACTAGATATATAGTGTGTGTAGTATACATCTATACAATACATTGTAAGCAGTCATATTATTTTTATTTAACATATCATTTATATGAAGACATTCTCAAAATAAATGATTGATAAAAGTCAGTGCAATATGAGCTATACATGTCTTCTTAATACATAAAATAACAAAAAAACTTAAAAATAAGGTCTTATACCCTTTATTTTTTATACCTAAACAAATTCACATTATTTTTAGCCTTGAGAAATTTAGATAACCAAAAGCAGTTCTTAAAATTTAATGCATTTTTATGCTACTTTATTCATAGCTATATTTTTGTGTTGTATGCTTAGTCACATAGTCGTGCCTGATTTTTTGCGACCCCATGAACTGAAGCCCACCAGGCTCCGCTGTCCATGGGATTTTCCAGGCAAGAATATTGCAGTGTGTTGCCGTATCCTTCTCTAGGGGATCTTCTCAGCCCAGGGATTGAACCCAGGTTTCCTGCATTGGAGGTGGATTTTTTACTGTCTGAGTCACCAGGGAAACCCTTTATTAGTAGCTGTATTTTGATATATTTTAATTAAATTTTTATTCAAATCAAATGTGTTTAACTTTCTACAGAAAAATCAGAATTCAACTACTGAGACACTTTTCTATTAGGAGGTGTCCTAAAGAACTTCACCTTGGCAGACACTTTTACTTTGAAATTACAAAATATATTATGCAAGTGAATTAGAAGAATATTAAATTCATAGCTTTTGAAAAGATCAATAAAATGAACACACATATATTACCACTCAGGTTATAAAACTAGAACATTATCAATACCTATGAACTTTTTGTGTGTGCTCCTGGTCAGTTATATCCTCTCTTCCCCAGAGGTCACCCCGTTCCTAAAGGCATGTTTTTAAAATCTCTTGGACTTTCCTTATATTTTTATCACATACATATTTATCCCTAAACAACATATCATTTCAGTTCAGTTCAGTTGTTCAGCCTTGTCCGACTCTGCAACCCCATGAACCACAGCATGCCAGGCCTCCCTGTCCATCACCAGTTCCTGGAGTTCATACAGACTCACGTCCATCAAGTCGGTGATGCCATCCAGCCATTTTATGCTCTATCATCCCCTTCTCCTCCTGCCCCCAATCCCTCCCAAAAGATCAGGGTCTTTTGCAATGAGTCAACTCTTCACATGAGGTGGCCAGAGTATTGGAGTTTCAGCTTTAGCATCAGTCTTTCCAATGAACACCCAGGATTGATCTCCTTTAGGATGGACTGGTTGGATCTCCTTGCAGTCCAAGGGACTCTCAAGAGTCTTCTCCAACACCACAGTTCGAAAGCATCAATTCTTCGGCTCTCAGCTTTCTTCACAGTCCAACTCTCACATCCATACATGACCACAGGTAACACCATAGCCTTGACTAGACGGACCTTTGTTGGCAAAGTAATGTCTCTGCTTTTTAATAAGCTGTCTAGGTTGGTCATAACTTTCCTTCCATTTAATTTTATCCATTTTACATATTGTGCTATTATTATTTCGTGACTTGCTTTTTTTTTTGGAAAGCAAGCTTTTTTTGAAGTTAGCATTATATTTTTAAGATTTATCCATGTTGATACATCAGAAATAGTTCATTCATTTTCATTGCTGTATAGCAGTCCTGTATATGAATGTTCTATTAATACAATAAATCTGTCTATAAATAGACTTTGGAATATGTTGAGTTTTTGTTTTTACTTGTATAAACAATGAATATATGTTTCTATGAGCACATGGACAAGATCTTTAATGATGAATGCCTGGGATCATTGTTTTTTAGTTGCTGAGCCATGTACCATGCCACTCTGTAGGATTTCCCAGGCAGCAATAAGAGTAGATTGCCATTTCCTTCTCCAGGCGATCTTTTCCACCCAGGAATTGAACCTGAGTCTCCTACTTGGTAGGTGGATTCTTCACCACTGAACCATCTGGGAAGTCACACCAGAACTCACAGGTGTGCTCATTTTAAGCTTGACTGTGTGTTGATAACATCAGATTGATTTCCAGAGTAACAGTATATATATATATATATATATGTATATATATATATATATAAAAGTAACTGTCTACTCCACATCCAAACCCACTCTTGATATCGTCAGATTTGTTTTTAAATTTGTTAGCAGTCTCTTGGATGTAAAATCCTATTCATTGGAGCTTTTATTTATATTTTCTTTGCAAGCATTTTTCGTATTTATTGGCCATTAGTATTTCCTCCTGGTTATATATCTTTTGTTTTCTACTACAAATTTTTTAATTGTATTTTTAAAAACTAATTTGTAAGAATTCTTTATTTATTGTGGTATCTTTGTCTATTTTACGTGTTGAAAATATGCTTTCCCTTATTTAGAATATTTTGCCATTTTATTTTATATTGATTTTGAAATTTGCTTTTTTATAGTTCATTTATTTATATGTCATTCTTAAGAATCCTTTGATGCATTATATTCTCTTTTAGTTTTGGTGTGAATATTTTAAAGTTTAATCTTTTATATTTAAGCTTCTAGTTCACTTGGAAATGATTTTTGTGTATGGTGTGAAAGAGGAATTTCATTTCCAGTTACTGACTGAGGAAGAATAGTTAATTCTTTCTTCATTGTTCTATAATGCTGTCTTTGTCATAAGTTTTCACATATAGGGGGAAAGGGTGTTAGATTCTTGGCTCTGTATTCTGTTTCATTATGAGGTGTTTTTTGTTTTTGTTTTTTGTCTATCTCTATACCGCAACTACCCTTTCTTAATGAATACAAGTGTATACTACACACATATCAGATAAGATAAATATCTTCCTTCTTTGTCTTCTTCTGAAGTACCTTAGCTATTAATGAGCCATTGCTTTTCCTCAAATATTTTAGAATTGGCTTGCTAACTTCTATAAAATGATCCCTATTTGCATTTATTTTGGAATTGTATTGAATCTATAGTTCAGTTTGTGAAGAATTTCTGTTTTAATTCAGATAATTTTTATCTCTCTCCTGAATACACAAGGATCCTACCACATACTAATAATTTAGATCATTACTGTACCAATTTAAATATGCTATCTATGCTCAGTATTTTAGTTTTTTTCTTTGAACCTCATAAATTGACATTATCATTTGGTTATGTAAAGAGTTTGTTTAGATTTACCCTTATGATTATAATTTTCCTGGCTTATCAGTATTTCTTGCAATTTGACCATTTACTTTGGAATTATTTTCTTTCCTTCTGAAGTACATCCTTTAGAAGTTCTTTAGAAGTCTTTGATGATAAAGCTGTTTTCTGATTGTATTCCCTACTAGAAAGATAGTTTTGTTGGATATAGAATTTTAGATTGAGAGTTGTTTCTTTCAGCATTTTAGAAGTGTTTTTCCACTGGCTTTTTCTTTTTAATGTTAATGTTGAATAATTAGCTGTCAGTGTGATAGTCATCTTTGCACATACTCTGTCTTTTATCCCTTCTTTCTTATAGGAATTTTTTTTCTTGATCTTTGGTTAGTTGCTGTTTCTCTCCCATGTGACTAGGTCTCAATTTCTTTTTATTTACCTCTCAAAATTCCCTTTGTTACTTAAATTTCAACCTTTCTCCAATTCCTGGAATTTCTCAATTGTTGTTTCTTTGAATACTTTATCTCCCTATTCTTCAAGTTATCTCCTTGAAAAACTCTAATTGAACATAAAATACACATTTATTTATTCAACAAATATTTTGAGCACTTTTTATGTGCTTATACCTAGGGATATACATGTAAAGAAAACTGATAAAAATCCTTGTCATCATGAAATTTAAAGTAAAAGGCATGGTATACTAGAAGGTGTTAACAACTAAGGGAAAAGAGGGATCAAAGTGCTAGGATGGAGGAGGCAGGGATTTTCTCCTTTCTTTTTGAATTGAAACATAAAAAGTTTTGTCAAGTATGCCTCATATAGCATACTTTCTTTACCTCATATAAACTTCATTGTCCCTTCTAAACCTTTTTCTTACATAGTGTTATATCCAGAAATGAGTGTAATCTTTCAGAGAGGTTTTCACAGAACAGAGTAGAGAGTTACCAAACTGTTAAATAGAATTTTGTATTTCTTTTAGTGTTGGGAGCTGTTTGTATCAGCTACTTTGCTTAAAGTCATTTTACTTACCAATTTTAAAACATCTCAACATTTTTCAGCTATAAAATACAGATGTCAATTTAAATGATTTCCAAGACATCTTTCAGTTTCAAAAGGCAGGTAGAGTCAGATCTAGTCTTCATGAGGCCAGAATATAATGCAGTTGGAGGAAGCTGTTACGTAAAGAAAAAATTAATATTACAAATACAAAACTAGGCATAGAATTTTGCAAGGGACCTGTACAAATGAGTGGCCCTAAGGATTAACCCTCAATAGTTTAATGAAAATTCTACATTGTGATACATATTAACATATATTGAATTTGCTTATATGTGAAATGTCTCTTCAATATTTTTTGCTTTGTAAATAAATATAGATTACAATGATAAATAGATTTATTAGATGAAATAGATTATGCTGAGATGCATATATATCATGCTTCAAATATCAGCCTCTGGATATTTCTTGTTCCACAGTATTCCATGAGCAATCAGCTTCCAGTGATTGACAAATAGCTTTTTAATCAAACTGTCAGCTTTGACTTTTTCAAAGTGTTATTAGCTTATAATATTTCCCTTTCCTGTGCTCATTTATAATGAAAACAGATGTTAGTTATAATTTTTCATTGTCACTTATTCATATTTCTAGAATTTGAGGGGGACTATCAAGATGAAAATAACACTTTTCAAATGAAAAAAAAGTAAAAATGTCTTTAAAGTAACAAAGAACTCAAGACAAAACCATGAAAATCTGAATCCAGACCGTTGTCATATGAATATAGATATATTTCTAGCCTGAATTTTTCAATGTCCTCAGAAGTGATTATGCTTCCTATGAATAGCACTCCATATAACATGATATCAACCTGTATTTTTATGATGGCAACATGTAATTTCAGTCCTTCTATAGGTATTCATGAGTAGAACCCCTTTTTCTCTGCATAGAGCTATGTGTGACACTTGTCATAATTTCTTATGGTCTTTTCGGGAAAGTGACATGCGGAAAGGGAACAAATATTAGTATTTTTGTTTCCTTGTCATGTTTCCATGTGAACAACCCCTAAGTTTTCCATAGCAAAAGGTGTGGAATAATATTTTGGTGAAACTGACCCTAAACTAATCTGTGTCATAAAATTGAAACAGGTTAGTACTTTATTCTTAGATCTGAACTTATTTTTTCACAAGATATTGTCAGTATTTCTCAAATATACCAGGGGCCACCTGGATTGCAATTACTGTGATGTTTCTTAATGATATCATCTCAAACATATGCATTCAGAATCTTGTAGATCAATGGGGAGAGGGGAGTGATCTATATTTTTATAAGTTCCCTAAGTTATGAATGTTCAGTTTGGAAACTGCAGTTTTTTATCATGATGCCTAACACGTGGCATGCATACCTCCACCTCCTAATGCACATTCGTTGAAGGGCTAACATAAAGCCACCCAATAATACACAACACAGTGCCAACCAGGTAGATGCTTGTCTTGCAAGAAAAAGTAGTCACTCCTGGAACTTTTCTAAAGACAGTACTCTTATACAATATTATCTTTAAAAACATAGTTAAGAATTTGGGGACAGACACTGATATTCTTTAGGTTGTGAAGAGATGTCAACATTTTTGCACAGAATACTGAATATAAGGCTTAGAGCAGAGTAAAAAGCAAATCTGAATTCACAAAGATGTCAACTCTGGAAACCATATTCATCATAAGAAAAAGTAATCAATGGAAAAACAAAATGGAGATAAAATAATTCAAAGGGCATAGAAGAATGAAGCCACTAACAACTCTTTATGATCCCACTTGAAAGAAAAAGTGAAGTTGTTAAGTCACATCTGACTTTTTGCGACCCCATGGACTGTAGCCTACCAGCCTCCTCTGTCCATGGGATTTTCCAGCCAAGGGTGCTGGAGTGGGCTGCTGTTTCCTTCTCTAGGGGATCTTCCCAGCCCAGGGATTGAACCCGGGTCTCCCACATTGCAGGCAGATGCTTTACCATTTGAGTCACCAGGGAAGCCACTTGATCCCACTTGGTAGCCTCTGAAAGCTTAAATGTACATGGTACAAATTATGACCCCAAATTTTCAGAAAATATTAAGGCATTATTCATACATTAGGCTCAAGGCAGTTTGTTATATATTTCAGAAAGTTTCTCAACCAAGGAAGTTAATGTAAAAGAAGGACATTAAATGTAAATTCTTGGCTAACTGACAAAAATTAGCTGGAATGATTTCCAAACTTAGGATTTCAAATAATCACTTTTACAATCCATACTTTGTTTCTTTCATCTATTACAATACTACTTATTGAAGACATTAGTAGTAGTCAATAGTTGTACATTATCTTATCATACTCTATTTAAAAAAACAAACTTTTTAGTGTAGTGAATTTAGAACTAGATGAGAATATTGTTGAATAATTCCTACTAGATGAAATTTTAAAATTTTTATTAAATACATTTGATAATTATGTTGTATGATGATTTCTGAACTAGTAGATCAAAAATATATATGTTTTGCTTTTTTGATGACTGCACATGCTGGAATCTATAGGTACTCACATAGTAGAAACATGATGACCTATTAGTGTCCTAAAGCAAAGAAATTGTTTTACAAAAGTAATTTTGGTCATTCTTTTAAAAAATATTTACTATTTTAAATTAACACATAATCATAAAAACCTGGTTAATATTTTCTGTATTTTTAAAAGTATAATCATTGTGGAAATCTGATGATTAAAAAGTTCTTTTAAAATATATCACCTTATTTTCTATTTAAATATTAATAAAATTAGTTGTTTTATGTGAATAAGTTGGCCTAATAGATTAAGAAAGCAGTTTCACAGGCATTCTTTAAGAGGGATTGCCTGTGACAAACTTACGATCAATTTTATGGCAAAATTAAAATAATATTTACTACATCAGTTCCAGACTTGGTCTTTTTTCTATTTGAATCCTTGGAACAAGACCTGGATTTAGAGCCAGGAGATATTTCTAGTATTGGATTGTATTTGTTTAATTATGATTATAGAGAAAACTCACATGGTTAACTAAGTATATAGTTGTTAATGATGTAACCCTGTGAACGCCTGTAAAACATGTACTTAGTGCTTAAATGTACTAGTCATGTTTTGGGGAAGAAAGAGCTTGAAATGGATTGGTTAAAATAAAGGGCACACACTTTTAAAGATGACTATACCACATATTTACAGTTAGAACAATCAAGTATTTCATTGCCAATAATAAAGATTAGTGTTTCTTTTTGGTAAACCATTACATCAAGGACCATAACAGTATTTCATCTAAAGAGCAATCTAAGGTAGGAAGATGTGCTGAATGCTTCTAGAGACTTTAATTATAACTTTTAATATGAAACATTTTAATAGTTTTTGTTTAATTAATTCCAGGATGTTTGACTCTCCTTAAACTTCCCTGGTGGCTCGGCTGGTAAAGAATCTGCCTGCAATGTGGGAGACATGGGTTCAGTCCCTGGGTTGGGAAGATCCCCTGGAGAAGGGAACGGCTATCCACTCCAGTATTCTGGCCTGGAGAATTTCATGGACTATATCGTCCATGGGGTTGCAAAATGTCAGACACGATTGAGTGACTTTCACTTTTTCTGAAAGTTTACTGTAAAAAAACCATGTAATTGTTTTGGAAATGTTACTTTAAAAGCAATTCACTTTTTCGTTAAATAACTGTATCAAGTGTTTGTTACTCAGTAGTGTCTGCCTCTTTGTGACCCCATGGACTGTAACCTGTCAGGCTCTTCTGTTTGTGTAATTCTCCAGGTAAGAATACCAGAGTGGGTAGCCATTCCCTTCTCCAGGGGATCTTCTTACCCACAGATCAAACCTGGGTCTCCTGCATTATAGGCAAATTATTTACCATCTGAGCCACCATACTGTAGCTAAATATACTAGTATATTGGGAGTATTTTGCTAACTTTGTTAGAAGATTCCTTTACAGAAAATCTGATAACTTCTCTGCCCTGATCAAATCTTTAGAATTCTCCAGAAGTTTGATCACTGATTAAATTATGTCTTATTAGGACATGATAACTGAACAGTATTAAAAAGTAGATCTCTTTTCATAATTTACAGTGTAAGCATTGAGGTTTATTTAACTGTATTAATGTTTTCTATTTAAAATATATCTAAATCTAGCTTACCTATTATCGATAGTACTAACATAAGTTTTTGTCTGAATAACTTTTAACTCTAATCTTTTGCATTTTTTTACTTTATTCCTAATGATTCTCATTTACTACTATATATTCTCATACACATGGTAACTGAGATGAATTTTTATTGAGAGACGTTCTTGTTTAGTTATTTCTGTCATTTTGTAAAGGAATATTCTTTAGTTTTCCCCACTCTTACTTCATTTCTTGATATTACACAATTATACATTTTTTTCATCCTAGTAACTGAGAGGATATATAATTAAAATTTTATTCAGCTAGATTATAAGAGAAATAGAAGAACATTTGCAAATTAGCTTGGTTTTACCTTTGTTCAGTCACCTATCTACATTGTATTATATATTTATTTTTGTTAAATATAGTTAATTTTGTCAGGACTGTCCATCATTTTTAGTCCAATGCTATAGAAAAACTAAGGGTAACGATTTTACAAATCTTAATTAAATAATATTATAGTAACATTCCCTGAACTGTCACAAATTGCATTAGCAGAAATGAATTAACTTTGCACTAAAGATGGAGTTATAGAATTAGCAACATTGGAGACAACACTGCCTATGGTATTGGATTTGAGAATTTCTAAGGCCTCTGTCTTTCATTGACACATGGCAAGGAAATCTATTTGAAATCAACTTCTTCCAGTTGACTATTCAGAGTTTTCATGAGTGGTATTTGTCATTCCCAAGCTCTAACATATCAAATATCTATGAAAGATGAAAAAGAAAATCTCAATCAGTGGGTGTGCATGTCAAAGACCCCCAGTTTTGGAAGTATTAGTTTTCATAGAGAGGTAATGCTTTCCTTATAAAATTCCCCATGTTTAACATGCTTTTGAAACACAGGCATTTGGATGAAATCTGTCTTGAATTGAACATCCTATGTTTACCTTCATATTTCATTGAATATTACAATATTCAGGATATAAGGCACTATTATCAGAAGTAAATATCTATGAAAGATGAAAAAGAAAATCTCAATCAGTGGGTGTGCATGTCAAAGACCCCCAGTTTTGGAAGTATTAGTTTTCATAGAGAGGTAATGCTTTCCTTATAAAATTCCCCATGTCTAACATGCTTTTGAAACACAGGCATTTGGATGAAATCTGTCTTGAATTGAACATCCTATGTTTACCTTCATATTTCATTGAATATTACAATATTCAGGATATAAGGCACTATTATCAGAAGTAAGAAAATGGGTATGAAACTGCAACTGCTTTGATAAACAGAATCTTTTAAGTCTTTGATCAACAGTTAATAAGTTATTATCATACTGATTCTATTTGTAATGTGCATGAGTCGAAAAAATTAACAGACGAGGAAATTTCCCATTTTGTTCAGAACAAGAGGAAAAAAGAATCTTATAAAGAATTTAAGAAAAATACAGATGAATCTTATAAAATATTTATTCATCTGTCATTTTTAGAAAATAAATGGAATAATTTCATGATAATATAATTATATGTCATTATAATTTTTCTCTTCCACACTACATGGCTATATAGAAGTTTAACTCAATAAAAGAAATTCTTGTGTTATTTAAATACCTTTCCATTGACACAACCCAAAGACTCTTTCATGATATCATATTTTGTTAAGTAATGCTAATTCCTCAAAAGTGTATGTGTTCTCAAAGTGAATTTAAAATTCCAAGAGGATTCACTGCCTGACAATCTGATTTTATATGTTTGTCCGTTGTTGTTTTTTTAGAACTTCTTTTGTGTTATCGACTGTTCAGAGTTCTGAGAAGCAGTTAGTCTCCCAACTAGTGAAAGGCAAGAGCTGGTGTCCTGCACTTGTTTTTGCCCTTAACTATTCAATTCTCAGATATTGACCAGTGGAATAAGGTTATTGAGCAACTAGGAACACCATGTCCAGAGTTCATGAAGAAATTGCAACCCACCGTAAGAAACTATGTGGAGAATCGGCCCAAGTATGCAGGACTCACCTTCCCCAAGCTCTTTCCAGATTCCCTCTTCCCAGCGGACTCTGAGCACAATAAACTCAAAGGTAAGCCCTTCAGGGATAACTTCAGAACCACCGCGTGGGTGATGCAGACCATAGACACACTTCTCCCAATGCTGGGAAAATTGAGCGCAGGAAGAGAAGGAGGCGACAGGGGATGAGATGGTTGGATGGCATCACTGACTCAACAGACATGAGTTTGAGCAAACTTAGGGAGATAGTGAAGGATAGGAAAACCTGGCATGCTGCAATCCATGAGGTCGCAAAGAGTCGGACACGACAGCAACTGAACAACAACCTCAATTTAAGAAGAGGTATTTTTAAAAGATCCTCATTACAAAGGGAAAGTAATCAAGGATTTTAAAATTTTCTGGATATCTAGAGAGAAGACTAGTAATAAAGTGTGTGACAGTGGTATGGGTTAACTATTCACATATTTAGAATCTAAAATTACTTTGCAATGTTAATGCTAAAAGAACAACATTATATAGACATTGAAGCAATTGTTCCAGTTATTTTTATATTCTGGAAAATATTTTCAACACAAGATTTTCATTGTAAAATCTTGAAACTATAGATGTTTGAGTTTTATTTGTATTTTACTAAATGCTTAACCATTGTTTTTTATTTTAGAGTGACAAATGAGATTTTTACTTTCACATTTTGTTTTCAACATAAAGCCTTTCATTAATAAGTATTTTTTTCTACTACTATGTCTGCCATTATGAACTTTAGTAATGAATCTTAATTTCTTACCCACAAAATGGAGATCATAACGGCTTCTTTATAGGATTCAAGACATAGAATAAATTTGGCAAGGTATAAAGTATAATATAAGTAATATTTTAATTCTTATTCTAACTTATGACACTTCAGAAATTGGGGATATGAAGCAAATCTGATTTTTTCCCTAGGGGAAGGAATCCTATCCCTTAAAATCTGTGTGAACCTGGGCAAGTTATCTAATCTTTTTGTATCTTCTTTAACAAACTAAATCAAGAAGTGTCTATCTTATAGGATCATTGGGAGGATTAATTGAATAATTGGCCAAGCACTTAAAACACTGCCTGTCTCACACTAAATGCTCAGTAACTGTTAGATATAAAAAATAATAAATCTTTATTAATAATAAAATGATTATTTCCAGGGGATCTATGTTGTTGTTTGGTTGTTATATTGTCTGACTCTTTGTGACCCCATGGACTGTAGCACACCAGGCTCCTCTGTCCTCTGTCTCCTGGAATTTGCTCAAATTCACATCCATTGAGTCAGTGATGCTATCTAACCATCTTATCCTCATCTTATCTTTTCCTTTTGCCTTCAAACTTTCAGAGTATCAGGGTCTTTTCCAATGAGCTGGCTCTTCACATCAGGTGGTCAAAGTATTGGAACTTCAGCTTCCCCTGTAACCCCATGGACTTTACAGTCCATGGAATTCTCCAGGCCAGAATACTGGAGTGGGTAACCTTTCCCTTCTCCAGGGGATCTTCCCAACCCAGGGATCAAACCCAGGTCTCCCACATTGCAGGCAGATTCTTTACCATCTGAGCCACAGGGGAAGCCCAAGAGTACTGGAGTGGGTAGCTTATCCCTTCTCCAGGGGATCTTCCTGACCCAGGAATCGAACCAGGATCTCCTGCATTGCAGGTGGATTCTTTACCAACTGAGCTATTAGGGAATCCCCCCACCCCGCCCTGCCCTGCAAAAGGACACACACTCGTGAAATTTTACTGCAAATTGTTCAGTGGAGAATTAATTAGTTACAGATTAAATGTACAGACTTAATTTATAGTTAATATAGAATTAAATGAGGTGGAGAAACCAAAATATAGTGTTACAACTTCCCAGGGTCATATTATCTTCTCTAGACTTCCATCTTGTGGTTTTTAAATTAAGTACAGTGTTGTTTCTGTGTCTGTGACACTTTCGTTGCACAGTTGGGTTTCTCCCTTCAGCTACCTGTACCACTCTCTGAATTTTATAATTATTGAATTATAATTATAATGCAAAATTAGCAAATTATAAAGAATTACACAAATAATCAAAGGGAAGGATTTATTCTCCTGTTGTTAAAGAGTGTAAGACATTTACTTGCAAACAAAAGAATGAAAGATGAAGAATTAAAATCTTTTCCTCTTCCTCATTTTGTTCCCTACAAGCAGTAGTGACCATTGTTTCTTAGTGAGATGATTTGGTGTTCCAGTGGTTCATTCTCCCATAGATGAGGAGACCACCGCAACCCCTACTCTTCCAAGAACAGAAATGTGGGTGACATGAGAACCCATGGAGTGTGTGAGTCTGGGTATAAAATCTGTTACAAATCAAAGAGGTCTTGAACTAATGAAATAGACACAGACCTGTTAGGTTAACAGTCAGAAAAACTAATACTTAAAATCATTGTATATTTCTGTACTTTTGTCACTCTGTCAACTTCAAAGTGTCAGTTTGGAAGTAGCAGAAATTAAGTGTTTGGAATTGAGATCCCCAGAAAAATGACTAATAGAAATAAAAAAATCTTCCAGTAATTTAACTAGTGATTTTTAAAAAATATATAATTAGTATAAATGTGAATATTTTAGTAAAATGTAATAACACAAGAAATACAAATGCTGTAGATGTGAAAATTAGACTGCCACATTTTAACTCTAGTATAATCAAAATTATGAAACAGTACATAAAACTAGAAGGGAATACATTAATAATAAGAATGATTGCTTCCAGATGGTGGGGAAGGTTGGCTTTTCTGGATTTTATGTTTAATGTAATTTCAAAATTTTATAATTAACCATATTTCATTAATAATAAAAATTGCTAATTAAAAATTGGTACATATTCATGAATTCAAACACACTGCCTTTTTCCTAAGTTAGCAAACCAGTTTTAGATTTTCCTTTCTTTAATTTGAAGTTTTACCATGTTTAGAATAAATTGAATATATTCACCATAAAAATTTCCAAATCAGTTTGGATCCTTATTTTCTGAAACATTTTTTGTATTTTCGGATATGTTTAGAGCATCCTTTAGAAAAGTTAGGGGCTTCCCTGGTGGCTCACATAGTAAAGAATCCACCTGCAATGCAGGAGAGCATGGTTCGATCCCTGGGTTGGGAAGATCTTCTGGAGAAGGGAGGGGCTACCTACTCCAGTGTTTTTGCCTGGAAAATCCCATACTCAGAGAAACCTGATGGCTACAGTCCATGGGGTCACACACACACGATCAGACATGACTGAGCAACCAATACACTTCACTCAGAAATGTTATTAAATAAATACATTTACTGATTATCACTGTGCAAATTTTTTGTATCCCTAGCATCTGAAACTGTACCTGGCACACAGTAGATGATGTATGTTGAATATTGAATAAATAAACAAGATTCCCTGCATCAATTTGTTTACTAAATCTTGTGGATTTTTTCTCTCAGAGTTGCCCCCTTCTCTCAATCCGTGAAGCTTCTGCTTCCATTAAAGTCCTCATTATCTCTCCCGTTCTCCAAAAGTCACCTCTAACTTCCTTGCCTCCCTCCAGATACTGCTTTGTCATTTTTTGCAGCTCTGAAGTTTTAAAATGAGTGGTGTACACTCAGTTTGTTTCCTTTTAAAAAACAATTCTTTAACCTTTATTTTTAATTATGTAAGCAATACATGTATGAATATTCTTCCTCTCAGAGGTACCTATGATTTTCAATTTGTCTATGATCCTTGCAGAATTTTTCTATGCATTTATAACCATAAATAAAGAGAGAGAGAAATGTTTGTTGTTTTATTGGGAAGAGGCAGATTTATACAGTGGCATCAGGATCTATGGGTCATTCTGCAGTTGTTTTTTCAATTAATACTATGTTCATGTGAATACATCTGAAAGTGAAAGTTGCTCAGTCATGTCTGACACTTTGCGACCCCATGGACTGTGGCCTGCCATGCTTAAAACTGCCAAACTTAATTGGTACAGGTGGATGACTCTTCAGAGTCCTTTGGACTACAAGGAGATCAAACCAGTCGATCCTAAAGGAAAGTGAAAGTGAAGTCGCACAGTCGGGTCTGATTCTTTGCAACCCCGTGGACTGTAGCCTACCAGGCTCCTCCCTCCATGGGATTCTCCAGGCAAAAGTACTGGAATGGGTTGCCATTTCCTTCTCCAGGGGATCTTCCCGACCCAGGGATCAAACCCTGGTCTCCTGCATTCCAGGCAGACACTTTAACCTCTGGGCCACCAGGGAAGTCCAGCAATAGTACTGGAGTGGATTGCCATTTCCTTCTCCAGGGGATCTTCCCAACCCAGGGATTGAACCCGGGTCTCCTGTGTTGTAGACAGACACTTTACTGTCTGAGCCACCAGGGAAGTCCCTAAAGGAAAGCAGCCCCAAACATTCATTGGAAGGACTGATACTGAAGCTCCAACACTTTGACCACCTGGTGAGAAGAGCTAACTCATTGGAAAAGACCTTGATGCTGGGAAAGATAGAAGGCAAAAGGAGAAGGGGGTGGCAGAGGATGAGATGGTTAGATAGCATCACCAACTCAATGGACATGAATTTGAGCAAACTCCAGGAGATAGCGAAGGAGAGGGAAGCCTGGTGTGCTGCAGTCCATGGTGTTGCAAAGAGCTGAACATAGTGACTGAACAACAGCAACATTTAGATTGTTTAAAATGTTTTATCCTTGACCAATGCTGCAGTGAGTGTCCTTTCTGGATGCTTTTCCTGAACATGTGCAATTGTTTCTCTAGACTGTATACCTAAAAGTAGAACTGTTGGGTCATAAGATATTCACATTTAAAATTTTAAAAGATACTCCCAAATGTGCCCTCTAAAAAAGTCTTTATCAATTTATACTGCAACCAACATGAATGAGATTATTGAATATTATGCCATGTTTTGTGTGCATTTGATGGATAAAAAATATTTCATTGTTTCATTTTGCATTTCCCTAAACACTTGGTGAAGTTAGCTGATGTTTGGAAGGAAGGTGCTAACTGACTTTTTAAAAAATATTTTTCCCTCCAAAAAATGTCCTTGCCACAATCAAAATTTAACAAATTTTTTTCTTCATTCATTTTTTTCAGCCAGCCAAGCCAGAGACTTGCTGTCAAAGATGCTAGTGATTGACCCAGCGAAAAGGATATCAGTGGATGACGCCTTACAACATCCATACATCAATGTCTGGTACGACCCTGCTGAAGTGGAAGCGGTAAGGTTTAGGTTTATTTTATTTTCTTTCCACAAACAAATCATAGCAACTGGGTGCTCCATGGTGTGCACTGAACGAGAGTTAGAATCCAAAAGAATTCTCAAAGGGCCTTCATAAAATTCCTAAGTCACAAAGCTACTACCTTCCCTTCTAAAAGTTATTTTCTTCAACCTATGTTTTGAGTTGCATTTCTTTTTCAGGATTTCCTATGTGAGATGGTGATTCAATCCAACACCTTGGCTATTCATGACATGCTTCCACTAGTTTTTGTTAAATTATTAATACCACCAGTATCTCCTTATGTTTAATGATCAGTCTCTCTTGATGCAAACTAAGTAACAAAAAATGTAATAGAGGATAAGTCTCTTTGCCTCTCTTCCAATCAGGTGCCTGGTTTTAATAAACTGTGGTACTAAGAACATTTATTCTTTTTAATTAACTTATTTATTTTAATTGAAGGATAATTACTTTACACTACCATGATGGTTTTTGCCATACATCCATGTGAATCAATCCCAGGTGTACATGTGTTCCCCTATCTTGACCCCCCCTCCCACATCACTCCCCACCCCATCCCTCTCGGTTATCCCAGAGCACTGGCTTTGGGTGCCCTGCTTCATGCATCGAACTTGTACTTGTCATCTGTATTACATATGGTAATGTACATGTTTCAATGCTGTTCTCTCAAATCATCCCACCCTTCCCTTCTCCTACTGAGTCAAAAAGTCTGTTCTTAACATCTGTGTCTCCTTTGCTGCCTTGTGTGTAGGATCATCATTACTGTCTTTCTAAATTCCATATATATGTGTTAATATACAGTATTTGTCTTTCTCTTTCTGACTTACTTCACTCTATATAATAGACTCCAGTTTCATCCACCTCATTAGAACTGATTCAAATAGACTCCTTTTTATAGCTGAGTAATAATCCACTGTGTATATGTACCACAACTTCCTTATCCATTCATCTGCCGACAGACATATAGATTGGTTCCATGTCCTAGCTATTTTAAAAAGTGTTGCAATGAACAATGGGGATACATGTGTCTCTTTCAGTTCTGGTTTCCTCAGGGTGTACGCCCAATAGTGGGATTGCTGGATCATATGGCAGTTCTATTTCCAGTTTTTTTAGGAATCTCCACACTGTTCTCTCAAGTGGCTGTACCAGATTGCCTTCCCACCAACAGTGTAAGAGGGTTCCCTTTTCTCCACACCTTCTCCAGCATTTACTGTTTGTAGCCTTTTCGATGATGGCCTTTCTGACCGGCATGAGATGATACCTCATTGTGGTTTTGATTTGTATTTCCCTAGCTGAGCACTGAAGAATTGATGCTTTTGAACTGTGGTGTTGGAGAAGACTCTTGAGAGTCCCTTGGACTGCAAGGAGGTCCAACCAGTCCATCCTAAAGGAATCAGTCCTTGGTGTTCAGTGGAAGGACTGATGCTAAAGCTGAAACTCCAATACTTTGGCCACCTCATGCGAAGAGTTGACTCATTGGAAAAGACTCTGATGCTGGGAGGGATTGGGGGCAGGGAAGGAGAGGACGACAGAGGATGAGATGGCTGGATGGCATCACTGACTCGATGGACGTGAGTCTGAGTGAACTCCGGGAGTTGGTGATGGACAGGGAGATCTGGTGTGCTGAGATTAATGGGGTCAAAAAGAGTCGGACATGACTGAGTGACTGAACTGAACTGACTGAATAATGAGTGATGTTGAGCAACTTTTTCATGTGTTTATTAGCCATCTGCATATCTCCTTTGGAGAAATGTCTGTTTAAGTCTTTTGCCCACTTTTTGATTGGATTGTTTGATTTTCTGGTCTTGAGCTGCACAAGCTCCCTTGTATATTTTGAAGATTAATTCTTTGTCAGTTGTTTCATTTACTGTTGTTTTCTCCCATTCTGAAGGCTGTCTTTTCACCTTGACTATAGTTTCCTTCATTGTGCAAAAGCAAAACATTTAGATTATAAAGTTTTTACTAGGCCACTGGTGCCCTTGTGAAGCTTTGCATAAATTATATGAGAAAAATTGGGTATTTCAGTAAGGCCACTGTTTCAGGTTGGTTCTAAGTTGACTGCCATAGGAAGGTATATCTCCATACTTTCCATTGAGACATAGTATAAGAATCTTCTCAGAAGCATAACTCTGTAAATTTTTGCCTATCTCCTTTTCTCTGAGTAGATCCAGGGCTGCTCAGGAAACAGGGCTGTTGTTTTGCCCATGTGTGTTCAATAGGCCTCCCAATAGGAATGTCCTTCTGTCCCTCTTTTAAACTTTACTATCAACAGTTTTTACCTTCTCCCATCAAAATCTCACATTCTTTGAAAACCTATGCTAAATGATCTCATTTCCCTTTAGTACCTTTCATAGTACCTTCAAATTACTTTGTTTGAGTTGGTCGTTTATTTTCCATTTGAAATACTCTTTCTATTTGTTTTCTTGTGAACTTCACTATACACCAAGATATTCTGGCGCAGCTAAAGCTTGCTTTTTTGGCTTTTTTTGTTCTGTTTCACTGTGTCAGAGATGCTAGGTTCAAGCTGGCATTAATTCTCATCCCTTCTTCATTGGGCAATTGAGAGCTGAAGGATGAGAATAAACATCAGATAGAATCGAACTTTATAGACATGATATTAAAAAAGCAACTTTTCATAGTAACCCAGTTCTTAAGCATTACAAAATTTCTGAGAAAATAATTCAGTGATAAATGACTTTCATGTATGGGAACTGAGGTATAACATTCTAACATTTTCTTAAGACTTTCTTTCTTAAGCAGCTTTACAATGATGATGAAATTTTAATTTGCTTCAAATTAATTTTAGTCATTTTACAAAATTTTGTTGTTGTTCAGTCAGTCAGATGTGTTCAACTCTTTGCAACCCTATGGACTGCAGCACACCAGGCTTCCCTGTCCTTCACCTTCTCTCGGAGCTTGTTGAAACTCATGTACATCGAGTCGGTGATGCCATCTCATCCTTTGTCATCCCCTTCTTCTCTGGCCTGTATTTCTATTTTATATGTTTTCTAAAGGATGCATGAGCTTCCCTGGTAGTTCAGCTGGTGAAGAATCTGCCTGTAATGCAGAAGACCCCGGTTTGATTCCTGGGTTGGGAAGATCCCCTGGAGGAGGGCAAGGTAACCCACTCCAGAGAATCCCTATGAACAGAGGAGTCTGGCAGGCTAACAGTCCATGGGGTTGCAAAGAGTCGGACATGACTGAATAACTAAGCATGGCACAGCACAAATGATACACAGCCATACAGTTTGATGAGTAAAACCAATACTATGGCCTCAACACTTGGAAGCAAATCTTTTCTCCTAAACTCATGATGTAAGAATCATTGCAATTACTGCAGATGGTGATTGCAGCCATGAAATTAAAAGATGCTTACTCCTTGGAAAAAAAGTTATGACCAACCTAGATAGTATATTCAAAAGTAGAGACATTACTTTGCCGACTAAGGTCCGTCTAGTCAAGGCTATGGTTTTTCCAGTGGTCAAGGCTATGGTTTTTCCAGGGTTTTTCCAGTGGAGAGTTGGACTATGAAGAAGGCTAAGCGCCAAAGAATTGATGCTTTTGAACTGTGGTGTTGGAGAAGACTCTTGAGAGTCCCTTGGACTGGAAGGAGATCCAACCAGTCCATTCTGAAGGAGATCAGCCCTGGGATTTCTTTGGAAGGAATGATGCTAAAGCTGAAACTCCAGTACTTTGGCCACCTCATGTGAAGAGTTGACTCATTGGAAAAGACTCTGATGCTGGGAGGGATTGGGGGCAGGAGAAGGAGGGGATGACAGAGGATGAGATGGCTGGATGGCATCACCGACTCTACGGACGTGAGTCTGAGTGAAATCCGGGAGTTGGTGATGGACAGGGAGGCCTGGCGTGCTGAGATTAATGGGGTTACAAAGAGTCGGACACAACTGAGTGACTGAACTGAACTGAACTCAAAGAGTTTTAAAGAAGTGTACACAGAATGTAGCAAATGAACCCTTGATACTACCTATTTATTTCCAATTTATTCTTATGTGAATTTGCAGTTGATTTTTTTCTAGACTTTCAACTCAGTTTAGTTCAGTTCAGTTTAGTTGCATAGTCATCTGACTCTTTGCAACCCCATGGACTGCAGCACACCAGGCTTCCCTGTCCATAACCTGCTCCCCGAGTTTGCTCAAACTCATGTCCACCAAGTCAGTGATGCCGTCCAACCATCTTGTCCTCTGTTGTCCCCTTCTCCTGATTTCAACCTTTCCCAGCATCAGGGTCTTTTCTAAGGAGTCAGTTCTTTGCATCAGATAGCCAAAGTATTAGAACTTCAGCTTCAGATCAGTCCTTCCAATGCATATTCAGGACTGATTTTCTTTAGGATTGACTAGTTTGTTCTCCTTGCAGTCCAAGAGACTCTGAAAAGTCTTTTCCAACTCCACAGTTCAAAATCATCAGTTCTTCAGTGCTCAGCTTTCTTTATGGTCCAACTCTCACATCTATACATGACTATTGGAGAAACCATAGCTTTGACTAGAAAGACCTTTGTTGG
Organism: Ovis canadensis; assembly: GCF_042477335.2. Taxonomy (NCBI): domain Eukaryota; kingdom Metazoa; phylum Chordata; class Mammalia; order Artiodactyla; family Bovidae; genus Ovis; species Ovis canadensis. The sequence goes on along the minus strand of NC_091250.1, from coordinate 117,507,637 downwards.
TAAAGTAATGTCTATGCTTTTCAATATGCTGTCTAGGTTGGTCATGGCTGTTCTTCCAAGGAGCAAGCGTCTTTTAATTTCATGGTTGCAGTCACCATCTGCAGTGATTTTGGAACCCAAGAAAATAAAGTCTCTCACTGTTTCCATTGTTTCCACATCTATTTGCCATGAAATGATGGGACCAGATGCCATGATCATCGTTTTTTGATTGTTGAGTTTTAAGCCAGCTTTTTCACTCTCCTCTTTCACCTTCATTAAGAGGCTCTTTAGTTCCTGCTTTATTTCTGCCATTAGGGTGGTGTCATCTGCATACCTGAGGTTACTGACATTCCTTCCTGGCAATCTTGATTCCAGCTGATGCTTCATCCAGCCTGGCATTTGTCACGATGGACTCTGCATATAAGTTCAATAAGCAGAGGGTTAATATACAGCCTTGACGTAGTCCTTTCCCAGTTTTGAACCAGTCCAGGTTTCCGTCTGGTTCTAACTGTTGCTTCTTGACCTGCATACAGGTTTTGCAGGAGGCAGGAAGGGGGTCTGGTATTCCCATCTCTTAAAGTATTTTCCACAGTTTGTTGTAACCCACACAGTCAAAGGCTTTAGCATAGTCAGTGAAACAGAAGTAGATGTTTTTATGGAATTCTCTTGCTTTTTCTATGACCCAACAGATGTTGGCAATTTTATCACTGGTTCTTCTGCCTGTTCTAAGTAAAATCCCTAAAATTAAATATTCTCAGTTTAATTCTAATGCTCTTAAAACGGAAAAAACTAGTGTTCTTACAACTAAAAACTAGAATCTCTTCCAATCTCTCATTCTTGGGAAATCCTTCAAATATATTCCTGGCATAGAATGAAATAATGAAATAAATAAGAGAAAGTATGATGTAGACATACATGAAAATTAAGCATGAGTTTTTTCTCTGATGATTTTTGAGGTTATGCTAATGAAATTTTAGATAAACATAAATTATTTGAAATTACTGCTCAGTTATTTTGATAGCTGGAATCATGTTGCATATATATTTTCCCTTATATGTAATGTAATGTGTATAATAGATTTTTAATGGATTGTGGCCTAGAGTTTAATTGGAGTCATAAAGTCTGTATTTGTAATTCACTTGTAATTATGTTGCCTATGAAAGAGACAGTTGCTTAGAATCTATAATAGTATATTAATGAATAGTTTCAATGGGTTTTTAAATTAATTTTATCTTCTTATGAAAAATTCCTCTCAAGTATAGAAAGATCAAATTT